>NC_083102.1:23245644-24631853 GCF_949774975.1 Lagenorhynchus albirostris
GATCAGATTCACCTGGGGAGCTTGTTTAAAATGCAGACGCCTCAAGATAACCCCAAAGTTTCAGATTCAGTAGGTCTGGGGTGAGCCCCTGGAATCTGCATTCTAACCTCTACCCATCCTGCCATGATTCTCATGCTGGTGTTCCCTGGATCCTGCTTGAGAGGGACAGCCCGGGAGTAAGGTAGCTGGGATCATAGGGCTTTTCAATTTCCTTCTTGAGAGCACAACAGGAGCTGGGTCCCACTGTCCAGCTTGTCCATTCATTGACCTCAATGCCTCCATTACTCCTCCCAAAGGAGCTAAGATTCAAGGAGCTGGCTTTGGATCTAGTATTAGTCAGCTGGGTCTGGGCTGTACTTGCCATAGGTGTACCTAGAACATAATGGAAAGGTCTATCACTGAAGCAGCATGGAGCAATGAAGGGTTTACTTGGGCTTCTGGGAATATCTAGAGATTCCTGAGATATCCTACAGAAGAGGCTCAAACATCTAAAAGGGCCGTTTCATCCCCGACAAGCGTAATGTTACAGCTCCAAGTGAGACTTCGCTCCACTCACTTTACCAGTAGGAAGACTGCAATGCAGTAAGTAACCTGTGACTCAAAAATTATTTGAGTCTAGTTAGTTGCATAAGGACTAGAACCTGCATCTCCCAGCCAGTGCTTCATCTGCCAGACTGCCTGGCTTCCTTGCCCTTGGCCCCAAGTGGAGAGATTTCCTAAGAATTCAGTGCAGTGAATGCAGCGAGAAGGAAAGCGGGCGTGTAGACTGGCCCTCACTCCTGTCCACTTTATGGCCCCCCTTTGCCCCCCTTCAGGATGCTGACCTCTTCAGGATGATCTTGGGGGCTGTAGTTGGTTGGTTCCATGTCTGGCTCTGCCCATGGTGCCATTTGACGTTGGCCATGAAGAGGATGTTGGGAAGAGGCAGGCAGGGCACAGAGGAGGTCACCCCAAGGGCCATGGTGTTGGAGGCTTTGTAGATGCCTATCCAGTTCCTGCTCTTTTTGACCTGCAAAGCAGCACCCCCAGGGCACAGTCTGAGCACTGGCAGCAGCAGCAGTATGCTTTAGGCGAGAGGCACCATTCACATTTTGGGCTGGATAATTCTTTGCTTGGGGGAGGAGCTGTCCTGTGCACGGTAAGATATTTAGCAGCGTCCATGGCCTCTGCCCAACAGATGCCAGGAGCAATCTCCACCCTCCCTCCATACAAATTGCGATAACCCCAAATGTCTTCGGACATTGCCAAATGCCCCCTGGTGGCAGGGGCAAAATCATCGCTTGTTGGGAACCACAGTTTAACCTATATTGGTTAAACAACTGTACCAGTATTTACTTTACCTACTATTAGCAATTGCCCACAAGAGTTCCTTGACGTGTGTCACACTTCTGTGAATCCTCCCCAGACTGTTTCCTGGATTTTCTTTGAAGAACCTGTCCTTTGGCCCTTTCTTGAGGGGCCCTATTATCTCCTGCACCTTTTCTGCACTGTCAGGTCCCTGTAACTTCCAAGTTCTGTTTATTCTGGGTTCCATCTGGCCTGAGGGGAGCCCAGACAAGGAAACAAAAATGCACTGAGTGCCGTTGCACTAAGGCCTTTGCCTCCTGTGTTTCATGGAACAGCCAGGTCAGTCCCACCCTTATTACAATAGAGGAAACTGGGATTCAGGGTGTGCAGGTCACCTTCCTGATGACACCTCCTGATAAGAAAGCAGTGGACCGGACTCTGAGCCCAGATCTCTCCGGGCGTCCAGCTCCTATTCTTTCACCCACCAACATTTCTGTTCTGAACCCTCAAAGGGCAGCTCATTTTACTGCCTCTTTGTTCATCTGCTTTGAGCTGACAGCCTGGAGAAGGAAGTAAATTGAGGGAGGAAGCTACCAAATCCTCCACTCAGAGCAGACAACACTTGACCTCTCTCCCCAGAGTGACTGCAGGAGAAAACCTATCCGGAGCTCTGCAAAGCCAGGGTCAGATGGGGTAGCCTTGCCTCAGGTTCCTCTCTTTGCCTCAGTTGTCACTCCACTCCAGTTCCAGGGACAGACTCTCCGTCACATTGTGGGAACAGATTTAGAGGAATCAAGGAGTGCCATTCTGAGCGGCCCAAGAGTACCTGGACAAAGTTGCTTTCAAACACCACTGATTCAGGAAACAGGTTGAATTCTGGAGAATGAACCCTCTGGCAGAGCAGTCCCTCCTCCACACCCAGGCCCACTCCAGGATTTGGTTCCCTATCCACAGGAAAGAGGCCCCTGAATTCTTCCCAGGCATTCAGGGAAGGGAAGGTTGGATAGGATCTTGTGACTTTGACTGCCTTCTTCGATTTGTTCCAAGTCTTTCTATGTGGAACTGATGACAGCATTTCCGCACATGCTCAGGGGCCTGCTGCGCATTTGTCCTGGGATCTCTCTCTTCCCTTCTGGCCTTGGGCAGCTGGCCAAGGCCTGGGACCACCAATCAGATCACAATGATGAATGGATGACATCATGAAAAACCAGGGCAGGCCTGCAGGAAAGGGAAATGCAGAGGAGCCTCCCTTTTCCTCCAGGGTGCTTTCACAGCTTGTTTAGTGCCCTGACAGGCCCCAGCCCTTCTCAGGACCTGAGCTCCCCCAGAACTTGCTAAGAAAGTACTGAACCAGGCACAAAGCAAAGAAGGAAGGCTGTTAGGAATCTCCTTCTGCTTCTAAAAGGAAAATACCCTCCCTGCCTTTCAACCCTCCCTTACTCTGAATGCGACTACCCCCAGAGTTTTCTTATTTATTTATTTTTTTTTCCCCAAAGAGTTTTAAAGGCTGTTGTCAATTTAAAACCCAGCCTTCCTGAGCTTTGTACCATGTGGGCCCCACATACCCTGGTTTATCTGCAGTAGCCTTTGCTGTTTCTGGAAGGAGTTGAGGGGCTGTAGGTGCCTGCTCTGCGTTCTCCTACAGCTGGCTGGCTACTTCTGCGGGCCTTATTTCCCTGAGGAAGTCACACTGAAGAACCGTAGAAACAAGTAGTTTCTTACCCAGAGGCTGGCTTGGTGAGGGTACCAGCTGAGAGGAATAGAATCCCAATGAGTAGCTCTGCTGAATCAACAAGCCCAGGAAGAAAGAGCCCAGATCTTGGGGTGGCTAGATCAGAGGCAAAGAACCAAGCAGCCTGACTGCTATTCAAGTCTATTTCAGGGAGAAATCACATTCTAGTTTGGACAAAATTCCAGAATCTATTAATCATCAAGGAACATTCACCATCAAGGTTAAATACAGTCAATTTAGAAAAGCAATCTGACAACCAACATATGCAAAGTACAAGCATGGAGGTTTATTTTTGTGTTTCATTAACAAGTCAGGGAGAAGGCTGAAAGGTCACGAGGCTGCCCTTATCTGATTCATTCAGCTCCCTCTCTGAGTCGTTTCCATTACGCCCCTGCTCTATCAGCTCTCTCATGGCTAAAGCAACTTCTGCACTCACGTTCCTTGTTTTCTTTTGTTTACCATGTGGGAGAAATGTCCTCTCTGGTAACATTCTCTAAGGATGGGGTCAGAGACTGCATCCTGTGGTTTGCATTTCCCTGGAAACAACATACAGTACAAAAGTGATGGCAGTCATATGCGGATATGATGCTTTTCACAGTTAAAGCTTACCTGCAACAGTAAATCTTATTGGCTTAGATACATGGTTTGGATATATTTGGCCATTGAGACATTCAAAAATTCCCTTCAATATGGAAGATGACTTTTTCTCTTTGCAAGCCTGTTGAGCCCATTTTTGTGGTGTGTAGAGGGTGGCTTTTTAGCACCCAGTCTAAATAGCTAATTGTGAGGAAGCAAGTTTTCAGCTCTAAACAAAATGCTAAACAATGATAAAATGGTGCCTTAAGTTCCTATTCCTTCCTACCCGCCCCCATCAAACCTCAAAAACTAGCACACTGAATCTTTAAAAAAACATTTGACAGATACTTAGTTGTCTGTCCCAATATCCATTCTCTCCATTCCTTTAGTAATAGAATGGTTGGTTTTTAGTTGGACACAAGCTTCTGGAATAAATATGTCATTTCCTGGCCTCCCTTATAGCTAGGTAAGCCATAGGACAAAAAAAAAAAAAAAAAAAAAAGAGGTAAACTCAAGTGTTGGGTGAAATTTCTATGAGGAATCATTATGGGAAGGGGATATGCTCTTTTCCACTCCTTGTTTTTCCCTTCTGACTGGAATACAGACTTGATGGCTGGAGCTGGAGCAGCCCTTTTGGGCCATGAAGTGGCATGCCAAGGATGGTAGCATAGCAAGATAAAAGGGCTCCAATTCATTGCGAATCATAAAATTATCATATAGTCCTGAACTCTGTACCTCCAGACTTCTTTTAAGTATGAAAGAAATAAAGGTTTTCTGTGACTTTGAGCCAGACTTAAAACAAGCTGATAGAACTATATAAAATGACTATCTACTCTTCTGGGCAAATTTTACAGGAAATTATGGTACTATTTACCAATAATTCTAAGCAATGAAGAAAATAGGGTTAATTTACAATCAAGTTGGACCTTAAGAATGACAAACATAATTTCTGGAAAAAGTTGTATAAATATATATTCCAGTAATATGAGTAATTTATTGGTTTTGTTTTTCTGTGTATACATTGATGTTGATGCTGTCACAATTGTTGACTTTTGCGCATTTACTGATGAGCACTTTGGTTAGAGTCTCCTCGACTATGTTGACTGTCCTTTGGTTTGAGGCTAAAGTCACTTGGGCAGGGTTGGGTATCATTTCAAAAGCTTTCTCAAGAATGACCAGGAAGGACTTCCCTGGTGGTCCCGTGGTTAAGACTTCACCTTCCAATGCAGGGGGTGCGGGTTCAATCCCTGGTCAGGGAGCTAAGATCCCACATGCCTCAGGGCCAAAAAACCAAAACATAAAACAGAAGCAATATTGTAACAAATTCAATAAAGACTTTGAAAATGTCCACATCAAAAAAATCTTAAAAAAAAAAAAGAATGATCAGGATATCTGGTTGTCAGTTGAGGCTGGGCCCAGGTTTTGTGGGGTTTAAAGCTTATACAATTTTGGAGACTCTTAAAAATAAAAAAGACTGGAAGGAGGGGTGAGTCAGGAGTTATTGTTTAATGGGTACAGAGTTTCAGTTTGGAAAGATGACCAGGCCTCAGAGATTAGTAGTGGTGTTGTTTGCACAACAATGTGAATGTATGTACTGCCACTGAACTGTAAACCTAAAAATGGTTAAAATAGTAAATTTTACATTGTGTGTCTTTTACCACAATTAAAAAAAATGCTGGAGCATAAAAAATGAAATTTTAAAATCCTACAAAAGTACGATACAAAATTGCTGGAGGTCCTCCTAGGGCCTTGGAATAGCCCCTGTGATTAAGGAACCCTGAAGCTTAAGCTTTATTATCTTCATGGTAAATATGTTCCATTTAAATACGTGTCACTATTTTTTAAAAAAACTGGGACTTCCCTGGTGGTGCAGTGGTTAAGAATCCGCCTGCCAATGCAGGGGACATGGGTTCGATCCCTGGTCGGGGAAGATCCCACATGCCGTGGAGCAACTAAGTCCACGCGCTGCAACTACTGAACCTGTGCTCTAGAGCCTGCGAGCCACAACTACTGAAGCCCACGTGCCCTAGAGCCTGCATACCACAACTACTGAGCCCACATGCTATAACTACTGAAGCCCGAGCGCCTAGAGCCCGTGCTCTGCAACAAGAGAAGCCACCGCAAGGAGAAGCCCTTGCACCGCAATGAAGAGTAGCCCCCGCTCACTGCAACTAGAGAAAACCCGCGTGCAGTAAAGAAAACCCAATGCAGTCAAAAATAAAAAAATTAAATTAAATTAAAAATTTTTAAAAATGGTATTACATAAGGAGTACATGTGCTTGTAGAATAATAGAAAATACAGACAAGTTTAAAAACAAATAGCATATTCTTACCTCCCAGAAAACGTCACTGTAACAGCTACACGTGTGTGTACTAAAATAAGATCATACCATAAAAATCGTTTTATAACTTTTTCATCACCTATTTTATTTAGTCAACACTCTCTACCTTTGTGTTCTGGTATTTTATCTCACCTCAGTTAATTTCCAGGCTATATTAAAATTTATTCAATTAATTCCAATTATTCTTATAGCTGGTTTATCCAAATCAGTATCCAATCCAGGACCACAATGCCCCTTAAGTTTATTTTAATCTCATCCAGTCCCTTTTTTAGAACACTTACTAGAGGAAACAATTAAGTCAGTTGTCCTACAGAATGTCCTACCTTCTGGATTTCTCTGGTTATTTCTTTGTGTTTAGCTTGCTTCTCTAGCTATTATATTTCCTATGAAATAGAAGTTATATCTCGGGACTTCCCTGGTGGTCCAGTGGTTAAGAATCCATCTTGCAATGCAGGGGACGCTGGTTCGATCCCTGGTCGGGGAACTAAGATTCCACATGGTGCAGGGCAACTAAGCCCGCGTGCCACAGCGACTAGAGAGCAGCCTGCGTACCTCAATGAAGAGCCCGCATGCCACAACCAACACCCGACACAGCCAAAAAAATAAACTAATTAATTAATTTTAAAAAAGAAGTTATATTTCAAGGGCAGATGGATTCAGGTAGTAGTCACTATTTCTTAGTAAAGAGCTACCATGGGATCTATGTAAGATATTACTATCCTCTCCTAAAGAATGTCAGTAGAAATACATATAAAGAATACATAACAGAAGAAAAATGATTTCAGAAAATAGAATAAATTCTTTGAAAAGTATCTTCTCTGCACTCTAAAGGAAACTGAATACAATATGGGACCCTATGGAACAAAAATTCAGAGATACCAAAATTAGATGAAAAGAAGACTTGAAAAGATAAGGGAAAAAACAGAAGAAAAACCCAGTAAATATCTGAAAGTCACAATAGAAGCCACAAGAAGTAGAGCTGATATGGCAGAAAACTGAGTCAGAGTGCCATGGATAACAGGTTTGAGAATATCACACAGAACACAATAAAGAAAGGTGAAGAGATGAAATGATTAGAAAGAAAACGACAGCTATTTGAGATGTTTATATTGACCCAACATACAGCTAGAGTCCTGATGAAGAGGGAACAAATGGAATTGAAAAAATAGTCAAAAGCATAAAAGAAAAGCCATTTCTGAAACAAAAAGACTCAATTTGGCAAATGAACAGGATTTCCTATATTCCAGGTAAATCGAGTAAAGAAACCACTGAGCTCAGAATAGCTCTTCTGAAGTTCCTAAATCTCAGAGATAAAAGCCTCCTACTACAAACATCCAGACGGAAGAAGCAGACAATCTACCAAGAAGAACAAAATGAGACTGACCTCAGATTTCTTTTCAGCAATTTTAGATGGCATAAGACAATGGAACAATGTAGAAAGAGTGTTGAGGAGGAAAGGATGTGACCCAACAATTCCATAAATGGCTAGAAATTAATTCAAGTGTCAAGGTAGCAAAAATAATCTTAAAACTCTAAGCTCACTAGAATAAATAAAGCCATAAGCTGGTTCTTTGAAAAAGAAAAATTAGACGAACCACTAGCTAACACCTTAAGTTTTAAAAAGGAAGACATAGGGCTTCCCTGGTGGCGCAGTGGTCAAGAATCCGCCTGCCAATGCAGGGGATGTGGGTTTGAGCCCTGGTCCAGGAAGATCCCACATGCCGCGGAGCAACTAAGCCCGTGCGCCACAACTACTGAGCCCACATGCCGCAACTAATGAAGCCCATGCACCTAGAGCCCGTGCTCCACAACAAGAGAAGCCACCACAATGAGAAGCCGGTGCACCGCAACGAAGAGTAGCCCCCACTCGCCACAACTAGAGAAACCCCATGCGCAGCAAAGACCCAACGCAGCTGAAGATAATAAATAAATAAATAAAATTTTTTAAAAAAAGGAAGGCATAAAACATAAAATTTGAAATAAGAAAACACAAATAAGTACGAGTAATAAGGAAGTACAGGCTCCTGGGTAAAGGTAGTAACATGAAGCTGTATTACTTAGCGTATAATCTAGGTAGTCAAAAGCCCCCAAAATACAGTGAGTTAAACAAAACAGAATTTTGATTCTCTCTTACATAGTGGTCCAAAGGTAAGCAGTCCATAGCTGGTAAGAGTATCTCTGCTATTCTCAACAGGTGGGTTCCAAGGTGGTTGCTCCGGCTCCTGCCATTATGTTTGCATCCTGGCCAGTGAGAAGGGGAGAGGGGAAGGGGAGTGTACACTCTTTCCTTTTAAGGGCATGGTCTGGAAATGGCATAATCACTTTTGCTCACATCCCATTGGTTGGAATTCTGTCACATGGCCACACCCAGATACAAGGGAAGCTGGGAAATGTAGCTTTTCGCTGGGTGGCCATGAGCCCATGTAGAACTGTAGAGTTCTATTATTTATTATTTAAGGATGAAGGATATTGGTGGATTATCAGCAGACTCTGCAAAGAAGCATGTCACAGAATTACTCCCTCTGACATCCACAGTAAATACATATTTTTTTTTTGACAGCAAAATTTTAACTAGTGACACTCTAACCAGGAAAGAGGTTACGTGGTGGCCAAAGGATAGGGAAAACAGAAAACCCAGGTATGGCCTGATAATAAAGAAAGCAAGTTAATATAATTGTGTGTGTTCTCACAAATTACCCACCACCCCCAAAAGGAGACAGGCAGCCAGAGTCATGAGTAATCAGCTCAGGGAAAACAACAGTAAGAAAAATCTTCAAGAGTAGAAGCCCTTATTGATCAGAGCACTGCCTCTGCAGAGGCAGAAAAGCTCAGCTGGGCTCACCGTTTTTCAGATCTCCAGGCTGAATTGACAAAGATTATTCCATGAGAACAGGATGCATCTCCAACTAGAGAAAAGGACATTTAAAGGGCCATCAGGAGAGATAGCACAGCCCAAGATCTCACCTGGACAGACAGTCCAAAAGAGATTGGAGATGAGAAGTAAGTTGGAGTGAGGGCAGAACAGGCAGGATGTAGCTGAGGGGCTGGGAAAGGGCGGGAGAGAGCCTAGGAGGGAGCGATGGCACTCATGGGATTGCACCAGGGCACGAGTGATGCTGTCAGGGACTTGCTTCCCTGAGAGCTACGGAGGTGTGGGACCAGCAGAGCAAAGGAGCAGCCCCAGGGTGAGGTGAGAGCAGGAGAAAGTGGAGACAGCAAAGAAGGCTTAAAGTTGTCTGTTCAAGTATCATCAAGTCAACCAGGAAATATCCAGGAGAAGGTCAATACTCCCATATGATGGTCCTCAACCTTGTCCGACCCAAGTCCCCTTTTCATGGCAAATATTTCGTAACACCTCTTCTGCTGTTCTGAAATAAAATACAGTGATTGTACCATATATAAATATAAATATATACACATATAGGTTTTCAAAATCGATGTGCTAGCTCAACTGTCATATAAAAGGAAAAACTATAATAAAAATATATATTCAAATATGTAAATGCTTGTGTATGACTCTTAGAAGTCAGAATGAAAGCTAATCAGAGACCTGTACTCAGAATGCAGTAGTTACAAAAAAAAAATACCCTTGAAGGTGTATTGAACTGGCTTCTGAAAAACAGTAAAAGCCCACTATAGTTTGACAAGTGAGGTCCCAAATAGTCAATCAGGCGCTGTGGCGTTATTCTGAAGTTAATAAAGTACCTGGGGTTAGCCTACTCAGCCAGGGGGCTGGGAGGTGCAGATCCAATCCACTGGGGTCCCGCCTGTAGTGTGGCGCCACCTGGCGCCAGTCATTCGCTCTGCTACATCGTTAAGAATCCGGGTCTTGGGGTTGGGCTGGGCCCCTGGTTTAGCAACTAGGCTGGGCTGAGCCTGCAACCAAAGGTCTCAGTGATGACGGCTGACAGAAATGGGCGCAAGAGGGACTGACACTTATGAGAAGAGGCCCAGAGGCCATTGGCCCTACTGCCCTCTGGACTTTGAGACTCACAAGCTGCCCAAAGTTCCTGCCAAGCTGTTCTGGGCTTTACTTTTCTCACCTGTAAGGTATAGTTCAAAATAACAGCTATCTCACACAATTGGGAAAATTACATTAGATTGTAGAAGTGGAGACAATTTGAAAAATTCAAAGCGTTTACAAATGGAATGTCCCAAGTGCGCGTGTGTGATGATCCGATACCACTAGTTGCCACATTCTTCTTGCAACTAGGCATGGCCCTTGAATGGTGGTGAGGGGAGGGATAGATATGACAGAAATTCCTTTCGTTCTTTGTGCAAGGCAGCGTGGAGACTTTAGGGGGCTATAAGACCAACTTAGAATAAATTATGACTACTTCTTTGTTTGTCATGGACACATGGTGTGTTCCCGATTATTGTTGCAACTATTAACATTCAAAAACAGGGTTTTGCTTGGGGGCATAATAAAAAAACGTATCTCTCCAATGGGGAAATGAGTTGATTTATCCTAAGTCAGGCAGGAATCAGAGACAGATTCAAAAACCTGAACAATCCTCTCTCGGTGTATTTCTAGATTGTTGTATTTCTAGATTGTTGTATTTCTGGTTGTTTCCATTCAAGTTATAGCTCCTGAAAGTGAGCTAGATAATAATTCTAGATTTAATAATTCTAGATTTTCATTATTTTTTTAAATTGCCATTGGTAACTTTTTAAATATATAAGTTTATTTATTTATTTACTTTTGGCTGCATTGGGTCTTCGTTGCTTCGCGCGGACTTTCTCTAGTGGCGAGCAGGGGCTACTCTTCATTGTGGTGCGAGGGCTTCTCATTACAGTGGCTTCTCCTGTTGCAGAGCATGCGCTCTAGGCACGCAAGCTCCAGTAGTTGTGGCACGCGGGCTCAGTAGTTGTGGCTCACCGGCTCTAGAGCACAGGCTCAGTAGTTGTGGCGTAGGTGCTCCGCGGCATGTGGGATCTTCCCAGAGCAGGGATTGAACCCGTGTCCCCTGCACTGGCAGGCGGATTTCTTAACCACTGCGCCACCAGGGAAGCCCCTAGATTTTCATTTAAAATGCTCATTTTATGAAGCTTCACCATTCTCAGTGGTTGTTTTTCTTTTGAAGCCATAGTCTTGGATTTCTCAAGATTGACCCCTTGTGGGCTTTTTTTTTTTTTTAAGCAAGATAAGGAAGACTTTATTTGGGACAAGAGGGGTGGGGGGACTAACACAACAGGTGGAGGGACCACCGCAATGGAATTTTGCAGCTGGGGAGAGAGATCGGGCTCAACTCTGAATGCAAGATGGATAGGTGGCAATTTATAGCCAAGGAGCAGGGTGAGGAGAAGTGGACGGAAAATTACTAAGAGGAAGCATCAGGGGTAAGGAGGATTCTGGCTAAACTGACCGACAGGATTCTTCCTGAAGATGAGACATGTTTTGTTTTGTTTTCTAAATCAATGGCCTGTGGTTCTGAGAGTTCATTAGTGGATCCCTTGGTGGCCCCAGGATGCAGGTCAGGACCTCTCATTTCTACATATTCACTGTCCCCAGGTTCTCTGCTTCCCCTACCTGCTGTCTCATCAATACCACTAGAGTCTTAATAGACCCGCTGTTGATTATTTCTCTTGAGACTTACGAGGGCATTTGTGAAGATTTCATCTCACTTCCATCACACATTTTAAGTGGGTCCATCTTGGTATTATTCCTTGAGGACATTTTCTCTTTTCTCTGAATTCCATTTCAGAAACTTTAAGATGCATTCTTACATTGTTTGGGGGATTGTTTTTTGCAAATGTCGTGTCCTGGTAGGCTCTAAATGACTCTGGATAACAATGTTTTATCCCTTTTCCCTTTTAAATCATGTGTTTATTGGCCATTAAAAGCTTTGCCAATCCCTTATGTTGTGTTATTTTCATCTAAGAAATAGTCTCTGGGAAGTCAATTTCACTAAGTTCATTCAGCAAAGGCTGTAGTTTCTTCCCTCGTTTGCGGGGAGGAACAACATGGGGCAGCCAGAGCTGCCTGTGGCAGAAATGGATTTACTTAACAACCTTTAACTGGGTACCAGGCAGGAACCAGGCACTGGAGGAAACACAAATGAATAAGACACCTGTGGTTGCCATGTTTACATAGCATCCACTTTTCTGGGGATAGCGGCACATCAATTAGACTTCATGGTTGTAGACACAGGAAATGACAGGCCAACCTAAGCCAAAGAGAATTCTTTGGAAGACTATTGGGAGGTCTTGACAACAGCTGAAAGTTAAGGGAACCAGACTCGGGGGATTTTGGGTTCTTGTCAGGAATCAAAAGAGGAGCAATAAGCTGGATGGATGCCCCGCCCCTGTCACATAGCCAGCAGTACCTGGTCAGGATGCTGCCCCCACTGCCACACCTTCGTTTGTGTGGATAAGTGACATCCTTGCTCAAGATATAAAATTCAGGAGGGAGCATCCAGTTAGCTAAGTCCATAATGGACCTGAAGGGTGAGGGGAGGGAATAGTAACTGGAACCAGAAAGAGATAGTTGACTGGAAGAGGCTGCCATGAGAGGAGCAGTTTCCTTCTGTTGAGGGACACACAGCCAGCCTTATGCTACTACAAGGGAGGGAATAATTGTCTTGACCCCATCCTCCCCTCTCCCTCTGATCTCCTACCTAGACTTCCCACTGGCCAAACCCACCTCGAGACCACAGGCAATGGGCCCTTTGATGTAGGCTATACAGATCAACTTGTACAACAGGCAGGAACCATAGGCGTTCTGGGGCATGGAGAGGGTGGAGAAGGGAGAGAGTGGGTTTGGAGAGAAAAGGGAAGGTAACTGGCACAGGTAGGTACAAGGCCAAAGCTAGG
Source organism: Lagenorhynchus albirostris (assembly GCF_949774975.1). Taxonomy (NCBI): domain Eukaryota; kingdom Metazoa; phylum Chordata; class Mammalia; order Artiodactyla; family Delphinidae; genus Lagenorhynchus; species Lagenorhynchus albirostris. The sequence continues at coordinate 23,258,395 of NC_083102.1, forward strand.
TTCCTGGGTCATTGAATGTTAAATGGAAAACCACAAGGACAGAAAACATGGCGGAGCCATTAAAGCCAGTGACAGTGTCCCAAACAAAGTGTACATTAAATCCAAGTCCTACATCCTTGGTGCTGCTCTGGGTCTGCATTTTCTAAGCCTGTTTCTCCAACTGTCTCTGATTCTGTGAGTCAGCCTCCAATGGCATGGGGTGGGGGGTACAAAACCCAAGCTTTTTCTGCCGAAGATAGAGTAGTTCCTATTGCTTGCAGCTAAAGGACTCTGATACCGAAATTGGTACTAGAGAGTGGATTGCAGGTTATAGGCCCCCAGGGAGTTGATTACCCTAACAAGATGGAATAGAATGCAGCAAGATTCCAGCAATATTGTGGGAGGGGAAGTTACCTGTCAATGGCCCACAGCTAATTAAATTATAAGTTGTTGATAATGAGGACCATTTGTTGGCTGAGGGCATCTGGAGAACGAGGTGGCTGCTGCCTTAGGACAGTATAAAGGGTATGAAGACTTCCAGGACACTGGGGTACAATGGGTGCTTCTGATGACACTGAATAACTCAAAGAAAGAGAAAAAAGTTTCAAAGAACTCAGAATCTGGTTCTTCGGGTTGAATTTTGAAGACTGCCGAAGTCACAGCTTCAATCCAGTCTTTTATGTAAAAGAGAGGCACAGTGAAACAGAGTGAATCTCTAACGACTGGAACAGGAATAGCTGACAAGATTTGGAAGACCCAAATCCTCAAATCCTTCTGGAAATTTCCCACTGCCTATCCCTTGTGAGAGGAAGCCTTTCCCTTCTTGCAGGAGGACGCTAAAAATTCCCCTCAGTGTTAGGAGGCTGATAACCAGAATTCGATTCCATGATGTCCAGTGGGTGTTGGGTAGATAAGTGTAGAAATAAATGTAGGGAAGAGAAAGTATTTACCCAGGAAAACATATTGTAGAAATTTGACAATTTGTATCTGTAAAGTCTGGGAATATCTATTAGAATAAAGTTTAAGGCACTCCATCAAAGAGGGAGAACATGATTTTAGATAGGACTGATTTTATTGATATGGGTGCTCTTCCCAGAGATTATGTAATGATTGTGCTATTTCTCACAGCTCTGTATGTTTCTCATAGTTTCCTGTGTTGGTTAAAGTGAGCTTGCATTCAACCCAGTTCACATTAAAGAACAATCAGAGATAACTAGTGAGAAGCTGCTGTATAAGAAAATAAAATAAAATTCAAAAATTAAAAAAATGTGTAAAATATACAAGTGATGGCAAATGTCCTTTCAGTGTAAAAATCCCCCATAAAAAAAAAAAAAAGAACAGTGAGAGGCCAGAAATTCCTTGATATGATGTAGAAAGAGGAACTCAAAGGCTCTGGGAGGCAAGAATACTGACTCATCTATCATGTACCTGTCCTCATCCAACTCTGTCCTTTGAGAAGACCCTGAATACTTGTACATCTCCAAGGTTTTGAGAAAGCATTAGAATGTTTAATAGGCTCTCTGCAAGCCAGTAAATGGGCTCCAGTGGAGATCTCAGTGGGGAAAAGAGGATTCTGGGGAGCGCTCAAGGAGCAGAAGCATAGTCAGGCTTGGTAATCAGAGCTGAGAATGGTTTGACCTTTTGAGATCTGGGTCTGTAGTTAATTAATTAAGGGTGCTTTGGGGACATTTTTCATGGCTTCTGGCTGCTGGTACTTCTATTTGGGGATTTACACTTTGTGAGTTTTACTTCACCTGGGAGGAAGCCAGACCTTACTTAGCTAGACTCTGTTTCAGCTCAGGTACATCCTGCAACCTGGGTTCTCCCAAGCAGACTCACTTGCTTGGGAGTGAGACTATAAGGAAGCCAGCACTGCACAGAGTCTCGTTTTCTGGGCCAGGTGGCAGTAGAAGTGTCTGCTTTTAGAAGACTCCTGGCCCAGGGTCCCTGGTGGGAGCTGTAGTGTATGTGCAATAGTGGGGAGTGGGGTCTTTGTTGGAACAGTCCTGCTGTGGTTGGGCCATCATTCTTTGTCCTGGCTGCATAAGCCTTCAAGCCATTTCTCTCTTACCTTTCTGGAGAGTGTGTCAGCTATTGGATAGCCTGTGCAATGTTCATTTTATGCCTGAACTAGTGAGACTTGGTTGTTGACAACTAAAAACATCAGGGCTGACTTAAGGTCTCTAGGAATAAAATTGATAGGCAGTGACTAAGGTCATTTGCATCATCAAAAGAATGATGATAGCTAGCTCTGAGGAATAGGGTTACAGAATCACGGCTGCTTACCACTTCTCAAGCCTCAGTCAATCCTCAGACCCAGAGCTCCTCAAATGAAGGGAAGGCCGGAACCCTGAACCGAGGACCCTGTTATAAACACCATAGAGCACCTACTAGGAATCTTTCTCCTGAGCATCCCCAAAAAGACTTTAGGCCACTGACAAGGATAATGTGCCCTCGTAAAAGGGAAATGCACGAACATTCAGGGACCATGGGGACTCTGAGTTAACACCAGTGAGGGGACCCAAAAGGCTACTGTGTAGTCTGTCAGTCAAAATGGAATGCCTCAGATTCAATGTTGAGTAAGAAAACTGTTTCAGAGGAACATACAGAATATAACATCATCTGTCTAAACATTTTATCCCTATCTGAAACATGCACGTGGGTAAAACCACCTACAAACCACTCAGAGATAGGTAGGTGGTAGGTAAGTAGGTAGGTAGGTAGATAGATATACAGATATAATATATAGACAGATATAGAGATACCTAATGATATATGGAGATATACATACCTATCTGTTATCTATTGCTGCATAATAGGTTACTCCCAAAACTTCATGTTTATCCCCAAAACACACATTTATTATCTCACAGCTTCTATGGGACAGGAATCCAGGCATGGCTTCGTTGGGGTCTCTGCTTCCGGATCTCTTATGAGGCTGCAATGGAGGTGTTGGCCCAGGGTCTCTCATGAGACTGTAATCAAAGTATTGGCCAGGATCACCGTCACCCTACAGTTCAAGGAGAGCAAGATCCACTCCCAAGCTCACCCCGTGATGTTGACAGGATCCAATTTTTTACCATCTGTTGGCCTGAGGGCCTCAATTGAGGGCCTCAATTCCTCGCTGGCTGCTAGTTGGAGGCCACCCTTGTTTCCTGGCCAGGTGGTCTTCCCTATTGGAGCAAGCACATGAGAACAGCCAGAGAGAGAATGCCAGCAAAATGGACATACAGACTTATAATCCAACCTTGAAAGTGACTTCTATTCATTAGAAGCAAGTCACTAAATCCAGCCTACACTCAAGGGGAGGGAGGATTAGAGGTATTACAAAAGGGCAAGGAGGCTTCTAGAAGGAGATATATATATATATAAATTTTTTTTAATTGTAAATTATAAGCAGCAAATTCAGGATAATAATCCTCACCTCTGGGGTTCAAGGAACTGAGGACCTAACTGATTAACTGAGGAGGGTGACAGAGGGACCTCAGCTGTACAGCCAATACTTCTGTTCATCAACTGCATAGCAAGATGCAAGTTTCTCCTGCATAATTTCTATTTGATCTTCATTTTTAAATTATTTTCATCAGCATTTTACATGAACATGGTATACAAAGTCAAATCAAGGCCTGTTATCAAAAACAGGGGTCACAGGACTTCCTTGGCAGTCCGGTGGTTAAGACTCCATGCTTCCACTGCAGGGGTGTGGTTTCGAACCCTGGTGGGGGAACTAAGGTCCCACATGTCACACAGCCAAAAAAAAAAAAAAAAAAAGCAGTCACTTGTCCACATACCCTCCATTGCCTCATTCATTTCTCAGAAATAAATAAACTCTTTTAGGTATTTCTTTGAATAGTTATCCTCGGATCTCTCAAAAACACACTTACATTGTTACTTCTTGATTTTTCAGTTTTGGATATTAGCTACTGATTTCCAACTATAAAAGATGAAGATGTCCTCTTTATCACCTCCCTCCTCTCCCACACCTTCCCCCCAACCTCCACACAATTGCCTTTCACCCATCCTCCAAATACAGCTCTTGCTATCTTTGATTAAATCTATATTCTATCTAAATGTACATAGTATTATGAATAGTCACAGACAAAGCATATACTTGAATTATATTTCTTTTCAGTACAATTTTTCTTCTTGGAGTTAATAATTATAGCATCGTTTCGGTTGCTTGGTTTTATATACTATTCTTAATATACCCCTAAACTCTGCCATATGTGTAAACCTCCTCTCATTACATTCAAGCACATCAGGTATTCCACCAGTGTGACCTCTGTGGAGACACATTTAGGCACATTTAGTTCCAATAAGAACCAACTGCTCTGCTGTCATTCCAGGCTCTCCCTTCATCGACATCTTGGATTTCCTTCACTTCTCTCCCACATTGAACCCAACCCTTTCCTGGGTCCATGTTTTCCTCCTTCTGAGGAATTTTAATGGAGTGCATCCTGCGGAAGTTTCCAAAGAAAGAGCTGGATGGAAAATGTTCGTAAGTTGCAGGTCCAAAGTTTGGAGATTTTTATACCTAAGGATGGAAATGATTGCACCAGAGGCACAAAAATCATTCCACTGATTGAAAACTGAGCCTGATGCTGCTATTTTGGGCTCCTCTTGCCATTAGGGGAACATGGCGATTATGTATAAAAAGGGGTTCTGGAGTTGTTTGAGAGCACTGACTCACTATCAAAGGCAAAAAGTGTTGCTTCTACACGATACGGGCAGCAAGGAGTAGGAGTGGAACCCAGATGTTCCTTGAAATGCCTCTTTACAGGACCTGCTCAGTTAACAGAAGAGCACGTGACCCTACACAGCAAGACCAGCGAGGGCTTAGGTTTTTCAGGAATTAAGTTTTTGTGGTCTCCCTACTAAGAGAAGAATCCCGACTGGCTGAGGTGCTCGTTAAAGCGAGATGTACCTGAAATGGAAGGTCATAAATACTAGCTACTGCCTGGTTACCAAGATGCAGAAACAAGAACTTCCACCTGTATTTCTTTCTTTGTGGTGAAATATATAATTTATGTTATTCCTTCTCTCATTATTATACATAGGGTGTATTTGGAGCATTTCAATTTACCATTTGATATAGAATTTTTGGAATATAAAGGCAAGATAGAAACAAACCAGGGGAAGAATAGACATTGCCCAGTGAACCCAAATTTGGAAATGGATGCAGTAATTGAGGAGGCTTTGGGTTTTCCCTATAAAGAGAGATTCCCCCACCCCACCCCAAACACAGGCATTATGTTAGTTGAAGATTATTTTTAATACTGAAAATAATTATAGAATAAGAGTGTATACGAGGGGTTTGGACAGTATCAGAGAAGAACCCAGGTCTCACAGAGGATGGCAAGGAGAAACAAAGAAATGACTCCAAAGAAAACGACTAAGGAAGCAATCAGATGGACTTACCAAAAGCTCAAAGTTGCCCAAAGTAGGCAGCAAGAATCAATAGATCGGGACTCCCTGGTGGCGCAGTGGTTAAGAATCCACCTTCTAATGCAGGGGACAAGGGTTCGATCCCTGGTCCGGGAAGATCCCACATGCTGCACAGCAACCAAGCCTGTATGCCACAATTACTGAGCCCACGTGCCACAACTCTGAAACCTGTGGCTCTAGGGCCCGCGTGCCACAATTACTGAGCCCGCGTGCTGCAACTACTGAAGCCTGCTCACCTAGAGCCCGTGCTCCACAACAAGAGAAACCACCGCAATGAGAAGCCTGTGCACCGCAACGAAGAGTAGCCCCCGCTCGCCACAACTAGAGAAAGCCCACGCACAGCAACAAAGACCCAATGCAGCCAAAAAAAAAAAAGGAGTCAATGGATCAAAGCAAGACAGTTTGTTATAACAGCACAGCAAACAGCAGGAGCATCAGCATGGCAGTGCCAGGCCCCCAATCCCCACAGGGCAACATGATGGACCCAGGTGAGGGCTATGCCTGCAGTGGATTACACTGCAGCTGAGGAACCCAGGTCTAAGGGCTCAGCAAACAGTAACTCAACAGTAACCAAACCAGTGTCCTTCCCCAAGAGCAAGTCATCGTAAGGTAGTCATGTGTTAGTCACCTTGATCTATTTAACTGCCTATGTGACTAGCTACACAAATGGCTCAAGGTCAGAGGACAGCTAGGCCTTGGAATCTGGCTTCCTCAGCAAGGATATACAGAGATGCTTGAGGCCATGGCAGAGTGCCTCTCTGAACACAAAGTCACACTGTGGTAGACATTTGTTATTATCAGCCACGAGACATCCATTCCCCTAATTGTTCTTTTCTAACAGCCCCCAATTTCCTTTGGGGAAACCACCCAGCCTGCTGCAGCATTTGATGAAATGTTCAATTAGCCATCCTTACCTGAATCCCCAGAGGTGTTCTGGTGTCAGTGCATTCCAAGACTGACTTTTCAGCTGTCCCTTTGAGGCCGTGAGCCAACTCATATTTTTCCAATAAATTCCTTTTGGTTTAAATTAGAGTCAGCTTCTCTTACTGGCAATCTGAAAACTTTAATATAAAATGGTATCTCTTCTCATAGTCCCACCAAGGAAACAGACAGGTAAGCAACTACAGTAGTGTGAGAAATGCTGTAAACTGGATACACGCAGGGCACAATGGTAGCATAGAACAACTCCCTCAGTAAGGACAAGTATCATGAGAGCAACAGGTAGAAAATGCAAGGACAGGTATTTGAATAGAGTGAAGGATGTGCCACATCCTTGCACTATCTAAACACACGGTGTATTACGGAAATCACAAGAAATCTGGCATGGTGGAAGCATGAGGTTCAAGGGCAGCAGTGGCCAGTGGAGAGGCTGGAGAGAGAGGCCTGGCCATTGTGTATCAAAGGGATACAAAAAGCAAGGGATACCCTTGCTTTTATCGAGAGTGAAGTGATGGATTTATGTTTCAGAAAGATGGCTTTTTAGAAGTATAGATGGGAAATGGATTGGGAGTAAATCGAATTCCTAAGAGTATGAACTTCAGAGTTAGACGGACTGGGTTCAGGTCCCGGTTCTGCTACTCGCTCCCTATATGACCTTAAGCAAGTTCTTGAACCTTTCTGTGGCTCGGGTTCATCATCTGTAAAATGTGATCATAGATTATCTACATCCTAATGAGTGTGTCGCTTAAGTGTTCTTTGTAAAGTCTTAGCATAGTGTTTGCATATAGTAAGTTTCTAATGAAATTAGCTATTATTGTTACAATGATGACAGATCTGGGAGACCAGTTGGGGTTACCACAATAATCTAGGTGAGAGCTGATGGAGGCTTAAACCAAGGCAATAGAAATGAGGATGGAGATCTCCTAAATGTTTGTAAACATATCATATTAGGGATACTTTTGAGAGTGGAATGCGTACACATTAATAATGATACTAGAACAACAGGCATAAATTGGGAAGGGTGGTCACCCTTCACATTAGTCTTTTCTAAGTTCTGCTTCTAGATGTCCCTCACCAGCACCAGCAATGCTCAGCTTGTTTGATTGTAACATGCTGAAAGGAAATTTGTTGTTTTAATTTTTATTGGAGGCAGGAAGAAATCAACAAACACTAGGCATCCTCTCAGCTCAGAGTCTTTTCTGACCCAGTCTAGCTAGGATTTACCACTCAGCCCAACTGAGCGTGCACGAGGGGCAGGCAGTCGTGTTCTTTCTCCTTCCATCACTGTATTACCCACGTGTGAACTACAGGGAAGCAGGTCCTCCAGCCTTGATTTGCAGACCAGGTGGCTCAAACATCATGTCAACCTAAATGGCTTTCCTGTGTCTCCAAAACAGGGCTCAGTATCTCTCCCATATGCTCCCTACAGGCAAGTATCATGTCCATCTGTCTTGTTCTCTCTAATATACCCAGCAACTGGTGGAGTGTCTGGCACCTAGCAGGAGCTGGATAAATGCCTACTGAATGCTGTGGTAGTATTCCTCAAGTCAGTATTCCCCATTTGTCCAGAGGTTGGTCAAGGGTCCTGTTCTATCCCTGATATACACAGACACTGTGTCTTCCACTTGGGTTTCATTAGGTCCTGGGTAGGAAGAGTCAATCAATTAGGACTTCCAGTGATGGGGGGGTCACCATCTTCCTTGACAGAAGCCCCATCTTCATTAGCAACCAAAGTTTGTATGGCCAGGATGACCTTTCATAGCTTTACCTTAACACAGGGAATGGGGCAGGAAGACTCACATTCTTGTTTGAGGTAAGTGGGGCAACACAAAAACATCTCCTAGTTGATCGCCATCATTCTCAGGATTCTTTCACTTTGGGCTTGTAGCAGCCCCGTCTCTGTTTCCCCCTATCCCTTTGTAATAGGAAGTTGGATTGCTCCCCAGGTCCTTTCCTCCGGACTGGCTTTCTTGGCTTTGCTTGGCTGTTTGGGAGTTTCAACTGAGCTAACAGAATGTTTTTTCCATTTATTTCCCAAGGAGCGAGCTATTGCTCCTAATTAGTCCTTCTCCAGCCCCTCCCCACCTCCACCCCCGATAGCACAACCTATAACAATTAGGGACTCACTTGGAGGTTTATTGGTGGAAGTACCGAAGCACCTTGTTATAAACACCATCTTACCTTTCCCATGGTCATCTGGGCCACAATAGGAAAAGAGCATTATAGAAGGTTGTAGCAAGTGGACTGAATGAAGCCTGGGAAGATGACCCTGTCTTGGCTAGGTGTTGGGTCCCAGGAAGTCCTCTCCTAGGGAACTGGCTACAGGAGCCTGCAGGAAGTGCTCCACTGGATTCTCTTGCTCCCGGAGACTGTGGTTCAAGGTGGCTCTCATGGGTATATTCGAATTGACAGGGGATGCCACTGGAGAGGGTGTCTTGTCAGAGCAGTTGAAATTGTCTATTTCAGTGGTGGTATCGGTGTTTCTGGAGTAGCCAAGGATATCGGGGTTATTGAAAGCAATAGAAGAAAAAGAAAGCATTGTTAAGAATCTAATTTTGGAACTTTTAAAATTATGTCTTTTCCAGCATGAGTGCCTTGAACCGAGATCTAAATATGGAAATGATGGGCAGTGACAACACGTATTTATGGCATGAGGTACCTACAAGCAACTTGAGCAGAGAAAGCCAAGCGCGAGGGAGGCTGGAGCGAAGGCATCTCTGCTGAAGTGGAACAGATACCCCTCCAAATCTTAAGCCTTGCTTTTATGTGTTGAGAATGTAACACGTTATGAGTCAAAGGCAAGACCTGAACCCACTGGGACCTGCCTGATGCCCACTATAGCCTGCCAGCTATCAGCATAAGTGCAAAGAAAACCTCAGACAGTTCTCCAAAACAATAACAACTGAAAAAATAATCACAACCACTTGTGTGTCTAGAAAAACACACACTGGGCTAAAATTTTTTTAAATTTTGATTTTAAGTGAAATACATGCTTATTTTAAATGAAAAAAAAAACCTATAAAAAAGCACCCAAAAGAAAATAAAAATCACTCACACTTACTATTCAGAAATAAGTACAGTGAGGTTTTGTTTTGTCCACTGAAATTAATTTTAGGGTTATTTAGCCAGAGACTGGCAATATGGCCTAATATCTAAAAATGTCTTTGCCACAAAACACCTAGAATCGCTGGATAAAATATAATCTACACAATTTTAAATGCATTGTTAAACTCACAAAAAATAAAGTAAAAATCCCAGGGACCAAAATTAAAGGTCAGTGAAGTATGAGCTAAAGTGGGGCTGCCTGAGGGACTGGCCAGTCTTGGTGACCCAGGCCTTGGGTTTTTATGGCCACGTGACACAGGAGATAAAGTCCTGGGCCCGAGCTAGGTAGGGTATTAACTGAGGTATTTACATAAGTCCAGGACTTTCAAAGCCACCTTCTCGGCACCAGAAAGAAATCCATCCAGTGCCACAAGCTCATCTATATCAACTTGGATTCTGGGTCAAAACAGAAGTCTCTGCTGGAAATTCTTATCTTTGGGACTGTCCCAATACTGGTTTGAGGTCTGAAACGATATATGGTACAAGAACTTCCAAGCTGAGAAACTAATATAAAAACTTTTGGGGCTTCCCTGGTGGCGCAGTGGTTGAGAGTCCGCCTGACGATGCAGGGGGCACGGGTTCGAGCGCTGGTCTGGGAAGATCCCACATGCCGCGGAGCAACTAAGCCCGTGCGCCACAACTACTGAGCCTGCGCTCTAGAGCCCACGAGCCACAACTACCGAGCCCATGTGCCACAACTACTGAAGGCCGCATGCCTAGAGCCCCTGCTCGGCAACAAGAGAAGCCACTGCAATGAGAAGCCCGCGCACTGCAGCGAAGAGTAACCCCTGCTCTCCACAACTAGAGAAACCCGTGCACAGCAACGAAGACCCAATACAGGCAAAAATAAATAAATAAATAAAACTTACGTTAAAAAAATTTTTTTTTTTCTCCTGAGCCAGTAATATCTCTGATATGGAATCAAACTTACAGTGGCTCTTTGGGGTTAACCCTTGCCCCTCCAATTTAGGCCAACATGAGTCCCACAGAAAAAGGCCTGTTTGAGAAAAGCTCAGATAAAATATTACAGCTACAGACAGCTCCAGGGCCCACAGGGTGTCAGTATCTGTGTGAGAGGAAGCAGAGAGAAGCAACAGGGCATCTGATGCGCCTGTAGACAGGAGAGCTCCTATATCTCCCGCAGCGTCTCAGTGGAAAGTGCAGCCAGCCAATTTGAGAAGAAGGAAACTGGAAGTAAGTGCAAGGGGTCCATGGTACAGTCTGAAGAGGCTGGTGAAGTATGTGCCTTAAGAACTCTCAAAACCACCAGAACACTCTCCCTTGCAGGACGCGTCCTCAAACAAGGAAAAACCACTGGAAATGGAATCCAAATTGAGTAGGACAGGAACAATAAAAGCAAAGAAAAGAGAAAGGTCAGGGAAAGATAGGAGAGAGGAACACAGCCCTGGAATCGTAAAAAATACAAGGCCATAAGCACTTCACAAAAATGACACAAGAGGGAGCTCGGGAGCCCAAACCAGAAAGCTGCCTTGACCAGCCCCTCACCCGCAAAGGTTCAGGAAAAACGTTCACATCAGAGATCATAATCCAAGGCAACACAAAATTATATAAGGAAGAAAGGGTGGGACTTCCCCAGCGGTCCAGTGGTTAAGACTCTGCCTGCCAATGCAGCAGGGTGCGGGTTCGATCCCTGGTTGGGAACTAAGATCCTGCATGCCGCCCAAGGCGGCCAAAAATTAAAAAAAAAAAAAAAGAAAAGAGGCTATGAAGCATCATAAATCCTTACAGACAATGAATGCACACTAAAAAGATGTGCCTGCAAAACAAATGAAAAGTGCAACCTAGCATTTCAAAATGAGCTAAAAGAAGTTAAGACAAGGACAGAACATATGAAAGAACAACTAAGTCAGAATTTAAAAGATTTATAGGAATTCCCTGGTGGGCCAGTGTTCAGGACTCTGTGCTCTCACTGTTGAGAGCCGGCTTCAATCCCTGGTTGGGGAACTAAGATCCCACAAGCTGCGTGGTGCAGCCTAAAAAATAAAAATACAAAATATAAATAAAAGATTTACAAATGTGGTGATAAAACTGAGGAAAGAATTAGACATTTCTAAAGAAATAAAAATTACTTCCTAAATGAAGCCTAAAGCCAGAAAGAACCCAGAAACAAACGAAGCAGATAATGCCTTAAGAGAAACAGAAGGGAAGAAGCAGGAGAGTTTCAAGAATAAAAAAGAGAAAGTGGCAGGTAATTAGATACGCAAAGATGATCCAACATACAGATAGTAAGAGTACCCAAAGAGGAAAATTTTACATTAGAATTCAAGAATACTATCTTGAAGTTGAAAAAAAAAAAAGACTGGAAAGTACATATAAAGGCGCACCATGACCTGGGAGAACTGACCCAGCATGACCACAGCTGGGACCCTGCCCCAGAGCAAGGCTATGAAAGCATTGAGAGAGAGGAGGTGTGGAGAGTCCTTTGTACAGAGCTCCTCCTTCGTTCCCCCCCCAGCTGAACCACAGAGGCTCCCTGGGAACACCCAGAGACCTTGAGCAATGGCCCCTGGGGTCTGGGAGACCCAGTAGGTGGCGGGGCACAACTCCCACCCAGGAAACAATGGAGGGTGGCAGAACCGGGAGAGCAGGTTTCTTTGATGACAGAGTGAAGAGGAGTTGCTTCTGTGTCTAGGAGGCACAGTCCTCCCTCCAGTAGCTGGTCAAAGTCTGAGAGGACATTTCCTGAGGACAAGATGTCAACTGTACCGGAGAGAAAGAGCCCGCCTCGAGCCACTGTAGACACTACCTGCAAGGACTCCCTTAAAGGTGAGGGGACTCTGACAGCTAGTGCCTGAGTGCATGGACGCCTGCAGAGCCAGGGCCTGAGCGGGGGGGGGGGGGGGGGCCTTGCATTGGGGGGAGGACTTCAAGAAACCCAAGAAAGCTCCTAAGAGAAAAAGCCAGCTTTAAAATCAGGAAACAGAAGGAGAGGAGCGAAGGTCCAGTCCCCACATGAAGGACCATCTTAATATGAGGCCAAGCTGACTGAAGGGGGGTGATGTGATCACTTTAGAGTTTTGATAATTTTCAGGCACTGGAGGTTTTAATTTCAGAACTGATGCTGCTTTTGCAGTTTAAAGGGACCAAAGAACTCTTTTATATTCTAAGAGGGAGCCCATATATGCTATGGGACCTGCTCAGAGACCAGCTTTTATCCAGGGGCAAGAAGACAACTTCTCCCGCTGAAAAAATTATAAAGGAAAGGAAAAAATTTTGCATTTTGATGATACCCTACAAGTTGTACTTCTTCAATGTATTGACTGAACAATCTTGCTTTGGTTTTCTATCTCTTGTTACAGAAAGAATCTAACGCAATGACTTAGTAGATTAGTAAAACTTTGGAGCCAGCAGTGGTCTCCCACGTGGGTTAACGTCTATTCTGTCCATTTTACAGAATAGACAAGTGAGGCAAGGAGGCCTTGGGATTGTCTTACCCAAGGGACCCTTGCGAGTTGGGACTGGAGATAGTCAATATATAACTCCATGAGCCTGCTTTATTAATTTATTCATCCCTCACTCCTTTTACTGAACACATTCCATACGAAAACACTAGGGTTTACCTAGGGACTATTAAGATCAATCAGCCACTGATCCTGTTCCCAAGGACAGGCTTATAATAAAATTAAGGGGACACATCACATGCAAAGGTCTAAAGTGAAGAGAAGGAACTGAGATGGGTGGGCAGAGGGTATCACTGACCGCCGCCCCGCCCCCGCCCCCTGCCCCCCACCCTTCCCCGCACCATGGCTCTGTGCTGCGGGAAGGGATGCCAGCGCTGCCTGGACGGAGGACCCACCTGTCTGCTGTGAGCTGGGACCTTCCTGAGAGATTCGAGAAAGTCACTGGTCTGCTCGGCTGCCAAGAGCTTTCATGGAGCTTTCACTGGACTGGCAGGATGACAGGAGGCCGCTTCCAGACTGCATGGAGAAATGTGCAGTCAGATGGCCAGGTCTGCTCCCTGACAGCCCTTGGCTTCCTCGGGCCATAACCTTGAAGGAACTCACTTGTGTCTGCCAGCCTAGTCCTGGGAACCTGCTCCTTCAACATCAAGCCCTCGAATCATGAGACCAAAAATGGGGCCCTAGCAGGATCGCCTCCTCTCCCTGATGGCTATCTGCCCAGAGCACAGGCTCTGAACCTTGTGAACCAGAGCAGCAGAGCTGACTTTCAAAGTCAGTGATAGAGTGCCTAAAGTATGCCACTTACATGAGACGAGGAAAGTGTTTCCATCCTGAAATCTGAAGGTTTAAGGTTATCCAATCTATCAAACTTTTCCTTCCTGACCTTCTACCCTAAGCAGGTACTGGGAAAGCCTTCCATGGGTCAAAAGAAAAGAAAAGAAATCCTTAAATAAACTAAAAGGGAAAAGCAAATCCTTAGGGGAAATATTTGCAAAAACTTAAAATTAAAGGCTTAAAAATCCTGATATATAAAAAGCTCTGGTTTACAAATCAATTTAGAAAAATGCAAAGCTGACAAGAGAAAAATGGCCAAAGAACACAAGAGCCGATGCAAAAAAAAAAGGTCAGTGTTCAGATTCACTGAAAAATCAGGGAATCCACTTCTTTTCAGCCTATCATACTAGGAAATTAAAATTTATACTTCTCAATTGTGATAAGGATACAGTGACACAGTCACTCCTATTATTGGAGAGAGTATAATTTGGTAGGAACTTTCTGGAAATAATCTGGCAGTATGTATCGAGAGCCTTAAAAATGTCTGTACCCTTTGAATTCTGCTTCTAAAAATCAATTCTGAGAAAACAATCAGAAATGTGGACGATACATAAATGCTTGTTGTAGCATCAGTTACAATAATGAAAAGTCAGAAACAACTCTGAATGTTAAACAACTCTGAATGAAACAACTCTGAATGAATGATATTAGGGGAATGGTGAAGTAAATTTTAACCCATTCATACAACTGAATAGCATGAAATTACCAAAATGATGTATATAAAGGGCTTCTAAAAGAAATGGGAAAATGCTTATAATCTAAATTGGAAAAAAAGCAACATTCAGAAATGTATATATATTTAATGTCCTCAAATATATAAATTAAAAATTAAGATGAAAGAATAGAAGGAAATATGCCAAAATGTTACAAGTGATTGCTTGGGGCTGGAGAGAAGTAGGGGTGATTTTTCTGTAATTTTCTGATTTTCTTCAGTGAGCATTATTCCTTTATAACACTGAAAAAAAAAAAAACCCAGCAAAAAACAGCAAACAATTTTTAAGTGAATGAAGTACTTTATAGCTCTTTTTTTGGAAAACAAAATTAATTTACTTTTTATGTCTGTAGACCTCAATTTGGTGTGTGTGTATCATTGACCCTTGAAAAAGAAGTCTGCTCATCCCCACACAACACTACACTGTAATACCCATCAATTCTCGGGAGGTGATATGTTTCCGATTCCCAGCTGACCCTACGGATCTCTTGGCGGGATCTTGGTGAAACTTACTGTTTCGGTGGAGCTGCAGGGCAACTTGGGCACCAGGCAGTGAGAGAATTGGATTCTCGGGTCTTTTGTGGTGATAGACAGACCTCTCCGCAGAATTTCCACCAAGCGGATCCAGAATTGAAACACAGCCTCTGGGTGTTTTTCGTGGAGCCTCAGGTAGAAGATCTTTTCAGTCACTGTCCTAACCCTCAGGATGCGTTGGAGCCGGTCGCAGATTCGTAGCTCCACGTACTTCAGTGGGAGAATCCTGGACACAATCAGGAAATTCCCATGGCAGAGGCATCAGTGATTTTAATCAACCAAGCTGGTGCCTTCCTAGAGCTTGGGTCAACCTCACTAGGTGCTGATCTCCGCTTGGGGGACACCCAAGGGAGAAAGCTCATGATCTGAGAGTGGGAATGATCACTAAGACCGACTCTTCTCTGATTTCCAGGGCCTTAGTTATTAAAGAATCTGCCCACATCAATAACAATGGCTGAGAGTCGATGTATAATATCTCGTTTAGTCCTCACAACAACCCTTTGATGAAGGAAAGATAAGTAGTAGTAATTCCATTTTACAGAATTTGAAACTGTGGCTCAGAGAAGCTAAGTGATTTACCCAAGTTTAGATCTTCTTAAGTAGGAAATGGAACTAAGGTTTTCTGGCTCTATTTTCAGGTCTCCTCCTCCCTAGATCCTGATTAACTGTGCTGAAAGATTAAGAAAATGGACAGAGGTCTCCTATACATCCAGTATTTTTTTTTCAATCTCAACACCTCATAATCCTATTTGACTATCATATCACTCACCTTTCTTTTTGAAAACCTCTAAGTCAATATTGACAAAAAAAAAATAAGCAAAAGGAAGCTAAGATTCTCAAAAACTAGGCCGAGACAGGGATTGGCGCTCTACCACAGCACCAAACACAGTGCTTGGTACACATAGATACTAAGTAAATACTTGTCAAATGAATGAATGAAGTCTATATAGTTCATCAGCTAAAGAACACTGTTCTTTCTTCTCAGCTAAAGTCCAGCAAAAACTAACACAACATTGTAAAGCAATTTTACTCCAATTAAAAAAAGAAAATTATGTTGCTAAAACAAACAAACAAACACAAAGGCCACAAAATAAAAAAATAAATAAGTAAAGTCCAGCTGCAAAACAACGCAGTCATTCATCCTGCCCCTTCCGGCCCCTCCCTCAAGCCCTTCTTTACCTGCTGAGGGTGATGACTGGGGCACTATCAGGTGTGCTACAGGTGGAAAACTGACCCTGGGGCCAGGTGACACTGGCCATCAGGAGGACGTTGGGGAGTGGCAAGGAGGGCACCGAGGAGGTCACCCCGAGGATCACAGTGGTAGACCCGTCACAGACATCCATCCAGTTCCCGGCTTTAGTGACCTAGAAATCAGCCCCAGGCACATGGGTCAGAGAGAAGCAGAAGACAGGGGTGGAAGGTTACAGATGCTAGAAAACGGCTCTTCAACTTGGCGACAGGCTTAGAGCACCTGTGCTTCTTGCAGGTGTGTGGCACACTGGACTGGGTCATGACCTGAATCTATCCTTCCTGTGGGTCTCCCCAGAGAGACTTAAGTTCATGGGCGACAGGAACGCTGTGCTGCCCTTCTTAGAGTCCTTTGCATTACTAATTTTAAAAGGATGCACTAGTAAGAAGCCAGCACAGGTTCCTTCCTTCCTTCCTTCCTTTTTCTTTCTCTTTTGTTTTTTCTTTCTTTCTTCCTTCCTTCCTTCCTTCCTTTCTCTCTCTCTTTCTTCATTCATTCATTTATTGGCTGTGTTGTGTCCCTGTTGCTGCATGTGGGCTTTGTCTAGTTGCGGCGAGGCAAGTGGGGCCTACTCTTCATTGTGGTGTGCGGGCTTCTCACTGCGGTGGCTTCTCTTGTTGCGGAGCACGGGCTCTAGGCGTGCGGGCTCCAGGAGTTGTGGCACAAGGGCTCAGTAGTTGTGGCTCACGGGCTCTAGGCGCACGGGCTTCAGTAGTTGTGGCGTATGGGCTCCAGAGCACAGGCTCGGCAGTTGTGGAGCATGGACCCAGTTGCTCCGCGGCATGGAGGATCTCTCCGGAGCAGGGATCGGACCCGTGTTCCCTGCACTGGCAGGCAGACTCCTATCCACTGCGCCACCAGGGAAGCTCCAGCACAGGTTTCTAATGGTCTGGAAGGGACATTGTGAGAAGAAAGTTCCAGAAGGGGAGGAGAGTGAGGAAAGAGCTGTTGAACGGAGAAGACCCAGGCAGCCCAACTTGAGGGAGGTTTGGGGAGCTTCTCCCAAGATGAGGGAGTGCCGGGCTTGTTGCTGGGTCTTGAGTGTAATAAGGACCTGTTCTCTTGCAGCACTCGGGGCTGTGGCAGGACAGGGAGATGGATGCCTGGCACTGGGGCACAGTGTCTCAGCTAAGACACCCCTACCTCACTCTCCAGGGCGGGCGGAGAAGCACCAGGTCTGTAGCCTCTAAGGAACCACAGGGACCAGGGTAAGAAACATCTGAGGAGTGACCCCTGCGTTCCCAAGACCAGAGGGCCTTCTCCCAATATCCTAGGCCATTCAAAGCCCGTGGTGGAACTGGGGACCAGGCGAAAGCCCCAGGAATGACTGAAATGTTAGTTCCCACAAGCCTGAGTAGGTGGTGCCCCAAGAAAAGTGAATTTTGATTTTTGAAAAAAAAAAAAAGGAACATTTCTTGGAGCCCATGTTGTGGAATGAAATTCATATGCGCTACAAAACACAGAGAGCCACACACACTGAGAGTAATAAGTAAATGTTTGCAGGTGAGGTTTCTTGGCGGTGACGTTAGTGACGGTGATGCTGAGGGGAGGGAAGGGAGGGAACAGCATAAGTTCAAGGCCGCTTTTAGCTCTGCCGAGGGCCAGCTTCACAGGCAGTCTTTCCCCCTCCCTGGCACAGTCTGAGTCTCTTGCTGCCTGAGTCACCTAGCGTCCATCCAGAGAATCTAAACAGTTTTAATACTAGGCCAAAGAGAACATATTAGGAGAATAAACCTGCCGCCATAATCTCACACCCAAGGACATGACTAGAATTTGATATCTTGAGTCTGGATTTCCCACGATACTGCTAACTCTCCTCTGAGTGTGTGTTAGGCATGAGCACGCCCCCCCCCCCCATGCCCCCCATGCTGCCAGCTGATCGCCCAGCTCTGCAGCTCCCTGGGGCGGTGCAGGGACCAGAGGGCACCTGGAGCCATGAACCCTTGGGGGACCTCGTCAGAGAGTAGCTCGCTGCTCTGTGAATTCAACTCCACCGCATGGATTCCTGACTGCAGACCCTCCCGTGCATTCCAGCCTCCTGCCTTCACCCAGGAACTTGAAGTCCCTCTCGCCTGGAAGGTCCTCCCCCTGCTCTTCTACCGAAGTCTCAGCAAGACCTGAAAGAACGGCTTACGACCCCGCCTTCTGGGAAACCTTCCACAACTGCCCAGGTTGAAGGAGTGCTCTGCGCATGCTCTGGGGTTCGGCTAGTCCAAACCCTCTGACGCCGAGCTTTCTTAACAGCTACCATTTTATGCTATGTCCTTTAAACCTACCAATTCACAAGCTTCTTGTCCAGGGACACTATCTGATCTCTCTTTGCATCTCCTGCCTCTCACACAGCTTGCTGACTGGTTATGCCATACCTGCAACGGAGCACAGGTGGTCACCAGCCAGACCACTGGAGGGAAGCGGGTAGCACCTTGGTGAGATGTCACACGGATTGAAATGACCGCCCTGCACTCCTGGTGTCTCCATGCTTCCCAGGCCACAAACACTCACTTCCATAGGTCATATTACTACTCTTCTGGGGGATGGTGGAATCTGGGCAAGGCTAATTTATCCAGGGACCTTGGTCTCATGCAAGCGTATTTGTATAATAATATCCCAGAAAGAAGGTTGGGTTTCAGAGCACGGATTCCTACAGCTGCTTTCATCCCCTCTAATCAGCCAGCGTGGACTAGCGGCCCCGGGAGGGTGCCTATGAACCTGCCTGGAGAGTGGGTTCTGCTGTCTCCTTCTGCAGGTGTAACTCTATTTCCCGAAAGCATTTGACCTGCAGGGAGTCCCGTGATGCTGTGGGCACAAACTGAGGTGAACTTGGGACCCAGACCCTCTCGTTTCTCTGGCTTTCCTGGCTTCTTCCTCCTCCCCAGGGCTTTCAAAGGCCTTGGCATCTTTGGACCAATCCCCGGGAACAGGTTTGGAAAGGGAAGGAGAGCTGGCCCTGAGCTGCACAAGGGTACCTGGATAAAGTTGCTTTCAAACACCACCGAGTCAGAGAACAAGTTGAATTCTGGAGAATGAATCAGTTGACAGAGGAGGCCGTCTTCCACCCCAAGTTCCACTCCAGGGCCTGGTTCCATGACCTCAGGTGGGAGGCTCCTAATTTTACTCATTGGTTCTTGGGAAGGATGGGCTGGGGAACATCCCTGGGGCTCCACTCAGACCCAGCCCAGCTCCACGGTGTTGGTGTGACCACCACTCCCCCACCTCCACATCTCCACCTCCCCTCCTGACTTACTGGCTGTCCCCCAGGCTGGCAAGGGCCTGTCGGCTCACAATGGCAGGAATGACATCAGGGAATGTGACGGGTAACAACAGGAAAGGGGAAAAAAAAGAAGAGGCAAGGAAGGACTGGGGAGTGAGCAGGGTGTTTTTCTCCCCTTTCCTACTCACTACAAACTAGCAATAATGTAGCCTGCTCCATTTTGTTTTTGTTTTTTTTTGCGGTACACGGGCCTCTCACTGTTGTGGCCTCTCCCGTTGCAAAGCACAGGCTCCGGACGCGCAGGCTCAGCGGCCATGGCTCACGGGCCTAGCTGCTCCACGGCATGTGGGGTCTTCCCAGACCAGGGCACGAACCCATATCCCCTGCATAAGCAGGTGGACTCTCAACCACTGCGCCACCAGGGAAGTCCAGCCTGCTCCAATTTTCAGTCAATCTCCCCACACACAAGGAAAACAATTCTCCCAAGATTATGGCCAGACTGCGAGCTGCACAGCAGCAAGGGAGGCTATCGGGAAACCCACAGCCTTCAATCCTCCCCACTCAGGGCGAAGCCTCTCACAAAAATTTTCTCTGTAAATGTGACCTGTTCGCCTGATGTCAGGCCCTCACTGGGCCAGGAGAGCTCAGGATGGGGCCCGCAGTTCAGCCCAATCTTCCCTCCCCCATCTCATGGGATAATTTTCTTTTTTGTTTTTTTTTTCTTTTTTTTTAACACCAGGCTATTAACAAACCAAAGAGGTTTATTTATTTGGAAACTGTGAGCAAATGAGGAAGTGTGATACAGTGTATGCTGGAGCATCACAAAAAAGACCATGAGAACCAACTGTTAAATCTTCAGGAATTTTAATGAGCCAGTTGTTAAACACAGCCATTGTTAAAAATTTAATAATGTAGGGCTTCCCTGGTGGCGCAGTGGTTGAGAGTCCGCCTGCCGATGCAGGGGACGCGGGTTTGTGCCCCGGTCCGGGAAGATCCCGCATGCCGCGGAGCGGCTGGGCCCGTGAGCCATGGCCGCTGAGCCTGCGCGTCCGGAGCCTGTGCTCCGCAACGGGAGAGGCCACAGCAGTGTACCGCAAAAAAAAAAAAAAAAGAAAAAAGTTAATAATATAAACTTACAATTAAATAAGTTATATAAAAAACAAGGTAATAAATGCCCAAACTCATCACTTCTTAATTATTTTACTATATTTCATGTCTCTCTATTCCCTTGAGGTTATCTGCATCTATCACATCTACACGGTAGAAATGATACATAATGTTGTGCTACCACTGCCTCTCTCTTCTCAGTGTGTACAGAAAATTCATGGTGGTCACTGTCTTGAGACCAGCCATGCTGGGAGTTACTTACACCATGGAAATCAGCCAAAGCTACAAATATGGCCTTGATTTATTGTTGTTTTGATTGTCTAAGGTGATAGAGAAAATGCCAATGATGCCGATTAAAAGTGTGTCTGTAGCTGTTATATTGTGGGCACCCCCCCAAAAAAAAAAGACATCTGAGGAAATGATCTTCCAGTATTTGAAAGGTATTATCTAAATTAGTAAAGAAGTTGCTTGTCTTTAACATTAACAGATCAATTCCAACATGCAACTGTATTTCACATTCCCCTTATTCATTAATGTAAGTGGAAAAATCAGCCAACATTCATGTCAGAACTACACTGGCTTGTCAGTTACATAGGTTGTCTAGGAATACAAAGTTTGACAAAAATCCATGAAAGCTTTCTATGAAAATCAATTGACTATCTGAAAATTACAATAAAGAGTATTGTATATTCTATTGTTAGTTGTAAATTGTGTGCTATGTATAAAGTAAATTTTATTAAGTAAAATTTTATAAAGTAAAATTTACTAAGAAAAAATACATGTATACTGGACTTCCCTGGTGGTGCAGTGGTTGAGAATCCACCTGCCAATGCAGGGGACACGGGTTCAAGCCCTGGTCCGGGAGGATCCCACACGCTGCGGAGCAACTAAGCCCGTGTGCCACAACTACTGAGCCCATGTGCCACAACTACTGAAGCCCGCGTGCCTAGAGCCCATGCTCCGCAACAAGAGAACCCACCGCAATGAGAAGCCCATGCACTGCAATGAAGAGTAGCCCCTGCTCGCCATAACTAGAGAAAGCCTGCACCCAGCAACAAGAACCCAGTGCAGCCAAAAAATAAACAAAGACATTTATTAATAAACAAAACAAAACATGTATACTTAGACGTATTATACATATATTTTTTCCCTCGGAAAGCTGGTTGTTAAACATTTACTATCACACCATTGTGGTGGCACCAACTCCTCCCCTCCCACTGCAGTCTCCTGTCCCTAGTATCAGGACAAGAAACTTTCACTTAAAGACTTCTTCAGGTAGCATGAAGTCGAGGAGGGATGAGCCATCAGTTATCCCTCTCAGACTTCAGCTGTACAGCTACAGGCTCTCTCACTTTGGCGCTTATTCAAGGAAAAAGCCAAGGGGTTAAGTTAGTTCTCTTGTCTTTTAGACTCTTAAGACACACACTGCTGTAGTCCACACATGACCGGGGTTAAATCTCCTGGTGTTTCTCTTATCATCAGGAGGGAAACCTGCTTCTCATTGTTTTCCCAAAGCTGTTGCATCAGAAGCAGGAGCTTATATCTCATTAGCTCATTTCTTCTTAAGACTTGCTCATTAGAAGAGAAAACTTTTCCTTTTTATTGATGCAAAGTCTATAATATCAGGCATCTAAACATTCCAACACACTTAAGGTTATTACTTTTGCTTTCTTAATTACAGTGCTCTCTGTGCTTGACATTTTTTCTCCTTTCCTTGTAACAAAAAATAGGAAATTTCTCTTACAATGTTTGTAGCATAAACCAAAAATTTAAATGACACAGAGAACATCAGTATGACCACATGTGCTAGAGTACCTCACTTACTTGTGTAGAAAGTTCTAGTGTGAAATAAGTAGAAGAATATTCACTGCAACATTGTTTGCAGTAACAAAAATCCATCAACAGGGCACCAGTTAAATTATGATACAAACCCTAACCTTAACCCTAACCATAACCCATATGATGTAATTTTTTTTAAATTTATTTTTGGCTGTGTTGGGTCTTCATTACTGCATGCGGGCTTTCTCTAGTTGTGGCTCGCGGGCTCTAGAGCGCAGGCTCAGTAGTTGTGGCGCTCCAGCTCAGTTGCTCTGCAGCATGTGGGATCTTCCCGGAACTGGGATAGAACCCGTGTCCCCTGCATTGGCAGGCAGATTCCTAACTACTGCGCCACCAGGGAAGTCCTGATGTAACGTTTTGCAGCCAATGAAAGAATAAGGTAGCTTTATACATACTGATATGGAATGATTACCAAGACCTATTAAGTTAAAACAAGATGCAGAACAGTATATCTAGTATGCTATCACTTGGGGAAAAAGAATTTTAAAAGAATATATATCCATATATTCTTTGAACATGCTTGAACATGCCCAGAAATTTCTGGGAGGATAAAAATGTGGTTGCCTTGGGAGGGGTAGGGCATTGGTAACTGTGGTGAAAAAAAGGACTTATTTTTCACAGTACACATATTTTTGTTGGTTTGAATTATTTACTATGAGCCTGTATTTCCTCTTTAAATAAATAAATTTTAAAATAAAAAGCGTTAAAGAAATATCCTGTGTATGGCTCTACAAATATTTACTGAGAAGCTACTATGTACAAGGTATGCCACATACTGGAAGAATCACTACAACACTAAATGTAGTCTGATCAGAGTTGTGGACATGGTCAGTGCTGTCTTAACTACATATTTGAAGAAATAAGGGTGGGAACCTTTCCAAATATAATAAAAAATGTAGACCTATATCTATACAAAGAATAAGAACATTATAAATTGTAAATATGTAAGTAAAATTTTAAAATATATATTGCATATAATTTTTAAAGTTCTTTAAATAACAATTGTTTAAAAATTACAACAATGTAATATGTAATATCAAATTTGGAACACATGTAGAAGTAACATACATGACAAGAATGGCACAGAGGATGAGAAGGAAGAAATAAAAGTGTACCGTTGCATGGCTCTGACATTATACATGAAGTAGTATAATACTACTTGAAGGTAGACTATAATAAGTTAAAGATGTCTATTGTAAACCCTAGAATACAGGAACCATTAAAAAAAATTAAACAGAGACGTATAGCTGACAAATCAATAGTGGAGGTAAAACAGAACACTGAAGAATTCTGTTAATCCAAAAGAAGAAAGAAAAGAAGAAAAAATGAAACAAAGAACAGAAGAAACTTAGAAAAAAGAATAATAAGATGATAGATTTAAACTCAACTTTATTGATAATTATAATAAATGTAGATAGCCTAAATACTCCAATTAAAAATCATATATTGGGACTTCCCTGGTGGTGCAATGGATAAGACTCTGTGCTCCCAATGCAGAGGGCCTGGGTTCAATCCCTGGTCAGGGAACTAGATCCCACATGCACACGGCAACGAAGAGTTCGCATGCCACAACTAAGGAGCCCGCCTGCCACAACTAAGACCTGGTGCAACCAAATAAATACATAAATATTTTTTAAAAATCACATATTGTCTGTATAAAAAACACAGCTATGTACAAGAAATCCACTTAAAATATAAAGAAATAAGTGTAAAAGTCAAAGGCTAGAGTAAGATAAACTACACAGCCACTAATCATATGTCAGCTGGAGTGGCTATTTTAATAACATACAAAGAGGACTTCATGACAAGGAATAATACAAGTAATAAAGGACATTTTTAAAAGATAAAGAGTTTAATTTATTAAGACAAAACAAACCTAAATGTATATACATCCAATAACACAGTTTCAAAGGCATGAAAACAAAAACTGATAGAACTAAAAGGAGAAATAGACGAATCCATAATTAGGGTTGGATATCTCATCATTCCTTTCTCAGAAATTCACAGAACAAGTAGACAGAAAAATCAATAAGAATACAGAACACTTGAATAACTATTAACTAACTTTATTTAATTGATAGTTAGAGAACACTTCACTCAACAATAGCAGAATCCACATTCTTTACAAGTGCACATTAAACATTCACCAAGGGACTTCCCTGGTGGCACAGTGGTTAAGAATCCACCTGCCAATGCAGGGGACATGGGTTCGAGCCCTGGTCCAGGAAGACCCCACATGCCACAGAGCAACTAAGCCCGTGCACCACAACTACTGAGCCTGCGCTCTAGATCCCGTGAGTCACAACTACTGAGCCCACATGCCACAACTACTGAAGCCTGCGTGCCTAGAGCCTGTTCTCTGCAACAAGAGAAGCCACCACAATGAGAAGCCCGTGAACCACAATGAAGAGTAGCCCCCGCTCGCCACAACTAGAGAAAGCCCGCATGCAACAACAAAGACCCAATGCAGCCAAAAATAAAATAAAATAAAAATAAAAAAATTTATTTTTAAAAATTCACCAAGGTATAACATATGCTGAGCCATAAAACAAGTCTTGATAAATTTTAAATAATTAAAATTACAGGGGGTATGTTTTCTTATAATGGAATTAAATTGGAAATCAATAAAAGAAAAATATTTGGAAAATGTCAAGTTATTTGCGAATTAAACAACATATTTCTAAATAACCCATCACTGAAGAGAAAATCACAAGGAAATTATAAAATATTTTTTAGAAAATGAAAACACAATATATCAAAAATTTTGAGATGCAACTAAAGCAGTGCTTAGAGGGAAAATTATAGCTTTATATGCTCATAGCAGAAGTCCAAAAATTGATTATCTAAGCTCCATCTAAAAAAGCTAGAAAAAAGAAAAAATTAAATTAAATAGAATGAAGTAAATAATAAAGAGAAGAAATTGATGAAATAGAAAATGGACAGAGAAAAATCAATGAAACCAAAAGTTAATTTTTTTTTGTTTTTTTTGTTTGTTTTTGTTTTTGTTTTTGTGGTACGCGGGCCTCCCACTGCTGTGGCCTCTCCCGCCGCGGAGCACAGGCTCCCGACGCGCAGGCCCAGTGGCCATGGCTCACGGGCCCAGCCGCTCCGCGGCACGTGGGATCTTCCCGGACAGGGGCACGAACCCATGTCCCCTGCATTGGCAGGTGGACTCTCAACCACTGCACCACCAGGGAAGCCCAAAAGTTAATATTTTTTTAAAGAGCAATAAAATTTATAAAAATTGAGAAACCTGTAGCTAGCAGGATCTAAAATAAAGAGAGAAAACACAAATTGCCAATCCAGAAAAGAGGAGATATCACTACAGGGCTTGGGGATTTTAAAAGTATAATAAGGAAATAGTTTTAACAACTTAATGCCAATAAATTTGGCAACTTAGGGCTTCCCTGGTGGCGCAGTGGTTGAGAGTCCACCTGCTTATGCAGGGGACACAGGTTCGTGCCCCGGTCCGGGAAGATCCCACATGCAGCAGAGTGGCTGGGCCCGTGAGCCATGGCCGCTGAGCCTGCGCGTCCGGAGCCTGTGCTCCGCAACGGGAGAGGCCACAACAGTGAGAGGCCCGTGTACCGCAAAAAAAAAAAAAAAAAATTTGGCAACTTAGATGTGCTATACAAATGGCATCACGTAGAAATTACTAAAACTGACTTAGAAAAAACTTTGACTTTTTTTTTTTTTTTTTTTTTTTTTTTGCGGTACGCGGGCCTCTCACTGTTGCGGCCTCTCCCTTTGCGGAGCACAGGCTCCGGATGCGCAGGCTCAGCGGCCATGGTTCATGGGCCCAGCTGCTCCGCTGCATGTGGGATCTTCCCGGACCGGGGCACGAACCTGTGTCCCCTGCATCGGCAGGCGGACTCTCAACCACTGTGCCACCAGGGAAGCCCAAAACTTTGACTTTTATTTATTTATTATATATTTTTAATTTATTTTAATTTATTTATTATTTTTTGGCTGTGTTGGGTCTTTGTTGCTGCACACAGGCTTTCTCTAGTTGTGGCGAGCAGGGGCTACTCTTCGTTGCAGTGCATGGGCTTCTCATTGCAGTGGCTTCTCTTGTTGTGGAGCGTGGGCTCCAGAGTGCGTGGGCTTCAGTAGATGTGGTGCGTGGGCTCAGTAGTTGTGACTCATGGGCTCTGGAGCGCAGGCTCAGTAGTTGTGGCGCATGGGCTTAGTTGCTCCACGGCATGTGGGATCTTCCCGGACCAGGGCTCGAACCCATGTCTCCTGCATTGGCAGGGCGGATTCTTAACCACTGCGCCACCAGGGAAGCTCCTTTGACTGACTTTTAAAAAACTGATTTAGGAAAAATCAAATATATGCATCCATCAAAGATACTGAATTTGTTATCGCACCACAAATAAAACTCTAGGCCCACAGAGTTTCACTGGAGGAGCCTATCAAACATTTAAGGAATAATGTCAATGTAATACAAACTCAAGAAACAGAGTAGGAAATAGTTCTCAACTTGTTTTATGAATCCAGCATTACGAAAACCAGATAAAGACAATGCAAGAAAAGAAAGCAACAGACCTCAGACCAGCATTACTTGTGAACATAGACACAAAATTCCTTATCAACACCACAGAAGGAGAGATATATCATATTCATGAACTAGAAGATTCAATATTAAGATGACAATTCACCCCAAATTGATCTGTAGATTCAATAAAATCCCAATCGAAATTCCAGAAGGCCGGGACTTCCCTGGTGGCGCAGTGCTTAAGAATCCGCCTGCCAATGCAGGGGTCAGGGGTTCGATCCCTCGTCCGGGAAGATCTCACATGCCGCAGAGCAACTAAGCCCGTGTGCCACAACTACTGAGCCTGCATTCTAGAGCCCACAAGCCACAACCACCGAGCCCGCGTGCCACAACTACTGAAGCCCACGCGCCTAGAGCCCATGCTCCGCAAAAAGAGAAGCCACAGCAGTAAGAAGCACGTGCACCACAACGAAGAGTAGCCCCCGCTCACTGCAACTAGAGAAAGTCCACGTGCAGCAACGAAGACCCAACGCAGCCAAAAATAAAATGAATAAATAAATAAATTTATTTTAAAAAAGTCCAGAAGTCTTTTAAAAATAGACATTATAAAAGGAAAAGATTGATTATAGGCATTTTTAAAAATAAAATTTTGAACAAGTAACACATTCACACATACAAACATCAAAAAGTATCAAAAGGGAGACGAAGAATCTCCTTCCCACCCCTGTCATTGGCTCAGTTCCCATCTTTCTCCCACAATGAAGCCATTGCTGTCATCTCTCGTTTATCATTTTAGACAATGTTTCTACATATTTATGCCAATATAGTGCATTTAACTTTTCCTACCCCTTCTTACATAAATATTCTAATTCTAATAAGTCTTATGAATATAACGTTCTCCAATTTAGAATTCCTCAGATTACATAAAACGACCTGCTTTTATCAATTATTTAATTCTGCATTTCATATTAAGCAAAAGGGGAAAAGGAGTCCAAATTGACCTCATACTTTTACAATATAGATATGCCTGACGTGTATGGACAAGGTCTAGGAGAAAAAGGTAATAAAAAAAAAAACAGTAATAAAGACAGCACTCAAGTGATGAATTATGAGTTAAGTTGGCATGTTTGCCATGTTAAGCAAATCAAGTTTGTTGGCATTACTGATATTCTATGAGCAAAGCAGCATGTAAAATAAACATCGTAAGTTATAGCCATTTTATAATTTTAATTTTGTTACAGGAAGTTTGCTTAGAAACAAAATCTCACACGTGCCCACATAAGAATTACCTCAGGGGTGAAAAAGCTCACTATTGACCTATTTTGCTGTACTGAATTTTGAGGAATCCTTGAAAAAGAAAAAAAAATCGTGCTGTAGACAAAAGAGCTGCATACTGGAAATATGGACCACCAATTAATTCAGTGATATTGTCTAAGTCATTTAGTTTCCTTCTGTTTCCTCCGTAGTAAAATGAAAAGACGCCGTCCAATACACTAGCCACTAGCCACATGTGCTTACTGAGCACTTGAAATGTGGCTAATCGAAATGCAGAAGTGTTGTAAGTATAAAATACTCACCAGTACAAATACACAGTACAAAAATAAAAGAATGTAAGACATCTCATTAATAACTTTTTATGTTGATTACATATTGAAATATTTTTAATATATTGGGTTAACTAAAATTTGTTTAAAATACCTTTTCCTATTTTTCTTTTCAATGTGACGACCACTAGACAATTTTAAATAATATATGCGGCTTGCGTTATATCTTTACTGGACAGTGCTAAACTAAATCATATCTTCCAGTCCTTAATCTTCTGATACCTACCTTAAGCTTTAGCAGGGCAGCCCTTCAAACCCAGAAAGCATCACACAGCATACACTTGAAGTATTTCCTTCCTTTCCTTCCATTCCACGAGATAGCACTAGAGTTAAGGTTTCAAGCTAATAATTAATATATATTTTAAAATATTTAAATACATGCAGTTTTCTAAATATGTTGTGCTTAGTTTCATCTCCATGCCCTTCCTCACACTGTTTGCTCTACTGGGAATCTTTTTCCTAACTTGATAGCCTATTCATTTTTAAAAATTCAGATCCTCTGGGAATTCCCTGGCAGTCCAGTGGTTGGGACTCGGCGCTTTCACTGCCGTGGGCCAGATTCAGTCCCTGGTCAGGGAACTAAAATCCTGCAAGCCACATGGTTTGGCCAAAATAAAAAGATTAAAAATTAAATAAAATAAAATTCAGATCCTCTAAGAAGATTTTCCTTAACATCCATCTCCTGCCGTAAATAACTTTACATAGCCACTGTCCTATACACATTATTCTATAATAAAACCATGAAATATTATTTGTTTATATGCATCCCCCCTTTCATCTTGTGTATGTTATCTGAGGTAGGTAGTGATGAGATCTTAGTCAATGCCTGGCACCCAGTAGGGGCTGTAAGCAATGTATCAGTCAGGATAGGCAAAGTTCGCAAAAAACCCTACGTCACAGTAGCTTAAGACAACAAAGGTTTTTTTCTCATGTACACTACATGTTCATCAGGAACCAGTTGAGAGCTCTACTCCATGGCATCCTCACTCCAGGACCTACACTAATGAACAGTTCCGTTTGGAGCATTGCTGGTCACTGTGGCAGAAGGAAAAAGAGGGCTTTGGAGGTTTTTGAACCTGTGCTTAAACGCTCCAACCTAGAACTGACACAAGTCACTTCTACTCACAGCTCATTGGCTGGAACTAATTACATGGCCCCATCCAACCACAAGGATGTCAGGAAGTACGATTCTATCATGTGCTTGGAAGACAAGGGCAGAAATATTGGGGGAACATTAATGAGGACTACTAATGACCCTGCTAGTCAGTATCATCTCCCAGCTCACTATTCCTCGGCAGGTGGAATATATTCACTATACGTTCCCCCCCCACCAAAGGAAACAACCCAAGAGTTCCCTACAGTCACAACGTCAAGTTCAAATTAAAGAATCTGAGTGACGCACAGTAGTTCCTATACCAGTTTCAGATGTGGCGTGAGCTAGAGAACTATAAACTAAAAAGACAAGCCATGTGCTACACATCTAATATACATTGGTGGAACAGGGACAGGATAAATGCAGTAAGGAGAGAGGGGACAAGTGGGAGACACAGCAGCCTAGTGATTGTGATGTTCCCCTCTGCAGATGTGATGAAAGCCCCTTACCCTGAGGGAAGGGAATATTTCTTGACTAGCCCCCAGGTAGGCCATCCTTAGGCAATTGTTCTGTTTGAAGCTGCGAAGATTTCAGGGTTGTTGTTGCAGCATAACCTAATTTGTCCTGATGATACGGAGATTGGAATCTAGAGGGGGGTGTTGCATACTACAAAAAAAACAAAAACAAAAACCCTAATATGTATGACAATAACAGGTGGAGGGCAGCAGAGAAATCTTATTGGAGGCTGGAAGGATGGCAACCCATGTCATATAGTAGCAAAGTATTTGGTATAACTGTTGCCTGCAGTAACTTAGAAGTCATACTTTAATAATCTACCTAATAAACTAGAAGAAAGCATCAGAAAACAGAATTTTAGCAGCAGGAATTGTATACAATTGGTTGCATTGACAAAGCACTGCAGGATGAGTTTAGAAGAGAACTGGCCAGCTTACAAGTAGCCATAGGGATCCAGAGAGACTACGGAAATCATACTGGTTCACAGAAGCAACTGCTTCTCATCCCTAAGTGGGAATAGATAAAATGGAGAAATGTTTGGAGTGACAAAAGTCACTCCTATGACAATTCAAACTCTAGTGACAATTCAAACTCAGCTTTGTAGGGAGGGTGACCAACCGTCCGGGTTTGCCCAGAACTGTCCGAGTTTTAACACTGAAAGTCCTGCAACCCTGCCAGGCACAGGGACAGTTGCTTACCCTACTCATAAGAAAGATCAAAACAACGGTATGGCCATCATATCTTTTTTAAAACCTCTGAGCAGTTTAAATTGTTTTAGAGCCAAGACCTCATTAAGGCTGTGGCACCCAGTAAACCATTTCAATTAAGCTAAACTGCTTGGGGAAGAGACTTCAGGTGCAGCTCTCCAACTGAAAAGATCAAAATGCCCCAAAGTAATTGGGGAGGCACGAGAATGAGAAAAGACATCAAATTTAAGAAATATGTCTAGAAAAGGGCAGCTACTGTCACATGACACTGCCTGAAATCAGAGATAAAAAGCCAACTATATTTTTGAGAGTACTCTGTTACAACACAAGGCACATAAGCCCAGCCAACCACAAAAGACCAGGGAGTACAATCTTATCATGTGCCCAGAATGTGGGAAGCTGGAAATATTTGTAAACAGCTCTAATGACTACCATAGTGCAATAAATGATGCCCAAACCACTGGTTTCTAGGGTAGTGGCACTTAAGCTTAAGAACACTCAGGAAGTAAAACTGACTTAGCAGAGGACACCATGCACCATTCTTACCCTTTGGCAAAAGTAAATGAAACTCACCGTAAACAAAATGATGTGTACACCAACACGAGTGTGTAAATTACCACAGGCAGAGGAGGGAATGTGCTTCAACATGGGGTGGGGATGGAGGAGGGGTGAATTGAAGGAAAAAAAAAAAGACCTCTATTTTTATGGAAAGGCCAAGTTGCTAGGTCTGGGAGAGCAGAAACAATCATCTGTGAGGTCCACACATTTTACCAGCTGACCTGGAGAACAATCGGAACTGAGTAGTCAGTCTGGTGGATAAGAACGTAGACAAAAAAGCCATGGCCTGCTGGACTGGTAGTCTTCTTTTCTCCAGAGACTGAAGGTGAGGGGCTGGAAGAAATGATCATTTTTCTTTTTCTTTAGATATGGACAGAGTCAAGAGAACTATAATGGCCTTGGCCTAGGCTCAGAAAACTGGTTAATACAGGGCAGACCCAAGCACGCTGGCCTCCAAGTTCAGAGGTTTATTTACCTTGTATTTTTTTGGTTTGGTTTGGTTTTTTGGTTTTTTTGGCCACACCATGCGGCATGTGGGACCTTAGTTCCCCGACCAGGGATCGAACCCACGATCCCTGCACTGGGAGTACAGAGCCTTAACCACTGGACCACCAGGGAAATCCCAACTTTATATTTTAAACAAAGCGTTTTATGTACTTTCCTGCTCCAAAGTTTTAAGATGTGAAACCTCAGATCTGCGAATTAAGACCCTTCCCTACCACTAATTTCAAGGGCAGAAGTCAACAAGACACATTGTAGAAATATACATTCAACTTTATTTCATTAGAAAAATTTATTTAAGCCACACGGTGGCCAAAATGCCCACATCCTGAGCAGGCGCTGTCATCCCACTGCCCTCTTCAGACCAGTACACACATACATATACGCTATGTTGGAGGAATGACTTAAAAATGTAAAACAATGAGAACGGGACATAGAATACTCCCTCTTCCCCCTTCCTATAGCCAACCCACACACCTCTTCAACTGTTATCCACACAGAGAGGAGCTCTCATGGAAGAGAAACTGAACACCAAATAAACTGACCATAAGACACCCAAGCCCAAAGGAACTCTTAGCAGATGCTTAGAAAGTAGGGTTGAAAATAACACGATCTCCCAACAGCTGAAGTTGCAGCACAAGTCCCCATCGAAGAGAAGACAGAGCCATGCTGCCAAGGACAGCAAAGCATATGGCGGACTGGGGAGAAGAGTGAGATCACTCCATTCCACAGCCACAGGCGACCCACTCACATCTGTGTATTAAATAGGCTTTATCCAGAGCAACGAGTATGCAGGTGGAGAGGCCCTTCAAGGGCCTAGTAAGAGTTAGTTCCCTGATAACACTGATGCTGAGCTTGCCCACCCAGGAACTGGTACAGCTGGACCTATTTAGGCCAGTGTTCCAAGGTTACAGCTGGTGGAGGGAGGTCTTATCACACCCCTCTGGATGGATGGTCTGGAAGGCTGCTGGGGACTCTGTGTTGGCTAGTTGACCTCTGGTGGTCCAGGAGCTCCCAGGAGATGGGCTCTCCAGTAAGACCCCCAGGGACTCCATCAGTCTAACGAAGATGGAGAGCAGGGTCAGCACCACACCTAGGAGATAGAGGTTCAACATATGCTTCATGGCTCAAACGATCCCACTCCTCTGTAGAGCAGTAGAGCTGCCTTCTGCTTCTGGAAGGCCTCTGGATCCTGAGGAAAGAGAGCGAGGTTAATCTCCAGCCTTTTGGGATATGCGTGCCTCTGACCTTGACCCTGGAGCTAAGCAGGAGGCTCAGCCAGCCAGGGGGACAAGGGCCACAGCAGAATCTCCAAGTATATTTACACCGTAAACTCCATGGCTGGGGAACTAGTCTAGCCTCTTGGACTAATTCAAGAGCGTTCCTTAAGACTTTTACTTCCCTTAAAGTAAAAAACTTTTACTTTTCCTGTCGGGTATGCACAATCCCTGTTCCACAGTCCACGGACCAGAAACCTTCCTGAAGCAAGGTTTTGGTGAGAGTGGGCGGAGGTGGGAATATAAGACGCCCTTGAGAAAGCAAAAGCAACCTGCCTTGAAGTCTCCCTCACACCTCAGTCAGGTTCGAGTTAACCATAAACTTTTTTTTTTTTTTTTGCGGTAGCGGGCCTCTCACTGTTGTGGCTTCTCCCGTTGCGGAGCACAGGCTCCGGACGCGCAGGCTCAGCGGCCATGGCTCACGGGCCCAGCCGCTCGGCATTATGTGGGATCCTCCCGGACCGGGGCACGAACCCGTGTCCCCTGCATCAGCAGGCAGACTCTCAACCACTGCGCCACCAGGGAAGCCCAACCATAAACTTTTTGAAAGTCAGAATAATTCTAAGGGAGTCAGATCTATCAAGTTCACCTACTTAACAAGTACACCTTGAATACTCACAACGTGTGAGGCACCTTGGAAGGTACTAAGGCCACCGGAGGAGGCCCTGAAGACACGAACCCGGCCCTCACGCGCCTTACAGTCCAGGGGCGACAGGCAAGAAAACAGGCAGTTACTACAACAACCCGCCAAGGGCTGTGACAGTGAGGAGATGCTAAGGGTGCTCTGGGAGGGCACGGCATGGGGGCCTAACCCAACGCTAGCGAGAAAGCAGGGCTGGGCGGCTGAGTGGGGCCCTGGGTGGCGGCGAAGCGATGGGGGACGCTCCCGGCAGCGTAGTCCCAGGCGGGGATTGCCAGCAGGCGCGCGGCGCAAGCAGCCTAGGGGATGGGGGCGGGCAGCCGGGAAGCCCACAGGGCTGCTCACCTCCAGGAGGAAGGGCCGTGAGTGGCCCGCTCGCTGTAATATCTGGTAGTGCGGAGTCGGAAGGAAAGTCGGCCAACCAGCAGCGCAAGATGACAACCCAAAAGCCTCTCCGAAGACAAAAGCTCAGCCCGCAGCAAAGCGCGGAACAGGATGCACACCACGCACTTATAGCCGCCGTGCGGCCCAAAGCCCGCGCACGCGCACTGGAGCCCTGACTCACGCAAGACCGTCGCCCCGCCCCACGCAAGACCGTCGCCCCGCCCCACGGCGAGGGCGGTCTGGGGTCCGGGGCGGTTCTTTGCGCTTGTGGTCTGGGCTGTTTCGAGAAACGTACGTCCTGCGGCTCTGAGTCATTGAGGTGGGCAATGGGACAAGGCGTGTGAGTTAACTTCGACTGCCTTTTCGTGCTGCAGGAAACTTTTGAAGGAATCAGAAAGCTCATTTTTCCCTCATACCAAGTCGGTGGAAAATACACCTGAGACGCCCCAATCCAAGGGCCCGCATATTGCATGGGATGAAGTCCGGGCGGCGGGGGGATGGGTTCTTCAGAGATTTCAACAAAGCACAGATTGTCAGAGGGCCTCAGACCCCCACCCTACCCTCTGCTCCCAGTTTTCTCCATTCCAGGGACTGAAAAGCTGACTTTGTTTCATTTCCTAGAGGTACCAGGATTCCAGACGCCACCCCCTCAGCCTCCAAGTCCTGAGGTTTAATTTGCCATTGATATCTCTGGAATGGTGAGAACTTTTTACAACATAAATTCCGTTTTCTATGAGTTTGTCACATTAAGAAAATGTGAAACACTCACCTGGTCCTGGTGTCTGCGCTTAATTGCGTGTGGCTGAGTGAGTCCCTTTGCACGCAGAATCTCAGTTTCCTCGTCTAAAATGTGGCCACTAAATGAAGTTTGAGGATGCTTTGCGATTGAACCAAAGAGCTAGGAGGTCACAGTCCAACTTTATGCCCATTTGGGTGCTGGGAAGTCATATTAAGCACCACCCTCCCAGCCCAAGAAATGTCGATGTTCTGTCGTGAGAGCACCCAATGGCGGATCTCGGGAAATAGAGTGCTGGGGACACGCTGGGAGTGGGGAGGCCCCTGGGGAGGAACGTCCACGCGGAAGGCTGTCGGTGGTTTCATTGCCTTCCTCCTGGGGAGGAGGAGGGGAGAGGGCCAAAGCTCGGGGGCTGGTGACTCTAGCAGGTCCACTGAGTGCTAGGACTGTCGGTTCCGCGTGCCTGGACTGGACGAGTGACAATCCAGGAGCTCCCTCGTCTCTGCGGGCTCCGCGTGCTCTGCGGAAAAGGGGCTAAACGAGTCAGGAAGAGCCAAATCCCAGCTGCGACCTTTAACCTACTTTCCTGGCTCAGTCCGCTGTCAGAGGAGGGGCTGGAAAGGCTGCCAGGAAGGGAGAACGTTGCAGATGGAGACGTGCAGGCAGGCAGGCACTTCGAAATTAACTTTTCTACTCAGCCCAAAGGAATTTTTGGCTCTTCATTGTACTAGAGTTTCGTCTCCTTTTTTCGCTGGACTCAGTGGCTCTCCTCTTGCACTGTTATTTAGGAGAGGCTCCAGCTCTGAAATAACATTACCCGGTGTCCCCCACCCTTGCTAGTTAGAGGCCTTGGGCGAAACCTTTAACCTTTAGGTACTTTAGTTTCTTCAGTTGTTATATGGGATAATAACCGTCCTCACCTGGAAATTAAATGAATTAATCGACATAAAGCACTGAGAATGGTGCCTGGCACATAGAAAACATTGTGTATGTGTTAAAATTATCTGTATCCTCTACTGCGAAACTCCCAGTGAGGGACTTTGCTCACAGTAGACTATGTTCAGTGAGTGAAAACAGGAATTCCACAATAACCCTTTGGGCTCTACTTATTGGGAGCTCTAAAATTTTATTTTCACATAACTCAAAGGAAGAGATGGGCACCTCTCCAGCAATTCCCTACCCCATATTCACTGCCATGGTCTAAACATCACGCCAGATGGAAACAACCAGAGTTTGGATGAATATAGCCCAGTGCTTTCTCATCTATGAACTACAAATGCTACTGACCATCATCTCTGGGTAGGTACCTATATCAAGATTCTTGTCCTGTCTCCACCACCTTGGCCAAGTTAATTAATCCCTTTGAGCCTTAGTCTCCTAATCTGTAAAATGGGGGAAATAATATATAAAACAGAGTTGTTGTGAGGATTTGAAATAATGCATGTAAAGTATGTGTCACATAGTAGATGATTAATAAATATTAGCTCTTGCTTTACTAAAATGTATAAAGGCGGGTTCTTATCCTAAAATACGCTTGTCACCTGGTTGGGTAAACAAGACCTAAGAAAGATAACGAGCAACCCAAGTCATGGTAGGGTAGTGGTTAGAAATTAGTCAGACTTGAGTTTGAACCCTGCTCTGCAATTTGCTAAGTATTGTCCTTGGGCTCTTCTTGCCTCGGTTTCTTCATTTATAAAATGGGAGTAGTAATAGTTCTTACCTACTAAGATTGTTATGAAGATTAGCTTAAATAATGGATGTAAAGTACTTAGTGTAGATTAGGACAAGATAAGTGGTAGTTATTAATCTCATTAGCTTCTAAGGTGGACTGTTATAGATGTACTGCAGTGCTTGGGAGCCCAAAAATGGAGGAAGAGAGAGAACTGGCTGGTTGAGAAAAATGAAGTAAGAACATAGTTAGGGTGGCAGTGCTTTGCTTGGGGATCTGGAATTTTACTATTCCTCATGACTGAATGGAACAGTGGAAACAAAATAAACATTCTCCTAGTAACAGACATGCTAAGCATTTTGCTAAATACAGCACATAAATTATTTAAGTTAATTTTCATAACAACCCTATGAGGTGGGTATTATTACCTCCTTTCTTTATGTGTTAACTATGCTTTTTCCACCAAAAGAAAAAGAGACTTCCCTCTAGCTAGTCTCTTATTCATCCTTCATATCTCAATTCAAACATGTTTCCTCTGGGAACACTTTGCTGACCCTCAGACCCTTGCTACAGGCTCAAGTAGCATGATATACATTTCACTCACTGTTTGTTACCTTACTCTTAGTTGTGTTAATGTCTGCTACCCTTCAAGAACCTGAGTCACTGCAAGGAGTATCTGGTCTGATTTTGTTTTCATTCCATCCTAGCACCTAGCACCATGTTGGAGACTTTCAATAAATATTTGTTGATAAAAGGAATAAATGAACAAATGATTATCTTGCCCAGCATCTTCAGGGAGTCCCCACTGTTCCACCAAAGAAGGGTGGATAGAGCTCCAAGGCAAACCCGCTTCAGGGTCTACCTCCTCCTTGGAAACTGCTAACCAAGGAAAGCTCCATGTGAGGTGTATCCTTATCCCCAAGCCCCTCAAAAGAAGTGATTCAATAGTTGGCTAACACAGGAGTACATACTAAGAATACATTAGCTTCAGAAATTTGATCTTATGCTCCTGGGTCCATTTAAAGAACATGTGTCCACATTGCTGATGAGTATAAGTTGGTACACTCTCTATGGAAATCAATTTCGCAATACCTACAAAAATAAAAGAATGCACAATCCCCTTTAATCTAGAATTCCACTTCTAGGAATGATCATTACAGGCAACTCCTGCATGTGAAGAATAGAATATGAGGCAGCCATTGCAGAACTTTCTGTAATAACAAAAGATTGGGGGAAAAAAATAGAACAGCGAGCTTATCAGTAGGGGACTGGTTAAGTCTATGACCAGTAGCAGAATTGCATATTCATACAATGGGTTACCATGAAGCCAGCAAAAAAGAATAAGTAGTTTTGCACATATGAAAATGATTTCCACAAAATTCAATGGATAAAGCAAGTGTATATGCTACAGTTTGTGTTAAAACAAACTCACAAGGTAGGATGTACAAAATGAGATACCACCTCCTACCCACTAGGATGGCAGAAAATAAAATTACAAGTGTTGATGAGGATGTGGAGAAAATGGGACGCTTATACGTTGCTCTTGGGAATGTAAAATGGTGCAGCGGCTGCTGAAAACAATTTGACGGATCCTCAAAAAGTTAAACATAGAGTTACCGTATGAGCCATCAATTCCACTGCTAAGTATATACCCAAGAGAATTGAAGACATGGGTTTACACAAAAACCT
Organism: Lagenorhynchus albirostris; assembly: GCF_949774975.1. NCBI lineage: Eukaryota > Metazoa > Chordata > Mammalia > Artiodactyla > Delphinidae > Lagenorhynchus > Lagenorhynchus albirostris. Next base: position 23,296,643 of record NC_083102.1, read on the forward strand.
GTACACAAGTGTCCATAGCAGCATTATTCATAATAGTTAAAAAATGGAAGTAACCCAAATGTACATCAACTGATGAATGGGTAAATAAAATGGGGTACAATGGAATATTACTTAGCCATAAAAAATGAAGTATTAATACATGCTACAATATGGAGGAACCTTGAAAATGTTATGCTACGTGAAGAAGTCAGACACAAAAGGGCACGTATTGCATGATTCCATATACAGGAAATGTCCAGAATAGGCAAATCCATAGAAACAGAAAGTAGGTTAGTGGTTGCCAGGGACTGGAGGGAGAGGGGAATGGGGAGTGACAGCTTTTTGGGGATGATGAAAATGTTCTAAAATTAGACAGTGGTGATGGTTGCACAACTCTGTAAACCACTGAATTGGACACTTTAAAATGGTGAATTTTGGCATGTGAATTATATCTGAATAATAGGTGTTATTCTTTAAAAAGAAGGACAAATTAAAGACATCTTCACAGACTCAGATACAGAGAACAAACTAGTGGTTACCAGTGGTGGGGGTGTGTGTGCAGTATAGGGGTGGGGGAGTGGGAGGTACAAACTGCTGGGTGTTAGACAGGCTCAAGGACGTATTGTACAATACGGGGAATATAGTCAATATTTTGCAATAACTGTAAATGGAAAGTACCTTTTTTTTTAGCTTTTTATTTTATATTGGAGTATAGCCTATTAACAATGTTGTGATAGTTTCAGGTGCACAGGCAAAGGGACTCAGCCATACATATGCATGTATCTATTCTCAGAAAGTAACTTTTAAATTGTATAAAATTATTTAAAAAGATATCTTCAGCGCTTCCCTGGTGGCGCAGTGATTGAGAGTCCGCCTGTCGATGCAGGGGACGCGGGTTCCTGCCCCGGTCCGGGAAGATCCCACATGCCGCGGAGTGGCTGGGCCCGTGAGCCATGGCCGCTAAGCCTGCGCGTCCGGAGCCTGTGCTCCGCAACGGGAGAGGACACAACAGTAAGAGGCCCGCACCCCCCAAAAAAAAAAAAAGATATCTTCAGATGACAAACAAAAACAGAATTAACCATTATAGAGCCTTTAAATTTTATTTATTTATTTATTTATTTAGGGCACGCCACACATCTTGTGGAATCTTAGTTCGTGCCTTCACAGGGAAACGCAGAGTCCTAACCACTGGACCACCAGGGAATTTGCTATAGACCCTTATTAGGGAAACTTTTGAAGCATGTATGTAAGAAGAAAACTGAACATTAGAAGGAAATAGATGCAAGAAAATGTGAGTAGTCATTTAGAAAACATATGAATAAATCTAAACAAATAATGACTATTTAAAACCTTTTTTTTTTGCGGTACGCGGGCCTCTCACTGTTGTGGCCTCTCCCGTTGCAGAGCACAGGCTCTGGACACACAGGCTCAGCGGCCATGGCTCACGGGCCTAGACGCTCCGCGGCTTGTGGGATCCTCCCGGACCGGGGCACGAACCCGCATCCCCTGCATCGGCAGGTGGACTCTCAACCACTGTGCCACCAGGGAAGCCCCCTAAAACCATTTTTAATGATAATGATTACTTTGGCAAAATAAAACCAGCAAGATGAACTAACAAAAAAAAATGGTAAAGGTTTAAGATAGAACTGGTGAGCAGAGAAAGTTGAGCATGTCTTCTGTAAGAGGAAGGTAGATACTGATTAATTTTAGACCTTTGAAGTCTGTATTAAAATGTTAAGTGTGGCTTTTCTTCAACCTTCCCTTCCTGAACAATTCAGTCTTCAAGCCATTGGGTAGAATAGAGCAGGTGTCTTGCAGTAAAGAGAAGGACCATGGCCCAGGGTGGAAAGTCTGTCTTATTTTCTGCTGTATACTCAGTGTCTAAAACATCATTTGATGTATATCTGTTGAATGCATGGACTCACTCTCTCCCTCCCTTCTGGACCCCGTCAAATGTCATTTCTCAGAGAGGGCTTCCTAATCACCCTACACAAAACAACACTCCTCACCCTCTCCATCTCCCTGACTCTGCTTCATTTATTCTTCATAGTACTCAACACCACCAAACCTATTTTATATTTCCTAGTTAATTGTCTATCTTCCCTCACTAGAAGGTAGCTCCTTGAGGACAAGGACTTGGACTATTTTGTCAGTTAATATATACCTAAACCCAGAGCAGTGTCTGGCATATAGTAGGTGTTCAATAAATATTGAATGAATGAATGAATAATAATTTTTGTATATCAGATATTTGACATTTTAAAAAAAAGAACAGCTGCTCAATGATTGGTTCTATTTATTTGTATTTATTGTGCAACAACATGTTAACAATGATCATTTCTGGGTGATATGGTTACGGGCTTCTTATTTCTTTTTTTCCTCAAATTTTCTCCCATATGCAACTGTTATTTACACCATTAGAAGAAAAATTTTAACTTACTAACATTTTGTAAATTAATTGCTTATGCAGCATTGTGACAATGACACATACGCAATGAGGGGAAAACAGCCGAGTGAGTTTGGATGGGGAAATCAGGGCAAGAGCCCCGGGAGCTGTGGGAAGTGGGAGGACATGGGAGGGCTATGGCAGTGCAGAGCACCAGAGCAGGGTGCCCATGGAGGGGAGAGGCAGCCCTAAAGCATGGGCAGAGGGCACCCGAGGCAAACAGTGGCTTCTTCACCCCTATCTAGGCCAGGGATCTCAATTCGGAGTCAGCTTCTGGCACTAACTACCCACTGACCTGGGGCAAGTCACTTCACCAGGCCTCAGTTTCCTCTTCTGTGAAATTCAGGACTAAGGGAAATGAGCTATCTCTACGTCTTTCTGCCTCACAGGTTTGTGGTTCTAGAACCTGCACTCAGAGGCTGCAGCCTGCATAGTGTGTGTGTATGTGAGAGAGAGAGAGAGAGAGAGAGGGAGGGAGGGAGGGAGGGAGGGAGGGAGGGAGAGAGGGAGGGAGAGAGAGACAGACAGAGAGACAGAGAGAGACAGAGAGAGACTACAGGACTTCCCTGGTGGCGCAGCGGTTAAGAATCCACCTGTCAATGCAGGGGATGCGAGTTCAAGCCCTGGTCTGGGAAGATCCCACATGCCACGGAGCAACTAAGCCCAAGCGCACAACTACTGAGCCTGCACTCTGAAGCCCATGAGCTGCAACTACTGAGCCCGTGAGCCACAACTACTGAAGCCCGCATGCCTAGAGCCTGTGCTCCGCAACAAGAGAAGCCACCACAGTGAGAAGCCTGCGCACTACAACGAAGAGTAGCCCCCACTTGCCACAACTAGAGAAAGCCTGCGCACAGCAATGAAGACCCAATGCAGCCAAAAATAAATAAATAAATAATAAATAGAATTTATTAAATAAATAAATGAATAAAACTATAGGACTTCCCTGGTGGTGCAGTGGTTAAGAATCCACCTGGCAATGCAGGGATGCTGGTTCAATCCCTGGTGTGGCAAGATCGCACATACCGCGGAGCAGCTAAGCCTGTGCGCCACAACTACTGAGCCCACGTGCCACAACTACTTAAGCCTGTGCACCTAGAGCCCATGCTTTGCAACAAGAGAAGCCACTGCAGTGAGAAGCCTGCACACTGCAAGGTAGAGTAGCCCCTGCTTGCCCCAACTAGAGAAAGCCTGCACAGAACAATGAAGACCCAACGCTGCCCAAAAAATAAATAAATAAACAAACAAATAAGTAAAACTATATGGGCCATATAAGTTAACAGTGAAAAATTTATATATATTGAGAGACTGATAGGATATACTCTTAAATATTAACACTAACAGTATTTTTCACTAAGCAGGGCCTTGTATCCATTAGTCACAACAGGCACAGTGCCTGCGGCCTATAGACTTTACAACAACTCTCAAAAATATTTGATGTGAAAATTGGTTCAAGATGGTGGAGTAGAAGGACATGAGCGCACTCCCTCTTGTGAGAGCACCAGAATCACAACTAACTGCTGAACAATCATTGACAGGAAGACACTGGAACTCACCAAAAAAGATACCCCACATCCAAAGACAAAGGAGAAGCCACGATGAGACAGTAGGAGGGGTGCAATCACAATAAAATCAAATGCCATAACCACTGGATGGGTGACTCACAAACTGGAGAACAATTATACCACAGAAGTCCACACACTGGAGTGAAGGTTCTGAGCCCCACATCAGGCTTCCCAACCTGGGGGTCCGGCAACAGGAGGAGGAATTCCCAGAGAATCAGACTTTGAAGGCTAGTGGGATTTGATTGCAAGATTTTGACAGGGCTAGGGGAAACAGAGACTCCATTCTTGGAGGGCACACACAAAGTGGAGTGTGCATCGGGACCCGGGGGAAGGAGCAGTGACCCCATTGGAGACTGAACCAGACCTACAAACTAGTGTTGGAGGGCCTCCTGCAGAGGCCGGGGGGTGGCTGTGGCTCACTGTGGGGCAAGGACACTGGCAGCAGAACCTCACAGAAGTACTCCTTGGCGTGAGCCCTCCCGGAGTCTGCCATTAGCCCCACCAAAGAGTCTGTAGCCTCCAGTGTCAGATCGCCTCAAGCCAAACAACAAATAGGGAGGGAACTCAGCCCCACCCATCAGCAGACAAGCAGATTAAAGTTTTACTGAACTCTGCCCACCAGAGCAACACCCAGCTCTACCCACCACCAGTCCCTCCCTTCCTTGTGCAAGGAAGCTTGCACAAGCTCTTAGATAGCCTCATCTACCAGGGGGCAGACAGCAGAAGCAAGAAGAGCTACAGTCCTGCAGCCTGTGGAACGAAAACCACATTCACAGAAAGATAGACAAAATGAAAAGGCAGAGAACTATTTACCAGATGAAGGAACATGATAAAACCCCAGAAAAACAACTAAATGAAGTGGAGATAGGCAACCTTCCAGAAAAAGAATTCAGAATAATAATAGTGAAGATGATCCAGGACCTCAGAAAAAGAATGGAGGCAAAGATCGAGAAGATGCAAGAAATGTTTAAAAAAGAACTAGAAGAATTAAAGAACAAACAAACAGAGATGAACAATACAATAACTGAAATGAAAAATACACTAGAAAGAATCAACAGCAGAATAACTGAGGCAGAAGAATGGATAAGTGACCTGGAAGACAGAATGGTGGAATTCACTGCTGCGGAACAGAATAAAGAAAAAAGAATGAAAAGAAATGAAGACAGCCTAAGAGACTTCTGGGACAACACTAACGCAAAAACATTCGCATTATAGGGGTCCCAGAAGCAGAAGAGAGAGAAAGGACCTGAGAAAATATTTGAAGAGATTATAGTCGAAAACTTCCCTAACATGGGAAAGGAAATAGCCACTCAAGTCCAGGAAGCGCCGAGAGTCCCAGGCAGGATAAAACCGAGGAGAAATATGCCGAGATACATAGTAATCAAGTTGACAAAAATTAAAGACAAAGAAAAATTATTAAAAGCAACAAGGGAAAAACGACAAATAACATACAAGGGAACTCCCATAAGCTTAACAGCTGATTTCTCAGCAGAAACTCTTCAAGCCAGAAGGGAGTGGCACGATATATTTAAGGTGATGAAAGGGAAGAACCTACAACCAAGATTACTCTACCTGGCAAGGGTCTCATTCAGATTTTTTTTTTTTTTTTTTTTAGCGGTACGCAGGCCTCTCACTGTTGTGGCCTCTCCTGTTGCGGAGCACAGGCTCCAGATGTGCAGGCCCAGCGGCCATGGCTTACAGGCCCAGCTGCTCTGCGGCATGTGGGATCTTCCCGGACTGGGGCACGAACCCGTGTCCCCTGCATCGGCAGGCAGACTCTCAACCACTGCGCCACCAGGGAAGCCCCTCATTCAGATTTGATGGAGAAATCAAAAGCTTTACAGATAAGTGAAAGCTAAGAGAATTCAGCACCACCAAACCAGCTCTACAACAAATGCTAAAGGAACTTCTCTAAGTGGGAAACACAAGAGAAGAAAAGGACCTAAAAATACAAACCCAAAACAATTAAGAAAATGGTAATAGGAACATACGTATCAATAATTACCTTAAATGTGAATGGATTAAATGCTCCAACCAAAAGACACAGGCTTGCTGAATGAATACAAAAACAAGACCAATATATATGCTGTCTACAAGAGACCCACTTCATACCTAGGGACACATACAGACTGAAAGTGAGGGGATGGAAAAAGATATTCCATGCAAATGAAAATCAAAGGAAAGCTGGAGTAGCAATATTCATATCAGATAAAATAGACTTTAGGGACTTCCCTGGTGGCACAGTGGTTAAGAATCCGCCTGCCGATGCAGGGGACATGGGTTCGATCCCTGGTCCAGGAAGATCCCACATGCCACAGAGCAGCTAAGCCTGTGCACCACAACTACTGAGCCTGTGCTCTAGAGCCTGTGCTCCACAGCAAAGAGAAACCACCGTAATGAGAAGCCTGCACACCGCAACAAGGAGTAGCCCACGCTTGCCACAACTAGAGAAAGCCCGCACACAGCAACGAAGATCCAATGCAGCCAATAAATAAATAAATAAATAAATAAATAACTGAAAAGAGGGAGAGGGCTCAAATCAACAAAATTAGAAATGAAAACGGAGAAGGTACAATGGACACTGCAGAAATACAAAGCATCATAAGAGACTACTACAAGCAACTCTATGCCGATAAAATGGACAACTTGGAAGAAATGGACAAATTCTTAGAAAGGTATAACCTTCCAAGACTGAACCAGGAAGAAATAGAAAATATGAACAGACCAATCACAAGTAATGAAATTGAAACTGTGATTAAAAATCTTCCAACAAACAAAAGTCCAGGACCAGATGGCTTCACAGGTGAATTCTATCAAACATTTAGAGAAGAGCTAACACCCATCCTTCTTAAACTCTTCCAAAAAATTGCAGAGGAGAGAACACTCCCAAACTCATTCTACGAGGCCACCATCACCCTGATACCAAAACCAGACAAAGATACTACAAAAAAAGAAAATTACAGACCAATATCACTGATGAACATAGATGCAAAAATCCTCAACAAAATACTAGCAAACAGAATCCAACAGCACATTAAAAGGGTCATACACCACGATCAAGTGGGATTTACCCCAGGGATGCAAGGATTCTTCAATATACGCAAATCAATCAATGTGATACACCATATTAACAAAATGAAGAATAAAAACCATATGATCATCTCAATAGATGCAGAAAAAGCCTTTGACAAAATTCAACGCCCATTTATGATAAAAACTCTCCAGAGGGGCTTCCCTGGTGGCGCAGTGGTTGAGAGTCCGCCTGCCGATGCAGGGGACGCGGGTTCATGCCCCAGTCCGGGAAGATCCCACGTGCCGCGGAGCGGCTGGGCCCGTGAGCCATGGCCGCTGGGCCTACGCGTCCGGAGCCTGTGCCCCACAATGGGAGAGGCCACAGCGGTGAGAGGCCCACGTACCAAAAAAAAAAAATTAAATTAAAAAAAGGCAAAATTAGGGCTTCCCTGGTGGCGCAGTGGTTGAGAGTCCGCCTGCCGATGCAGGGGACGCGGGTTCGTGCCCCGGTCTGGGAGGATCCCGCGTGCCACGGAGCGGCTGCGCCCGTGAGCCATGGCCACTGAGCCTGTGCGTCCGGAGCCTGGGCTCCGCGGCGGGAGAGGCCACAGCAGTGAGAGGCCCGAGTACTGCAAAAAAAAAAAAAAAAAAAAAAAAAAAGGCAAAATTAAAATGAAAAAACATTTAATCAAAAGTCTCCAAAATATGACATTATCACAACTAGACAATTTCAACTCATCTCGATAACCATCAGTGTGGGATGTGGGTGTATTTTAATGTGATGGGGGCATCATATGATAGGCATGTTGAGGGCCTGTGGAAGTTCTTAAAGTGGGTGGATGGTAGATTATGGATTCATTTCATAGTTTCCTATAGTTTCCAATTTTCTACTATAAGCATATATTGTATAATAATAAGAAAAAAATCAATGAATGTTTTGAAAAAATGTTAATGAAAAAGCTTAGGAAGGATTTGGGGTGAAGAAACCCTGTTTCCTCATCTCAGTAAAAGCTTGTGGACGGTCTAGTCTTCTCTTCTGTAGGTAGTAAGCATCAAAGGGGAAACTCACTCAAAACATGTATTTAAAAGTGTTTTCTCTTTCTGTGCTATCTACCAAATTATGTCCATCCAAGAGTTTGGGATAAATCTGTGTGTTGACACTCTGCTCTCTCCTTCCTTCATGGAATCCTAAAATTATTAAGCGTTAAGACGAAGTCTTTCCCCCTCCTGTCCTCTTGTCTTGCGATCAAGGTGGGCTCTCTGAGAGCAGGGGAGCCCCGGCCAGCTGTGACCAAGCCAGGCATGGAGTGAGCTTCATGCCACCTGGCAAGTGGCAGCGGGAGCCACAGGGGGTGGCAGGTGTCCTGCCATCTTATCAGGGAGCTGGCCGTTGGGATAGAGAACTTGGGAGGCAATGGGGTTCTCCTGATTTCTGTGCTGTTTTCATTCATAGTTACAATAACACTTCCCCCTCTCTGGGTGTGGCTGCACACACATGCCCTGTATTGACATATATGTGCACACATGGGCGCATTCTTCCTCTTCCTGGCTGGCTGGCACCTTTCCCCCAGACACAGATGCCCAGCCATTTCTGCTGCCAGCTGACTAACTCCTTGGCTCTGTTCCAAGTCGGCTAGTGAAGATGCAGGCTGCCCTGCTGCCTCTTATCCCAGCCAAGAAGGGCAGAAGCTGCCGTGGGGAAACACTGTCCAGCCAGAATCTGCCCCTCCATTCCCCTCAACCAGGATGGCCCGGTCCCTCCTGAGCCTGCCCCCACCAACCTACTGGCCTGACGGATCCGGAAAGGCAACTAAAACTACTCAGTATCTTAGGCTCCCAGCTCTCTTCTTTGGCCCTGGAAACCTCCCCAGACCACCACCAGTGGTTCTTTTGCATATTCAAGTATTGCTTCCTGATGTCGTAGCATTCACTGTTTATGCCTCTCAATTGATAAGCATGTTCTGTCTAGAGAACCTCTTGTACTGTTCCTAAAAATTATCACAAACATTTTGCTTATTCACTTCTCTCCACTGTTAGATTGTAATCACTTTGAGAGGAAGAGTTATTTTAAGACTTAAAGATGTATTATCTCCTTAGTCTACGCCTTGTGCAAACCAGATGCTCAGTGGTTATCAGTTGATCAGTCTCCTATCACGTGCAAGCACTGAAGATCAGTAAGCCCCCTGAGCTCACCAAACCCTTTAGCTAGACTGAACCTGTACCCTCTCTGCCCGTCCCACGCACACACGTCACCAAACTCAGGCTCAGCCCTTCCCAGCCCAGAGCAATGGGCCAGTCTCTTTCTCCTTTCAGCCTCAGGGTCCTCACCAGTAAAACAAATGGACCGAGCTCTGTAATGTTCCTTCCAGCTGATTAGATTCTATAACTCAGTGCTTTTATGAGGTCCTGGCAGCCTCCCATTCTCAGCCTTCTGGAATGAATTCATAGCTGTCCCCTGCCTCTTCTCTCTCTGCTAAACAGGGAGAAGTCAAGAAGAAAGAAGAGCAGAGGGTTGTGGAGAATCTCCTTTCACAGCAAAAGAACCAAGCAGCTTTGGCACTTCCTCAAAATGGGGGCTACCCAAAAGAATGAGCTTGGTGTGTAGCGGGATGTAGAGCTCAGGGGCCTCTGAGTGTGCACGCCAAGATGGGTGTGTGTGCTTCAGGGCAAGCGTGTGCACACTAGGAACCTTTGCACTGTCAGTGGCTCCAAGCCTGTGGATGTTCTCATTGTCAGTGTGACTCCTGATGCCCGGAGCGCCTGGGCATGTAGCTTTCACAGCCTCCTTGTGCAGGTCACTTAGTCAAGGGACATGTGACTATTGGTGATATGTGTACCTGAAACTATGTGCTGGGCTCATCACTGCAGGAAGTTGAGGTTCTTTAGTTGGATTAGTGAATCACCTGGTAAATAGTGGACATGGGCTGCCTGAAGCTCCCTTACTTCTTCCAAGCCAGGAAAGGAGGGAAGTCCCCCAGGCTCCAGAGGCCAGCACACCTGAACAGCCCCTTTCCCACAAAGAGTGTGCACTGTGAAAGTCACCCTTATCTCCTGGGGATGAGTTCTCAGTTATGAGACCCCTAATGGGAAGGGCATGAAGTCAAAGTCATTCCAGGATCTGGGGACAAGACTAGGGCCTGGAAGCAAGCCCAGTAACCAGTCCTGCACTTGCTAAGCCCCTGAGTCACATCGCTTCACCTGGTTTCTCACAAGGAAAAGACATTTTCACATGCCAGACATGTTGCTACTATCATCAGAGCCCAGGTTCCGACTCACCCTGCTCCTCCCAATGCTGGGCTCCTGTGACCTGTCAGGGCAGGACAGAGCTGGCCCTGCCCCTCCCCAAGCACTCTCCCAAAGACTGCTGTCCACCTGCTAGAGTTGAATTTCGTCCCCAGAGGGTGAGCTCACCCTCCAACCTCTTCCCAGTAAAGCCACATTCCTGCTTCCAAATATCTCTGATTTTTCTGGCTGCTTTCTCCAACTTGGGACATCTGATCACCCAGTCAGTCCCCAGAACAACCCCTCTCCTGCTCTCTCTGGCTTGTCTGAAAGAGGTCTAACCCAGCTCCCCTGCTAAACTCCATGCATTTTCTGATTACTTCCCTCTTCTCACATTCCTGAAGTCCGCTTGTCGTCATATGGTCCCCAATGCTCTCTTGCAAAATTAAGGTGCTGACTTCCAGGAGAGGCATCTCTCCGGTAGCTCCAAGCCAACCATTCGTTCATTCTTCATTTATTTGGTGTTTTCATTTTTCTATTAAAGATTTCATATTTTTTGTATCAGTTTTCCAAGTTCTTGATATATTTGAGCCCTTCTTCATATATTGAGCCCTTTCTTATTGTATTTATGAAAATATTTCCCCATCTATTTGCTTTTAATTTTGTTTATGATTATTTCCTCCTTTTTACACACATTTATTCAACAACTATTTATTAAATGTCACTACGAATAAGCATTGGGTGAAGCATTTTGGAGACTAAACTGCTTGCCTTTAGGACTCTACCTCCCTCCTACCCCAGTTATTCAACTTATAGATCTAGAAGTTTAATAGTATAGGCATACTTTTAGTTGATAAGGCTCTGATTTTCTTTAAGGTTTATCACTTAAATTTATATATAGCTCACTTATATCATTAATAAAATTTTGGAACATTAACTTAAAATATAAAGTTAGTTATTATAACTCAATATTAGTAAAACTCACATGAAATTGACATTAAAATACTTATTGATTGATTTCCATTTATTAAATCACAGTGAGGAGTGCTTTCTTTCCTCTGTACAAAAGTCCATTTGGGGATCCAAAACATGACAGATGGTAGCTCGGGGCAGTAGAATCAGAGCTGGGGGAGCTGGTGGGGCATCTCGGAGGTGAGTACCGCCAAGCTCCACCAGCCTGCTGTCCTCACTGTGCCTCCACGAAGAGATACAACAGGACTGGATTTCTCATGTGGGTGTTTCAGGGTTAAGAGCAGTGGCCTCCAGGAAAACTGGACGTGAGTTGAAACTCAGCTCCACTACTCAGTGACTAGGTGACGTTGGACAAGCTCCTTAATCGTTCTGAGGCTCAGTTTTCTCTCAGTGGGATTAATGCTGCCTACTCCAATAAGACTGTTTTTTTTTTGTTTTTCTTTTTTTTTAGGCTGCACCATGTGGCATGTGGGAACTTAGTTCCCCACCCAGGGATTGAACCTGTGCCCCCTGTGTTGGGAGTACGGAGTCTTAAGCACTGGACCGCCAGGGAAGTCCCACGTTTTGAAGAATAAATGAAATTTATGCAGACAAAGCATTTGGTACAGTGTTTGGCACTGATGTGCTCAACTGATGTTAGTTATATTTTGTTATTATTATCCTTATGTTATGTGCCTGAGACTGTACTGGGTGCTGGGGACGCAGCAATGAACAAGACAGGGTGCCTGCCCCATTCTACCCCCAGGGATCTAATACCCTGATTCAACTCCCACTGCCACACTTGATCAAATGAGATTTGAGTTTTCCACACTAAACTCAGATAGCCTCAATTATACACGTGGCCTCGTATCCCTTCCTGCACTGCCTTGTTGAGAAAAGTAACTTTAAATCAAGTAAAAGCTTGAATTATAAGTTCTTTGAGGGCAGAAATTTAAATTACTTGTTCCACTGAAGAGCACAATACATGTTTGGAAAATTAATGAATTGTAATCATCCCTTACATATGTAGAGGACTGTTAGTTGTCAAAGCACTTTCTTTTCTCTTTTTTTTAAATTAAAAAAAAATTTATTTTATTTATTTATTTATTTTTGGCTGCTTTGGGTCTTTGTTGCTGCACGCGGGCTTTCTCTAGTTGTGACCAGCGGGGGCTACTTTTCGTTGCGATGTGTGGGCTTCTCATTGTGGTGGCTTCTCTTGTTGCAGAGCACGGGCTCTAGGCGTGTGGGCTTCAGTAGTTGTGGCACACAGGCTCAGTAGTTGTGGCACGCAGGCTCAGTAGTTGTGGCTTGCAGGCTCTAGAGCGCAGGCTCAGTAGTTGTGGCACATAGGCTTAGTTGCTCCATGGCATGTGGGATCTTCCCGGACCAGGGATCAAACACGTGTCACCTGCATTGGCAGGCGGATTCTTAACCACTGTGCCACCAGGGAAGTCCTATATCAGGGTTTTTGAAATATTAAAATTAGCCCTGGGGAAATTTTTAGTGTGGATAAGGCTGATTTCCTAATTCTAAAGGGTGAACAGAGAGCAAATTTTTTTTCTAACCTTGTGACCCCTACACAAAGATCACAGACCCTATAATACAAATAAAATAAAAAGCAAGATTTATGCCACTTCTCATAGACCTTCAGACCCAGAGGCAATAACAAAACAAAACAAAACAAAACAAAATAAAAAAGAGGATAGCAAGTGTTGACAAGGATTTGGAGAAATAGGAACCTTCATAAACTGCTGGTGGGAATGTAAGTGATGTTGCTTCTTTGGAAAAAAGTTTGCTAGTTCCTCAAGAAATTAAACACAGTTGCTGTACATCTGAAACTAAGACAACATTTTTAACTATACTCCAATACGAAATAAAAAATTTAAAAAAAGAGTTACTATATGACCCAGCAAATGTATACTTTAAAAGGGTGAATTTAATTGTATGTTGTTGTACCTCAATAATAAAAACAAGGTTTCCAACCCATCTCTATGCTCTATCCATGAATCTTCCATCTCCAAAGGCAACCACTTTCAACAGTCTCTTGTGCAACCTTCCCCCAAAACCTAGATATCTATGGATATATAGATATCTATAGATATAGATGTATAGGTACATAGATTTGCAAAGGTGTAATTTAAAAATTCTATTCAAAGGAATATTATTCTGGATATTTCATATGAATGAATCCTGCAGTTGGTGATCTTTTGTGTCTGGCTTCTTTTATTTAGCATAATGTCTTCAAGGTTCATCCATGCTATAGCATGTATCAGAATTTCATATCATTTTTAACTGAAGTATAGTTGATGTACAATATTATATAAGTTACCGGTGTACAATATAGTGATTCACAATTTTTAAAAATTAGAATTTCATTTCTTTTAATGTCCAAATAATATTCCATTTTATGGATATACAACATTTTGCTCATTCATTCATCAGTTGATAGACATTTGGGTTATTTCCACTCTTTGGCTGTTATGAATGATGCTGATATGAATATTGTGTACAGGCTTTTATATGGACATATGTTTTCAATTCTCTTGAGTGTATAACTAGGAGTGGTAACTCTATATTTACTATTTCCTGGAACTGCCAAACTGTTTTCCAAAGTGGCTGCATCATTTTACAACCCCACTAGCAATGTATAAGGGTTTCTCCATATTCTTGTCAACAGTTTTTTGTTTTTGTTTTTTTTTTTGCTGTACACGGACCTCTCACTGTTGTGGCCTCTCCCATTGCGGAGCACAGGCTCCGGACGCGCAGGCTCAGCGGCCATGGCTCATGGGCCCAGCCTCTCCGCGGCATGTGGGATCTTCCCGGACCGGGGCACGAACCCGTGTCCCCTGCATCGGCAGGCGGATTCTCAACCACTGCGCCACCAGGGAAGCCTTCTTGGCCTCTTTTTATTCCATTTTCTCCTTATAGAATGCCAATTCAATGAATATTAGTCCTACTCATTCTGATCATCATGTCCCTTAATTTTTCCTTATTTTCCATATTTCTGTCTCTCTCTACTACATTCTGTGTAATTTTTTAGTTTTTTTTTTTTTTAGTTCACCAATTTTGTCTTCCATTCTATCTAAATCTTCTGTTTAACTTGCCCATTTAGTTTTTAATTGTGACTATTATGGCTTTCATTTTTAGATGTTCCATTTGATTTGTTCTTCAAACCTTCATCTTTTTTTGGTAGCATATGGTCCTTTTCTCATGTTTTCAGTTTCTTCTTAGTTTTCTTAAACATTAAAAAAAAGTTTTGTTTTTTTTTTTACTCTGTACCTAATAATTCTATTATCAGAGCTGGAAAGCCTCTTATGCAGCTATTTATTGGGTCTGCTGACATTTGTTCATAGAGATTTTTTCTATGTTTTTTTAGATTTTTTTTGTTTTTCTTTTGGCTGCGCCTTGCAGCTTGTGCGGGATCTTAGTTCCCCAACCAGGGATTGAACCCTGAGCTCGTAGTCCTAACCACTGGACCTCCAGGGAATGCCCTAGCTTTTTTTTTTTTTTTTTTTTTTTTTTTAATTTGAGCTCTACTTGTCCAAACTTTTTGTGTGGGAATCCTATGTAGCCTGGGGTGAGGGGGAACTCCTCCAGAGAAGCTTTATACAAAGCTCCTTCAAAGAACCACCAATCCATTTCCAATTTTTGTTAATGTTCCCTCTTGTGTCTTCCCAGACCACGTGTAGTATACATTTTACTCTCAAATTCACCGGAAGCGCAAAGTCTCACTGGAAACTGTTTATTCAAGTCAAGAATGCAGGTAGAGACAAACACCTATCACTGACCCCTCCCTTTGCTGGTGGCCAGATTTCTCCTGGCCCACCCTTCCTGGAAAGCATAGCCTTGAGGGCCCTGCTGTACTCCAGATTTCGGTTATCAGGATTGGTCAGCACGCTCAGGACAGCCACAGCTTCACTGACAACACCTACAACAGCACATGTTTTGTTCTTTGCTTTGTATGTTTGTTTGTCTTTTGCCCCTATAGATCCCCCCCCCCACTTTTTTTTTTCTTCAAGCTCTGCTATGCATGTAAAAGAATCTTTGCTATGTTTTAGGTGTTTTGTATTGGGAAGATTGTCCTATTATCTAATTCTTATGTTTTCTGACATAGAACTCCTAGGGAAAAATGCACAAATTGACAAACACGTGATTTCCAGTGTTCACAGCCCCACCAAAGCCCTTTATGGATCCATTTGCTCCAGAAAATGAGTTATTCAGATAGTGGTCTTCTCACTGCTATTAAATATCTAATGTATGACCTCTCTAGGTAGCCTAGAACTTTGACCCACCAGAATGCATCACCTTAAGAAGGGTTTGAAGAAGTGAAATCAGTCTAAATCTTTCAAGCAGTTAGGAGGAGAAAGATTGGAGACAAAGGTTGATCTTTCTGAGACTCTTAAATCAACTCTTAAATCAATCACCCTCCACCTAATTCTCCTGTGTTGGGCTCTAGGGGAAGGCATGTGAAACATGATGCCTGGCACATAATAAGTGCTCAATAAATACTTGCTGTCAGAATGTTGAATGTATAACTGAGTCATTGTGTCACAAGACAGCTCCTTGATTTCCTGTAGTAAACTTCCTTCTCTATTGATGTGACCAAGTCCCCAGGATAGTGTTAGAGAATGAGTTTGTTAAAATGTTGATATCCAGAAATGAAGTGCATTTGGGTAGTATGCAACAGATAGGCATTTCAGATTAATCAAAGAGTTTCTTGTATAGGGTGTACTTGGGTTGAATGGTGAAAGAAAAAGATGGGCTGCTCCAAAGCTTACATATGAATTGGGAATAGTAGCATCTAACATTTATGAAACACCTACTATGCACCATCACTGTTCTAAGTTCTCTCCATGTATCAACTTATTTAATCATCCCAACAACAACAGGAGCTGGGTATTATTACTATGATTCTATTTTATAGATGAGGCACAAAGAACTTAAGTAACTTGCTAATAAGTAATAGAGCTGGAATTCAAACCCAGGCAGTATAGCCCATGAGTTCATGTGCTACGCTCTCATGCCATAGTGCCTCAGCCGGGACCTAGATTCCTTTACACAGAGCCACATATTATTCCACAGAACATGTCCTGGGAAGCCTCTGAGCCTTCCTGTGCTCGTCTCAATACTTGAAATGACCTATTCTTACTTTATCTGATGAACTCTTATTTATCTTTTCAGACTCAGCTGAGATTTTTCGTGCCTCCAGAAAGCAACTCTAGATTAGACAATGGTAAGTTACAAGGACAAATGGGAGGGGAAGAATCTATACTCTATGATTAAAAAACCAAATATCAAGTTCTCTGTTGGCCTAGTGGTTAGGATTCCAGGCTTTCACTGCCATGGCCCGGCTTCAGTCCCTGGCTGGGGAACTCAGATCCCGCAAGCGGCGTGGCAACATAAAACAAATAACAGACTGATTGTAGGAAGCCAACATGGAGACATCTACGTTGCCTCTTGGCTTGTGGCTCTGGGGGACTGGGCTGAGACCTTGTGTGGGGAGGAGGACGGGGGGGGGGTAGGGGTGGGGAGTGGCAGATGGGAGGATTGGTCGTTTTAGGAGTTTTAGGAAGCACTCTAGCTTCCTAGTTCCTAGATGCCTTTAATTAGGACTGTTTTTGTAACCGAACCATACTTAGGTTCGCTTGCCCACGTGCAGTAAAGCCAATCTACTGACCCTGGTTGGTGGTGTAGGAAAGTGCAGCGTTTATTGCAGGGCACCAAGCAAGGAATCCAGGGCCGCTCGCTAGTGCTTAAAAGACCTGAAGTCCCCGAAGGTTTTCAGGGAAAGGTTTTTAAAGACAGTGTGAGGGAGGAGGATTGTGGTGTGTGTGATCAGCTCATGGACAGTCCTCTGATGGGTTGGTGGGAGTGGATATCTTCAACCTTCTGGTTCCAGCCGGTCTGGGGTCTATGTTCTTGTGGGTGGCATACAGTTAACTTCTTCCACAAAGAAGTTTCAGTATCTGCAAAACAGCTCAAAGGACCTGGCTCAGAATATTACCTATTGCCCTTGAGCAGGAGCTAAAGGTCCTTGACTTTCTTTGTCTTGCTTGACAGTTTTTCTTTCTTTCTGCATTTTCTCACCTCTCTGATTAAATTTATTCTTTGACTAGTTTTTCTACAGACGAAAGGCAGGCAGAGGACGTGGGGGGAAAGAGGGGGAGTCCTGTTCTGGGAAGGCCCCATAGGGTCCTGCTCACTTACATTTTATCCAGGAGGGAAACTGAAGTGGCTGGTGGGAAACATGCCGTCGTCTACTCTGTGATTTGGGCGGCCATACAAAACCCACCTGCTCAAATATATTTTCCTTTTGTGTGAAATCCCCACTCTTTGGGATGAAGTGCTGTCCAATAAAAGGCACATTTTACAACCACGTACTGAGTTGGTACTATGTGCCAGGCACCGTGTTAAGCATGTTCCACGTTTGTCTCCTTTAATCCTCACAGCAATCCTAGAGGAACAGGTGCAATAAGAATTATTATACATTTTGCGGGTGAAAAAACTGGCCTCTGAGAAACAACAGAAACTCACCTTGGGTGACACGGCTCAAAAAATGGCAAAGCCAGGACTCAAACCCAGGTCAGGAATCTAGAAGCCATACTCTTAACTGTCCCTTACGCTCCCTTTCATACTTAAGCCTCAGGTGTCTAGATATCTTTTCCTCGTGCTTCTTGAGAGTGGAAGGGGCCATCAGCGGCAACAACTTCTTCCTTTTAGCAACAATAGTTACTTTACTAGGAGAGTCCTGATCGGGGAAATATCACTCGTTAACGCAAGCGCCTGGAGGATACTAAGTTTGTCCCAGGTGGGAAGGGAAATCTAAGCAGGGCCCTGACTTGCTGGCGTCAAGGAGTCCCTTCTCTGGCTGGACAGCGCTGGCTTCCGGCAATCCGAGGGGCCCAGGACCCCGCACTCGCCCACCTGCTCCCGGCTCCCCTCTAGCAGGCTGGTGCTCGGGGCTCCCCCGCGGCCGTCTGTCCGTCCGCCCATCCACCGGCCAGGGGCCCAGGGGCGAGCCAGGGGCCGCCCAGAGCCGGAAGAGGGGAGTGGGCAAATTCCTGCTGGCGAGCCGAGCCCTGAGCTCGCCTGAGCCGCTCTCCCCGCGAAACTGACTCAGCCGGAAACTGCTCTGGGCTGCCCTAAGGGGAAGGAGCCTGTCCTCACCTTTATCCTGAACAGAGACGTCGAGGCGGGGAGAGTCCCGCCCTCACCGACCTACCGCAGGAACCAGTATTCCTGCTTGCTGGGCGGGGCAGGGTAGGAGGGCTCGGAGGTGGCTTGGGGGCACCAGTCTGCCCTCTTCTGGGGCTTAGCAGAGGGGTCTGTCTGTGAGACCCCTCTGGGTCCATACTGTCCTTCTCGTGGAGGGGCCTCCAGCAGGCAATGGTCCCAGAGCCCAGTGAGGCAGCTGCTCCACCTTCCTGAAGATGGCCACACAGCTACCCGTGCCCTAGGGAGCCCCCCAAACCTGGGTGGGCCAGAATCATAAATCCCTGTAGGGTGGCAGAGTCCTGTCAAACTCCTGTCCCCTGTCCAGCACACCATCCTCCCCTCCCCCTCTCCAACACACATCAGAGGAGTCAGGCTGTGTGTGACAGGTGTCTGCCTGCACTCTGTAGGGACCTGGCTGCAGCAGGGAAATGAGTGGGCAGGAAGGAGGTGAAAGGTCCTCCTAAGCCTCCACCTGCACCCATGAGGTCAGCAAAGCTGGGCTAGGCAGGCAAGGCCAGAGTGACTCTTTCCAAAAGCTGGGAAGGGCATAGGTCTTTCCTGGCTACAAGTAGGTCAAGGACTGAGCAGCCAGGCCTGAAGCCTTCAGTGGCTTCTCAGAAGCACTGTCTCCTTGGGGACCATTTCTATCCTGACTGATTTTGCTTATAATTTTTTTTTTTAAAGATGGTGAGTTTGGTGTTTTACAAAAGTGGTGAGGTGTGTGTTTTAGGTGCTTGGAGTCAAGGATGGGGTGGACATCCGGACTGGCCCAGGACATCATGCCAGGAGCTTCCACGTGGACATGAGTTAGCAAGCATGTTGAGATTGGCTGTTCTGACAACACCCAACCTTCTGCCTTGCACAACCTGGGAACGTCAAAGGTTTAAATAGAATAAGCCACGTCCTTTCCTCAGCTGTGGTCAGAATGCTGGCATCCGACCCTCTGCTACTTTTGTAAATATCACCTTTGCCACCTTTCCCTGTGTTTAAGTTTCTGATAGGAGCAATGAGATGTCTCCAGGCCTCTCAAGCTCAGAATGGGTGCAGTGCCACCTTGCTTTGTCCCCTCACTTCTTCTTCTTTTTTTTTTTTTTGCGGTACGTGACGCGCAGGCTCAGCGGCCATGGCTCACGGGCCCAGCCGCTCTGCGGCATGTGGGATCTTCCCGGACTGGGGCACGAACCCATGTCCCCTGCATCGGCAGGTGGACTCTCAACCACTGCGCCACCAGGGAAGCCTTGTCCCCTCACTTCTGACCCACTGCCTCTGGAAGCTGAGGGGTGAATAAAACAAGCCCTGCCTGAGGCTGGAACTCTCTCATCAGGGCTGCCAGAATGCAAAGCATGTCCATAGCTAGGACACATAAGAACCAAGGCTCAAACCAGGCCTGCCATCAACGTAGGATGCCAGCCTGGGATCATGAGAGTCTTAAGGAGGTGGTGTCCAGACGTGGCAAGATAGGGAAGGTTAATGTGGGGCTCCTACTGTCGTGGTGTGTAGGTTTCCTCACATACACACACCCTCCCCACATCAGCGGAGACTCTTTGCACGTGGTGGGAGTTCAGTAAATAGTTGTTACATGAAAATTTTGCCTGGGTTTGGACTTGAAAAGACTCAAAAGCAGGTCATAACCATGTCCCAACCCTTTGTACAATTGTAGGCACCTAATTCCCATTATGCTTTTCTATCCCTGGACCTTATCCTGTGTACTCCTGCTTTCTATACCTGGAATGCTCCCCGCCTTTTTCACTTGGCTAACTCCTTTTCATCCTTTAAGTTTCAGTCTAGATCTCACTTCTTCCAGGAAGTCTTTGCTGATTCTCTAAGTCTGGATTCTGTCCCTCTTATGTGCCCCCATATGCCTATACTTCCTTCCTGTATTAACGTATATCACATGGGATTTGTAATTACCTGTTTCCTAGTGTGTGTCCTTTAGACCATAAGCCTTGAGGGCAGTGACTGCACTTTGTTCACGCCCATGCCCCTGTGCCTACCACATAGTAGATGCTCACTAGATGTGTATGAGATGAATGTGTTTGGGACACTGATTCTTCTTTCACTTCCTCCCCAGAAGCTGACCTGAAGTTTAACCACCTGCCAGGTAAGACATAAGATTTACAGAGAGAGTTCTATTTTATAAAAAGCCTTCAAGCCCAAAGAAATAATATCTAAAGGTGAAAGCTCAGGTACCTTGGCTGGTTGTAGGGTTTTCCTCCTGTGAGTAACATGTTGGGAAGGTGGTCATCTGTTCGGGGGCTGACGCTGCTAAGAACCAATGGCGGGCGAGTGTGTGTGTTGAGATGAAATGGAAGATGTTTTTAGGTCCTGAGCAGCCCTTTGGTCCAGCGTCATGTACGGTGATATACTGGGCAACTGGAGAGGCAGAGTGGCATGGATCTAACTGAGTCTGCATGATACCGTGGGGCTGGCAGAGGATCTCTCCATAGCAGTAGCTATTCATGGAGGCCATGTGGAGAAAGGGGAGTGAGTTCAAGAACTTTATTTGCTTCATTGTTCTGTCAGTTTATTTTGTGCTGATTTAATCGCCAAGGTGCTGTGATTATAGGTATATATGTGTGTATATACAATGTGCTTGAGGTTGACGATTGGGCACAGGCAGATGGTTAGATTACATGTGTGTGTTTCACACCTCTGTGGACACTGGTGTGTCCCTCTGCCTCCAGGTCTGTCATGGAAGTGAGGAGGGAAGAAAGGGAAAGAACATTTATTGAGTACCAGTTCTATACCAGATGCTTTATGATTTTTATCTTGTTTAATCCTCACAACAACTGTAGTGTAGATGTTGCTATCCCCATTTTACAGATGAGGAAACTGAGGCTCAGGACATTCTGTAACTTGCCAAAGGACATGGTAATAATTTGTGGACCTGATAGTAATGTTCAATTTATGTCTGTTCTACCATTTCCAGGCTGACTCCTAACTCAGTGTTTAAGGTTTGGCATCTAGGACAGGACACAAAAGTAAAGCACTGACTGAGCCCAGTTAAGAGGAGAGGTTATGGACTTCCCTGGTGGCGCAGTGGTTAAGGCTCCACGCTCCCAATGCAGGGGGCCTGGGTTCAATCCCTGGTCAAAGGAACTAGATCCCACATGCATGCCGCAACTAAGAGTTAGCATGCAACAACTAAGGAGCCCACATGCCACAACTAAGACTCGGAGAAACCAAATAAATAAATAAGTAAATATTTTTTTAAAAAAGAGGAGAGGTTAAGTGTTCAGGCTCTGGGTCAGTTCAGACTGACCAAATTCAAATCCTCCCTCTGCGTCTTCACTGTGTGACTTTGACATTAGACTGGATGCCCTTGGTGTGTCAGTGCCTTTTTTCCCAAATGCCACAAATTTCCCTTTATTAAGTAGTCAGGTCCGAACAACTTAATAAATATTTTTATCCTAACAGCATAGCCATTTGAAAAAAATGACACAAAAGTTGAAAGAGAAAATATTTTAATTCATTCTTAAATTACCACAGTTACTAATGGGATATCTATGACTCTTGGGCATTGCCTTGCTTCTCTAACTTTGGAATCAGAGTGAACACCACCAGACTCATTTCCTGTTTCACACTGATTTCATGTTGAAAAATCTAGTTTTGCAAAAAAAGTGACGTCATTGGAAGGCATGTAGCGCCATCTACTGTAGAAGCGGTGAGTTGCCTTCAGCTAAGTAGTGCGCATGATGCCTGACAGATGACGAGTAATTTATCCCTGAAATTTTTCAAATAACTTGTGGAACCTCACTGTGACAACTTGGAGCACCGTGACACACAGTTTGGGAATTGTGGTAATAGGGAATATCCAAGGTGAGTTGGGCAATTGACTTATCCTTTCTGTGCCTTGGTTTCCTCACCTGTAACGTGGGTAACAATACCTAGCTGATGGGATTGTAATGAGGTTTAACTGAGGTGTTTATAAAGTACCTACACAATGGCGCCTGACACTCGACATTGGAGTCACCTGGGAGAGTTAATGAAACTCATGGATGCCTGGAACCCTACCCACAGAGTCTGATGTATTTGGTTTAAATTCCCAGGCATGGGAATTACTTTTTAAAGTAGCCCAGGGGATTTTAATGTTCAGCCGAAGCTGAGAATCACTGACCTGTCACATCGTAAATAGGCTATTTAAAAAAATAAAAGTCATATTTTTATTATGGTTAGGCAGAAAGAACACAAGCCTAGGTAACCAAAGTCCTGGATTCTAGAACTTTTTCCCATTTAGGGGTAGTGTGGTCTTAGGCAAATCACTTGCTGTCTCTTAACCTCTGTTCTTCTATGTAAAATGACAAAAACTTTTGTTATGACGTGTGAAGTAAAGTGCGTGAAACTGCTCTTTAAACTGTACAGCACTATACCAATGTATCGTGGGGAAGTAGAAAATGTGATCGCTTTCTTCAACGAGTAACAAAACCCCAGGAAACTTGAGGGCCACTGTGTCTGCTGTTCTGTGTAGCATGGAGAGACCTTTAGACCCACAGCTGAAATGATGGAAACACATGGGCCCCTTCTCAGCTGGGGTGAAAGGCCCACAGCCTGCCTCTTTAAGGAATCATTACAGTATTGGAAAATTCCAGAAGGGGGCAGCCTTGTCTCAGCCCCAGACGGGTTTGAGTATAACCATCAGACAGACCCATTTTGTTCTGAAAAAGTTGAAGTGAATGTTCACAGATTTTATTTATTTTTATTAGCCACTATACCATAATACATAAAGTTTGAATAATTACAAACTCGAAAATTAAAACCTGAACAGCAATGTAAAAACTGTAGAAGACATGAAAGCTAATTTTTACTTGCTTAAGGCTCTTTGGCAGTAGATCTTAGAAAAAGTTTCTCTAGATTTCTTTTTAATCACCATTTGGACTTTTGCTAATTACATCTCTGTTCATACTGGGCTTATATATCAGCCATGCAAATTAGGTGTGCACATGTAATGAAAACAATAACAGTGAAATAGTTATTTCAATAGTTAGGAGACAAAGCACTAGTTTTAACCAATTAACAATAATACTCCATCCTTTCACTCTAAGCATACCCCAAGGTCAAGGGAAATCAAGTCCCAGGCCGCTAGAACTCACTCACAGCAGAGTCTGACTGAAAATGCACAGAGCTTCTATTTAGCTCTAAGTATCATGGTGATAATAGCTACCTTTGTTAAGCAAATGCTATGTGCCAGATGCTTCATTTACAAACTATTCCTCATAGCAAGTTAACAGAGGTCATGATCTTCCTCATTTTCCAGATGAAGAAACAACTCAGAGAATTTCTGCTCATGGGCACACAGCTGATGTGGGGGGAATGAGGGAGGCCTTCTGTCTGCCCAGCTCACTGTAATTCACGTGAGCTGTTCCAGTACTCATACTCAGCTGTTCTAATCCCGGTAGCTTTGGCTTGGAGACTGTCTGAGGTCTAGTCCAAGGACTTAGGCAGGACCATGTAGAGGAGGTATCCTTCCCCACAGCTCCCTGCTCTAGCCCACCTGAGCTGCCCTATAGCTTTATGACCCTGAGGCTCAGAGGGTACCTGGCAGCTACTCTCAGAATGAAGGTCCTTGCCCATAGTCACAAATCAAGGGGAGTTAGGGAGTGGCTGGAATAACAATATGAATCTGAGAAACAAAGTAAGGGGCCGAAGGGTTGGATTTTCAGTCCATTGCTTGGCCTTAATGGAAACTCTGTTTATAAGCCATGTGGGCTCTTCCTGAATCCAGGGAAAATATTAGCAGGAGGGCCTGCCTGTGTAGTGGCAGGGCCTCTGCACCCAGCCAAGGCTCTCTGAGGCAACTGTGGAAAGCATGTTGAAAATCTTGGATAAGACTAACCTTTAGAATAATGCGATGCTTTATATGAACCCCTTTTCATTTAGCATTACCTTGCATCTTCTGAATGATCAACAATTATCTACAATACATATAGTAGGTATTAACGCTGTTCACCAGATTTTTCCTCTTCTCTGCCTTCTGACCACATGCCAGGATGGCATTGCCTGGTCCCTGGTCCCTGGTGATTGGGGGTGGCCATAGACTAGGTATGGCCAATCTGGTGTAAGTGGAAGTGATGGTATCACTTCCAGGCTGAAGCATTTAATCGTCTCTGTGAGCCCTTCCGAGCTCTCTTCCCCTCTGCAGAGCAAGTGGTAGAGCTCCAGCTAGTGGCTGCTCCATCAGCCTGAGTTCACAGTAAGGAGGGCGTGGAGTAGAGGTCCCATCTGACCCACAGAGGATATGCAGAATGAATGAGAAAGAAACCTTTGTTATTTGAAGTCACTGGGGTTTGGGTTTTGTTGTTATTCTTACTGCAGTGTGACCTAGGCTCTTCTGACTGGCAGAGTGGGTTTACCAGCTACTTGCTCTGAGTCAAGGTACAGGAACTGGATTATTTAAGGAGCAATATGTGTAGAGGAAGGGGAATGGATTTTGGAGACAGATAGATTACAATTAAATATCAGCTCTGCCACTCACTATACGTATGATTTTAAGCAAATTTTAAAACCCTCTTCATACATACTTATTACAATGGCAAAATAAGCAAGCAAGCAAAAACCCCTGACCATACCAAATATTGGCAAGGATACAGAGCAACTAGAACTGGGGGTGCAAAATGCTATGGCTACTTTGGAAAATAGTTTAGCAGTTTCTTAGAAAATTAAACAACACTCGCTGTGTATCCCACTCCTATTTGCCCAAGAGATATGAAGCCTTATGTTTACATAAAAACCTGTAACCTCGTCCCTCAGTATCCTCAGGGGATTGGTTCCAGGACCCTCAGCAGATACCAAAATCCACAGATGCTCAAATCCCTTATGTAAAATAACATAGTATTTACATGTAACCTAAAGCACATCCTCCCATATACTTTAAATCATCTCTAGATTACTTATGTTACGGAATACAATGTAAATAGTTATAAATACAATGTAAATGCCATGTAAATAGACTCCACATGGCAAATTCAAGTTTTGCTTTTGGGAACTTTCTGGAGGTTTTTTTTTTTTTCCAACCAAGCTATCTACCTTTGGTTGAATACTGTGGATACAGAAGGCCGACTGCCTGTGAATGTTTTTAGAGGTTTTATTCATAACTGCCAAACGTCCTTCAGATGATAAGTGGATTAACAACCTGTGGTTGAAGCAACTACTGATATAGGCAACAGTCTGGATGAATCTCAACTGCATCATGCTAAGTGAAAAAGGTCAGACTTGAAGGGCTACATATCGTATGACTCCACTTGTAGGACACTCTGGGAAAAGCAAAGTTATAGAAACAGAAAACAGATTAGGGGCTGCCAGGGACCAGGGGTGGCAGGGGTACAGCTGGCTACAAAGGGGCAGCATAAAGTAATGCGGGGGCTTCCCTGGTGGTGCAGTGGTTTAGAATCTGCCTGCCAATGCAGGCGACAAGGGTTCAATCCCTGGTCCGGGAAGACCCCACATGCCACAGAGCAACTAAGCCCGTGCGCCACAACTAATGAAGCCTGAGCACCTAGAGCCCGTGTTCCGCAACAAGAGAAGCCACCACAATGAGAAGCCTGCGCACCGCAGCGAAGAGTAGTCCCCGCTCACCACAACTAGAGAAAAGCCCGCACGCAGCAATGAAGACCCAAAGCAGCCAAAAATAAATAAATAAAATAAATAAATTTATTAAAAAAAACCCTTCCTCAGACAGTTTCCTCATCTATAAAATGAATATTTCTACCTGATAGTTTGTCGTGTAGAATGATTTAATATAAGTATAGCATAGCGTTGGACGCTCAGTGGACAGTTAGCTCCTGCCAGGATACTAGATCTGGCTGAACCCCTCCATGTGGTCTTGGGGAGACCACTTCACTGGGCCTCACGTTTTTCATCTGCAAAATGAGAGAGTTGGATCACATGAACTCTCAGATCCCTCCGAGTCTGGCAAGGACTCACGACACTCCTTGATGGTTGGAAGCGCTAAGAATAATAACGTGTATGTGCAGCTCTTGACATTTGTCAAACCCCTTTCAAGTAACTTACTTCATTAGTTACCTCACCTTTTGTTTAATATCTTCCGTCACCATGACAATCAAGCTTCAGAAAAACAAATGATGAATTACCGGAAGCAGAAGCCAAGGTGTGATGGGCCGGGGAGTGGACACACACGTGCAGAGAGGCCCCGGTTCAGCGTGGCCGCAGCGGCTCCCACCTGCTCGCGATGTTAGGGACACACTGCCCAGGGCTGGGGCCAGGTGCCAGGAACTCACTCCCCGTGCCAGCCCCATGCCAGGGTGGCAGTGGCAGAACTGCCAGTGAGCTCGGTGGTCTTGTCACAGACACCCCGCTCCAGGGTCCCTCCCCCAGCTGGCTCAGGTTTCTAGGCTGCAGGTCAGTGGTGATGTAAGCTTTCCGAACCACTTCCTAAATATGCTCTCAGTCTTGGGAGGGTTCTTTTGTTAGCTGGAAGCTAAACAAGGCAGTATCTCCCAGCATTTTAGCACTGCAGATATAACGCCCTTTTTCCTTTCTTCAGTGTACGGAGGGAGAAGGAGCCTAGGGCATCCCAGCACGCTCTCACCCTGGCCTGGGGTCCTCAGGCCCACCTCTGTACCTTTGAGGGGGAGAACTGTTGCCTCCCCACCTCACCCCCAAGCTGCCCTTCCGGGTACTCTCCGGGTACCCTCCCCAGCGGCTCTGGGCTGAGGTCCAGCTGCACCTAAGGGAGGGGAAGCCAGTGCTGTGGGTACAGGGCCTGCCTGCAGGTAACCAAGTGGGGCTGAAGCCTGCAAGGGGCCCTGGGGATTCGCCAAGAGGCCCAAGTCTCCAGCAGGGAGCCTGGGCAGCCCTCACCCTGAGGACGGAGTTGGGGTCAGAGCTGGAGGACTTGGGGGCAGGGGTGGAAACAGGAGAGCAGATGATTCCTCTCCAAGCATCCCCTCATAGTGTCACAGAGTGGGTGGGTGGGGCAGGAGGGAGGACAGCCTGTGGGAGCCAGCAGGGTCTCAAGGCCTGGGAGCAGGGTGGGGAGGTGACACTCCCAGTGGTACCCGTGGACGGATTAGGCAAGTGGGAGGCTATGCCTGGGGGTGGAGGGAGGCTTGGGGAGGTGAGGTGGGCCTGGGGCTACCACTCCTGTGACTGGGCCCTCCCCCTTGTCTCCCCGCCTCCCAACATCCAGGCCTTCAGTCCAAGGAGGAGGTGGAGGCCCCATTCACCTCTCTCCACTGCCCTCTGTCCCACTGCCCACTGTGACCTGGCAGGAGGCAAGAGGCAGGGGCTGGCAGGCAGGGAGGGAGGGGGGCTCTTTCCAAACTTGGGAAAGTTGATCCCCAATGACCCTCCCTCCCTGGATGGGCACATCATCCCCTTCCCGCCTTCAGTTCCCTCGGAGCACCCTGGGGGCTGAGAAGCACTCACAGTAGCCACTCCCCAGGCCACAGCATGCAGTGACCAGGGTAGGGGGCCCGCCCTGACACCCT
Organism: Lagenorhynchus albirostris; assembly: GCF_949774975.1. Taxonomy (NCBI): domain Eukaryota; kingdom Metazoa; phylum Chordata; class Mammalia; order Artiodactyla; family Delphinidae; genus Lagenorhynchus; species Lagenorhynchus albirostris. Next base: position 23,324,479 of record NC_083102.1, read on the forward strand.
GGGCCCAAACTGGCCCCACCAGTGCCCTGCGTCCCTCTGCTCAAGCCCCGGGCAAGAGGCAGGAGTGGGCTGGGGTGAAGGCCGGGGTTTGTTGTGGCTGTGATAATGTCAGGGCCTGCCTTCGCCCAGGCAGGAGAAGAGTGCAGTCTGCACATTGCTTACATTTTTCTTATGCAGCCAGGCTGGGAAATGGTTGGAACTAAAAGCGTGGGAGGGTGGACAGACTGTTCTCAAAGACAGGATTTTGGTGCCACCTGTGCCCCTGGGGGTGAGGGGAAGGGCATCTCTGTGGGGATCCAGTGCAGAGGATGCTGTGGGCGTGGGCACAAGGAGTTGCTGTGGTCTTGGCATAGATGTTTCCTGGACCAGTGATCTCCACCCACCACCCCAATCCACGCTCCACGCTCACCCATGCACCAACCCTGCATGACCAGAACCTCATCCTCACTGGAGATGCAAAAGCAATCAATAACTGGGTGACACATGGCAAAGCTATCAATCTATTTAAGCCCTGGAGGCCAGAGCTGGGATAAGGAGGGGTGAGGGAGAAGAGTCATGATGCCGGCACCAGGGTCCCGCTTCCTCCCATGGACCCCATCCTTGGATGTGGATGGCCGGCAGGCGTGGGAGTGAGACCCAGGTTTGGGGCTCTGCCTCCCGCAGGACCTCTCATCTAATCTCCAGCGTGCTCCTTCTCCTCTGACCTCACCCCCCTCCTCCTCAATGTTTAGGGCACAGGTGAATGATTCCTTGACTCTGTGAAGCCTGTAGCTGCCCCTGGCAATCCACTTGGTGCTTTCCCCAAGTCCCAGGCCCCGCATCATCTCAACTAGCCTAGAACAGCCGCCCTTTGTTCTCCTTTTCACCCTTTTCTGACCCTGTTCCCAGATGCTTTGCCTCTGGGTCTTTTCTTCCCTAAATGTACACTGGAGAGGAAAGACTCCAGGTGGTCAGAACAGACTCAGGAAGGGGGCTTTGTGATGGTTCCCCAGGACCCTGGACCCTCCCTCCTCAGATCAGCGTCGGCCTTTGTCCTCACAGCACCTTGGTCTAGTCTCCTCGGAGTGTCTGAGTGGGAAACTCCTGGTTCTCCCTTTCCCTCCACCAGGTGAGATTTTCTCCCCATTTCATCTGCTCTGAAGACCTACCTAAGACCTACCTGTCCCCGCTCCTTGCCCCCCGCTTCCCCGCCCCCCCTCTCCCGGGCACGGTGACCATGTGACAGCACCACAGCCAGCCAGAAGCTGCTCTGTTTCTATTGAGCACCTGGCTGTTCTTCCCCCAGCTAGTCTGTTGACTGACTATTAATTTTGAGTTTGTGTTCTTTAGAACGTGATTCCATTTTCTACCAGCCTTTCTGTCCATTTCTGGCTTTAGAAGTGTGTGAGTGTGTGTGTGTTTAGATTTCTACAGGGTGTCCTTTCAAATAAAGAAATAGTGATCTTCCAGAGTAGGACAGCTGGATTCAGGACAGAAGGAAGCTTTTGTTTGGGTGATGCGTCTCATGGCAGATACCGGTCCAGGGTGGGACCGTGGCTCAGGTGAGGGGGACTACGGTGGAGAAAGCCCAGGGCCTGGGCAACAGGAGGACTGGCTTCTTCTCCAGCTCAGAGACCATCACAGGATCTGCTCTCAAGCTTTCTGTGCTTTGGTTTCCTCATCTGTCACCTGGAGATGTGACACCGCCAGACTGACCCAACCCCCAGACTGTGGAGTGGAGGTAATGCTCCATCCAGGATGGCCTGCTCACTGTTCCCAAAACCTCCTAGTTCACCTCACCCTCAGCACTTTCGCCCATGCGATATTCCCTCCTCAGAATGTCCCCTCTAGGCCCCCTCCCTTCCTAAATCCTGACTCCTTCAGAGACCCAGGCAAGTCCCTTTTCCTCTGTGAAATCGTCCCTGATTCCTCCAGCTATAGCGTTGGGTCTCTCCTTGCAACTTCTCTAAACATAGTTGGCATTACCAGCGAGAATGTAATTGCTTTATATTGGGGATTCTCGACCTCAGTGCTATTGACATTTTGAGCTGGATAACTCTTTGTTGTAAGGGGTTAGCCTGTGCATTTTAGGATTTCGGCAGCATCCCTGGTCCCTACTCACTAGATGCCCATAGCACCCCTCTGGCTGTGACAACCAAAAAAACCAATTGCATACGTATTATTCCAGAACATGCAGGAGCATCCCTAACCAAAACATGTCTTCAGACATCTCAAAATGAACCCTGGGGACAAAACTGTCCCCAGCTGGGAACCATTACTTTATATTGTTATTTAGCTTTTAATATTTCATTTTCCAGGCTAGATTCCTTTGTGTGCCCTAATGTGCCTAGCACACTATTATACACCTCAAGTGCTCCATAATTATCTGTTGAACAAATCAATGCACACTTTACAAATGTTAAAAGTGCAAGTAGAAGTTACTATGATAGCTACCTTTTGGCCTAAGTTACGCTTTTATGGGTTGGAGATATTCATATTTGCTTCTAAAAGGTCAGTCCACTTTCTTCCCACCATCAGATCTTGAGGAACAATTGTTGGCAAGGAACTTTGCTCTATCAACTGCAGAAACTTTGTTATAATAAATGGAACCCACAATAAAAATATTTCCACGCTAAACTCCACTTATTTCAAGTGATACTTAGATCAAAATCTGAATCATAAAATAATCTGAACTATCTTTTGAAGTCCCCTGCAATGGGCTATATACCTTGTATTAGATTCTCCGCTGATGGTGTCAGGTTCTGTACGAGGGAAGAGAAGATGAGAGTTACTAGGAAGATATTTAAAGCCTCAGGTGTTGGAGGAAACAGGCCCAGGTCCTTTCCTGGGTCCCACCCATCATTGCTCTCTGCCTGTGGACAAGCTGCTTACCCTGCCTGAGCCTCAGTTTCCCTGCCTGAAAAATAATAAATAATGGGAAGTAGGATTAATGAGAAAAGTATGCCAAGTGTCTATCCTAGTGTCTGATGCATATATACTCAATTAATTTTGGTCTTTGATTTGGTCTTATAGTTATCCTTGCTTTTTCCCTCCTCCTACATTGTAGGTAACTCTAGGGCAAGAGCTGTATCTAATTCCTCTTTGCACCCCTCTAACACCCAAGCACAGCACCTTGCCCATAGGTGTTCCATACATTTTTTATTTTTTGGCTGCACCGCACTGGCATGCGGGATCTTAGTTCCCTGACCAGGGATTGAACCGAACTCATGCCCCTTGTAGTGGAAGCACAGGGTCTTACCACTGGACTGCCAGGGAAGTCACATTCCATACATTTTTTTAAAAGATTTTTTTTTTATGTGGACCATTTTTAAAGTCTTTATTGAATTTGTTACAATATTGCTTCTGTTTATGTTTTAGTTTTTTGGCCGTGAGGCATGTGGGATCGACCAGGGATTGAACCCGCACCCCCTACATTGGAAGGCAAAGTCTTAACCACTGGACGGCCAGGGAAATCCCTCATTCCATACATTTTTTAAAATGTAATTTAAAAAATTTTATTTATTTTTGGCTGCGTTGGGTCTTCGTTGCTGTGTGCGGGCTTCCTCTAGTTGCGGTGAGTGGGGGCTACTCTTCGTTGCTGAGCGCAGGCTTCTCATTGTGGTGGCTTCTCTTGTTGGGAGCACGGGCTCTAGGCGCGCAGGCTTCAGTGGTTGTGGCACAGGGGCTCAGTAGTTTTGGCACACGGGCTTAGTTGCTCCGCGGCATGTGGGATCTTCCCGGACCAGGGCTCGAACCCGTGTCTCCTGCACTGGCAGGCGGATTCTTAACCACTGCACCACGAGGGAAGGGCAGGAGGATTCTTAACCACTGCTCCACCAGGGAAGCCCTCATTCTATACGTTTTTGATGAATGGACTATGCACCTGACTTCAGGAAGTCTGGAAGGTAAAGAAATGCAGACACACTAGCACCTGGACTGACCACCATCCCTCAGTCTTATAGCCCCATGTTAATTGCATCCTAATCCTATAAATGTATTTGATTCATAAACTTTCAAACTGGAAAGGACTTCCTACAAGATCAAATCTAATACTCTCATTTCTCAGATGAGGAGGCCCCGTAAGGATACATAACTCTTTCACGTACAAAAAGCCAAAACAGTCCATTGTCCTGTGGCTTTAGGAAAATTAAGTAGTTTTTCTTTAGTTCCCATTTCTTCAAATAGTTCCTCTGGACCAGAGTCTCATCAATATCAACTACTGACATTGGGACTGGATAATTCTTTGTTGTGAAGGGCTGTCTCATGCACTGTAGGAGTTTAGCAGCATCTCTGGCCTCTACTCACCAGACACCAGTAATATACTCCCTCCCCCTCTTAGTTATGACATTCAGAAATGTCCCCAGACATCACAAATGTCCTGAGAACCATGGTCTAGAAATTACTACAGGTAAAATCCCTTCATATGACACACTGAGGCCCTGAGGTTATGTGATTGTTTTAATGAATAGTTTGCTGGTAAATCTCATTTGTAGCCAACAAACTCTGGAGAAAAGACAGAGCCACTCTGTAAGTGAGACCAGGTCTCAGCCACTGCCGGGGCCCACTCACCATGTATGTGTGTGTCATTTATTTTTCATATTCTGCCTACCTCCAGGGATCTTTGAAGTGGACCCTGACTCATTTATTTCTCAGAACAACTGGCTATGTTCTGTGTGTTGCCCAGGAGTCTGGGCTGTGTGAAGAGGGGTCCTCCCCTGTCAGAACCCTTTGCACATTGTACTCCCACTGCCTGTTTGTCTTTCTGCCCCAGGGGACGTTAAGGCCCACGGCAGCAGAGACAATGACCATCTTGTTCAGCATGCACTCCCAGTTGGCACATAGGAGGTGCCCAATGAGCATTTATTGAATGAATATGTAACAGAAATTATAATACATTGCATTTAGTTGTGGGTCAAAAGCGTAGAAATTAGCCACAGCTTACTTAGCTTAAAATAATCATTACTTCTGTTTATTAAGAGCCTGCCGTGAGCCAGGAAGTTTACCTGTGTTATCTCACTAATGGCAAAGCAACCTTATGAGATACATATTGTAACTCCATTTGAAAGATGAGGAAACTGAGGCTCAGAGAGAGATTGTGACTTTGGTAATTATATAAGAATTATATATAATATATATATAAGAATTATATATAATATAATATATGTAAGAAACACAGATTTGGACCAAGGCCCACCTAACTGCCAATCCCAGTCATCTTTGATATACTACCTCTCCTGTTTACAGTCATAAACCTGTGTTTTGGCTCTTTCTGTGTCTAGAATGATCAGTTCACAAATAGGGACCAGAAAAATGACTTTATCACTGCATACAATTTAGATTAGTCTTAGTCTGCCCTTGCCTCTTTGCGATACCTGCAGGAACATGGTAATAATCTTTTTTTTTTTTTTTGCGGTACGCGGGCCTCTCACTGTTGTGGCCTCTCCCGTTGCGGAGCACAGGCTCCGGACGCGCAGGCTCAGCGGCCATGGCTCACGGGCCCAGCCGCTCCGCGGCATGTGGGATATTCCCGGACCGGGGCACGAACCCGTGTCCCCTGCATTGGCAGGCGGACTCTCAACCACTGCGCCACCAGGGAAGCCCAGAAGTGGATTTATTTAGAGAGAAACACACTCCACAGACAGAGTGTGGGCCATCTCAGAAGGTGACAGTGGCCTCAATATATGACTTTTGAGGAAACACAAACATTCAGGCTGTAGCAAAAATAATTGTCTATAATGGCATTCACGTGTGGCTGAGCTGTTAGAGAAATTGTTTTGATCTCGAATCTGGGGAGTGGGTGTGTACATGTATAGGAAAAGGTACCAGGCAGGATAAAATCCAAGATCTTACCATTGTGTAAATTCAATTTCCTTTGTGAAATAGTTGCTGAAAAGTCTGCTCCTTAACTCTGCCTCCTTAAAATGCATCTTAGCCCACAGTCGTTTACCATTTGCTCCCTCAGATTGTCAGATTTTTGTGAAAAAAAAAATATAGTATGAGAATTGTCAACTGTTTATTTTCTATCTATTCTGTCTCCTTAAAGAAATTGCCCGAGGGCAAGGACTCTTACTTGCCAACTCTGCTAGGTGCTCAATCACTGTTGCTAGTCATAACAATTATGAAAGTGGAAAAAGTATGCTTTCTAGTCAGTAGATGAAGAAGTTTGAGCACCTGTGTGCTCAACCCCACTCCCTGGTTATGGGGTACCCCAGGCGAGGGAAGAGAAGGCCCTTTTCCTTAAGGAGCCTGCAGTCTTATTTGTTCTTTCCTCACGTAGTGGCAGGTAAGGGCTAAGGAAAATCTGTTTTCCTCCTGTCTAAAGGAGTGTGTTGAGCAGGCAAAGGGGGCAGTAGGCAAAGGAAGATGGATAATCTCCCCGCCTATCTTGCCCTAGCAAGGTAGGTCTGCGGCTGGCCGGTAGGAGGCGATTCAAAGGACCGTGCCTTCGTTCGCAAGAGGCAGAGGCGCCCACACAAGACGCGAAGAAAACTCTGGCCTCTGATAATACTCTGCGCTCTTTTCTGGTTTTCCTTAGAAGGGGCCAGGAGAAACTGGAAGGTCTGGACGGCGGGAAAGGGTGGAGGTCCTCTGCAGTTCCACTTCCGTCTCCCAGTATCCTGTGGCTGATCCGGGGATGGGAGAGACGAGCTGAATCTGGGCAGCCGCGTAGAGTGGCCGGTGGGAGAGCATTGCCAGCGCGGAAAGCCCAGCGGACTCCCTCCCGCGAGCGACCAGGTCCCCGGCACTCGAGTCCCGCCCCCGGCACGCAGGCCCCGCCTCGGCGGCCCCGCCCCTTCCCCGGACCAGACTGGGCTGCGCTCACTCCCTAGCCCGGGCCGGGGAGCCTCTAGGCGGAGGGGCTCCCGCCCACCCGCCCTGAGCCGCGGCGTCCGCATGGAGGAGCCGCGCGCTCCGCCAGCCGGGTCGGGGCCGCTCCCACCGCCGCTGCAGGGAGGCGGAGCCGCCGATGTTCCGGAGCCCGGAGCCCGGCAGCACCCGGGACACGAGACGGCGGCGCAGCGGTACAGCGCCCGCCTGCTGCAGGCCGGCTACGAGCCTGAGAGGTGACGCCCAGGGCAGAGCGCGCGGGGCGCATCCGGGGCGGGCGCGGCGGCTCTGGGAACCAGGCAGCGCTGCGGGGGAGGGGAAGAGTAGGTCCCACCACCCATGCTTTCTTACCGCCTCAAGCTCTCACTTCCTGAAACCGGGCTCAGATGCCCCGCACTCAGCTTTGGTTGGGGGATGCAGGCGGGCAGTGTGGAAAAGGTTCAGTGCTGTGTTGCACCGGGGAGCAGGTCGGAAGAACGATCCCTAAAATTTTAGTCCTGGATCTGACCTCAACTACACACCTGAGCCAAGTGGCTCCAACTCCTGGGGTTCAAACCGAGCGTATTGGAGTCCATGTCCAACTTTGCTTACTCCTCCTTAGCCGTTTCCTCCTAGAACTATCTTCAGAGTCTTCCTGGCAGGTGTAGGTGTCCAGATGGAGGGCCTCCTCGGAGTCGAGTGAGGACACCGTCCCCTCCTCACCATTCACTGAGGTCTGATGAGACGGCCAGTGCAGCTCACCCCAGGGTCTCTCCTAAGATTCAAAACCCCCTCTGCCCTTACCCTGCTGGGGTCTGTTAGGGTCACTGGAGGAAGAGTGGAGGTGTTGATCTGGGCCCCAGGGGACTGACTGAAAAGGAGACAGTGGCTAATCTCTGGATTGTATCGCAGCTTGAAATGCAATCCCACTGTCCTTCCGGTCCAGAGGATTTGGACTTCTTTCCCTGTCCCATCTGTTGGTGCTCAGCAGCTTGGGGAGGTGACCTGGAAGCTGGGTTTGGGGGGGTGGGGTGGGCGGTGGTCTGGGGGAATTAGCCCTGCAGCTCTGCCCAGGGGTTGGCCTCTTATGTAAGAACTTTTAACGGCTTAAGGGGCTGCTGGGTGAAGGCTGGCCCCTCCTGCCCCCGCAGGCTGGCTCTCTAGAATTGACAGTGGTTCTGGCAACTGTACCCTTCCTCCCATCCTAGAAATCCAGCTACTGGGGCTCAGGGTCCAGGGCAGTAGAGAGAAGCTACAGGAGGTGAGAGAGTGTGCTGGGGCACACGGGACCTTGATGGAAGCAGTGCCTTGGTTGGAGAAGGTATTGCAAAAGTATCATTTCAGAACACCAGGAGCATCCCTTCTCCAGATTGTACTTCTGCACCTGTACTATCCCCACACCCCCACCAGACTCTGAAGAGTCTGTGTAAAACCTGAGACCCAGCCAGGTGGTGTAATGAGATTCAAAACCTGCTGGCTAGACCTCCATCTGCCATCACTAGCTTAAAGCTGTGGGAAGAGGACAGGGTTCCGTGAGAAGTCTAGGTCTGAGGCCAGAGTTATTGCTCTCTGGCTTGAACTTGGGCAAGCTATGTCCCCTAACCCAGGTCAACAGTGTTATTAGCACTCCCCCACCCCACCTCTCCCCTCGGAAGTGTTTTGAAATCTTGTCCCTTCAAATAGCCCCAGACTAGAAAGAGACCTCTGGGCTCCCTGCCTGGTTATGGGTGCCCCCCCTGTCCTAAGGAAGGGGCTTGAAGGGGCTTGGGTCTGTTCTGTTCCGTTGCCCTCGCAGCTGCTAGGTGTGGAGCCTCAGGGGACCGACAGCCCTTCCTCGAGCTGAGGAGGCCACTGGTTGCCTGGTGTCTCCTCCCCACGGAGGAAGCAGCGGGGGGGGGGGGGGGAAGATCAGGAAGAGGGAGGAGGAAAGCTGGGGGGGGGATTAACAGTTTCTGGAAGAGGACAGCCTAACCCAGGGCTGAGCTCAGCAGCTTAGAGTAATGAGGAGCCCTGACACAGGTCAAAGCAGGAGGAGACGGGTATGGGGCTGTGAGGTCTGTGGCCGCCAGGAAGAGGACTCTCCCCACAACTCAGCCTGGCAGCCTCCTCCTCTGGTTCTGAGTTCTACGCTGGGGCAGGTGTCATGCTAAGGTCAACTGAGATGGCAGAACCCAGCTGCTGTCCTGGGCCCCAGCCCTGGTGGAACCCTGAATAGTACCCTAGTTGCAGGAGATAGTGACCCAGGGCAGGTCCCTCAGAGACCCAGGGAGACCACAGGGGTAGCCCGTGTGCTGTGCCTGCAATGCTATCCTAGCCCCATCCTTCTATGGCTAGAAAGGTGCCCAGGACAGCCCTGAGTGGCCAGGTGCTTTCTGTGGCTGGTCTCACTGCTCTGCCTCCAGGTGGCCGGTAGGAGGTCCTAGTGCTGGTCCCCTCAGGATAACCCTCCTCCCCATATGGCTCAGGCCCTCCGGATGACTCTGTGAGTGCTGAGGGATCAAGTACGTCCCAGGCATCCCTAGCAAGTTGGCCCCAATCCCCACTCAGCAAAGAACCCCAGCAGGCCCTCTCCCCCCTTCTCAACACCAGAGGGCCTCCAGAGGCCCCCATCAGGAGCCTCCTTGGGGCTCCCTGGGTGGAGAGGGAAGGTTGGGCGCCTGTGATTTTTCTGGTCCCCCCCAGTAAGAAAGAGGGCACTGTGGACATCTGTGAGCCCCCTGCAGCACTCTCAGTCTCACAGGCCTCATCACCCCAGCTCTGTGGGAAGCCTCCCCTCCCCTCTGCACACAGATAGAACAGGCTGTGTCTTCCTGGCAGGGTCCCCGGGCGTCACTGGGGGGGCTGGGCATCCCAGGGAGTTTCCCTTGGGCCTGGCTGCCACCACACTGGTGAGAGGTAAACAAACCCAGCCTCGAGGGCTGGGGATGGAAGGAGTACCACAGACAGCCGCCTTGCCAGAGAGAGGACTGTGTCCCTGGCCCGGCTTTCCCTCACTTCACCGAGAAATGAGCCATAGGGACCAAAGGAGGACAGAGGGAGGAGAGCGAGGCATTTGGGCCTGGGGCAGAGGGTGTGGGGGAGGGGTGGAAATCACTTTCTGGCTTCTGGTCAGGCAGTAGCGTTAGTAGTTCTGGTCACGCAAAGAGGGAGGGTCTGCCCGCTGACACCCCACCTCCTCCCATGTGAATCAACTTGCTACCTGATCTTACTACCTTCATGTAGAAATCTGGGTCTTGCTGGGCATCCGGGGCCACCAAATGTCTGCTTTGGGAAATTCTCAAAACTTCCCTAGCCTCTGCCCTAATTTATATGTATACATACTTGCCTAGGCCAGGCCTGTGATCCTCCCTCACCTTCCCACCACGCTACCCTCCCAAATAAAAGCAAACTTTCCCCTCTGGGGTTAAAACCTACGGTATCCACACTACTTTTTGATCTGGGGATGAGACAGGACGTAGGACTGAAGCATTGGATCAGGGGTAGTACCTGTCTCCAACCCCTCCTGAACTGTAGGTTTTGCATCTGTAAAGCAGGGGTGGGGTGGGACACCTAATAATTGGCAATTAGTAGATTGTAGAGAAAATGTGATCATTTATGAAAAACGCCTGTAAACTGCAGAGGGCTCCAAGGCCACCCAAAGGTCAGGGATTGTCATTGTTAAGGGTGCCTGACCCGTAGGACTGATGCCCGGTTGTGGGGAGCACGGGCGGGTGCACTGCCCGGAGGGTACAACCTCAAACTGCTGCGTTGGGGAGCTGTCAGCCCAAACCAGTTCCTCAGGGCTCCAGGCCCTGGTTAAAGTCTGAGCCTTAGTCTTGGGAAAGGTAAACCGTGTGAGAGGTAACCCTGGGGCTGGGGAGTAGGGCCAGGGGAGACTCAGGCCGGCGGGGTCGTATGGCTTGGGGTGGCCCAGGATGCTGGAGGGCCTGGGGGAGGCGCTGCGGGGAGCCTAGGAGGCGGGACGTGGGGCGGTGGAGGGGGCGTGTCCCGGCCTGGCTCAGCCCCCTCCTCCCGTTGGGTCCACACGTCCTCCCCCGCCCCGGTCCCGAGTGGCCGCTGTGCCACTGCAGGCGGTCCTGGGCGTGCGCGCGGCGGCGGCGGCTGGGCCGGGCTCCGCGGGGCTCTTTGTGCTGTTCCGGGCGGAGGGGGCGGCGGGCTCCCGGGGGAGGGGCGGGAGGGGAGGGCGGCGCCCTGGGCCCGCCCCGCCGCTGCCGCAGCCCCCGCCCCCGGCCCTCCCTGCCCGCGGCGGCAGCGTGGCCGTGGCGCGGCGTCAGCAGTAGCAGCAGCGGCAGCAGCGGTAGCGGGGTGGCCCGCGCGGGTGTTTATGTCGGGTCGCGGTGTTTTCTGGCAGCATGGCGGACTACCTGATCAGCGGCGGCACCGGTTACGTGCCCGAGGATGGGCTCACTGCGCAGCAGCTGTTCGCCAACGCCGACGGCCTCACCTACAAGTAAGCGCTGGGGGCCTCGGCCCTACCTGGGTGCGCGCACTAACGCGCCGTGATCCCCCCCCCCCCCATTCCCGGCCCCGGCCCTGCACGTGCACAGCTCCCCCCTTGGTGACGCCCGCGTCCCCGGCCCGATTTGAGCGACTTGGGCGGGGGGCGGGGGAGGAGGGCTGGGCAAGGGAAGGAAGGCGGCCCGCGCCGAGAGCAGACGGACGTGGCACAGCGACATCGCGGCCCTCGGTGCCATGCCCCGTTTCTGGCTAGATCCGGGTCCGGCCTGCCCGCTTCCTCCTCTCACGGGCATCTTGGCCGCATGGAGGGGCCTTGGGGCGTGTGGGAACGCGAGATGTGGGAGTAATGGAGACTTTTCCCAGACCTTGGTCCACGACACCCTCTCAACTCCCAGCGTCACCACGAGGGCAGAGGGGGCCCTGGAGCCCAGCTAAGGCAGCTGCTTGGGTGTTGCCCCCAGGAGATGCCCAGCTGGGCAGATGGGATGGCTCTTTTTTTCCACCGTCCAGTCCAGCCGTCTTTTCACTTGTGCCCCTGGCTGCCTACAAGTTAGTACTGGTGCCCCTCGGGCATGAGTATTCTTTGACTATCACCCACCCAAGCCCACCTCACCCAGGATTTTTGAGGAGGACAAGACCTATCCATTTGCCTCTGGCGTAACGTGCTTTTCCGTGGGCCCTGGGCCCGTTGTCCTGTTGGCTGCAGGCCTGGCACTAGCTCTTCTGTTGGCTGCAGGACTGTGATGCCAGGAAAGAGCATCAGGACCTGGGACTGGGGTGGAGTGAGGATGCTGGTGAGCCAAGAGCATCCCTGCCCCGTCTCCTGCCAGTTCCTGCCTTTGCCTGTAAGCACTCCTGCTTGGCAGGCGGTTTCCCTGGACACCAGGATACCCAGTCACTCCTGAGGAGTGTCTCCTCTTCCTTGTCAGAGTAGCTGGGGTGTGGGCCAGGTGAGGGGTGTATATAATACCTAGAAAATGCCGAGAGGCCCAGACTCCAGCATTTCTTCCCTGCCTCTAAGTGAGCCACAGAGGCCTCTTCACTGTACAGAAGAAGGGCCGCCAAGGGACAGGGGCAGTGAAGATTCTTTATTTCTTTGGTGGTCTTTGATGAGGGGGGATAGAGTATCTATGATATAGTTTCCGTGGAGTCTCCTAGGGAAATTGTTGTAGGCCTTGGGGCAAATTAAAGACCCCACCCCTCCCGTCCACCCCATAGCTTTTCCTTCCTGCCCTGGGGTGCCCGATGGCTTTGCTTAGTCTGGTTGGGGGTGTTCCTGAACACCATGTGGCATTTGCTTTTGGTTGTGTCTGTCTAGGCCCTGTGATTTCAGGGAAATTGAACCTGTCAGGGCTCCTGGGCAGTGACACTGTGCTTTGCCTTACCCACGCAGGCCTGCATTCCCTTTCCGCGCTAGTGTTGACCACTGCCATGCTTTGGCTGGGCCCCCAGCGTCCTGGTCCTAACTATAAGGCCCCTTCCTCCCCTTTCCCATCCCAGGCCATGTCTGTTGGCTGCTCCCGTCCAACTGGGCAAACCTTTAGCAACGCCTGCTCTGTCAGAACATGCCCCGCACTCAGCCCCCTGGGGTCCCTCTGTGCTGTTCTGAACCGTGTGTGACTCAGCAGCCCTGGCACTGGGCTGTGCAGCTTGTCCTGTGCTGTGTGGTGTTCATGCCATGCTGCCCTACTAAACTGTTCTCAGGTATATTCTGTGTTTATTTATTGTCTCCCTCTCTCAAGATCGAGAAGTTTTCAAGGGCAGGCACCATATCTGCTGTGTGCAGCATTATGGGAACGTCTAGGTTCCCAGACGAACTCTGAGCCCGAAGGCAATGGACATTTGGGGCCCACTGCCTTGGTGGCGCCCTAGGACCACAGAGCTTACGCTGCCTTTGGCTCTAGCTCTCTGGGCTAAAGTCGACAAGATGCTAGCGAGGGGCATGAGGGTGGTTCAGTCCTGACATGGCACGGGGCTCAGAGGCTCTGCCCGTCTCCCCACCCCCGTGCTGCTTCCCCTGGCGTGGCAGGCCCTGCCCTTTTCAGGGACCCCTCCTCACCCAGGAACAGTCACTCTCCTCTCTTCACAGCGATTTCCTGATTCTCCCAGGATTCATAGACTTCACAGCTGATGAGGTGGTGAGTACCTCTTCCACTGATGGGGTAGAGGGGCTGTGTATGTGGTGCCAGAGGCTGATCTCTTGCTCAAGGGCGGGGTGTGGGAGAGACTTTTTCTTTCTTTCTTTCTTCCTTCCTTTCTTCCTTTCTGTGTTGGGTCTTCATTGCTGTGCGCGCGGGCTTTCCCTAATTGCGGCGAGCAGGGGCTACTCTTCGTTGTGGTGCGTGGGCTTCTCATTGCGGTGGCTTCTCTTGTTGCAGAGCACAAGCTCTAGGCGTGCGGGCTTCAGTAGTTGTGGCACGTGGGCTTGAGTAGTTGTGGCTCGCAGGCTCTAGAGCGCAGGCTCAGTAGTTGTGGCGCACGGCCTTAGTTGCTCCGTGGCATGTAGGATCTTCCCGGACCGGGGCTTGAACCCATGTCTCCTGCACTGGCAGGCAGATTCTTAACCACTGCGCCACCAGGGAAGCCCGACTTTTCTTTTTTTAAAAAGCTACACCTTGCCTCTTTTGCAGCTTGTGGGATCTTTGTTCCCCAACCAGGGATTGAACCCGGACCCTCAGCAGTGAGAGCGCAGAGTCCTAACCACTGGACCACCAGGGAATTCCCGGGAGAGACTTTTCTTGGGAATGTGGTGGACGTAACCTTCAGTGCTGTCAGAGAAACTGGCACAGTCAGTGGATTATGCCTAATGGGTTAGAGGCAGCTATGGGGATTTGGGGATATCCTGAGAGGTGGGCCTGGCCTGAGGCCAGAGGGCTCACTGACAGAGCCTGAGGTGAGGTTCAAAAAGGCCCAGAGAGGGGCTTCCCTGGTGGCGCAGTGGTTGGGGGTCCGCCTGCCGATGCAGGGGACGTGGGTTCGTGCCCCGATCCGGGAGGATCCCACGTGCCGCGGAGCGGCTGGGCCCGTGAGCCATGGCCGCTGAGCCTGCGCGTCCAGAGCCTGTGCTCTGCAATGGGAGAGGCCACAGCAGTGAGAGGCCCGCGTACCGCGGGGGCGGTGGGGGGAAAGGCCCAGGGAGGAGGTGGGCATGCACGTGGGTGTGGCTGCTTTATTACTTACTGGATTTTGTCTGAAGTGCTAAGCAAAGACATCATAGAGGCCAGTAAGATTATGGAGACTTTGGAAGAGGTGGACAGACTTGTCTGTGGATCCATGATATATAAGAACTGGCAAGAGGGTTTGAAGAAGTTAGATTGTGGGGCTTCCCCGGTGGCACAGTGGTTAAGAATCTGCCTGCCAATGCAGGGGACACAGATTCGAGCCCTGGTCCGGGAGGATCCCACATGCCGCGGAGCAACTAAGCCCGCGCGCCACAACTACTGAGCCCGTGCACCACAACTACTGAGCCTGCGCGCCACAACTGCTGAGGCCCATGTGCCTAGATCCTGTGCTCTGCAACAAGAGAAGCCACCGCAATGAGAAGCCCACACACTGCAACAAAGAGCAGCCCCTGCTCACAACTAGAGAAAGCCTGTACACGGCAACGAAGACTCAACACAGCCAAAAATAAATAAATAAAATTAAAAACATTAAAAAAAAGAAAAAGAGATGAGGTTTAAAAAAAAAAAAGAAGTTAGGTTGTGGACAAATACAAGGAAACAGTGCCTCCCTTAACTGGAGGGGCTCAGCAATAAACCAGGTGAATGACCAACGTCCTTTACACAGTTAACATATGACAAACCTACAGGAGCCCAGGGGCTAATACTGATGGGCGTAAGTCATTTCATGGAAAAGTTAGACTATTCTATCATAAATTAATACACATTAAAAAAAAAGTTTTTCTGTTGCTGTTATCATTGATATGTATTCAGGTCTGATTCTCATGAAATGCCAGAGGGCCCGAGTGTCCCTGGATCACTCATACGTTGGGGAAGCTCATGTCCAGCCTGTGTAGCCAGTGCTGACCCAGACAGATTTTTCAGGGGGAAATGAGGACTGTTCTGGATATATTCCCCTTGTGACAGCAGCCAGGAAGCCTTCTTGGTTTGGCTGTTCCGTTTCTGAGCACCCTGGCTTTGTGCCAGATTCTGGGCAGGGTGCAAGGAAGAGAGGGATGGGAGAAGCCCCCCTGGCCGTCAAGGGTCTCCCTGTCCTATGGCCCATGTCAGGAGGCTGTGGCTCTTCTCCTGTGCTAGGATCAGAGAGGAAAAGGGGCAGTTTTCTAGACTGCAGGGCCAGGGTTCTCAGCCAGGGTCTGGGAATGGACCGCAGGGGCCTTTGTGTCTCCAAAAAATTATATAGCAAAGTCTGTGTCTGAGAGTTTTGAGGGCTAGGATCCACAGCTGTTGGCCTGAATCTCAGAGGAATCTGTGATCTGGCCTTGGCTGCCACTCACAGGCAAATGCTTCCTGAAAATCCTTGCAGTCCTGAGCTCTCCCTTGAGCTGCAGACCCTTAGTCACCTATTCCCCTGGACTGGATGTCTAATAGACTGCTTCCCACGCCTCCACATTCCCAGTGCCCAGCATCTCCCACCTGGACCTGTCAGCAGCCTCCCTGGTGGTCTCTCTGTTTCAGGCCTGGTCACCTAGAATCCCATCCCCACATCGGAACCCGAGTGACCTCTTTAAATCAGATCATGTCTCTCCTCCGCCTGAGGTCCTCCAGTGGATTCTCATCTCAAAATTGAATGCAGCCTCCTTTCAAGGCTGCATATCCTTGACCTGCCCCCTGCCTCTGAGCCCTCAGCTCCCGCCTCTTTCCCTTCCCTCCACTCTACTAGCTTTTTCTTTCTTAAACGCACCTCAGGGAGAATTGGAATCAGAGGCGGGGTTTCACACACAGCTCCCTCAGCCTGAAACAACAGTCCCTCTTTGGGGACTTTCTCTTGATTAGTTTTCATCTGTCGCCTCCCAGGAAAGAGGTTTCCCTAATCCCCACATTCTTTCTCCAGTGGTCACTTTGCCTCGTTTGTTGCCTTTGGAGCCATCACCCCAACTGGAATCGCCTCGTGCACGTTTCGTGTGTGTCATTTTTCCTTCCGAGTATAAGCTCTGGAAGAGGTAGCAGAGACCTCAGGCACCTTGCTCACTGCTGTATGCCCAGGGCCTGTCCTGGTGCCAGGTACATATAGCAGCTCAGTAAATGTCTGTCAAATGAATGATAAAACTTTTCACATAGCCTGTGTCTCCACCTTCAGGACCTGACTTCAGCCCTGACTCGGAAGATCACGCTGAAGACGCCACTCATCTCCTCCCCCATGGACACTGTGACAGAGGCTGACATGGCCATCGCCATGGCTGTGAGTTGAGCACCCGGGTGGGGACCCCAGGGCCAAGAGGACCAAGTGGGGTGGGCGTCAGGAGGACTTGGAATCAGAGGCGGGGTTTGCAGAGTGAGGAGGGTTGGCCCCCTGGCTCTGACCATTCTTCCCTTCAACCCCAGCTGATGGGCGGTATCGGTTTCATTCACCACAACTGCACTCCAGAGTTCCAGGCCAACGAGGTGCGAAAGGTCAAGGCGAGTACCAGGCCCGTCATGAGAAAGAAGATGCCCTCTGGCAGCCTCCGCCTCACAGGCCCTCCCAACCTCCCATTGCCAGCTCTGCGGGCCGGTGCGCTCCCTGGCTGTTGGCTGTGGGGTGTTGTCTGCCCTTCTCCACAGTGGGAGCGCAGGGCTCAGCCCTCGTTTCCCCACTGGCCTCTTGCCCCATGGCGGGCCCTGGCTCCCCTGTGGCACAGCCAGGAGACCCTCGGCCCCCTGTGGCCAGACTGTACACACCTCCAGCTTTCTTCCAGCCTTTTCCTTCCCCTGTCTCTGCCCGCAGAAGTTTGAACAGGGCTTCATCACGGACCCTGTGGTGCTGAGCCCCTCGCACACCGTGGGTGACGTGCTAGAGGCCAAGATCCGGCATGGCTTCTCTGGCATCCCCATCACTGAGACGGGCACCATGGGCAGCAAGCTGGTGGGCATCGTCACCTCCCGAGACATCGACTTCCTCGCCGAGAAGGACCACACCACCCTCCTCAGTGAGGTACCCGCGGGGCAGGGAGAGCATGGCTGGGGCAGAGAGGACCGCACATCCCGGGGCCTCAGGCCGGTGCCTGTGACCAGGGACCAGAGGGAGGCCTGGC
Source organism: Lagenorhynchus albirostris (assembly GCF_949774975.1). Taxonomy (NCBI): domain Eukaryota; kingdom Metazoa; phylum Chordata; class Mammalia; order Artiodactyla; family Delphinidae; genus Lagenorhynchus; species Lagenorhynchus albirostris. The sequence goes on from NC_083102.1 coordinate 23,341,916, forward strand.
TCCCTTCTCTCTCACCTGCCAACCTGCAGGCACATGTTCCTTGCCCCACAGGTGATGACACCGCGGAATGAGCTGGTGGTGGCTCCAGCGGGTGTGACATTGAAAGAGGCAAACGAGATCCTGCAGCGCAGCAAGAAAGGTGCCAGGGAGGAGGCGGAAAATGCGAGACCCCCCAGCCCGGCTCCCCGCACCCCGGAGCCCCCTGTTCCCTCACAGCCTTGCAGGTTGTCCCTGCAACTAGGCTGGGCCTCAGGGAAGGTTTGAATGATGTCAGGCTGGAGCGTGACTTCTGAGGTCTTTTTCCCGGCTCAGGAAAGCCCATCCCTTATTTGGCGTCTTCGCAGTATATTTCCCAAAACGACTAGTCCTGTGAAACACTCATGAAAAAAGGGCTCCGTGTTCTTATAAGTCTGAAAAATGCTGCTTTTCTGTATGCCCCATCTTGCATAAAGAATTGTACGTTACTTTATCAAAGGCTCTGAGAAGTCTTGTGGTTAAATTTATTTGACATTGAGGCTGTTGACATAATATTCATTAGGCCCCTGTGGGACCTACTGGGAAATGCTCCCCTGGCCCGTACTGGATTGTTTTCTGGGGTGGTGGTGGGCAGGACACACGTTCCTCCCTGCAGGATAGCCTCGTGTTTGTGCCCTAGCTAGGAGTTTTTTGACCACTGTGGCCTGTGGCCCTTCAGGGGAAAGGCTGCCAGTGCTCAGGGGCTGCCCACTGAGCCTGGCCAGGCCACAGGGCAGGAAGAGCTCCAGGAACTGGGTTTCTTTGCTTCCTGTTCCTTGGGCAGAGAGCCAGGTCCCTAGGAGCGCTTCCTGGGTGGGTGCTGTCACCTAGTGGTTGGTTTGGGTACTGCAGTGGAATCTCTGGCCTGGTCCATTTTCATTCTCACTATCCCCCTACCCCACCCTCAGAAGCCTGCTCCTTCAATTCACCCCTGCGTTCCTTGTCAGGGAAGCTGCCCATTGTCAATGATCGAGATGAGTTAGTGGCCATCATTGCCCGCACTGACCTGAAGAAGAACCGGGACTACCCTCTGGCCTCCAAGGATTCCCACAAGCAGCTGCTGTGCGGGGCGGCCGTGGGCACCCGTGAGGATGACAAATACCGCCTGGACCTGCTCACCCAGGCAGGCGCCGACGTCATAGTGCTGGTACGGACACTGCCCTGGAGCAGGGGCTGTTCAGTAGAGTTGAGGCTTATGAAGACCAGGTTCACCTCTAATTAAGCCCGGGGTCAGAACTGAGAGGGTCGCTGGTACTCTGACAGCTCAGAACAAACTGGGACCCCTCTGGGGGCCCTTCGCGCTCATAACTTGGCCCTAATAGTTACCACTCACATTCAGTGAGCACCTCCCACTTGCCAGGCGCTGCACTAAGGCGTTTATGCAGATGAACTCAGTCCTCACAACAGCCCCCTGAGGTACGATCACCATGCCCATTTGTCACAGGGGGAAACCGAGGCTCAACAGGTTAAGTAATTCTGTTTGGTTCGTGAGTTGGTGGGAAGTGGATACGACCGCAGGCACCATCTCTTTGCTGTGAGAACCAGTCCATATTGTGGGTATGAAAAGGCTTTGTCTGCTGTGAGACTGTATGTTAGGGGTGCTTAACCTTTGGGGGAAGGCAGGCCCCTTTGAGACTCGGCCGAGAACTGTCCATTGTCTTCCCAGAAAAAGACAAAGGTGTGTTCTCATGTATCTTTGATACAATTTCAGGATTTGTCCACTTAAGACCCCCTCCCTCAGTGAGGATTGTCGGCCCCCAAGCCTAAGCTTTCCTGTCCCCCTTCTCACAGGACTCATCCCAAGGGAACTCTGTGTATCAGATCGCCATGGTGCACTACATCAAGCAGAAGTACCCCCGCCTCCAGGTGATTGGGGGGAATGGTGAGTGCTGGCCCTTGCCCCCTCACTGTGTAACCTTTCTCTGTCCTTTGGCATTCCCTGGTGATGGCATCGCTCTTGGCATGGAGGGGCAGGGAGCTGAATGAATGGGCTTTGGTCACAGTAGGTGAAGGGGAGGTGTAGACTGGGGTCCCAGGAAGCCCCCGGGCAGGGCAGGGGCAACCCATCCTCACACTGTTCCTCCTCTCCCACTCCCCCTCCCCCCCAGTGGTGACAGCAGCTCAGGCCAAGAACCTGATTGATGCTGGTGTGGACGGGCTACGTGTGGGCATGGGCTGCGGCTCCATCTGCATCACCCAGGAAGGTGGGTGTCAGTAGGAGAGTGAGTGGCTGCCACTTAGAACGCTCCAGTCGCCCTCCACAGGCCCTGGGGCCTCAGTCTCGCTCCACAGATGCACGCAGAGTGCTCACTCAGCCAGGCCCCTTTCTGGGATGGTGGGTTCAGGGGTGACCCAGGCTCAGACTCTGCCTGTCTGGCCCACTGACTTGGGGGGAGGCAGGTGTGCGATGAGGTTACCGTGAGTTTGGGGCGTGTGCCAGTCTGCTTCTCAGATTCTGGTCAAGGAAGCCCAATCTGCAGGCCCAAGACTGGTGTGTCTGGCCCCTTGGTCACGTCTGGTCATGTCTCCCAAACGCTGAATGACCCATTTGGTCTTCTCTGCCCAAAACATCTTCCCACTTTGGTCTCTAAGCCTCTGCTTTTAACTGTCTACCTTCGCATTAGCTGACCCCTGAGGTGAGATGTGGGCCTTCTCCACAAATTAACAAATGTTAATTGAGGACCTGCTGTGTGTTGGGCGTTGTTCTAAACCTTGGGGTGCAATAAGAACAAAACAAACAAAGGTACCACCAGAGAAGTCTTCTTTTCTCCTTTATCCAGCCTTGCATCCATCCTTAGATAAGTGCTGGTTCCTTAGAATTCTCGCTTAGAAATGTAACACTTAAGGACCTTGGACAATTAAACTTAAAGAAATGCAAGCCAATATCCCAAAGGAGGCTGTGAGTACCTAACTCTAGTAACTTTGTAAGGGAACTAGTGCCTGGAGAGAGGTGAGGCTGAGGCCAGTGCTGATGCTGCCGCCGGAGTCCCCGTAGTGCTCTTGTAGGTGGGGCGGTCCAGGTTCCTGGAGCGCGCTCCCCTGGTGTTATTTGCTGCCACTTATGTTTCTGCCACATTAACGTCCAGCCCTGTCCCTTCTCCCAGTGGAGGCAGGGCACAAGGAGAAAGGGGCCTGTACTGCACCTGGCTCCCCTTGCTCTTGACGCCTTCATCTTGTGTACTGTCCCCAGTGATGGCCTGTGGTCGGCCCCAGGGCACTGCCGTGTACAAGGTGGCTGAGTACGCCCGGCGCTTCGGGGTGCCAGTCATAGCCGATGGTGGCATCCAGACCGTGGGGCACGTGGTCAAGGCCCTGGCCCTTGGTGCCTCCACAGGTGAGGGGGCAGGTCTGCCGGGGAGCGGGCAGGCCGGTGGGGGGGCGGTTGGGAGGGCCATGGGGCTAGCGGCGCTGACCCCCCGACCACTGCAGTGATGATGGGCTCCCTGCTCGCTGCCACCACGGAGGCCCCCGGCGAGTACTTCTTCTCGGATGGCGTGAGGCTCAAGAAGTACCGGGGCATGGGCTCGCTGGACGCCATGGAGAAGTGCAGCGGCAGCCAGAAGCGCTACTTCAGGTGCTACTTCGGGCAGATCAGCTCCCAGCCCTGCAGGTCCACCCGAGCCTCTGGCTGCCCCAGGTGGCAGCCGGCCTCCATGCCACGGTTCTGGAACCCCCGGCACAGGGCCCGTTGCACACCTGGGGTAGCGCCGGGGCCACCTCACTCGGAATCCACGCTTACTTATGCTGTAGCCCAGGGAGCGGCGGCTTTGGGGGTCCTTCTGGGTGGTAGCCCCTCTGCTGGTACCCTCGAGAGGTGGGGTGGGGTCCCCTGAGCCATGGTGGCGGGGCTCAGTCTTCCCGCCTTCCGTGCAGCGAGGGAGATAAGGTGAAGATCGCGCAGGGTGTCTCGGGCTCCATCCAGGACAAAGGCTCCATTCAGAAGTTCGTGCCCTACCTCATAGCGGGCATCCAGCATGGCTGCCAGGATATCGGTGCCCGTAGCCTGTCTGTCCTGCGGTGAGTGCTACGACTAGAGGGGCAGCGGGTGGGGGGCATCAGGGAGGCTCCTGGCGCCCCCGTATTTCCCATTTCCTTTCTCTCTCTCTCCTCCACCCTTGGTGCCCCTGACCTGCACCACTTCCCTGCCTGCAGGTCCATGATGTACTCAGGAGAGCTCAAGTTTGAGAAGCGGACCATGTCAGCTCAGATCGAGGGTGGTGTCCACGGCCTGCACTCGTAAGTGTGGCAGCCTCCTTGCCCCAGCTGGCTGGCACTGGGTCAGGCAGGTGGGGCCGTGGTTCAGAGGCTGAGCCGAGGTCTCAGGGACCCCGAGGACCATCTGCACCAGGGATGGAGGCTGCTGCAGGATGACCCCCATCACCCTCTCCTACAGGGCCCAGCCCACCCTGAACCCTGTCCTTTAGTCCCCACGCAGGCAGGCCCTCCCATCCCCTCGGGCACCTCCCCCGAGCCGGGCATGGGAGATGCGGCCTCCAGCCCCTCCTGGGCTCCCCAGCCCTTGCTTGCTCAGAAGCTTGGTGGCTGGTGGCAGGGGCTGGCGGTGCTGGGCTCTGGCTGGTGGCGGCACCAGGCAGGCAGGTGGAGGCTGGGGGCATGAGCCCTTGGCGGGGAGAAGGGCAGAGAGACAGATGCCAGGGCCGGCGCTGGGGCGACCGTGGGCGGGGGCAGTGCTAGTTGGCAGCAGTAGTTGCAGGCATGCGGCCCCGCCCTGGTCGAGAGGGCCTGTCCCCCCAGGCATAGGCGGGCATCTAACCTGTGTCTCTTTCTGCCCCATCCTCCCGTAGCTATACCTTTCTGCCGTGTAAGTAACCGCGCTGCCCGGGCCAGGCGTAGAGTAGAGCAGGGGCAGTCTGGGTGGGGCCTGGGCTGGGGCGGGGCGTTGGGTTGGGGGCGTGCTGGGGTGTAATCGTGGGACATGGGCCCTAGTACTAGCATCTTGCTGGGGGCAGCTGGCGGTGGCCCCTCCTCCAGAGGAACCGTCCCCTCCCGGGGTGCAGAGAGATGTCCCTGACCACAGGCCTGAGGCTGTCCTGTCTTGGACTGGACCCAGTGACCACAAGGGACCTAGGCCACAGTGCCTTCAGGGGTGGGGTGGAGACGTGGGAAGCAGAGGCTCAGATTGGCCTGACCTTGCTCTGTGAGGATGGGCCGTGCCTTCCTGAGCTGTCTCTCCACCCCGGCACTGAGGACAGTCCACCAGCTGCGGCTGTGGCCAGAAGGAGCATGGCTGTCCCTGGGCCTGGCATGGTTCTTCCGGGAGCCTTGGCCTGAGGCGGACAGAGGCACGTGGCCTGCTTCTCATTCCCTCCCGCCCCCTGTGGCTGACAGGCAGAGGCTTCTGCAGCTCACTGCCTCTCCTGAGTCTGGGGGCCACCCGGCGGCCCAGGGCTGGCCTGGGCAAGGGGGTCTGGGGTGGTGAGGCCACCTTCCCGCATACCCACTCTCAGTTTCCCTCTTGCCTTGTGCCCACAGTTATGAGAAGCGGCTGTACTGAGGATGGTGGTGGAGGTCCAGGCGGCGGAGGGGTCATGCCCCAGGGTCCCCCTTTGGGTACAGCCTCCCTCCATAACTGAGTGGTCCACAGATTTGCACTACTGGTTCCCCAGCTCCTTTCCAGGGAGAGAGGAGGGGAGGCCCTGAGGGTCTGCGGCCCCTCCCTGGGCTTCCCCCGCAGAGTCAGGACTGCTCCCAGGCCGGGCTGCCCTGGGAGCCCCCCGGGTTCCCCCTTCTTCAGTCCCCCTGAGCCCAGCCAGCCTGGGCTCTCAGGCCCTGCGCCTGCCTCAGGTCTTTCTTGCTGCAGCCTGCTCCGGCCCGGCTCCCACCCCTGGGACACGTGGCCCCTCCTGGCTTCTCCTGTAGGGCACCTCCCTCCCTAACCCCCACCCCAGAATCGGTGCTCTCCTGGCCCTGCCTCTGGCCCCTTACTGGGCTGCTGCCCCCTCAGCCATGTGGCACTTCTGGGCTCCTGACCTAGGCCAGAGGGAGGTCTCTGCCCCCTACCCCTGGCCCTGGCCCTGGGGAGGAGGCGGCCCGTCGTTCTTGGCCCGCCCCCACCCCCAGGTGGACCGTCCCTGCCCTCTCCTCTCAGCTGTGGACTATCCGGGCCCTGCTCCTCAGGCCGCCCCGTCCCTGGCCCTGGGGAGGAGGCGGCCCGTCGTTCCTGGCTCGCCCCCACCCCCAGGTGGACCGTCCCTGCCCTCTCCTCTCAGCTGCAGTTGAAGGCTTTAAGTTTGCACACTTTGGGGTCACAGTTGCGTCATTGTATGTTAAATACTCTGAATAAATCAAGAGGTTTCAACGCCTCCGCCATCCTGTCTCTGTCCCTTGTCCACTGGACAGCGAGCCCCTCCCCTGGTGGTAAGCTGGAGCCTGGAGCCCCATCAGAGCCGAGCCTCCCTGGGAAGGTGGCGAGAGTGCTGCGGCACTCCAGGGGGTGCTGGCGCAGGTGGGCCGCGTGGCGCGGGGTCCCCCAGGCCTGCGCCCACACCGGCTTGCCCGGCTGCTGCCAGCTGGCCAGCAGCTCCTGCAGGCAGGCCCTGTCGCAGAGGGGGTCGTCGTGGCTGTAGAGGACTAGCGTCGGGGGCCTCGCGGGCGGCTGCCAGAAAGCGCTCACCGCAGCCTCGTAATGCCGAACGGTGCAGCCCGCGCGCATGGCTGTGGCCCTGACCACCGGGCCCGGGGCCTGCGGTCTCATGAGCTGAGACACACCTGTGGGTACCAGGGAGAGGCGGCTAGTGCCCATTGTCATGTGTGGCTCAGGACCCGCCTTCTGGTGGGGACAGCACTGACACATGGGCTGCTGAGTATCCCTAGAGTTGGGGGTCCTGGGATGTTCACATTGCCTTCTCTGCCTCTGTTGTAGTTGGGCAGCGGGCACCCAGCTGTCCCACCAGGTACAGACACCATTCGGGGCAGAAGCAAGGAAGATGGCCTGGGAATGCTCTGGTGGCAGGAAGCAGAGGGGGCAGAAGGCCCTAGTTGTGGGTAGTGAAGAGCTGGAAACACCCCCATGACTGCCAGGGAGGGGCTCCCTCAGCCCACTCTTGGCATCCTGGGCCGGTAACTGCCCTCTCCCAGGCCCTTCCTAAAAGAGCCACGTGGCCTGGAGTCAGCCTCTCTCTGTGGCATTTTCCAGCTTTGTGGCATCTTCAGGGACAAGAAGGAAAGTGCTGGACTGTTGGGTGGGTTCAGAACTGGTTCAGCAATGGCTCCAGGAGTTGTTGTAAAGTGACTGGGTCATCGAGAGTCCCCAGAGGCCTTGTGCCCTGGAATCTGTGGCCTTGGTGAGCACCTAGGAGTCTGAGGTGACCCAGCTGGGTGGGAGAAGGATGTCTGGATACCAGGAGATTGTAAAAGATGCAAGGGGATGGACCAGAACGAGGCCATGTTTCATGGTTTGTCTTGCACACTGCTTTACAGAAACCATCCAGGAAGCAATTTGACCAGGAATTGAGATGGAAAAGATCTAAGGATTTTTAGAGATATTCCCAGTCACTCTGCATGAGTTTTCCTTTTGAACTAGATGTAGTTGGTCAGTTAGAGCTGAGGAACAGAATGGGTTACTTTGTAACAATAACCTTCCTGTACTTGGTATGTTAGCATTAGTTTGGTCCTTCTAGAGGAAGTTAGAGCACAGTGGTCCTCAAATTGTGGTGGGTATCAGAATCACATAGAGAGCTTAAAAACCCAGAGGCCCAGGCTCACTGAAACAGGATGGGCTCTGGGCCTCTGAATCGTCACTCAGCACCAGGTGATTCTGATATTTACCAAAGTTCGAAAATCACTGTTGTAGAGGAAACCTGTGTGCATCCAATTACAGTTGGCCCTTGAACAACGTGGGGGTTAGGGGTGTTGACCTTCCACGCAGTTGAAAATCGCATATAACTTTATAGTTGGCTCTCCATATTTGCATATCTGTTCCACATCTGCAGATTCAACCAGCCTCAGATCCTGTAGTGCTACAGTACGTATTTACTGAAAAAATCCCCATATAAGTGGACCTGCGCAACAGTTCAAACCCGTGTCGTTCAAGAGTCAACTGTACCCGATTTCTGAGACTCTGCAAAGCATGTGTCCTAAGAAAATTTCAGAAGGCACAGCACCTACTTCATGGCCTCACTGTGGGGATTATGTGAGTGAGTATGGAAAGTTCCAGGCGCTTAGTAAATTAGCCTTAATCGAGGCTGCAGATAAAGGCACGCCAGGCTGGACCCAGACAACACGATCACTCTGCGTTGTAAATTCAGCCACAGTGGGGGAGGCCCAGATGGGACAAAACAACAGATGCTCCGGGTAGGAAGGCCACATCAGGTGGACGGTCAGAGGAAACCCAGAGCCGCATTTGGGACAGACGCAGATCACAGACCCCTTGGTCGGCAGAACTGCCTGTCCGCCTGGAGTCCAGCCTGGTTTGTGTGGCCCAGGTGCCCCCTCACCCTTGCCCCGCACACTCACCCAGCGCCATGCGGTCCAGGCTGTCGAAAATACGGCACCTCAGGCACTGGGCCACGCTGCTGTGGCGCCCCAGGTCCTGGCCCACGAGCAGGAGAATCTGTGCAAAGGTGTAGCCACCCAGGGAGAGCGTGTGCATCGCCAGTGGGCGGCTGGCCAGTGCCCCAGGCCCTCACAGCAGCGCCAGCACTCGGGCAGCTTGCCCCAGGCCCTGGTGCGGGCACAGGAAGCAGCTCAGCATGCTCTCCACGGCCAGCACGTCGCAGCCGCAGGCCAGGAAGGGCTGCAGGTACTTGGCCTGGGCAGCGGGCTGCGCCCCCAGCCATAGCAGGAGCAGAAGCATAAGCATGGGGCAGGGCCCCCGGGACCCTAGGGGGCCCGGCTTGCAGTACAGGTGGATGGAGCAGGGGAGTTGGGTCGCCGTCACATCGGTGGGGGTGGCAGCGGGGCCGTGGCTGGTGCACCCTGGAGGACAGGTGAAGAGTGGTGGTTGGCCGTCAACTCTGGCTCCACCTTTCCCCACACATCGCTCTCCGATGGCACGACTGGGTAGCTCAGGAGAGGTCGGATTAGCCCTCTGAGGGCCCTTTAAGCTTCTGTGGTTCTAATGCCAATCAGGAACTGGTCAGCCAGCCCAGAGAGGAGGGGTCAGCACCCCAGCCGCGTGCAGCTCAGCTGCCCTCAACCTTTCCCTCCACCCACTCCCCTCACACCTGGAAGTGCAGTCTGGAGAGGAGGCGGGACCAGCCCCGGGGGCTGGTGGGGAGGCAGCGCCCCCCCTCCACTCTTATGAAGAGCTTTTTGCTCCTTCAGTATCCCTCCAGGCTTGTAGGGCCACACACGCCCCAACTCCAGCATCTCTGGTCCTCCGCCCTGCTTTACCCACAGGCTGCCCCCCATCTGGAGGTTGAGGGGCCAGTTCTATCCACCCGAGTGCACCCCCAGCAGCCCTTCTGCCTGCAGCTGAGGGGAGTTTGGAGTAAGGGCATCTGGTGAGAGGGTAGTGCCAAGGTCAAAGGATGCAACTTCTCCCGGGCCCCTGCCCTACTACCCCCGCTCGCCGTACCTGTCGTCCTCAGGGCAGTGCCCCTCACCTGCAGGGTTCGGACTCACCTGCATCAGCCTCCTCCTTTACCACCTGGCAGCTCAGCTCAGGAGGGAAGATGGGCGGGGTCAGGAAGACCTTGGTCCCCAGCCTGCCGCTCCACGCCCTCTTAAGCCCATTGGCGGCCTCAGCTTCTGGGCTGGGAGCCAGGGTGTCTGGCTCCCAAGGCATCCACATCCCCAGCTCAGTTGAAGTCAGGGAGAAGGCATGTGGGTTGCAAGGGGCAGTATTACCCTGGGACGGGTAGACACCAGCCTTTCCCTCTCTGTGTGCCTCTGCCTGGGTTTCTCCACTTGTGATCCTAACCGGGGAAAGAGGAGCACCCCCCGCAGGCACCCCAACAGCTTCCTGTCTTTTGACCCCACACATCAGCTGCTCCACCTCACCCTTCACCTTTCAGGGCAGGATGACCTCAGGATGGCCAAGCACAGGGGCTGCCCCAGGCAGGAATCCAACCCAGGAGACCTTGTCTCTCATAGCAGAGGGCTTTTTGCTTCTCCCTCTTCTGCCCCTCGCCCCCGGGAGTTCCCTCTGAGGCAGGAATATCTGAGGCTCCGAGGGGTTTGACATGCTGTCAAGGTAGGTAGGGAGGTTCTCCCCAGAGAAGAAAAGATAAGTCAGGACTAGGGCATCGGGGGCTGAGCCGCTGGAAAGGAGGAGGGAGCCAGGAGGGGATGTTGCGTAAGGACCTGGCTGTGACCCTGCACGTCACTCTCCCAACCCCAATTTTAACCTCTTCCTCCCTACTGCTCCCTCTTGGTGAAAAGTGGACTAATGAGAAACAAAACGTGTGTCTGCACTGCGGAGTCCGAGCTTCAGGAAATCAATTAAGGGGAGGGACTTCCTTCGGACCCCACACTACCAGAGCCCTCCGGCGTCCTCCTCGTTCTCCGGGAAGGACGTGGCTCCCACTCCTCCCTGTGGTTCACAGTGCTTCCAACTCCTTTCCGTGCCTCTGGCCTCTGGGAAAATGTAGGGACAAACAGTAAGAAGGACCTTTTATGGTGGAGATGCTGTGAGGAGAAGAGGGGCGGGGCAGAGAGTGTTCTCTGCTCGGGGATGCGGGACTCCCGGGTCTGGATGCTTTAGGAGCAGTGCGGCACTGCATCCAGCAGGTGGCGCAAGAACCCAACGACCTGTGGGACCCCAGGGAACCCCGAGTGGGGTAGTTTCCTGGGCGACCGGCAGCCTTTCTGAAAGCCCTGCCCTTGGCAACCATTCCCTGGCTGCCCACGTCCATAGTAAAATTTGGCTTCTGAAGGACAGGATGGGGGTAAAATAATCTAATCTGTCAGAAAGGAGAGAGGCTGGCTGGGGGGTGGGGAAAGGAGTCTGAAAGACCCGCCATCTGCTGTCATTTATTACTGAGCAACAGCCACTGTGGTAGGTGCATCTTACCCTCAGCAACCCTATAAGGCAGTCACACCTATCCCTTTGCTATGGATGGGGAAAATGAGGCTCAGAGAGACAAAGTGTCCCGCCCAGGTCACCAGCTGATAAGAGGTACACCCGGTTAGGAAGCTGGGCCTGCCTGGATGTCCCCCTCCACTCCACTGCACCTCCTGGCGGGTGTGAAGTGTCCAAGCCCCCAAGGGAAACTGGCATGGGGGGTGCTGGGGGTCAGAACTTGTTGGGAGACCAGGAGAGCATCCACCCCTCCTAGCCCGGCTGTCCTTTCCTGGCCTGGGTGGGGAACCCCTCTGCTCAGGGCTCCCCTCACCTTGCGGGGGCTCCCCTCTGTCAGAGACCACAGAGTTGGGGAGGGGAAGGGATTTAGGGCTTCTGGAGGTTATGTGAACCCTCTGGAGAAGCCAAGGACAGGAGAGCTCACCAAGCAGGACACAAAGCTGGAGCCCAGGGCTATTCTGGGGAGAAGAAGCAGGAAAGGATTCCACTTTAGCAGCTGTGCAGAGGAGAAAACCGGCCTCAGCTGGGTCAAGGGACAGAGATCGGGAGGATTCAAATTCAGTTCAGTGATCGGATCTGGTCTCAGTCCCTGTGATCTCGTGTCTCTGCCTGTTCCATGTCTCCACCAGGACACTGACCAGGATCTCGTGCTGAACATAACCAACACCCGACTTCTGACTCCCTGTGTTAGTCCTCCAGAGAAACAGAACCAGTAGGAGGTAGGCACACTATATTTATTTATGCCTGAGAACAGGAGAGCCATCCAGTCTGAGTCCAAGTCTGGAAGCAGAAGATCCATGTCCCAGATCAAAGACTTAGGCAAAGAGAGCAAATTCTCTCTTAGCCTTTTTTTGTTCTATTCAGGCCTTCAGCAGATGGCCCACACTCAGGAGGGCAATCCACTTTACCCAGTCTTACAGATTCAGATGTTAATCTCATCCAAAAACACCAGCATGAATACCCGGAATGTTTGACCAAATATCTGGGCACCCCGTGGCCCAGTCAGGTTGACACATAAAATTAACCATCACACTCCCTCACTATCCTCCCAGACCTTTCCTCCTTAAATCTACCCTGTCTGGAGAATAGCAATTCCATTCTATAGTAAATTTCCACAGTAAAGCCTGGTAAACTCCAGGCTTTACTATGGCCTGCAAGGCCATGTGTGATCTGGCCCTAACTACGGCAGACCTTGTCTTCTATCCCTCTCCCCTCACCCATTCTGATCCCACCACACCAGCCTTGCTGTCCTCGAATGCTTCCACCAGGCCTGAACCCTCCACTTCCCCAGAAATCCACAGAGCTCACTCCTTCACTTCCCTTGGGTCTCTGCTCCAGCAGCATCTTGTGAGACAGAGCTTCCCTGACACCCTGTACAAAATAGCAAACCGCTCTGCTTCCCCCTCCGCTGGCACTCCCTCTTCCTGCTTTGTTGTTTTTCATAACACGTCACAAACATACTCTCTGTTTACATGCATACGGTCTGTTTTCCCTCATATGTTTTCATCATCGAAAGCAGTGTTACACATAAGTACTTGTTGAATGAGTGAATGAATAGGTAAAACACATATTCATCATCTAATACACACCAGTAATTGTAGCAATGCTGAGATGCAAAGATAGGCAGGACACCATGTTCCCTGGAGGAACTGGGCACCTAGCAGGGCAGATAAACTTGATGTTCTATCTGTGGGCAGTAGCGTGTATACATGTGATAACACAAAGACCAGCTGCACTTAGAGGGTTTACTCTATGCTGGGCACTGTATTGTGTCATTTAATATAGCCCCGTGAAGTGAAGACTCTTTCCTCAATTCCAGAGGAGAGAACAGGCTCAGAGAGACAAGGAGATTTGCCCAAGGTCACCCAGCTACTCAGCCACTGAGCTGAGATTGTGACCCCATCACTTGCTCTCTACCCCCAAGTCCCTCCTCCTCCCACTTTCCTAGGGGAGCCCAGGGGTGGAGAGGGAAAAAGAAGAGAGGAAGGGAGTGCTTCGTGTCCCACAGGAGAGAGGTAGAGCAGGACGAGCTGGCAGAGGGCCCTGGGTGACAGGGCACCTTGCCAACCCCTGCTGGCCTCCCCCTCCACTGCTGTGGCCTCTGCAGCCCCAGGGGCTGACTGAGCTCCCTCCCCTGGCACCAGCCTTCTTTGCTACAACCCCACCCTTGCCTGGGGCCTGGCTACACGGGGATCCCTTTCTGGCCCAGTGAGGCATATAACCTCGGGTTGACAGGCGTCCGGATGCCAGGGCAGCCTGGCTGGCCAAGGGTGAGGTCACGGGCTGAGCACTCCATGCCCAGCCCCTCCTCCCTCCCAATGCAGTCTCACTCCTTGCCCTGCCGGCTGCAAAACTCCCCCTCCGGCCTCCCTCCTGCACCACAGCCTCGCCCCATCAGGCTCTGGCCTCCCCTGGCAAGGCCTGGTGTATTAGTTTACTGTGGACGCTGTAACAAATGACCACAAATTTAGCCTCTTAAAACAACACGAATTTATTCTCTCATAGTCTGGAAGTCAGAAGATGAAAATGGGGACTTCCCTGGTGGTCTGGTGGTTAAGAATCGGTGCTTCCACCAGGGGCGGGGTGTGGGTTAGATCCCTGGTTGGGGAACTAAGATCCCGCATGCCATGCAGTGTGGCCAAAAAAAACAAAAACAAAAACAACCAAACAAAAACAACCAAACAAAAAACCAAAACAAAAAAAGAAGATGAAAATGGATCCTCCAGGCTGTGTTCCTTCTGGAGGCCCTAGAGGAGAATCTTTTCTCTTGCTTTTCCCAGCTTCTAGAGACCACCTGAATTCTCTGGCTCTGGACCCCTTCCTGCATCTTCAAATCCAGCAGGGCATCATCTTCAAATCTCCCTGCCTTTCTGACCTCTGCTTCCACTGTCACATCTGCTCTGACTCTGACACTCCTGCCTCTGTCTAGTACGGACTCTTGTAATCATTGAGTCCACCTGGATAATCCATGATAACGGGCCCACCTCGAAACCCTTAATGTGGTCTCATCAGCAAAGTCCCTTTTGCCATCTAAGGTAGAGAGTCACAGGTTCCAGTGCTTAGGATATGGGCAGTTTTGGAGGGCCGTTATTCAACTTACCGTGCCCAGCCGGGCCAATGGCACGTTTACCTGAGACTCGCTCCGCGCTAAATACCGTTGACACTATCCCACGCCATCCCGGTGAGGCGGTCATTGATCTCCACTGTATAAATGAAGAGACCGGCCAACTCCAGAGCCTGTGGGCTTGCTGTGATCCCAAGGCTGCCTCCTCAGATTGGAAATGAGCCCCTCCCTCCTGGGAACTCCCACACGGGCCCCTCTGCTTTTGCTTTGAGTCCCTTGGGTGTGCATCTTGGTCTGGCCTGCAAGCTCCCAGAGGCAGGGCTTGTGTCTTAGCTCCTGGGGCCCTGGCATGGTGCATGGAGGAGTAGGTAGGTGGGCAATATCGGGATGGGAAGAAGAGAGAGGATTTTGTGGGTTGGGGTTCATGGATGGGCTCTGGCGGACCCCCTGCCATGCGTGTCAGGTTGTATGTCTATTTTTCTGGGCAGCGGGAGCAGAATTTCCACCAGATTCTCAGGAGTTCGACCTCCAAGGATCAAGAAACCCTACTCTGGGGCTGGCCCTCACCCCCCCTTTCCGGGGCTCCCTTCTCTTAACCGGACTGTTGCTGGCGCACTCAGCACCAGGGGCCAAGGCCAAGAAGGCTGTGAGGTGTCGCTGGGACGAGGGGCTGGTCCACGGTGCACACTGTGAATGGCACGGGTTTAGAGGCTCCACCTGCGGTCCCTTCTCCCCTGCAATCAGTCAGTGATTCAGTATTTTTTAATTAATTAATTAATTAATTTATGGCTGTGTTGGGTCTTCGTTTCTGTGCGAGGGCTTTCTCTAGTTGTGGCAACTAGTTGGGGGCCACTCTTCATCGCGGTGCGCGGGCCTCTCACTATCGCGGCCTCTCCTGTTGCGGAGCACAGGCTCCAGACACGCAGGCTCAGTAGTTGTGGCTCACGGGCCTAGTTGCTCCGCGGCATGTGGGATCTTCCCGGACCAGGGCACGAACCCATATCCCCTGCATTGGCAGGCGGACTCTCAACCACTGTGCCACCAGGGAAACCCTGATTCAGTATTTTTTGAGCTCTCACAGTAGGTCTCTCTGCCCTCCTCCCATGTCACTCCCTGCCCCTCCCTCCCACTGGCTGTGAGGGTCTGAGTGGGTGCAGCCCTCCCCTCAGGGCAGAGCGCGGCCTTGCCTGGGGCCGGGATGAAGTGGGCTGTCCTCACCTCAGCAACTTACTGCCCACCTCTGCCTTCCCTTATCGCCTCCCAAGCGCCTGCGTGCCCTGAATCTCCCGGGGGTCTCCGCCCTCCAAGCTTTTCCTGTTCTTGTCCTGCAGACGTGACCTCACCCTCCTATTGGCAGCGGTCAGGCCCTGAAAGAAGAAGGGTGAATGTTCTTCTCAGCTCTGCCCCAGACAGGACTGGAACGCAGGTCTCCCGGTTCCCAAGTGAGGCTGCTTCAGACACATTATTATTATTACTATTACTGTTATTGGTAGAGTTTGATGAGTGGCTTATTTCACGTAGTAAAACAAGAAGCATGTTATAAGCATCTGCTCCAACCGCCTGAGGCAATAGTGTTTCTGGTTCGCTCCCTCACCCATGCCCTTTTTCCTAGGAAAGTTTTACAAGGGGCTCTGCCAACCCCCCTCCTACAGGCAACCAGATCAGGTGGGAGTAGGACGACTGGTACCCATGGCCTGCACTCCAGGGGGAGGGGATGTGAGGGCGAGGGAAAGGACCCGAGGGCATCCAGAAGGGCAGCCCAGGCAGCGGGGCCCATCCCCTCCCTCATTCCCCGCCCGGCCCAGGTACTGTGGTAGGTGAGGTAGAAGCGTGTCCCCAGCATCAACTTTGCCATTTACATAACGAAGGCATCAGGTCTCAGGAAACTGGGAAGAGGGCTGAGATGAGGACCGGAGATTGCTGTGAGGTTCCTCCCCAGCCACAGGAGGAGGGAGGCCTGCACGGGTAGCTGGGGGAGCCAGCCCCTCGTTCGGCCTGCTGGCTTCTCCTCTGGCGATAGACGGAGAAGGGGGTGCCTACCCCCACCTACACCCTGACCAGGCCGCACGTGGGTGCTGCCGCGGTGGCTCTTGTCATCCTCCCTCAGCCCCGCAGGTCCCTCAGCTGCTCCAGTCTGTCCTCCCAGCACCTGAGGGCTGGGGACATCACCAGGACGGGGAGGGTAGTGGGCAGAAGCGCTCGGGGCCGCGGGTCTCCGCTCGCCTGCTGCGGGCAACAGCTGGGTTCTCTGGGCACTTGTGGGAAGACGTCAGGTTGTCAAAAGCCAAAGCCCAGCCGGGCTTTGTGTGGGAGGAGGGGCAGGGCCCCTGGTGCAGCCCTCAACCTTTTGCCCCATTCCCCTCTTATCCTGAGCCTGGGTGGTCCAAGGGTCTGGGCAGGATGGGAGGGGCAGGGCAGGGACCTCTGCTCTAAGCAGGGCATGTGCTTTTTCACCGGGATGTGAGAACCAGGACACTTTTCCCTGGGGCCGACTCTGTCCTATAAAACTTAAACAGATCAGCCTTGCAGATGGTATCACAGCTCCTACCAGCCGCAAGCTCTTCACCTCTCTCTACCTGCTGGCTAGAGTGCACCTCGTAGCCCATCCCCGGGTAGGAATCTTCCTCTCCTAGCCACTTCCGTCTCTTACTTATCCCCACCCCCTCCTGGTACCGCATCCCCTACGAGCCTCTTCTGTACACTGCCCCCAAACTTCACCTCCTCCACTCACCCCAGAGGCTTTATTTGTCACTCCTGGAACCATAATACCGTAGTAATACGGTAGCAAACACTTCCATGAGTATTTCAATGTGCCATTGCTACATATTCAAAGCACTTTGTATATGTGGGCTCATCTAGTGGTCCCAGGGACTCTTTCGAGGAAGGATGGTTATTATCCCATTTTGCAAATGAGGAATCTGATACATGGAAAACAGTAAGGTAGAGGTAAGTCTAAGGACTGCAGAAAACAAGGAGATAGAGGCCCACAAAGCGGACATTTGGGAACAGCTGCCCTTGTCAAAAGATTAAAGCACCGTTCTTCTTTTTAAAAAAAATTACACAGCAATGTGTGCAGCAGACCTCCCTGACCCTTGCCCTATTCACTCCTAATCTTTGAGCTAAAGCTTTGTGTCTTTGAGCTAAAGACACAAAGAGATGAAACACAGGGACTCCCTGGAGGGACCCTCTGCCAGCCTACCCCAGCTCCCCCACCGCAGGAACCATCAGCAGGAGTGTCCCCATCTCCGTTCCTCGAGACTCCTTCCTCTCACCACTCTGCTTCTCATTCACGCCCATTTTTCTTCATCTCTCTTGGAGAGAGCAGGCAGTCACTGGTAGGCACTGGCCTTCTGGGTGCTGGGGAGGTGTTCTGACCTCCTGGGAGAGGGCAGCCCCACACAGCTGGACTGAGGAGCCCTCATCCCAGACCTGACGCCTGACTCTTCTCACTGATTCTTGCCATGGCCCTTCCACGCTGCCATTTCCCTCCCGCTGCCTCTCAGGACCAAACCAAACTCCACTCTCAGGACCAAACCAAACTCCACTGCTAGGAGTATCAGTGGAATGTGGCCTCATTCTCAGACCTGGGAGAAGGGCAAGAAGCCTCAGAGCATGGTTGAGAGGAAGTGAGAGAGAACAGGTGAGCTCAGGAAAGCTAGACAGGGCAGTGGCTGAGGGAAGATGCTAGCCAGGCCACTGGGAGCAGGTGAGGGGGATCCTAGTGTGGGACTCAGGGAGATCATAGGATTCTTGGGTGATGGAGGTGTTTAAGGTGTCGAGGCACTCGCCTGGGTGATGTGTGTTGTGTTGAATCTGAAGAGCTCTTTTTTTTCTGATTAAACAGTAGTATTTGGACAAACCACAGACAGAGAGAAAATACTTGCAAAAGACATATCTGATAAAGGACTGTAATCCAAAATATACAAAGAACCTTTAAAACTCAACAAGAAGAAAATGAACAACTCAATTTTAAAATGGGCAAAAGATCTGAAAGACATCTCACCAAAGAAGATGGTAAATAAGCATAGAAAAAGATGCTCAACATCATATGTTATCAGGGAATTCCAAATTAAAACAACAATGAGATACTATTATGCATTTATTAGAATGGCTAAAATCTGAAACACTGACACCACCAAATGCTGGTGATGATGTGGAGCAGTAGAACTCTCATTCATTGCTGGTGGGAACGCAAAACGGAAAGATAGTTCGGTGGTTTCTTATAAAACTAAACATACTCTTACCATATGACCTAGCAATTGTGTTCCTTGGTTTTTACCCAAAAGAGTTGAAAACGTATGTCCATATAATAACCTGCACATGAATTTTCTTTCTGTCCATTGGTTGGTTGGTTTGTTTTGGCCACACCAGGCAGCACGCAGGATCCTAGTTCCCCGACCAGGGATGGGACCCGCGCCTTCTGCATCAAAAGTGCAGAGTCCTAACCACTGGACTGCCAGGGAAGTCCCTGCATGTGAATGTTTATAGCAGCTCTATCATAATTGCCAAAACTTGGGAAGCAACTGAGATGTTCTTTAGTAAGTGAATGGATAAATAAACTGTGGTTCATCCAGACAATGGAATATTATTCAGCACTAAAAAGAAATGAGCTATCAAGCTGTGAAAAGACATGGAAGAAGCCTAGACACATATTACTAAATGAAAGAAGCCAATTTGAAAAGGCTACAAACTATACGCTGTCAACCAATTGACACTCTGGAAAAGGCAAAACTGTGGAGACAGTGAAAGGATCAGTTGCTGTCAGGGGTTGCGAACAGAAAGCAGTAATCTAGGTGAGACAGTGATGGCGGCAGAGAGCAGCGAAGAGCATGGATGTGAGAAGTCTTTTGGAGATAAAGCTGCCTAGATTTGCTGATGAATTCGATGCAAGGGTGAGAGCAAGAGAGGAATCAGAAACCACAGCTAGATATTTGGTTAGTCAACTGAGTAGGGAAAAGTAGTAGTATTACATAAAATAGGAAAGAATGAGGGAGACTGGAGGAAAAGTTCTTTTGGTGGAGAGGTTGACTGGTTTTTCGTGGGAAATGATTGGGGGAAAGGGTTCTTTTTTGGACATGACAAGTTTGAAGCATCTCTTAGCTAAGCAGAGAAGTCAGGTAGGTGGTTAGATAATATGAGACTGAAGATTAGAGGTCAGAGTTGGTATTTAAAACCGTATTACCAGGTGAAATTGCCTAGACAAGACTGTAAGTGGAGAAGGCCAAGTGGCAAAGGAGGGGAGCAAGGCAGGTACAGTGTCTCCAGAGACAAGAGGAGTGAGCGATAGAGGAGGGGTGAGTGATGGAGGGTATCTACTGCTTCAGGAAAGTCAAGGAAGAAGATTCACGTCTACTGCAGTTGGCAACCTAAAGTCATCGTGACTTGACACACGGCTTGACAGGAGCTGTTTCAGTAGAGCAAGGGGATGGAAAGCCGGGCTGGAGTAGGAGGTAAGGAAGTGGAGACGATGGTGCAGGCAACTGGAGTTCTGCCGTGAGGAGTAAAGAAATGGGCCAGTTGCTTAGCTAGTGCTTCTTCCCACTGCTTTCCCCTCCCCATTGATTCTTGTGCCAGAATCACAGTCTAAAAAAATCATTGTGTATCACTTATATGTGGAATCTAAAAAGCACAACACAATAGGGACTATAACATAAAAGAAGCAGACTCTCAGATATAGAGAACAAAATAGTGGTTACCAGTGGCGGGAAGTGGGAGATACAAACTGTTGGGTGTAACATAGGCTCAAGGATGTATTGTACAACACGGGGAATACAGCCAATGTTTTGTAGTAACTGTAAATGGAAAGTAACCTTTAAAAATTGCATAACAATAGGGACCTCCCTTGTGGCACAGTGGTTAGGAATCCGCCTGCCAATACAGGGGGCACGGGTTCGATCCCTGCTCTAGGAAGATCTCACATGCTGCAGAGCAACTAAGCCTGTGCGCCACAACTACTGAAGCCCGCGCGCCTAGAGCCCGTGCAACTGCAACAGAGTAGCCCACGTGCAGCGACGAGGACCCAACGCAGCCAAAAATAAATAAATAAATTTATAAAAATAAAAAAGAAATCATTGTAGCTTTGTACTATATTTTAGTATTTATGTAAATCAATACACACTACCCAAGGAGCAAGTTTTTGCCATACACCCCGTTTGCCACTCTTTCTCTTCCTGTGCCTGTTATTCTTACAGACGGGCTATGGAATAATTATTTCAAATTTTAAAAAATCTCATTGATATTTTCATTGGAATAGTGCTCAACTTACGAATCAAGTTGGAAAGAATTAATGATCTTATAAAATATTGAGAGGTTCTATCCAGAAACAAGGTTGGTTTCTCCATTGATCAAGGCTTCTTTTATTTTCTCAGCTTTATTAAGGTACAAATTGACAAAACTGTAAGATATGTAATGTGTGCAATGTGATGATTTGACACATGTATACATTGTGGAAGGATTTATCAAAGTCTCTTATATCTCTCAGTAAAGTTCTGTAGTTTGCTTCACATAGGTTGCTTTCATTTTTTAATAAGTTTATTTCTTTCTTTAATGCATTTTGCCTATATCGAATGGGATAGTTCTCCCCATTCTTGTATAGAAAAACTATTGATGGGGATATTTAGCTTTAACCTAATCACATTTTTTTTTTCTAATGGCTTTCCAAATGTTTCACAATATAATGATATTTTGGCTTTTCCTTTACTCTTTTTTTTTAAATACATTTATTTATTTATTTATTTATTTAAGGCTGCGTTGGGTCTTCGTTGCTGCGCACAGGCTTTCTCTGGTTGCGGCGAGCAGGGGCTACTCTTTTTTTTTTTTTTTTTTTTTAGGGGCTACTCTTCGTTGCAATGCGCGGGCTTCTCACTGCGGTGGCTTCTCTTGTCGTGGAGCACAGGCTCGCAGGCTTCAGTAGTTGCAGCACACAGGCTCAGTAGTTGTGGCTCACAGGCTCTAGAGCCCAGGCTCAGTAGTTGTGGTGCTCGGGCTTAGTTGCTCTGTGGCATGTGGGATCTTCGCGGGCATGTGGGATCTTCACGGACCAGGGCTTTGAACCCGTGTCGCCTGCATTGGCAGGTGGATTCTTAACCACTGCGCCACCACGGAAGCCCCTCCCCGCCTATATTTTCTATCTCTTTGTATATTTGCTTTACTTTCCAGGGAGATTGTATCAACTTTATCTGCCTATCTCTGTGTTGAATGTTTTTGTTTCTGCTGTCATGATTTTAGACATAATTGTTGCTTTTGCTACAAACATCTTTGGATGTTCCTTTGTAGAGCATCTTGTTCCTGTTTCATGGATGCAGTATCTTTTATCTCTCTAAGGATATTAACTGTGGTCTTTTGACACTTTCTTCTCCCTGCGTAACCTGTTTCCTCCAAGTTACTTTTTTTCTGATTGTTTTGTGGCTGTCTTCTGCATTAGAAAATTTCCTGGATGTCTGGAAACACTTGGCCGTGATTAAGGTCGTGTAGGTGGGAGGGAGGCTAGTCAGAAACTCTGAGCTCAGAGGTTGGGTTTGCCACCGTAGGGTGGGCTGGCTGGGCTGTTTCTTATGTCAGTATCTTTAAGTCTTTCCTCATGCACTGGTGAAATACCCCAGAGTAGTGTCTTCCAGTTTCCTGCCTAGGTCCTGCTTCCAGCACTTGGGGACCCTGATGGTGTCAGAAAGCTCAGCATTCAGCATTCCGCATTCCATATGGCGCGGTCACTTAATCCCTTTGTTTTCAGTATTGTTCAGTATGGTATCTCCATGCACAACTGTGCTCCAACCCAGACACCTTGTATCTTACATTCTTCAGAGGAAAATCCCCCAGACTCTGGCTGGCATAGGGGAAGGACTGTTGCCCAGGGGCTTGGTGCTGGGGGAGAGATGGAGGGATCTAACTTCTCATCCTGGTCCTTATCTTAGCAACCTCTTCCACCTTTCACCTCTGGGAATCCAGAGGTACCTTGGACTCCCAATTTCTGTGCCTCTGAGAACCTTGCCATGTAGATCAAGTTGGCTCTCAATTTTCGCCACTGCCAGCTGAGATGTCTTTTTCCTTGGGGCTGGTAAGTCAGTAAATAACCAGATGGCTGGTCTGGCATCCTGCTTCAAAAATTTTGTGACTGTTGTCTTTTTCCCTGTTCTGTCTATCCTTGTAGGTTTATCTCTTGATTTAAAAATCTCTTTATGGAAGTTTTAGTGGGGTTTTAGGAGGGAGTGAAATTAGATGTACACATTCAATTACCATCTTAACCCAGAACCCTAGCTTCCCTTTTAAAAAATATAATTAGGGCTTCCCTGGTGGCGCAGTGGTTGAGAGTCCGCCTGCCGATGCAGGGGACACAGGTTCGTGCCCCAGTCCGGGAAGATCCCACATGCCGCGGAGCGGCTGGGCCCGTGAGCCATGGCCGCTGAGCCTGCGCGTCTGGAGCCTGTGCTCCGCAACGGGAGAGGCCACAACAGTGAGAGGCCTGCATACCGCAAAAAAACAAAACAAACAAACAAACAAACAAACAAAAAATACATATACATACATATATAATTACTGGGAGGATTGTTATTGGTCATGGAGGATTGTTATTTTAATGTACTGGGGCATGTTTATTTCTGTCTTTTCATTTAGAAGTCTTTAACTGAACATGATTAGCAGGAAATGAGCCTTTCTATGAGGAGGATTCAAGGAAAGCATCTATAGTGGGATAACTTTTATTTAGTGGGATATCTTTTATTAAGTATATGAGAGAAACCCAGAGGCTGGATCCCAGTATGCAGCCTCCAGGCAGCCCCTAAATGACTAGGGCGATTTCCTACTAGAGGAGGGACCCTATAGTGATCCCTGAGGGTGCATCCAGGGAAAGCCCTTGGCAATATTTTGTTTAGAGACCCAGAATAAATCCCAGACTTCATCGTTGATGTTTCCTGGAGAGGGGCTCAGTTAGTGGCCTGAGTTTATCTTACATCAATTGGGGGAATTCTGTGATAAGAAAGTGAGTTCTGGATGCCTTTCTGAAATGCAACCCATCGCCCATTTGGGCCCTAGAATCATTCATTCATTCGTTCTTCACTTTGCTAATATTCATTGAGCATGTGCCTGGGCCAAGTGCTGTGCTAGCCATTCTTGAGACAGATCTGCCCTAGGTAACTCTTTTTTTTTTTTTTAACGCGGGCTCTGGAGCGTAGGCTCAGTAGTTGTGGCGCTCAGGCTGAGTTGCTCCGCGGCATGTGGGATCTTCCCCGACCACATGTCCCCGACCACAATGTCCCCTGCATTGGCAGGTGGATTCTTAACCACTGCGCCACCAGGGAAGCCCCTGGGTAACTCTTTAAGCACCCTCTCCCCAACCTTGCAGAACAGCAAGGTAGGGGGATCAGGGTAACATCCAAGGCTGTTACCTGGTGACACTCATTTTTCTCTCTGTGTGGCCTATGATGAGGACTAAGTGAGGAGACACCTAAGCATCCAGCATGGTGCTCGGCACACAGTAGAATGTCTGGGATTTTTGGGACAGCTTTGTATGGTGCAAGGAACCGCCTGTGTTTTATGTTCGCCTGATACTTTCAAATACTAACATTTTGGGAGGGATTTATTTATTAGAAATTTAGTTATTTATTTTTGGCTGCATTGGGTCTTTGTTGCTGTGCACGGGCTTTCTCTAGTTGCCATGAGCAGGGACTACTCTTCCTTGCGGTGTGCAGGCTTCTCATTGTGGTGGCTTCCCTTGTTGCGGAGCACGGGCTCTAGGCGCGTGGGTTTCAGTAGTTGTGGCACGCGGGCTCAGTAGTTGTGGCTCACGGGCTTAGTTGCTCCGCAGCATGTGAGATCTTCCCGGGCTCGAACCCGTGTTCCCTGCATTGGCAGGCGGATTCTTAACCACTGTGCCACCAGGGAAGCCCTTGGGAGGGATTTAGAGATTCAAGTCAGCACAAACGAGCCAGTACTACTTAAATCAGTCACTGTGACAGCATGATAGGGTCCATGAAATATCCACAGTGACAGCCCTGCTCTTTAGTTATCTTCAGCACTGGCCTGCGTGCTCTTATATTCCTGGACTGCACACTCTTTGACTTCATTGTTCTCCTCTTGCCCCTTATTGGAAACAAGTTGTAAGCCACCTCTCACAAGGTGAGAGACATTTCTGAAACTCTTCAGTATTTTTGAGAGATCAGTTTTAGCAAAAAGAAATGTTACACACAAATTGACACTTGGTGGTTCACCTGTGAAGTGTTGGAGGCACTTCCAAATGTTGAAAGCCACCAGGTGATGGAGAAAACTGCAGAGGGACTGGGTTCATGTTGCCCATCTTTGTAATCTTGGGCAAGTTCGTGAGTTTCCCCACCCACCCCGGGCCTTAATTTACCTGTCTGTGAAATGGGGACACCCACAGGGTTGTGCTGAGGACTAATGAAATAAGGGGTGCAGACGTGCTTATTACACCTTCCACTCACGGCTTAATAAACATAGTGGTTCTTCTTGTCGGGGGTGCCATCCTGGGCAGGCTGCCGTGTGTGCGCGCGCGCGCGCGCGTGTGTGTGCACACGAGCGTGCGCGTGGTGCTCTGGCCCGCGGTGTTTCCTGGGGAGGGCGTACGAGTGGATGTGTGTGATGGGCCGCCCTGGGAGAGTGCGGCTGCGGCGCCGGGCTGAGAACGCGGTGCCCGCGCCTGCCGCGGCTGGGCGGCAGCGTCGGGTGAATGAGCGCGCGTGGGGACGCGGGCACAGAGGCGGCGGCGGCTCAGCCCTGCGGTGCGCGCCCGCCCGCCGGCCGCCCAGGTTGGGGGCGGACCGCGGGCCGCGGTCCGGGGGAGGAGGAGGGGAGAGGGCGGGCGCGAGGGGCGGGAGCGCAGGAGGCGGGGAAGGCGGGCGGTCAGAGCGCGGCTGCCGCGGAGCCCGGCGCGCGGCTCTGCCGGGGAGCGAGGCTCGCAGCCTGGAGGCGGCGCAGTGGGAGGGAGCGCGGAGCTTGAGCCGGGCCGGGCCGCCTGCCTGGGGCCAGCGCTGCGGGCCGGGGACGGGCCGCGCCAGACCCGGGGCAGCGCGTCGGCGAAGCCGCGGTGGCCGGGACGAGCCAAGGGGGAGTCGGGCGCAGAGAGAACCGACCAGAGCCGGTGGAGCATCGCCCAGCGGGGCGCCTGGGCCGCCGCGACCGCCCCTTCTCGGGGGACTTGTCGGAGGAGACCCGCCTGCGGGAGAGAGCAAGAGGAGCACGTCTGCCGTCAGGGCAGCGGGAGAGGGAGGTGTGTGCGCGTGCGCGCGCGCGCCTGCCTGTAGGGGCGGGTGGGTGGGTGTGTAGGAATGTGCATGTCGGGGGATGACGGTGTGTGCTGTGTGTCTGTAAGGAGCGTGCGAATGTGTGTGTAGGGGTGTGTATGCCTCTGTGTCGGTATATACTGTGTGTGTCTGTGAGGTAGGGGTGTGTGTGTGTGTGCCTGTGACACAGAGCAGGCTGCGAGCTCACTGAGCTTGGGTCTGAACCCGTGTAGGAGGGAGGGGGCTCGGCAGGACCAAGTGTGTGTGTGTGTGTGCGCGCGTGTGTGCGCACTTACGTGCAGGGGTGTGTGAAGGGTGAGTAGGTGAGTGTGTCATGGGTGCTAGGTGTGGCCGTGTGTGTGATGTAAGGGTGCTGGGTGCACCTCCGTCCCTGGCTCACCCTCCCCTTCCCCTACCAGATGTAGGCGCCTGGGGGCCGGGGAGTTAGGAGTCTACTGCAGCAGCCCCTTGTCCAGTTTGCCTGCCTAGCCATCTTCCCCCCCCCCCCGGAAGCCAGAGATGGCCAAGCTGACCCTCCCCCCAGTACTTCTAGGGTTAAGGGATAGGGAGCCGGCCAAGCCGCAGGAAAGAGGGAAAAGGCTGAAGGGACAGAGCTTCTGCCAGACCAGGGCACCCTGCTTCCCTGGCCAGAGCTGCCTTCTCCATCTCTGCCAGCTCACCCTGTGCTGCATCCCTCCGGGGACCAGTGCTCCCAGGGTCTGAGTGAGAGGACACACATCTTAGAGGGGGCCGGAGCTGGGGTGGGAATGTGTTGAGGCTCACCTATGAGGGCTAGCTTGTTCACAGTTGTATTACCAGAAGGGTGCTCAGCACATAGTAGGCCTCAACAGATATTTGAGGGAGGAAAGAGAGAAGAGAAGACTCAAAAGGGATCTGAGTCTGGGAGCCACGTCCACTCACTCGCTCTGCGGTCAGTCAAGGATGAGGGGAGCTGGATGCAGTCAGGCCCGTCCCCAGACTGAGCAGGTGGGGGAGGCAGGGGCTTAGGGAGAAGGAACCTTGGCTGGGAGAGAAGGGAAACTGCAGGGAAGAGATTTGTGCTGGGGCCTGAATGTTCAGGAAGAAGCTGGCAACTCTCCTTGGGCAACACTCCTTTGTGTCCTATCCCCACCACCTGCTTCTCTGGGATCAGAAGTCTCTCTGGGGCATCAGGTCCCAGGCAGCCAGAGCTCATAGCACCTCTCCTCTCTCCAGGACCTTCGTGCTCGGAGGTGCTGAAGACCTGAGTCCCCTGCCTACCCAGGCCGCCTGAGGCCAGGAGGGGCCATGGCGGGGTATGGCTGTCTGGGGCTGGGGCTGTTCTACTGGGTCCTGCTTGCTGTCCCTGTGGGCGCCCAGGCTGCCTCCTCTCTCCCAGGTGCCCATGTCACCACTTTGGCCCCGCCACCTCAGAGTGAGGCCTCCGTGCTGTCTCTCAACCTGGGGCTTAACTTCAAATTCCACCTTCGGAGACCTGCTGCTGCTTGGGGGAGCTCTGTCACGGAGACCCAGGCACTTTCTCCTGGGCCGAGCCGGGAGCCAGAGGAAGAGGTGGCCGGTGGGCTGAGGACTGGCCCCCTTTGGGAACTCCTGGTGGGCTCTCTCGGGAACTCCCCCCCAGAGCGGAGCTCTGCTGAAGGCAGCTCTACTCCCTGGGCCTCCTCCTGGCCTCTGGAGTCCACATCCCTCCTCGCTGGGCCCACTGACCGGCCCACTGCTCCCTACCAGCCCAGGATGGGCACCATGACCTGGGATACTGCTCTGACAGCTACAGCACTTCCATCCAGTGCTCCCAGACTCCACCAGAGTGAGCTGGAGCTGAAGTTTGACATGGCGCTGAGAGCAGGCGTAGCCCCAACGCTTGGATATCGAACACTGCCCCTGCTGCCCAGCCTGCGGGCCAGCCTGGCAGAGATTGCTGGGCGCCTGGGACCCTTTCGTGAGTACCCACCCCAACCCAAGGAGCGCCCCTGCTGGGCAATCTGGCAGGTAGGAGGAAGCTTCAGCCTGGGCTCCTTTTGCAGGGTTCTTTGGCACTACTGTGTCCCCACTCCGGAACTTATCAGGCCTGAGCCCCCCGGAACCAGTTCAATCCCCAAGCTCTGCCTCTGGAATTTCGGGTTCTCCAGGTGAGTGTTTACTTTACCGCAACAAGCATTTATGGAACACCTCTAAATGCCAGCACCTCCTTTTTCCCTTGACTCAAGGGCAGCTCGCATTCCTTCTCCCAGGGCCTGGGATACCAGCCACTGCTCTATGGGGAAATGCCCTCTTTGCCATACTAAGTCTGGTTTGGTCCTTGTAGCTTAGCTTCTGGTACACATGTGGCTACAATCCCTGGGACAGTGGCTCCCATAGGTCAGGCTCTGAGAAAGGACAGGATTTTCTCCAAAGCTCCAGAGGCCAACGCCGGCTGGTAGGATGGCAGTCTAGCCCTGTGTGCTCCCTTTGCAGGGCTCTTTGGCACCACTCTGTCCCCGCCCCCATCCCCCCAGGAGACAAAGCTCCCAAGTCCAAGCCCACTGGACCCAGCTGCTTCCCTAAGCTCTGCCTTGATTGCAACAGCATCACTAGGTAAGTATCCAATTCATTGAAACTTGACAATTTTTTTTTTTTTTTGCGGTACGCGGGCCTCTCACTGCTGTGGCCCCTCCCGTCACGGAGCACAGGCTCCCGACGCGCAGGCTCAGCAGCCATGGCTCACGGGTGCAGCCGCTCCACGGCATGTGGGATCCTCCTGGACCGGGGCACGAACCCGCATCCCCTGCATCGGCAGGTGGACTCTCAACCAGTGTGCCACCAGGGAAGCCTGACAATTATTTATTGAGCACTTACTACATGCTAGCCACTCAAGGGCAGTCTGGGATCCTTGTATTTCACTGTCATCACCATTCTCTTCATCACCACTGTGGAGATATATATTAATGGTCTGAGAACAAGTGTTGCTGAGGATGGTCCCACACAGAGTTAAGTAATGGTCCTCTGGGAGTTTTACAATCACAGGCAGAGCAGGATGTAGACAAATGTATCAGGGGCAAACGGACACGGGAACTCCTTCATGATTTCCACAGCCTCAGCACTAACCCCACCCTCTACTCCAGTCTGCCTGGCCTGGCTCCCTACCCTCCCACTCCGACCTTGGGGCTCTCTCCTTTGCCGTCTGATCTGACATGACATGCTGTCAGATATAGGCAGAGTTGGGCCCCTCATTGGGAAGACGTTAAAGAGAAGACCTTACACAGACAGATGCCATCCTTGTTCAAGGGAGCCTTTCAGAACATGCACATAGACAAGCTGGTGGTGCAGAGGAAAGACCAGGGGCTCTGGAATCCTGAGACTTGGCTTTGAGACTTGGCTTTGAGACTTGAATCCCAATCCCCTTCCTAACTGGCTGGTGACCTTGGACAGGCTATTTAACTTCTCTGAGCCTAAATTTTCTCCTATATCTGAAGTTTAATAATAGTGCCTATTTTGTTATTGTAAAGCTTCCACATAATGTAACGGGCACAAAGTATTAGCTCATTAAATAGTGTCTGTTAACCTTGCTTCTTTCCCCGGTGTGTCCCAAGTACATTCCAGATCTACCTCTCAGACACGGCAACCGTGGCCCCTAAATGTGGTGGGACAACACATACCACAAAAGGCAGAGGGCATGCTGCTTGGGGAGAGGTTCTGGTAGGTGAGGCCAAGGGGGACATGCAAAGGGTTAACTGTGGCTGGGAATCCTCTCAGCCACTCCACACTAGGAACTGGTGCAGCAGTGGAAATCGCTGGTCCCCGCCCGAGCTTCTTCCAGCTCCAGACTTAACGCAGCACCTGCCTGTCGTTTCCTCCCGAGCGGACTCAGCACTCCTGGGCGTGTGGGTGGGGAGCCTGCCGTCTCCTCCCCATCGAGCCCAGTGTGCAGCAGTGGCAGGATCTGCTGTGGAGTTGGGGGCAGGCTCTGTAGCCTCAGGGGAAGGATGCTGGGTGGCGGTCTGCCAGCCTTGGTGACAGCGCTGGCCAGGCAGGTTTAATGAGTCTGGACAATATCAGAGGCAGCCCAGCGGCTGGGGGCCCCGCCCTCCTTCCCCCTCCTCTCTACGGCTGCAGGAACCCAGCCTCTTCCTGGCTGTTCCTCTTGGATAAACCCCGGAGGGCTGCAGGCCTCCTGGAGAGAAGGCCAAAGAGCCTTGTTCCTGCCAGCACCTTCTGCGGGGAGTAGTGGCAAGCAGTTAGGGGATAAAGGGAGTCTCTCTGTGTCTTCTCTGGGAACTTTCTAACCTCGGTACAGTTAACCTTTGGGCCTAGGGCTTCTCTTCTCTTGCATTAGGTCTGCTTCACCTCGGACAGAGCTTGCATTCAGCCAGTAAGGGCTGAACAGTTGTGCAGGTCGTTAACATAGTAAAAGACTTCCATACCAGTCGATAACTACCCACTCTCCTTAGCCTCCTGAGCGCCACTCGCCTCCCTGACCACCTGGCTGGCAGCTGTTCTGATTCCCTGAAACAGTGGTTCAATATTTCGAATGTCACCCTTACAAGGAGTACCAATCCTCTGTGATCCTGGAGGTGGGGCTGGGGGGAGGGATGGGGCCAGGCCACTGATCGGGCTGCAGCTTCAGGCATCCAGAGTAGAGAGTGATTCCCCAGCCCTTTGATCTGGGCAGCCATAAATTGAGCCGGGCCCTCTTCGCAACTCCTCCCCAGTCTGCTCTGGCTTCACCAGTTACTCACATTGACATCCCATCTCCTCTCTTGCCCCTGAGGTCAAGAGGAGTCACAGGGCCAGAGTGGGACCACCGTGTAAGGGAGGCCTGCGCAGGAGAGGGATCCTAGGAAGTCACTACCTCTGGGGGAAACCGAGGGCCCCTTCTGTGGAAGCCTCAAATGGGGAGACAGAGGATGAGGTCAAGCAGACCCGTCAAAGACAGAGGCTGGGCCTTCTTCACCTGTCCCCACCCATACCTGGCCTGCCCTGCCCCCTGGGAGCAGTGCTCCTAGGTCAGAGCTCTCTCCTCTGACGCTTGAGCTGGGCCTGTACTCTATTTCCTGGTTTTCATTCTTTTTCTGGCTTCTTAGGAATGTTGCAAGTTGCTCTAGTTGCCATAATGCTTTGGGCCAGAGGTGAAAGACGGGGTCTTCTGTGGCCGAGTGAGAAGTGGAGCTGGAAGAGGGTGAGGTGGGGCAGCTCTCTGAGAGCTGCACTTGTCTGTACAGTGAGCGAGGAGGAGGCATGAGGGGCAACAGGTTGGCGCAGGCTGTGGGCTCCTGGCTGGGGTCTCCTTGCCTCTCTGCAGAGCCCACCAAGACCGGAAAGACCAAGGAGACTCGTCCACTTTGCAGAAGTGGTTTGGGCAAGGGTATCTGAGGGGACCAATAAATGAGGGGTGAGGGAGAATGTTTATTTATTTGATCCCACTGGTGTTAGACTGACCCTGTCCCCCCACCGAATCAGCAAGCCGTCAGTTCCCAGCTGAATGATTCCTCATTTAACTCACGGCTGTGTCTTCAGTAGGTGTTTGGGGATGGTCAGTCCATCCAAATGGTGTTCTTTAAACAGGGTTCACAGAGAGACAATGCGTTGATGTTCACTCATTTGACTAATTGTTGACTTTCTAAGGGAAGACAGCCTTTTGTTAGTTAAATCGAGACTTAGTTTGAGGCCAGAAATGGTCACACTCACACAGACACACACCGATGACTGACGGGTGATAAACAGTAGCCCATAATGATCAGACCAACAACAGTTGTATATCAAATGCTTATGATGCACCAGTCTCTCCAAAGAGCTTTGCACACACTGGCCATGTATCCTCATAACAGCCCTGTGCGGTAGGTGCTCTTCCCCATTTTAGACTTGAGGCATATGATGGGACAGGAACCAGGGAACATGCTGCCATTGGCAGTAGGCAGCCAGCTGTATATATGTAATTTTTTGGCAGCTCCCTCTCTGCCCTCCCAGTTGCCCAATTCTACCTTCCCCTCCCCTCTCTCCAGGGCTGCTTTCTGGCCCGCTCACTCGTTTTCCTTGTTCTTAGGATTGCTCTGTTTTCCATGTCCCCAGCACAAGCTGGCACTGCCTGGGGTAGGGATGGGGGTGCGCCTCGAGTCTTCCTGTTTTGTCCTGCTGAGGCATGGCTGGGTATGGCCAGGCAGTTGGGGCAGGAGTCTGCTTGTCAGGAGATCCTCCCCGCCTCATTCTACATCTGTCTCCCGTGCATTTCCCCATTGCCAGATGGCTCCTCCCATCCTTCTCCACCATCTTTCTCCCTCCATCCTTCCCTGCAGCTGCAGTTCTGCTAAGCCTGCTAGGTGGGGGAGGGAGGTCCAGCGTGAAGCATCTTCCCTTGCTGCCTGGCCATGGAAAATCCTTGGGTCTAACTCTTTTTCACCCCTCTCTAGCTCCAGGAGAGTAGAATTAGGGATCTTAGTCCTCACACTCTCTTACTTGACTTCCCTTTCCTCAAGGGATGTGGGGAAGATGTTAGAGCACAGGATGGGGCTGGGAGCCTAAGTTAGCAAACCCCAGAGCACCTGAGGGGCTCACTCGCTAAGCTACGATCCCCCCAAATGTTCCTTCCTCAGAGTTCAAGGGTAGTCTTGAGACCCAGGGGAGTCCATCTCAATGTCACCTTCTGTAAAAGGGGGTGAGAACCAAAGGGGCATTGTAAGAGCCTTAGACCAATGGCTTTGTAGTTGAGTTAGGATGGGGACCATAGCCATGGGTAGGCCGAGGTTGGAGGTGTAGCAGGCAGGAAGGCCAGTGAATAGGGAAGGCTGTGTTTTCTCAGGGTGCTGGGGATGGGAGAGTCATATCACTCCCCCTGCTGTGTGTGTGTGTGGGGGGGGCAGTGCGGGGTGGCTTTTCTTGACGAGACAGGGAGAAGGGGGAGCAGCTGAAAAAAGGCAGGGCAAGCTTCTTCTAGCACCAAGGTGGGAGTTGGGAGTCAGGGGTGCAGAACAAGAGATAAGCAAACTAGTATTACGAAGCGCCTCTGAAATCAAGGAGAGGGGCTCAAACTGGTGCTCAGATCTGGGTTCTAGTTGCAGCTCTGCCAATGTGTAACCTTGGACAAGTTACTTGGCCTCTCAGCAGAGCCTCAATATCTTCATCTGGCAAAGAAGAGGATTCATTTCTTCAGCGAATATCTGCTCAGTGCCCACTCTGTGCCAGGCACTGTTTTAGGCATGGGTATTCAGATGTGAGCAAAGCGATCCTTGTTCTCACGCAGCCTCCTTCCTGGCTGGAGGATTGAACTAGAGGGGGCTTCTACAGCTCCTTCCACTTGTAAAATTCTGTGACTTCTTAAGAAAAACCCTTTTCAGTGGAATCACAGGGTAATGAACAAAGCAGGGAGCTGGGGGTAGATGGGGTGGGGGGAGGGCATGAGGGCTGAAACTGCAGCCGGAGGAGTTTGATGTGGGAGGGGAGGGTGAGGGGCTGTGAGGTCACTGAGTCTCAAATTTAAGACAAGTCCCTCCTGTAAGCTATGAGGACTCTCTGATTGGCATACAGGCTACTGGCTGTAGGGTGGGCAAGGGGAGGGCTGCACGGAATGCCTCACACAAACGTTCTTTGCCCACAGACTCCACCACCTCCGGCCTGGATGACCCCTCTCCCGCCAGCCTTGGGAACCTTTCGGTGCAGCCAGAATGTGGGCCAGGGTCCTGCAGTATCAGAGAACTGCCTGAACGCGAAGCGCAGCCTCCTGCGGCCCCACTGCCCCTCTTCTTCCTGACCCTGGAGGCCGACTGGACAGAGGCCAAGGCTCGCTGGGGTTTGGCCTGGGAGGCCCATGTGTACGGGGTAGGCGCGCTCTTCGGCCTCGTGGCCCTGCTGGCGCTGCTGGCTCTGGCCCTCTTGCCTTGGCGCTGTCCGCCCGGCGCCCCCTGCCTGGCGCTGCTGGACCTGCTCCTGCTCTCCGCCGGGACCACCCGGGCCTTCCCGCTCTTCTACGACGCCTACGGGCACCGCGACCGGTTGCCGGCGCTGGCCTGGCTGCTGCTGCAGGACCTCCCGCTGCCCTGCCTGGCCGCCGGCCTGGGCCTGGCCTGCCTGCTTCTGGCCCGGCCGCGCCCGCCGCGCTGTCCAGCCGCCCTGGCCGCGCTGCTGCTCCTGGGGCTGGGGCTGGCTGCCGCCGCCGCCCTCGGGAGCGCCGCCCATCGCCCGCTGCGGGCCCTGCGGCTCGCCTCCCGCGGGCTGCACGCCTTCCTCGCCGCCCTCCTTTCCGGGCTCCTGCTGGCGCTGTCCTGCTTGGGGGGTCGTCGTCGGCGGGCCGGAGCGCCCCTGGGAGTGTCCGGCTTCAAGGGCGCCACTCCTTTCCCGCAGGCGCGCAGCCCCTTCGGCCCGCTCGAGTCCTGGCGGCGCGCGGCGCGCACGGCCCCAGTGGCGGGCACCTTCGGGCTGCTGAGCGGAGCCCTGCAGGGCTACGAGGTGCTGCACGCGCTGGGCTACGGCGGCCAACCTGGCCTGGAGGGGCCCTGGCCCTGGTGGGCCTTCCAGCTCGGCCTGCGCCTGGGCGAGGTGGGCGTCGCGCTTCCGTTGGCGCTGCTGGGCCTCTACCCGGCGCTCTGCAGCCCCCGCGTGCCGCCGCGCTGCTGGGCCAAGCTCTTCCGCTTGTCCCCCGGCCACGCCGCCCCTCTGCTGCCCGGAGGCTGGGTCGCCGGGCCCCCCGACAAGAAGCCCCTGGGGAGCGCTATCGCGCGTGGCGACGCGGAGCTGCTGCAGCTATGCGCCCTGGCAGGGCCGGGTCCCGACCTCCTTCTCCAGGGAGGAGGCTGCCGTGGCTTCGAAGGCGCGGCCGCCAACCCGGCCCCTTCCCCGGCTTCCTCCCCCTGCAGCGATTACACCGTGGACTTCCGCCCGCCCTCCCCCATCAACCTGCGGCGCAGCATCGAGGAGGCCCTCTGCAGCGAAGCCCTGCTGAAGCCCGGCCTCTTCCAGGGCCCGGCCTTCGGGGAAGCCCTGCAGGGGCTCGGCCTCTACCGCACCGCCTCGCTGGGGGCGCAGACCGGGGCCGGGCCCACTGGGAGGTCTGGGGAGGCCCCTGGTTCCCCCGCGGCCCCCGAGCTCCCCTCTTCCGGGGCCTGGCCCGCGGGCAGCAGCGCCTCATCCGGCTCGCTGTGCGGACTGTCACGGGACAGCTCGTCCATGCTGCTGTGCTCCAGCCCGGACAGGCCCCCTCGCTGTCCGCTGGTCTGCGTCCTCAGTCCCCCGCGGCCCTCAGGAAGCAGCCCTAACCTCCCTGCCTCAGGATCCTACCAGGCCCTGTCCCCACCCTCCCGCGACTCCCCAGAGCCTCCTCCGGAGCTGCAGGCCGAAGAGGCCTTGCTGCAGGAGCAATTCCTGGACGCCTGCCGACAGATTGACGAGCTGAGCATGGGCAGCGACACCATAGACCTGTGAAGATGTGGGCGCCTCGCCGCCCCGACAATACGCCCCCTTCTGGCGCCTGTTTTGCCCGAGACCTGCACACTGTAACCCTTCCCCAATCCCGCCTGGCTCAGATACCTCTCCCCGCTTCCTTTCCCATCCAGGGACTCCTGGATGGGTGAGTCAGCAGCCAGGTTCTCTTGATTGGGAACTAGTGCCACCTTCTCTGGAGCCCTGGGCACTGATGCCCTCAGCTGCAATTCTAGGCTGGCAGGGGTCCCACTTTTCCTTGGCATTCACCAGCAATAAAGCTCCAAGGTGCTCCACTCCAGACCACCACTTCCCACTCTGGTGCTGAGTGAGAGGGGCTGTCCTCAGCCGACCTCAGGGCTGGCCTCAGTCCCCACACCCACCTCTGCCACGCCCGGAAATCCCACCCCTGCGTGAGACTCCCTGTGCTCCACATGATCCTTCCCCATAGAAGGGTCCACGGCCCATCCAGGAGACTCTACAGCAGTAGGGTGGGAGGTAAGCGCTTTCAGAGTTAATTTATCAATAAAATATTTTCAGAGGAGAAAGGTCTCACCTTCTTGGAAAAGCTTAGATGAGGCAATAGCAGCAATGGTTCTGCCGGAGCTGGAAGAGAAGCAGTGTTTGGGTGGGGTGGGTCCAACCCAGACCCCAGTGACCTTCACTCCTGACTGCAAGGGGTCTTGTCCTCCGCATGACCTTTCCCCATAGACGGGTCCATGGCCCATCTGGGCTGAGTGAGGGTCCTGGGAGTGGCCCCTTGAAGACCCTTCTGACTCCCTGGGAAGTGGCTTTTCAGAGTTGGATCACTGCCCTGAGAAATGAGGTGGAAACTCTACAGTCGTTGGTGGAAATGTCTGCATTCCTAAGAAACTGGCTTCAGGTCCTGATGGACAAGTGGTTCGGGACTAGCTAGTGTCAAAGTCCTTCATGGAAATGTTGATACACATCTCAAGGGCTTGATCACTTTAAGCTGGGTTTCGCAGCAATCTCCCTGCCACGTACCCAGAGGAATTCACAGAGGAAACGACTTGCTCCACCTACCAGCAGGATCTCTTCAAGTTTGGACTAACAACCCCCTTCCCCTGGAGAACATTCATCTCCCACAGGTGCAGATCCTCCCTGGAGAAAGCCTGTCTTCCCCAAACCCCAGCTCCATCCTACCCACCAAAGCAGAACTCACAGTGCAGAGACCCATGAATACATCCGGCCACCAGGCACTCTGTAATCCCTCCCTTGTCCAGAGCATTTGGCTGTAGTGTGCATTTGTCATTTGGCTAAAATGCGGTAAGTTCAGAGTGGCACTAAAACAGAGTCATAGATTTGAAAACTAAGTTTTGGCAGTGTTTTGGCAGATGTCCTGCACATCACAGGGAAGCCTACAGGGGCACACCTACTAGGCTTGAAGTGGAAAAACAGGAATAGGAATGGTTTTTCTTCCAACTCTGCCCATCAGCGTGTGCAGATTTGAGAAGGGAAGCAAGGGAGGCGAGAGGGAAGCAGGGAGGCCGGGAGGGGAGGGGCCTCACCAGACCAGGTCCAATGCACTAGTGGGAGAATTAAAGCACTGCTCTCCTCACGCATGAAGCTCTGTCTTGGCTGAAAGGAGCACCCAGAGCCTGGAATCTCAGAAGGAGGAGGGAAGCCAATGATGCTTGGGGCAAGTGAGGGTCATCGTAGGGAAGAAAATGAGAGGAGGGTGGGGCAGGCACAGCTGAGGAGTGGGACTGGAGTGGTCTGACTGTGTCTCCTCCATCACCTGGCTCAGCTTGGCTCAGAAATTCTTGCAGCATCGTCACTCTGGACTGAGGCCCAGAGAACTGCCATCCTCCTAATTACAGGCATTTCTCACTGGTGTCGTAGTGGCTGTAGCGGCCCCAGCACCAGAGCTGCTCCGAGAAATTGTTTCCTTTCTTGCCCACTTACCCTTCCATCTGCCTCTGCTCACACTCAAGTCCTCTCTGCCATCTCTTCCTCGTCCTAAACCTTGCCAGCTCCTCTCACTCACTCACTGTCCCCATCAAGGGTCCTTGGGTTCAGGCACACAGCTCTTAGCAAAGCAGTCCAAGCCCCACATACCCCCAGTCAGTCTCTCTGTATGTTTGTCTGTCCGCCTCTCTCTCTCTCACAGAAGTGGGCACTGGCGCGCATACACACACACACACACACACACACACACACACACACACACAGACACACACACACACACACACACACACACACACACTCCTTTTCTGTTTGGAAGCTCTGAATGGGGCTGGTGAGATGGGAAGCGGGCAGGGGAATACAGCTTGTTACTCACCAGCTCCAGCACTTCTTTGATTTTCCTCAGCAAGAATCGCCTAAGCCCTTTGACTTGATCAAGAGGCTGAGACTTTCGTGAGACAACCCTTCCCTTTTGTCTCATGCCTCAGCCCTTCCTTACCCAAAGCAGTTTCCCAGAAGAGCCCGGGTAGACCAGGGTGTAATATATACGCCCTCAGTTCCAATTCTTAGTACTGTAGGAGACTGAGAAACAAACTCACCTTCATTCATTCAATCTCTTTAAAGCATTTTATTGGATGCTTACAATGTGCTATGTGATGGGGGTAGACAGGTGAACTAGGTGGACAACAGCCCTGAACTTATGAAGTGGAAGGTCTTTGGGGGAAGGCAGACATTAAAGAGTTAATCAGATAAATAATTACAGTTACACAAGTAATTAATTACATTTGCGAGAAGTGCTAAGAACAAGAAGTATGCGGTATTATAAGAAGGTTTGGCTTGAAAGCGGGAATGGAGCCAGAGGGATGGGGCTTGGGAGAGGCTGGCTGAGCACAGCCCACGCCTCTCTTACTTCCTTTCCAGGCTCCTGCAAGTGATGGATGAGAAGAGGCCAGCAGTTTATTTCCCCTGGAAGCCACGTTGCCGATGTGGTGCAGGGTACCACGACTCCTGCTGTTTAATAAAGAACGCTGCATGTGTCCTGGTTAGATGGATGAGCAAATGTTCCTGATTGAAGAACCACATGGCTTCCCTGTTACAAATGGATAGGAGGGGATGGGGCTGAGGCTGAGGCTGGGAGACTGAGATGGGGAGCCAGGTCTGAAAGTAGGGAAGAATACAAAGGGTCAGCTGCATTGCTACACTCCCCTAGGGGCAAAGAACTCCTCCGTACTGTGGGTGGCTGCTGCCCTCTGATGGGCACAGGGACACAGTTTCCTTTTGTTCTATAGGGAAGGTTTTGGTCCAAAGTATTTCCAACTGAGCATTGTAGGGTGTGTCCCAAAGGGATGTCGGAGCAGCCTTCTCAGGATTCTTTCCCCAGTGCACACTGCAGCCAGGACTGGGAAAGCCTCCATATAGCTAGGGCCCTGAAGCTTCCAATTTAGACTTTGGGTATGAAATTTTGATTTCTAAGGTGATGAGGGGGCAAGAGAGGAGGAGAAGAAAGAGAGAGGAATGTGGAATTCCAAACCAACTGTATTCAAATGATCCATCCCATTTCCTTTGTCTATTTATCTCTCTTTCTCCTGGATGGAATTAACCCATGGCCTTAAAAATCTGTTTTTTATTTCCATACTTCCTCTGCTGAGTTGTGTGTTTAAAACTAACTGTGCCATTTTCTTTTAAGCGTAGAATAAATGCTTAAAAGCTAGGGTTTCATAAATCTGATGTTAAACGTTCTCCCTTTCCCCCGTCACTATCAACCAGACATCCATCCAACCAAAATGTGCTGAAAGTAGATGGGGTTTGAGGAGAAAGGGAAACACTTTTCATTGTACCTTTTGTACTTTTTGAATTGTCTACCTACCCTGTGTTCAGGTTATGCCATTTAAAAGTAATTATTAAAAAAAGGCATTGGGTACTTCTGTTCTGTACAAATGTTCTTCAGGGTGCTGCAGTCCTGCACACAGGTCAGTTCCTGGGCCCAATGGGATGGCAAACACTGTCTGTGTTCCAGGATCCAGGAGCGCCCAGATCTCCTGGCCAGTGAGATTCCTCAGCCTTGGCTCTGTCTGATAAGCTGACCTGAGGAAAGATCTCCTGTCTCTGGGAGGACCTGGGTACTAGGTCTGTGTGTGCAAGCTGGATGTCATGTTTGTTCTGGGTGTGTTCTCACGTGATCTTGCATGGTGCAGGCTATGATTTATTTGTAATTTTAAAAATAAATCTATATAGTTTTATTAAGACAAGAACTGACAATGTTGGTATGAAGTTAACATTTAAACAAAAGTTTTCACAGAAACCTAACCCCTGCCTAAAAAGATTTTACAAGGGAGTTCTAGATGCAGGTCTAGACGATGTCAAGAACTGATGGATCTCATGATTCAAGACAGCATTTTGGGTTTTAGTTAATTCTTAGGATTAAAAAAATTTGTTTTGTTTTAAAGTGAACCACTGCCCCAGTATGAAAATTTAATCTTCTCCTGAGACCAGGGCTTCTGAAATCATTCAATTCTTGAAGTGATTCAGTGAATTTGTGCTGTCAGTGACTGAACCCTGCCACCAATGGTTTCAAAGTTCAAAAAACAGAGGCTCCAAGAGTCTTCCAACTAAGAGCACCAGCCCTTGTCTTTGCCTCCTCTCCCACCTCCTCTCCCACCCCCTGCCCTTCCCCAGATACTTCAGCCAGTGGCTTGGATGGAGAAGCTGATATTTATAACTTCATAATTGGAAAAGAAGGGTCTTCTTGTCAATTTCAAGAATTAGCACCTCAAAGACAGAATGATCTGTCTGTGTATACACTCCCATAAGACTTTTCCTCCTCAACCAGTTTCCATCCCTCAAATGGCAGCTTTGGTAACTTCTTAACAGGCTTAGTCCTTTGTTGGGAATAGCATTAAGCTCAGGCAGGGAACACCTTGGCTTCTAAGTTTCAGGTATTCACAGCTTTCTTTTTCTATTTTTTTTTAACATCCTTATTGGAGTATAATTGCTTTACAATGGTGTGTTAGTTTCTGCTTTATAACAAAGCGCATCAGCTATACATAAACATATATCCCCATATCTCCTCCCTCTTGCGTCTCCCTCCAACTCTCCCTATCCCACCCCTCTAGGTGGTCACAAAGCACCGAGCTGACCTCCTTGTGCTCTGCGGCTGCTTCCCACTAGCTATCTATTTTACATTTGGTAGTGTATATATGTCAATGCTACTCTCTCACTTCGTCTCAGCTCACCCTTCCCCTTCCCCGTGTCCTCAAGTGCATTCTCTATGTCTGCGTCTTTATTCCTGTCCTGCCCCTAGGTTCTTCAGAACCTTTTTTTTTTTAGATTCCATATATATGTGTTAGCATATGGTATTTGTTTTTCTCTTTCTGGCTTACTTGACTCTATATGACAGACTCTAGGTCCATCCACCTCACTACAAATAACTCAATTTCATTTCTTTTTATGGCTGAATAATATTCCGTTGTATATATGTGCCACATCTTCTTTATCCATTCATCTGTTGACGGACACTTAGGTTGCTTCCATGTCCTGGCTATTGTAAATAGAGCTGCAATGAACATTGTGGTACATGACTCTTTTTGAATTATGGTTTTCTCAGGGTATATGCCCAGTAGTAGGATTGCTGGGTCGTATGGTAGTCCCATTTTTAGTTTTTCAAGGAACCTCCATACTGTTCTCCATAGTAGCTGTATCAGTTTACATTCCCACCAACAGTGCAAGAGGGTTCCCTTTTCTCCACACCCTCTCCAGCATTTATTGTTTGTAGATTTTTTGATGATGGCCATTCTGACTGGTGTGAGGTGATACCTCACTGTAGTTTTGATTTGCATTTCTCTAATGATTAGCATTCACAGCTTTTAAACAGTCTCTTGCAGTCCTCATTTAGGTTGCCAATGACATTTTTTGAAAGGATGAAATATTCTGGACACAGAACCAAATCATTATTAGTTGTTCTTTCCTTTGTTTAACCATTTTCCCCATCAGGCCCCAAATTTTAACAAAAATTATCCTAACCCATCTCCCTTCTTTCCCACCCCATCCCTCCCACCCCAAATAATACACCAGTAATAGCCAAAAACTACATATATGCTACGCTGTAAAAATGCAGAGTTAACACTATTGGGAAGAAGGCTGTGGGTTGTGGAGATGCTCTTTTGAAGATCTACAGTATCTTTTGCTCTCCCACATCCCATTCTGCAAGTTTTATCCTTCATAGAAGGCCCTTTGCTTTTCTCAGCAAAGTTCAGAATGGGTTGCCTTGAAACACTGACCCTCCTTCCCCTCCACTGGGATGGGTGTGCAAACCAGCATGGAGTGACTTTAAAGCACTTGGGCTGCTGTAGGGCACAGAAACTATACTGGCTCTTCAAAGGACATCTTCTCAAGCCACCTCTATGGTGTCAAGACAAGTAGAACTCCTTTCCCCACTTGAAACCCACAGTCAGATGTGACAGGGGCTGGTCCTCAAGAGAGTTAATTCTTGTCATCTTTTTTGTCATCATCCTCCGAGGGGTAGGAATGCCACATCATCCTTCCCTCATAGAAGGATATGACAACCTGTGGGCACTTGACATTGGCTTCCTTGACAGGGACCAGGTCAACCTCCTCAGAGTTTTTCCATTTCATCAGAAACATGAGTTCTCCACTGGAGTCTGTAGCTCCAATAATCCACTGCGGTTCCAAACCCTGGGCAAAGCCTCATGCCTTTTCTGACTCTTCTTTTCTTTTTTGGTTCGCTCTCCTCCCCCTTATCTTCCGAATCAGAATCAGCTTTGCGCTTGCCTCCCTCTGATTTATCTGTCTCGTGTGCTGTTTTCTGTGATGCAGGAACTCAGCAATGAGGTCGGGGCGATCCAGGTTTTCTTCTGGCTCCCATGTGTCGTCCTCATCTGAGAACCCCTTCCACTTTAGGAGGTACTCCACTTTGCCCTTTCCCTCTCGATGGTCGAGAACTTTTCCCACCACATATTCTTCTTCCTCTTCTTCTAGCACCTCCTCCACTTTCTTCTTGTTTTGTTTTTTCCCCATAGTGCCCGCCAGCTTTCTGGTATAAAGGGTGACGCTGCTCAGAGCAGCGCCCACGAGCCCAAGGGAAATCTGTTCTGCGCTCCAGGCGCGTCTTGTCGGGCCGGTCGTGGGAGTGGCGACCAGTAAAGCAACAAGACGGTTGACTGTGGTTGAGCCCCTCACTGAAGCGCGTACTGCAGGCCCCGGCCAACGGCCCTCCTTTCTTTTTTTTTTTTTTTTGATTAATGTCTGTCTACCCCCACGAGACTGTATACCCCATGAGGGTAGGGGTCCCATCTTTTTTTAGCTCACCAATTTTATCCTTAGTGCCTGGCACATAGTAGGAGCTCAGTAAATATTTTTTTGAAAGAATGTGTACGATATGTGCCTATTTGTACTTTAGTAGCTATAATTTGTCTGCGAAGTGTTAAAGGCAGAGTTGTAGTTATCTGTTATAGTGTGACAGATGTCTCATATTCTCTGAGAACATGAGAATTGTCCGAATGACAAGTACGTGACGTACTTGTGTTGATGTGAATTCTGGCTGTGTTTTATGCACGTAATCTGGGAGTCTGTGGTGGCACTTCAGAAAATATTTATTAAACATCCATTATATGTTAGATCCTGGGTTAGGGCCAGAGTAAAACCAACTTCTCCGGCCTGCCCTGCTGAGTTTGGTATCGATCTCCAGGAGGTTAGATTGTAAGCAGTGTAGGAAATAGCGAAGCCAAATTTCTTTACAGCGGCGGGGGCGGTACTTGGATTAGGGGTGGAACCCCGCTTAAGAAGCTCCGCCCCCGGGCGTCACGATTTTTTCCTTCCGGGATGTTTTTTCCCCCTTCTACCACGTTTTCCTCCGGACTCTTTTGAGTGAAGAGCACTTCCGGAGTCTCCCGGCAACTTGGCGTGGTCCTCTGAC
Source organism: Lagenorhynchus albirostris (assembly GCF_949774975.1). Taxonomy (NCBI): domain Eukaryota; kingdom Metazoa; phylum Chordata; class Mammalia; order Artiodactyla; family Delphinidae; genus Lagenorhynchus; species Lagenorhynchus albirostris. Next base: position 23,384,452 of record NC_083102.1, read on the forward strand.
TAAAACCTGTCACTTGACTCGCGTGCGCGAAGCCGCGCGCTTCTGTTTCTCGGCCTTATGGCCGGGCTGACCCTGTTTGTGGGCCGCCTCCCGCCCTCGGCCCGCAGCGAGCAGCTGGAGGAGCTGTTCAGTCAGGTGGGGCCGGTGAAGCAGTGCTTCGTGGTGACTGAGAAAGGTAGGGGGCGGGGCGGTCGAGGACAAAGTTGGGGTTCCTGGGAGCCGGATGGGGGCGAGGACACCCAAATTTAAGCGACCCGTATAATCCTTTACCTGCCCCATAGTGAAAGGACTTAGAAGTTTAATTTCTTTTCTAAACGGATTCTGCTTTAGATGAATCCATACGGGCCGTTTCTGAAAGTCAAATCAGTCCCTTAAGTTTATGTAGCGCTTTCCGTTTATTATGCGCGCTCACATATAAGATCTTATTTGGTAGTAAATAACTGACTTTTAATAAAACACCAGTAAGGCTTATTGAGAATCAACTGATTGCCACGTGCGGTGCTTGAGTTCCACGTGTTATCTCATTTAATTTCCCCATCGGTCTTGTTGGGTGGAGACTTAACTCCATTTTACAGACGAGGAATCTAGGGCTTAGGGAAATTTAGTAATTTCAGCTTAAGTTCATACAGCTAGTAAGTAGTGGATTCAGAATTTGATCACCAGACCGGGAGCTCTTAACCAGTATGTTATTCATTCACCCAGTTATTTATTCCGTAAATATTAATTGAATGTGTATTTTGTGTCAGGCAACTATTGTAGGTCCTGGGGATACAGCAGTGCACAGAACCAAACCAAAAACCTTGCTCTTGTGTTCCAGATGGGGAAGACAGCCAATAAGCACATAAGCAAAATATGTAGTGATAATGGTGATAAATGTTGAGGAGAAAAATAAGGCAGAGAAAAAGGATAGGGAGTCTCTGTAGATGTGTGTGTGTGTGGTGGTGGGGAAGCTGTAGAGGGGTGAGCGGTAGCCAGGGAAAGCCTTTCTGATGTGAGAGAGTGAACATGTGTTTCTCAGTGGGAGGAGCAGCCTAGGCAGAGGAAGCTAAAGGATACTGAAGAGGAGTGTGTGTACTATATTGGAGGAATAGTGACGAAACCAGGGTGACTGGAATGCAGTGAGTGAAGGGAAGAGAATTAGCAGATGCGATCTGGTGCTACCAGATCATGTAGGACCTTATAGGCGGTTGCAAGGACTTTGGCTTTTACTCTGAGATATGAAGCCACCGGTTTTGAGCAGGGAGCAGTAGATATGATATGGCTTGCATTTTGGAAGATTCCCTCAGGCTGCTGTGTTGAGAATAGGCTGCTAAGAATAGGACAGAAGCGGGGAGACCAGTTATTAGGCTCTTGTGGTAATCCAGGTGAGAGAGAGGTCATGGTGTTGGACCAGCTGTTGTAGCTGTGAAGGTGGTAAAAAGTGATTGCAATATGGATATTTTTGAGAGTAGAGCTGAAAGAATTTGCTGATGGATCAGATGTGGGGTATGAGAAAAAAAAAGAGTGTCAAGGAGTCAAGTCTGACTCCAAGGGTTTTGGCTTGAGCCGCAGGAGATATTTACTGACTTGTGGAATATTGCCATATGCTTTGCATTTTGTCTGATGATTATGGCATCGCTATGAAGGAGGGTTAGCATGTATTAGACTGAGGAAGAATTGTAAGGGTTTTAATTGTAGAAGCATTTCTTACTTTTACCTAGACTGTGTCAAGGGGCACCTGATGTTGCCCAGAACATAAATTTAACTTCCTTCCAAGTCATCAGTGTGTCTCTGTAGGTGGCTACCTCCTTGTCTTTCAGGAGAGCAACTGGAGGGAAGTAACATCCTGTGTACCTCTCTTTCCCCCCGTGGTGTCCAAGTATGTGATGAGTAGGCAGGCTAATAGTGTGCTAATAATCACTCTGTCCTTATCTTCTATTTTGTTAGTAACAGAAATTAGAGTTAGGATTGTCGACATGGCTCTGATTGCTATACAAACCATAGCAGCTGCCTGGTTCTTTGTCATTTTAAGTATAGATATGGGCGAATGAGAGAATGAGAACGAGTGCTGTATAGCAGTGTTTCTTAAACTGCAGATCATCGTCCATTAGTGGGTCTTGAGTGGGTCATGATTAGAGAGATTTTTTTTAATGAAATAGGAGTATATCTATACATGGTAAAGGAGAAGTTTTCATAAAACTTTTTTTTTTCAGTTTTGTAAAAAACTGCATCCTGGATCCACTATAAGTTACGTTTGTTACTGTGGGTTATCAAAACAATTGAGAAACGCTGCTCAACAGTGGTTGGTTGTGTTCCGGGGAGGAACAGGCCTTTGAATGGGAATTCTCCTTTTGGGTCCTCAGAATATAGGCTACATGTAACCTTACCTGTAGCTTGTGTATGTAGTCTACATCTTTAACAGAAGCTGCTATTCCCTTTTTAAGAAAAAACGTGCTTTTCTGTCCAGGCAGCCAGATGTACTGAATGCTGTACTTAGTGGGATAGGAGGGAGGGGGTGTGGGGTGAGGTCTTACCAGTAGTGGTGACCTGGACATGCCACTTAACCTCTTTAAGATGGGAATAATTTCACAGGATTGTCGTAAAGATTCAAGTAAATGTGTGAGAGTGCTTTGTGCAGACATAAACAATGCATGGTGTGTTTGTGAGCAACACGCTTCTGTTTTGTCGCTGAACTCCTTCACCTTTCAGCTGCTTCGTTTTTGGTTTTACTGATCAGGAAGGGCCCTGATTTTTCTTGTTCTTGTTTTCTGAAAGGTGAGTGGGCAGGCTTTTGTGAGAAGGAGTTTCAAGAGAAAAAGAGATCACCAGATCATAGCATGCTTTCCTAGTGCCAAGTGTCAGCTTTAACCAGTTTACGTGGATCAGCGTCCTGTGTTAGAGGGCTTGTACCCAGAAGCAGATTGGGGTGTAGTTGTAAAAGGAGAGCGTGTGAGCTCTGTTTCTTCTTTGGGTAGTAAGCAGACTACTTGGTCTGTCCTTTTCATTTTTGATGCAGTAAATTACTTAAAATTTTACTACACAAAAATATTAAACTGAAAAAAAAATACCAAAAAGGGCAAAGGTGGGTTACAGTTGATAAATGCAACTGTTTGTCTTAAATGATTCGTTTGGAAAAAAGCGATGATGATATTGGCTTTTCCCTTCTTGGTGTGTTCTGACAAAATGAGATAAGAGATTTACAGCCGCTTTAGAAAGGTTTAATTTGATATTGATTTCTAGGGCTTGGTAATAATTGTAATAGTGTCTGCAGGCTTCTGAAGCAATGTTTATTGTTTGAGGTTCTTTTTTCAGGGCCCCTGGTGTTCATTGCTGATCTGTTCTGTGGAGCGGTGGCTGAATTATTTCTTTGTAATTTTTGAAGCTACCATACTTACCTTTCCTACCTTCTCTGGTGATGTTTTGTTCTGTTTGACGTTGAGTTCTTCTTCGGGGGTGTAATGCATATCATGGGTCCTCCATATTCTTGAAATTATCAGGAAAGAAGGAAGAGAGGGAGCTAACAGCAAAGACACCACATTAGAAGAGGAAGCCTAACAATTTCTGAACAAAGAGGGGACAGGGGCCACTCATGCTAACCTTGTCTCTTTCTCTTTTGAGAATTTTGGCAGACTGGCTGGCCTGGCTGTATATTTGCTAGTTTAGGGCTGTGAGAATTTACTGGTTTAGGGATCTTGCTTACTGTTAATCCCCCCTCCCCCCATCCCCATACTGTTCCAGGGAGTAAGGCATGTCGAGGCTTCGGCTATGTCACTTTTTCTATGCTGGAAGATGTTCAGAGGGCCCTCAAGGAGATTACCACCTTCGAAGGCTGCAAGATCACCGTGACTGTTGCCAAGAAAAAACTGAGAAATAAGTCCAAGGAAAAGGGGAAAACTGGTGAGTTTCTAGTAGCTGAAGGGAGTTTTCCCCCAGGATTGAGGGGGCAGTGGATTGGCTCTGGGAGTAGTGTCTAGGCCTAAAAGCTTCCTGAATTTCCTCTTGATGTCCAAAATCAACCAGTGTATTTTGTTACTAGTTTTAGTCTTTTGTTTACTTCTGAGTCTGGAAAACCTGGTGTCCCTGGGCATTGCCATACTTAACCCTGTGTTAAATGCCATCTGTTGCTAGTAGCTTCTTTCCTGTAATGTTCTGGGCCGAGGAGATCACAGATTTACTTCATTGCCATTTATTTTTTAGAAAATTCAAAGTCCCCAAAGAAGGAGCTACAGCCTAAAAAAGCCAAAGTGGCAGATAAGAAAGCCAGATTAATTATTCGGAACCTGAGCTTTAAGGTAAGAGACAGAGAAAACTAACAGTGAGTGTTCTGAAAGCCGTTGGAGCCAAGGCATGCTCATTGGTCAGGATGGTATAATTGGGCTTAATTCCTTCTGGGAACGAACTTTAGCCTTGTTGAATTCAGAAAATGGGCCTATGTAAGCAAAAACTTACTAAGGACAGAGACTGTGCAGATGCCTCGGGGAAACTACTGCTGAGAAAGGGAGGGAAGGAAAAGCTCTCTGATATCTGTCCTTTTTGCCTGTGTAGGTACAAAGCAAGATGTCGTCTATTTTGAAATGTTTGGTGTCCTAGTCTCAAAATTTAAAAAGGAGTGCAAATATTCAAGCTCTTCCTAGTGAACTAATTGAATAGTTGATGTTTTGTGTTCATTTGCCGTGATAATATCTCTTTTTCTTTCTTCACTTTTGGCTTCAGTGTTCAGAAGATGACTTGAAGACAGTATTTGCTCAGTTTGGAGCTGTCCTGGAAGTAAACATCCCTAGGAAACCAGGTACTGGCAAACCTTTATTTTGTGTGGATTAGATTAAGGTTATTTTACATAATGGTCTTTTTCTGTATCACCTTTGAACTAAGCAGAAACACAAGGTTCGGGTAATACTCTGTGAGCCCCAGATGATATGATATGTGTAAAGTATCAGACACAGTGCTTGACAAATAACAGTGTTTAGTCCCCTTACGGTATTGCTAGTTAGATCAGAACTACTTTTAGAAGACAAGTTACATTTTGAGAAAATGCATTGCTCTCCCCAAGCCTGTGTCAGGGTAACCTCAGCAGGATATAGGCTTGTGCTTCGGGCAAGGGGCTGACCGGTTGATAGGATTTGGGTCTTCTTGCCAGTCCAGGTTGCTGTAACATCCTTCTTAGTGTCTGTTGGTTCCCTACCTGCTACTTCTAACTTCTTTCTTGTGTTTGCACACAGATGGAAAGATGCGTGGTTTTGCTTTTGTTCAGTTCAAAAACCTCCTAGAAGCAGGAAAGGCTCTCAAAAGCATGAACATGAAAGAGATAAAAGGTGAGTTTTCTATGCCCATACCATTGACTCAGATATTTCTGGTGTTTAGGCAAATTAGCACAGTAACCCACTTTCTACATTTTCAAAAGGTGTTTGCCTTGTTGAGAGTCTCATTGCTAATATTGAAGCTTGTTTTGGTGAAATATTCCTAGTACCTGATCTTAGGGTTAAACTTGAAAGGACCCATGCTGTCCTTCTCTTTTCTTTTTTTGGTGATGAGTGTCCTTTTAAATCCCCAATGAAAAACTGTCCCTGACTGATAGAGGCAGGTTGCTGTCTAGAGGATGTGGGATTAGCAGGTTCCTCCCTCTTGGTTATGATCACTATTCAGCATCTGTGGGCTTTTTTTTTTTAATTATAAATTTACTTATTTATTATTTATTTATTTGGCTGCATTGGGTTTTCCTTGCGGTGAGCGGGGGCTACTCTTTGTTGTGGTGCGTGGGCTCTAGGTGCACAAGCTTCAGTAGTTGTGGCACACGGGCTCAGTAGTTGTGGCTCACGGGCTGTAGAGCACAGGCTCAGTGCTTGTGGCGCACGGGCTTAGTTGCTCCGTGGCATGTGGGATATTCCCGGACCAGGGATCGAACCTGTGTCCCCTGCATTAGCAGGTGGATTCTTAACCACTGCGCCACCAGGGAAGTCCACCTGTGGGCTTTTAAACTGACCTTGACGTTACTCTAGGTATTGATTTACCAGGTACAGTGCCTAAAGGAGGGATTGGCTTGGAGACTTCCTAACTTCTGAGTGACGCGCAGTTATTCCAGAATGTCTATTTTCCCTCTTGTTAGTATAACTGGAAACTTGGTCTAACTGGAAACACTGTTCTGATTCTTACTCTATCTTGTTCTAGGTGTAGTGGCTGTGTAGAAAGGCAAAACTTCTGTTCATTGATAAAAAGGTTAAGGGTTAAAAGAATAGACATCTACCAGGAGTTTTATTTTAGGACCAACAGTCTCTGAATCCGCAGTTTCTTTGTCTCTTTTGGCTCCATTACTGTCTTTGACGATTAGGAAGTCATTTATAGGAAATAGGAATGTTAAAGAGAAGGCCTTTCTGATGCTACTTTTCTGTCTGACAGGGCGGACAGTGGCTGTGGATTGGGCTGTGGCAAAGGATAAATATAAAAATACACAGTCTGCCTCTGTCGCAGGTAAGATGCAGTGGTGTTGGGTAGGAGGGGTTTATGTCCTGTTTGTCAGTCTGTATTGTACCATCTGGTGATCTGGTCCCAAAACAGGATCTTTTGAATATAAGCCCACTCCTTGATGTGGATGTGAAGAGTGGGGCCCAAGTTCATTGTCCCTACTACTTGCTGTACTTTCCCAGCTTTCATAATAGGGAGTGATGGAACATTAAAAATAGGGAAACTTAAAACTTGATTTTTATTTAGAAAACAATTGGCTTTTAAGCCACCAGGAGCTCAGAGAACAGAACTCACAGAGATTAAATTTCATGGCTGGGCTCCAGAGCATGCATTGTGCTGGCCATGGTGCACAATGATAGGCTGTTTGCAGAGGCTCAGTTGCTGAGCCACGTTAACCTTAAGGCTTCTGATGAATGGGACAGCCTCCGAGGGAATCTCAGTGATGAGGGGTTTTTGTTGTTTTGCTTTTTTTTTCCCCCATACTTTTTCCTATTATGTACAGTAAGAAAAATATGTGAGCTTCTGTAAAACCAAAGGAACCGGGAACTTCGGGTATTAGTTACTCTTGTTTAAATAACCTTGTTTTGGATACTAAATGAATTCCTGACTTTCTTTACCAACTATGTATGTAGGTGAGAAGAAGAGGCCTGAACCTAAATGTCAGGAATTAGGTCAAGAGAATGGCAGGGAAGAAGAGGATATGGAGGAGGAGGAGAATGATGGTGGCTATGATGATGAGGAAGATGATGAAGAAGAGGAGGAGGACGAGGAGAATAGAGAGTTGAAGCTGACCAAGCCTGTGCAAATTCAGAAGAGGTAAGTGGCTCAGTGTGTTCTGAGACAACAGAGGAAGATTCAGGGTTGTCCGTGAGAGGAAAATGATATCTTTCCCTGCCCCCGTCATTGCAGAATTGACATGTGCAGTGAAGTTGGAGAGGCAGGCCCCTCTCTCATCCCAGAACCTTAGTTCTGATCTGTGCCATTGCAGAGCAGTCAAGAGGGCAGCACCTGCAGAAAGCAGTGAAGAGGAGCATTCTGATGACAACAGCGACCTGGAGGAAACAGACAGGATCGATGGTGGAGAGGACCTGGGTCAGAGTGATACCAACACTGAAGAGCAAGAGGAGGAAGGTTTGCCTTAAATTTAAAATAAGTCACCGAGAAATGTGCATCAGTTCAGCTCAGTCCTCTTTTTAAATAGGACCCTAAGGTGTCCTGTCAAATTTATGTTTAAATGCTGAAAATGAAACCTTTATATTCCTTTTTTTTTTCTTTAATAAATTTATTTATTTATTTATTTATTTTTGGCTGTGTTGGGTCTTCGTTGCTGCAGGTGGGTTTTCTCTAGTTGCCGTGAGCGGGGGCTACTCTTCGTTGTGGTGCGCAAGCTTCTCATTGTGGTGGCTTCTCTTGTTGTGGAGCACGGGCTCTAGGCGCACAGGCTTCAGTAGTTGTGGCACGTGGGCTCAGGAGTTGTGGCTCGCGGGCTCTAGAGCTCAGGCTCAGTAGTTGTGGTGCACGGGCTTAGTTGCTTCGCGGCAGGTGGGATCTTCCCGGGTCAGGGCTCGAACCCGGGACCCTTGCATTGGCAGGCGAATTCTTAACCACTACTCCACCAGGGAAGCCCCTATATTCCTTTCTTTTAAAGGTTTTTTGTTTTTTTTTTAATGAGTTTGGAATAGTGTTTGAGGATTAAGATTCTTAGGGAATTTAAAACCTAGCTTAATGCTGAGGCACAGCCTCTGTCTCTCTCAATTACCCAAATTGAATGAATAACTGGATAAACAGGATATTGCATCCTACCACCAAAATGGGTTCTATTTAATTAATTAAATTTATTTACTTCTGTACTAAAATTACATTTTATTAAATGTAACAAACTCAGGAAGGGAAACACTTGTATTTTTCCATCCATGCTGTTGTCTGTAAACAACAGATAATACGGAGTAGGTTTGAAAGCCCAAAGATGGTGTTTTTTTCCCCTCGTTGATTAGAGGTATTATTTTAAGCGTGTCTGCAGTGTTAGCAAACCCTAGAACATCAGCTTAGTATATTCTACTCAGAATCAGAGGTACTTGAATCACTGGCACCTTCCAGGATGAAGACTGACAATAACAATAAAATAATCCATTATGATAGTAACAAACTACTGAACTCAGAATTTCTTATCTGGAAAAGCTCAGTTCTTTTAAGCAGTCTTTTCTGCCTTTTATCATGGGCTTAGGAGTCAAATCATGTGGGTTCAAGTCCTGGCTTTTTCATTTTTAATTGTCTGGTTCTGGTGAAGTCCTTGCCTCTAGTTTCCATATTACTTCATCTGTGATTGGATGTTAGAGGTCCCCATCTCCTGACATTGCAGAGAGTACCTTCCCAACAGTATTAGTTGCCTTTGTTGCTACTAATCTTATTTGTGTGTGCCCCCCCTCCCCCCACCCCCTCCACCAACAATCTTCTAAAAAATGTGTGAGTCTCATTAAGTTAGATGTAACTTGGCTGCTGATAAAATCTTCTGCCTTTAGTGGTCACTGGGAGGGAGGCGGAGGCAGTCTGAGCATTCCACTACTCCATTCAGTTGAGCAAATCAAGTCTCCTTTCCTCATCATTCACTTAAAAAGAAACATTTATTGAACACCTACTAATGTTAAACTTTGGGCTGAACAGAAAAAAGAAATCCTTGTTCTCTAGGAGCTTTTGATCTGGTTCCACTACTTTCAGTCACAAAGGATTGGCAAGAAAACAAGCAAAGACCAACAAAAACACTTCTGCACTTTCATCAGAGTTTTTTAAAAATGTAGATGAACCAGTTTGGACCTGATGAATGAACACTTCTGTGCACACCCTTCCCATGTTGTATGTAAATGCCCATGTGTTTGCTCTTTGGAAAGGTTGGAATAGATGCTTCGTGTGACAGTGATATTTAAACCTGTCATGAGAGAAAAATGTACTTCTTTTTTTTTTTTTACTATTACTACACCTTCGTTTATTCAGACAACAAATATTCAGAGTGCCTGCAGTGCTAGACACTGGGTGAACAGGAGTTAAAAGAAAATAAAATGCCACATTTCCTAGAGATCACAATAATAGCTTGTTTGGCAGAGGGTTTCAAATCCTGTCTCTGCTCCTTTCTTAAGGTATGACTTTGGGGCAAGTTACTTAACCTCTTTATACCTCGGTTTCTTCATCTATAAAATGGAGATAATAACCACATAGGGTTGTTGTGAAGATTAAATTATTTGTGTGACTAATGCCTTGTACTACTAGTATTATCATTGTTACTGTTCTGTGGCAGTGGTGGAGTATAAACAACAATTTTGAACTGAAATGGGGATAAAGGACCTCCTGGGGCATTTTGTAAAACTGTAACCAAACCATATTGCTACTTTTATCAAGAAGGTTGGGTTTAAACTCAACTAGTTTATTGAGGGAGGCAGGTCATTACAGAATGAGGAGCAGTCAGTAAGTGGTCCTTTAGTTTGTCTGGGTGGAGGTTTTTATTCACTTATCAGGTCTCCCTTCTCCCTTTTCTGTAAGTCTGGCATGTTGATTTGACCATATGAGAAATCTGAGGAAATAAGCCTTTTCTGTGAGGAGAGAATAGTAGACACCTTAGAAGCAAAGAAGCTTTTATTCTGAAGGAACTGAGAGACCTTGCATTCTACAACCAGATTCAGCTATCTCTTACCATTCTTTCACTTGAAAAAATTATAAGACTGATGGATAATAATGAGAGAAAATTAATTAAGAATACAGTACAAAAAATATAAATAGTGCAGAAGGGTATAATATAGAAATTTATGTAAGATCTTAATTTATGTAAGATCTTCAAAAGTTCCTCACCAGTCCTCCCAATAGTCCCCCAAAGTAATCTCTGTTATTTCTTTTGTATCCTTCCAGAAATTTTCCGTGTATATATAAGCATATATGTCTGTTCTTTTTTTTTTTTTTTTGCGGTACGCGGGCCTCTCGCTGTTGTGGCCTCTCTTGTTGCGCAGCACAGGCTCCGGACGCGCAGGCTCAGCGGCCATGGCTCACGGGCCCAGCCGCTCTGCAGCATGTGGGATCTTCCTGGACGGGGGCACGAACCCGTGTCCCCTGCATCGGCAGGCGGACTCGCAACCACTGCGCCACCAGGGCATTGTCTATTCTATGTCTATGTCTATTCTTAAAATGTCTATTCTTAAAATCAATGAGTCTATGTCTATTCTTAAAATCAATGAGTCTCCCTTAAACCCAAATCCGCAGCCACTTAGGGACCCTCCCCAGAGACAACCAGTGTTTCTTGTGTATCTAAGGATAGTTAATGCTTTTATAAGCAAAAACATGAATGTATATGCACTTACATAGAATATAATGTATATTTGTGTATGCGAATGTAGATATATATTTTTTCTCCTCAAATGTTTACATTTTGTATTTCCAGAAAGTTTACACTGTCACAACAGTATATGGGAATCTCTCTTTTTCCCCACACCCTTACCACAATGGATTTCATCTGTCTTTTTTGTTGTTTGCCAATCTGTTGGTGATAAATAGTATCTCATTTCTTGTGCTGTGTTTTTCTTTAATTATGAGTGCATTTGAGCATCTTCATATATTTTAGTTGCATATCCTTTGTTCATTTTTAATTGGAGTTCTTAATTTATGTAAGATCTTTATATATTTAAAAGCCTTTGTTGTAAGGCTTGTACTAGTCTTTTTCAGTTTGTTGTTTTTCTTTTTACTTTGGATATACAAGTCTCGAAAAAGAAGAAGAAGAAGAGGAAATTACCCTCTGATGTGAATGAAGGGAAAACTGTCTTTATCAGGTATGACTTTCTATCTTGAGAACTGCTGTTTGTGTTGCCTTCATAGGTTTCTTTTCTTCCCTTCTTCCTCCCTCCCTTCTTTCCTTTCTTCGTTCGTCTTCTTTTTGCACTAATGCTGTTAGCTAGGCCAAAAAGTTAGATGTATCGAAGACCATTAGCACATCTGCCTAGGAACATAGCACACAATGAGAAATGTGTAGGAGAATCAGAACTATACACAGAAGATAAATAGCAGGGGTCTTTATATCTTGTCCTCATTTAGATTTCATTCTTTGTAATTGGGGTGGGATCATTTGGAACAAATCAGTTTTTCAACTATTAGAACCATCTTGCTTCTGGCCTTTGTTTTAGGGTGAGTGCTGGGGAGGGGTGATACCACTTATCCCAAACGAATTCTCTCTTCATGCTTAACTTAATCTTCTACAGTCATGTCCAGAGTATAGTGAGGCATCCCATCTGTTTCCTGGAAAACTGAGGGAGGGAGATAGGTGTTGTATCATGTTGCCATTGCTGTTTTAGTCCTACTGACTGCAGTAGGTTGGTGTTTTCAGGAGGTTGGGATATCTTCGGCATACCTCAAGCATGCCTTCTCATCCTTTCTTAAGTACCATTGTGCTAGGGCCATTTGGGTCTTATTTTAAAGATGTCTATTGTATTCTCTTGTATAGTCTTTTAAGATTGTTTTCATTATAAAAGTAATTTATGTTTATTGTGGGAAATATAGGAAATGAATAAGCAAAAAGTTAACCTTAATCACTGCTTGGGGAACACCCACACACATGTTCATAACATCATAAATATTTACAAAGATGATTTTAGCCTATACATGCTGTGCTGTAGCCCATTTTCTTTCTTTCTTTCTTTTTAATTTTTTTTTTATATAGCAGGTTCTTATTAGTTATCCATTTTATACATATTAGTGTATATATGTCCCATTTTCTTTCTTTATAGCATGTCTTTCCATGTTTTTTTTAATGTGTTATTTGTAATTTCCATATAATTTTGTATTTGTAGAGGATTCTGTGTAACAGGAAAGAAGGAATGTCACACTTAGAAGCCTGTGACCTCAATACCAAGGATACCATTCCTTATACATCTTTTAATTAAAAAAGAACTTAGGAAAGTAAAGGATGGAAGAGAGAAAACTATGTCCACGATGAGGCAAATTAGAAGAAATAATGTAGCTAGGATATGTCTTATTCCAGAACATCTCTTTTATCTTGGTTATTCCATAAGATAGAGCTGTTTATGGGGTTGTTAACTAGCATAAGAGAAGTAAAATTGTAGATATTTATTTGGGACTGTTTTTCTTACCCCTGAAAGGCTGTGCATAGCTGGGAAAAGAGGAATCTTTACACTGTGTTGAAATTTAGTAGAACAAAATCTCCTTCCAACATTTTCTAATCCCATCGAGAGAAATAGTAGGTTTTTTTTTTTTGCACTTAGCTAGTAAACTTTACCATGTTTGGTTTTGAGTTATTATTTTGAAGGATTTTCTGACTTCTGTAAAATTTTAACTGAAACCTGGATTTCATAGGAGTACAGAGGAGACATTGAGAGACATTTGACTTTTCATTAGCTGTCTGTGAGTCTTTTGGTTGTAGTAAGGGAAACTAAGTTTGGCCAGTTTAAGTGAAAAGGCTGGTATGTTGGATGAACATTAGGGTGGCTCACGGAATAAAATTTGTCAAAGAGCAGACCTCAAGAAGGGGATGAAAATCTGGGTGGTTCTGGGACCCTGGCTGCAGAAGGCTATGTGGTCTTTTCTCTGAAGATGCCCATCCTTTTTTCTATCCCTCGTTACGGTATAACATGTATTCTGTAAAGTGTGTTTAATGTAAGTGTACAATCAGTGACATTTTTCATGTATATAACCGTCTATATACATATACCTTTATACATGGATATATGTATATCCGTGTAACCATCACTCTGATCAAGATACAGAACATTTTCAGCTCCCCATAAGCTTCCCTCAAGTGGGACACTGCTTTTTTGAAGTGAATCTGTATCCAAAACTTCTGGTCTTTGTATATGTCTGTTCAAGTTTTATATTCCTGGGAAGGAGAATTTGATTAACAGGAAGGTCAGTCGGTTACAGCTTATAGGCAGAGTCATACACTGGTATACATACACTTGTATATCCAAAGTAAAAAGCCTATAGGCAGAGTCATAGCCTGGCTAGTGGGAGCCACCCCCTGGTGCTGTCCCTGGGAAGGGTGGTTATGAGCAAGAGAACCACTCCAGTTGATGTCTAACTCACTCACCTTGTACTGGAACGTAGGATCTCACTTTTGTAATTGACCTTTCTTGTGACCTGATTGTCCTCCATAGAAACCTGTCCTTCGACTCAGAGGAAGAAGACCTTGGAGAGCTCCTCCAGCAGTTTGGAGATCTTAAATATGTCCGCATTGTCTTGCATCCAGACACAGAGCATTCTAAAGGTATTTGCTGTCAGCTGGTCAGGCCCAAAAGGGTTGAGACCACTGCCATGGGCACTGACTAGGTTACATGAGAGCATAGCGTGTGCCACCCTGAGGGGTCCACCATTATCCAGGTTTCTGTGATCCATAGAAGCACCAAGGACATTCTGAGGTTGTCTCCATGTTGTCAAGCTCAGCATCTGTAATGGTGCTGCCGGCCATAATTTTGTCTCAGCTTTTTAAGCTCTTGCTTATTTACTTTAGGGTAATGAATTTCATTTGTTGTTCTTTGAATTTCAGATGTGATAGCATCTCATGGGTATTAATCATTCCACATTGCTTGAAATTGCTGGGATATTTTTCAGTTGCTTTTGTTAGAGATGGAAGCTGACAGAAACTTTGTTGCAGTGGCAACAGTCAGAAGGAAAACTATGTAGCAGGAGTGCTGCCTTAGTTTCCCCCCCCCCCAAAGCTATTTCTTTTGAGCTTAAAGGTTGACCGCTCCTCATTCTAATATACTGTTGTTAGGTAAGCACCTTTTCAACCCGTTCATAATCTTTGATTTTATCAACTGCAGTCGTTCTACTAAAGCAGTGAATTCTTAATTCATTCTGGTTCTTGATTCCTTTGAGATCTAGCAAAAACTCTGAAACCTGTCCTCAGAAAAATGCCATTTCTGAGTGTTTTGGGGCTCTCTGGAGCCTACCTATGGATTAATTGCCTCCATTCTGAACCTTCTTATTTTCCAGTTTGATGAAACTTGATCATTTTTGGTTTTTACTCAGCTATGAAAGATGTAAATGAGGTAGTATAATGGAAAGAAAACTGAACTGCTTCCTGGAGATGAGGGATCTAATCCCAGCTAAACCATAGACCGGCTGGGTGATTTTTGGCAATCATTTAACCACTGTGGGCTTCAGTTTCTTTCTGTAAAACGAGTGGGTTCAACTAATCAGTTAACGTGCGTTCAGCTCTGATATTCAATTGTGCTTCTTGGACCTTCTCCATTTCTAGTATATTTTTCTGAAAATGGGCAACTAGGATTGCATAAAATCTTACAAGTACTGTAGGATATTGCTTGACTTTGATGATCTCTTTTGTCTCTTTCTGGGTGCAGTAGTGTATTGGGTTGACATTTTCAGAACAGAGTCTGTAGTTGACTTGCTCAGTCTCTTTCTTGGTCTGTTAATGTTAGCTGAGAGTTAATGGTCTTAATAGGCATAGTTTCCATTATTTTTTTTTCATAATGCATTGTCTTTCCTGAGCTCATATTAAAATTTTCTGGCACTTTTTCTGCCTCCTCACACAACCTCCTCCTATACCTCATTCCTGTCAGCATGCTATTTCACTGCCTAGAAGGGCTAAGTATTGTCTGAAGACTTTTAGGAAGGTGGTAGGATTTAACCCAGTAGTTACCCTGGAAATTCCAATGGTAAAATTCTTACCCATTCAGAGAGAAGAACTCATCATATTTTCTTCATATTGGACAAACAGGCTAATCTGCCTGTTAGAAACATTTTTCCCCCCATATTTCTTTCTATATTACTTGTTTCTTCCTATTGAGTATCTACTAATGCTGAACATTATGGTAGGTGCTACAAATGTAGAAATAGCCAAGAAACATGGCCCCTCTTCCAGAGACCTTCAGGTCTTTTGGGGAAGATGCCACCTGACCAGTGCTGTAATAGAGATGAGAGTGGAGGACCGGCGGGGGTTGGTGGGGGGCACTTGGCTCTGCCTGGAGGAAGCAGGGAAGACCTCACTAGATGGCGACCCTTGGGTTGGCCTGCCACAGGTGTCCTTTCAGTTAGTCTGCTGCCATTCATTCTTAGAGGGGCAAAAGATCAGTGCTCCAGTAGCTCCAGGAAATATGGCATTATTTTCATATATGGGGGAATAATTAAAGTTTAAAGGAATATTAACAAAATATTATGGAACTTAATTTTTGTGTGTGTGTGTTTACTGTAAGGTGAACTTTTTTTTCTTACATAAGCTGCTTTTTATCAAGAGCAGAAAATTAGGATGGGTTGATTGGCCCTGCCTCTAACCAGTGAAAGGTGTAGAAATTCTACAGCATGAGTCGAGTTGAATTCATGGAAACAAAACAAAACAAAAAAGAGTTGAGCTCACGGCTTTCTGGTTCACAACTGTATTCATGGGCTAGAGGCCAGGGACTTTTACTCTAAGAGCTAGATCTGTCCTTATATAATGCCTCCCAGTGACTGTGATGACAGTGAGATCTGTAATTTAATTTCAGGGTTAAGTGGTTGCTGCCTCATTTTTTTAGTCCTCTGATAGGCACACAGAGAGTGATACTGAATTAAATGTTAGGCTGGAATTTCTCTAGATTTCTTGTGGATATTTCTTATTAAGGAGTGGAATGGTGAGACTAAAGTTTCTAAGAAGCCTTTGAAAAGATGAAGGAAGTAATAATAAAAGTTCATTGTGAGCAAGTGTGCTATCTTACCTGTCTTTGAACCTCCAGTGCCTGACACAGTGCTTCTTAGTTAAGTCTCATAGTACGAAACAAAAGGATGCTGCTACCCCTCCACTTTGTGTCAGGCTGCCACCATTTGTATTGTTGTCTTTGGATTCCTGGTGGGCCATGGGTGTTTGGGATCTACTTAGTTTTTTCTCTCTGTGCAGGTTGTGCATTTGCCCAGTTCATGACTCAAGAAGCGGCTCAGAAATGCCTTGAAGCTGCTTCTCCAGAGACCGAGGTAAGGAAGACATTTCCTTTACTCTGTAACTTAGGCAGTAGTGGCTCCCAGGGGCAACGTCTGTTGTTGGCACAAAGCCTTATTATTATTATTGTCAATGGTGTAACAATAATAAAGCAAACACTTGTTGAGCACGTAGTGTGTGTTAGGCACGGAGCTTTACATGCATCACTTTACTTAATCCTCACATCAGCCCTGTAGGTGTGTATAAGGTAAGTACAATCATTCTTACTTTACAGGTGAGGAAACAGGTATAATAATCTATTTACGGTTCACTCTCTGTATGTCAGTCTCTATCCTAGGCTGATGACATGAAACACTGGGACAAGAAGGGATTAAGGCCATCTGTGAAGTGGAGTAAATGTTTGAGAGAGAAAGTGTGGGTGATTGAGAATTTTTCTGTGATTTCTATAACCAAGTATAAATTGTTTTGAGATAAGTTACTCTGTATCTTAAATTCTCCTGAGTAGAGTTAATACTACCATTTCATTAGCTTTCTTTAGAATACTAAAAATTTGCCAGTTTACAGATCATTTTCCTCAATTTGGGCCTACTTTGGGACTAATCAGCTCCCTTAAAACAAACGAACATGTGGCCTTTGCACAGCTGTGCTAAATACTGTTAGGCTCAGTGATCTACTTGCAACCAGCTGGGCTAAAACATCCTGGGGGTTGGGTTCCACAGTATAATTGGGGTTTGCTGTTTTCCCTTTCCTTGGTGTTCCTTGTCAGGTGCTTAGTTTCTACTCGTCATGAATTTTAAGAGAGGTTGCAATCTGTTACAGAGTGGTGGGCTTAAACTGGATGGCCGGCAGCTTAAGGTTGACTTGGCAGTGACCCGTGATGAGGCTGCAAAGCTCCGGACAAAGAAGGTGAAGAAGCCGACTGGGACCCGGAACCTCTATCTGGCCCGAGAAGGCTGTGAGTGGTGGCAGGGAGATGGGAACCAGGCTTCTGAGTAGCTGGCCCCTTGCTGTGACAGTGACCTGGCAATAGTATGTTTGGGGCATGTTTCAAATTAAAAACCCTATGTCCTCTTTAACAGTGATATATTGTTAATCCACTTTAGTAGATGTGGCTTTCTGTTAGGAAGGCTTCACCCAGTTCATGGATTAACGAGTCCCGTTCTCCTTTCTGCCTGCTTGTCTTTAGACCTTTTCGTCAGCGGATTAGCAGGGCAAAGAGGGAGGAAAAACTCAAATTACCTTTGCCTTTTGTCATCATTCGTGATAGGTTTTCTGAAGAAGTTGAAAATTATGACGAAAATTACTCTTTTGGATTACTCATGGGTTTTAAATATGCACTGAGTACCTTTCCCTTAATGTGAGAAAGATAATCAGGAATTAGCTTTAATTAAGACAAAAGAGAATCCTTTCCTCTAGGTCACACAATATTGCCACCTGCTGCACAGCTGCACAGCCTGGACTAGCAAATGGGAGACCATTAGCCTTTGAGACTAGGCCCTGTGTTACGATGTAGCTGTTTTCTAGGTTGGCTTATCTCACTGCTTAGTAATGGCTCCCAAATACATGCGCATTGAAATTCCAAGGACAGGTTATAGGTAGAGCATTTTTGCATTCTAGATGCCTAAAATGTACTTATTTCCAGAATTTCCTCTAGGCCTTTCCATCTGACTTTGGGCATGTACATGAAACTCTTTGAGGGAAAGGAAGGAGAGGAACAAAATCACAAAATGTTCAGAGTTTTAGTCCTTGAGAGCAGCTCATAGACAAGAACTTAGCCCTGTAGCCTATTTCTGGACCTACCCAGATGCCACTATGTCCTGGCCAGCATAGTCCTCTGGGCCCTGTACAGAGAGCTTGCATCATTCAAATCACATTCCTCTTATTGCTCAGTGAAAATTCCCTTGCTGATGTCTTGGCCTTTTTCCCTCTTTCTGCAGTGATTCGTGCTGGGACGAAGGCTGCAGAGGGTGTGAGTGCTGCTGATATGGCCAAAAGAGAACGAGTGAGTAGATTAGGCACCAGTCTTCATGTTCTGCATGACTTAATAAAATCCATAAATGATAATAATTGAATGCTAGAGATGCTCATCAAAGAGCCAAGCGAGTATCGGTCACAGGTGCTGCTTACACTGTTGTTAGAAAACAAGCACACAGGTGAAACAGCAACTAAGCCAGCATTATACATAATATCATGTCAGCATTATATGCCATTATAGGAACTGGGTCTTATTCTTTATTTTCCTAATGCTCAGCAGTAAATGTTTGCCACATAGTTTGCTTCTGGATCATGGAGTAGATCCCTAGAGGCTCGGGCTGTATATAATTAGGTGTCAGTATAAATGCAGAATAACATAAGAAAGGAAGGTCAGGGTGGCTAGAGTTAGTAGGGAAGGAGGTGTAGATATGGGTCTTGGAAGGGAGAGTTAAGATGTCTGTTTTGATGGGGGGAGGGTGGTGTCTCCAGTAGGAAAACTATGTTATGGGATTTCCACTGATAACTGATGCTATTGAGTTCCTTTGCTGCTCGGTAATATTTGTTCCGGTAATTTTTACTTTTGCCCGTATAGCTTACTTTCAAAAAGCTAAGCCAGCCTAGAATGGTAAAGATGCATGATCATTAACAGAATTAACTATGGAACCTGAAAGTGCGGAAGATGACGGACAGAGATGAGAATATAGTGACAGCAAGAGGCAGCATGTCTTTTCTCTGTACAGTTTCTAGACTAGTGTTCTCAACTGTTTTTGGTAGTGAACATCTGGAAATCATGGTTATTTGGGGGGCATTGTATGCCCTTTTCTGATCACAATGTGATAGTGACACATTTAATTCTCCCTGAGAGTGAATTTTTCTAGCAAAAAGCTCACTAGATTATACACATTGTAAGTCACAGCAGGCACAGTTTTTCCTAGGAGAAAAATTAGACTGTTCAATTTAAGCATGATAACCTCTTCAAATAGCCCTTTTAATATTCATTTCCAGGGTATTTGTTTATTTTGTGATTTATTAGTACCTTTACCAGACAAGAAGCAGCAGGAATGAGACTTGATAAAAGAAAAAATTTAATTTCAAACTTTCTTCTACTGAGCTAATTTTAACAAACAAATCAGGGGAAGAATGTCATCCTTTCACTTTAGAGACAGGTTGCCCTGGGACCAGTGCTTTGTGTAGCGTAGTTGAGGCTCTAGACGCAGTTTGTTTCTATGGCCATTGACGTTTCTTTGCCTCAAGGTGGCAGAGTTGAGACGTTTCTTTGCCTCAAGGTGGCAGAGTTGAGACGTTTCTTTGCCTCAAGGTGGCAGAGTTGAGACGAGACAATATTCTATCAAGAATTCTTAAATAAATTCCATTTCCTTTTGGAAGGACTAAGTAATTAGTTTGAGTTGATGGGTAGATAAGGGCTTGGCATAGATGTTAACTACAGTATTATTTTTTATTTGCTCTGGGCCGGGTTTGAGCTTGGGATTTTATGTGTATTACCTCATTGCAGCCTCACATCAGTACTGAAAGATTGGTCTTATATTTTGATCTACAGTTCTACTCTGTAGGTGAAATTATTGAGGCTTAAACAATTTTATGTAGCTTCTCCAGTTAGAGATGGATTTCTAATTCAGTCTGACTCCAGAGCCCATGATCTTATCACCTCTCCACCATCATCTTGCTTCCCTGACCCTTTCTTTCCCTGTGCTGAGTATCATAAGGCTGCAGGGTGGGTGGTTTCCCTCCTTTTTTCTAGATGTGTGGTTATTGGATAGGCATCATGATTCTTTCCTGTTGGAGAATTATGAGCCTGTATTTTTAAAGGGTGGATTGTATTGTTAACAATTTATTGTTCTTTCAGTTTGAGCTGCTGAAGCATCAGAAACTCAAGGACCAGAATATCTTTGTCTCCCGGACCAGGCTGTGCCTGCACAATCTCCCAAAGGCCGTGGATGACAAACAGCTCAGAAAGCTGCTGCTGAATGCCACTCGCGGGGAGAAGGGGGTGCGCATCAAGGAGGTGAGAGTTGGCCCTGCCCACTCAGAACTCAGGTACTCATCCTGGGGCAGATCGAGTATTTCGTTCAGGCTGTGGTGCTGGCAGACTGACAGATTTTCTTTTGGGCACAGTCAGCAGACAAGGCTGAGTTTGGTGATTTTTGTGGTTTTATGGGGTTGAGATTTTTTTTTTACCTCTTCTAAGAACTACCTTTCACATCTGACCAAATTGCAGCAGAATGTGCGGAAGTCTCTGCCCTCATGAATTAATTTAGCAAGCATTTATTGAATACCTGCTGTGTTCTCAGCATTATACCAGGTGCTGTAAGGTTAATTTTCTTGCTGAGAAAATAATCTGTGTGCTTTGCTCTTTAGAAGGGCATTTCACTACCATGTAGGCTCTTACCCTGTAGTAAGAGTCCTCAGTGCCCTGTGGTGAGCATAGAGAGCCACCCGGGTCTTCAGCAGTTGTGTTAGACAGACTCTGGATTCACACCAAGACTTGGTTAGGCTCTGTGTGCATAGAGACCTCTCCTCTGCTCCCACAACACCCCTGTGTACCTGTGTCGTAGTACTGACTACTACATGTCCTGTGATGGTCTGCCAGTCATTCCTCCCCACCAGGCTGAGCCCTTAGAGAGCAGGCGTTATCTCATTGTTCCCAGTTCTTGGCATAATACCTGGCACATAGCCATCTCTTGATTAGTGTTTATTGAATAAGTAACCTAGCCAATATTATGAATCTGCTTTGCTCTGATTCATCACCGTAAACTATTTTCCTACTCCTGGAAATCCTCTTCAAAATGTAAGGTATTGGTATTCAGGGAATTCCAGGAGAGGATGTGAACATGTCAGCACGTAGCCGACACCACTCTTGGTAAAACTTGGTAACTGTTCAACTGTTACTGGCACAAGGGTGAGTTGTGTAATTTCTCATTAACATCCACAATGCTTAGTAAGAGTCTGCACATTTAACACCTGCCATCATTTAGAGAAATGTATGTGTGTTTTACAATATTTGCATTATATTGAATTTTTAATTCTTTCGTATGTGTAAACATCGTGTCTCAGTAAGATAGTAAGCCTCTTGAGGATAGGAGCGTCATTTTATGCTTTTCTTGATTATCCTACAGTACGTGGCACAGTTCTAGGCACAGAGTAGATACTGGACACACACCAAATGCAGCATCCATGTGTACCCAATGCCTAGACTTCTCTGTTACATGATAACTACAGCGTCCAGCAGTAAAAGCACGTAAACTATCAGTTTTCCCCAAATATCCTACTGTTCCTCGGTGCCCCAGGGTGCCTATTACAGCTTAAGGATTTAGGGAAAAATCATGCCAGAGAGGATCTGAGCTCTGAGCCAAGGCAGCTGAAGCTCCTTCCTGTATTTCTGAGGCTATATGTTGGGCAGGATCTTCCCCATACCTGAATTGTCTTTCTTATCTAAAGCCATCAGGCCCTTATCCTTCCCTTCTTCAGTAATTTCCTTTCTGAGTGGTTTCTTCAGTGAGGAGATCCACAGATGGCTTTTTAGCCTCAGTGCTAACTTATACAACCTCAAGTACCACGTACCTCTCAGCTTGTGTGTATTGTCGTGTCAACAGTTAGCTATTATAATTTTTCCTTGGGAAGTTTATTTTATTTACATGCTTATTTGTAGGTCTGTGTTGATGTCTGTAAGCTCTTAGAAAGCAAGAGAATATCTGTTTAACTCATTTTGTGCTCTCTGTAGGTGTATTCTAATAAAACAGACATTCATAAGTGCTATTCCAGTAAAACTCTTGTGATGGTGATATATATGAAAACTGTTCCAATAACTTGATTTCTTGTTGAAGCTGTTAAGGATCTTTATCCTCTAATTACTGATTCTTTTTCTTGTTCTACTCGTAGTGTCGGGTAATGCGAGGCCTTAAAGGAGCTCATGGGAAAATTAACGGTCAGTCCTTGGGCTATGCCTTTGCAGAGTTCCAGGAGCACGAGCATGCCCTGGCAGCCCTACGCCACATCAACAACAATCCAGAAATCTTTGGGCCTCAGAAGGTGAGCCTCATCCTGTTGGGGGGAACATGTTCCTCTGAGGGCCATTTGCGGAAAACCCTCTGACGTTTGTATGGTGGGTAAGAGTGGCAAGGCGTTGGAGGAGTGATCAGTGATTCAGGTGATAAGATGATTAGAAGGAACACTAAACTGGATAGACTGCTTGCAGAACTGGCCCCTTGCATTTAAGTAGAGTGAAGTGAGTAGCATCCTCTGACTTGCAAGAAAGAGGGTAGTGGTGGGACGATATCTCAGCTCATTGCACGCAGAGATTAAGAAATCTAATGAATGACTTTCTGTCCCCTTCTGCCACAGAGACCAATAGTGGAGTTCTCTTTGGAAGATCGAAGGAAACTTAAAATAAAGGAACTGAGGATCCAGCGCAGCCTGGTACAGAACTGAAATGTTTTTTCTGTCTTTGTTTTTTTTTGTTTGTTTGTTTGTTTTTAATTTTTATTTATTTATTTTTGGCTGTGTTGGGTCTTCGTTTCTGTGCTGGGGCTTTCTATAGTTGTGGTGAGTGGGGGCCACTCTTCATCGCGGTGCGTGGGCCTCTCACTCTTGCGGCCTCTTGTTGCGGAGCACAGGCTCCAGACGCGCAGGCTCAGTAGTTGTGGCTCACAGGCCTAGTTGCTCTGCGGCATGTGGGATCTTCCCAGACCAGGGCTCGAACCCGTGTCCCCTTCATTGGCAGGCAGATTCTCAACCAACTGCGCCACCAGGGAAGCCCCTGTCTTTGTTTTTTAAATTGTAGTAGTATACACATAAACTTTACTATTTTTAAGTATACAGTTCAGTTAAAACAATATTTTTTTTAGGGCCATATTTAAACTGTTTTGTGCAGTTTGTGGTTCTGCTCCCTTAAAGTAGGTCTCTTCCTCATTAGGTTCTTTGTTACCCTTTACTCTTAGTTTCCTAGAACTCTGCAGGCCATCTCTCCTCTGCTGGCCTGGCTTGTGGTAGCTCCACAGAACGGGGAGGAAGGAGAGAGGAGAATCAGACTGATGTTATTAGCAATCAGCAGTGCTTGTACTGCAGTGTTTGGTGATGGTACGTGTCAAAATTAATAGCCAAGGTTAAGTTTTACATTACCTGTAGATTTCAGCTCTCTCCTCCATAATTCTGTTTTCTTCTTAGATGGCTCCAGAAGTGTGATGCCTGATAGTTTTAGTACTGTTTTTAATCTAGGGTGGCATAGAGGAAAGAACGGGGACTTTGGGAACAAGAATATTCATGTTCAAACTCAGGCTCTGCCCCTTTCTGAGTTCCTTGGCAAGTTATTACCTCTCTCAGCTTCAGTTTCTAGTTTGTAAAAATAGGATTAACATCATCTATGTTACATGGTTGATGGGGATTAAATGAGGTAGTGCGTGTAAGTTGTCTCGCATACTACACAGTCAGCACACAGTCATTGCTCACTCTCTTACCCATCCTGCCGCAGGACGTAGAGGGCCAGGTTATTCTTGACACCATAACTCTTACAGATCTCTTTGATATTATACCTTAACTTGCGTATATACCAAACATTTGCAAGCTTTGGTGTCTTTATGGTGTATATCATGAGCATGACTTTTATTTATTTATTTATTTTTGCTGCATTGGGTCTTCGTGCTGGGTTCTTCACGGGCTTTCTCTAGTTGCGCTGGGCAGGGGCTACTCTTTGTTGCAGTGCGCGGTCTTCTCATCGTGGTGGCTTCTTATGTTGCGGAGCGGGCTTCAGTAGTTGTGGCATGTGGTCTCAGCGGTTGTGGCTCGCGGGCTCTAGAGTGCAGGCTCAGTAATTGTGGCGCACGGGCTTAGTTCGTCCGCAGCATGTGGGATCTTCCCAGACCAGGGCTCGAACCCGTGTCCCCTGCATTGGCAGGGGGATTCCTAACCACTGCTCCGCCAGGGAAGCCCTGAGCATGACTTTTAGAGGAGCAGTATCGGTGGTTAATTCAATGGCCCTGGGTTGGAAAAACCTGAGTTCTGGTTATTATTCAAGGCAGCTTTATTATTGTAGTTATAGAATTATTTACTGCCTAAGTCAGAGGTGATTCTGTAGCTACTGGCTTAAAAAAAAATTCAGGTGGCCTTATTTGTTGCCTACACTTAATGTACATACTGATCTCTCTGTGTAAAAGTGTTCCTCTCCCCTGACTCAAGGATACTTCTACTCAGTTTCCATACTCATATTCCACAAGTAGCATTTCCCCACCTCTCTCAAAAGAGATAAGACTTTATTACTTGTACTTCATGAAGTTCCTTAAACTTTTTTTTAGTTTTTTACTTTGTGAATGTCTCTTTTCTCCACTGGACTGTGAGTGCTATAAGGTAGACACTTCATTCTGTCCATCTGTACCCTTACCACTTAGAGACTGGCACGTAAGAGGCATATAATAGATCTCTGTTGTGTCAGTGTGCCTGTCTAGATTTCTGAGGTGAAAAGGACAAAATAACATTGTTATTACTACATTAATTTCACATGAATCTTCTTTTTCTTCCCCCACTTCAGTGCAAAATAAATCTGTAACATACTTTGTCTTCCTTCTCATGTCATCTTTTCCTTATCTTCATTTCAGTTATCTTTTCTCTAATGCTTTTCCTTTCTCTATATGGATTCAAGTTTCTGACGTGTCATTTCTTCTCCCTTAATACATTCATGTAGTATTTCTTGCAAGGATGTCTACCAGTGATAAATTTCTTTAAAGTTTTTTTTTTTTTTGGCCTCACTGTGCGTATTGTGGGATCCTAGTTCCCCAATGAGGGCTCAAACCTGGGCCCCCGGCAGTGAGAGCACTGAGTCCTAACCATGGACTGCCAGGGAATTCCCAGATTTCTTTAAGTTTTGTTTGTCTGAGAAAGTTTCTGTTTTTCCTTCACTTTTGAAGGATAATTACACGGGTAAAGCATTCTAAGTTGGTGATTTTTTTCCCCCAAACTTTAAATATTTCCTTCTATTCTCTTCTTGCTTATATGGTTTCTGAAGGGAAATCCAATGTAATCTTTTTTTTTTTTTAATCCAATGTAATGTTAACTTTGTTCCTCTGTAGGTAATGTATTTTCCCTACCTCTGGCTTCTTTCAAGGTTTTCTCTTTGATTTTCTGCTGTTTGATATGATATGCCTAGGTGTACTTTCTTTTTTTTTTAATATCCTGTTTGGTTTTTGGCCTGGATCTGTGGTTTAGTGTCTGTCCTTAAGTTTGGAAATCCTTAGCTCTTATTACTTCAAATATTTCTCTTCTTTCTTCTCATTCCCATTATACATTTGTTACACCTTTGGTAATTGTCCCATGCTACTGGCCTATTTTCTACTGGCTTTTGCGTTTTGGACATACCTGTACTTTTCCCCTATTTCTGCATGTGGAAAGGGAAATGGTTGTTTTGTGTCCCCCACCCAGTAACCATCTGTTACTATTTCAGGGCCTGTGAACTACTTGCATTCACTTTCCTATAGTCTCTAACTGTTTGGGGGAAGAATTCCCCTTCTCTCACCAGCTCATTCCTCTTCTGAATATTTCCAGCAAATAAACCTCACCCAGTAACTAAATGGCATTCCCTTGTCTTATACAGCAAAAAGTGAAATCCATGTCGGCAACTGGTGAGCAGCCCCAGCAAGAACAACCAGAGCTTGGGAAAAAACAGCAACAGAAAACAGCTCAGAGCCACATGCCTCAACAAAGCAAGGCCCCCATGGAGCAGAAGGAGAAGGCAGGATCTGTCTCGTGGACAGGGTTCCAGACCAAGGCCGAAGTGGAGCACGTGGAGCTGTCTGATGGGAAGAAGCGAAGAAAGGTCCTGGTGCTCCCCTCACACCGAGGCCCCAAAATTAGGTGAGAGGCAGGATGGCGGCTCAGGGGGTTTGTCTTGCTTCGCCTTTTTCCTCTTTGTTTGGATGAAAGGGATGCTTAGTGTGCTCCAGTCCCGCATGAAGTATCTCTACACCAGCAGAGTCACTCTTGGACCAAATGGAGGCCGGAACAGGACTGGCAGAGGGGGCCTCGGAGGAGCCTTCCAGTGCGGGCTTTCATGATTTTTCTCTTCTGAAGAGCCTCCTCCTGTCCTGATGGCGGCCTCTTCTCTGTCAGCTGAGGCCCATCTACCTGAGGTTTCTGTTTGGGACAACAGATTAGTGCTGTCAACAGAAGTCGATCTTGACACAATTTTTGTTAAGTATATGAAGGTTTTTGAGATTTCCTTGAGGTTTTAAGCTAAAACAAAAAGAGAAGTATACAGATGTTGAGCCATAGGACATTCTGTTGCAGTATCCCTTTTTAGCATGATTTCTCGTGGGCTTAGAAAGAGCCAGCGTAAGAAACGGCATTCTATCTTTTGGGCTGAGAAAAATCTCAGGGGTCCCAATTAGAGGAGGAACTCAGGGTGACACTTGACCATATTGTTTCAGGTTACGGGACAAAGGCAAAATGAAGCCTCTCCCTCCCAAGAAGCCAACCCCCCAGATAAACCACTGGAAGCAAGAGAAGCAGAAATTATCTTCCAAGCAGGTAAGTTCTGGAGGCCACGAGGCTTTGGCACGGCACAGCTCTGCTGGGGTCGGCAGCCGCTTGTGCCGTGATTAGTTGTGCAAAGGGAAAGGGCTTCGGGGCTTCCCTGGTGGCTCAGTGGTTGAGAGTCCGCCTGCCAATGCAGGGGACACGGGTTCGTGCCCCGGTCCGGGAAGATCCCACATGCTGTGGAGCGGCTAGGCCCATGAGCCATGGCCGCTGAGCCTACGCGTCTGGAGCCTGTGCTCCGCAACAGGAGAGGCCACAACAGTGAGAGGCCCGCGTACTGCCAAAAAAAAAAAAAAAAAAAGAAAAAGGAAAGGGCTTCTAGATTGCACTTAGGTACAGGATTGCAGCTTTTTAGAGGATGTGGAGGTACACGGTCCTAAAAGTGGGGAGAATAATAAAACGAACCCCATGTATTGGTTACTCTGCTTCAACAATTATCTTGTTTTACCTACCCCCCCCACCCCACCCTGTGAATATATTAAAGTGAATTCTACTTCACTTGTAAATGTGCCTCATATGGAAATGAGGTATATTGCTCAGAAAAATATCTCAGAATTCATCTCGAGCTGATCAGGCCTTAAACACACATATACCCAAACACATATTATGCCATCATCACATCTAATGATATTAATAAGAAGCTCTTAATAGCTAATATGTAATCCATATTAAAACGTTCCCAGTTGCCTCAAAAATACATTTTTTTTTTTTTTTTTTTTTTACTTTCAAAATGTCTTTAATTTGTGGTTTCTGACTCTGGTGTACCATTTGAAGTCCTGATTTCATATTGCAGATTATTTTGAAATTACAGAACTAATAAAGAACATCTGTGTTAATAGCCTTACATGTCCAACAAAAAACTAAAGCAAAAGATTTTTAAATTGACAAAAACATACAGTGTAACTTTTGTTGGAATTTGCTAGTTTTAAAAACAATACTTTTCTAAAGTTGCCACTTCATTTGAGGGATGGTATAAAGATGGGCTGAATATAGAGTTAGAGCACAGAAATATTTCATGCTTCTCAATTCATTAGGCCTGATTTGAGGCCCTTCTCTAAGTCCAGTTCACATGGGCGTGTGGTCCCTTGCATCTATGAGGTAGACAGGCTGGAACAGAGGTAGTGAGAGTGGAAGGGTGCTTCCTGCCTTGGCTCTGAACCATGTGTATACAGACAGGATGGTCCAGCAGACTCACTCTCTCATACATTCCAGAATTTTTCTACTCTTAAGAAGAAATGACATTTTAAGTTTATTCTATACTAAATAGCCAGGAAGAAATTTAAGAATTCTCCTTTGGAATTTTGGATGTAAGGATTTGTATCCATTCAGCCAATCTGTGTCTTTTGGTGGGAGCATTTAGTCCATTTACATTTAAGGTAATTATCGATATGTGTGTTCCTATTCCCATTTTCTTAATTGTTTTGGGTTCGTTATTGTAGGTCCTTTCCTTCTTTTGTGTTTCTTGCCTAGAGAAGTTCCTTTAGCAGTTGTTGTAGAGCTGGTTTGGTGGTGCTGAACTCTCTCAGCTTTTGCTTGTCTGTAAAGGTTTTAATTTCTCCATCAAATCTGAATGAGATCCTTGCTGGGTAGAGTAATCTTGGTTGCAGGTTTTTCTCCTTCAACACTTTCAATATGTCCTGCCACTCCCTTCTGGCTTGCAGAGTTTCTGCTGAAAGATCAGCTGTTAACCTTATGGGGATTCCCTTGTGTGTTATTTGTTGTTTTTCCCTTGCTGCTTTTAATATGTTTTCTTTGTATTTAATTTTTGACAGTTTGATTAATATGTGTCTTGGCGTATTTCTCCTTGGATTTATCCTGTATGGGACTCTCTGTGCTTCCTGGACTTGATTAACTATTTCCTTTCCCATATTAGGGAAGTTTTCAACTATAATCTCTTCAAATATTTTCTCAGTCCCTTTCTTTTTCTCTTCTTCTTCTGGAACCCCTATAATTCGAATGTTGGTGCGTTTAATGTTGTCCCAGAGGTCTCTGAGACTGTCCTCAGTTCTTTTCATTCTTTTTTCTTTATTCTGCTCTGCAGTAGTTATTTCCACTATTTTATCTTCCAGGTCACTTATCCGTTCTTCTGCCTCAGTTATTCTGCTATTGATCCCATCTAGAGTACTTTTAATTTCATTTATTGTGTTGTTCATCGTTGCTTGTTTCATCTTTAGTTCTTCTAGGTCCTTGTTAACTGATTCTTGCAATTTGTCCATTCTATTGTCCATTCTATCTCCAAGATTTCGGATCAACCTTACTATCATTATTCTGAATTCTTTTTCAGGTAGACTGCCTATTTCCTCTCCATTTGTTAGGTCTGGTGGGTTTTTATCTTGCTCCTTCATCTGCTGTGTGTTTTTCTGTCTTCTCATTTTGCTTATCTTACTGTGTTTGGGGTCTCCTTTTTTGCAGGCTGAAGGTTCGTAGTTCCTGTTGTTTTTTGTGTCTGTCCCCAGTGGCTAAGGTTGGTTCAGTGGGTTGTGTAGGCTTCCTGGTGGAGGGTACTAGTGCCTGTGTTCTGGTGGATGAGGCTGGATCTTGTCTTTCTGGTGGGC
Source organism: Lagenorhynchus albirostris (assembly GCF_949774975.1). Classification (NCBI taxonomy): domain Eukaryota; kingdom Metazoa; phylum Chordata; class Mammalia; order Artiodactyla; family Delphinidae; genus Lagenorhynchus; species Lagenorhynchus albirostris. The sequence continues at coordinate 23,413,870 of NC_083102.1, forward strand.
AGGTCCACGTCTGGTGGTGTGTTTTGGGGTGTCTGTAGACTTACTATGATTTTGGGCAGCCTCTCTGCTAATGGGTGGGGTTGTGTTCCTGTCTTGCTAATTGTTTGGCATAGGATGTCCAGCACTGTAGCTTGCTGGTCGTTGAGTGAAGCTGGGTGCTGGCGTTGAGATGGAGATCTCTCGGAGATTTTTGCTGTTTGATATTATGTGGAGCTGGGAGGCCTCTTGTGGACCAGTGTCCTGAAGTTGGCTCTCCCACCTCAGAGGCACAGCACTGACTCCTGGCTGCAGCACCAAGAGCCTTTCATCCACAGGGCTCCTTAATTTGGGATGATTCGTTGTCTATTCAGGTATTCCACAGATGCAGGGTATATCAAGTTGATTGTGGAGCTTTAATCCGCTGCTTCTGAGGCTGCTGGGAGAGATTTCCCTTTCTCTTCTTTGTTCTCACAGTTCCCAGGGGCTCAGCTTTGGATTTGGCCCCGCCTGTGCGTGTAGGTCGCTGGAGGGCGTCTGTTCTTTGCTCAGACAGGACGGGGTTAAAGGAGCCGCTGATTCGGAGGCTCTGGCTCACCCAGGCCGGGGGGTAGGGAGGGTCACCGAGTGCGGGGCGGGCCTGCAGCGGCAGAGGCCGGCATGACGTTGCAGCCTGAGGCGCGCCGTGCGTTCTCCCGGGGGAGCCGTCCCTGGATCCTGGGACCCTGGCAGTGGCGGGCTGCACAGGCTCCCCGGAAGGGCGTGTGGCTAGTGACCTGTGTTTGCACACAGGCCTCCTGGCTGCGGCAGCAGCGGCCTTAGCGTCCCATGTCCGTCTCTGGGCTCCGCACTCTTAGCCGCGGCTCGCGCCCGTCCCTGGAGCTCTCTCAAGCAGCGTTCCTAATCCCCTCTCCTCGTGCACCAGGTAACAAAGAGGGACGTAAAAGTCTCTTGCCTCTTCGGCAGGTCCAGACCCCTCCCCGGACTCTCTCCCGGCCAGCCGTGGCGCACTAGCCCCCTGCAGGCTGTGTTCACGCCGCCAACCCCAGTCCCCCCCCCCCCCCCCCCCCCCCCCGGCGCTCCGACAAAAGCCGGAGCCTCAGCTCCCAGCCCCGCCCGCCCCGGCGGGCGAGCAGACAAGCCTCTTGGCTGGTGAGTGCCGGTCGGCCCGATCCTCTGCGCTGGAATCTGTCCGCTTTGCCCTCCGCACCCCTGTTGCTGTGCTCTCCTCCGCGGCTCCCAAGCTCCCCCACTCCGCCTCCCGAAGTCTCCACCCGCGAAGGGGCTTCCTAGTGTGTGGACACTTTTCCTCCTTCACAGCTCTCTCCTGCTGGTGCAGGACCCGTCCCTATCCTTTTGTCTCTGTTTAGTTTTTTCTTTTGCCCTAACCAGGTACGTGGGGGGTTCCTTGCCTTTTGGGAGGTCTGAGGTCTTCTGCCAGCGTTCAGTAGGTGCTCCGTAGGAGTTGTTCCACGCGTATATGTATTTCTGGTGTATCTGTGGAGAGGAAGGTGATCTCCGCCTCTTACTCTTCCGCCATCTTCCCGGAAGTCTCCAAAAATACATTTTTTAAGTTGGTTAGTATGAATCAGGTTCCAAACAAAGTCCACATGTTATACTTGGAATTTTTTTTTGGCCATGCCCTGCAGCTTGTGGGATCTTAGTTCCCTGACCAGGTATTGAACCTGGGCCACGGCAGTGAAAGCGCAGAGTCCTAACCACTGGACCGCCAGGGAATTCCTTATACTTCATTTTTAAATCTCTTAAATCTTTTATTTCCTCCTATAATATCCAGTCTTCCTTACATCCACCCCTGCTTTTTTCCATGCAGTTAATTTGTTGGATAAGCCAGGTCCTTAGCCTTAGAATGTGTTACATTTTGAATTTAGTTGCTTTCTTCCTTGTGCTGTCATTTAACTTGTTCCTCTAACACCCCATGTTGCCTACAAACTGGTTGTTAGATCTAGAGGCTAGATTAGATCCAAGTTGTTTTCTTGGCGAGAGTATTTCATAGGTGGTGCTGTGTGCCTTCTGTTGCATTGCACTGTAAGGTGCATAGTGTCTGGTTGCCCCACTTTTTAGTGATGCTGTGATTCATCAGTAAGTTTAGGAATTGTCTACCTTACCCCTCCATTCGTAAAGTCCCCCATCAGCCTCCCACCTAAGGGTCTTAGCACCCATTGATGATTGCTATCTAGATCCGTATTTCAATACGAGTTGCAGAATGGTAATTTTCTAATTTTATCAACGCTTTTGTGTTTTTTAAGAAGAATTCGAGAAAAAAAGAGTCTTCCCTCATCAACTGTTTGGTTCCCATGAAATATCATTTGTGTAGGAAAGGCAGGGTAAATGCTTGATTTTGTTCTTTTCCTTTTATCAGATTCCAGAGTAATGAGTTGTTGCCCTACCAACCTCCTCAGATGACAAGTACAATTTTTTTTAGTATTGTGAATTCCTGAGTTTTTATGTACTTGATGTGTTTCAGTCAGATGCAGTCATTATTCTTGTCCCATCTGAGGCCAGCAGAAGCCCCTTCAGGTTGACTCCTGCCTGAGTCCTTCTGACATGATCCTGTCTTTGATAGTGTCCTTACTTCCTAGTACAACTGGATGTCCCAACTTATCTATTTCTTCGTCAACCCTGGCATTAGCTTCCAAGGAGCCCTAGTTCTTTTTTTTTTTTTTCTTTTGCGCTACGCGGGCGTCTCACTGTTGTGGCCTCTCCCGCTGCGGAGCACAGGCTCCGGACGCGCAGGCTCAGTGGCCATGGCCCACGGGCCCAGCCGCTCCGCGGCATGTGGGATCCTCCTGGACCGGGGCACGAACCCGTGTCCCCTGCATCGGCAGGCGCACTCTCAACCACTGCGCCACCAGGGAAGCCCGGAGCCCTAGTTCTTAATAGAAAGTGGTGGTCCTGCATTCTTGATCAGTTGAAGTCAAATTTTCTTTTTTTCCTTGCCTAGTTCCTTTCTTTAAAGGGTACAAGAGCATTAGCTTCTCATCCTACTCAAGAAATCTGTGTCTCTGGAAAGCCTCTGACCCATCAGACTATCTTATAGAGCTCTCTTTGAAACCCTGTAATTCTTGGTGAGGGAAAGGGCAACAAGCAAGACCATCCAGACTTGGGGCTGTGACTCATCTTGGAGGAGATTCGTGTGAACATTTGGGAATTGAAGGGGGAGAGGCCTTTGAAACACGGTACTTTAGTGGGGCCCTTCTCTTAGGCACTCCTGATCTGATTTCTTACCAGTGGATGATTCTTGCGGGGTCATTGCCTGGAAGTCCCTCTTGTGGTGGACAAGATCTCTGAACCTGCTTTCTCCCTTGGCTGGCCTAAGGGTAAGGTAATACTTAATGCTTGAAACCGATTATTTTACGTTTCCTTGCCTTTCATTTGTAGGTACCTAGGAAGAAAGCTAAGGGAAATAAGACAGAAATTCGCTTCAACCAGCTGGTCGAACAATATAAGCAGAAGTTATTGGGACCTTCTAAAGGAGCTCCTCTTGCAAAGAGGAGCAAATGGTTTGACAGTTGATGATGGTAGCAGACTGGGTAAGACGCTGGATTGTGTGCTTCTTGGTAAAGCCTCCCCGCCTCCCCCATGTCATTTACTGAGGGAAGGAAACTCCTTGAGTGCACTGCCACTTTGGGGCACTGCAACTGGGGCACATCTGAACTTTGGTCCCTCCCTCGTGTGTGGTTAGATAACCACAAAGAGGAATCTCAGAAAAACGTGATGCTTCTTGCATAGTTTGTGTGAAGTTGTGTTTATAATTCTTATCCATTTTAATTCTCTGTTGCTCAAATGGAAACAATTATAAAAAGCATTCTTGACTGCTGAATTTTTAAGATGTGTATTTTGTTAAGTGTCTTCTCTAAATGAGATATTTTGTGGCTTTTTGAATAACAGACTCTCCTTTCTAATATATGGGAATCCTTTATTATTTATAAACATTTTTGATATTCCTAACTCTAATTCAGGTATGTAGTCCTACATACTGCAGGAATCGATTAAGAAAGCAGAGAAACATGATTTCCAACCTAGTCTTTGAGGGTGGGAGAAACTTGGAAAGTAATTGAGGGCGTGGGGCCTGGCCAGGAGCAACACCTGATAATTGTTTGCCAAATGAGTGGGTAACTGTTGGTAGTTAACTAGAAATCAGTTGGCAGTGGCCCACAGACACTAGCCTGGGTACTGCTAACCTGCATTTCCTGTCTTCCAGCACCTCCTCCTGAGAACTCAAGAGAGGTGGTCGGTGGTGGAGAGAGCAGTGAGCATGGCCAGAGAAAGAGTTGGAAATACAGCACAAAGCTCTTAATTCCCCAGTCCAGTCTGGTGCCATAATAAGTGATGCTTTCTTCAGAACCATTGCTGACCTAGGGATATGGCTATTTCATTGCAGTATCTTGGGAAACCAATGAATGCTCAGAAATGCCCTTAATTGGTTTAAAGATGGGTAAAAGAGAGACCATGAAAATACTGAAACCTTTTGGAGAGAACTAAAGGACAGAGGCTGTATCTCCAGAGTTACCTTGAGACAGTGCGACTTGGGGAGTTCGAAATGTTCTGGCAGCAGCTCGGCAACCCATCAGCCCTAGGATGGCCTGTATTCTGTGGGGGAGTCAGACACTTTATTAAAGGTGTAAATAGAAGATCCACAGCCTGCCTGGCCTCTGATCTGTTTTCCCTTGACCAGCTGTCTGCTCACCAGACACTTTTTCCCATAGTGTACAAATATCTATAAATTAACATTTAAAAATAATCTGAACATTTAGGATAGATAAAAATTGGGTTCATTTCAGATAGCTTTGCCAGATTTTCTTAGATCCAGCTTTTTCTCTGACAGGTACAGCAGCCCAGTGTGTTTAAAACATCATTCAGCTGCTTGAAACGTTACTGCACAGTTCTTTTCTTTTTTTTAATCTTTATTTTATTTTATTAAATGATGTTTGAATCACTAAATTAAAAAAATATTGCTGAACGTTTACAATGACAATTTTGCATTTCTCCGTATACTTTATCATATAATGATGTCACGTTTTCTAAATTTCTTAAATCTGTATTTAAGATACAACTATATGATAAGAATCCCAAGGAAAACAAAACTTAAACCTCAAAATTATTGTTCACCCCATTACTATTTAAGCTGCTAATTTTTGCCCATTAAAACTCCATTTTTTATGCATATTTAAAAATCCACATACTAGTATCATTTTCATTTAAAAAGTCACTCCTTAATATATAACTTTCAGCATATGGTTATTTGTGAATATAATTTTGCAAAAAATTACCTTATGTCTGATAGTTTACTTTTGAAACTATTTAGAAAGCTTAAAGATGCAAAAGAAAAATAGCAAATTGGATTATGTAATCTGCATCCATAAAGGATTTGCATTGAACTAAATCACAGAGGCAGTTTTGGTGAATCCGTATTCAACATTGTCTTCACTTTATTACTCAAGAATATATCTGAGCTGGACAGTGTGCCAGAACCCCTATCAGTTTTGTCAGTGAAAAAAGAGAAAATGTAATTCTGCAGGCAGTGTAATAAATAAATATATACTTTTAAAGAAAAAGGACAAAGAAAATGTAAATTTGGTCTGTCTTCTTACCTATAAAGAAGGTAGGCACAGGAGTAAATTATTTTTTATGTAACATTTATTTCTAAAGGTTTACAAGATACGATTTTAAAATGGGTATATTTTATGGTTTTTATATTAATTGATACAAACATAGCCAAATACCTATGTGTATAAATTATTTGGCCAGTATCCACTCACTTCATACCTTTAAGAAAGAGAATATAAGGTCATTTGCAATAATAATAATTAACTAGTTAATAACATAAAACAAGCTAAAATAATGTTTAAAGAATGTTGACCTGAAAAAGTGTAATGATTCTCAGTGTAGGCGTTCCTATGTGGAACAAATTAATGTGTGATTTACAATACAGTTTAAAAGTACACACACTGCACAGTTCTTTAAAAAAGTAATAAGATGAATCATCCACTTACTCAACAACCAGATTGCTTGTACAGTGTCCTCCGCTGGGACACCTCACCATGGGTTATCTGGGCAGCTTCTTAACGCTTGCCTCGCGAGTATTCATGCAAGGAGAATCATGCTCATTTCTTCACTTCAGAGCCTGATGTTTCATGAAATGGAGTTTTCTGAATTAGACGTGAAAGTGGAGTTACAGACTGCTTGGTTAAAAAGCAACAACAATAACAAACATTTCATTAACATCCAAGACTGAAGGCCATTGATCAAAACTCAAGTTTCAGTAGATTTTCCTGCTTGGTTATACAGCAGCCTGACTCAGAGATACTTTTTTTTTTTTTTTTTTTTGCGGTACGCGGGCCTCTCACTGTTGTGGCCTCTCCCGCTGCGGAGCACAGGCTCCGGACACGCAGGCTCAGCGGCCATGGCTCACGGGCCCAGCCGCTCACGCGGCATGAGGGATCTTCCCGGACCGGGGCACGAAACCGTGTCCCCTGCATCGGCAGGCGGACTCTCAACCACTGCGCCACCAGGGAAGCCCAGAGATACTTATTTTAAATAAAGAGTCTTAAGATTGTGTCCTGGCTGTTTCTTTGCCTTTTTGGTGGGGGGGTGGGGTGTGGAGGGGGGTAGATGGGAGACTTGGTAGTTTTGAAGACTACTTTGATCCAGGGTGTACAGTCCCTTGCTCTAGACTTCACCTGCAGCGAGGATTCTGCTTCAGCTGTCTTGAAGTGAGATCTGCAGCTTCCTGTTACAAAGTTAGTGCATGTGAATTCGTTCTTCGAAATACTTCCAAATGTCCTTTGCTATGTTTTTGCCTTGAAAAGAGGTTTTCCAGCTAAAAATTCAGAGTGCAGAACCTCAAGGTTCCAGAGATCCCCTTCTCACCATGTATTTAATCTTCAGTCATCTGAGGAAGCAGGAGGTCAAATATGCCTCTGTGAGTGCTGGCCACCCAGAATCATCAGTCATAGGCCCTTTGGCTGATCCACGTAGCTAGTTCTTTGCTTAATATTCCTCCCACTCACTTTTTGAGAAGTGACTGACAGGCATCTGCCAATTCTGTCATATAAGTGGCAACTCTGCCCACTCAACTTGGAAAGTTCCTGAAACTTCTCCATGGACTGCTCCATCATGGTAGTAGCCACATCATCAGACTGAGGATGCCCAAGATAAGTTTGTAGTTCAGGTTGTCTCAGATGTTGCTCAACTGTGCTTTCTCTCACTCAGTCCTAACTGGCGCTTAAAGGGCCAGGATGAGGTTGCTTTGTTTCTCTCAGGCAGAGTGAAAATTTCCAGACCTCCCTTTGCCCAAGGTTGACTGATGTAGAAGTTGCATGCATGCATTGTCTTATTTTGGTTCTTTCTTTCTTGTCCCGATGTCTCGTCCTTTCCAGGATTAATTGCAGAGTCTGAGACTGCTCATTGATTGGGGTGTTATTCAGTGGTCTAGACATGGATGAGTTATAGGTACATCTGCAGTTACTTTAGCTTTTGATTCTGAGCTGGTGTTTGGCTGCAGACAGGCTTCTGTGCTTATGAAGTAATATAGTGGGAAGAACGTGAAGGGCACAGACTGATTGAGCCTGGTAACCAATTCTGAGAAGGAAATTGCAGAGTCACCAGAATACCTTTTGGACAACCCCCAAATGGAGCATCTTGATAGATGGCAAATCCAGTTTTCCTTAGGCTCGTCCATGCTGTCCAGAGCCTGCTGCCTTTTGTCAGACGAATACTTCACTGCTGCAGAGTCACCCCGGAATCTCCTTCCCTGGCCGTTTGATGGAAGGAAAATCCTTTCTGTCCTTGAGGGCAGGGACTATATTTTACACTTTTCTATGTACCCTGCAATACTGAACAATGATTTACACATAGTAGGAGTTCGTTTAATTCCACTGAACTCACTGGAACAGAAGGCCATCTGGTCCAGGGAGCTGCGTTTGTGAAGGACAACAGAGTCATTTCCTGAGGTGATGTATGTGAAAGGGTCCCAAAATACAAAGTGATAGAAAAAGAATAATAAACTGCTGGTCACAATCCCTTGAGCACACCACCTGTGTTCTTTTTGCTGTGCCTTGTCCACACCAATCTGTCCTTCTCCACTCACGTGCTATCCAGCATTTCTCCCTGGGAACCTCATCCAACCCAGGGCATTGTGGTCCCTCCCTTGGTCCCTGACCCTTTCTGGTTGACGTCTACTCACTTGACAGCATATGCGACTGTGGCTTACTTGTCATTTCTTTAGATCTTACTTCCGCAAGTAGATGGAGCCCCGTGATGGCAATCCCAGCCCCAGGGTGTGGCCGATGGTGTCCTTAGTGATTGGCTGTTGAGGATGATGAAGATGAGGGGTGTAGCAGACAGTCACCTGCTGCAGTGAATTCTCCCCAGCCTGTAAGGCCAACTGGCCCGAGGCAGGGGAACACAATCAGATTCACAGGTTGCATCAGACCGAAATTCTCCGGACCACCCAGTTCCAGAAACTGCCCTGGAGACATTCCGGACCACCTAGTTCCAGGAACTGACCTGGGGACTTTGCACCCGGCCCAGCCTTCCTGCCTTTCGAGGGGCGGGACCAACGGTCCCCCAGGATACCCGAAAAGACCACCAAATAAGGAATACCCTGCGCCCTCCCAGATTCACCACACCCCTTTCCCTTCTTCCCCTATAAAATCTTGCCCAACCCTCGCCCGGGTGCGACTTCTCTGGCCCCTTTCTCTCGGACCAGTGAACCTCGCCCGGGAGCGCTCCCTAATAAAGCTCACTTGAAGCTTTTCTCTGTTTCGCGGTGCCGTTTGTTAAGATCCGACCTTACACAGCCTATCATTTAATGTATTTTCTTTTTTCTGTCTAGTTCAGCCTCGTTCCTCATAGTAGGTGCTCAGTTAATGTCAGTTCCTGTCACTCCTTTTCTTTTCATCTTCCCATCACTACTGTCTGGGCCTCAGGCTACCAGCAGCTCCCCTCATATATTGCTTAATCTGCCTTGTGGCCAGAACCCATCGCATTCCTGTCCCCCTCTGCCCGAGGGACTCCCAGCCCTTATGCACAGGGCTGGACGTTAAAGGCTGTATGTGCAAAAACCCTAGTAAAAGCAGCTCATTCTCAAGCGTTGCCTTCTCACTCTCAACTTCTCTCCATTTTTCCCTCTCCTCTCTCCTCGGTCTGACACTCCATTGTCTGCATGCACTTTTCAACAAAAAGATACTCAAATACTGGGCTTTTGATGGGGTTTTCCCTTTGGAAGCTACTGCAGGAAAGATGCTTTGTATTCTAGCCCACACTGGGAAAGACCCTATCATGGCAGTTGGCACCTCAGATGGAGGAAGAAGTCCAGAACATTGTTCCTATACTACTTGCAATGAAAGGACGGGATTTAGATGCACCCTTCTTATAAGATAATGTAATATCGTGATTTACAATAAGAAATATATATATGGCCTTTGTCCCTGTTCCTGGAACAGAGCTCCTAAAGCGCTTGGAATTTCCTGTGCAGAGTAATAGGGGTCTCTTTTGTTATGTTAAATAAGGTGACTTTTGGAAAGCCCCTAAGGATGCCATTGGAGCCAACCCAGTGATTAGACGGTTGGAACTTATGGCCCTCCCAGCCCCCCACCCCATCTCCCATGCAGGGAAAGGGGCTAGAGATTGAGTTCAGTCATCAGTGGCCAATGATTTAATCAATCACCTATTTGAGGAAACCTCCACAAAACCCAGAAAGAACAGGGTTCCAAGAGCTTCTGGGTTGGTGAGCAGGTGGAAGGACATCTGGGGAGAGTAGCTCACTTGGAGAGAACATGGAAGCTTCCTGCCCTTTCTCCATACTTTTCCCTGTGCACCTCTTCCATCTGGCTGGTCCTGAGTTATAGTTAACGGGTAATCTAGTAAGTAAAATGTTCCTCTGGGTTCTGTAAGCTGCTCTAGCAAATTAGAAGGGGGTCACTGGAACCTCTGATTGGTCAGGAGCACAGGTAACAACCTGAACTTGTGGTTGGCTTCTGAATTTGGGGGGTGGGGGTCAGTCATGGGGGACCCAGCCCTTAACCTGTGGAATCTGACACTATATCCAGGTAGATAGTGTCAGCATTGAGTTGGGACATAGGACACCCAGTTGGAGAATTGCGTAGGGTGGGGAAAAACACACACATTGGGGTTGGATGCAAAATTGTAATTGGTGTCAGAATTATAGATAATATTCTTTTAAAAGCACCCCAACAAACATCCTTCCTCCAGCAGTGTGGTGGCCATCAGTTGCCAGACTATGTGAGTTTGTCCAGCCCTCATGGCGCTGCCACCAGCTCCGCCTCAGGGCCCTAGGGAGCAAAGTAGGCCTGTGTTACTTCACAGGTGGGTAACGCCAGGAATGAAAGGAACAGCAACTAGAGGCAGAGTGTTCCGGCTCCTTCCAAGCCAGCGGGGTCCGCTGGCAGTCCGAAAGCAACCTCCCTTGTCAGATCAGTCCCCAGACCCACCTTATTGTAAGGCCAACTGGCCCGAGGCAGGGAAACACAATCAGATTCACAGGTTGCATCAGACCGAAATTCTCCGGACCAGCCAGTTCCAGAAACTGCCCTGGAGACATTCCGGACCACCCAGTTCCAGGAACTGACCTGGGGACTTTGCACCCGGCCCAGACTTCCTGCCTTTCGAGGGGCGGGACCAACGGTCCCCCAGGATACCCGCAAAGACCACCAAATAAGGAATACCCTGCGCCCTCCCAGATTCACCACACCCCTTTCCCTTCTTCCCCTATAAAATCTTGCCCAACCCTCGCCCGGGTGCGACTTCTCTGGCCCCTTTCTCTCGGACCAGTGAACCTCGCCCGGGAGCGCTCCCTAATAAAGCTCACTTGAAGCTTTCCTCTGTTTCGCGGTGCCGTTTCTTAAGATCCGACCTTACATTTGGTGCCGAAACCCGGGAGGGGTACCAAGCCCCGCGGGTTACGGCGCGGGCCGCTCCTGCCCTCCCCCAGGAGACAACCAGGGAACCTCTACTCATCCACCCGATCCGGTCCCTAATCGCGGCCGCGTCAGGGACTCCTCCCGTCCTCTCTCCGGGCCTCGGGCAACTGTGGAGACGTCCCAATTGCCTGACCGCCCTCCGACCTGCCGTGAATGGGAAACTGAGACCAGGGACGCCTCTCTCCCTCTCCATTCACTCAGGGACAGACTGGGGGTCATGGGAACCTCACAATCGAAACCAGATCCTAAGACGCCCCTGGGGTGCCTCCTAGCCAGATTTACAGCCCTCGGGTTTTCCCAAGATCTCCATTGCCGACGGCTTATTTTCTATTCCACTGTGGCCTGGCCACAATATCCTCTAGACAATCAATCCTGAAGGGACTTTCGATTTTAACATCCTCCGTGATCTAGATAATTACTGCCGCAGGACGGGCAAATGGTCCGAGGTCCCCAATGTTCAGGCCTTCTGGTATTTGCGCTCCCGCCCCTCCCTTTGCGTCAATTGTTTTACCTCTCAAATCCTCCGTCCAAAACCTCAATCCCCTTGGATTCCTCCCCACTAACCGACCCTCCCGAATCTCTCGCCTCTCCCCCCTCCAGAACTCCTCTCTAACCTCCACCCTACTCTGAAGCGGTCCCTCCTCCTCCCGAACCCGCTCTGGCCCCTCCAACCGCTCCCCCGCCTCCCTCGATGGTTTCTCCTCCCACGCCCCTTGCTTCGCCAGTTAGTGCACATACACGCTCTCACGACTCCCAAGATTCAAATCTCCTCTACCCTCTGAGGGAGGTAGCAGGAGCGGAAGGACTGGTCAGAGTCCATGTCCCTTTCTCTCTCTCCAGGACCTCTCTCAAATTGAAAAAACGATTAGGCTCCTTCTCTGCCGACTCCTCCCACTACATCAAAGAATTTCGCTACCTATCTCAAGCTTACGATCTAACCAGGCACGATATCTTTGTGGTTCTGTCCTCTACCTTAACCCCTGACGAAAGGGAAAGAATTCAAACTGCTGCCCGAAACCATGCAGATCAGGTTCACCTTACCGACAACTCCATGCCTGTCGGAGCGACTGCCGTACCTGGCACCGATCCAGGCTGGACTTCTCAGGATGGCCAAGATGGCCGTCGTAAACGCGACCTCATGATCCAGTGCCTCCTGGCTGGCATGCAGGCTGCCGCTCATAAGGTGGTCAATTTTGAAAAACTAAAAGAGATAACCCAAGAGCCTAACGAAAATCCAGCTATCTTTCTCAATCGCCTTACAGAGGCCTTAACTCTCTACACCCGGCTGGATCCCGACACCCCGGCAGGGGCAGCGGTCCTAGCCACCCATTTTATCACCCAATCAGCCCCGGACATCCGAAAGAAATTAAAACGGGCAGAAGACGGCCCTCAAACCCCTATTCGAGATCTGGTAAAAATGGCCTTTAAAGTCTATAATGGTCGTGAGGATTTGGCAGAATCCAGCCGACAGGCTCGGATGCACCAGACGGTGGCCCTCCAAACCCAAGCTCTTGTAGCCGCCCTAAGGCCGGCCATCTCCCATGGATCACAGCATCCACGGGGTTCGCAAAAGGCAACCCCGCCGGGGGCCTGCTTCAAATGCGGAAAAGAAGGCCACTGGGCTCGCCAATGTCCCAATCCCCGACCTCCTTCTAAGCCCTGGCCCAGCTGCGGGCTAACGGGCCACTGGAAGAGTGACACGCCTATTAATCGGAAGCATCTTCGCCGGATTCATCCTCTCCAACAGCATACCCCCAATAACTACCCCTCTAATAACTATACCTTTATACCTAAAACTAACAGCCCTTATAGTAACAACTCTAGGCTTTATTCTCACATTCGAAATTAACACCTACTCAAAAAACCTAAAATATCCCTATCCATCAGATTCTACTAAATTCTCTACCCTGCTAGGTTACTTCCCTACAATTATACACCGCTTACCCCCTCACCTAGTCCTAACAATAAGCCAGAAATTCGCAACCTCCTTGCTAGACCTGGCCTGAACAGAAACCATTCTACCAAAAACTATAGCTCTCATTCAACTAAAGGCCTCCACACTAACTTCAAACCAAAAAGGGCTTATCAAACTCTACTTCCTATCTTTCCTCATCACTATAACCCTTTGTATGCTACTATTTAATTTCCCTGAGTAATCTCCATAATAACCACTACACCAATAAACAAAGACCATCCAGTAACAACAACCAACCAAGTGCCGTAACTATACAACGCAGCAATCCCTATAGCTTCCTCACTAAAAAATCCAGAATCCCCTGTATCATAAATGACTCAATCCCCTAGCCCATTAAACTCAAACACAACATTCACTTTTCCACCCTCTAAAACATACACCACCACTAAAAATTCTACCACCAAACCTAAAAGAAATCCCCCTAGTACGACTTTATTAGAAACCCAAACCTCAGGATACTGCTCAGTAGCTATAGCCGTTGTATAACCAAACACAACTAACATTCCTCCTAAATAAATCAAAAATACTATTAGACCTAAAAACGAACCCCCAAAACTAAAAACAATTCCACATCCCATAGCGCCACCCACAATCAACCCTAAACCACCATAAATTGGTGAAGGCTTTGAAGAAACCCCCACAAGACTAATTACAAAAATAGTGCTCATAATAAAAACAATATATATTGCCATTATTCTCACATGGACTCCAACCACGACCAATGACATGAAAAATCATCGTTGTAATTCAACTACAAGAACCTTAATGACCAACATCCGAAAAACAACACACCCACTAATAAAAATTCTCAATGACGCATTCATTGATCTTCCCACTCCATCTAACATCTCATGATGAAACTTTGGCTCCCTACTAGGCCTCTGCCTAATCATACAAATCCTAACAGGTTTATTCCTAGCAATACACTACACGCCAGACACCTCAACTGCCTTTTCATCAGTCGCACACATCTGTCGAGACGTTAACTACGGTTGACTCATTCGCTATTTACATGCAAATGGAGCCTCTATATTCTTCATCTGCCTTTACGCCCACATCGGACGCGGCCTATACTATGGCTCTCATATATTCCAAGAAACATGAAACATTGGCGTACTCCTACTATTAATAGTTATAGCCACTGCATTCGTAGGCTATGTCCTACCCTGAGGACAAATATCATTCTGAGGCGCAACCGTTATCACTAATCTCCTATCAGCAATCCCTTATATTGGCACTACCTTAGTAGAATAAATCTGAGGTGGGTTTTCCGTAGATAAAGCAACACTAACACGTTTCTTCGCTTTCCACTTTATCCTCCCATTCATCATCACAGCATTAGTAGCTGTTCACCTGCTATTCCTACATGAAACAGGATCCAAAACCCCACAGGAATCCCATCCAACATAGATATAATCCCATTCCACCCCTACTACACAATCAAAGACATCCTAGGCACTTTACTATTAATCCTAACCCTGCTAGCACTAACTCTATTCACACCTGACCTACTAGGAGACCCCGATAACTATACTCCAGCAAATCCACTAAGCACCCCTGCACACATCAAACCAGAATGATATTTCCTATTTGCATACGCAATCTTACGATCAATCCCCAATAAACTAGGAGGAGTACTAGCACTACTACTTTCCATCCTCATCCTAATCTTTATTCCAATACTTCAAACATCCAAACAACGAAGTATAATATTCCGACCCTTTAGCCAACTCTTATTTTGAACTCTAATCGCAGGCCTCCTAACCTTAACATGAATCGGAGGCCAACCTGTAGAACACCCATATATCATCGTAGGCCAATTAGCATCTATCCTATACTTTCTCCTAATCTTAGTGCTAATACCAACAATCAGCCTTATTGAAAATAAACTCTTAAAATGAAGAGTCTTTGTAGTATAACAAAATACCCCGGTCTTGTAAACCGGAAAAGGAGAACCCCATTCCTCCCTAAGACTCAAGGAAGAGATATTAAACCTCACCACCAACACCCAAAGTTGGAATTCTACATAAACTATTCCTTGAAAAAGCTTATTGTAGAGTTACCATAACATTATAGTACTGTGTCAGTATTAAAAGTAATTTGTTTTAAAAACATTTTATTGTACATATCACATACACATATACACATGCATATTAATATTTTAGTCTCTCCTTGTAAATATTCATATGTACATGCTATGTATTATTGTGCATTCATTTATTTTCCATACGGTAAGTTAAAGCTCGTATTAAATTTCATTAATTTTACATATTACATAATATGCATACTCGTACATATTATATGTCCCCTAACAATTTTATTTCCATTATATCCTATGGCCGCTCCATTAGATCACGAGCTTAATCACCATGCCGCGTGAAACCAGCAACCCGCGCTGCAGGGATCCCTCTTCTCACACCGGGCCCATACTTCGTGGGGGTAGCTAACGGTGATCTTTATAAGACATCTTGTTCTTACTTCAGGACCATCTTAACTTAAAATCGCCCACTCGTTCCCCTTAAATAAGACATCTCGATGGACTAATGACTAATCAGCCCATGCTCACACATAACTGAGGTTTCATACATTTGGTATCTTTTATTTTTGGGGGGGGGCCTGCATCGACTCAGCTATGGCCTTAGAAAGGCCCTGTCACAATCAGATCAATTGTAGCTGGACCTGTGTGTATTTTTGATTGGACTAGCACAACCAACAGGTGTTATTTAATTAATGGTTACAGGACATAGTACTCTATTATTCCCCCCGGGCTCAAAAAACTCTATCTCATAGGGGTTTAAACCCCCCTTACCCCTTACAAAACTGATCGTCTGCTTTAATATTCACCACCCCCCTACACTGTTTCGTCCCTAGATCTACGCGCACTTTTTTAAATAAATCAATACTAAATCTGACACAAGCCCCATAATGAAATTATACAAATAATTTTCTACTCCACGGGTTAATGTAGCTTAAATTTTTATAAAGCAAGACACTGAAAATGTCTAGATGGGCATTACTGCCCCATCAACACAAAGGTTTGGTCCTAGCCTTTCTATTAGTTCTTAGCAGACTTACACATGCAAGCATCCGCATCCCAGTGAGAATGCCCTCCAAATCATTAAAGACTAAAAGGAGCGGGTATCAAGCACACTACGCTAGTAGCTCATAACGCCTTGCTTAGCCACACCCCCACGGGATACAGCAGTGACAAGAATTAGGCTATGAACAAAAGTTTGACCTAGCCATGCTAACTAGGGTTGGTAAATTTCGTGCCAGCCACCGCGGTCATACGATTGACCCAAATTAATAGACACCCGGCGTAAAGAGTGTCAAGGAGCAATACAAAAATAAAGTCAAACCTTAATTAAGCTGTAAAAAGCCATAATTAAAATTAAGTTAAACTACGAAAGTAACTTTACCATAAACTGAGTACACGACAACTAAGACCCAAACTGGGATTAGATACCCCACTATGCTTAGTCGTAAACTTAAATAGTCCTAAAACAAGACTATTCGCCAGAGTGCTATCGGCAACAGCCCACAACTCAAAGGACTTGGCGGTGCTTCATATCCCTCTAGAGGAGCCTGTTCTGTAAACGATAAACCACGATCAACCTCACCAACCCTTGCTACTTCAGTCTATATACCGCCATCTTCAGCAAACCCTTAAAAAGGAACGAAAGTAAGCACAACTATTGCACATAAAAACGTTAGGTCAAGGTGTAACCTATAGATTGGGAAGAAATGGGCTACATTTTCTATAATAAGAACACCCCTTAAACCCACACGAAAGTTTTTATGAAACCTAAAAACTAAAGGAGGATTTAGCAGTAAATTAAGAATAGAATGCTTAATTGAATAAGGCCATGAAGCATGCACACACCACCCGTCACCCTCCTCAAGTACCATAGAAAAGCCCCAGATCACTAACCCATGCTAAGCAAGCATACAAGAGGAGACAAGTCGTAACAAGGTAAGCATACCAGAAGGTGTGCTTGGATAAACAAGATGTAGCTTAAATAAAGCATCTAGTTTACACCTAGAAGATTTCACAACTTGTGCACATCTTGAACTATATCTAGCCCATACCCCTCCCCATCACTACTACTATAAGTTAATCAAATAAAACATTTACCATACATTTAAAGTATAGGAGATAGAAATTTAAATATCAATGGCGCTATAGAGAAAGTACCGTAAGGGAAAGATGAAAGAAATATTAAAAGTAGAAAAAAGCAAAGTTTACCCCTTGTACCTTTTGCATAATGACTTAACTAGTAATAATTTAGCAAAGAGAACTTAAGTTAAATTACCCGAAACCAGACGAGCTACTTATAAGCAGTAACTGGAACAAACTCATCTACGTGGCAAAATAGTGAGAAGACTTGTAAGTAGAGGTGAAAAGCCTAACGAGCCTGGCGATAGCTGGTCGTCCAAGACAGGAATTTCAGTTCAACATTAAACAATACTAAAAACCACATCAAGTTTCAACATATGTTTAATTGTTAGTCTAAAAAGGTACAGATTTTTAGAAATGGATACAACCTTTACTAGAGAGTAATATAAAACTTAAACCATAGTTGGCCTAAAAGCAGCCACCAATTAAGAAAGCGTTCAAGCTCAACAACAAAAATAAGTTGTAATTTCAACAATAAATCAAATAACTCCTAGCCTATTGGACTAATCTATTTAATTATAGAAGAAATACTGTTAACATGAGTAACAAGAAAAATTTTCTCCTCACACAAGCTTATATCAGTGACTGATAATATACTGATAGTTAACAGCCAATAAATATAACCCAACACTAAACTATTTATTAAACAAACTGTTAACCCAACACAGGTGTGCACCAAGGAAAGATTAAAAAAAGTAAAAGGAACTCGGCAAACACAAACCCCGCCTGTTTACCAAAAACATCACCTCTAGCATAACTAGTATTAGAGGCACTGCCTGCCCAGTGACAATCGTTAAACGGCCGCGGTATCTTGACCATGCAAAGGTAGCATAATCACTTGCTCTCTAAATAAGGACTTGTATGAATGGCCACACGAGGGTTTTAGTGTCTCTTACTTTTAATCAGTGAAATTGACCTCCCCGTGAAGAGGCGGGGATAACACAATAAGACGAGAAGACGCTGGACCTCCCTCAGCATCTCCACGCGGGGGGCAGGCTGACCCAATGGCATTACCACTCGAGCTGCTGGGATTGGCTGACGACTGACGGCGCCTGGACTCGAAGACCTCCATCACCCTCGCCGAGCCCAGGGTAACGCTACAGGTAGCGGGTAAGTCCATCTCATTTCTGGTGGACACGGGGGCTACCTATTCGGTCCTTCCTACCTATTCCGGGCCAGTTTCTCCTTCCCAGATCTCGGTCATGGGTATTGATGGCAAACCATCCTTCCCACTCCAGACCGGTCCACTCCCATGTCATATCGAAGGACTCCCTTTTACTCATTCCTTCTTAGTCATACCACCCTGCCCAGTTCCCTTGCTAGGCCGAGATGTCCTTTTCCACTTAGGGGCCTCCCTCCAGCTGGTTAGACTTGACCCTAAGGTCCCCTCCTCCCAACTCCTGCTTCCTCTTCTCAGCCTGTCTCTAGAACCCTCCCCCTCCTATCCCCCTCTTCCAATCACACTGAACCCAATCAATCCCCAAGTCTGGGATACTTCTAAGCCCATAATAGCAACACACCATTCCCCCGTTTTCGTCCGCCTAAAGGACCCCTCCAAATTTCCATCAAGGCCCCAATTTCCTATCTCTGAGACTCACCTTAGGGGCCTACAACCTATCATCGCCAGACTCCTAAACCAGGGACTCCTTATCCCCACGGACTCTCCCGGCAGCACCCCTATCCTGCCTGTCTGCAAGGCCTCTGGGGATTATCGCCTGGTCCAGGACCTACGACTAATCAATGAGGCCATAATTCCTCTCCACCCAGTAGTACCAAACCCATACACCTTGCTCTCCCATATGCCCCCATCCACAGCCCACTTTACGGTTCTGGATCTCAAAGATGCCTTTTTCACTATGCCCCTACATCCCGACTCCTATTTCCTCTTCGCCTTTACCTGGACGGATCCGGATACCCATACGTCCAGTCAGCTCACCGGGACAGTCCTCCCCAGGGCTTCCGCGACAGCCCTCGCCTCCTCGGTCAGGCGCTGGCACGGGACCCCACCTCCCGCTCCCTCACCCCAGCACGCTCCTTCAGTATGTAGATGACCTCCGCCTTTGTAGCCCATCTCTCAGCCTCTCAAGACAACATACTGCAGATCTCCTCAATTACCTTGGCTCTCGCGGTTATCGGGTCTCCCCAGCCAAGGCTCAGCTATCTCTGTCTTCTGTAACCTCCCTGGGGCTCCACCTTACCGCTACCACGAAAGGTCTAACAGCCGACCGCACCCGGATTACCCGTGAACTCCAGCCTCCGGAAACAGCGGAACGAATTCTCTCCTTTTTGGGCCTTATGGGATTTTTCCGACACTGGATCCCTAAGTTTGCTCTCCTCGCTAAACCCTTATATCTAGCCGCTAAAGAAACCCCTCAAGGACCCCTCACCTCTCCTTCCGCCGTTCGACAGGCCTTTCTCACCCTCTTTAACGCTCTGATATCTTCTCCCCTTTCTCTGCCCAACCCAAACCGACCTTTTCACCTTTTTGTGGATGAACGGGCCGGAATAGCCACTGGACTCCTTGCCCAGCCTGTAGGGCCTTCCTACCGCCCCGTGGCTTACCTCTCCAAACAGCTAGAGCCAACCATTCGGGGACGGCAACCGTGCCTTCGGACCAAACACTCAAACTGACTCTGGCCCACCACTAACTGTGTTTTCCTCCCACCAGCTGGTCGACTTTCTAGGCCACAAGTCTCTCTCCCTCCTGGGCCCCTCCCGCATCCAGGAGTTCCACCTGCTGGTCATTGAAAACCCAGCTATTTCTCTTCATCTCTCCCCTCGCGTGAACCCGGCTTCCCTCCGGCCTCCTTGATTCAAAAACTCTCACCATCTGTTACGGCAGCCGCCCAAATCTACCTGATACTGGGTTTCTTTGCAACTCATCCCTCACGGTAAACACATCAGTTGAAGCACCACCAGGCATGTTTTTGTGGTGCAATGGTTCCCTCACAAAAGAGATCAATTCTTCCTCTCCCTGCCCATGTATCCCTGTTACTCTCATCCCACAACTCACACTGTATAGCCAAGCCGAATTTTCTTCGCTAATCATGCCGCCCTTTACCCGACGAAAAAGAGCTATCTTTCTTCCTCTGGTCGCAGGCATCTCTCTCGCCTCCTCCCTGGTCGCTGCAGGCCTCGGCGGGGCGCGGGGAGCTCTAACACATAGTGTTTCAACATCCCGCGACTTAGAACATAAACTCCAGCTAGCCATTGAAGCCTCCGCCGGCTCCATCTCCTCTCTCCAGCGCCAGATCACCTCAGTAGCCCGAGTTGCCGTCCAAAATCGACGAGCCCTGGATCTCCTGACGGCCGACAAAGGAGGTACCTGCCTCTTCCTACAGGAGGAATGCTGCTATCACATCAATGAAACAGGACTCGTCGAAGACAACGTAAAAGCCCTCCATCGCTTAAGAGAAGAACTCCAGCGCAAACACCAACAGTCCGCCTCCCCAATTCCTGACTGGTGGCGATCCACCCTCTATACCTGGCTAACACCAATCTTAGGCCCCTTAATTCTCATCTGTATCTTGCTCATGCTTGCTCCCTGTTTTCTTAGGTTCCTTCGCAGGCGCATGGAGGAAGTCTCTCAGGTGGCCACAACCCAAATGCTCCTCGGCCCTTACACCTTGCTTCCTATAGAACCCCCCACTGGCCTCCCCTAAGCCTCGGACCTCTGGTCGCCCGACTCCCCTTTCGACGCCCCCATTCAGCAAGAAGTAGCCAGAGATCAGAACGCCGCCCCATTACACCAAAGATGTCGGGATGTCAGGCCAACTGGCCCGAGGCAGGGGAACACAATCAGATTCACAGGTTGCATCAGACCGAAACTCTCCGGACCACCCAGTTCCAGAAACTGACCTGGAGACATTCCGGACCACCCAGTTCCAGGAACTGACCTGGGGACTTTGAACCTGGCCCAGCCTTCCTGCCTTTCGAGGGGCGGGACCAACGGTCCCCCAGGATACCCGAAAAGACCACCAAATAAGGAATACCCTGCACCCTCCCAGATTCACCACACCCCTTTCCCTTCTTCCCCTATAAAATCTTGCCCAACCCTCGCCCGGGTGCGACTTCTCTGGCCCCTTTCTCTCGGACCAGTGAACCTCGCCCGGGAGCGCTCCCTAATAAAGCTCACTTGAAGCTTTCCTGTTTCGCGGTGCCGTTTGTTAAGATCCGACATTACACTTATGTGTTACGCGGGTCAGAGACCACGATCTCTTTCAGAGACATGGCAAATTGAGGTCCAGACAAGGAAGATGGCACGGGATGAGGCTGGGATACAAGCCCAGGTCTTTTGACACCTGGGCCAGTGCTCTGTCCTCATCTGATCTCTGCTGCCACCTGGCCTGCCCCCCTCAGGGCCTGTTTCCCCCTTTGCACAAAAGACAGTTCCCTGGGCTTCCCTGGTGGCGCAGTGGTTGAGAGTCCGCCTGCCGACGCAGGGGACGCGGATTCGTGCCCCGGTCCGGGAGGATCCCACATGCCGCGGAGCGGCTGTGCCCGTGGGCCATGGCCGCTGGGCCTGCGCGTCCGGAGCCTGTTGCTCCGCGGCGGGAGAGGCCACAGCAGTGAGAGGCCCGCGTACCGCAAAAAAACCAAAAAAAAACAACAAAGAAAAGACAGTTCCCTGAAGGAGTGTGGGCTTCCTTTGCCCTGCCTGTCACCAGCTCCGCGATGTTGTGGCCTAGAAGAACCCATGGCTGTCGAGAGAGTCAGAGCCACAGCCATGGCCTCTGGATCAAAATAGCGGAGTGTGGGCAAAGGCAGGGCTGAGGGGCTGCCAATCAACTTCAGCCTGGGGTTCCGGGGGCCGTCCACCCCATGGGAAACGGGAGCCAAGACCCATAGGGGTGAGTAGGGGGAGGGATGGTGGGCTCCTCCATCCCCTCCTGGCTTGAAGCTTTTCTCAGGATGGGAGAGACAGAATGAAGAAAAACATCTCTCCCCTTCTCATTTCCCTTCCTGATCTTTCCCAGGCTGGGTGGCGACAGCCCGGTTATTTGAGAAGTGGATGAAGCTTACCTGAGGGAAGGTGGTCTGGCTGTGACAGGTTTTCAATCCAGTTTTGCAGCATTGTGATCGTGGTGCCTCCTTGGGGGCCTCTGGGTTTGGACATTGCTCCTTTCTTATGAAGACTGGCTGGGCAGGGCTTTCCTGTCATCTCAGGTGATCTTCATAACAATCCTGGCTTAGATCATTGAGGGGCAATTGTTCCCACCCTAGTCTCACAGCTGATGGAAACAGGATGATACTCCTAGGATCCCTTGGCCGCTGAGCTAGGACCTGGACAGGGCTCCGACCTGGCCCAGGGCTCTATCTCTGGGGCCTTTTATGGAACTTTTATTTGAACCCGCTTTTTGCCAGGTACACCAAGTGTTTTTAGGGTAAAGAAAGGTTTCTCTTTTTCACATTACGTAAGAAAAGGAAGGGCGTTTTCATCCTCACGTGGTCTTTGGATGGCAGTGAAACATTTTAAAACTTCTCGCAGAGCGAAACCAGCACCTGCCTCGCAGCAGCGGCTGCGCTGCAGCCGACCAGGGTTTCTCTCCCACGGGTCTACGGCGTGGGGCATATCTTTGCAAACCTCTTCAAGGGCCTTTTAAGCAAAAAAGAAACGAGCATTCTCATGGTGGGCCTAGATGCTGCGGGAAAGACCACCATCCTGTACAAACTGAAGCTGGGTGAAATCGTGACCACCATTCCCACTACAGGCTTCAACGTGGAGACTGTGGAATACAAGAACATCAGCTTCACTGTGTGGGTGGCCAGGACAAGATCCGGCCTCTGTGGCGCCACTACTTCCAGAACACACAAGCTCTCATCTTCCTGGTTGACAGCAACGACAGAGAGCGTGTGAATGAGGCCCGAGAGGAGCTCATGAGGATGCTGGCAGAAGACGAGCTCAGGGACGCCATTCTCCTCATGTTTGCTAACAAACAGGGCCTATGACATCTCTTGGAAATATTCCATTCTTTTTCATGGCTGCATAGCATTTGATTGTTTTGGAGCAAAATTCCTTTTCATTCCTCTTCAAGTTTTTTCTTAGCTACTCTTGCATATGTATTTCTTCTGAGTAAACTTTAGTACAACTGTGGCATGTTTAACAAGAAAATGACAAACCCCTTTGGACTTTTGACTGAACTGTGTTTAATCTATAGTTTAACCCTACAGTACATTCACTTTTTTTATAGTTTAACCCTACAGTACATTCATTTTTCTTAGGAATATGCCATGCCTTTCCGTCTAATTAATTATTTCATGTGTGTTAGAAAAGTTTGTACATTTTTAAGATCTAGTTTTCCTGTTTCCCACACTTGTTGGTAAAATCAATCCTGGGTATTTTTGTTACTGTTAATTGTTTTTTGACTATGTTCTCCACCCTCCCATCCACCCACCCTCATTGTATTTTCTAATTGGTTATTGGTAGTTGATGAGGAAGCTATTGAATTTTGCATGCAGACACTTTATTAAATTCGCCTGTGAGTTCTAATAGCATTTCAATTTATTCTTGTTGGCTCTCTGGAGCCTTTTGCACAGACCAATTCAGATGAATAATTAATTCTCCAGCTGAGTCAATGACCTTCCCTAAATCAGGTCTCTTAGGAGTTTGGCTGAAGGAGAATGCTGTGTAAATGCAGTGTGAATAGGGGTCTTGGAAAGTTCTGGTAGCCTCCAAAAAACTTACAGTCTTTCATTCATAATTGTTCAAAATCTGTCCTAAGAAAGTGATCAGAACTGTGAACAAAAGAACTTAGGAATCAAGGCATGTATTGCAATGCTTTTTATTTAGAACAGTGAACATTGGAGACAGCCTAAGTGATTAACATTAGCGGATTGGTTAGGTCAATGTTTACTCTGTTTTCACCTGTTTCCTGATCCTCTCATTCTACCCACTCCACCCCGGGCCTCGACTTCTCCCTCAGATTGCAGCATCACAAATCCCACTGCCTGCAGAAGGCTCTGATTTTATTTCAGAGTCTGCCTGCATGGCTACTTGCCCCAGTCGGAGCTCGGCCTCCTCTTTCTCTGACTAGGTCAGGTTGGTGGGAAACACTCTGAGGCAGAGATCTGTGTCTGGTTATTAGGGAGGACTTTGAGAGCAGCATCTGTCAGGGAGTGAGGGAAGAGGATTGGGCAGCAGGAGAGTTGAACTGTGATGTAGTCACAGCAGAGTCACCAGCTGATCCCATGAGGAGATCTAAAGCTGGGATGGCCCTTCAGAGTTGTCCCAAATAGAGGTAAGGGGGCTGGGCTCTGGAATCCCTCACATGGCCAGCTGTGCTTTGGGAGGGAGCTGTGCTTTGAGGGGGGTGGAACTTTGGGAGAGGACTGTTTCTGCGGAGACACCCAGCTGCGAGCAGCCAACACTGCCAGCAGGGAAACAAATGCCTTCATCTGGAAGGAGGCGCTGGATGACTGATGCTTCATTTTACGTGTCAACTTGACTCACTCGCGGGGTGCCCAGATATTTATTTACCTATTATTCTGGGTGTGTCTGTGAGTGTGGTGTTTCTGCATGAGATTAACGTTTGAATCCAAGTAGACTGAGTAAAGCAGATTGCCCTCCCCAGTGTGGGTGGACCTCATCCAATCTGTTGAAAGTGGGAATAAAATAAAATGTTGCGTAGTAAGGGATTCTTTCTCTCTGCCTGACTGTCTCTGAGCTGGGGCATCAGACTTCTGCCTTCGGACTCAGACCAGGACTGGAACTTACACCACTGGGTCTCCAGCATGCTAACTTCAGATCTTGGACTTCTCACCCCATAATTGTATGAGCCAATTCCTTATAGTAATTGTCAATGAGATCTATAACTGTATTTGTATCTATATCTGTATCTCCTATTGGTTCTGTTTCTCTGGTGAACCCAGTGGTGCACCATAGCATTCACACACCTGTTGTGGTGGATTAAAGGTGGCTGCAAATTCTTTGCTAATCCATCCATTGAGAGGCGGAAAGTATTTCTCCTTTCTCATATATGAGGTGGCTCAGTGACAGCTTTTGCATTAGTCAGGGTTCTCCAGACAAGAGATGGATCGATTGATCTATCTATCTATCTATCTATCTGTCATCAAGATATATGATGGAGAATTGGCTCATGTGATGATGGAGGCTGAGAAGCCCCACAGTCTGTAGTCTGCAAGGTGGAGACCCAGGAAAGCTAGTGGTGTAATTTAGTCCGAGTCCGAAGGCCTGAGACCCAGGGGAGCCACTGGTGTAAACCCCAGTCTGAGGGCAGAAGAAGATGAAATGAGTTGCTCCAGCTCAAGTAGTAAGGCAGAAAACAGGGTCAGATTCCTCTTTCTTCCACTTTTTGTTCTATTCATGTCCTTTACTGAGTCCGCTGATTCGAACGCTAACCTCATCCAGAAACACCTTCACAGACACACACAGACATAACGTTTAACCTGGGCACCCATGGCCGGTCAAGCGGACACATGAAAGTAAATGAACCGTCACAGCGGGCCTTTAAAATAACATTACGAAATGTTTAATGTCATCGAGAACGGCTTATCACCTACTGTTAAGAGAAACAAGCACTGCACACAATTAGGAGTACAGTATGAGCTCAACCACGTGAAGGAAAAGAAACAGCAGAGAAGATTGGAAGACGACACGCTGACGTTTTACTAGTGGTTGCTTCCAAGGGAATGGACGCTTAGTAATCGTTTTTCAACATCTTTATAGTTTTCTGCATTTTTCATATTTTCTACAATGAGCATGTGTCATTGTGATAAGGAAAAGACTTGAGAAAGTAAACCATGAGGGCTCAGACAGTACTGGGATCTCCTGGCTCCCAGAAAAGTCAGTGTAGGGCGCCTGGGCGCCTCAAGCCTCAATCACCCGCTTGACCCTCAGCTGGGCCAGCGGCCGCCTTCCCCTCCTCAATGTGGAGCAGCCCCTGCAAACAGGAGAGTCAAACTGCTGCGGGGCCAGGCGGGGCTGCTGGGGACTCCTATAGCGTCCCCCACCGTAGGAGCACTGGGTGAGACAAAAAGGAGGCAGCGGGGGGAAAGGACAGGCACCTGAGAACGGGGCCTTGGTTCCCTCTGTGCCACCGCTCCTTGGCCCTCCGTCTCTCCACACAGCCGAGGCGGGCGCCGGGAGCTGCCGGGTCCTTTCTGTGAGTGCACCTGGGGACACGGCCCCATCCCGTGCTCCTGTGCAAGCTGGGGGAGAAGCAGAGAGAGGCATGGAGGCTGGGGTGTGTGGAGGAGGCTGACTCCTCAGGGGAGCCCGTGCAACAGGGGAGGCCCTTGCCTGTGGGTGGGTTCCTGTGGTCGCCACGTCAAGGCCAGGCTTCCTCTGCCTCCTGCAGCCCCTCTGATGGCCAAGGGGAGCTGCCGGGGAAAACCACAGGCCACAGGACTCCCTGGCTGCCCAGGAGCAAGGCCACAGGTAAAACCCAAATGAAATAGAACCCCATACTCACTCCTTTCTAAATCCCCAAACTCAGTTAAAAAGCAAACACTCCTTGGTGACAACATCCACATCGACAAAAATAATTCATGAAGTTACCTGATCCCCAGTCCAGACGAGTGAGTAAGTGCAGAGACGGCTTTGTGTGCCAAAGGGCCAGTCAAATGGGAAAGAAATAGCACTTCCTCCCAGGAAAGAGAGGGAGGCTTCTGGACTCATGTACAAATGAATGAATACCTTCCGCCCTTCCCCTCCCTCCAGTTCCGAACTGCCATCAGGCTGTTGTCACTCTACTCTGACTCCCCAGACAATGGGGCCCACAGGTGAATTCAGGAGCCCCAAGACTGTTATTCTTTTTTTTAAACATCTTTATTGGAGTATAATTGCTTTACAGTGGTGTGTTAGTTTCTGCTTTATAACAAAGTGAATCAGTTATACATACACATATGTTCCCATATCTCTTCCCTCTTGCATCTCCCTCCCTCCCACCCTCCCTATCCCATCCCTCTAGGTGGTCAAAAAGCACCAAGCTGATCTCCCTGTGCTATGCGGCTGCTTCCCACTAGCTATCTGTTTTATGTTTGGTAGTGTATATATGTCCATGCCACTCTCTCACTGTCTACCCGGCAGTTCTTCTGTCTGCCCTGTCAGGTCAAACTGCTCCCTAGGCTGCTGCCCTCTGCTCATAAGCCATTTTTCAGTCCTTTAGCACAGCTTCGTTAAAAAATCTACTTCTCTGCGGCACCCGAGAGATTTTTCTGCCGTTTTTCCAAGTTCAGCTCTTTTTGAGTCATTTCCTATACTTCTCTCCTCCTTCCACCCCTCCCTTGTCCCCAGGTTGAAGTTCTTTTGGCAGCGGAATCTGGATGTTTCCATCTCCTGCCTCTACCTGTAGAACAAGAACGTGATTTGGCGCAAGTTCTGGGACAAGATGGGGCAGGTGTTTGTCCAAAGGGGTCACAGGTAGCGAGCTCTGAATCAGTGAGAAGAGGGCCTCTTGCTGTTGCTTCAGTTTCAGGGTCCATGGCGGGGCAGGTGTGTGTGTGTGGGTGGGCAGGTGTGGGGTGATGGGTTCAGGCTTTGAGGGCAGAAGGTGGGTTGGTGTCCCAGGCCCACCCCTGGCCAGTGGCATCATCCAGGGGCCTCTCTGAACCTGAAGGTCCTGGTTGACACAGTGGACATAACAGCATCCCTCCCTCCAAGGGCTGTGGTGAAGTTGAAACGGGCTTGGGTCCTTGGAAAGTGCACAGTTCAGTGCCCTGCACACCTAGCTGAGGGGTTAACTGAGAGGGGACACAAGCACGGCTCGTCGAACTGACCGGTGCCCCTTGGGGTAATTGAGAAGAAAGGAAAGGAAAGAAGAAAGAAGAAAGGCTCTTCCCACCTTTTCTCCACCGACAAGAAAACCTTTCACGGAGAGCTGGAAGTCCACTAGTGAGGAGTTAGTTATGCTAATATCTCCTTCCCTTTCTCATCTTAAATTTAAAATCTGGCTGGCTGGGAAACACATCGCATTCCCAATCCATCGATTGAAACTCTCTCTCTCTTTTTAAATAAAATTTCCTTAATTCTATAAACACTGACTGAGCACCTGCTGACATACTATGTGCAAGACACTGGACCAGGCACTATAAACATGAGTAAGAAAGATATGGTTTCTGCAACTCGACAGAACTTCCCACCATGCTTTCACTCCCGGAGCTTGAGCGGAGCTTTTCCTGGGTCCCCATTTGGGTCCTGGGAGAAGTCAGACTTGTCTAGTTGAGATCTGGCCCCAGCTCCCACCTTCTGGTTGATGCCCCCTTTGAAGCCTCCTCCCTCAGACTAGCCCAGCGAGTAGACACTCATGTCTGGGAGCTGTGGTCAGCTGCCGGCAGGGCTGGTCCCAGGGCAATAGGAGGGTGGTCCCGGCCACTCTTTATTTTCTTGGTTACCCTTTGTCCTGTAATTTGGGATGCACTCTGATAATTTCAGACTTTTATGACAATTTAAGAAGTGCAAAGGCAGGAATTTAGTTTGGTCCCTGGGGTAATTTAGATTCTCATTTAAGCTTTTAGCCTTTTTGATTAAAATAGAGACATTTAATATCATTAAATGATGCCCCCAAACATCCTCCAGCTTTACACATGAGTCTCCCTTTCTGGCCTCCCTGAAGAACAGGCTTTTTTTCTCTTGGGTCCTTTTCTCCCTCCCTCCCTCTGCATTTTCACTTTTCCCTCTTCTGATATTTTCTCTGCTCCAAGTCCTGCCATAATCCCTGGAGACACCAGCCTCCGTGGAAATGACCTGTCCAGCTAGCCTCTCACATCCTTGGCGTCTCATCCTCAGGGCCCTCTCCTCCGTTGCAGCCCATGCTGTGGGCTTTGGTTGTGCCCAGGACCCTGCCCCCTGAGATAACACCTGCAGTCATTGCGCCTCCTGACTGCAGCCCCACCCTTTCGGCTCACCTGCTTGGTCGCCCGTAACACCCTGCTCATCAGGTCCTTCGGGACCGCCGGCCCAGGATGCCTCCACACTGTTGCCATCCCCCAGTCCCCACTGCCTTCACATGCCTCCCTTCCCAGCTCAGATTCCATGCTCCAGCTCCAAGCACTAATTGTCTACATCTTAAAATCCTTCTCTCCCTTGCCCTTCCCTTGAAAGCAACTGGCAAAAATCCAACCCTCAACAAACGCACCCAACGACTTTCCATAATGCTGGGCAGGCTGGGGCCCCGTAAAGTCCCGGTCTTTACTTTCAGCTGGACCCACAACGGCGCCCAGAAATCTCACTAGCCTGTGCCTCCAGTCAGCTCCTGCTTCTGTCCTCCACAAAGACTACTCCACCCCCTCAGACTCTGACAAGTCGGCCAGCCCAGCGGTGTGCTGGGAGATGTCTTACAACAGTCTCCAACAGGGGATGGGGAAAGCCCTGATCTGTAGTGTTTGCTGATTCTCATGGTATAAATACTCCCACTGTGGCCCATTTCAAGCTACCAAGACATCACTTAGCCACCACATAGATACCACCACATAGATAGATAGATGTAATATCCTTAAGATCAGAGTAGTAGTGAGATGGAGTGAAATCATTAGGAAGTGATGGGTTTTTAGTGTTTATCTTTTATTTATTTATTTATTGGCTG
Source organism: Lagenorhynchus albirostris (assembly GCF_949774975.1). Classification (NCBI taxonomy): domain Eukaryota; kingdom Metazoa; phylum Chordata; class Mammalia; order Artiodactyla; family Delphinidae; genus Lagenorhynchus; species Lagenorhynchus albirostris. The sequence continues at coordinate 23,443,504 of NC_083102.1, forward strand.
CGTTGGGTCTTCGTTGCTGCGCGCGGGCTTTCTCTAGTTGCGGTGAGCGGGGGCTACTCTTCGTCGCGGAACATGGGCTCTAGGCGCACGGGCTTCAGTAGTTGCAGCACGTGGGCTCAGTAGTTGTGGCTCACGTGCTCTAGAGTGCAGGCTCAGTAGTTGTGGCTGACGGGCTTAGTTGTTCCATGGCATGTAGGATCTTCCCGGACCAGGGCTCGAACCCGTGTCCCCCTGCTTTCGCAAGCAGATTCTTAACCACTGCACCACCAAGGATGTCCATGTTTGTCTTTTAAAATATAATTTATTTGATTGTAATTTATATAATATAATTTAAAAATATTTTATTTTGCGATAATTGTACATTCACATACAGCTGTAGGAAATAATACAGAGAGACCCCTTATACCCAATGATAACATCTTATGGTACCAGATCACAAGGAAATTGACATTCATGCAATCCATTGGTCTTGCTCAGATTTCACCAGTTTTACATGTACTCATTTGTGCATGTGTGTGTATATTAATTCTAAGCAGTTTTATTCCATGTGTAGATTTGTGGGATCACCACACTCAAGATACAGAACAGCTCCATCACAAGGATCCTTTCTGCTGAACTTTAAAAGCTACAGCCCTTCCTCCACCCGCCCTCCAAACCCTGGCACCTGGCAATCTGTTCATTTTATAATTTGGTCATTTCAGCTGTGCTATATAAATGGAATCATACAGTGTGTCACCTTTTTAAAATGTATGTCTTAAAGTAAACCTTTTGTTCTTAGATGATGGTAGATTCACATGGAGTTGTAAGAGATGATACAGAAGGATTTCTGTACCTTTACCCAGTTTCCCCCAATGGTAACATCTTACAAACCATAGTCGGTATCACAACCAGGATACTGAGGATGATACAGTCAAGATACAAAACATTTCCATCACCACACAAGGATCACTCCTGCTGCCCTTTCAAAGCCACACCCACTTTCTTCCCTCTTTCCATCCCCAACACCTGGCAACCACTAATCTGTTCTCCTTTTCTATGATTTTTGTCATATTGAGAATATTATATAAATGGAATCATACAGCAGGTGATCTCTTGGGACTGAATTTTTGTCACTCAGCATAATGCCCTGGAGATCTATGCGAGTCTCTGCCTGTGTCACTAGTTTGTTCCTTTGTATTGTTGAGTAGCATTCTACAGTGTGGATGCACAGTGGTTCGTTCATCCATTCACCCATCAAAGGACATCTGGGTTGTCTCAAGTTTTTGAGAATAAAGCTGCTATGAACATTCCTGCTCGGGTTTTTGACATAAGTTTAATTTCTTTGGGATAAATGCCCAAAAGTGCAATTACTGGGTTGTTTGTAAGATACTGCCCCTACTCTTTTTTTAAAAAATAAATTTATTTATTTATTCATTTATTTAATTTTTGGCTGCATTGGGTCTTCGCTGCTGCGTGCGGGCTTTCTCTAGTTGCAGCGAGCAGGGGCTACTCTTCATTGCGGTGCGTGGGCTTCTCATTGTGGTGGCTTCTCTTGTCGCAGAGCACGGGCTCCAGGCGCACAGGCTTCCGTAGTTGTGGCACACGGGCTCAGTAGTTGTGGCTCGCGGGCTCTAGAGCACTGGCTCAGTAGTTGTGGTGCACGGGCCTAGTTTCCACGGCATGTGGGATCTTCCCAGACCAGGGCTCGAACCTGTGTCCCCTGCATTGGCAGGTGGATTCTTAACCACTGCGCCACCAGGGAAGCCCCCTAATTTTGCAACATTTTTATCACCCCGGAAAGAAACCTGAATCCGTTAGCAGTCTCTTTATAACCCCCTCACACTCAACCACGAATATACCTTCTTTCTCCATGGATTTGTCAATTCTGAACATTTTATATAAATAGAATCATACAAGCATAACATTTCCAAGGTTCCAGAGCCTCTCTCTTGCCCTGGGAATTTCAAAAACACTGTTACTCTGTCTCCTTCCCTACCTGGAGATCCCCTGCTCAGCCTTCAGCTCTCACTCTCCTCTTCTTTGGGGAGCCCTTTTCTGACCCAGACTCCTGACCCCTAGGTTTGGCTGAGACCCTTGCTTTATGCCACAGCAATTTCACCTCTCTCAGCCTAACCCTCATTACACTGTTATTATTTATCTCATTGTTATGACCTATATTGTTATTATTACTAATTTATTATTAGATTGTTATGACTTACCTAATTTGTTCTCCTGCCAGACCATAAGCTCCATCAGGGCAGGGACCCATTTTCCTGTTTATGCCTGTATCCCTAGGGCTCAGCACATAAAAGCCCTCAATAGACATACGCTACATGTAAAAAGTCAATCCAGGTCTCTTGGGCCTTTGTCAGAGTCCACTGGTAAGTCAGCCTCACTGCGCAGCCGCTTATTCTTTCCCTGTCTTTCTCCTCTCTGACAGCTGGATGGAATCAGGGGTGTGCAGGGAAGGGCTTTGGACAAGACCCTGTATCTCAGAGAAAGTGGCACATTAGGAGGGAAAGCTGCCAGCCCAGAGCTGTGGTGGAGGTTTTGTGGAGAGACGTTCAGGAGAGACAAAGCATGAGGGACCAGGCTCTAAGCTCCTGTGTTTGTCTTTGCCTCCCCATCCGCAGTGCTGGGGGGGAAGGAAGTGCCCAAAATGTGTCTGCTGAATGAGTTAATGGAGACAGACAGGTCTCAGCTTTCAGGTTTGCAGCTCAGAGCACCCCGACTCCCGCTGTGTTTCTGCAGAGCCAGGATGAGGTTCTCCCCAGAGCCTGGCATATTGCACAGTTTCTGCCCTTCCTGTCCATGCTGGCACGGTGGGGCCTCATGGCTGTGCCCCAGGAGGGGGCTGTGCCCCGAGAGCCGTGCTGGGGCCCAAGGAGGAGAGGATGGACTCCTAGAGGCTGGGCTAAGGACTCCCCGGTCCTCTGCCAAAAAGGCAGCTGTCACCTTGGGGAGGTTTGCAGGATGCGTCAATGCCAAGAGCTCCCCTACAGGCTGGGCATCTGTCCTCCGAGTCAGCAATAGGTCAGAAAGCAAAGCTGGGGACCCGGGGGCTTCCCTGGTGGCGCAGTGGTTGAGAGTCTGCCTGCCGATGCAGGGGACGCGGGTTCGTGCCCCGGTCCGGGAAGATCCCACTTGCCGCGGAGCAGCTGCGCCCGTGAGCCATGGCCTCTGAGCCTGCGCGTCGGGAGGCTGTGCTCCGCAACGGGAGAGGCCACAACAGTGAGAGGCCCGCATACTACAAAAAAAAAAAAAAAAAAAAGAATCTCATGCCAATGCAGGGGACACGGGTTCGAGCCCTGGTCCGGGAAGATCCCACATGTCGCCGAGCAACTAAGCCCGTGTGCCACAACTACTGATCCTGTGCTCTAGAGCACACGAGCCACAACTACTGAAGCCCCGCGTGCCTAGAGCCCGTGCTCTACAACAAGAGAAGCCACCGCAATGAGAAGCCCGTGCACCGCAACAAAGAGTAGCCCGTGCTCATCCCAACTAGAGAAAGCCTGCACGCAGCAACGAAGACCAAACACAGCCAAAAAAAAAAAAAGTGCTGGGGGCCTTGTTTCCAGAAGGTTCAGTTCTGTGGCCCATTTGGACCTTGATCATTGTCATTTAGGGCTCTGTCAAATAATCACTGGGGGTATTTCTTAAAAAGATGTAAATGCTGGGACTTCCCTGGTGGCACAGTGGTTAAGAATCCGCCTGCCAATGCAGGGCACACAGCTTCAAGCCCTAGTCCAGGAAGATCCCACATGCTGCGGAACAACTAACCCCCCGTGCCACAACTACTGAGCCTGTGCTCTAGAGCCCACGAGCCACAACTACTGAGCCCAAGTGCCACAACTACTGAAGCCTGTGCAGATAGAGTCTGTGCTCTGCAACAAGAGAAGCCACCATAATAAGAAGCCGATGCACCGCAACAAAGAGTAGCCCCTGCTCTACGCAGCTAGAGGAAGGCCAAACGCAGCAATGAAGACCCAAAAATAAATTTAAAAAAAGATAAAAGTTTAAATGCTGCCCAAGCAGTGCCTGAATTGGAGGGTGGGAGTGAGGGAGCAGGAATGTTGAAGATCTGCACGTTTCATCCATTATTCATTCTTGAGGCTTTTACATCCTCTCACTCTCACCCCAGTGGGGTCAGCTAGGTATTATTAGCCCTGTTGCAGATGAGGCAATGGAGGCTCCAAATGTCTGGAATTGTCTGAGAACGCTGGGAGCAGTATTCAGCTGGGGGGGAATCAAAGTCTCTAGACTCCAAGTCCTTTTCACTGCTCTCTAGCACCCCCATCCCAATGTTGCTATGAGGGAGGGACCCCCTTGTCTCTAGTGGAGGCCTTGGGAAGAAGCCCGAGCTGCATAAGTCCCAGCTGGCGGGATTGGCTTACTCAGCAGAGCCCCCTACCCCTGGCCTTTGCAGCATCCTGGATTGCCTGCTGGGGGGCAAGTTGCTCATCTGGGCACGGGTGGGCTGGGGTTTTGTGAGCCTAGGAAGAGGCTGCAGCATTGGAGGAGGAGGAAGAAGCGATCCCGGGTGAGCACACTCAGTAAAATGGGGGAGAAACAAAGGCCACCTGGTGGCGGGGAGGTCCCCCACAGCTAGGGGTTTTATGGTTGTGCCTGGAGTGGGGATTTCTTGGTAGGTGAGGTCCTTCTACAGCATCAGTTCAGGGCCCATGGGGCTAGGATTATATACCAAATATAGCAAATAAAAAACCAGGGCACCCAGTTAAATGTGAATTTCAGATAAACAGTGGATCAGGGCTTCCCTGGTGGTACAGTGGTTAAGAGTCCACCTGCCAATGCAAGGGACATGGGTTCGAGCCCTGGTCCGGGAAGATCCCATATGCCGCGGAGCACATAAGCCCGTGCGCCACAACTACTGATCCTGTGCTCTGGAGCCGTGAGCTACAACTACTGAGCCCATGAGCCACAACTACTGAAGCCTGCACGCCTAGAGCCTGTGCTCTGCAGCAAGAGAGGCCACCACAGTGAGAAACCCTCACACCGCAACGAAGACCCAATGCAGCCAAAAATAAATAAATAAATTTATTATAAAAACCCCCCAAAAAACCAGTGGATCATTTTTTAGTATAAGTATACCCCAGATAAACAACAGATACATTTTTAGTATGAATATGTCCCAAATATTGCATGGGGCGTACTTATACTAAATACATTTACCGATAGACTTTTAGCCCTGAGTGCAGGGTAATATTGGGTTGGCCAAAAAGTTCGTTCGGGTTTTGTAAGCCGTTACAGGAAAAACCCGAACGAACATTTTTGGCCAACCTAGTATTTTTGTGAGGGATCCTTTCAAATGTCCCTTCAGATCTTAAAGCTCAGATGAAAAATTACTGGTTTGAAAAATTACTCCCATTATGATTATATTACTAGTGCTCAGTTCGGCTGCTGACAGTAACAGTGTGGGATAATAGGACTCAGAGTTTCACTGAGAACAAGTGCATTAAATACAAAGCATTGTGTTGAAGGGTCCGAAGTCATCCGAGTCCAGAGCACTGGGAAAGAGCTTCAGAGAAGGGAGCTGCCGAGCAGGCAGGCCGGCAGGCGGGGCACCCACGAGACCACAGGTGACCAGCGCCTGCCCTCCCCGGCCAGTGCCCTTGCACCAGCCCCGGGCGGCGGGGCAGAGTTCAGTTGTGTGAGCGGGAAAACGGGCCAGAAGCGCAGGTCGCCGCAGCGCCAGGCTGGCCTGGGGGACGCGGCAAAGGGACCTGGGGGCGCCCCGGGCCCGTCGCTTCCTCTTTGCCCCATCTGCGTTGCTGGGCTAAGCATTGCTGACTCAAGGGAAGAAGGATAAAGAGAAACTGGGGAAAAGCCAGCAGACAAAACCAACAATAAAACGAAATTTGCTGATCGAGTGGAATTCTCTCCGGAGACCCAGCAAGTTGCGCACGCGGCTGGGCGCCAGCGGGGCCAGCGGCAGCGCATTTTGCGCCCCTGCCCGGGATGCGCGGTAAACCTGGCCGTTCCCGTGCCTCCCGAGGCCGGGGGCAGGAATCTAGGATGAAGACCCCTACCGGAGGCAAGCCTGAGACCCTCCGGGACCGGGTCGGAGGAGGGGCGACTGAGACCCGGCTCGCCCCTTCGGCCCGAGAAAGGGGCACAGGGTGGGCTCCCTGAAGAGCAGGGGGTGGGGTCGCAAAGGCGTTTCTGGAAATAAACCCCGTCCAGGACAAAAGGGAAAGGAAAGGAGCAACTCAAAGGTTTCATGAGGATTTGGGGGTGGACTGTCTCCTCCGACTCCACTCTCATACTGTGGGATTCCTAATCGCCCTCTAAGAGAAACAGCGCCCCTGATCAGCCAGAAATGAGCCCTGGGAAGAGGGGAAAAAGATAATCCGGTCGGTAAAGCACCCCTGGCACGCCCACCACAGGCAGCCCTGGCTCTTCTAGCAGAGCGTTGACTATGCACCAGACCCCGTGCGAGCAGTTTTACATGCATTATCTCATTCATCATCACAACCAACCCGGGAGGCAGGCACATTACCATCCCCTGGGCTGGGAGAGATTGAGTAGCTTGCCCAAATCACGCAACTGGTAAAGGTGGCAGCCTCTGAGCCTAGCTTTTAACCCTGAACCATCCTGTTTCCTGCTGGACCCAGATAAGGCTTCAGATTCCTTCTCAACACAGAACTGGGGATGGCCACTACCCACAGACCTAAGTTGGCACAGGAATAAAACTGTTTTCCAAACGTGTTATATTGGTGCGTTGGCTCAGATGCAAATTATTGCGGCCGCTGGATGATTTGGCTGGGGCTGATACGTTTATGTGTGGAATCATAGAATAATTAATCTAGAATAGACCTAAAAAATGGAGTCCAGCATGTGGGTTTTTCAGATGAGGACGCTGAGGCCCGGAGAAGTGAACACGCTTGCCCAGGGCCACCCAGCATCAGGATTAGAATCCGGCATCTGGCATCCCAGTGGGAGGGGCCCTTGTTAACCCTCCCCATGGCTGCACTGCTCTCTGGGAGCGCAGACCTCGCTTCTGGCCTGCCCCTTTCAGCGGAGTTTGGGAGTCCACAGGCAGAGCTGGAACCCACGGCCTCTGTCCCGCGGCGGAGCGGTTTCTGGGCGGGGCACAGGCAGGCGGCAGAGGTGGTGGAGAAGTTCGCGATCCCAAGCCCTGGGCGCGCAGGACCAGACTGGGCCTCCCTGGCCAAACGCCGCCGTGGCGGTGGAAGCCGGGAGAGGGCGCGAGGCCTTGCCGGGACCCAGCCTGGCATGTCTGGGAGAGGAGGGTGGGCCAGCGTTTGTTGGGCAGCCACTAGGCGCTGGGCAAAAATCAGGGTTAAATCAGCTTAAAGGATTGGCAACCACGGCGTCCCCAGCCCGGGTCCCAGGGCAACCTGGTTCCCGTCTAGCCAGTGTTAGATGGCCCTGAAGCTGCCTTCTCAGACGCTTGACACAGGATTACAAAATGTCGTTGTCACAGACATCCCCCTCCACACACACTTCAACATAAAGGCCCTTTCTCTGCTGTTTATCCTCATTAAATATTGGATTATTTCAACAACTATTTACATATAAAGAAACATGAACAGTGCTCTGCATAAAACTCAGCAGAACACACACACCTGGATATGTGAGGACGGGGTGCATCTCCGCTATGGGGTGAGAACAGGAAGGCTCCCGCAGGTGGAACTCGCCGGTGGTGCCCCAGGTTCTGTGCTTTCCTCTTTCTTCCATCTAAACAGCACAGAAAACCAGAGAGGCAGGCTGGAGAGCTGCTGTGACTTGCCCCAGCTAACCCAGCTAAAGTGACAGGACGCCACGAACCAGACCCCAGATACCCTGACTCAGGCCTGCATGTGGTTTATTGAGGGCCACCCCCAAATTCCCCCTCCCCAGATCTGTCAAGATTCCTAAAACTTTGCTGTTATAGGCCCCTAACTCTATGTACTGCTGGAGAGTTTGGAGGTTTCGAGAATTTCCTCTCTAAACAAATCACGCTGGAAAGAACACTTCATTGGTCACTATTACTTGTAAAAGGATTCTGGCACCTGCAGAAGTGAGGGAGTGTGTGTGGGGGTATGGCAGGGACACCGGGACCCCAAAGATCACCTTCGTGTGTTTCTCACAACTTTGGCAGCGTCTTCTGCCCTCTGTGCAGCTGTCTGCCCAGCTGGAGAATGAGCTCCTCTATTTGCTATTATTTGCTCTTGTTTCTCCTGAGCCTGTACAGTGCATGGCACATAGTAGGTGCTCAGGAAATGTTTGCCAAACAACTTTCTGTGCCCCAGCTCCTCACTTGCCGTAATTTAATTGGCCTGACCCAGAACCTGCCAGGATTGGCCAAAGGGCTGCCCTTCACACTTCTCCCCCACCCCTCCCACCCCCCAGCAGCCCAAGGATGAGCATAGTGGCAAGAGAGGCCACAGGATTCCTCTAGAAATGTTTTTCAGAAGCTAGGCTCCAGCGAGGGATTTGGGAATTCCTTAAACAGCCAGTGTGCATTTGGGCATAAACGCTTGGCCTGCCAGCTCCCCAACATGTCTATTAAAGGCATCCATCAAGCAGTCCTCCTGGCCAGGCAGGGCTGGGCAGGGAGCTCCAGACCTCCAGGATGCTGCACAGAACCCCTTGGGGCTGCCTGTTCTGGGCCAGCGCCGCCCTCTCCCTGGGCCCACCTGTGGGCCGCAGCTGGGCCCTGAGACAGCAGCTGCTCATCCTCCCTCCTGGGCTGGGGACACATCTGCATCCGACAGTGCCCAGATTGATCCCTATTACCCGCCTGCTGACTGTGCAGGAGCAGAGCGTTTTCTGCAGCCTCCAACCCTGTCCCCTGGGAAAACAAAGCTGGATGTTCCCGCAGCCAGTGTCCTCACTAACCAAGGAGATTATGGCCGTGTCCGGTTCTAGGAAGAGCGAGGCCAGAGTGTGTTCTTAGGAGGGCAGGAAGTCACCAAGGAATCTCGAAGCTCCCCAAATGGGGCAAGTGGAGCGAGGCTGTGAGACCAAGTGATGCAACATGAACAAGAGGAAAATTAGAGAGAGAAAGGGATAGGGGAGGAGGGGGAACGTCTCTTGCAGATTTCTTTTTTTTAATAAATTTATTTTTTATTTGTTTATTTTTGGCTGCGTTGGGTCTTCGTCGCTGTGCGCAGGCTTTCTCTAGCTGGGGTGAGCAGGGCCTACTCTTCGTTGCGGTGCGTGGTGCGTGGAAGTCTCATTGCAGTGGCTTCTCTTGCTGCGGAGCATGGGCTCTAGGCACGCAGGCTTCAGTAGTTGTGGCACACGAGCTTAGTTGCTCTGCGGCGTGTGGGATCTTCCCGGACCAGGGCTCAAACCCATGTCTCCTGCATTGGCAGGCAGATTCTTCACCACTGTGCCACCAGGGAAGTCCCCTCTTGCAGATTTTATTTACTTCTATTATCTTTGAAGTTAGACTTCAAATGGAATCAGGAGTGCAAAAGCAACAAAGAAGCAGGGAAGGGAAAAGTTGAGAGGTCAGATAGCTGATGTGTGCTTTGGGGACCAATGGGGGGCTTGCTCCATGCTCAACCCCACGCCAAAGGCAGAATGCCAGGAGTCACCCCACCCTTGGGGCTACACACAGGTGCCTGTGACAGAGGGGCTTCCTGGGCAGCATTTGATAGGAGACAGTAACATCCTGGAGGGCAGGGACCATGTCTCTCTGGCTCATTTCTGCATCTACAATGCCTAGTACAGAGCCTGGCATACAGTAGTTGCTCAGTAAATAATAGCTGTGTGCTAGGAGCTACGCAAAGCCTTTTGCACATGTAAATTCACCTTAACCTTTCACAAGGTTATGAGATGGCTACTGTTATCCTCATTTAACAGAAGAGAAGATGGAAGCGCAGAGAGGTTTAGTTACTTGCTCAAGGTCACACAGTTAAAAAGCAGCAGCGTTGGGATTTAGAGCCAAGCAGACTGATTTGAAAGACTGCTCATACTCACCATGCTCTACACTCTTAAAAGGAGAGCAAAAAGAAAGGAAAATATCTTAGGGAATTGAAAGAGATCCTGGATATCTTTTAAACCAAGCTCTTTGTTTTATCAATTAAGGATTAGAAAGCGGAAGAGACTTGCACTAGCCAGCTATTGGCAGAGCCAGGATTAGAACCCAGATCTCCTGGCTGGAGCCTTCTACTCCACCAGCTTGTCTTCGAAGAGAACAACCAGAACCCTCCAGGGTTTGTAAACTAGATTTTTAATAGCATCAGTGTCCAGTAGGCTTGGGAAAACAGTGGAAACCGGACATTTTCTCTCTCTCCCCAGCCTTCCCTCAACACCTGGCTCTGGCCAGGCTGCCTCTCTAGGGTTCTTCAGGCCATGGCATCCCAGCCCAGCTGGAAGACATTGAGGCTTCAGGTCTCTGGGAGGTGGGTGGGAGGTGTCCCCGAGGGAAGCTGCCCAGGCCGGCCCTTGCGAACCAGGGCTCTGTCTGAGGCACCCAGTCCTCCAGGGCCCAGCCCAGGACATGAGGGTGTCCCGAGTGGACTTTCCATGCTTGGACTGCAGCATAAATTCCCAGTTCTTCAGCAACCTGACTACTTGCAATTTTCAGGGTAATTTTTCTCCCAGGGCGTTTGTTCTGGATCACTAATGTCTGGTATGTAAGATATCATTTTTGATTCAACATATTTAAAACTCATTTTTCCCCTAGACAAGACAAATTGAATTTGTCTTCCCATATGGGGCCTTTCAAAAAGATTGGTGCTGGGATGCACTGGGTTCCCAGAGTGATGTCATTTGATTAATCCTGACTTTCTTTTCCCACTTATGGGCGGGGAGGTAATTGCAGATATTCCAACTGGGAGAAGGTGTGATTGGATTTTTCTCCTATAGGGGAAAACAAATCCTTTCACGTGGGTGAGTTTCTGGCATCCGCTGTTTTTCTCTGACGCTTGGCGAACCTTCTAGAATAGAAGCCTCCCAACAGCATGCAGCCTGATGGCCCAGGGAAAACTTCGCTCAAGCCGGGGAGGGCAGGCTCAGCTGACGGGATCCTTTCTCTTCCGGCCCGCGCAGACTTTGAAAAGCCCTGCCCTGTTCACCTCAAACAACGCTGGGAAAGCTCTCTGATCTACTAAGCCCCACTGTGAAGTCTGGGGCCAACACAGAGTGGGTTTCCCGGATGCTTCTGAGGCCTGGTCACTTCCTCTCCTGCCAGCCGGCCCAGGACTTTGCCAATGAGCCCTAGGGGCGGGGCTGGAAGGGCGGGGTCAGGGCCCACTTTTGCAGGGGCCGCCATTTACCTCAGACACCTATGCTTTGCTCAGGACGCAGGCAGAGCGTCTGGGCGAGAGGGTCCCTGGAGGTTTCTAGGGGTAGGACAAAAGAATGGGGGGGGGGTCCCCAGTTCCCCAGAGGCTCTTCCTCCCATGACAGGAGGCACTGTCTCCTCTGGCCACCCTGCCGCCTTCCTTTCTTTGGTGATGAGCCGAATCTGTGAGTTGTGAGGAGGCCGAGGACGGCCGCCAGCTGTCTCTCTGATGGGGCTTGTCAGCGAGGAGTTGGAGCCCTGGGGAAAAGGCAGCGAGGTGGGTGCGGGAGAAGAGAGGCCTTGGACTGGAAGCCCCCAGCATATCAGGCTGGAGTTTCCACTCAACCTGAGACTTCGCCAGCACTCCGGGCCTGGCTAGACTTGTCCCCTCCCTCTCTGTGACCAAAGCCCCAGTCCCATACCTGGACCAGCTACCAGCCCCTGTGAGGAGAGAAGGAGCTGGATAGGCGAGGAGGAGTCCCATAGCAGGGCTGAACCTGCTTGTGGGTGACCCCCAAGTGCCGACATGCTGGGCAGCACTCTAGTCATTGCTGCTGGGGTCACCATGGCCCAGTGTTTGTACTTCGGTCCTTCTGAGCTCCTGCAGTTTGCATACCGCAAACTAATTCCACTGGGGAGTTAGCCCTGATTAACTCTGCAGCAATAACGTCTAATCTGTTAAATAAATGAACCCATGAATAAAGGCCTGCTTATTCCTGCCCATATTTTCCTGCTGCCCAAGGCAACGTAGCTCTGTGACCTTCAGCCAGTCACTTAACCTCTCTGAGTCATTTCTGTATCTAAAGAAAATGAGTGTAATACTATACCCCCTTGCCCTGGTTATTGTGGGGATCAAATGTAATAATGTGTGTGAAAGTCTTTTCTAGATGTCAAGGTGCTCTTCTCCTGTAAGGAGTCATTAAGATCATCATGCTTATGGTAACGTGCCCAGAACCACCGTGCCTGACAGTATAAGGTGTCAGCAGCAGGTATTCCACTATAAGGGAGGAAAAAAGGAAGCAATTTTCCCAGTGGAAAAAGCATGACCCCAGACAAAGCGGAGAGACCAATAATATAACCCAAATAAGAGCAATGACAACTTGGATGACTTCATACCAAGGCCCAGTCCAGGATAACCAATAACAAAATGATCCCCATTCTTATCAGGAGAAGTTCTTAGCATCCAGGACAATCATTCCACCCTTTTCTAAGTCCAGGGTCAAAGGCTATTTTTAAATTTGATGCTGTGTAGTTGAAGTTAAGGGCCAATCGGAGCTGGTTTTAGATCCTTGTACAAAAAAGTAAGGGGTCAAAGTGAGTTTCTTCTCTTCCCTTTCTCAGAAAGAAACCCTAACTGGAATAATGCTATGGAAGGCTGTCAGGAATCAGAGGAGCCAGGACAGAGATGCTCAGAGCATTCCTGGAGGGGATCAGCTATTCCTTCTGTCTTCCTAAAGTCCATTCCTGTCTCTCTTTTTGGTACCAGAACCCTCTTTTTTGGGGGGAGACTACCCCTTCCCTATTCTCATTCCAAGTAGCATTGCCTTCTTCCCCAGTTTCTGGAAAGACTCAAATTTGACCAATCAGAATACTGCATCCTCCTGGCCACAGTGATTAGTTCAGCAATAGGCATGTGACCCAAGCCAGGTCCCAGAAGAGTCAGTCCTGGGACTTTTGTTAGAACAATTAGGAAGGAGATGTTCTCTTTCCCGCGTAGTTGCCAAGCTGGAAGGTAGAAGCCTGGAGTTTTTGTGGTCACCTTTGCTACCATCTAAGAATGATGCCAATGTTGAAGAAAGTAGAGCTGAGAGATAGAGAATGATTCCTTTTGACATGGTTTGAGCACTGGTTTAGCCGCACAGGAAAGGTAAGGCAGGGCAGGGTGGGGGGGAATACGTTCCACCGCCCACAGGAACCACAGATAGTACAGGACCCTGTATACACTATGCTTTTTCCTATACATACCTACCTATGGCAAAATTTAATTTATAAGTTAGGCATAGTAAGAGATTAACAACAATGATTATAATAAAATGAAACAATTTTAACAGTATAGTGTAATAAAAGTTATGTGAATGTGGTCTCTCTCACCATCAAAATATCTTATTGTACAAATTTAATGCCTTTTCCGTCTTATCTAAGCAGTGACCACACACTGTGGCCATAACTTTTGCAGTTTGAGGTATGTCAGCAAAGCTATAACAAGTTTCTTTTTCCTTCTTCACAATTTCATGGGTAGAAGATTCGTTCTTCCTGTGGACCTTAGCAACCTCAGCGTACGAGTTTTTTCTTTTCCTTATTAAGTCCAGAACTTTCAACCTTTTCACCTAAAGACACCATATGGCTTCTCTTTGGCACATCTGAATTACCAGCATCACTACTCTTGTGATTTGGGGCCATTATTAAGTAAAACAAGGGTTACTTGAACACAAGCACGGCGATACTGAGACAGTGGATCTGATGACCAAGATGGCTACTAAGTAATTGGTGGGATACACTGGACAAAGGGGATGGTTCATGTCCTGGGCGAGAGATTTCATCCCACTATTCAGAATGGTGAGCAATTTGAAACTCATGAATTGTTTATTTCTGGAATTTTCCATGTAGTATTTTCAGACCCCAGTTGACTGAAAGTAACTGAAACCTCAGGAAACTGCGGCTAAGGGGGGAGTGCTGTATGTATATCCAGCCTGGGTGTTGCAAGTCTGAAGGCTCAGGTTCTAATCTTCAGGTGGGAGCCTTTGGGCAAGTCTTCTGAGACCTCTAAGCCTCGGTTGCATCATCCAATACATAGGATGAATAATGAACACCCGGCCACGCTCCCCCAAGGGTAGGAAGGTCATCGATCCCTCCTTCCTCAAGTGTGGAGGGCGTTTCCTGGGCTGTGTCCATGATCTCCAAATAATTACTGGGTTGTGAAGACCAGTTCCAGATTTTGTGTCAGATGCAAGGTCCGAGCCCATGTGAGGAAGGGAGGGGTTTCCCTTTCTGTGACTCTCTCCCGACTGGGGGTGGGAGGCTCTGCTTCCTGTGACTGCAGCTGCACCTGCTGGTTCTCCCTCAGATAAACACACACATTTTATGAACAGAAAACGTGAAGCTGTGAGGGTTGGCATTTCCTCAGGACTTATGGCCAAGAAAGGGTGGGGAAGTCAGAGCAACTTCAGGCTTGGTTTTCTGACCTGTGATATTTCTGGGGGACATCTGCCCGGGAGGAAATGCTGGCCTGAGACAGGAAAGCCCTGTCCGGGGTTCAGCGGCACTCAGTGCCCAGGGCCTGGCTTTGGCCCAATGGGGGAAGGAAGCCTCATGTACCTTCCAAACCGGGCCCTCAGCCTGCCCAGTTCTGCACGCCTTGAACCTCCTGAAGCTCATATGGAGGGTGTGGGGATGTGGTGGGGTGAGTAGTGCCCCTGCGCAGGGAGGGATCTGAAGGAAAAGGGATGAGCCTGCCCCTGGCTGTGGCCTGATCCGGAGTCCCAGGGACAAGGTTCTGAAGCTAGGCATGAAGTATCTTTTTTTTTTTTTTGCGGTACGCGGGCCTCTCACTGTTGTGGCCTCTCTCGCTGTGGAGCACAGGCTCCGGACGCGCAGGCTCAGCGGCCATGGCTCACGGGCCCAGCCGCTCCGCGGCACGTGGGATCCTCCCGGACCGGGGCACGAACCCGTGTCCCCTGCATTGGCAGACGGACTCTCAACCACTGCGCCACCAGGGAAGCCCTCTTTTTTTTTAAACGATAACTTAAGTGGGAAAAAGAGACAAGAATCCCATTTTCCTTCACAAACGGGCTGAGGGCTTCTCTCTATATACAGTATGTTTAATATGCAGGAGAAACTGCATGGAGGGAGCACCTCGATTTTCCTTGGGAAGGGGAAGGGAAGGTCCATGGCTTCCACGGGTCACCCTGGGGCCCAGCAGGGATGAGGCAGAGCTCTCGGCCCTGATTTCTACTCCTTTGCTTTTTTTTTTTTTTAACCAGCATCAGGACTTGCCTTCCCAGCATCTTCAGCTGGCTCTTACCATTTTCTCCTTGTTTGATTTGCTAAATATCTGTTTTAGTTCGGTGTTTCACACCCGCTCTGACAGTCTACCGTTCCCCCCCTCCCCAGACCCTAGGACATCTGCCAGGCAGTGACATCAAACGTGAAGTTAAATGCAGCTCGGCTCCACGTCGTATCCTGACTCTCCGTCCTCCCTCCACCACCTTCTTCCTTCCAAGAATGCAGATGCCCAGACAGTGGAGGGGCTGAGCTGAGTGACCCTTCCCCCAAAATATTTATTCTGGAAATTTTATCCCAAAGAAGAGAGCCTGGTATAATGCACGCTTAGGTACTCACCACCCAGCTTTAACAATGATCAACATTTTGCTGATTTTTTAATTTAACTTCACATATATATGTATATATATATATGTATATATATATATGCACACATATATATGTATACATACACATAACATATAAAAGAATATATTTCTTCCTGAAGTATTTAAAAATAAATCTCAGATATCATTGTATTTCACCCTAAACTACTTCAGTTTGACTCTCTAATGAATAAGAAAGCTTTTAAAAATAATCACCATGCCATAATCAAAGCTAAGAAAATTAACAGTAATTCCTCGTCATAATCTAAAACAGAAGCCGTATTCAAGTTTCTGTCATCGCCTCAAAGCTGTCTTTCACAGTTGGTTTGGATCTATATCTTTGAACTCAAAAAGAAGTTTGCTGAGCAAATTAAGAGTGAGCAGGAATCTAATAAGAAGTTTAACCTTTAACGGCCAGGACTGTTTTCAAGTGTTTTGCAGAATTGGTTTACATGTACATAGTGGACTTGTTATACAAGAGTCCCAATTCCTTTGGTCACCAGGTAAGAACGGAGGGTCTGCATTGTGTCAGACACTATAGCCAGACAACAAGCGGGGTGACCCGCCCACAGAGGCTCACGGCCCAGAGCAGGAGGGATGTGGCGGTGAAACCTGTGCGAAAATGATTCCCTGTGAGCTAGTGCACGGGAGCAAACAGAGGCTGTGGGAGTTCAGTGAAAGGAAGAAATGCCAACATTAGGTCCCATTTTTGTAAGAAGACTTTTTACGCAGAAAATATTCAATAATTCAGACTCCTTTGATTTGGCCTGACCTTTCCTCCAGTCAGTTATCGTAAGGTGAGGCCACAGATTGAATGTTTGTGTTCCCCCCAAATTCATATGTTAAATCCTAACAACCAATGTGATGGTGTTAAAAGCTGGGGCCTTTGGCAGGTGATTAGGTCATGACAGTTCCTAAATGGGGTCAGTGCCCTTATAAGAGACCCAGAGAACCCCCTCGCCCCTTCCGCCATGTGAGGACACGGTGAAAGATACGGTCTATGAACCAGAGAGTGGGTCCTCACCAAACAAACAAATTTGGTCCATAACAAAATCTGTTGGCACCTCGATCTTGGACTTCCAGCCTCCAGAACTGTGAGAAATAAATTTGTTATTTTTAAGCCACCCAGACTATGGTATTTAGTTATAGTATCCCGGACTCACTAAGACAGGTGATGTTTAACCTCATATATATTTCTCCTCTTTTTTTTTTTTTTTTTTCGGCCACCCAGCTCGGCATGTGGAATCTTAGTTCCCTGACTAAGGATCGAACCCGTGCCCCCTCTGGTGGAAGCACAGAGCCCTAACCACTGGACCACCAGGGAATTCCTTATTTCTCCTCTTTTCATTCATCTCCTTTTTCCTTCCTGCCCCCTTTCCCCCTCCCTGCCTCCCTCCCTCGTTCTTTTCCTTCCTTCCTTCCTTCCTTCCCTTCCTCCCTCCTTCCTTCTTTCCTATCTTGTAATTCTTCCATCTTAGTCGAATCCCCTGCCTGTCCTTGACCTCTTTCCCAAGTCAAGCTTTCCTGGAGTGGATTCCTTTCTTCCTGAGGACCCCTCTCTTAGCCTTGTGCCCCGGGATGGCCCAGGGTTCCCTGAGCGTGGCTGTGTGGTTCCTGCGCCTCTCTGGAACCTTGCTTCACAGCCCTCCCAGCATCCAAAACCACTCTATTTGCTCTGCAATTGTCTTCCTTGGAGTTCCTCCAAAAGCAGGACCTGAGACAAGGGTTCTGGTGCAGGAGGTAGATTTGGGAGGTGACCTGGGGAGGCAAGAGTGAAGAGCGGGGAGAGTGAGACGCGGAAGGAGGAAACGCCACCGAGAGCGCTTTAGTGATGTGGTGACTGGTGTGGGCACCCGGAGCTCAGTCTGGGTAGAAGGCACCTTAGAACTGCCTCTGTGGAGGGTGGGAGGCTGGCCCCCACCTCCACTGGTTGGGACTTGCTTCTCCGGGGTCTTCACTCTCCCTCACTTTTGGGCTGACCCGTGTGGGCTGAGAGCGCTCCCTAAGGCTTCAACGTGGAGTGATGCGGGAGTGGTGTGTAGGGCTCAGCTGCACTGATCTCAGAGGTGGGCCGAGGGCATCAAACACGTCTGCTACATCAATCCTCATTCCTTTTGCTTCTCTGACTCATTAATACTAATAACGACAACATAAGTTATCGAGTGCTTTTTGTGTATCAGTCACTGGTTTATAGCTTCCCAACCATTTTACCACCTAATCTTCTAAAAACACCTATGCGGACAGTGCTATTATACTCTCATTGTACAGATAATTCACTGAGGCTAAGAGAGGTTAGGTTGCTTAACCTTGATGGTTAAGCACCCCACTGGTGAAGTTAACCCAGGTGGATTTGTGTGGTCAGGCTTCACCTGACTCAGGTCCTGCTGTTAAAGCCTGCAGTAAATGGCTGGAAATTCCTTTTGGAAAAATAGGGTGTAATATTTTGGTTGTGTGCTGTTGTGCAGAAAGCTGCTGGGATGGGGTCTTCAGAAACGTCCTCCTGGGTTGATCTGAGGTTTTTCTCACTAGACTCAGCTGAAGTCTTGCCTTTGGAGGTTGAACGTGACCAGAAGCTGCCCCAAGACTCTGCCAGGTGCTTGGCAGTTGTGAGCTGCTGCCTCAGGGGAGCACGACAGGATGCCTGAGGAGGGAAAAGGATCTGGAAGTTCAGCTTGAAAAACACACCCTTCCACTCTGACCCTGGGAGTCGCCTCACAGAGGAGCGAATGGCACCCCTGCCGGAGACCGTGCTACTGGGGGCTGCTTTCCCAAGCCGGCAGCTGGAGGTGGGCGGGGGCTTCTCAGGCTGTGTCTGCTCAGAAATGAGAGGGCTCAGACGGTCCCAGCCCCTGTTCCGCACCTCAGGCGGGCAGGGACTGGGGAGGATCATGGCATCAGCACCTTCCAGGTCCCTGGGGATGACTGAAAGGAAAATGTTGTAAGAGATGGACCGTGGCCTGGACTTCTCAGAAACATGGGCCAAAAAATTCTCTCTTTTCTATTTAAGTGGGTTTGCCTTGGGTTTCTGGCCTGAAGAAGCCAGACACTTCCCCCCAAAGCTGCCAAGTGACCCACTTAGGCTGCTCTGGCCACATCTGACTGCCCCCCTTCTGCAGTCTCCCCTCTGTCAGGAGCTTGATCTCCCTGCCCCTCCCCACCCAGGAAAGGATGGGCAGCTGTCCTCTTCACTGGAGGTGAATTTGCACCCGTTTGCTCCCTGGTCCCAGATCACTGACATTTAAAGCCTGCTGCTAATTGTGATGTGACAAGAAGGAGATTCACTTAAATCTACTCTAAGCCAGACACTGCTAGGTCATTATCTCATTAAACTCTCCAGAGCCGTGAGCAATTATTTTTGGCGGGGGGAAGGGGGCCCTTGAAATCACCCATGGAAGTGACTGCCTTCGATGGGCCAGCCCCCTGGGTCCTCTCTGGGGCTTGGGTTGAAACTCTCAGGTCCAAACTGCACCACGGAGGTGAGTGGCTGTGCTCTGTGCCCTCGACCAGAAAAGTCCTGTCTTTTGGAGTCTGTGCACCTGGTCTGTTATTGGGTTGCATGTTTTTTGTTTGTGGTTTTGTTGTGGTTGTTCTTTTTTAGTTTTTGTTTTTTAAATAATGTGGTGCTTGGTTTTTCTCAAGGATGATTTGTAGACTGGTGCAGAATGTGCTCTGAGCTTTGGGGGAATCCTTTAGCCTGAATAACTGGCGGCCTGCTATGGCCAAGCCGGGGCAGAGCTGACCCCAGGGATGGACGGGGGCCAGCCAGGCGGCGCCCTGTCACACACAAGCAGCTCTTCCAAAGCCCCTCCAGGACAGGCGACAGCAAACAAAGACCGAGGGGCAAAGGAAATTTATTTGGACTTTTTGGAACAAAAAAATTGTTTTATGTTACAGAAAAACACAATCGTTTACATTTTGGAAGCTTCACACTCTGGGAATGAGCCCTAGTGCCAGGTTTTGTGAGCAAAAGGCTTAAAACACCCCAGCCTGACTGGGTGGCTGTAATTATCAGGACTTATTTTCCAGAGCAGGTCTGACTCTGTCCATCACATGAGTCTCACTCTAGAACTTTTGACTCTTTCAGTAGCAAACATCTTTACCGCTGAAGTCCTCTTCAACATGACCCTTCCCCTCCCATCTTTCCATTCTCTGCCTTCCTTTGTAACTGGCTAATTACCCTGTCACCTTGGTGTCTCAGCACCAAAGCTTCAATAAAACAGCCTCCTCCCTCCAGGCAATTCACTTCCCTCACCTCCTGCAAAATCGGCCTCGGAACTCCTCTCTTCCAGCAAGCACTCCAGTTCTCCCTGCCCAACCCTGTTCGTATCTCCAGAGACCATTACCTGGCTCAAGGGACACGCTGTGGGGGTCAGAGGACCTGGGTTCTAGTCCTGGTCCTGCCACCT
This sequence comes from Lagenorhynchus albirostris, assembly GCF_949774975.1. NCBI lineage: Eukaryota > Metazoa > Chordata > Mammalia > Artiodactyla > Delphinidae > Lagenorhynchus > Lagenorhynchus albirostris. Next base: position 23,463,513 of record NC_083102.1, read on the forward strand.
GTCTGCTGTTATGGTCTTAAGTATCTTATTACTTTTAAATTCTCAGCTATCCTGCTTCAAAGGGATGTGGCATCACAGTAACAGATGCTGACATGCCCTGAAAAGTAAAAATGCTACCGAGTGCAAGCAGGATTAGCCTGTGGGTCCTGGGCACCTCCCTCCTCAGCTCAGCATTTCCCACCTGCTGAGGACCGCACTGTGTCTCAGCTGCTCGGTTGCCATGGTGAAACGACAGCCTCTGCACGCTCTTGAGTGGGATTTTACCATCTGGAATGGAAGGTCCCTGAGGGTAGGGCTGGATTTAATATTTATTTGGTGAGGTTCTCAGCCCACGGCACCAGTGGGGGCTGAGCACAAGCAGGTGCTCAGTCTGAAAACTGGTTGCTTAGATTCCAATTTCCTTGGACAGATCCACCTCCTGTAATGCGATGACTGCATCACAGTGACAGGATGGTGCGAAACCCAAGCCCCCTCGTTTGTTCTACTGGACATGACCTCTAGCGAGAAGGGCGCTGCTGGAGGCTGGTCCTGGGGTCCTGGGACTCCCTGACCCAGTGTTGACCCAGGTCTTGGGACCATCTGCTAAAGCCCACAGACCCCCTATAGATTTCACCCTCCCACTAGAATAAAAATCCTTCCCAAATGGATGGGAAACATGGCCTTGCTTTGGGTGAGCATGCAAAACCCAAGTAGGGACACTACCATGTTATAAACCCGGTGTGGGATCAACCCAGACCATTCGAAGGCCCACGCCAAGGACCCCTGCTCTGGGGATCCCTGTCTCCAATGTGGGGTCCTCACTCCCTGATAAGCAAGACCACTCTCTAGCAGTCAGAGAAGGCCAGAGCCCACCACTGCCCCAACAATCTCCAGCTTCAGCCCCCTCACCACTCTGACCATGGGCGGCTGGCGAAACACCACAACCCTCCTGAAGGAGTCATCGCCTCTTCATGAAAACCACGAAGATGAGAAAATGACCTCATCCCACCCAGAGAGCCCATCAGACAAATGTTATTCAGAAAATACATTCTGGATTCTTCCCCCTCCCACCAACACGTTCCCTACCTCCCGTTGCACACGGCTATATGTTACACTTGACAAAATTCATCTTCTTCTTTTAAAAAATAACCTGGCACGTCGAGATCCATTCAGGGCAATGCCATTGCAAACACTGTAATTTAAAGTTAGTCACAGTAGGACTTCCCTGGTGGTGCAGTGGTTAAGAATCCACCTGCCAATGCGGGGGACACGGGTTCAAGCCCTGGTCCGGGAAGATCCCACTTGCCGTGGAGCAACTAAGCCCGTGCGCCACATCTACTGAGCCTGTGCTCTAGAGCCCGTGCTCCGCAACAAGAGAAGCCACCGCAATGAGAAGCCTGCGCACGGCAACGAAGAGTAGCCCTCTCTCGCCACAACTAGAGAAAGCCTACCCGCAGCAGCGAAGACCCAACGCAGCCCAAAAAAAATAAAAAATAAAAAAAAGTCAATCACAGTAGAAACAAAGCCAGTCTCTAGAAAACTGACTTGAGGACCCTCAAGTCAGTCAAAATGGGTTTGCCTTGGTCAGGCCCATTGATGGGATTGGAAACAGCACCCCAGCAGCATCCTGAGCCCTGGCTGACCCCAAAGAGCCTGGAAAAGCTGGCGTTTGGCTTCAAATCCATCCAGAATAAAATGCATAATAAATAAGTAAATGCTTCCAACTTGTGTTGCGTGGGAGTATCCAGCTGTGTGTGCCTATAGCCTTCACGATGCTCCCCGGATTTTCAGAGGGAATCTTGCTTGATCGTGCAAAGGGTCTAAAATCACCCCGGGTCACGGTGAAGCATGCAGTGAGAGGGAGACGGAACAGGGAGGAAGGCTTCTGTGAAAATCCCAGACCTAGTCCACTGTTTGCTGGATGGGCCCTCCTTCCCGGTGGGCACGGAACCATGTATTTATATCTCTGGTTTCCTGCCTTGGAGTTTTCTGCCTTTGGAAGAAGAGCGGCTTAGAGGAGTGACAGAGAAATGACCCGCAGGCCTGCATAAAGGATGTCCACACAGGCTCTCTTCTCCTGCAGACACCTGGAAGCTCAGGTTTCTTCCCTCAGCTTTGGGAAGAGAGGTTTTCAAGGCTTCAGCACCCAGGGCTGAGGTCCAGCTGCCGCAGCATGTCCTGCAGAGACCCCTGCAGCCTGCTCAGGGCCACCACCTCCGTGGAGTAGAGGGAGGCTTCCAGGACGCCGCCCAGGCTCTCCAAGGTCTCCAGGGCTCTGGCCTGGGGCAAGGGGCAGCTCTTGGAGGAGGCCAGCAGGTGGAGAAGGTCCCGGAGGTTCTCCAGGTCATTAGATATTTGGATCACATTTCTGGAAGGCAGACTGGTGAGGATCTGTTGGTAGATCGCCAATGTCTGGTCCATCTTGGACAAACTCAGGACAGGGGTGAGCCCAGGGATGAAGTCCAAACCAGTGACCCTCTGTTTGGAGGAGACGGACTGCTATGCAGGAGGAAGGGGAGAGCAAGAGCTCAGGGGAGAGAAGTCAGCTCCGCAAAGCCCCTGGCCCTTCCCGCGAGCGTGGAGGTGTCTCCTTTCCCCCTTCCGCACCATCCTGCCTAGGCCCTTATTTCTTGTGCCCACGTGGCTGCCAAGCCTCCAAACTGGTCTCCCGGGCTTCTGTCTTCCTGCCCTTCCCATAACCACCCTGCCCTCCACTTCCAGACCAGCTTTAGCAGGCCGTTTCCTCTTCCAGATGCCTCTGCTATAGAACCAGCCATGACTCCCTATTTCTTACTTACTGACTTAAGTCTCTTCCCCAGGCATTGAGGTCCTCCATACATGCCCCTCCCCAACCCTTCCACCCACAGCGGATGCCTTCCTCCCAGACAGGTTCTCCACGAAGTCTCTCCCCCTTAGGGATCAAGGCCCCGTCTCACTCCTCCACTCCAATAACTCTGGTTACCAGGAGGGGCTCTCCCCCTCCTCCGCTGCCCGCAGCGCTCACTGCCTGCACCACACCTGTTGGGACACTCGGGGTCTATCATGTGCAGCTTGTTGAATGACTATTTTGAAAACAAGGAGACTTAAGCGTTTTCCCCTATGAAATGCTCAAGACGCTATCTAGTTCTGAGCTGTCCCTGCTTCCGGCCACCTAACGGCTCCCTGGCTGCCCAAGGCTACTGTTAGAAATCCAGAGAGGCCAGGAGATGTGGAAGTCTCTGGATTGCTCCATGCAGGTGGACAAGTTGGCTTTTAAGGCAGGGGGATAGCAAAAGCCACGTCTGAAAACATTTGAAGAGGGCATGCTCTGTTCTGGTTCTGCAGGAGGGGTGTGTGTGTGTGTGTGGGGGCGGTCACTAGCTTTATCTAATTTAATCTTGAAATGACCTTGTGAAGACTATTAAGGTAGTCCTATTATCTAGATGAGGAAACCAGGGTTTAAAGACATTGAGGGGCTTAACTAGCTTAAGATTTTACGGATAGAGAACAGAAGGGCGAGGATTCACACGTAGCCTTCCTAATTCTAAACACCGACCTCATCTGGGAAGTGGCTGAAGGTATAGGCTTGTGGACCCCAGAGAAAAGACCCAGGGGACATTGAGAGCTGTTTGCAAATACGTAGAGGGTGGTATGTGAAAGAGGGCTTGATAGGCAGGACCAGCAGTAATGAGGAGAAGCTTCACAGGGTCAGCGTTCAGCTACCAGCCAGGAAGAATGCCTAATGATTAGAACGTTCTAGAGATGTGTTGGAGGCCCAGAGAGGGTGCTGCTGGGGCCCTGGTCACCTGCCAAGGGGACACCGGACCCTTATGCTCTGGTCCTGGGCACTAGGATTCCAGTCTGGGAGGAAGGGGAGTGAGGAGGTGGGAGGCAAGGGGAGATCAGGAGAGCAGAGGCAGCTGTCCACGCAGTCGGGAGGCGTCCAGGCCGCCAGGCCCCTTGCGCGAGGCTGCATGGCCTCAGCCAAACTCTGAGGTCCGGTTTCCCCACGGGCCAGCCACGGTTCTACCTCGTCTCCCAGGCCCTCCCTACCGTGTGTGATATGTCATTGATCCTGGTGACAATCGTCTTGATGAGGGTTTTGGTGTCATCCTGGACTTTTCGGATGGGCACAGCTTCAATGTAGGACAGATAGGGCCAAAGCCACAGGAATCGGCACAGGGGTCCACAACGCATTTTTCTTCCCGGGATGTGCTTCTGGGGCCTGAAAACAGAAGGAACCACACGTGGCATGTCGCTGGGATCTCAGAGAACACCACAGGTCACGTTACCAACCACATTCTCAGATGCGGATAAAAACGAGATTTGCTTTCTGCTTGTGGTTATCATTTCCTCAAAGACAATTCATTATCTAGAAATACAGTAATGAAATGCATTCCCTTGGGGAAAGGCATGGCCGCATCTAGGAAACCACGGTGAGGTGTGCTGTAGACCGCAGAGCAGGAAGACAGGGCATGAGTAAACGGACGGGCTTTTAAGGTATGGCTTGGATCCAGCCATTTACTAGCTTCATGACTTCAGGCATATCCTATAACCGCTAAAAACTCCTGCCTGCGTCCCCTGCAATATACCTATCGCCAGGCTTTTATGAGGATCAAATTAGATAACGTGTGTGAAAGAGCTTTAAAGGTGTTGTGAGGTCTCTTACTACCCTATTATTAGAGATTGTGTTACTGTCCTCTCCATTAACTCTCTCATGCCATATTTCCATGATGGCATTTATCACTGGCTTTATTACTTCCTTTCTCTCCCACTGGGAGCCTGAATCCAACCGGCACTTATGGAAGGTCTGGTAATACGTCAGATGCAGTGCTGGGCACCAAGGATGCCGCAGTGGACAACGGATGTTCTCTACTCTCAAAGTGCTTACAGTTGAATAGGAGAGATAAATAGGTAAACACACCATCCCAATACAGGAAGAAAGAGCTCTGCAAGAAGGACAAGATTTTGTGGGAATACAAAGGGGGGCTCCCTGGAATAGGTGTCACCTGAGCTGGGTATTGAAGGCCAAGGAGGGAGCAGGAAGAGTATAAACTGGTTGCATAAGTGGCCAAGAAAACAGCCGGTGCAAAGGCATGAAGGCAGGAGAAAGTATATAACACGTTCACCCAGAATGTCTGAAACTTTCAAAGTCATGGAACCATGGATTCTAACATTAATAATATGCATGCAGATCCTTGATTAAGCAGCAAAGTTTTAATGAGATACATGAGGCAAAAGGTAATCAGGTTAAAGGTATGTGAGTCTGTGGCCAATGATCCGTGCTAAGTATGTGTGGATGAGCGTGAAATAATGATCAAGGGTAAGTAAATGTTAGCACGAAGGTCCTGGAGATGGCAAAAAAGTTCATCTCTGCTTTTTGTGTTCTGCCTCATCTGGGTCTTGATAAGAACAGGTAACACATTTTCTGTCCATAGATGGCAATTTAGTATGATTCATATTCTGGCAATATAATAGAAATAAGCAGTCTTGGGAATTCCCTGGTGGTCCAGTGGTTAGGACTCGGTGCTTTCACTATGGTGGCCCAGGTTCAATCCCTGGTTGGGGAACAAAGATCCTGCAGGCTGCACAGTGCAGCAAAAAAAAAAAAAAAAAAAAAAAAAAAATCTGTTTCTATATTATAATGCTTGATCAAAGGTATTTTTAAAAATTAATTAATTTGTTTTATGGCTGCGTTGGGTCTTCGTTGCTGTGCGCGGGCTTTCTTTTGTTGTGGAGCACGGGCTCTAGGTGTGCGGCCTTCAGTAGTTGTTGTGCACAGGCTTAGTTGCCCCGCGGCATGTGGAATCTTCCCGGAGCAGGGATCGAACCCATGTCCCCTGCATTGGCAGAGCAGATTCTCAACCACTGTGCCACCAGAGAAGTCCTGTTTTTTTTAATCTGAATTTTACCGAAGGAGAAAAATGAGACTCAAGAAGACGCGCTAACTTGTCCAAAGTCAAACAAGTAAGCGGCAAAGCCAGGATTCACAGCCAAAGCTGCTTCACCCAGAAAGGCTGGGCGCTTTCTACCCTACCCCACCAGTTTCTCCAAGCTTTAAGGGAAAGCCCAAATTACAAGGCACTCCAATGACCAACCAAGGGCAGCTCCTGAGACCATGGCATTCGGGAAAAAATACCCTGCTCTATTCTAGGATGAAGCTATGAGATTGTACCCCTGTATCAACTTCATGTATGAAAAATACTAAGTAATTCGGGAGGGGGCATGTCAAATGTTTTTGTGCTTGTTCTCTCTCCTAAAAAGTTAATACTGCTTCTATTAACTCCTTATTCCCTGAGTAAACATGCCCACCAAATGTTTGAGGAATGGAGTTAAATAGTGCTAACCCCTCAGTGTGATTCCATGAAACCCTAGCAAAGGTGGAAGCACAGTGGTTAGGCCCCAAAGCTTCATCAGTGGGCTCTGCCCTTATTAGCTGTGTGTATCTGGGCAAGATATTTAATTCCCTAAAGCATCGGTTCCCATCAGTAAAATGGAATGAATCATACCACCTGGCTCAAAGGTTAATTGAAATGAACCTGTAAAGCCCCTGCCCATTGTGTGTGTGTGTGTGTGTGTGTGTGTGTGTGTGTGTGTGTGTGTGTGTGTGTGTGTGTGTGTGTGTGTGTGTAAGGGTGAGGGTTGGGGGCAGGGGGAGTAAATATCAGCTTTTTTTGAATTGTGTAGTTACTCAGCAGCGCTTGGAATGCTCTGGCAGCACTACCTGTAGCCAACCCTGAATCTAGCATTAGGCCCATCGCCTCGCCTGGGCCATCTCAAGAGGGTGCCTGGTATTTCTGGGTCCTCCCCCTGCAGCACAAGATAGAGTGGTAAACTTTTCTAGGATTCATGTGTTAATGACACCCTCCTTCCCAAGAGAATTTATTACCAGATTAACTCTGGTCATAGTCACTCTCACATAATGGCCACCCTTTAATACCTGAGTGGAAAAACAGTTTTACTAGCCCCCTCTATCACCACGGATAACATGCTTCAGTGGGCGCTGAAAATAAATCATAGTTCCTTGAAACGCGGAATTGAGGAACTGCTGCTGAGTAAGTCTGCCTAAGAGGAGAGGCCAGGGTTAGGGGAGCTCCCTGGGGGGGGCTGCAGAGAGAACTCATAACAGGCCCATCTGAGATCAAAGTGATGGGGAGACCCTGGCCAACAGGCACACACAACATGAAACACACATGCTCACACACACACATATCAACACATTAACCCTTTAGTGAAGGCTCGTGATTGTCTCCAGTACCTATTGCCTCTTCGCAATTAGTAGCACATCCAGGTTTAGATAGAGGTGTGGCCATTCAGAATAAATACGATATTTCCCAGCCGGTGTGGCGATGCGACTAAATTCTGGCCAACTGAGTATAAGCAGAATGCGATGTGGCAGCTCTTGTGCTGTGTGCTTCTGCTCCTCCCTTTTCCATCCTTTCCTCCATCCTGATGCCTGAACTGTGGTTGTGGCAGCTAGCATTCTGGTGCTTCTTGGGTCATGAGGACGAGGGCCTTACCGTATGAACACTGGGGTAGGGAGCTGGAGGGGGCCAGGTCCCTGAGGACTTGCTGCAGGCGAGATGACATGCATGAGCCACCTACCTCTGAACTTGTACTGAGTGTGTGAGAGACATAACCTCTGTCTTGGTTAAGACACTGTTGTTTGGGGTCTCTGCTAAGTGCAGCCAAACTTAATGCTAATTAATTTATACACCCAGACACGGGCAGACGTCAAGTTTTTCTTGGTTCACCTGAATGTCAGTACCTGGGTGGGGCCTGGCGGTGGCCCGAGATTTTGGGTTTGGGGGGAAGGTAAGAGCAGGGTCTGGGGATTGGGTAGGGGAGGGATTATCCAAGACAGCAACTACAGCTTCACGGAGCACGGCACCTGACACATACTAGTTACTCAATATCTGTTTGATGGTTGACAGCTAACATGTATTGATCACCCACTGGGGGCCAGGGACAGAGATAAAGAGACATGCAATCGCAGAAAAGTGGGATCAGGAGTGGGGACAGTCGGGGCTGAAGACTGGTGGTTCTCCCAGGAAGCTCAGGTAGTACACCACAGTATTCGGCGTTGTTAACTACTTACATATATTATTTGTTAAAAATAAAAGTAAAGAGCAAAACTGTGCTCTTAAACAACTGGTTTAAGAATTTACCTAATTAACTACAATGCAAGGAATTGTAAAGAGATAAAATGCCTTGGATAACTCAGGGGAGGAAGTCGTGTGTAAACTTATGAGCTCTAAAGCCGAGCTATGTTTCAGTTGGAGCATAGGACCTTGGGAAAATTTGCTAACCTCTTGCAGACTCAGTTTTCTTAGCTGTAAAATGGGGATGAAACAAGTCATAATTCCCATCTGTGGCTGAAATGAGATAATGTATGTAGAATGCTTGCTCTGTGCCTGGCACGTGGCCAATCCCAATACATGTTAGCTGTTGTCAGCATTACTTCCAGCTAGGGAATCAAGGAAACATCTTGGAGGAGGTGGCATTTAATAAGGGCCCTGAGAATGGGGGGAATGGGTTTGTGAAGGTGGAGGAGAGGGGCACCCCCAGCAGAGGGCTCAGAACATGGTGGCTCTCAGTTGGCACAGGAGGTGTGATGGGGGGCAGGGAGGGGTGGGCTGTACCACCTTGGCTGTGCAGGGAGGCCAAGCTATTTCTGTGGAATTGAGGAGCTCTGATCACTCCCAGGCTAATGCTTTCAGCACAGGTGACAAAAAGGACGGAGATGAAAACTGGGAAAGGCCACCCACCCACTTCTCCACAGAGCAGCTTGCCTCCGCCTTCCCCAGGAAGCTGGCCGCCTCCAGACGTGAGCTCCCTCCCCTCCCCTCTTGTCCTGGGGGATGCAGCAGACGAAGTGGGGGCCTCTATGTCAAGGTGGGGGGGCGCTTCTCTAGACTCAGGCTAGAAGGTTGGCTGGCCCCAGGGCAGGCCTGCCCACAGCCTTTGGATTCCAGCAGTCAGAGGGGAGGTGGGGAGAGCTCTGGGTCACAGAGGCCTTTGCTGGTGGAGGCTGCCAGCTTTGAGCTATCCAAACTCCTCTGTCTTCTCCCGGTAGAAAGTATCAGAGGTTAGGAAGGGCACAACCTTCTCTCTTCCTTCTTTTCTCCAGCCATCAGGTTTTTATACCTCTCTCTCCAGTAGCCTTTGGTATACTACTGTGAATTAAATTCAGGTGATGTGGTATTTACTGTTAATTTTACGGAAAAAACTTTGGACAGTCAACACCCTCTCTCTCCCTGTAGAAATCCTTCCTGTGAGCTCCCTCGCATTCTTCCCTCTCAGCCTTCCTTCCTTCCTTTCTCCCTAACTCCAAGTTGGAAGGGACTTGAGGATGGGGAAAGGACAAAGGATGAACAGACAGAGAAGGCTGGGTCCTGATCCTTCGAGTTACTCAGAATCCAGTGGAACAGATAGAAGCTTAAACGACTCATTTTAACACAACGTGGTGAAGGTTACAAGAGAAGGAACGTGGAACTGGGGGATCGTGGGGAAAGGGGGTGACTCTGGGGAGGTGAGGAGAGCTTTGCACTGAGACCTGAAGGACAGGAGTTCCCCAGGGGGAAGAGAGCAAGCAGGGCCTTCCAGGCCAAGGGGACAGTGTGGAGCTTGGGGAAACCATGGTGGGTTTGGGAGAATTCAATATGGTAGAAGGGTAGAGTATGTGAGGCTGGAGAGCTAGAATGTCCCGGGCTTGATTCTATGTGTAGCCGGGACCTTTCGGGGAATCTGCCCTGCTCAGGACACACACACACACACACACACACACACACACAGAGACACGAATCCTGGAGGCCATGTTTGCATGAGCAGTAGTGGGCAAGAGAACCAGAATACTCTACTCTTCCCTTTCCGTGTCCCTTCCTCCTCCAGCTCCTGATTGGGTCAATTAGCGTATCTCCTGGTAATTTAAAGTAGTGCTCCGAGGAGTCCAGTTTGCCTCTGATGAGGACTCAGAAGATCAAGGGTAGCCATGGTTGGCATCACATGCATGGAATAGCTAAGAGAGACCAGGGTCCATCCAGCTGCTGAGAGGTGGATTACGGTCAATGCCTGGACTCTTTCTTGACCTTCTTCCTGGTTCCTGACCTTGTTGGTTCTAGGCTCTCCCTGTCCTTAGCCTCCAGTGTGAGATACTCTTCCACACATACTACTCACTTGAGTAGCTTTCAACTTTCTGAATATATTTTTTCATCCAGGAGACATATAGATACACACATGTAAGAGAAACAAGTGTCAGGAAATAAAATTCACCTTTACTATGGGGGATGCACTCTTGAGAGTCTCCGTTCTGTTTTTTAAATGTTGGCTGCAATATACAGTTGAAAACACTGAGCTAACATGAGTGGTTTTCTCTTATTTGCAACCGGAAGGCTGGTTGAGAAATCACGTTAACATACTTAACTGGTAGCCAGAATGTGGGTGCGAGGGGTTATATTCTTCCTGTTCATCAGAAACTACCCTTAGATTTGATCTCATCAGGGATAACAAATAGGTTTCAATTCCCGTGTCAACTCTGATCAATGTTTAGCGGTTCCTTGGAGTGCTGAGTGGAGATGAATCTGAAGCTCCATCCAGTCTCAGAGGGAGAAGGTGCCGTGATCAATTAGTGATGTCTGCCGGGTGCAGGAGTGGTGGATATGCCACTTGTTCAGCATCTCCCAAGGGCCTGGCACAGAGCAGGTGCTCATTAAATTTTTGTTGAATGAATGAATGAAATATTTCCCATCCCTGATCTTCATTGTCTAACAAGGTTAACCTACCTCTACAATGGTTTACCTGCTCCCATTTTAAAGTCACGATCTAGAATTCACTTTTGCCCAGCAGGAATTCCTAAGAAACTTTCTTAATGAAGACGGAAAATGTTTCAGCATCCTGGTCTCCTTTTCATGGGGACTTTGGTCGGCTTCCTGCATCCCATAGATGTCCTCTAGCACCACATAGGTCCCTATTCCCTTCAGCTTCCTGCGTCCTGCTCCATCTTAACTATTGTCTCAGATGCTCCCTGCCTTGGTCCCATTCATCAGCTTGGCTCTTCCTGCTGTGCTCTGAGCCTCCTGCCCTTCTCAGAGGTCTCTGCTCTGCCCGGCTAGTCTTCCCTGTGGTTTCCCCCCTCTTCCCTGGCACCCCCAGCCTGGAGCACCCCAGAGTACAAACTCAATACGTGCACAGATGGGGATGAACTCTTCCAGGGGATGGATGAGATATCGGCATTGACACCGATCGCTCCAGAGAGCTGACAAATTGAACAGGAAAGACTGTAAAATGCACTCTGCTGAGAAGCAAGGCACGTTTGTCGTCACACATGGAGTAGTGCAAAGGCCTCTGTGGGCCCAGTCATCAGGTGGGTTGTTTTTAAGCAGAAACCGCCTCTCTTTCTACTTCTCTGAGACAGCTGTGTGGACAAAGAAGAATTTCAAGGCTCTCGCTGGCAGGCTACAAGGGAGCTGTCGCCACTGGACTCCTACTGCTGGTGGGAACAGGGCCTACTGACTGACGGATTGCAGGAGAATTTGGCTCGGTTTTCCTTTAAATTACATGCATGTGGTTGAAGGATGCACATACCACAAGGACACCACCTCCCTGGAGCCCTTCTCTCTCTCTGACCCCCACTGACCCCCACGTTCCCCTAGGTGGCATCGAGGCTAGAGCGGGGACAATGACCCAGGTTCTGTGAAGAGAGCTCTCCCAAGCGGCCACCTCCGTACCCTGCATGAACCACTCAGACACAAGAGGCATCCGCCTGGGGCTGACAGGCGGAATTCATTGCAATCTCCCTGGCTCTGTCCTTGGCGATTGGAGCCATTTCCTGGAATGGAGGGGGGAGGAAAATATTTCCCCCAAATACCAAGAAGAGTTATTTTGGGCATAAGATGTGCAAAATAAGACAAGGACACTCCTTTGGCCAACATGGAAACGTTCCCCTCAGCCCAATGTCCTCAACTGCTTGAAAAGGAAAGAACCAAATCACACCCACTGTTTTTCTCTTGCCTTTTCCCCCTGCCTACATGAGAGAACGGATCAGCAAGGCCTTCCCGCTCAGGAGGGCGTTAGTGTGGGAGTGACTATGATTCTGTTCACCGTCCTGGTGGGAAAGAGACTGGATACCCTCTGTCCCACCAGTGTCAGCTGACCACTGCCCGCCTCAGAGCTCTACAGAGCAAACACCAGAGAGCGGACAGAGGTCAGTGCGGGGAGTCATCCAGCTCGTGCTCCTGGGGTGGTGTCTTCAAGTCCCTGCCCTCTGCCCCGCCTCCCCTGCAGACTACCTTCTCATCCCCTCCAAAGCTGCTAGTCTCAAATGACCACCAGGGGACTTCCCTGGCGGTCCACTGGTTAAGACTCCATGCTTCCACTGCAGGGGGCTCGGGTTCCATCCCTGATTGGGGAACTAAGATCCCACATGCTGCACAATGCAGCCCCCAGAAAACACAAACAAACGAACCACAAAACCCTCAAATGACAACCAGGCCACCATGTCACTCGATTGAACTGTGTTTAAGAATTCACTTTTCCCAAGTGCCACACCTTTAAGCTAGAGAAACTGGAGTGTACAGGCAAACCCATCCACAATGAAATCTGAAGCAGCCAGGAGGGAAGGCGGGCTATAAGCGAGGCTGGCAGGTCTCACCTGCCAATAGTGTGTCTTTATCAGTTTTGGCTAGAGAGATGGTAACCGTGAGAAAAGTGTAACAGGCCTTTCCCATGACCTGCTGTTCTGTTGCCCCAGAGAAACCCTATTTTATCCATAATGTAGAAGGCAATTCGCACAGCTTTGAGGCCAGATATGGTGAGATCCAGCATAATTTCTTTGGGAGATTTGGGTTCTTCCTGACAGTTTTTCTGCCCACCTCTACTACCTCGTCCCTTCCTAGGTCCTGGGGTTCATACAGCCCCTCGCATTCAAAAGGCAGAAACCCTGCTGGAAAATGATGCCTGAAATCTCACCTGCAGAGCAAGGCTTCTCCTCGGAAACTCAAAACCCTCCTAACTCGCACTCCTCAGAAACTCAACGCACGTCCCCTGCACATGGCGGCGGGGTACCCTGACCTTTGCGGGTGTGCTCAAGGCCATTTGCAAAGCATCTCAGCGACAGGGCTCTGTCTCTCAGGCGGCTCTGGCAGTCTCCTGGGGCCCTGGCTGGCTCCGTGAGCTCAGATTCCCGCCCCGAGGGCATAGGTGCAGCCCAGCCCCAAATCCAACGCTCCCGGCTCCCAGCCGCCTCCCCTCCGGTCAGAACTCTCGTGCAAAGTTACCACAATCCAGAACCAAGCCGTCCGCTCTGCCCTTCGCCCGCCTCAGTTTCCCCAGGATGGGGTGACCTGTCAAGAAAGACCAGCGGAGAAGGAGAAAGGAGAGCGCCGGCTCTTACCTCGCAGCTGCTGGCGCCGCGATTCCTCGATTCCTCTGAGGCTCCATGCCTGCCCGCCCCTCTTATAGACGCCCGAGCGCAACTTGCGCAACTGCCCGGCAGGCTCCGCCGCACCCCGAGCGCCAGCTCCCGCCCTGTCGGGCGCAGGGTCTCGAGGGAGGGACTCCGCTGCGCCAGGAGCCCCGCGTGCACCCTCGGGTACCGCCTGAAAAGTTGGGGGCGGCTGGCAGGAGTGAGAAATCCTCGAGGTGGCGCCAGCGTCGGCCTTGAGGGCCTAGGGGCGCGGGCGCCAGGGACAGGGCGGCGGTGACGGGTTCTTCTGAGCCGGCTGTGGGCTCGGATGGCGCCCTTGCTGGTCGGTGGTGCGCGGACGGCGCGGCCCAGCAGCCAGCTCCGCTGGGCGGCGGCACCCGAGGGCCCTGGGCGCCTGGGAAGTCTCGGGTTAGCGAGAGCGACCCGCCGTGCGCCAGGCCTGGGAAAACACACCTGCAGTGATGATGGTGTGGAGGGAATAAGGAAAGCCAGGCTCACACGGTCTGGAGGCAGCACTCATGCTGCATTGGAGACTTCCTAACGGGAGCATGCTCCCCGAAGTCTCCTGTGCTCCGCCGGGACTGCAAAGGTCTCCTTTGTTCACCGCCATACCCCCGGTTGATAGCCTAGTGCATTGCACAAAGTATTTAATTTCTAAGATATATTTTTAAATGAAAATCGCAAACTTAGGTCTAACAAATATTATTTTTCGATATTTGCTTCATTAATCTTTTTGGCTAAAATATTTTAAAGCAAATTACAAACATCATGGCGTTTCACCCTTAAATACTTCAGTATATATCTCTGAAAAATAAGGAAGCATTTCTACTTTTAATCACAAGATCATTATCACACAAGAGTAATTCTTTCACATCATGAGCTAGTCTGCGTTTCAATTTCCCCCAATACCTAAAAAATGTCTTTTATGATTGCTTTGTTTGAGCCTGGTTGTTTTGCTCTTAATATTTTTGGAAGGAAGGAAGGAAGGGAGGGAGGGAGGGAGGGAGGGAGGAAGGAAATTGAGCTATATATCTGTGGAAGTCACAGATTGTTAGCATTGACCATGAATTCTAATTATACTGCTACCAAATTGTGGGAAACCAACTAAATGTCCAACATAGGAAATTGGTAAGATTATTGAAAAGCCACATGAGAGTAATATGCACACATTAAAAATTCTGTTGTAAAACTAATATTTAATGATGTAGGAAAAAATAATTATATTTTGTGAGATGGAAAGAATCAGATTATACAATGGTTTGTGTTTTCTGATCACACACATGCCAACACACGCACTTGCACACCAAAATATATGTTGTCACTACTGGGAACGGGATCAGGAATTTCTAACCTCTTCTTTGTGCTTTTCTGCTTTTAAAAAAGCGTCTACAATGGAATTACATTTTGAAGAAAATCTTTCACATCCCACGGAAATGGTGTTTTATATTGTTTTTCATATATAGACTGTAGCACCCACTACAATCAAGTTTTTCTTGTCCCCAACATCTTTGTAACTTGGTTCTAAGTAGAGACGTAGCTTATAGGCAGGGCCTTAGCAGCCTCAGGTTAGTTGTCCCAGCATCACCTTTTCTTAGGGTCACAGTTCAGATTGGGACCAGAGTTATTGCTTGAACATCAGGCAGCACTTGAGACCACAGTGAGAGGCTATGGACTGCTTGTCTGCCTAGCTATCTATCCCCTACTTATATTTTGCATTTGGTTGATTAATAATTATTTTATTTTAAAATAAAATACTGTAAAATAAAATATTATTTTTTTAAAAAAATTCAAAAGGGACAAAGAGACATGAAAACTCAGTCTCCCCCAAGTCTTCCTTTTCTCCCTAGAAGTAACTGTCATTCCCAGTTTATGGCGTGTCCTTCGTACATCTATTACCTTAAAAAAAACATGCAAATAATGTCATATTATTCACACTAATGTTCTTGCCCTTTGCCTTTACATTTTTTTATTTTGGAAAATTTCAAATCTCCACAATACATTTGCAAGGAAAAATGGCATTACAAATCTCCGTGTACCATCAACCAACTTCAACCATTATTAATCTCACTTCCTTCACTTAATATATCTAAAACACGATTTCTTACCAACACACAGGTGTTCCAAATCCTTTAAAAGTCAGCATATGTTTCATTTTACAGGTGTACCATAATCAATTTAACTGTATTGTTACATACATAATGTAATTAATTCACTCAAATGTACTTATTTGAGCACAGTGTGCGTGTATCAGTGGGAGAATTTCTTGATAAACAGAATTGTTGAATCAAAGGGCATGTACGTTCAAAACAGAAATATATCGTCAAGTTACATTCCTTAGAGATTGCACTGATTTACATATGCAATTGGCTGCAAGTAACAGTGACTTAGGCATTAACGTCATTTCATTGTCTCCTTTAACCAGAAGCCTGGAGGAAGGCAGGTGCCGTAGCTCGGTGACATCATCAAGAAGCCTGCTCCTGGACAGAAAGCCCAGAGATAAACCCACGCACATATGGTCACCTTATCTCTGATAAAGGAGACAGGAATGTACAGTGGAGAAAGGACAGCCTCTTCAATAAGTGGTGCTGGGAAAACTGGACAGCTACATGTAAAGGAATGAAATTAGAACACTCCCTAACACCATACACAAAAATAAACTCAAAATGGATTAAAGACCTAAATGTAAGGCCAGACACTATCAGACTCTTAGAGGAAAACATAGGCAGAACACTCTATGACATAAATCACAGCAAGATCCTTTTTGACCCAGCTCCTAGAGAAATGGAAATAAAAACAAAAATAAACAAATGGGACCTAATGAAACTTCAAAGCTTTTGCACAGCAAAGGAAACCAAAAACAAGACGGAAAGACAGCCCTCAGAATGGGAGAAAATATTTGCAAATGAAGTGACTGACAAAGGATTAATCTCCAAAATTTATAAGCAGCTCATGCAGCTCAACGTCAAAAAAACAAACAACCCAATCCAAAAATGGGCAGAAGACCTAAATAGACATTTCTCCCAAGAAGATATACAGATTGCCAACAAACACATGAAAGGATGCTCAACATCATTAATCATTAGAGAAATGCAAATCAAAACTACAATGAGATATCTTCTCACACCAGTCAGAATGGCCATCATCAAAAAATTCTCAAACAATAAATGTTGGAGAGGGTGTGAAGAAAAGGGAACCCTCATACACTGTTGGTGGGAATGTAAATTGATACAGCCACTATGCAGAACAGTATGGAGGTTCCTTAAAAAACTACAAATAGAACTACCATCTGACCCAGCAATCCCACTACTGAGCATATATCCTGAGAAAACCATAATTCAAAGAGAGTCATGTACCACAATGTTCATTGCAGCTCTATTTACAATAGCCAGGACATGGAAGCAACCTAAGTGTCCATCAACAGGTGAATGGATAAAGAAGATGTGACACATATCTACAATGGAATATTACTCAGCCATAAACAGAAACGAAATTGAGTTATTTATAGTGAGGTGGATGGGCCTAAAGTCTGTCATACAGAGTGAAGTAAGTCTGAAAGAGAAAAACAAATACTGTATGCTAACACATATATATGGAATCTAAAAAAAAAAAGGTCATGAAGAACCTAGGGTCAGGACAGGAATAAAGACGCAGACCTACTAGAGAATGGACTTGAGGACACAGGGAGGGGGAAGGGTAAGCTGGGACAAAGTGAGAGAGTGGCATGGACATATATACACTACCAAACGTAAAATAACTAGCTAGTGGGAAGCAGCCACATGGCACAGGGAGATCAGCTCGGTGCTTTGTGACCACCTAGAGGGGTGGGAGGGCGGGAGACACAAGAGGGAGGAGATATGGGGATATATGTACATGTATAGCTGATTCACTTTGTTATAAAGCAGAAGCTAACACACGACTGTAAAGCAATTACACTCCAATAAAGATGTTAGGAAAGAAAAAAAGAATTCTGCTCCTTCTGACCTTCTGTTCTTCCATTGTGTCCTTGTGCTTATTGCTTCACGGTTGCAAGATGGATGCTACTCCTTCAGGCATCATGTCGTCACATGAGTGCCCAGTAGGAAGGGCAGGGCAGAAGCAAAATGTTTTCTCCTCTTGAAATTCTGTTTCAAGTTGGGGAAGAGAAGTCACATTTTCCCTTGTTTCTCATTGACCAGAAATGGGATGTAGGTTCATCCTTAGACCAATCACTGGCCAAATGGAATGTGGTTGCCATGACTGATTTAGACTGATCATAAGTCTCCCCTCTCGGGCTGTGGTAGATCAAGGTAGATGAAGGGAAGCTCTGTCCTTTCCTGAAAGAATTGGGCTTCTGTGAGCTTGGAAGAAGGAGAGGAGAAATGGATCTTGGGTACGCAGTGAACAGTGCTTGCTACAGTCAACTATGGTGTATTATCAAACTTCCGATGCACTTGACTTTATTCTTAAATAGTAAAACTTAAAAATGCTTTCTGTGGGAATTCCCTGTTGGTCCAGTGGTTAGGACTCCGTGCTTTCACTGCCGAGGCCGTGGGTTCAATCCATGGTCAGGGAACTAAGATCCCACAAACTGCGTTGCACGGCCAAAACCAAAACAAAGCAAAATCATTTTTGTTTGAACCTTGACAACCTTAACAATTAAAAAAAGAGGTAATTCTAACCCTTTGGATTTGAGTATTGCTTTTTCTTTTTCAAAGCACTTCCATGATATCTTTTGACTGACAGTAACCCACAGGAAGAAATAGAGCGGGTCTTATTTCCCTGTTCCGAATGAGAGCCTGAGATGCAGAGTGGTCAAGGAATAGGCCCAGCAAGTGGCATCATTAGAGGTCACAGTTCTCAGTCGCCGTGGCCCTTGTGGTTTTGCACTGAGGTCAGCCACGAGCTGCAGGCTCACATAGTGTGCCGGGGTCTGAGGGTGGCCTCACAGAGCTCTGTGCTTTGCAGAGCCACTGGTGGTGCCCTGTTGAAGGAGAAGAAAGGCAGACAAAGGTTAGATCTCTGTTCTAATTTTAGGCAATCCCAAGCACCTTCTCTTGTGTGAAATATGCCTTTCAACCTGCAGTGAGGAAGGTCTATACAAGCTTACAGACTGGACGAAAAAAGCAACAGGATAATTCAGTCAAATAATGGGTCTATTTTTTCCCCTAAATTAAATATTTGTGTGTGTGGGGGGGGTGGTAGACTGGATGGTTCTTCTATATGTATGTGACTTCTCAGGGGTGAGCTCCCTGAGGGCAAAGACCATATCTTATTCACCTCACTGTTGCCAGCCCTTGGAAGAGCTCCTGATGCATAGTAAGGGCTCCATAAATGCCTATCAGATGCATGAATGGTTTGAGTTATTTCTGGTAATGACGGATGTCCTCCCTGTTCATCTGTCAGAACACCATGTTTCTTTCTACATAGCACCAATCAATCAATCAGTTAATTACTAATTTGTTAATACTTTTGTCTCCATCATGAGAATGTAAGTTCCATGAGAGTCAAGACTGGGTCTGCCCAGTCCTAGCCCAGGGCCTGATACGTAGTAAGGGTTCTAGAGGCTGTTAAATGAAGCTTTGAGCAAATGCGTTTAGCAGTGTCTGGCACATAGTTGGCCCTCAATAAACATCCCTGGAATAAACTCTGACTACATATAACAGTGACTTCACGATCACACACCTCCAACAACTGAGCTGAAGACTGACGCTTAACAAAGCAGAGGAGGGCCAGGGAGCCAGGCTGCCCAGCAGTGCCGCAGACGGATGGACAGCCCACCATGAGGTCCACTGGCTTCCATGGGATCCCAGCCAGAGGAGAGCCTCAGGGAGCGAGAGAACAAATTCTTTATAAGGAAAGGGAAAGAGGGGCTGGATTTTGAAGGGCCTTGACAGAGAGTGGGAGCCATTAAAAGCATGAGACGGGGTTCACATGGTCAAGTCACCAGAGAAATATAAGAAGAATTTCAGGGGGAAAAGCTAAAATCAAAGAGACAAATTATGAAAGGTTATTTCTGCACCCATTGTTCATTCATCCAACCAGGGAAGCATACACTGAGAGCATACTCTGTGCTGAGCCGTATGCTAGATCCTAGAGATGAAAAAATGAGTCAGATTTAGTCCTGGACCTCAGCCATGGTTCCAGGAGCGTGAGTGAGGAAACAGAAAAAGGAAAGACCCAAGAGACATATTGAATAAAAGAACATCAGCCCTGTTAACTGCATTTTCTTCTGGGAGGAAACTAAGCAGTCATAGTTCCATAGACTTTCCCACCTCGAGCTTAGCAATGGTGCCCCCGGCAGAGGCAATGAAGCTGAGGAACAAGAAGGGGGGACTAAGATGTGTGCTGTGAGCGTGGTTGTTTAGAACATCTGGTTGCAGATGTCCAGTAGTTAATTGGGGCTGAAGTCCAGGTGGAGATGTGGTTCCAGGCATCATCTTCAAAGACAGGAAAGATGACGTCTCATCAAATCAGGGTTTGGGGGGCCAGCAGCCTCAGGCCTGGGAAACTGTGCAATCTGCAAGGTTTTGAGTAGATGACTGTGCAGTGGAGGGTGTGAAAGAAGAGGGTGGCGATGGGAATTGGCTGGTGTGAAGGACAGAAGGGGCTCTGAGGAAGTTACATGGAATAGAGGGCACTTTGAGCTTAGCTGTCTACAGACGGCTGGGGAAAGAGCCCTGCGAGGAACAGAGCGAGAACAGTGACTTCCCTTCCCTTTAATGATTTAATTGACCAAACTATCGTGTTCATTGTAGAAGATTAGAAAATGCAAAGAAGCAAAGCCGTGAAAAAAGTCATCCCTAATTGCACCATGTGGAGATAACTTGTTAATATATTTGTGCTGGTTTGCCCAGTCTTGGTATCGGTACCTTAGTTCCCGGGTTGGAATCCAGCCTGGAAACTCTGAAGAAGGAGATGACAGCCAAGAGACTGACTCCAATAGGCTCAGCCTCTGGGCTGCGTGCTCTTTCTCTACTCTAATCTCTCTTCCCCACTGGAGTGGAAGGACTCGGGCCATGATCCTGTGTAGAGCTGGACCCTACCCAGGTACCCGGGGCTGAACAGGCATTTGGGAAGATGCTGTGGAGAAGTAGCAAGAAGCCTTCTATCCCACAGAAGGCTAAGATCTAACGCATCCTGAGGCTTCCCAAGTCACCAGCCCAATTTTGTCCCTAAAGATGTTTTACGGCACTACTCGCATACTCACCTGTAGACACGCCTCTAGCAGCTGGAAGCTAGCTCTACAGGCTACCCTCACTTCTCCTGCAGTTAGAATCCTAACTGTGCTGGGTACACAGCACCTTCTCAGTGACCCTTGGGGAATTCAGTCTTCCAGGACAAATCTGGGAAGAACTCAAAATCACCCTGGAAACATGACTGTGACATCAGTGGTGTGCCAGAGATCCTGTATGGATGGTGTCTGAGGGCTGGCTCTGGGGCTACACGGTCTGAGCTTGAATCCTTGTGATTTATAAGCCTATGACTTTAGGTAAGTTACTTTCTCTCTCTGCCTCTATTTCCTTGTTCATCGTGAGAGTACCACCTCATAGGGTTGTTGTCAGGGTAATTCGCGTTGTTATAAGTAAAGCACTTGGTAGCCACTCTACAAATGTTAATTATTAATTAGAGCAGGGGCATTCAGTGTACACTGCATGGTGGGGTTAGCCTGGAAAGCTCCCTGAAGAAGGCGCCTGGCTTGTATGGGCTGAGCAGTTGGGGAGGGGAAGTTCAAATATGTCTGCTCAGTGGAGTCGAACGCAATGACCAGAAATCCGTCCATCCTTCTTTTATGCAATCATCGGGCCTGAGTCCTGGCTTGTCTCATCATGGCCTGTAATGAGGCCAAGGAGTGGGGAGATCTGTTTGCTCAGGGCTGAGGCCAGGCTGCCAGGCGCATTTTTCCTGCAGCACGTTGCATAAGAGGGGTTGCTGCATGGCACCCTGCATGGCTGAGCCCTGGGGCACCAGGAGCTCTGGAGGACCCTCCTGGGCCAGGCCTGCTCCCAAAGAGTGTGGCTGCCCAGCACCCAGCACCCAGTACCCAGCTCCTGCCTGAGCATATCTCAGATGGGAGACATCGCTCTGTGCCTGGGAAGATGTCACTTTAAGAAACAGGGTTATTCTGATTACGTAAGTAATGAACATTCTTGCAGACAACATCCAGAGAAGATGCTTTAAATTTCTTCTAATTCACTATCCTGAGATCACTAATGTTTTATATTTTTATGCATAATTCTTTCTTCTTTGTGTCTCTGTAGATAGGTACATATATACTTTTTTCTATCATAAATAGAATCATACAGTAATACCATTTTGCAATGGAATATTTTCATTTGTCTTGCCGGCGCAGTGACCCATAAATATTTATTAAACTGACAGGATAGACTGCATCCCAACTCACAGACCTTTCACCTCCTCATCCCACACGTTTAGATCAACGTTCCTGGCATCTCACTGCCTTTGAAGTGGACATTGGAGCATCCTTTCTGGAGGCCACTTGAGCAATGTATACCAAAGGTCTTAAAATACGCACTCCTTTCAACTGGCGATTTCACCTCTAACTGGCGATTTACTCTAAAGTAATCCAAGACCCCCAGGAGCTGCCGGCCTGCCTTTCCCCTCCATTTCCCCTGGATTCTCTTTATGCCCCCTCTACTCACACCACTCTCCATTCACCTCCTGGTCTCCTTAGCATCCTTACCATGGGGAAGAAGGCATTTCCGGTTCCATTACCTAAACTCCTCTCCCCCCAAGACACAGATAAAATACTACCTTCTCTAGCAAGCCTGCCCTGACCCCCGGCTGGACATCTTTTCTACTGTGCATTAGAGTCAGTTACATGCATGATTTATCTGAACCTCCAAACCACAATCTATTTGAGGGCTGGCAGGCAGAATCCACAGCTATTTTATCTTCATCTGGCAGAGTGTGGTACCAAGAGCAGGTTCAGAAAGTTGGATGGAAGGGTGCGCTTTGGGGAAGGAGGTGCTTTTAAAGTGTCGCAGTCACTCCCTACAGCGCTGTGAGACCAGTCTTCTGCCTACAGCTATTATCATCAGGGACGAGCTGCAGGACCACACACCCTTTGTAGTAGCAGCACTATTTTCAACCCCAGTTTTTAGAATCTCAGTCAAAAATTTATTTGAGCCAATGGAGGCCACGAGAGGTGAAAGGCATTGGCCCAAGGTACACAAACAGTCTAGAACCTGTCTGATCTGATTCCAAGGTTGACGCTCACTTCCTGAGCCAAATCACTTCATATTTATATTGTGATACAAATGTGATTATTTCTAACAGAAAAGCATTCATTCCTTTACAATAAGATCTAGCATGCAAGACTTTAAATATATGCAGAGGGTTCCCCTAGGGAGTTCCAGGCAGGGTTTAATGAACTAAAATTTGATTTAAAAGTGCCAGCTTCCTGAATGGGGTTTTATGAGATGAGGAGCCGCTGTCGTGACACTTACCAAAGACTGGGAGGACAGACAGACCCTGGCATTCTCTTTTTCTCATCCTCAAAGCAGCACCCTTTCATTGATAAAAATTGAATTTGTATTGGTAGCACGGTTAATTACTGATAGTAAATTGGCCCAAGGGAAGGTTATGGAGACATTTAACCCCTGCTGTGTCGGGAGGGTGGAGGAAGCCCCTACGTGTGTCGGCTGCAGTCAACCCTTCAACGTGGGTAACCGCTCCAGTGTTGGGAATGAGAAGGTTGAGGCTCAGAGAAGTTAATTAACTTGCGCAAAGTCGCCCAGCAGAGCTGCAATTCTAGTTCTGGTCAGTCTGCCTCAGGAGTCAGGGCTCCCTCCCCCATCTGGGTGGTTCTCACCCCCGGTGCACACCAGGGGCTCTTGGTGCCCAAGTCCCCACCCCAGCCGAATAAAATCAGAATCACTAGGCTTGGTGCCAGGCATCTGTATGTTTTAAAAGCTCCTCAGGTACTTAGATGAGCAGCCAGGGTAGGGAAGGTGGGACCTGTGCTGAGCTGCCTCTCAGCTGTCACCCGGTGGCTTCTTAACTCACAGGGAGGGACCTGACCCAAGTGACAGAGCTCCCACTCCATTCACCTTAGAATCACTTGGGAACCTTTATGACGGATGCCGCCCTGGCACCACTATAGATCAATTAAGGCAGAGATGCTGGGGTGGGAAACACGCACCGGCACATATAATTTTAAAGCTCCCCAGGTGGTAAAAGTGCAACCCGTGTTGAGAATTCGACTCCAAAGGCTTGAACCAAATGGCCTGGAGAGGCAGCTGACCAGCCTCAACCTGACCAGGGCAGAGATAAGGTGACAAGGGGGCCTGTCCTTTGCTGGCTTCCCAGCTAGCTGTGGGGAGGGAGGAAGAAGGAGAAAAAAGAATCAACATCCAACAATCCAGTATGCAAAGACGTCGTTAAATGCTCAAAAAGAATTCTTACTCTCAAATCAATTAAATGCTGCCCAGCAAATTCTTTGACAAATTTACTTGACATAATCTTTCTTCACAGAAAAAGCCAAGTGTAATTTAGTCTTTGTCTAGAAGAGTGATTAAAAAATAAATTTTCATGAATGGGGTCCAGATGAATGAGGTTGACTTTGGGAACAAAGGGGACTCGGCAGAAAGACAGAAATGGAATCTGGGCATCTATTATATGCTGACTTTGTATGCAAAGTGGAAAAGAACTGCTGAATAGGATTACTATGCTGAAGGGGAAAACAAAAGAAGTTTAACAATCAGTGCATGAAAGAACAAGGTGAAGCCAGGGCCAGGAGCCTTGTGAGGAAGGTAGGCTGGGGGCTGGGAAACAGGGGCCAGTCCAGGGTGGAGTTGAGCCCCCCTCTTCTAGGTGACGCCCAGGCTCCGTCATCCGTGCTGGATATGACCTTGGCAGGGCCCATGTGCTTCTCCCCGCTCCACTCTGGGCCCTCCCTCCTTCTGAAGGGCCTGGGCAGAACACTGACATAAACTCCCTTTACGAGAGTGTGGGAATTACTGCGGAAATGGAATTTAAAGCAAACTCTCCTCCCAGCCCAGCAAACCTCTCCGTGGAGGTAGCAGACAAAGAAAACAGTTTTATTATTGAATTAACATTAAACCAGAATGTGAGGCCACCTGCTCAGAGAGCGCAAAGACAGAAAGAAATCACCTTTTCTCTAGACAGGCAGCTACCAGCCATCAGGCAAGAGAACTTGATAGCAACATTGGTCATGCGTAGTTCATCCTAGATTCACCTGATTACTGGTGTGGCCATCTGTGTTGGCTTACTGCCTTTATCCAAAAGCAAAATAAACTCATATCTTTATGACAAGAGCTAGTTTTGCTACTGGAAGCCGAAGTTAGAGTCCTACCCTCCCACAGAAACTAGGAGGTGAGGCGCTGTCTTCCTGGATGATTGCAGTTCAAAGAAATGGTTCCCGGGTCCTTGAGAAAGACATGCGTGGGTCATAAAGCTGGCAAGAGGCTTACTTGACTTTTGAAAAGATTTACATACATTTCAAAGAGGCCAAGAAAGCACTTCCAGTTACAGGTTTTCTAAGGTAAATGCTCTAAGAAAAGGGAGTGAGGTGGGGTGGGCAAGTCTCTTCTGTTATTTTCAGCAGGGAGAGGTAAGCTTCTTATTTTGAATTTTTCTCTGCCCTTCCAGAGCTCTGCTTTGGCCTTCATGTAGTTCCTGCTGCAGAGGGCTGTGATTATTTGACCTCCGGGCAGCATCGGCTCACAACCTGAGGCAATCTGAGGGGTAGTGTAGACGTAGATGGATTTGGTCTTGCGAGCTGGGTGGGGAGCAAGGGTGAACATTGCCTCCAGCTCTTGGGAGTTTCAGATTTGGCTAGGATGCTAGCTGTAATAGGTGTCACCCACACCCCGGATCCCCTGACCCCTCCGCCTTCCTGGACTCATCCTGTGTGTCTGCTCCCCGCTCTGGACCTTCTGCTTTCTCTCAGCTCCCTGCCCAGCAGGAAGGCAGGTTGGGGACCCCGGCCAGGCATGGATCCTGGGCGGTGGTGGCTCTATCGCTCCCTCCTCCCAGCACGGCTCCTAGCTTCTGCTCCGCTCCAATTAGACTCTAACCCACTAGAAGCTGCAGCCAATTCTGTGGAAAGTTCAGATCTTTAGGGATTTCATAAATTAGCCTTTCCTGCTAAGTGCTCTCCAGAAAAAAAAGAATTGAGGAGTGAGGGGCGAGTTGCAAAGCACAGCACAGTAGCTGCTGAGTCTTCCCAAGCTCTGAGTGTTCGTGTTGCAAACAATCCGGCAGAACCATCCCAGGAAGGGGGCTATGGGGCTGAGGGGGTGGATGCAGGGAGAGCTGACCAGCTGAGGGGCCACTGGGTGGCTCTGGGCAGGTTGGGGGTACAGATGGGGAGGGATGGTTCTGAGGTGCATGTGGTAGGACAGTGCTTGTCCTGTGTTGGCAAATTCTGAGCAGGACCTTTAGGGTGTGTTTGTCAGCGTGTGGCCTTTTATGTTTACGTTAGAAAATTCGGAGCAGGATCCTAAATTTCTGCACCCCTGTGTGTCTCTGAGCAAGTTTTGCTGCGTATCTGTGTCTGTCGCATGTGTGGACACGTTCTTGTTTGTAGTGCAGAGGGGAGAGATTTCCAGGGATCCCACTTTTCGAGCCGTGGCTGGGGTAAGTCTGGCAGTTTCTTGGTCCTAGGCAGTGTCAGCAGAGAGGGAGGGTCACTGAGGCTGGGATGATGTGTTGACAGGGCCCAGTCCTCGTGGAACTGGGGAGCAGCCTCCACCTGCCTCCCCACATGCTCTGGGCTGTACCTGGTCCACTATTCTTCACTCTCCTGGTCCAACACTTGGCTGCTGGTGGCTGTGAGCCCTGGCTCCAAACATGTAAACTCTCTCATGCCCCCAAGCTTTTGCACTTGCAGGTCCGTCTGCCGGGACACCCTCCCCTTCTTTCTTCATCTAGATAAATCCTGCTCATCGTTCAGTGATGTCTCCTCCTGCAGGAGGCCTTACCCGCCCCTCTGGGATGAGGAGGGAGTACCTCTCCTGTGCTCTCGTCTCACCCTGGACGTGCCTCTATTAGAGCGCTCTCCACTCACTGCTAGAATCCCTCATTTCTTTGTCTCACCCACTAGATGGGGAGCTCCTTGAGGACAGAATGTGTCTTTCATCCCTGGCTTCCCACCACCCAGCACAGTTCTTAGAGGAAAGTGAGCCGGTGAAACGAATGAATCTTGGGTGACAGCACCTCATATTTGCATAGCACTCACCAGGCACTCTTCATACACTGTTCTCCGCTCATCCTCCCACAGGCCAGAGGGCAGGGAGAGCCAGATGTTGTTATTCCCATTCAACTGTGGAAGATCCTGAGGTTGGACTGGTTAACAACTCGCTCAGGTTTCTCCTGACTGCATAAATCCCTGCTTTCCAGCCCAGGAGCAGTTGCCACCTTGGTAGCAGTGCCTACAGAGCGAAGGTGGCTGTGACCTTGGGCAAGCAGGCTTGGGGGAGCTTTGCCCTAAAGCCCTAAGCCCCTAACTCTCTGGTTGCTAGAAGGTGTGTGTGCGAGGGAGGCGGGGATAATGTTGTGGAAGTGGATGGAGTGGGCAGCACAGGGATCTGGGCTCCTGGTCCCTTCGATTTGCTCCTGGCTTGGCTGCCATCCCCTCTCCACACTCAGGCCCAGGGATCCACTCTACTTTTCCCTGGGCAAGAGTCTAAGTCTGGCTTCTCCAGAGAAAAAGAACTAATGGGATATACATATAATAAGGAATTGGCTCAGGTAGTTATGGAGGCCAACCAACCCCAACTCTGTGGGGTGGGCTGGCCGTCTAGAGACTCAGAAGGGCAGATGTTCCAGTTTAAGTGCAAAGGCTGCCTGCTGGAAAAATCTCTCTTGCTTGGGGAGGCCCCGGGACGGGGAGGGGAGTTTGATCTTTTTGTGCTATTCAGGCCTTCAACTGATTAGACGAGGCCCACCCACATTATGGAGAGCAATCTGCTTTACTTAAAGTCCACTGATTTAAATGTTAGTCTCAGGAATTCCCTGACAGTCCAGGTTAGGACTCAGCGCTTTCACTGCCGTGGCCTGGGTTCAATCCCTGGTCGGGGAACTAGGCTCCTGCAAGCTGTGTGACACAGCAAAAAAAAAAAAAAAGTTAGTTTCATCAAAATAACACCCTCACAGTTGACAAACTGTCTGGGCACTGTGGCCCAGCCCAGTTGACACATAAAATTAACCATCACAGCAAATGATAGCTGGGATACTTGAGAGTCTCTCCAGGATTCAGGGAAGAGAGGTTAATGGGGAGTCCCAAACACTATGTCAACTGTCGCAGCTCCCTTTATAACAAAACAGGAGTGAAGTGGGAGGAGGAATGGATTGACAGGTAGATAAACGGGTAGATGGAGAGGCAGATAGGTAGATACATAGACGGGGATAGACAGACACTAATACTGGTAACTAGTAACTTTTTTTTTTTTTTTTTTGCGGTACGCAGGCCTCTCACCGTCGCGGCCCCTCCCGCTGCGGAACACAGGCTCCGGGCGCGCAGGCTCAGCGGCCATGGCTCACGGGCCTAGCCGCTCCACGGCATGTGGGATCTTCCTGGACCGGGGCACGAACCCATGTCCCCTGCATCAGCAGGCGGACTCGCAACCACTGCGCCACCAGGGAAGCCCGTAACTAGTAACTTTTGAGTTGATATTAGACTGAAATTTTCAAAAATGCAAAACGAGAGAGTAACAGAACAGAAAGGTCAACTTATCCAGCTCTAAGTTGCCACGGAGGAAAACAATACCCAGAGAAGAAAAGTGACTTCCTCAAGGTCACACCTGAGTTGTTGGGAGAGATTCTATGGCCTGCTAGTCTGATTGCTGGGTTGACACTGGAACGAGGTATGCATAGTGTGTACGTTGGATCCATCTAGGCTAAACTGAGGAGCAATCGACTCTGATTCTCAGGGTTTACTCCTCCAAGGCTTACTGTGTGCTCTTGCCAAATGACCAACTCAGGTTGGTGGAGGAGTTCTACTCCACATCCTGCCCTGACATCTCAACGTGCGGCCTCTGCGGCCCCTGAGGACAGAGAGAGAGTTGGTGTGTTGCTGCCAGGTTCCATATTTCAGCCCAGGAGCAACACCTGTCACTTCTGCTGTCAGCCACGTGGTCCCTAACCGATCAGAGGGCTCGGACTGTGGGTGAGCACGTGGATTTTTGGCGAGGAGTAAGTGTTTCTGCCACAGGGAACTTTGCCATCTCTTTCTTGGGATCCCAGTGTTTCCTTTTCTACATGTCTGAGCCAAAGGGGTTGCCCCAGGATATCTCAGAACCCCAGGGATCTCCCCTGGGCTCCTGGAACCTCCAAGAGTTCTGACTTTATGTTTTACAGATACCTCCGCCTTCACTATTGCAGAACTTGCCCTGCTTTTTGTGTCTGTGAGGTTTTTAGGAAACATTCTTTTCATCCCTTTCACCTAAACAAAGGGATGAAGTCGAGAAGCAGGGTCTGGCAGAAGCCCTGGGCCTCCCGCTGGCCATACTGCCTGAACCATTGTTGCCTAAAGCAACAAGGCCTTGGGCTCCTCCACCCACCAGCATCACCCCAGGGAAATGCCGTGTGGGATTCCCCTTCACTGTTATTCATTCATCGTTAAGACATTGGCTATCATTATTTTCAGGCTTTTAAATCTTGCCCCTTCCAGGGTGGGGTTTTTCATGATGACAATTATAAGAACTTTATAGATTCACATCACTAGTACCCCACAGATTATTTATGTCCTTTGAGGTTCCTTGCCTATGCTTAGAGCAAACTGCCACGAGATAGTTAGCTGGGTTTGAATTGCTTAGTTCCCCAAAGGTATTTGTAACTGAAGCATGCTTTCCTAGTGGCATTGGTGTTCTTTAAACAACCTGAAACGGAGCTTTTTATGAAAATAACCAAGAACAAAGAAGAAAAAGTATTAATTAAAAATAAGATCCGTAGTTGGAGTTAGATCCAAAGAAATGCAAGCACCTAGGCATAAAACAGTATCTTCATTACTAGTGTTGCCATCCTTTATTTAATTTGATCTTGGTCCTCCTTAGGATGGAGTAACATTCATTGACTCTGAATCTTTTAACCGTCTTAGGTGTTTGCCACATCTGGTCAGATTTTTCAAGAGCCCCGATCTGCAGTTTTTCTCCAGCCTTGATCTCTGATGTTTAATTAAGGACCCCCCTCCCGACCTCTTACAACTTCTCAGAAGAAGGATTCAGTTTCTTCTAGGTTTCTTTGCTTCATCATCCCTGCTTCCTTGCTGAGAGGAAGAGTAAATTATACAAAGGTGTGATGTCTCCAGAGTATTGGAAGCTTGTGACTGCCTTTTTCTGAATCAGCAGGCGAATCTTCCTCACCTGAATGCCTTTCTGAGGAATCAGCTGGTTGATCAGCTCCATCAGTGGCACAGTGGTTAAGAATCCGCCTGCCAATTCAGGAGACGCCGGTTCGAGCCCTGGTCCGGGAAGATCCCACATGCCGTGGAGCAACCAAGCCCGTGCGCCACAACTACTGAGCCCGTGCGCCACAACTACTGAAGCCCACGTGCCTAGAGCCTGTGCTCTGCAACAAGAGAGACCACCACAATGAGAAGGCCGCGCACCACAATGAAGAGTAGCCCGTGCTTGCTGCAACTAGAGAAAGCCCGCGTGCAGCAACAAAGACCCAACGCAGCCAAAAAAAAAAAAAAAAAAAAAAAAAAGCCCATGTTATTTACCATTGTGCTATAAAGAAAAAAAAAAAAGAATCAGCTCTTTGCTGAGTTTGTTATCACTAATCTCTATTGAAAGATCCCTTAGCAACCAGGTCCCTGATAAGGTTAGATTGTAAGCTGACCCCTAATGTTGCCTGACTCTGCACACCTGCTCTCTTGTAGGTAGAAAGCAGGCCATCCCAGAACATGACTTTTAAAGCCCCTTTAACCAGAAGGTGACTCAGAGACACAAAGTGATTTCTACCCGAGCATCCCTGGTGCTCAGACCGATGCAAAAATAGAAAAGTGTTGAAGGAACTTGCAGTCACTTTAGGGAGAGCCCCTTGGGAGTCAGATACAAAGCACCACGGCCCAAGTGTCACAGCCCATCGAGTCTGACTCAGTGAGGCGAACTCCCCTGGGTTCAGACCACCTGTAAGGGGAGCTGTTCCCTGTAGCTCCCGATCCTGCTTCAAGGCTAATGTCCGGGGTCAGGGTTGGTGTCTGTTTTGGTTCTTTCCCAGGTCACAAGAGCTCTCGCTTATAGGGGAAGACACGAGCATGCAGAGGCGAGCGGGTTGGAGTTCAGTAAAGTCACAGAGCCGAGTTGCCCATCAGAAGGCAGGGTGAGGAGGACCAGAGCATCAGGAAGGACCACTGCCGGGTTTTGCTGCGTCCTGGCGGGGGTCGTTCTTGGGGAGTTCAGCCTGTTTAAGCAAGGGTATTTGGGAAGGGCCTGGAGAAGCCTTTGACATGGACAGAGCTTTTCCCCTTAGAAAGGCTGAACCAAGTTGGTTAATGAAGTTACCTAATGCCAGTCTGATTAAAAGGGTCCATGTTATGCCTCAATCCTGAGGCCACAGCTGCAAGGAGGGGTGAAGTGGAAACTGCTTGTGGGTGGTATGTGGATAGAAATCGTTAACGTTTATTGAGTGTTTGCTGAGAGCCAGATTTCATTATCTTATTTTTTAAGATGCACAAGGTTCTCCAGAGGAAGGTCTCATCCTCTTTGGGAACAATCAGGAAACAGAAAAATTTGACTGGGGACGGGTCTTGGTGTCAAGAGGGGCTGTCCTAGTAAGATGACTTCCTCCTCGACGGTACAGGTCTCCTGCAGTGCCAAGACCCTCCTCTCTCAGGCACCCCCTACCCCCATCCCCTTGGGCTCCTCCACCCACCAGTGCCAGGGCCAGCCGACCTGTGTCTCACCCAGGCTGCACCCAGGCTGCCTGTACTTTGGGAGGGATTCCTCGCTGAGCATGGTGCTACGTGCTTATCATTACGTTATCTCATTTCATCCTCATCATAACCTTATGGAGGGAGGATAGTATTTTTGCTCCCATTTTACAGATGAGAACACTGAAGCACAGAAAAGATGAGGATTTGCCAACGATCTCACGACTAGAGGCTGACTGGCAAGCTCTCCCCATGTTCAATCTCAGTCTCCCTCATATAGTCACCTGCCATGGTTCTGACTCAGTCTATAGAGTTCTACCCTTTGGCTTCCCAGCTGGGTGACTGGGACCATTGAGAATCACAGGCAAGACTAAGAGGGTCTGAAGAATTGTGGAAAGGTGTCTTATTCTGCAAAATCACTAAACAGGCAAAAACAGAAAACAATCTGCCTTGTAGATCGTATTAGGCGGCAAGACCTGCCAAAACAGAATGCCACAGACTGAGAGGCTAAAATACAGAAATTTATATTCTCACAATTCTGAAGGCTGGAAGTCTAAGATCAAGGTGCTGGCAAGATAGATGTCTGGCAAGAATTGCAGATGGCCGCCTTCTGGCTGTGTCCTCACATGGCCTTTTCTCTCTGTGCACACATCCTGGTGTCTCTTCCTCATATAAGGACACCGGTTCTGTTGGCTTAGGGCCCCACCCTTATGACCTGATTTAACTTTAATTACCTCCTTAAAGTCCTGTCTCCAAATATAGTCACATTAGGGGTTGGGGCTTTAACATATGCATTTTGAGGGGACACTGTTCAAGCTCCCGCATAGATTATTCAAAGCTCTGTGTTCCTCCTACAGCAGCCCCTACAGCGTGGGGCACAGTCAGCAGAATCCCAGGTGTCAGCCCCTCTCTGCAAGACTTGGGGGCCAGAGACTGCTCTCTGGAAGCCACATCCCTGAGAGACCACTGCCCTGCTGAGAATTCAATAAAGGTTTTTTTGTTTGTTTGTTTGTTTTAACAGACTATTACTACAGACTCCTGCAGCTCTATAAAACCCAACATTTACATGTAACTTTCACTTCAGCTAAAGCTTTTACATTTACCATCTTGCACAGGGACTGAAGCCACAGCCCCTTATCTGGTCAAAGTGTCTATCAATATTACATTTTTTTTGAGTCCTCATAGCTGTCTAGGGATCCAGAGGGCTATGATCTTTCCATATATGAAATCGGTTTCTCTGGTTCTACCCCGGAATAGTTTTTCCAATGAAAGGAAAGGCTTTGCAAGAAGCCATGCATACCTTGGTAAACTAGCTCTTAAAAAAGCACCCTGATTTGCAGAGTTTGCCAAGTTCCATGGTGTAAATACTCCACTGTAATAGATTTCAAGCTACCAGTGGTTTAAAAGGCAGTTCACAAAGTTCCTGAATATTTTACACTTGGCTCTCATGAGCCAGTGTGAGTCTGCTCCAGCACACTGCAGCTTGCTCTGCTCCTGGTTACAAAAGCTGTTTTGGAGACTTTAATCTGAGTCAGGGGTACGACCTGAAATCTTGATTAAAATGAGGTTGCCAGGCCCGTCCAGGATCCAATCCCACAATCTTCCATTCTCATCATGCTGTAAACCCCTGAGCACAGAGCCATGTATCTCTAATACATGCTTCTTCTAAACCTTCCTAACTTAGAAGAATCACCTATTTGCTGGAGATCAGTCACCCCTCTGGCCATGGGAATTCTCATGAGGCCTTGATCTGCCTGGGAAAAGTCAAAAAGTTCACCAAGAACAAGTCAGGGTCAGACTGATGGCAGGTGTAAAAGCTGCCCGAGGGGCTTCCCTGGTGGCGTAGTGGTTAAGAGTCCACCTGCCAATGCAGGGGAACACGGGTTCAAGCCCTGGTCCAGGAAGATTCCACATGCCACACAGCAAATAAGCCCGTGTGCCACAACTACTGAGCCTGCGCTCTAGAGCCCGTGAGCCACAACTACTGAGCCCGTGTGCCACAAATACCAAAGCCCGCACGCCTAGAGCCCGTGCTCCAGGGCAAGGGAATCCACAGCAATGAGAAGCCCGCGCACCGCAACGAAGAGTAGCCCCCGCTCGCCGCAACTAGAGAAAAGCCAGTGCTCAGCAACGAAGACCCAACGCAGCCGAAAGTAAAGAAAGAAATTTAGGGGGAAAAAAAAAAGCTGTCCCAGTATGTGGTGCTTTGTCTGAAACTGGACATCTCTTTATTTTTCATTCAACCAAGGCTGTGTTTGGGGCCCTCAACCAGTGTTTCCTATCTGACCTACTGTTGATGACCAGGGGGTCACAAAGTGGTGGTCAAGCTCTCCTTGGGCCCTGAGTGACTGTCTGCACTCCATGTGTGTGAATATGTCTAGGGAGCTTCCATCCCAGAGGCAGAATTGAGGAGCTCTATGGTGCAGACCACTGAATGTCTGTAATTCTAAGTTCATGGCCACTACGTGGCATTTCAGAGGAAAACAGAGATCTGGGAGCAGACGTTGGAGATAACTAGGCTTGGAGATAATGTACACCACCAAATTAAATATAAGTGGGAATTGCAGCAAGTGCTAGCCCTGGAACATGATGGCTTCCAGAGTGACTGAAGTGGGGAGGAAGGGATGGTTCCCCCACCTCCTTCCCTGGCTGTGCTCCTGCTGCTCTATCAGGCCAGGCTTGGTGGGGAGGGAAGAAGGTTCGCAGGCAGCGGGAGGAGGCAAAGGGCCCCGCAATCCCCGCTTCCGCACGCATGGTCTCTTCCTCTCGCTTCCTCTGTAGTCTGATCTCCAGACTGTTCCTGGGTCCTGGGCGAGCCAGTTGAAGTGGGCATGATACTAATAAGCTGAGTTAAGTGAGGAGTTTAGCTCGTTGGGCCTTTGGGAAAGACCTCAGCTGGCACTCTGCTTGGTAAGGTAAGTTTCAGTGAAGCTAACAGGGATACTAGCCCACTCCACCGTCATATTCTTATTTTATAAGCTGACTGTATCCATAATGACTTCTGTAAGTAGAATCCACCTTTCCTCTGGCAATAGACGGAATGGTAGATGGTATCCTTGGGGTCTCCTCTCCTTTCTAGAGCTTCTCTGAGCTCAGGGGAGGGTAGGCACAGATGACTTCACACATCCACTTACCCTTGGGGTCCCTGGTCAGTGTTGTCCATAACATATGATGCCATTTGGAACATCAATAATGAATTGGTCCTTTCTCTTATACTCCCTAACCCTACTTACTCATAGACCTATTTTGAGGAATAAATGAAATTAAAATAATTATAGTCGAACATCTACTACATGCCAAATCCTTTACTGGGTATTTGACAAATACGATTTCCAAACCCAACGACAAGATCATGAGATAGGAATCATAACTACCATTTTATAGATGAAGAAACCCAGAGAAGTTATGAATTTGCTCAAGGTCAGTAAGTGTTAAGATTCCAGCCTAGGTCTTTTTGACTCTAAAGCTCACATTTTCCCACATGATACTATGTTATATAAAACATTGCACCGACCAGCACAAAATTAGGTTGTGCTGCAGTAAAGAGAGACCCCCAGATCTTAGTGGCTTCTAACAACCAAGTGTTGCTTTATCCTCGCATGTGATGCCTTATTCACATGCATCACAGTTGGCTGGGAGCTCTGCCCCATCATCCCCCAGGACTCAGGCTGAAGATGGAGCAGTCACTGGACTGTTGCCAGTCCCCATGGTAGAGGGAGCGGGAGCTCTGAAGGGTCTAAAACCAGCAATTAAATACCCTGACATTGAATCGACACACATTGCTTCTACGCACAACTCACTGGCCAGAATATTACATGAAGATTCCAAACCACAAGGGGGAGGAAGTGCTGTCTGACTGGACAGCAGAGAACAGAAAGTACGGCAAGTCGCATTCAAACCTGCCATGAGTGTCTGGAGCGGGACTTGGCACCTAAATGCTCAGTAAACACTACTGTATGCCCCCTCCCCTTCCCCGGCTATGAACAGATCATGGTGAAATAATGCTTCTTTGGATTAAGAGACTGGCATAATGAACAGGCCCTTCATTTTGCACTTTCTTCAACACTTCTTTCTTTATTGGCTTTCAGCTGGATCATGGGATGCTGGCAGCAGTACACAATCTGGGTCAGATTGTCCCAGGGCCTGGGTCTCCAGTGACTTGATGTCTGACCATGTGTCAAGGGTCTCCATCAGTCAAGGTCAAATGCCATGTTGCAGGTGACGGATGACACTCACATGTCCGTGACACACTGCCCATTGGCTCAGGGCTACAGGCAATCCCTGGCTGGCGGCTGTAACTCCAATCCTTCTTCTTCCAGACAGGGAGGCATATCAGAATGCAAGTGAGTGACAGGGGCGTCATCATAGGAATATGTTGAATCTGATCTAATCGATAAAAAATGCATCAATCATTTGAAAATCTGAATAGTTCATTATTAATAACAAATTTTCTATGACACACCTCATAACAGACATGCAGTGTGTCAGGACATCACCATGAAGGAACTGCTGGTCAAGATGATGCCAGGCCAATCCATTGTGAAAATGAAAAATTGTGTCAATTAACTGGTTGTTTTATCTACATGGTGCCAAGGAATTGATTGGAAAGAACATTTTGTCCACACTAACTGAATTGGCTAGTGGTCTTGGCATTGTGTAGACCCAGCCTGAGTATTAAGAATGTGAGCATAGGGGCTTCCCTGGTGGCGCAGTGGTTGGGAGTCCGCCTGCCGATGCAGGGGACACGGGTTCGTGCCCCGGTCCGGGAGGATCCCACATGCCGCGGAGCGGCTGGGCCCGTGAGCCATGGCCGCTGAGCCTGCGCGTCCGGAGCCTGTGCTCCGCAACGGGAGACGCCACAACAGTGAGAGGCCCGCGTACCGCAAAAAAAAAAAAAAAAAAAAAAAGTGTGAAAAAAAGAATGTGAGCATAATATCAAATCATGGACTGTCGGACTGAAAGGAATCGTCAGAGACAATTTTCATACATTCCCCTCATTGACAGATACGGAAACTAAGGAACAACCAGCGTTAAAACATTTGCTGAGGGACACGCAGCGCAATTGTTAACTATTGTTTCAGAAGAGGTAAATGTGGGCACATCTTCACCCACAGCATTTTTAACATTTTCTGTAGCTATTTCAGAACCAAGACGCTCAACCCAATGGCATTGCATACTTTCTAAAAGTAGACAAGAATTTGAGAAACACCCCGTGGTGCAATTGTTCATTGCTTAAACTTGCTGCTGACTCATTTGCCTTCCACTTCTTTACCAACATGGTTGTGGCATCCGTCACTTACATTGGCTCTTTTCCCCAGCTGGTCCCATCCTCCCGGCAGGGCTGGGAAACGGGATGTAGTGACATCACCTCCGCGAGTCCTCATTGGCTGGTGGGCGGGGCTCAAAGGTGAGGACTCCGATGGGACCTGCTTGGCGCAGGGGTAAGCCTCCTGTCCTCCAGCATGAATCCTCCAGCACGAAGCAAGCCACCTGTTGCCCACGAGAGCAGGACGTTTAGGGCCAAAAAGAATTTCAGGCTTCATCTTTTTGAAAAAGGACAAATACCCCCCTACAAGCAAACAACTCCTGCTGGCCACACTTAAAGTGTTGGGGGGAAAATGTCTCATCCAGAAATAGTCCTCGGATCAGGGCCTTCCACACTCCCACTTAACTGTGAATTGTATTTTTTCACTCACTTTGGGTTTCTGCCCCTTGAAACGCCTCTAGTCTGAGACAGGCGATTTTGTGGTGTCCCTTTATCCCCTTTCTCAAGTCTGCTTCAGAGACCTTTAAGGCTCCTCGCTTCATGGTCTGGGAGGGAACTCCAGAGCAGTTCTGAATGGCCCCAGAGTCACTGGCCAAGATCTAGGCTGTCCACTGTCACTGCCCAGTCTAGGATTTTGGCAGCTCTCCTGGCCCCACAGGCCCAGATGCAGGAGGCAGCCTTTGGCATGGACAGAGAGCTCTTAGGCTCAGGGCCAAAAAGTCAGCCCTTTCCCCCAGATGGAGCACATGGGACTGCCCTGCCCCTCCCCTGGACATCGCACCTCCCGTGGGTTTGTATGGCTCAGAGAGTATTTGGAGTTGGGTCGGGGTAGGAGAGCAGGGAAGATGGGACAGTAGGGTGACATCCTGGGACCATTCTGCTCCTAACCCACACCAAGTAAGAGAGGTGGAGGAAGAGGACCATGAGAGCGATTCTGGGTCACAGCGGGTGCCCCCCTCTCTCCTGGTTGTGATGGATTGTTGAAAAGCCGTTGCAGAAAGTCTTGCCCTTTCCAGTCCTCCTTGCTGGCTTTGGTACCAAGCTGCAAGCACAAACACACATACACCACTCCACCTTATAACACACATACTGGTCATCCCTTCTGGGCCTTCTAGGGGGGGTCACCCCTTCTAGGTTCATATTCTGAAAAACCCTGCTGGTAAAGGAATTGATGGCTGAAGAATTTAAGACTTTCAGGGAGAAGAGAGTTAGGAGAAGAAAAGTCAGGAATGAACTAGAGAAAACCCTTATATGGTTTTTATGTTCAGAAAAGAACCCAATCTGAGCACATACTGAATAAAGAGTATTCTAGAACGTATCATATCCACAACTATGGAAATACGAACCTGTCAGCCAAGCTAGTGATCAATTCAGCAACGTGAGTATCACTGGGAATGCACTCTCCCAAGGGCGGCAGCACCACTTCTAGGAATATACCCTAGAGAAACAAGTTCAAGGATGTTCACTGCAGAATCATTTGTGACAGTGAAAAATTGGAAACAACTTAAATGTCCATAAGTAGGTGAGCAGATGAATTGTGGTCTATTTGTACAGTTTAATGTTATTCATCAATTAAAATGAATGAGCTAGGTCTCCACCCATTAGCATGAATAGCGCTTGGAAACATAATGTTAGGTGGAAAAAAAGCAAGTTCCAGAATGATAGTTCAGTGTGACACCACTTATGTGAATTAAGAAGCACTCAAAGCATGGCAAGTTGTAATTTATGAGTTATTCATATGTAGTAAAGTAGGAAGACATGTATGAAAAGAAAATCCATCAATTTCAGGACAGTTGCCATGTTTTTGAAGGAGGAAAAAGGGTGCAAAAGGGACTCTGCCATGTCTGTAAGGTTTTTGTTTGCTGGTTTGTTTACTCATTTATTTATTTTTAACTGATCTGATATGAATGTGGCAAAATGTTAACATTTGCTATTTCTGGGAGTGGGTGCAAGACTTTCGTTATATTACCCCCTTGTATTTTTCTGTATGTTTGAAATATTTCAAAATTGAACAAAGAAAATTCCCGTGGCATTTTGCCCCCATTTACATGAGCAGTAATGGGTATGGTACTGTGATTTTCCATTTGCATCTTGTCCTTGAAAGAAAACTTTCAAGATTTCCCTTCCTTATACCTCTAACAAAATGCTTGTGTGCTTTTGTTCTTGTTGTTTTGGAAATATCATCAAAAGGGACATTTTTCCAGCCACTTATTCTGTGCCCTCCTGATCTCACGCATGGCTCCGTCACCCGGATACCTGGAGAAACAGGTACAATCCAAGCAGGCTTCACCCAGCCTCCTCGGCACCTTAGCCCAGTCCCTGGGCTGGAGTCTCACCTCTGCCCAGGAGGGCTTCCTGCCAGACGCCTGCTGCCCCTCTGCCTGGAGGGGAGGCCCAGGGTCTGGTTCACTTTCTCTGTCCTTTCTTTACCTTTCTCAAAGTTTCCTCCTGAAACCCTCCCTACTCCTTGGCCACCACATCTCCCTTTTCTATCTCAGCCCTGAGATTCATGATTCCACCAGCACTGACCCACTGAGTCCTTCTCAAACTGGAGTGTGCATCAGAATCACCTGGAAAGCTTACTTAAACCCAGATTGCTGGACCCCACCTCCAGAGTTTCTGATTCAATAGGTCTGGATGGGGCCCAGTGGTGTGCTGGAAGCTGCTCTCTGAAAAGAAAATAGGCACTGATTTGTAGTGTTTGCCAGTTTCCATGGTGTAAATATTCCCACCGCAGCTGATTCCAAGACCCCAAGGCGACTGTCACTAAAGGTGGAGCTGGGGAGCAGATGCGCACATTTTCGTTCTCCCAAGGTGACGCAAACCATCTCAGCACGCCCTTGGTGCTGGGTGCTGGGACCAAGAATGTGCGTTTCTAATAAGATCTCAGGTGTCACTGAAGCTGCTGGCCCAGGGACCACACTTCCAGAACCACAGCCCTGGAAGGCTGAGCACAGGAGCGTGGGGTTTGGGATGGGATTCCTGGATTGTGTGGGTGACTGCAACTTGGACCTTAAAAATCCCACCTTCTTAAGAGGAGCCCAAAAGGAGATTTCCTGCTCTGAAAGCAAAGGCAGCTTTATGTCCTGGGGACGGGCATGGGCTGGACCGCTGGGAAGACAAGTCCAGGGTGCATCTTGAGGGGTGCACTGGCCTGACGTTCTGCCCCCTGTCCTGAAAGCCCCCTGCCCACAGACCACTAGCGTGCTGCTCCCATCTCCTGCGATGGTCTGCTCTCTCTCCCCCCGCCCAGGCCCTGAAGCGAGGGAACACCGTCCCACAGGATTAGTGTACACTAGTCCCTGGGGGCTCTCGAAGGAAAGAACAGTGTCTGAGGGTGTCCTGCGATGCTGGGAAAAAAAGAAGGGAGGGAAGTGGGAAAGGAGGCATAAGAGGATAGGAACAGGATAGAGAGGGAGGGTGGGAGAGGAGACAGAGTCCAGAACAGAGTCTGATGATGGGGGGGGGGAGGGCTCAGCAACTCCCAGGGGACTCAGGTTACACCCAGATTAGGCACAAATGAAAGCACCAGATGACAACTGTCTATTCCCTTCCTAATGAAATGACAGCTCTCTTCTGGGAGCTCTTTGGTCCTTCCACTGTCACTTCCCCAGGCTCAGCCTGGATGAGGCCACTCTGGGGAGAACAAAGAAGGCTTTGTAGGCTCTGCTGGGAGGAGAAAGCTCATCCCCGGGAGGAAGGCAGGATTAACATACGTGCTCCGTGATATTATCAAGTTGGTATATAGGATTATATGTCATTAGGATTACAGGGTATAACAACTCCAGGTGCATTTGACATTTCTATTCAAACGGTACTTTGGGGAAACCTATAGGTTTCATTGCCGGTAATTTCTCTGACTCCTTCCTCCCGGAGGCTCAGTGTTCTGTCTCAGCCTGCCCACCCCCGTACCACACCCCCCAGCATCCCTTGGCTGGCGCGCCCACGAGCTCCTCTGCACCCTCACAGCTCCCACCCTCCAGACAGCCGGTGGGCCTGGGAGGGGAGGGATGGTAGCTGAGAGAAGGAATCCAGCTTCCTCTGATCTTCTGGAGGCAGAAGCTGAGGCCCAGAGAAGGAAGGGGACTGGTGCAGGGACACTCCCTCAGCTTGGGATGCCTTGCCCAGGTGCTGCTGGGGAACCTTGAACAGCCGCAGAGGGGGGACACCGGCCACCTGGAGAGACTTCCCATTTTGCCTTGAACTCTTCTCCTTTCTTCCCTCTCTTTCTAGATTTTCTTTCGCTTTTTCTGTGCCACCTCCCCTCCCCCACCTCCCTCTCCCTAAGACTCAGCCTTGGCCCCTCCAGCTCTGGCGGCCATGCCCCTCCCATCTTCGTCTCTTGCCCCCAGGATCTGCGGACTGGCTTCAACCCCTTACGGTGCTGGCCACGGTCCTTGGGCCACAGCACACCTCCTGTCTGTTTGGGTGCGTTAGGTAGGGGGCATGCAACCACGGCTGATTTCAATCAGACAGCTCACTGCCAAATGAACACATACACACGAAAGCAGGAAGACGCAGCAATGCGCAGGCAACCGGGCAGACAGTCCCCAGAGCTGACAGCCCTAGGCTCAGAGTGGGGGGCCTTCTCCACGGTCATGACTGACAGTGACTCCCCTCCACGCCCCTGCAGGGAGGGCATCATTGGCCCCATGTTACTGATGAGGACACTGAGGTACCCACAGGGAGGGTAAAGGACTTTCCCGAGGTGACACAGCTCACAGGGGGAGGACCTGAGATTCGAATCCAGATCTGATTGATTCTGAAATTCAGGTTGTTTCCATTAACATTGGAAACAGGTGCCTTTTCTGAACCCTCCCTCTCCCTGGGCCCTGCTCTCTTTCCTGGGAACAGCTTCCCTGGGGTGCAAGGCTCTGAGTTGCAGCCTGAGGGGCTCAAGTGAAGGGCCAGGGACACAACACCTGGAACGTGGACCCAGAAACTCCCTTTGAAAGGTGGCCTAGACCCAGGAGAGTGGCCTGTGGTGCAGACCCCCTCACTGAGAGGCTTCTTCCCTCCAGCAACCTCTCCCTCCCTCCTCCCCTCCCTCCTGCCCTCCATCTGTTTCTTTCCTCTCCATCCCTCTCAGGCCCTGAGCCCCTCAGGACTGTGCCTCAAAGCAACTGCAATTCTGTGCGCAAGATCTGCAGGCCTTGCCCTCCTAGAGCGGAGTCGGACTCTGCAGCGGTGGAGCGACCCGTGAGTGGAGCTCTCTGGAGGCTGTGGGTCGCACTACCCCATTCTGACCACACGATGCCACCCTTGAGCTGCAGATGCGTTCCCCACTCGCGGGCCCGTGGGCAGGTGGCAGGGCATGACCTCCTTTGCACTGCGTGGGGTTGGGAGGTCAGGGTGGCACCAGGGGTAGGAGGTCCGGCAGTCACAGCACTAGTCAGCCTTACTGCCTTTGTCACCACCCTATCATCGCCCACTGATGTCTGTGTCTGGGCGGGGGCTCCGTTGACCTCACACAGCTACAGTAATTGCTCTGGGACCCACACACCCAGCCCTCATTCCTGACACCACCCCCGCCCCAGCCCCCAGTGAACACCAGCCTCATTCGGGATCCTTTAGCACCTCTGAACTCAGCGTGGGCCACACATCAGCTCATGTGTGACTTGCCTCTTGCGGCTTCTGCATGGGGAAGGAAACTTCCAGCTGCCTTGTTTCTTGCAGGCTGTGGCTCTGGTGTGGCCTCTAATGGCTAATGGACCTGGGGAGGCCTGACACGGTGCCCCTCACCGTGGGCTTCTCGGGCACAGCAGCCAGCCAGGGCCAGGTGGGAGGATTCCAGATAAGGAGGGGCAGGGGAGCGGGCCTTTCCTGGATGGAGAGTGTCAAGTTCGGGACCTCCCTTAGTGGTGGAACACGAGACAGGGCTCACTGCAGCCACAGCAGTGATGTCCAGACACCCAGCAGCTGGCAGGAGGGACGGCGATCCACAGCCACCTGCAGTTGTCACAACCCATCCTCTCCCCCATTTAGAAAATGAAGAACCTGTTTATATTTTCCCTTTTATTTATTTTTTTGCTCGGCGGCCTGTGGGATCCTCCCGGACCAGGGCACGAACCCGTGTCCCCTGCATCGGCAGGCAGACTCTCAACCACTGCGCCACCAGGGAAGCCCCCTGTTCATCTTTATTTCACATTTCTCCATATCACATACGTCCTCCTCTGTCCTTCATCCCAACATTGTTCGCACCTTTGGTAATGTTTCCTTGGGCCTTAAACCAAGCCTTGTATATGACCTCTGTCCTCTGTTCTGTCCCCTGTGCCCTGGGGGCTGACACCATGTGGGCCTCCCCCAAGGGTGGTCCCTCAGCTCCCCGAGGCCCTGCCCCTCCTCCTCTCCAGCGGGAGCAATCCCACCTCCTGTCTCTAGAGGTCTCTGTATCCCGAGGCAAGCAGCTCTATTGAATGCTTAACTAACACAATAAAGGATTGCATTGGAAGGATTTGGGGGTGGTTCATAAGGTGAACGGGGCAGCTGAAGGTCCAGGCTGGCGGAAGGCAGGTGCCAGACAACTCAGGGGACGCCGGCGGCACGAGCTCACAGTCTTCCCATTGACACCGCTGCTACTTAATCAGCATCGACGGTTTCGTTCCCAATCTTGTACCCTCCCCACGGGATTCCGATTCCCAGGCCTGTCTTGGGTCTCTTATCCAAGTGGGCAGGGAAAGGCAAGGTGTCTCGAGTGACAGTCCCACCAGGAGTCCCCACAGGGTGGGAGAGGTAATTCCCCAAAAGGAGCCTAGACGGAGGTGGTCTCTAGACAGGACAGAGGGCCGGAGCCCAGTTGCCACACAACATCTGCCACCTTCAACAGAGCCACTCCTGTTTTTCCTTACCTTGTGGAATCTCCCATAGACTTTGCACACAGGTAAATGATCGAAGGCGTGGTGGAGCACCGATGCACAGAGAGGTTCAGCACTTGCGCTGAGGTCACCAGCAGCTCTATGGCATGGCCAGGTTGATGGCTCCACTCCATGTTGCGGGTTTGGTGTGTGACCCCCTGGAGCCCTCTGGGGCGTCCCCTCTGTAGACAAGGCCTCCCGCAGATACTTTTTGGGGTAAGGGCTTCCTGACTACTGTAGAGAGGAACAGCAAGCCCAGACCGCAAAAAGATCCAAAGGGGCCGGCAGCCCTGCTTGGGCAGAAGGGCAGGAGGGGAAGGCGCATCCCTCCAGGGCTCGGCCCGCAGGACGCCTTCTGCTAGCGCGATGGAGCCAGGACCTGGGGAGAGGAGAGGGGCGGGGAGCAGAGAGCTGAGCCCCAGGAAGCAGGTGAGCAGCTGGAATCCCAGTAACCCCTGCCTCCACCCACCCAACATCACAACCTAATTCTTACCTGGTCCGTTTGGTGGGGAGGCCGGCAGGGCTGGGAGGACGGTAGTGCACCCCCAGGCAAAGGGGCCCCCTGTATCCTCTCTGA
Organism: Lagenorhynchus albirostris; assembly: GCF_949774975.1. Lineage (NCBI taxonomy): Eukaryota > Metazoa > Chordata > Mammalia > Artiodactyla > Delphinidae > Lagenorhynchus > Lagenorhynchus albirostris. Next base: position 23,507,427 of record NC_083102.1, read on the forward strand.
CCTTGGAGGATTTTAGTCTCCTGCTGTGACTGAGGTTCAGTTAGATAGTCAGGCTGGTGTGGGGGTGGGCACTGCCGCATCAGTGTACCCAGGTCCGGCTGGGAACTCTCCCAGAGTCACAAAACGCCAAGAGCCCCAAGAAGAGGATGGTGTTGGATGAGAGCTCTGAGGCCAGACACCTCTGAACTTGCAGGCGTCTGCTGCTGGTCTGCTCTGACAACGCCCTCTGTTTCAGCAGATGAGACTGTTATGGTGAAGTGGCAGCTAAGTCCCCGCATCTCAGTGTCCTTCCCTAATGAGGGGCGTCAGCAGAAGTCCCTGAGCTGGCCTGGCCTGGGTCTTACCTGCCTTACCTGGAGGACGCCCCCCGACCCCCAGAGGCCACAGGTGCTGAGGAGTGCAGGGAGTTGTAGCCCGGTCAACATCACAGGTGTGCAGAACGGATGGCTTCGGCCTGCGGTCCATTGCAGAGCTCAGGGTGGGATGGTTTGGCCTGTGCTTTTCCTGAATGAGTCGAGGACGCATCTGCATCCTGCCAGAGAGAAGTGGGCCCTCATGCCTCCCCGACTCCCAACACGGGCTTGTTAGCAGGGGCCGCCTAGAGACCCTGGCCCTGCTCTGTGGGGTGGTCCAGGGAAGAGACAAGAATGTGGGACCTGTAGCCACGGAGGAGAGCCTGTGCCTCCACGTGGGGGGCCCTGGACCTCACTCACGGCAGCTCAGGACCTGAACCTGCTTGCTCAGCCCTCCCCCCAGCCCCCGCCCCGACCCCGGGAATCCATACCTGGTGGTGACTCAGCTGCATCACGAGGACTGGGGCCTGCAGCTGCTTCAGAGTCTTCACAGGAGTGGAGAACCACCCTCAGCCCGTCTGAGCTCTGGCCGCTCCCGGGTCCTGTCCCCCCACCCCGTTCCACCCTCACCAGCATAGTTCCCTCCTGCCCCACTTCCACGGCTGCAGCCTGTGCCACAGCCAGCGTGGACCTGGCGTTAGTGGCTTGGGGAAGGCACACTGGGGGGTTGGAGCCGAGCCAGGCAGGCCTTGGTGCTGGACCGCGAGGCAGGGCCGCTGAGGGCCACCAGGGAGTAAGCCAGGCCCTCCCTGCTTGCACAGGCCCCCTCGCCCCCCACAGGCATCACCTGAAGCCTCCTCTCCAAGGGTCCTCTCTCTGACGTCTGCACTCCAATGTGTTCCCCCGTGGAGGCTCGCTGCAGGCCGGCACATGCTGCCCACGTAATCTCACAGAGACCCCGCTGAGTGGGTCCTCTCAACACCCCTCACAGCGGGGGAGGCTGGCCTGTCCAATCACCACTAGCGAGTGGCTGAGAGCCAGCTGGAACCGAGCCGGGGGTCAGTCTGGCCCTAAAGCCCACGCAGCACCCTCCCCCCTTGGCCCTTGGCCTCCAGGACAGACCGGACCTAGACTATTGCCGACGGCCCCTCCCTGCCCCTTGCCTGACTCTTTCCTTCTCCCACTCCCTGTCTGGGGAGTTTCTGCTGCCTTTGAATCTTAGGTCAAGTCCACTGTCTAACAGTGGGTACTTCGCCTCTCTGTACCGCGGCTTCCTCATCTCTAAAGTGGGTGTCATAACCCCGTGCGTGGCTCAGAAAGAAACACCTCATGCTCCTGCTACCAAGTCTCCCCACCTGCACGCACCTGTGCCCTTGACCTCGTCCCCTTCTGACCTCCGGTGAGTCGTGCTGCTCCAACCTGAGGCCCACCCCTCCCCTGTGCCTGGAGCACCACCCCTTCCCCATCCCGGCCACCTCACGGACACCGACTGGTTGTGCTCCCTTCCTGGGTCACTCCCACCCGAATAAAAGCTCTCCCCTGGCCACGCGGCCCTCTCTAGCTACTGCCTATCTTTCAGGCAAAACTATTTGCTACTCCGCTTGCCCTGGTCCCACTCTCTGTACAACCCCCTGTAGTCATTTTGTCCCTGAGACCACTCCTGTCAAGGTCACCATCATGTCCATGTTGGAAGTCCAGTGGTTGGTTCTCCAAACTTGTCTCACCTGACCTGTCAATAGCCTTGGACACAGGTGGTCGCCTGATCCTCCCGGAAAGGTCTTCTTCCCTCGGCTCCAGGAATGCCCCTCCCCCGCCTGTCCGCCTACGCCACTGGCTGCTCCTCTGCTGGCAGCATTGAGAGTCACCGCCTCATCTCCCTGACGCCCGCCGCCTGCCGCCCCCAGTGCCAGAATCACCAGGGTGCAGTCCGTGCACCTCCCCTCCTCTCCCTCCACACTCAGCCTTTAGTGATCTCATCCAGGTCAACTGTGACTCCTCCCCCCCCCCCCCCCCCGCACCCGCACTTCCAGTCGGCTCCAGGTTCGGCCTCCAAAGGCCTCTCTGATTCTGAGTCTCTATGCATCCCTCCTAATGCCCCAGGATTGGCCGAGCCATTCTGATCCTGGTGCCTCCCTCCTCTGGCAATAGCTGTGTACGTTGCTGAGATCCTCACCTTCCCAATGAGCCTCTTGGAATCTCAGTGTAAAACGTGGGGAAGAGGGCCTCAGGCTGCCCTTCCGCTCCAGCTCTTCCCACGCAGGCTGGACCAGGTTCTCAGAAGTGCTGTCCTCAGGCCACGTCCCTGCTGATGGGAGGGGAGAGGGACCTGTCCAGTGCGTCGTGGGATGGGGAGGCCAGGGCTCCCTCTGTTTCCCCAGCTCTTCCGCCTGGCACACCATCTGCCCACACAGGACCAACCTCACCAGGTCCAGACACTGTCCCCTGTCCGAGCCCAAACCCAGCCCCTCTGCTCGTCCCAAGGAGACTGCCTCTCCCCCGCTCCCCGCAGGCTCTTCATCCTCTTCCTCCCCTCTTTCCCTACTGAACTCCTCCCTGCTCAGTCCACCAGTTCCACCTCCTTCCTGGCGCTTCCCTGGGTTCCCTAATCCCTGTCCTGAATTCCTGCCGCACGTGCCTCAGGGCCACCCATTAGCCCCCTGGTTGTTCACCTGGCAGAGGTGAGCTGCGTGCCGGCCAGATGCCATACCTGTGCGGGGTGCTGGGGATCCAGAGATGAGCCCACCACCGTCCCTACCCACCAGGAGCTCCCAGCTTAGAAGCGAAGTGTAGACACGGCCCCCTGGATGCCTTGAGTTCCTCAGACAAAACTCAGCCCCCACTGAATTCGTCAGCCTCCCCAGGAGCCGATCTCCCTCAGGACCCCTGTGCCAAGGCACCAGCACAAACAGTGACGGGCCAGGTAGGCAGCGATGGGCGCCTGAGGAGGCGGCAGAGCTGAGGGTGCCCAGGAAGGGGGACTCCTCCAGGCGGGGTGGGGGCAGCATGAGGAGACGGGGAGGGGGGGGCTTCACCAAGGAGCCTGGCAGGAGCTGTGTTGGGAGGAGTGGGGGGTGTTGAACTTCTAGCACTGGGGGGTGGAGAGAGAGATTGAAGCAAAAGCTCTAGGTGGAAACAGGCTGGGGGTGGGGGTGGGGGTGGGGGTGTGTCGGGGAGGGATGGGGAGAAGTGAGAAAGGGTGCAAGGCCATGGCCGAGCTGCCGCAGCGCCAGGCATTTCCTCCAGCTGGCCATGGGCCGCTTCTGAAGGTTGGGTTTGGTTTTTTTTTTAATTTTTAATTTTATATTGGAGCATAGTTAATTAACAATGTTGTGTTAGTTTCAGGTGTGCAGCAAAGTGATTCAGTTATATATATGCTATGTTTAAAATGGATAACCAACAAGGACCTACTGTCTAGCACAGGGAACTTTGCTCAATATTATGTAACAACCTAAATGGGAAAAGAATTCTGGAGGTTTTTGAGCAGGAAAAATGTATGAAATTGATTGGAGGAGGCAGATTCTGACACACCCTCACCTCGGGGGATGTAGCCCCTACTCCCCGCTGAGAGTCACTGACCGAGCATATCTTTGAATAGATCATAAGAGCCAATTAACGTGAATCGTTAAAGACAGATTCTTAGAGTTATCAATACCCTTAGTCTAACATTTCTCTTTAAAGACGGAGAAACTGAGGCCCAGAGAGGGCAATGGCAGTGTCTAAGGCCAGAGCTATGAGCCTAGTTGCAGGGCAGGAATAAAGAAGTAGACAGAGAATGGACCTGATGACATGGGGTGGGAGGGCGAAGCTGGGGCGAAGTGAGAGTAGCAGCGACATATACACACTACCCAATGTGAAATAGTTGGCTGGTGGGAAGCAGCAGCATAGCACAGGGAGATCGGCTCAGTGCTTTGCTATGACCTAGAGGGGTGGGGTAGGGACGGTGGGAGGGAGGCTCAAGAGGGAGGGGGTATGGGGACATGTGTGTGCATACGGCTGATTCGCTTTGTTGTGCAACAGAAACTAACACAGTATTGTGAAGCAATTATACTCCAATAAAGATCTATTAAAAAAAAGAGAGAGAAAAGAAATTGATTGGAGGAGAGGCTGCAGGTGGGGGAGAAGTTAGACGCTTTGCAACAATTCTGATGAGAGGTAGCAGGGCGGACCTGACCCAGAAAGATGGCAGGCAGGATGGATGCAACAAATTTATGAGGATGTCATAGTCAGCAGTGGACGATGTACAGGTCATCTGGGAGGCGGGGAGAGGGGTCAGAGCAATGGGGACAGAGGGGCAAACTCAGGGGGAAAGTGACCTGCAGTCCAATTTAATAAACGGAAGTTGACGACCCACTGTGTAGAGGGCCACTTTCAGCAATGATGATGACCATGACATGTGAAGGGCAGAAGGGACAGAGGGAGGCAGAAATAGAAGCTGGAGGCTGCCCAGAGAGGAGAAACAGCAGAAGGAAGGGAGGCGGGCACGTGGATGTGGCCACTGTGCTCCAGGCTGGCGTGTGGAGGCCTCCCTGGCACTGTCCCTGCAGCCTGGCTGGGTGGAGGGGCTCCGCAGGGCATGCCTGCAGGAAGGCCACCCAGCAGGCTGCTGGACCTGGGGGGATGCCCAGCCTGGGAGGGAGGCGGGGCTGCACAGGGTGCCGGGTGGGCCGGGGTCTCCTGAGACCGTGGAATCCCCACCCCAGCCTGGAGCAGGGAACTCAGTGGAGATCTGCTCCCAGCACCATTGAGTGGTAGCCGCTGTACTGGGATCCAGTCCCAGCTCGGTCAACTGGCTGGGTGACCTTGGGGGCCTCCGTGTTCCCTCTCAAAGGCCACCTTTAATGCCTCTTAACTGTAAAACAAGAGAGTTTCAGACACACAGAGGAGAGGGTGCCTCCACCTCCTGGCTGTTCTGCCCCAAGTGGAGAGGCCACCACGGGCACCTCCACTTCCTCACCCCTTATTTCTAATATGTCTCAAATTCAAACTCCTGAATGCATTTTGAATCCACCTGTTCGCTCCCTCTGCCCCACTGCCCCTTCCCTATAGAAGACTCCGTCCGCTGGCTACCTTGTTGACCAGAGCAGCCTCCTACCTGGTCACTCCACGTCCACTCACACCTCTGCAATTATTATTATTTTTTTTTTAGTGCAAATATGCTCATGTCCTTCTCCTCCTTAAAAAAATCTCTAAATGGTCTCTTATCACCCTTAACTTAAATCCATGCATGATCACCTGCCCTGCCCAGCACCCGGGGCTCCTCCTGAGTCAGTCTTTCCCTCTCTCCCCGCGCTCCAGCCACACTGGCATTCCTCCAGCTCTTTGAACACGTCAGACTTGCCTTGGGGCCTTTGCCCTTGCTGTCCCCTCTGCCAGGAGCCCCAGCCCTCCCTCTCCAGTTGGATAACTCCTGCTTTCTCTGCACTCCCTCTAAGAAACCTTCCCTGAGCACCCAGATGAAATCCACTCGGTTTGTCCGTTGCATAGCACCCTGTACGTCTTCCCAACACTTAATCTCCTTTTGCAAATGTATATTTATTAGTGTGATTTGTTTGTTTATTTGTTTAATGTCTGCCTATCCCGCTGGACTGTAAATCCGTGAGGACAGAAACCTTGTCTGTCTTGTTAGCTGATGTATACCTAGCACCCACAGTTAGTGTTGATGGGATGAAGGAAGTGAGAAATTAAAGAAGGAAGATAAAGAGAAGAGAGGGGGAGGGGGAAGGGGCTGTGTTTTCATGTTATAACTGCTGCTACCTCAGCTGACCCTCCCCACAGAGCTGCAGGAGGTGACCTCTTCATATGTGCATCCAGCCTATTCCTGTGTAATAGGACCCCTGCTAAAATTAGGCCTTTTTACATTGTGATTTCATCACTTGCTAAATCACCTTTCCTGTATCTTTCTTCATTTTAGCTTCATATTTTTCGATGCAACACCCTTGGTAACACATTGGCCCTTGTAATTTTCTCAATTTCATATTTACATTTTCCTTTCTTCGTGTTAAAGTAGAAACACTCCTTATTCAAGTTTTACTCATTAATTTATAGGACATTCTTTTTAAATGCTCAGTAATAATATTTTCTGGATCTATTGTAAGTTCTTATTGTGCCTCATAGTTTTATTAACCATAAAATGACACTAAATAGAGTAACAGTTGTTTAATTTAACATCTGAATCTTGTTCAGGAAATAATTTAGATAAAAATAACTATTGTATATTCTGAATGGTGGGTGAACTGAGGTACTGCAGTTTATAGAATTTCATTCTATTAATAATCTTAGAGTTTCCTGATGTGTTTCTTTCTGATGCTAATAGAAACCCAACTTCCCACCCCCACTCCGCCATCTGAACTCACTGGATCTGGGAAGTTGGACTCTGAAAAGAGGGCCTCAAAATCTGAAAACTGCCATGATTCGCTGGGGTTCTCCAGGATCTGACCTCCAGCAGAAGGAGCTTTTCCCAAAGGTCAGATATTCACATGTGCAGAGAAAACCCTCCTTCCCAGTTAAAGCGGAGGCCAGGCCTGGAAGCATCACCCTCTGGATTCAGGGGATCAGGAAGCACTGTAAATGGCACAGCAGGTGAGCACCCAAGGAGGAGTGGTTTGGGGAGTTGTGCTGCTGGACCTGCCTCGAAGGGCCCTTGGAGAGGGTCTGGGGCTCAGAGCTGTGGCCAAGGGCACATCCAAGCATCGGGGAGATGGTTCTCAGCAAATGAAAGCAGAGGAGGTGGTCTGGAGGGAGCCTGGGACAGGGAGATGGGAGCGGAGGCTTGGGGCTGGTTTTCCACCCTGTGGGGGAAGGAGGCAGCCTGGGTCTAGAGGAGGAAGGGCTCATCCCAGCCTCATCCCAGGCTGCCCTGATGTCCTCTGGTGGCCGTACAGATCCCTAAGCTGTGGGCAGCTGCCGGACTGGAGTGTGTCGGCCCTGGAAAGTTACCCCTGACCCCTCCCAGCCACAGTCAAGGGATAAGCCTGTCTTCAGGCCTTCTCTGCTATTCATGAGTCAGGCCCCTGGCCCTGGCACCGCTCTGGGAGAGTGAATGGAAACTCACGATTCTGACGCTGCAAAGGTCATATCCAGATTCTGGGCCCAAAGCGCAGGCCCGTGTGGAGCCCTGAAGAGAGGCCAGCACTGCCCTCCTACTCCCCTGCTTCCCCTGCCTTGGTCGACTGCCCTTGGAAGAGCCTTTCTCTAGATCTCCATCTTCCTCCTTCTGCCCCGACCTCTCTGCCTGTCTCCCCACCAAAACTGCCTCCTGTGGAAATGTGGCTTTCTTCTTCCTGGGGCAATAAATAAAGCCAAGGGAGGCAAAGGCAGAGAGAAAAGTGAAGGGGAGGGTGTTTGCCACCCAGTCCCCATCCAAGGTCCCCATGGAGACCAGGGCAGCGCTGGGAGGGAAGCTTGGGCAAAGCAGGCCAGCGCGCACCGGGCACCTGCTAAGTGTCGCAGCATGACTGTGACCCTCACGGCGTGGGCAAGGAAAGTCTGTATGGCATCATGAGTAATTCTGACCCCTGAACTGGGGCAGAGAAGGTAAAAGCAGCTGTTGGACTTTGACTCCAGCCCCGATAGAGTCGCTAGGACTGGACTTGCCCTCCTGATTGGAAGCACAAAATGTGTAAAGCAACTCTTTTCAACCATCCGGTCACAGGCAGCACAAGACTGCAATTACTGAGAAGGGAGAGGCAGGAGGTGAGGCCCCCGTTTGCCTCAGATTTCTACCCAGGCGATTTCCACATGGCAGAGATCAGAGTTCAGGGCTGCTGAAGAGGCCAGAATTTGAGGGGCCAGATAGCTGGTATGGGCTGAACTGTGCCTCCACCCTCAGCAATTCACATGTTAAAGCTGTAACCCCCATACCTCAGAATGTGCCTGTGTTTAGAGACAGGGCTCTTAAAGACAGGAGTAGGGCTTCCCTGGTGGCACAGTGGTTAAGAATCCACCTGCCAATGCAGGGGACACAGGTTCGATCCCTGGTCCAGGAAGATCCCACATGCCGCGGAGCAACTAAGCCCGTGCGCCACGACTACTGAGTCTGTGCTCTAGAGCCGCGAGAGCCACAATTACTGAGCCCACGTGCCACAACTACTGAAGCCCGCATGCCTAGAGCCCGTGCTCCACAACAAGAGAAGCCACCGCAACGAAGAGTAGCCCCCGCTCGCTGCAAATAGAGAAAGCCCACGCACGGCAACGAAGACCCAATGCAGCCAAAGATAAATAAATAAATATTTAAAAAAATAGAATAAAAAAATAAAGACATGAGTAAGTTAAAATGAGGCTGTTACGGTGGGCCCTAATCTAATCTGACTGGCATCCTATAAGGAGAGGAAATCTGAATACACAGAGGGACACCTTGATCTTGTACTTCCAGCCTCCATGACTGTGAGGAATACAGGCTGGTTAAGCCACTCAGTCTGTGGTACTTTGTTACAGCAGCCCTAGCAAACAAACACAATAGTGGAGAGAGGGGAGTTGTGCTGAAGGAGACTGTGGCATCTGCAAGGGTGCCTGGCTGAGGGCTGGGCTGCTCTGCACAGGACAAGACTCCACAAATCCCAGCAGGGAGCGGCTGCTGTACAGCGTTACTACAGGTCATTCAGGGCCCAGAGACCAAATTCCAGTCCAACCAGAAGTAGCAAGACCTCAGTAAGTACTTGGAGCATTCAGGAGTGATCCCGGAAAGTCAACACCTTGGGCTAACAACCATGACTTAGAGTCAGTGTCCTACCCTAAGACCAAGGAAAAAAAATAAAAAACAGCAAAGAAAAAAACATTAGCCTGCCAGGATCAAGATGATCCACCTGCAATTAATGTCTACCAGAACCAAATCAACACCCTGTAAAGGAAGAAAACACGAACTAGACTCCTTACAACGTCTCATCCATAATGGCCAACAATACAGTAAGAAAACATTTTAGACATGAGAAGAAACAGGAAAATGAGACCCATTATCAAGAAAATTAGATCCAATACAAGCAGGTCCCCAAGTAATAGAGATGTTATAATCAATAGAAAGGAATTTGTAAACAACTACCATAAATATGTTTAGACATTTAAAAGGAAAAGATATTCATAATGAGTGAACAGATGTAGAAATTTCAGCAGAAAATGGAAACTATATAAAAGATCTAAATGGAAATTCCAGGACTCAAAGCTGCAAGATCTAAAATAAAAAATTCACTGGATAAACTTAAAACATCAGATTGGAGTCTCAGAAGAAAGGGTCATTGAACTTGAAAATAGATCAATAGAAATTATCCCATCTGAAGAACACAGAAATGATTTAAAAAAGGAACAGAGACTCACTGACCCATGGGACGACATCAGGTAATTTAACATAAAAAGAATCAGAAGGAAAGGAGAGAGAGAATTGAGCAGAAAGGAATATTTTCAGGAATAAAAGCTGAAAATTCCCCTAATTTGGTGAAAAACGTCCACCTACAGATGTAAGAAACGACAGATCTAAGAGCAGTGCCCTGACTTGAGGCTGAGGAGGAAGAGGGGGCTGGACAGGCACCAGAGAGCTGGAGAAGGCTGGTAATTTGGGAGTCAGTCTGGGAGTGTGGCCTGGGTTAAGCAAGTACAAGGGGAGAAAGGAGGGGGGCGATGCTGGGGAAGGGGGGCGGATAGGAGGAGAGCATCTGCAGTGCCCGTCCTTTGCTCTCAGCAGCCCTATGACCTCAGAGAGCAGCTTCGGAGAAAGAAACCGGGTAGAGCCCACAGTCAGCACTTGAGGAGAGGGTGGGGAAGGGGAAAGTGGGAAGGCAATAGCTCGAGGTATTTTATTTTATTTTTTAGAAGTTTACTGGTCAAGGGAAAGGAAGTAGAAAGAGGAAGCAGCTGAGGAGGGTGTTGGGTGAGGGGAGTTGTTGCTGTTTACAGGCCCTGGGGAAGGGGCAGATGGCTTAGGTGAAATGACGGAAGACAGAAAAAAAAGCAAGGAAGATTTTTGAAGGAGTCAAGCAGGTATGAAGCCAAGGACTCAGGGGGAGCCCCTTGGAAGCCCCTCAAAAATACCAACACAGTCTGAAGAGAAACAGAGGATACGGTAAATGATGTTTCAACGTGGTGAGGAAGGAGGTTGACGGAGCTCAAATCCTGGAAAGTGTGGTGAAAATCACGATCCCTTCACATAGTAGCTCACACGTAGACCAGAGCAGGCGCTGCTCTAGGCACTGACATTTGCCCACACGGCTATCTGTGAGATAGGGGCTATGTTTCCCCCACTGCTACAGAAGAAAATCCCCCAGTGCCGCAGCCAGCAAGGGGCAGGGTCAGGATTTGAACCCAGGCAGTGAGTCTGGCACCAACTTCTCCCTATTAACCACTACACCTAGAAGGGGCTTCCCAGACATGACCAGCTGGGGAGAGGCGCACTGTAGAGTGAGAAGGTCAAGGAACCCCCTTCTCCACTTAGAATGTGACCCTAAAGTAATCGTTCCTAAAAACTAGGGTCAGAGACCCTTTTGGGGAGCTGATAAAAAGTAGACTCTCACCTTAGAAAGCATACTAACTTTTCTCGTGATATTAGGGGGTTCATGGCTTCCCCAGATCAACCAATCCATGCAGGGGCTGAGCCCAGGACTGGCTTTACAACTGAAGGACTTATTCTCCCAGCTGCAGGGAGTGCTGCCACCCTGACGGTCCCCATCCCTCTTCTGGAACCGTCCTTGACTGAGGAGGGCACCTTGCCCATTGCCCTCTCCTTCCCAAGGCAAAGCACAGGAGTTAACTGACTCGGCAGCTCTGAAGGGCTCCCCCCCCTCCCCAGTGGGTGCAGATCTTGAGAGTGCGACCTAATAAACGTCCAGTCTGTTACTCACCCTCCCAGAGTCAGCTTCTGGGAGAACCTGGAGAACTCAACCGGTGACACATGGACTCCTTCCTTTCATCATAACAGCAACTAGCAAGGGAAACATACATGCTAGATTAAGTCCTGCATCCCCTTTTTGCAGGTAATAAGTCTGAAACTTAGATGGTTGCCTGCCCAAGGTTCCAGAGCCCGCAATAGCTACAGTCAGATGTAAACCCTTTCCATCCAGGGCCAAATCCCATAGGCACTACATCCTCTTTCATCCAGGAGGGGGCAGCCCCAAAAGAATGAGCCAGGAAGGGGAGACAGGTTGGGCCACTCTGATGTGCAGGCAGAGCCCCTGGGTCCTAGAAGGGTGCTCCATCCTTGTGCTGCCTGGGCACATTCAGGGTTGGACAGTTTAAAAAAATTTTTTTAATATCTTTATTGGAGTATAATTGCTTTACAATGGTGTGTTAGTTTCTGCTTTAAAACAAAGCGCATCAGCTGTACATATACATATATCCCCATATCTCCTCCCTCTTGCGTCTCCCTCCCACCCTCCCTATCCCACCCCTCTAGGTGGTCACAAAGCACCGAGCTGATCTCCCTGTGCTATGCAGCTGCTTCCCACTAGCTGTCTATTTCACGTTTGGTAGTATATATGAGTCCATGCCACTCTCACTTCATCCCAGCTTACCCTTCCCCCTCCCTGTGTCCTCAAGTCCATTCTCTACATCTGCATCTTTATTACTAGGGTTGGACACTTATGGCCAAGCCGCCCAGAGGCCACCTTCAGCAGGCAGTGCCGGGGGGGGCCTCTGAGCTCAGCTCTGACGGGGTCTTGCAGGATGGGGATGGCAGTGCCTACAGGTCACACCCTCACCCAGAAGTCTGCCTGCTGACCCTCAGGGAGCCACAGACCCGGGTGTGTATCCCAGCCCTGCTGCTTGTTAGCTGGGTGGGCGGGGGTGGGGGTGAGGGATGGTCTCCAGTGGGTCACTCCCCTCTCTGGGCCTCCCAGGCTCCATCGAGGGGCCCAGGGCGAGTCAGCATTTTTCTCGCTCCCCACTGCAACTTTCCAAACATACCTGCTCCTCCTCTGCAGGGCCTACCTTCCAGCCACACCCACCTCCCTGCCTCAGTGCCATCCTCCCAACTCCCTGGACACTCCTCCACACTCACTGAAACCTATGTCCAGCTTACTGTCTCCCTGTCTCTCCCAGCATCATTTGGGGGTGACCTCAAGATCCAGGTAGAATGCCCACTCAACAGGCCAGCTTGGGGACTTGGGCCTCCTGATCTCCAGGTCTTTCACCTCTAGCTCCCTTCAGGCACTCACAGCCTTGGCCAGCTCCCAGCCGCCCTGTCTCCACCAGCCCCCTTTCTCCCAGTGGACCAGGCCAGCTGGATCTGCTGGCCAGATCACCTGAACCACTCCCTCCTCTCAGCGTTTCCCCTGCAGTAGAACACACTTCCTGTGGTCCCAACACAAGCACAGACTTTTTGTAACTGTCAGAAACGTGACAGAGCATGAAATCAGTTACATAAGTTATCTGGCTTAAGCCATGGTGCATTCTGTTTGTTTTGTGACAGGGCAAAAATGGAAAATTTTGCCTCAAGGTGGACGTTTTAAAAAAGACAACCTGTGGGCTTCCCTGGTGGCGCAGTGGTTGAGAGTCCGCCTGCCAATGCAGGCGACATGGCTTCGTGCCCCGGTCCGGGAAGATCCCACATGCTGCGGAGCGGCTGGGCCCGTGAGCCATGGCCACTGAGCCTGCGCGTCCTGAGCCTGTGCTCCGCAACGGAAGAGGCCACAACAGTGAGAGGCCCGCGTACCGCCAAAAAAAAAAAAAAAAAAAAGACAACCTGTGCTCTCCGAGAGGCCTGCTGTGTCGTGTGTATCCTCTCAGTTCCTCATGATCCCTGTTGCCAACATGTGGGACCTGCCAGGTCCACAGCTCCACCGGCTGCCTTCCACATTCACCCATCAGAACGCCAACACCGCCTCAGGCCCACAGTCCCCTTCCACACCCACAGCGCTCCTAGAAAAAATAATTACATCATCTTGCAAACTGAAGCCCCCCAAAGCCAAGGTCTTCAACCTCAGTGTGGCCTGGCATCCATGACAATCCTCTGGTTTTCCTCATTTCTCTCAGCAGCTGTTCTCAACTTCCACTACATGCCTCCAGCCCTCACCCACTAACCCGGGAGGATAACCGTGCTTCCTTGACGCCATGGCAACTGAGGCCTCCAACCATGACCGGCCCCAACTGATGTGGCCTCTCTCACCTGTCCTGGACTCTTCCCCTCCAGTCTCAGCGTCACAGGCTCCTGTTCCATCAGTTATGTCCTCTTTCTCTTACGTCCTCAAGTGTTTCCTCTCCCCTGGACATGTCTCCACAAACCTATTCATACTTTGAGGGAGTATGCTCAAAATACATACTTCCTTCATTCTGAGTCACTATAGCTTTGGTTCTCTCTTTCTTCCCCTTCTCAGCTAAGCTTCTGAAAGAGTAGTCTGTAGTCTCGTACACCAACATTAATGGGATAAAAAATATTATAAACTGAATCCAGCAGAAGAGTAATAAATATAATAGTATAAATGACAAAGTGAAGTTTATTGCAGGAATTCGAAGACTGTCAACCTTAACAAATCTATCAATGCAACTTGTCTCAGGAATAGAGATTAAAGGAGAAAAATCATACGGCCATTTGATAGATGCCCAAAAGGCATCTGAAAAAATATAGTGTACATTAAAAAAAAATCCCCAGAGTAAACTTGGAATAGAGTGATAATTCCAAAGAGGGATAAAGTACAAGTCTAAACCAGGAACTAATGTCATGCTTAAAGATAAAACGTTATCCTGTAACTATGCAAAGATGTCCTTGATTCAAGCTGTCATGAAAGATTGTATGGAAATAAGTTCTAGTCAATGCCATAGTAAAAAAAAAAGAGGGCTTCCCTGTGTGGCGCAGTGGTTGAGAGTCCGCCTGCCGATGCAGGCGACACGGGTTCATGCCCCTGTCCGGGAGGATCCCACGTGCCTCGGAGGGGCTGGGCCCATGAGCCATGGCCGCTGGGCCTGTGCGTCGGGAGCCTGTGCTCCGCAACGGGAGGGGCCGCGGCGGTGAGAGGCCCGCGTACCGCAAAAAAAAAAAAAAAAAAAAAAAGAAAAAGAAAAAGTGATATAATTATTGGAAAGGGAGAGTCAAAAACCTGATTAACTTCACAGAAAATCCAAGGATCAAGTGAAAATTATTATAATTAATAAGTTGATTAAGGTAGTTACAAAAGAAATATAGAAAAATATATTAGATTTTCTACATAATGGTAACAACCAGTTAGAAAATATAATGGGAAAAAGGTTGCATTCACAATAGCAACCAAAATATAAAATATCAGGGAAAAAATCTTAACAGGAAGAGTGCAGGACCTTATAAAGAAAAGCTCTCACATTTTACTGAACAATTCAAATGAATAGAGGGCCATACTCGGTTTTAAGATAAGAAGACTTGATATTGTAAAAATGTCAATCTTTCCCAAATTCATCATGAATTTCTCATAAGTGCAATCAAAATCTCAATTGAGTTTTCGAGTTGAAGTTTATAAAATAAATCTGACATTAATCTGGATGAATAAATGTGAAGAAATACATAAGAATTTTTTTGGGAAAAAAAGACTGAATTAGAGCATCCCCTGATGCTTGTCATATCAAATATGAACAAATATATTTGAAACCTATAGTAATTGCAGCAGTAAAGTATTGGTGTCAGAGTCAACAGATGGATCAAAGGAACAGAACAGAAAATCCAACTGGCATTTCAAGACAGTGGGGGAAAGAATATGCTGTTCAAGAAATCGTGCTGGCATATATACAATGGAATATTACTCAGCCATAAAGAGAAACGAAATTGAGTTATTTGTAGTGAGGTGGATGGACCTAGAGACTGTCATACAGAGTGAAGTAAGTCAGAAAGAGAAAAACAAATACCGTATGCTAACACATATATATGGAATCTAAAAAAAAAAAAAAAGGTTCTGAAGAACCTAGGGGCAGGACAGGAATAAAGATGCAGACGTAGAGAATGGACTTGAGGACAGGGGGAGGGGGAAGGGTAAGCTGGGACGAAGTGAGAGAGTGGCATGGACATATATACACTACCAAATGTAAAATAGATAGCGAGTGGGGAGCAGCTGCATAGCACAGGGAGATCAGCTCGGTGCTTTGTGTCCCCCTAGAGGGGTGGGATAGGGAGACGCAAGAGGGAGGAGATATGGGGATATATGTATACGTATAGCTGATTCACTTTGTTATAAAGCAGAAATTAACACACCATTGTAAAGCAGTTATACTCCAATAAAGATGTTAAAAATAAATAAATAAAAAAATAAATAAATACTATTAGAAACTGGAAAAAAAAGAAATCGTGCTGGGATTTTATGAAGACTATTTTCTTCTGATTTGATTTGATTTACTGAAACAATGAAATTTTCCATATGTCAAAGACACTATATTGCCAAAATATTTACAGATAAAATGTTATGATATACGGGATTTGCTTCAAAATAATGGGAGGGAAGAGGGAGGGATATAGATGAAAGAAAATTTGCTATATTTTGAAGCTGGATGATGGATATGCCAAGGCTAATTGCACTATTCTCCCTTCTTTTATATATGTTTGAAAATTCCCCCAAATAAAAAGTTTTCAACCTCATACGAATTAAAAATCCAAACTAGGAAAATATTTGTGATATGACACACAAAGATAAATGTCCTTAATACATATGTTTCTCTTAGAAAGCAGTATAAATTTTGACCATTCAAATAGGAAGACAGAGATGCTGTTGAATGAGAAAAAAATCAGATTGAAAATAGTGTGCAAGCTAGGATGCCATTTCAAAAAATATATATCAGGAAAAATACCTGAAAGAATATATGCCAAAATGTTAACTGTGATTTTTCTGAGTGATAAGACTGAAGACGGTTTTGCTTTCTTTTTTAACATTTTTCTGTATTTTTCAGATTCTTTTATTATGAGAAGCAAATATTACTTTTATAATTAGAAAAAATAAAATTATTTCTATTTTTTTAAAAAGGAAGGAAGGAAAGAAGGAAGGGAGGGAGGGAGGGAAGGAAGGAAGGAAGGAAGGAAGGAGACCCGTGTCTTGTGCTTTCTTCCAGGGCTCCTCTATATCTATACAAAATATATGTGTTTACTTTTTTAAATGGAAATGGTAGGTAGCATGCTGTACACACTGTTCTATCCTTGCCTTTTCCACTTGACAGTAGATCTTGGTTTATACCAATTTAGTCTCCCACCAATAATGCATGAATGCCCCCCATCCTTGCCAATATGCTATTCTATTTTTGATCTTTGTTGAGTTTTTTTTTTTTTCTTTGTTGAGTTTTGATGGATGAAAATTGACATCTCATTGCAATCTTCACTTGCAGTTCCCTCATTATAAGTAAGGTTGAGCATCTTTTTATCTGTGCAAGAGCAATGAATTTTTCTTTATCTCTGAAGTTTATTCACATCCTTTGCCCATTTTTCAATTGGATTTTTCACTTTTTATATTGATTTGTAGTGATTCTTTCTATAGAAAAAAGTAGGCATTTGTCTGCCATATATGTCTCCAAGTACCTTTCAGCAATTTATCATTTGTTATTTGATCTTGTCTATATGTGCTTTTTTCCAATGCATATGTATATATAAATATATTTTTTATTGAGGAAGGGGAAGGGGAAGAGTGGGGTATTTTGTTTGTTTGTTTTTAATATTTATTTATTTATTTGGTTGCGTCGGGTTTTAGTTGCAGCAGGCAGGCTCCTTAGTTGTGGCGGGGGGCTCCTTAGTTGTGGCTCATGGGCTCCTTAGTTGCAGCTCACTGGCTCCTTAGTTGTGGCATGTGAACTCTTAGTTGTGGCATGCATGTGGGATCTAGCTCTCTGACCAGGTATCAAACCTGGGCCCCCTGCATCAGGAGCATGAAGTCTTAACCACTGCACCACCAGGGAAGTCCCCAGATGTATATTTTTAAATAGTTGATTTAGCCAGTCTTTTGTTGAATTGCTTCATGAGCACACAGTTCTCCCCTATTCCAAGATCATATATATATATATATATATATTTAGAAATATATATATTTTAATGCTCCATATTTTCTTCTAGTACTTTTATGGCTTCAGTTTTAACTTTTATATATTTGTTCCATTATTTTGAAGGAAAGAAGTAGGAGTCAACTTTTTCCCCAGATGTCTCCAGCTGTGCCCAGACCTATTTATTTTAGTGCCCATATAAATTTGTATCTATTTCTGAGCTCTTTATTCTGTTGTATTGATCTGACCAAATGTTCTCCAGTGCCTCTCTATTTTAATTATGTTTCCCCATAGGGTAGAGCTGTTCTCTTCTCACGACTCCTCTTTATAAGAATTTCCTGGCTATTCATGCATGTTTATTTTTCCATATGAACTTGAGAATAAGCTTGTCTGGTTTCAAGGAAAAAAATTATCTAGGTATTATCTAGATATTTAAGTGTAAGGCATAATTTAGGAAGAATTAACAACGTTATACTTAGGATCAACATTTTCCAACCCAAGAAGTTTTTCATCTCCATTTGATGAGTTCATCTGTTACGTTCCTCAACAATGTTTCAGAATTCTTCATAATGGACCTTACCCTTTATTGCTATTACAATTGGTTTTCCCCTCCATTGTATATATATATATATATATCTTTTTCGGTACGTGGGCCTCTCACTGTTGTGGCCTCTCCCGTTGCGGAGCACAGGCTCCAGACGCGCAGGCTCAGCGGCCATGGCTCACGGGCCCAGCCGCTCCGCGGCATATGGGATCCTTCCGGACCGGGGCACGAACCCGCGTCCCCTGCAACGGCAGACGGACTCTCAACCACTGCGCCACCAGGGAAGCCCCGTCCATTGTATTTTTAAACTTCTGTTCATTTTATATAGGAATGCTGTTAATTTGCCATATTACTTTTGCATCATCAATCCTACAGAATTCTTACTATTTGCAATTTTTTCCATTGATTCTCTTGCGTTTTCAAGTTATGCAATCGCATCATTTTACATTAATGATACAATTTTACTTCCTGTTTCCTAATTTGGTGCTTCATTTCTGTCTCTTACTTAACTGCTTTAGTTAATACTTCATCTAACTCCTCCTTACCCTGATGGGAATCCTTCTTTGGTTTATCAGTAAGCTATATGATGAATTTGGTTTGAAATACATAGAAATAGAAAAATAATGAAAACACAAAACAGAAGAGGAAATAAAAATGGATCATGAGTATATGAAAATATGCTCACCCTCATCTATACTTCTTATATAACGGATGAGGGTTCACTTATATTACACTGCCCATGCCTTGCCTCTCCTGTTGTATCACCATCTTTGGTTAATTAGTGTTTATAGTATCGTGACAATGTAAACATGGCCATTGCAGAATCAATTAGGGTACAAGGTTTAAGTTTTGTGTGTGTAGGTTTTTGCTTTGCCAGGACTTTGTAATTGTCTCTATTTTATTTTTGCCATGATCTCCTTCAACCAATCCTCCATGCTTTATTCAGAAGCTCTGGCACCTCAGGGACTTTACCTTTGGGAAACTCCCTGTCGTGAGCCCTTTCTCCTTTGGGCTCCCAACCAGATGGCAGCTCCCTGGGCTCAGCTATCATCCTGGGACATCTCCCAGCTGCTCTCCAGATGGGAGCCACTGCTTCTGGAATTTCCTGTCCACCTTTCTTGGCTTCCGCCTTTATTTTGTGGAGTACGTTATTAATAACTTCCTTAAATGGTGTGTTGAGTTCTTATATAATCTAAAAAAAGTCTTTATTCTATACTAGATGATGATAATTTGTCGTGTATTGAATTCTGGGTTGAACTTCCCTTCCCTCTGAATTTTGAAGGTCTGGTTTCTCTGCATTTTAGAGTCTGGTGTTGCCATAAAGAATTCTCATGCCTCTGTAATGTTCACAGGGATTTTATGTTGATATTTTCTCTCTGGACGTTTTTGGGTTATTCTCTTTGTCCCTGATATACTGAAATTTTAGGTTGACATACACTACTGATTTTACTCTTTGTTCTGTATGGACTTGGGAACTCTGTAAAGACCTCTAAACTTCAGAGCTGATAATTTTCTTGTATTATTGATTTGATTGTTTCCTCCCCTCAATGTTCTTTGTTCTCTCTTTCTAGAACTGCTATTAGTCCCATGTGAACCTACCAAATTGATTCTCTTTTCACCTCTATTATCTTTTTCATCTGTCTTGTTATCTGCTCTCTGGGTTATTTCCTCAACTTCATCTTCCAACACTATTGAATTTTTATCTTCTGCTTTCCAGGAAATTTCCTTAATCTTATCTTTAATTCAACTGAGTATTTTATTTGGGCAGCACTCTTAAAATGTTTTAATTTCCATGAGCGCTTTCTTGTCCTCTGAGTTTTCCCTTTTGGTACTGTCTCTGTGGACATTAATTAGAGGCTGTGTCTGTTTTGTCTGAATTCTTTTCTGTTCCTGACGTTATGTCGATTTTCTCAGGGGTCTTCTTTCTCTGTGTTTCCCTCCATCGCATTATGTCAGAGACTCTCCTTGGGGCTGGATTATCTTTGGCTCTATCTATTTGTATGTTGAAACATAAGACACTGAAATGTCATTTGGGAGTTCTGTGTGCTTGGGTGGGGTTTTCTCAGGAGCTGAGTTTGGCTTTTGGGTTCTCAGTGGGAGCCAGCTATTATGTGGGGACCCTCACGTGCCTGTTTTCTGGGGCCACTCCATCTTCCTGAGAAGAAACCTCTAACCATGTGGCTGAGGTGAGGGTTAGAACCCTGGCTGTAAATATTTGTTTGGTGGTGCAGGTTGACAGTTACATAAGTGGACTTTCAAATAATCTCCCTACTCCGATACCAGATCTCACTCTTGCCTTCTGCCACTGCCGGCCCTGCGGGGACCAGTTCTCAGGAGTGAATAAGTCCCTTCTCTTCCACCTCCCTTTCTCTGAGCTCTCTAAGCCGATTCTTTCTCCACTCTGCCACGCGACTGTTCCCTACCTCCACCTGCTCTTACCCTTCTAAAAGTTTGTGGAAACCTCTTATCTGCTGATGGTCTCTCCTCATCATAGTATTTTTCTTTAAAAAGAATATCCCCTTCCTATACGTCTAGAGGGGTCTTGGGAGTGAAGGGAGATAACAGTATGTTCTGTGTGCCATTTCATGTGACTATTTCACCATTGGCCGAGCTCCCAGGGACAATACCTGTTTCTCAATCATCTTTGTGTGCCCAGAGCTGAGCACAGTGAATAGGTCAGCAGTCTGTAAAGTATCCTCTGAACAGAATGGAACCTGCTGGTCTCTCTGAAGCCCTCATGCTTAATACAGTGTCTGTTTGGCCAAGATAACAAAGGGGCACAAAAATCATGTCATGTACAGAATGATGAGGGGCCTGCAGACCTTCTGTCTGGAGAAGAGAAGACAGTGAGCAGGGGGGCAGAGGGGATATACACGGGGTTTCTGGCCACATACAAATATCAGAGAGATCTCATGCAGAAGGATTGACACTTTCGACGTGGCCTCGGAGGACAGAAGTAGAACTAGTGAAGGGGGAAGTTATTCAATGACAGGTTCAGCTCCTTATATGCAAGCCATCTCTTCAATTCTCAGCTCAGCCAGCTGCCTGATGATGGAACAGACTACTGGCGGGGGATGAATTCCCTGCCCTGGAAATGGTCAAGCAGATCTGGACAACTAGCCATTAGAGTTGCTGTAGAGAGAATTCACTCGTTGAGAGATTAGACTCGACTCTTTTCTAACTCTACTGGAGTTAAAGCACCCTCTTTTATAGCAAATGGTTGACAGTATCCTCTTTATTATTCTGAAATAAAATAATAGAGATTAAAACCTGCTTTAAAAATATTTTTTAAAAATCAGTACAATGTAAATTGTTGCAGCCACTGTGGAAAGCAGTATGGAGGTTTCTCCAAAAACTAAAAATAGAACTACCATATGACCCAGCAATTCCACTCATGGGTATACATCTGAAAAAAACAAAAACACTAATTCAAAAAGATACATGCACCCCAACATTCATAGCAGCATTATTTACAATTGCCAAGGTATGGAAGCAACCCAACTGTCCATCAACAGATGAATGGATAAAGAAGATGTAGTGTACATACACACACACACACACACACACACACACACACACACACACACAATGGAATATTACTCAGCCATAAAAAAGAATAAAATTTGCAGCAATGTGGATGGACTTGGAGGGCATTATGTTAAGTGCAGTAAGTCAGACAAGGAAAGAAAAATATTGTATGGTATCACTTATATGTGGAATCTAAAAAAATACAACAAACTAGTGAATATAACAAAAACCAAACAGATCCATATATAGAGAACAAACTAGTGGTTACCAGAGGGGAGAGGGAAAAAGGGGAGGGGCAATATTGGAGCGGGGAAAAAAGGGTTATTATGGTATTATTATTATTATTATTATTATGGTATTACATGAAATCATGTGTGTGAATCTTTTGAAAATTGGAATTTTAAGAATGGAATTTTTTTTTTTTTGCGTACATGGGCCTCTCCCGTTGTGGAGCACAGGCTCAGCGGCCATGGCTCATGGGCCCAGCCGCTCCACGGCATGTGGGATCTTCCCGGACCAAGGCCCGAACCCGTGTCCCCTGCATCGACAGGCGGACTCTCAACCACTGCGCCACCAGGGAAGCCCTAAAGAATGGAATTTAAAGAATCTTTCATTCAATAAAAAATCCATACAATTCCCTAACTGACATATAAAAATTAAAATGACACAATTATAATATAGGAATATGTGTTTCAGCATGTAAATGCTCAAGCATGGTAATGCATAATAGGATGAAACTGTGAGACGCTTGCGTCTATGTGTAGAAGCCACATGAATGTGACAGGTGCCAATGCTGATGGACACAGGCATGTTATTTCGGTGGCTCAGTGACTGTGGGATCTTTGCTCTCAGAGAGGTGATTTTCCAAACTAATACCCAGCTCTTAGCGACGTTCTGAAGTACAACCTTCCCTGATTTATATACAGAAACATTCCTAGCAAACTCAACTATGTTTATATGTGGGCCAGAGTTCAAAGATAATTGTGGACAGCTTTCCGCTGCTTGGCAAGGTATTTGAAAGCCATGGACAGTGGGACAAACCTTTTCTTGTCTTTTCCGTGCAGGACTGTCTCGTGCATTAATACTGTGTCAGTAGCATTCCTCTAATCATTGTGACAATCAAAAATCTCCCCCCTCCCCATATTTCCAAAATATCCCCAGAGGTCACTGCTGCCAAACCATTGGACTGGGTGATTGCTAAGGTTCCTTCCAGCCCTTTGAGGACCCTTTGATTCCCTCAGGAGCTGGAGAGTCAGCAGGAGGACAGATGAGTCTGGTATCCCCATCTCTAGAGCCACCGGGGCTGGGTGACACAGAGTTGCCTCTGCCTCGTGCATCTGTAGGGGTTTCCTTTTTCCAAACATATCTGGCTCAGCCACGGTACTGGCAGTCCCATTAGCCCCCAGCGCCATGAAGGAGGCTCACTGAATGGGCGTTGCCCCTGCATTTGACCTTCATGAGGATGGCAGGAAAACTTGACCTAAAATCATGGCATCGATGGTGCTCTTCACAGAACTCTGGGTGCCCTTGCTCACTCGCCCCTCAGGTTAGCCAATCCCCAAACCTGAAGGAAAACAGCACGTTTATGCTCCTCACCTCCTGGGCCACTGTGGCTGGGAAAAAAATGCAATGCAGTGCAGGTTGCTGGGGTCCCTGCAGCTGGGGATCTCCCACCTGGCTGGCTCTACCTCTTCTGCTCCAGGAACCTCTCATGGCTCCTGCGGCTGCCCAGCCCGCAGCTTCCTCCTGGCTGTCCGCAGGTGACTTGCTCCAGCCAGAGAACACAGAGAACATTGACGGGGACTACTTCAACATCCCTCTCCTCTTCAAGATGAATTCCTCTCTTTCTGTTCTGAATCTCATCTCCTCCTCCCAGCTGGACAAGAGTTATCTTCTCTCCCCCTGTATCTTTAACCAATTTTAACTCTTTCCTCTTAGCTCAGAAATGGGCTCGTCTTCTCCAACCGAAACAGGATACAGAAACCCTTTTGTCCTACTTCTTTTTTAAACTACCGCTCTGTCTCTCCCTCTCTCTTCCCACCAACGTTGGAGATGAATCTACACTTTCTGTGTCTTCTGTCTCAGTACCCCAGGCCCACTACAATCTGGTCCCTCTACCCACACACCACTGCGACCACTGGGTCACTAGTGATCTAATTACCAAATCCAGCTTTCAATCTTCATCTCCAAAATTCTCTGCAGTATTTTACTCCATGAACTAGACTCCTTTTCCTGAGTGTCTTGTGATGTTCAGGCATCCTCTATCTTTTTTTTTTTTTTTTTTTTTTTTACGCGGGCCTCTCACTGTTGTGGCCTCTCCCATTGTGGAGCACAGGCTCCGGACGCGCAGGCTCAGCGACCATGGCTCACGGGACCAGCCGCTCCGTGGCATGTGGGATCCTCCCGGACCGGGGCACGAACCCATGTCCCCTGCATCGGCAGGCGGACTCTCAACCACTGCGCCACCAGGGGAGCCCCAAGGCATCCTCTATCTTAATGCTCTTTTTCCTTTTCTGACCCATTCCTGCCAGCCTGTCTTTACTGGCTCCTTCCCACCTCTCCACCCTCTTTCCCATCCCCCTCCTTTTCTCCTCCTCCTATCTCCCCTTAAATGGTAAGGCCCCACTATTCTGTCTATTCCTCTCCCCTTCCTTTCCATCTTTAAATTATCTCACCCACTCCTATGGCTTCAGCAACCCTTGGATGCTGTTGACTCCCTGATCTCCAGCCAGCCTCAACCTCTCTCCTTAGCTCCAGTCCCAAACACACAGCTGCCTCTCAACCTGTCCAAACTTGCTCAGCTTCCTGGGATCTTCACCCCACTGAATGGTGCCACCGCCATCTGGTTGCCTAAACTGCACACCCAGGAGTCATGTTCAACTTCTCTCCCTTCCAGCCAGCATGCAACGTGTCCCTAAGCCCTACCGATCCTCCCTCAGAGCCCTCTCCCAAACCTGGCTCTCTTCTCCATCCCTTCGGCCACCCCCTCATCATTGGACCTCTTTCTAAGTGTCCCAGTGGGTCTCCATGGCCACCAGATTCCTTCCATTCCAGTCCTTCCACTTAACCTTTCACAGCTCTCTTTAGAAGACCCATCTGAGTCAGGACATTCTCCTCTGTCTTACCTATGGCCTCCATAGAGACCTCATTATCCACAGCTAAAGCTGAGGGTCCTTGGAAGGCACAGAACCCCTCCTCCCTCCTGCCCAGCCACCTTTACAGCAGCCATCCTGAGCCTCCATAACCCTTGAATACACCTGCCCTGTAAGACGAACCTTTGCTCTCCAGAGAGTAAAGGGCACCAGGCCTTGTTCTATCTCACACAGTATCTCCTTTCTGCTACTATAGATGCTGGCATCAGCCTCGTGTTCTGACAGTTTTGTTCTCACTGCACCCCTAGCCTCATTCATCTTTGAATAAACAGCGCCCGGTACGGTGCGAACACACAGCCAGCACTCTGTGATTATCAGTATAATGACTGAATAGATGAATGAGCAGATGGGTTGATTAAAAAAAATTATGCCCTTGTCTGCCTCTTCATCATTCCCTAGGCAACTTTGAACATGCATACACATTACCTGGAAATCTTGTTAAATAGATTCTGATTCAGCAGGTCCAGAGTGGGGCCTGAAATCCTGCATTTCTTTTTTTTAAATAAATTTATTTATCTATCTATCTATCTATCTATTTATTTATTTATGGCTATGTTTGTTCTTTGTTGCTACTCACGGGCTTTTTCTAGTTGCAGCAAGCAGGGGCTACTCTTCGTTGAGGTGTGCGGACTTCTCATTGCAGTGGCTTTCGTTGTTGTGGAGCACAGGCTCTAGGTGCACGGGCTTCAGTAGTTGTGGCTTGCGGGCTTCAGTAGTTGCAGCTCGTGGGCTCTAGAGCGCAGGCTCAGTAGTTGTGGCGCATGGGCTTAGTTGCTCCACGGCATGTGGGATCTTCCTGGATCAGGGCTCGAACCTTTGTCCCCTGCATTGGCAGGCAGATTCTTAACCACTGCACCACCAGGGAAGTCCAACCCTGCATTTCTAACAAGCTCCTAGGTGATCTTGATGCTGCTGTGGACAGACCACACTCAGAGAAGCCAGGCCCTATCCTATGCCAATGGTTTCCAAACTTGTTGAATATTAGAATCACCTGGAGAGCTTTAAAAACTCCTGATACCCAGGGTGCATGCCACACTAGACCAGGATGCCTGGGGAAGAGAGCCAGGTGGCAGTACTATTAAAAATTCCCAGGTGGGCTTCCCTGGTGGCGCAGTGGTTGAGAGTCCGCCTGCCGATGCAGGGGACACGGGGTTGTGCCCTGGTCCGGGAAGACCCCACATGCTGCGGAGCGGCTGGGCCCGTGAGCCATGGCCGCTGAGCCTGCGCGTCCGGAGCCTGCGCGTCTGGAGCCTGTGCTCCGCAACGGGAGAGGCCACAGCAGTGAGAGGCCCGCGTACTGCAAAAACAAAACAAAACAAAACAAAAAAGATCCCCAGGTGATTCTATGTGCAGAAAAGTTGGGGAACTCCTAACCTGTGCCACCTCTGACTTTGCCTGTGATGAATCACAGCCCTGGGTGCTCATTAGAATCATCTGGGGAGCTTTTAATCACCTACTGAAGGCTGGGCCCCGCCCAGATCAATTAAATCAGACTCTCTGGGGTTTGGACCTGAATGTTTTTAAAGCCCCCGGGTGATTCTAATATGCAGCCAGTGTTGCAATTCATTGTTTTCAGGCTCTGGCTCTGAGGAATGGCTGCAGGTTTGAGGGATAAAATGTCCTTCTAGAATACAGAATGGGTGTGAAATCAGACCCCAGTCTTGGCTCTCCAGTTATGTATAATTTTGGAGAGGTTAATTTAGCCTCATCACTGAAATACGATTAAAAATACACGCCCTCCTTACCCCAATTTTTAATTTTAAGTCTTCTGGAATGGAATGGGGAACGGAATTGGGAAAGCTGCCCACGCAGGAGCCTGTCTGCACGTCTCTAATATGTGGTCACCAATTGCGTCCCCACCTATCAGCTTGGCTTCAGAGGCCCATCGCCGAGGGAAGCCTCTGTCAGGCCCAGCTAGGAAGCAGATGGTTTGGTAGCAGCCCAGGCCACCAGAGGGGATGTCACAAGGACCTGCACTCACAGGCAGACTGAGAGGCGGAATCAAACGTAACCCCTGCAAAGCATTCTGGCCTACAGCCTGGATGCTGCACAGTGGGCTGGTTGGCCCTGCGCAGTGACAGGGCGCACCCGCTGTTCTCTGCACACACCGCGGCGCTGCCACCTGACCCATAGCAAGGAGCCTGCGGGTTTGCACCGAACTCCTCTCTGATGAGCTGTCTCTGCAAATCTATGCAGCTGCTGCAAGAAGGGTACAAAAGGAACAGAAAAAGTAGGTTCATGACTGGCATCCTATTGGCACGTCCCACCTCTGGCTGCCTGAGCTTGGGCTCAGCTTCCTTAGCTGCTGTTATTGTTACTTTCTATTTTATCAGCGTCATATACACGTATACAAGGGCCCTGGACCGAGCTGGCACTCTCCTGTCTCTGGAAGCAGCAGAAAACCCGGAGCCTCAAGGTGTGAAGAAGGGCTAGGCACAGGTTCTGGGTCCTCGGTTCCAGGGAATCTTGAAATTGCCTGTAGTTATCTGAAATTAGAATTTAACTGGGCATCCTGCATACTTATTTGATAAATCCAGCAACCCTCCAGGAAAGGAAGGAGGAGTTAAAAGGAACAGCAAGTACTCCTGTGAGACAGGCCTGGATGGGAAGGCCTGTCTGGCTGGGCTGGGTCTGGGCTGGAGGCTTCCAGTTTCTGAAAACCAGACAGCTTACTCTTTTGGTTTTCTCAAAAACTAAATTACACAAACTCTTCTGTCCCTAGAGCATCTTCTGGAAACAGGCCTCTTCCGGAAAAAGCCCAGCCAATTCCCTGAGGCACATGAGACCCTGGCTGGGCTAAGGACTGGGGGAGGGTCTTGACTCCCAGCATCCCAGCATCTATTCACCCCAAGGAACTAAGTCACCGTCACTCTCCCCAACTCTAAGGGAACAAAAATGCCCTCCTGCCACCTGCCTTCAAATGCTTCTACCTGGGACTTCCCTGGTGGCTCAGAGGGTAAGAATCCGCCTGCCAATGCAGGGAACACAGGTTCGAGCCCCGGTCCGGGAAGATCCCACATGCCGCGGAGCGGCTGGGCCCGTGAGCCATGGCCGCTGAGCCTGCGCATCCGGAGCCTGTGCTCCGCAACGGGAGAGGCCACAGCAGTGAGAGGCCTGCGTACCGCAAAAAAAAATAAAAATAAAAAGAGGAGCCATAGAGGGCTTTTGCTTCTCCCTGGTTACAACCCAACCAGAAGCAAAGCTGCAGAGAATCCTGTCCTGAACATGTAAAGGGTTTTCCTGGGGCATCTGGAGATGGCGGGGCTGCCTGGGCCAGCCCCACAAACTGTGTCTGAGAAGCAGCTGTTGTTTGTAGATGGTCTCACTGATGGACAGCACAAGGGGAGCATAAGCTATGGAGTCAGGAGACCAGGGCACAAAGCTTGATCTGATGGTCTTGGCTAGTTACCCAGCCTCAGTTTCCTCATCTGTGAAATGTAACTCTCTTACTGGGTGTTGTGCAGATGAAATGAGATGGGCACAGGACCTCAGTTGTTGTATTATAAGGCCTAAAATTTCAAGGGCTGCCCTGACATGCGTCCCCAAAGCTTAACTGTGAGTTCCCTGCTCCTTCTAGATATGCCCCCCATCCAGCTGGAAAGGCTCCCCACCCAGCTAGTTCCCCCAGTTGCACCCTCCCCAGTCTTCAGCTAATGGGTTTCACTTCCCTGCCAGCCCAAGAAATTATTCAAATGAGACAATCACAACCCCCCACAAGAATCAGGGGGCACCCACCTTCTTATCACTGCAAAGCCTGTACTACGCAGCCCCCGCTGGTTTGCTCCGCTCCCAAGGGCAGCTCCTGAGTGCAACCCTGGTGTGGCTGCCATGTGACCCTGCAAGGCATGCGGTGTCCCCCCCGCACCCCTCCCCAGGCTGTGAGTGTATGTGACTAACAAACTGCTGCGAGTCTCATCGGTCCACTGTCAGGTGCTGTATGTCTGACCATCTCACGATATTTAGCGCATTTGTATTTCCTTGTCTTCCCGAATGCGGTACTTGGCTTCCAGGCACAGAGACAGGCTGAGAGCTTGACAACAGAACTTGGCCAGACAGCATGTGGGGAGACAGCATGCTGGGGTCTTCTCAGGCTCTTAGGGTCAATAGCCCTCCATGCCCCCGACACATTCGTCTTCACGGTACTCATCAGACTAACTAGTGCCTGTGAGGGGCCGGGGCAGATGCTTTATCTCTGTTTTCTCGCTGTGTAGAGAAATTACTAGTTCAAGGTCACACAGACAGGAGAGGTGGGGTTTAATCCCTGGCCCCAACCCACTGTCAGTGCCAACCCTGTGACCTGCAGCCTCTGGTGAAGCCGCAGCACTGTGCATGGGGGTTGGTCCCCTTTGCGGAGGAGACACCCCCTTAGTCTCGCTTCTGAGGGCTGCAGAATCCAAAGGTTGGCCTTGGGCATGAGATCCATGTTTCCTGGGAAGCTCCGCATAGTGAGAAAAACACAGTGACTTTGTCCCAGCTCACTTGGGCCTTGTCTCAGTCCCTACTGGGCCCAGAGGCCCCACTGATGGATAGCGAGGTGATTGGAAGGCTTCTACGTGATTCCTTATGGAAGGGAATACTCCAAGCTTCTTGGCACTAAGACTAAACTTTAGGACTATTTCCATTTAGCTCTTCTGTCTTTTGTTTGGGGTTTGCCAGCTAGAGCTCTGAGCTGAGGGTTAGAGCTGTGTGACTTTGACCAGCCATTTCCTCACACATGCTTCCCGTGGGTACCTCTCTAATAGCAGTGAGTCCCTGATTTCTCGCTGCTATGATGGGACCTGGGCGTCCATCCATAGGGAGAGGCTGACCGTGGCCAGGAGGCAGGAAAGTTACCAGTGGATGTGGGGCAGCTTGTCCCATGCCCCAAGTCACCCTGAGCCTCTCAGGAACCCAGATATTTTAGGAGCTGGTATCTGATTTCAGATGCTACTGCACCCGCAGAACAAGTCACCCTCAGAACAAGTCGACCCTCAAGCTTTGGGGACCACCTCTGCTTCAGCTAATCCCCATCATGCAGATGGAGAAGATGCGGCTCGTCATAAAGACTTGCTTAAACAACCAGCATGGGGCCAGAAGGAGAATTTGGCCCCTTGTATGGGGAGTGGTGCTGAGTCAGTCCAGCTCCCTGCAGAGCACCTGACCCGGGGGAGTAGAACCAGAAGCCCCTCTGGCCCATCATGCCTGTGGTCAGGCGAGGACAATATCAGAGACCTGGGCTGTCCCCCACACCCAGTGCAATGTCACATGCAGGCTTCCTGCAGGGTAGGGCCCCTCACCTTCCCTGGCTCTCCTCTCCAGGTCCCTACTGTGCACATAAGAGGACAGGCCAGGCTCAGACCTATGGGGCAAACATCCCTCTATCTGCCTGACCTTGGCCAGCCTTCCCCTGAGGCCACAGCCAGATGTTACCTAACTGAGCACAGAAGGAAGCCAGGGAGCCAGGGAGCCAGGGCAGCATGGAAGGGTAGCCAGGAGTGGGGCTAGGCAGATGGTGGTCAATTTGGACCAAATTTTAGCTGCAAAAGTCCTGGGGTGCAGGGTAGGGATCACTGTCCTTTGGCAGAAGCCACACCCCCTTGCTGTTTGCATGTTTTGCCCACACTGCCACCTCCCTAACCACACACAGCTCTGTCATAGAAATTAATTCCTCTGGAAGAACAGCCATTTCCTGACTCCCCTTGAGACCCGTGGAAACTCAGGATGCTGTAGGAGCTGGGCTTAGGTTTCCACCTTGTGAGAAGGAAGTGCTCCTGGAGGGGGGTGACTGTCTCTCCTGCCCTTGCCCCTAGCCTGGGGATTTTTCTCTCCTCACTCTGATAGCTCAGAAGGAAGCAGAACAATGGCTTCTTCAGAGAAAAGGCCATTTCCTGCTGACAGTGTGCACACCTCGCTCCAGGTCCCAGAGCTTCTAAGTAAAGAGGCACTCTGCTCTCTAAGCCCAGACCCCCTCTAGCGCTATAGCCTCAGTAGGACAAAGACAACACCTGGATCTGCCCCGGGTCAGATATGACAAGGTTGGCCTAATCTCTGCTACCTGAGAGAGGAGAATATCTGAGGAGGAAAAATGTTCTGATTTCCAGGTAGAGAAAGAGGTTCATGGTCCCCAGCTTGCCAAAGGTCTCTGAAATAGGGTGGGGCAGGATGGAGAGAGGTGACTTCTCCTTGGCTTCCCTCCTCCATCCCTGAGTCTGCTCCTCCTGGAGGAGTTGGGATGACAGTAAGAAGACACATGAGCAAGGTGGAGAGAGGTGTCTGAGACAATATTCCAGCACCATCTCTGGTGCTTTTATCAGCCAAAGGAAACCACGAGTGGAGAGAGCCACAGGTAGATTTGCTGTGTCCTGGATTCCACGTGGGGGGGGGAGGGGTGGGGGCTATCTCAGAGTCCTCTGTGTGGCCACAGTCCAACGAATGTGGTCTACACAGAGCTCTGCCACCACAAAAATTACTTTGGGGGCCTCTTGGGCAGTCTGGAGCACAGCTCTGGTGAGAACTCACACAGACTTCACTCCATCCAGAGCCCCAAAGCCATGACATTCAGCTGAACCCTCTCTGACTGCTGGGGGAGGTAGAGATGTGGGCAGTATTCATCCCCACTCCCCCTCCGCTAGGTGACGTCTATATTTAGGAAAGGAGGAATGGATGGGGCTGTAAGGATGTCTGGAAAGGGATATTAGGGGCCATGAATTGTGTTTTGAGAATCCAGAAAGCCCTGGACCCAGCCTTCTGAAGGCTGGCTTGCCTTTTGGGGGAAGGAATTTGGCTTTATTTACTTTTAATAAACTGAGGTGGGAAAGGGGAAGTTGTGGCAGGGCCTTAGCAGCCTCTGTTCAGAGTCACTACCCCTTGGAGGAAATCAGGCCACAAAGCAGTGATGGCTGGCAGTCAGCTTCGGAGATTTTGCAGATTGGTTTTACCCCTTCCAGCTTCCGGATAGAGGCCTGGGATAGGGAGGCTAGGGCCAGACTTCTGTGTGTGTTGAGGGCGGTGACGTAGGAGGGTTTAGGGTCGGGTTCAGGAGTGAGTTAGAAGCCAGAGAGGCCCGGGCAGTGGGTGCTCACTCCCAGGCCGGGCACTCAGTGCTGGGAGGAAAGAGGTGGCGGAAGGGCGGGCGTGGAGCTGTCCGCACTCTGGTGCTGAAAACGAGGGCTGCAGCGGAGCCGGTGGAGAGCAGTTCGCGAGCCTGAGCCTTGCCCCAGTGAGAACGGGTGGAAGGAAATGAATTCCCCCTTCTACTCACGCTCCAAGGAGAGAAGAGCACAAATGAGTTCGAGCGAGAAGGCAGGTTGAGCTTTGAGAAGTGAGCTTCTAGCCGAAGCTACAGCCAGCTCTGGTGAAAGCGGGTCATGGCCTGGCTGGGGGTAGGGTGCAATCTGGGCCAGCTGTGGCAGATGAGCAGGGAAAAGACCCTGGACCTGGGCTGGTCCCTCGCTGCCCCCCTACACTCCTGGAAGGTACCCCAGCTACAGGGCAAGGAGGGGTGGATGAAGCGTTCTCACACCTACGGCACTGACACACTCGCACAGCAGACTTCCGTGAGAGCAGAGGTACACACCCCATGGACACACGGCGTGCCCCAGAACACGCACACACCAGGCACACTCAAGCAGTCCCATACACGCGCCCTGCACACGGGCATTGGCTCCCCCCTCCAGGCTTCTGAGGCTCCCACTCCAGTCTCACATCCCCAAGCCTGGCCTGGATGTCCCTCCCCACCTAGCTTCCCGGACTCAGACGCACCTCCAAGGGAGGCACAGCCACTGGGAAGGCCCAGTTCTAGCTTGAGACCCGATAAGGTGCTGGAGAGGAGCAGAGAGGCGGCTCCTGCGCTCAGAAGGGTGGGGGAGACAGGAGGAGGGGCTAGGTCTCCGACACCTCTTCTCCTTTCCCCAGACGCCCAGTTACGGACTAGAGGAGTGTGGACGGGAGTGAGCGCGAGTGTCTCCCTCCCCCATGCTGGGGACACCCTGAGGACCTGCGCGTACCTTGCGTGGGAGGCCCCGCGTGGAGCTCCCTCAGCGAGTCCGGACCTGCAGGTTCCTCTTGTCCCCCTGGATACAGGTGTGGTGGGAGTGCGGGTTACCCCGCGTGCCCTCCAAGCCGCCTCCTGTCCGTGGGCAGCAAAGAAACTCCGTCCCGGGCGGCGGGAAGTTACCCAGGTGCGGGCGCTAGGAGCGAGCGCCCTCTGGTCCCTGGTCCTGGCCGGGGTTCCCTGGCCCCCGCGCCCGCCGCCTGCGCCGCCTCGTCGGCGACCTGCCGCCCGTACACTGCTCGGAGCCTGAAAGCCGGGAGCCCGCCCGCCCTCGCGGAGAGTCCGCTGCTGACCTGCATTGACGTCATTGCGTCATTAGGTTTCCCCTGGAAACACTGGCGCGCCCAAAATAGTAACACATTAATTCAGGCCGGGGGAGCAGGGAGAGACTGTTTGTAACCCTGCAGCTAACTCTGCGCGCGCGAGAGAGTGCGCTGCAGTCCCCACCCGTTCCGAGGGCAGCGCCGAGCGCGCTCGCCGACTATTTTGAGAACAAAGGATGGCAAAATTTAGAATCCCGGAGCGGGTGCGGGGGACGCCGAGACCCTCTCGCCTTGCACGCGCGCGCGCACACACACACACACAGTGCACAGCACACCTGGGTCTGTCTGTCTCGGGCAGGCGCTCCCCGCATTCGGGCTCTTTCAGGGACTTGCTGGGGTGTGCGGCCAGAGCCCCGGGGCAGAAGGGTAGGTCCAGGTCAGGGCCTCCTGCCCTGCGTGCGGGCTTTGAAGGACGAACTCCCTCCCCGCACCTTGCGACCCCGCGCGGCCGGCCGGCGGGGGACCTCCTTCCACACGCGCATCCACACCCACCTATGCAGACCCGAGCGGGAGGGGCTCCTCTCTCAGGCAGCAGGCGCACCCCTGCTCTTTCTCCCCCGGCCGCGCCCGGACCCCGCGGGCAGGAGGAACCCTGCAGGGGTCCAGCCCGCCGCCAAGCCACAGGTCGGCTCCCCCGTACCCTCTGGCATCAGGAAAGAACTGATTTCGGACGGAAGCACTGGGGGCCGGGGTGCTTGTCACAGGCTCTGGAATCTTTTGTGCTGGGGAGCGACCGACTTTTCTGAGCGTCTCCTCGTTCCCGCTCTCGGCGGGGCCCGGCACACAGAAACGTGAGCACCCAGCTTCAGAGGCTCTTTACTAAACTCTCCGTCCTGCCGTGACTGGGCCGTTGACTCAGCCTCCGCGAGGGTGAGGAGATGGCTCCTCCGGATCAAAATAGCAAGGGCTTAGCCTTGGGGCGGAGGCTGGGAGGCTGCGCGCGGGGCCTGGGAACTCCGAGCGCAAACGCTGAGACCGCTGGGCGGAGCGGGCTTGGCGGGCTCCGAGTGCACCTAAGTGTAGGTGGGCGGAAGCAGGGAGGGTCTTTCGAGACGGCTCAGCCTTCCCCTTCTTCCCAGAGGTCGCAGAGGGGTCCTTTCTCTCTGCTTCATTGCACCCTGGGCTTCTCTCACCTTTGCTCTCTCTGACTTGGAAGGGGGTGTGTGCCTGGGGTTTGGACACATGTCCCCCAAGGACTCTGTCTCTTTGTGCTGTGTGCAGACCTCAGGACAGTGACTTGGCTCACACAGCACACTGTCCCGCAGCACGGGGGGAGGGCTGCCTCTCACATAGCACCCTGACCCGTGGTATCCACACTTGGCCTTTGTTCCTGTTGACCACAAAGATGATAAACAGACAACCACACACTGACCTTGGTGGACACACCCAGTTGTACCTATCAAATAGGAACCAGACCAAAGAGCAAGCTTTGGAGAGAACAGGCCTGGCCTTACCCCTTGTGACCGTGTGTCCTTCCTCTGCATATGCCTTTCACTCCCTGAGCTGCAGGGACTCATCTGCAAAACCAGGTCATAAAGCTCACTCCATAGGCTGTTGTGAAGATGACAAGAGATGATACCTAGAATGTGCTGGAGAAATGACATGCTCTATTTCTGGTCCTGACCCTCCTGTGGGTGGTTTTTTTTTTTGCAACAGTGAGTGAACCCACACTCCTCAATATATATACACTCCCTGGTGATATCTTTGGGGGAAGCCTGTAAAAGGACAGCGGGGAAACAGTGACATCGAGTGCACCAGCCCCCAAAAGGTTGGCATGTGTGCTCTTTTCCTCCACATCATCAGCCTCTGACCAAAGCCGAAAAGTAGGTTTCTAAAGCCTTCAGATTCAAGGTCAGTCAAGTGGCGGTGGCTAGAGGTAGGGTGGGGGTGAACACGGTGTGTCTCTGCTTCCCTTTCTCTAGGCTTAACTTCCAGCAGGACTTGCACCAAGGCTACATGATCTGGGATCCCCTCACCCTTGCCCTTCTCACCCACAGCTCCTGTCCCACTGAGCTGCAGCCATCATCTACTTGTCTGGCTCCCCCCTGGACCGTGGCAGGGATATGTGGCACTCTGTTCCCCCAGCAACTCCTGGTACAGTGCCTGGCACAGCAGCTGACAGTAATTGCTGGTAACGTAATGACTGACAGTTCTTCTTTTGGGAATCTCCTGCCCCGGCCCCACTGTTTCCATCTCTCTCTCCATGTCAAAGTCCACCTGGTCCCCAAGGCCAGGGTCAAATGCTGACTCCTCCATGCAGGCCTCTCTGTCCCCAGGGATATGAGCTCACTTGTCCTTAGTCTCTGGATCGCTTGGAAGGGCTCTCATGACTTTGATCTTATTCTGCCCTGGGTTACTGTTCTCTGTGTAAATTCTACATCTCCCTGCCGGGTCGTAACTTCTCAGAGCCAGAACTGGGTCTTGCCCAGCTCCACGTGCCCCACAGAGCTCAGCTCAGGAGATGTTTGCTGACCTGAATGCTGCAGGTCTGCTCACCGTCTCTCAGCCGAGGACCTGCCTTGAGATGGGAGTGATGTTGATGTTGATATCTCTGCAGACCTGGGCTTAGAGAAACCTGTGCAATCTCAGTCTGGGGATGCCCCACTCCACCCAGCTCTGAGGAGGGAGGCCCTGGCAGAGAATCCTTCCTGCTTTTCTTCTACCCTGGAGGAGAGTGCAGAGTCTGTCTGGCAACCTGGGAGTATGGTGGGGAGGTGATGGAAGGAAGAAACCCACCTGGGTCAAAGTCACAATCTGGGCCCATGGCAGCATCTGCTACTGAGCAAACAACAATAAACCAGGGATTGTGGGTGAGGAAGGGGCTCTGCCCCAGCCAGTGAAAATGTGGCAGCCGCCAGCCCCCTCCACGCACATGCAGTCCTGTGACTGGCTCTATCTGCGGCCCAGCCCCATCCTGGCTGCAGTGCTTCCCTAGACTCTCAGCTCTGCATTCCAGTCAGCACACCTGGGGTCTCCTAATGGAACACTTCCCTGCCCTTCAAGGTGGGGCGTGGAGGAGTTCTCTGTGCAGGGAGGTGCGGCGGTACCCCACTTTCCCTCCAAGATGCACCTCTCCTCAAGCGTGTCTCTGGGCCATTTGGTGACAGAGATTCACTCAGGCTGCCTCGGGTGACCGGCTGTGTTGTGAGGAGATGCCTGGGAATAAGGCAGCTGGGATATTCTGTGTATGTTCATACATGGTGGATACTGGAGCACGGGGGGGCCTGGAGGGCTCTTTGGATCCGGGGGCCTCTCTGACTGCCTGGGGTGTCTTGTAGCCCCGAGGCAGCAGGAGCTGCAAGGTGCCAGGTTAGAGCGTTGCCTCCGAGGCTGCTCAGCGCTCATTTGTCCTTGCTTCCTGGCCCTCTCTCTGCAGCTGTAGTTCAAATTGCTGAGAAGGGGAGAACCCAAGTGATGCAGGTAGGGTAACCTTGGTCCTTGGTCAGCCAGAACGTCTGCCCCAGGCCACCTTGAAGCTCCTGGGATGTCCAGAGATCTACAACCCTTGGCTTGTAGGACCTTGAGTTCAGACTAACCCATAGGGCTGGAGTAGGACCCAGTAGGGGTGGAGGCGGCCCTCAGTAGAGCTGTAGGAATGGTGACTCTCTTGAAAAGATTCCTTTGATGTGTTGAGTGCTTTGGCTGGCCTGTCCAATACAAACATCCTCTGGAATAGACATTGACCTCTCCCTCCTCCCCTAGCCTGGAAAGATCAGGATGTGGTTCATCACGTGGACAGCAGGTTTCATGACAGACAGGACAGCAGGAGCCTGCCAGACTGTCTCCCCAGAGACTGCTCTTTGTCCCACTCAACCCCCACTTAGTTTTCAAAAACAGGTTCAGTCAGAGAGGACCTGGGACTCCTGCGGAACACAGATTGGCCAGGAGAAGAGGCATCCAGTCCCCCCACTCCCCACTAGAGGCCTTGTTCTGAGCCCCCAAAAGGTAAAGTGACTAACTTGGCAACAGAGTCAGGAATAAAGACCCCTGGGCTGAGAATTAGAACTGGCTTCTAATCCCAGCACTGCCGTTAAGTCACCATGTAACTCAAGAAAACTGATGTCTGTTCCCTGGGACTCTTTTCACCACCTACTTCACCTACTATTGGAAGGAGATAATCAAGCAGGGTTATCAGCATGGATGTGGAGACCTGGTCACACCCTTAACTTCAGTGGAAATTGACCCAGCCAACAGGAGCCCCTTGAACCTGGGGGCTGTGGTGGGCAGATGGCAGAGTGAGCTGCACTCTTGGGATACGGCCTATGGCTGGCTGGGTCTCTCTTCCCCAATAAGCCCCTCATCTGATGCCTTCTTAGCCTCTCTTGTCTGGCAGGTTCCTGCACCAAGCAAGGATGCCACAGTGCTTTAAGTTCTTTCCCAAAACATACGTGAAGATCCATTCATTCAGTCATTCAACAACCTCAGTTGGTCCAATGCCATTTTTGCTCAAATTGTTCTTCTCTCAGTTCCTGTTCCTTGACCACCAGATTTCATCCCAGGTCCTGCCCAGGCTTTGCTCTTAAAATTTCTCAGTCCATGGGTCCAGTCTCTCCCCTAGAGGCAGCAGCACCCCCTGATCATCTTACCAAGCTCCAGCTCTGCATCTGAGGGTCCTAGAAAGCCCCCACCCACATCCCTCTCTTCTGTTGCACTGGTCCCCCATCTCCTGAACCACAATCTTTCCCCACATCCTCCTAGCTTTCAATCCCTGCAAGGGGAGCGCTGAGCCAAAGTTACAACTATGCAGGACCCTAGGTTCGGGTCTTGCTTCTGATAGGGGCGCAATTATGCTTGTTGCTCTTTCGGGCAAAGGTGGAGGAAGATGAGCAGCAAATGATTAAATCTGGAACTTGCCAAGGATCCAGTGGTATAAAGCCAAGATTGGGTTCAAACCAAGAGGTGGAAGAGGTACCAGCTCAGCTGGTGTAGACAAGTTCGGCAACCAACAT
The DNA here is from genome assembly GCF_949774975.1 of Lagenorhynchus albirostris. Taxonomy (NCBI): domain Eukaryota; kingdom Metazoa; phylum Chordata; class Mammalia; order Artiodactyla; family Delphinidae; genus Lagenorhynchus; species Lagenorhynchus albirostris. Next base: position 23,545,141 of record NC_083102.1, read on the forward strand.
TCAGAAGAAGGCGCGCTCGGGCTGGAGAAAGCCGGCCAGCCCCACAAGGGGAGATGACACTTGGGCTGAACTTCAAAAGATAAGTAGAACCTGGGCTGGGGAGAGGAAATGAGAGGAAGACAGATAGGCGGGAGCAACTGTATAAAGAAGTGGATCTCAACCCCGGCTCACCTTAGAATCATCCTGGGATAAACCTGGGCTCAACCCAAAGATGATACAAAGATGCTCAGGCCCTCCTCCCAAGAAACTCAGATTCCATTGGTCTAGGGTGGAGGCTTGGCATTTGTATTTATTACCATTATTATTATGATTAATATTATTATTATTAGCCTCACCTCCTGGCTTGTGGGATCTTAGTTCACCAACCAGGGATTGAACCTGCACCCTCAGCAGTGAAAGCTTGGAGTCCTAACCACTGGACCGCCAGAGAATTCCCCGGCATTCACATTTTTAAAATTTTCATTTGTACTTTGTGATTTATCGACCATTAATTACATGCCATGCTATCAGTTATTTTTCATTTGTAATACTCTTTCATGTAGTTCTAGGGACTACAACAGCAGTGGTGTAGAGGGCAGTCCTGTCTGTTGGAGTCCTGCCTCCACACTCAATCCCATCTGACCAGGAAGGATGTCCTGAACTTCCTAAGTTTCTTGTTTCCTCATCTGTAGAATGGTGACAATGACAGTCCCTACGGTACACGGGGCTGCTCTGTGGCTCACACGAGATAATGCTTTCACACGCTGAACACTAACACACCGGGCACTGGTTATGTTCAATGGCTCCAGATGATTTAATGTGGAGCCAGGGCTGAAGATCTCCAGCACAAAGCAAAAGACACACTGGGTTGTTTGGGGAGCTCTCCTGGATGTTGGGGCAGATCCGTATCAGAGGGAGGAGAAATTAAAATGGTTGGGACTCTATGGAGGAACGGTTTCATGACAGGGTGACACGTTGGGGCTTCATCCTAATAAACACAACAGGAGCCCAGGTTTGGGGGTTTGAGGATGAGGGGTGACATGATGAACATGACATCTCAGGAATCTAGGGCTTGTGCAGCCTTGATCGGAGGGAGGGAGATGGAGCCTAGAGAATAGTCTGGGACCAGAACAGGCAGTAGACATCGCAAAGAAGGGATGCGTGGGGCTTCCCTGGTGGTGCAGTGGTTGAGAGTCCGCCTGCCGATGCAGAGGACACGGGTTCGTGCCCCGGTCAGGGAAGATCCCACGTGCCGCGGAGCGGCTGGGCCCATGAGCCATGGCCGCTGAGCCTGCGCGTCCGGAGCCTGTGCTCCGCAACGGGAGAGGCCACAGCAGTGAGAGGCCCGCGTACCGCAAAAAAAAAAAAAAAAAAAAGAAGGGATGCGTGTGAGGTGAAGCACAAAGGAAGAATCAACAGGATTTAGGACCTTCATGGACGTAAGAGTTTAAAGGGATTGAAGGAAGAAAAATAAATTTAAGTTTTCAAGTCTAGCGGGACTAGGGAAACCCCTGTGTTGGTTAGGATTATATTTAACTCTGAGTATCAGACCACTCAAATCAACAACGGCTTAAACAAAATAGAAGTTTATTTCCCTCCCAGATGAAAGTCCAGTGGTGTTCAGTTCAAAGCTGGGAAGGCAGCTCTGTTCTACAAAGTCCTGAGAGAGCCAGGCTCCTGGCAGCTCACTCATCTGCCATCCTGGGGCGTGGTGCCCGTCCTCATGGTACCAGCTGGGGGCACTTGGGTTCTAGCATCCTTATGGGGAAAGGAACGAAGAACTGGCAAAAGGCAAGAGCCAGGGGCTCTGTGAGGGAGGATTCTTGTAGCTGTCACTCATCACTTCCACTTACATTCTATTGTCTGGAAAGCTGTCTATGGCCACACCTAGTTGCAAGGGAAGCTGAGAAAAGTGGTCTTTATTTTCTAAGTGGCCTTGTACCTGGCTACAAAATTCTGATACCCCCTGTGGTAGAAGTGAATTTTGTTTCTATGAAAGAAGAAGAATTTGGACCCTGGGAGAGAGCTAACAGTTTCTGCCATTGCCTCATTTTCTTAAATGGTGAAGTTGAAAATGGAGTCAGTTGGGGAAAATAACTGTTTTCGAATATGTTGAGTTTGAAACAGGGGACAGTAGAGTACAGAGTTGTGGGCTGACCCATAAGATTTCTGACCCCTCTGGCATACACACCCTGGATAAACCCCTCCTCGTGGATTGGACTTGTGAATATGATGGGAGCTTTCAAGAGGGCGTCTAGGGTGGCATGATGGGGATGCAAGTCAGACTGCAGGAGGTGAATGAGGAGATGACTAATGAGAAAGGGGAAGCAGCCATCGCCATTGAAAAGCCTTAGCACAGCACACAAAATCCTCCATGAGGCAGCTACTATCTCCCTCTGCAGATTCTTCTACCAATCTCTTCCTTTCACATCACTTCAGAGGATGACTGTCAGACTTCTGATTCAAGAAACTAGGCGGACGCAATAGAAAACACTGGCAAAAGCATGGATTTGAGGAAGAAGGCAGGAGTTTCGTTTGACTGAGTTTGAGGTGTCCGTGAGAATACCAAGTGGAGAGATCTCCAAAACAGTTGGAATATTCAAAGGGAGGGGAAGAGACAAATGTCAATGGCCTTGAAAGATCATTTCCTCTTTTTCTGTAAATCAGCTGTTTGTTGGCTCAGCAGATCTTAATCAGCTCATGGGAAGAACGGACCCAGCGCTGAGTTTGGAGGTGCCCCTTCCTGGACCAGGGAGCTGTCACTGTCCCAGGGTTGCACAGATGTGTCTGCCCACAGTCTCTATAAATAGGGAGCGTTAAGCGTTAAGTTCCTCTCAACCAAATGCTTTCAGTCTCATCTTTAGATGTCGCCATCAATATCTGTGAAACAGACTCTAGGAAAAAGACTAAAAAAGCTATCTTTATTTAGCCTGGAGAAGAGAGGGAGGGAGAGCCGCGAGTTGCTAGGAATAAACTGCTGTTTTTATCTTTCTGTCCTCAAGGAGGCCAGAAGGGGTGGACTTGGGATGCATTTGGAGAGTTGATTCTCAAGGAGGTGGAGAATGGAGATTTTTGCCCCGTCCCCTGTCCCCCCACCCACCAGGAGACATTTGGCAATGTCTGAAGACATTTTTGGTTATCATGACTGGTGGGGGTGGGCGGGCAGTGCTGCTGGCATCTAGTGAGTAGAGGCCAGGGACGCTGTTAAACATCCTACAATGCACAAGACAGCTCCCCAGAACAAAGAATTCTCTGGCCCCAAACGTCAAGAGTACCCAGGTTGAGAAACCCTGAGTTAGAGGAATTTTAGTTAATTTCTCTTGAAGTAAAGAAGAAATAGTCACTCAGTCCACCTTAAAGGAAAGGGTACTTTATTTGCTTGTTTATTTAAGGATGTATATGGCTGGCAACTGGGGTTAGAACAGGACAGCTGCCAGGAGGGAACCCAGCTCTCTCAACTTTAAGGTCTTTGCCTTTCCTGGTTTGCCGGCTCCCACCTCCTCTCTCAGCTGATTGGCCAAAGCTTTTAAAATGCCAAGGAAGGCAGCCTGATTGGCTTAGTCCATCACCAGTGCTCCTTCAGAGGCTCCAGACAGGCCACCTTCCTGGGCTCTGGCCAGCGTATGGATGGATGACATACCCTTTGGTCAATGGTCCACCACAAACCCCCCTTCCGATTAGAGGTCACTCTTATACAAGGAACAGTCTAGACATATTCCCTGGATAGGTGACCATGTGCAGGGCAGTATGAGTCAGAAGGAGATAACAGAATGGAATGCACCATGACCAGCATTTGTATTGGTCTTTCTGGCCCACTGTTATCTTTTTCTTGGTGTAGCAAAGATAGGAGCTGAATACAAAGCTACAGTTTTCCTTTTTACTCCAAAGCAGTGCTGTTCAATACAGTAGCCACTAACCACATGTGGCTATTCTAATTTAAATTTTTTTAAATTAAATACAATTAAAAATTCAATGCCTTAGTCACATTAACCTCATTTCAAGTGCTCAAGAGCTACATGTGGCCAGTGGCTACCTTATCGGACAGCACAGATGCAGAACATCTCCATTATTGCAGAAAGTTCTGTTGGACAACACCGCTCCAAAGGAAGGTATCGACCGAACAGGAAGGGTTGGCTATAAATGGAAAGCACATTTTAGGGTCAGCCCTAAAGAGAAAGATGAGTTGTCTTGTATTGATTCTGTCCTTACTGCGAGGTGTGAGCAACTGAGCCTGGCCAGAGTTCATGCCTTGGTCTGTGTGTCCCCTGGGGTTTACATGCCTCTTCTCAAGGAAGCAGGAGCTTGGAGAATAATTTTACTTGAGGAGGATTGCTGTAACTCACCCATTTGGAAAGGTGCTATAAATGTTGAAGAGTAAAGAGTCGTTGACGAGCTCTGCAAGAGTGCAGAATCAGCTTTTCAAACACCATGACAATAGATGACACAGAAATTTACAGCTCAGGTGAACATAGGAGTGTGACCAGAGCTGTTAGTCTCACTGACATGCCTTCAGGAGCCTCTGAGGCCCTTCTTGCTTGGCTCCCATCTTTCTCGCTCTCCTTTTCCCTGGTCTTATTTCGCCTCTAAAGAGAACGCGTTCTCTTCACCCCCCTATGTTGTCATTACTGCTGTTCATCTAGTAACCCCACCCCTTTCAGGCACAGGATAGACTGCCCTTCCTGTCCCCTGTGGCTGGGGACTGAGCCCCTGAGACCAGCCCTGGCTGGTGGGTGAAGTGCTCCACCAATCTGGATTCCTGATGACTACCACGTCGAGTTGCCAAAACCATGATGGAGGTGTGAAGTGAGCAGGAAATAAACCTGTGTTGTTTTCAGACACTAGGATTTAGGAAAATTTTTTTTTTTTTTTTTGGTGTATGCCGTATCCTAGGCAATCCAGCCTAGTCACTGTACTTTTCACAGTCACACCCCCAGCAATTTACTGTGTTCATTAGCCTAGGTTGTTTTCTGTTACTTAGAAAACGAAGTGAGTTGGCTGGGGCTTCCCTGGTGGCGCAGTGGTTAAGAATCCGCCTGCCAAAGCAGGGGACACGGGTTCGAGCACTGGTCCGGGAAGATCCCACATGCAGTGGAGCAACTAAGCCTGTACACCACAACTACTGAGCCTGCGCTCTAGAGCCCACGAGCCACAGCTACTGAGCCTGCACTCTAGAGCCCGCAAGACACAACAAGTGAGCCCGTGCGCCTAGAGCCCATGCTCCACAAGAGAAGCCACCCTAATGAAAAGCCCATGCACCTCAATGAAGAGTAGGCCCCGCTCACCGCAACTAAAGAAAGCCCGTGCACAGCAACCTCAAAGACCCAAGGCAGCCAAAAAAAAAAAAAAAGTGAGTTGGAATTTTTTATATTTGTACCACTCACCAAAGTTGGATGTTTACAAGATGAATATATTTTATGGATTGGGTCTCTTGATAGTAGAACAAGGAGCCTCTTCACCTGCTGAGAAGGGGACACATTTCTTCCCTAAACTGGTTAAGTACCAGCTGTCTCCTTGGTTTCTTGCAGAATCACCTAAGGATAACATTTTTGGAAGAGAAACTCAGTGGTTAATAACAATAATGGATCCAAGAGGAGAATAAAATACTGGGGAGGACTTGATGGGAATTATCTCAATCCCTGAGACGGAAATCACTCTGCTTGGGAAATGGACACACAGCTCCTGGGCCAAGAAAGGCCACTCATTCATTCATTTGCAAACAATCATTGAGCCTCTAATATGTGCTCTGTCCAGATGGAGCTTGTGTCCTGGTGGGGTGACCGACAAAAGTGCAATGAAGGAAAAAAACACGCAATGAAGGAAGAAGCACACAATGAAATGGGGTAATGGGGCGACGGAGCGGACAAGAAAGGCCTCTTGGAAGAGATGACACTTAAGGAGAGGCCTGGAGAAAAGGAGTCAGTCATGCAAAGAGCAGAAGAGGATTCCAGACAGAGAAACAGCGGTTCAGAGGCTTGAGAGGGAAAGAGCTTAGCGGGTCAGTCATGCAAAGAGCAGAAGAGGATTCCAGACAGAGAAACAGCGGTTCAGAGGCTTGAGAGGGAAAGAGCTTAGCATATACAGTAAATGGGCGGTGGTGGTTTTGGTTGGGGGGGCCCCAAAGCCAGCGTGACCGGAGTGTGACGATGGTGGACACGAGGGAAAGAAGAGGTGTGAGGTGTCAAAGAGGTGGGCAGGGGCCTCTGGGCCTTCAAGTTTCACTCTGAGAGGCCGAGGAAGCCCATGGAGGAGGTTGGGAAGCGGGTGATGGCAGCACACTTCTTCAGTGAAGGTTTTAGGCTGTGTGGCTGTATGACCTCTGGTGCAACGATTCACTCTGTGAGAGCGGCCACAGACAAAACATAAAGGAGTGAGCATGGCTGATTCCAATAAAACTTTTCTTATGGGCAATAAAACCTGAATTGCATATTTTCACGTGTCACAGAATAATATTCTTTGGGGTTTTTTTCTGACCATTTAATAATGTAAAAATCATTTTTAGCTCACGAACCGGATTTGGCCTGCGGGCTGTCATTGGCCAGCTCTTGATTTATATCACTCAGGCGGGACCGCTATTGAAGCAGAAAAACTGTTGTGGAGACTTTTGCAAAATCATCCATCAGGAGGTGAAGAAGGATTGACTTGGGTGGTTGCGGTGGAGGTGATGAGGATTCTGGGGTGAGATGTGTGCTGGGGCTTGGGGCGCAGGATGTGCTGATTAGCAGGATGCAGGAGTGAGAGAGGAAAGCAGTCATGGTTGACTGGGTAGGGGCACCATTCACTGAGGGGACCACGGGGAAGGAGCAGATCTAGATCTAGGGGAAGCAGCGGTTCCAGCTGGGCCACTTTGAGTCTGAGTCTTTTTTTTTTGGCCACGTGCCTTGTGGGATCTTAGTTCCCCGACCAGGGATCGAACCCGTGCCTTTGGCAGTGACAGCACCAAGCCCTAACCACTGGACCGCCAGGGAATTCATGATTTTGAGCCTTAATGGACTCAACCAGATGTGATTTGGAGCCCAGCGAGCAGGTGCCTCCACACCTGGATTTTTCCAGAGCCTGTTGCTTACAAGCTCTGTGACCTGGGGCAGTTCACTTCTATCCAATCTTTTCTCTTCTTTCATATATGGAGATAATATTTCCTGCTCATCCCTGTCTGGATGGTAGTGAGGATCAGCTGTGATTTCCCTTGACCCTGATTAGGAATCTCTACCTGATTCAGCACCTCAGCACTCCCTCCCCAAGCAAATCCAACTCTGAAGGAATCGATGGAAGATTCTTTGGTTTTTTGTGGGGAAATGGAGGTGTTGAATCACTCACGGCACATCAGAACTTTCTGAAAATCCCCTTTAAACGTCTCTGTGCTTTCCATGAGGTCCCTCTCCCACTGCAGCCACCTCAGTCTTCTAAGATGAAGGAAAACACTTTCTTCTTGACACTCAAAATTTCTAACACCAGATGTACGGGTTTTCCCCCACTATGACCAGTTCTCCAGCTCTCTGGACACCAGCTGGGTGTTCTACGATTCAATTCCGACACTAATTACCTGGAGCTAATGCAGCTCCCACAGGTGACCAAGACTGTCCCCACTTCAGGCACCAATCACACGTAGTGGGGCCCCAGGTTACTCACCCTTCTGTCCACCTTGGCTACAAATATGGAGTCGTCAGACCACTTCCTCAGGTTCGATACTTTGTTATGGTGGCTCATAGAACTCAGGTAAACACTTACGTTTACTGGTTTGTTACAAACAATACAGATGAACAGCCAGGTGAAGCTGTCCATAGGGTGAGATGTGGAAGGTTCCCAAGCAAAGGAGTTTCTGTCCCCGTGGATTTGGGGTGCACCACCCTCCTAGCACGTGGATGTGTTCACCAAACTGGAAGCTCTCTGAACCCCATACTTTAGGGATTTTTATGAAGGTTTCATGCCAGCGGCATGATCGATTATTAACTCAGTCTCCAGCCCCCTCCCCTCCCCGGAGGATGGGAGGTGGGGCTGAAAGATCGAAGCTTCTAATTCTCCCTTGTTTTTTCTTACGACCAGCCCCCATCCAAGAACCCACCAAGAGTTGCCTCATTACAACAAAAAACCCTCCTATCACCCAGGAAATTCTCAGGGGTTTAGGAAATCTGCCCCAGGAAGTGGGGCAGAGATCAAATATACATTTCTTATTTTGCCACACAGGGTCTTACCTCCTTTTTTCCTGAGCCCACCATCTCCTTAGCCTCTGGCATTTCACACCCCCAGACTGAAGCACCCTGACTGGCCTTGAGGGAGGAGGGGATCCTCGGGGTGTTAGAACTGCTCTGTATCTTGACTGTGGGGCTGGATACACAAACCTGCACATGTGGTGAGGTTGTGTAGAAATAACCACACACACACACACACACACACACACACGTGAAATGGGGGGAAATCACAATAAGATCGGTAGATTGTACCAATGTCACGTTCCTGTGCTATGAGGTAAAGGCTACACGGGTTCTGTCCGTATCATTTCTTATAAGTGCCTGTGAATCTGCAGTTATCTCAAAATTAAAATTTTAATTAAAAAAATCTTAGGTTGTAGTCCCGATCAACAAGTTAGAAGCTAACCTTTTGCGCAAAAGCCCCTCATGGGGTTCGTGAAACAATTTTCTCTACTTTTATCTACATCTGAAGTTTTTCATTAACTAGAAGTTAACACACACCTCCCCTCACTAGCCAAGCACAATCACCCTGCTTCACATCTGAGGAAGTTTAATCTACCTCACCCTAGAGATAAGAAAATGCTTTTAAAAATATGCCTAGGTGAGAAGTTGTATTATTGTTAAAATAGCCCATGAGTATTGAGCACCGAACCCTGTGTTTAAAAGCTAGAGATGCAGGGGAGGGTGTAAGGAGAACTCAGACCTCAGACAGGTGGGGAGAGAGAGGTGGTGTGGGCTGAAGTTCCCCAGCTGATTAAAATATGGGACCCCTGCCCCGTACCATCCCCCGTGACTAACAATCTATCCTAAGAGTATGAAATCGGGTGCTTTGGGCTTGGGGGCCCCTCCCACCGCAGCCACTGTCTAAGCCCAAGTCTTCATAAGGCAAAGAGTGATCATCACTGTTTTGATGATGAATGATCATCATTATTCAAAATTACTGTAATCCAATTACATAATGTATTTCTGAAACAGTGTTCTCAGACTCTGGTTCCACCGGACACTTACACATATTCCTTGAACAAGGGCCTCGCAGTGCAGGAAGTTTAGGGAACTGTGAACAGTCCTCCTGTGTAAATTTCTCCCTGGAAAGTCACAAGAGCAGTAGAATTTAGAGGCTCAGACAAGGGACTTCCCTGGTGGTGCAGTGGTTAAGAATCCACCTGCCAATGCAGGGGACACGGGTTCGAGCCCTGGTCCAGGAAGGTCCCACATGCCACGGAGCAACTAAGCCCGTGCACCGCAACTACTGCGCCTGTGCTCTAGAGCCCGCAAGCCACAACTACTGAGCCCGTGTGCCACAACTAATGAAGCCTGCATGCCTAGAGCCCATGCTCCGCAGCAAGAGAAGCCACTGCAATGAGAAGGCTGCACACCGCAACGAAGAGTAGCCCCCGCTCTCTGCAACTATAGAAAACCCGCCCGCAGCAACGAAGACCCAACACAGCTAAAAATAAATAAATAAATTTATTTTAAAAATAATAAAGGCTCAGACAAATCCCACAATAAACCTGCTTAACTTTAAGTCAGCAATTCCCCAATTTGTTAGCTACCTACTAATATCAACTGCTTATCCAATGTTTGGAGGGGAAAGCATGTTTGCTATCATCTACAAGCGCCTGCTTTGTGCCAGGCATGGCAAGGTTTCAGTTCCTTTTGCCGCGGGTATGAGAGTTCAGACCATTTCCCCTTTGCCTTCTGGTTCTTTGCTGCTCTGGAAGGCTAGGAGGCTTAAGCCTTCCCAGAGAGGGAACGGCTCATGCTCTAGGTTAATGAGCCATCAAGTGTTTTTATGAAATAATTGAGGAGGGAGAAGGGGTTTCCTGAGAGGGCAGTTTCCTAAGAAGAGGAGGGCCCTTGCCTGAAAAGAGCTCAGTGCGCAGACTTGGCCAACAACCACTGCAAGGAGGATTATTTGAAACCCCAGCACCCGATGGAAGCCAAGTCATTGCCTGGGAGCGCCTCCCTCCATTCTAACAGTATTGCCATCACCTACACACAGGCAACCAGTCACTGCCATTTCTGCCAGCGTTCAGCCTGGCCTAGTGACCGCCAGCAGAGGCAATCCTTTGCCCAATCCACCTTTTGGCTTTCCATGTGTGGAAACACAGTCCCTGCCAACCCTCTAACCTTTCCATACTCCTCAAGCCCCAGAAAAGAGGAGTGGACTCCTCAGCTCTAAATGGGGTAGAGGTAGGGAGGGGTAGGCATTTGGAGGATCAAACCAGTTCAAGATCTGCAGAACTAGGTCAGTGATCACTAGCACGTCTGCAAGATAAGTACTCTTGACCCCATTTTACAGATGGGAAAACTGAGGCCCAGGCAGCTTCATTGACATGTCTGAAATGTGTATAACTACTTGAAGGCAGAGTAAGAAGTTGAACTCAAGTGGGTCTTACTCAAAAGTTTGGGCTCTTGACAGCAGTCGACCCCATCCCTACCCTGCTGAGCTGCCAGCACCCATACTCACCCAAATACCCATGCCCACTGCCCCTGCATGGTCGAAGACCAGTCAGTATCTGCTCCACGTAACGGTAAGCCTTCTCTAAAGCAGTTGTCACTGCTTCTCTACCTCCAAATCAGCAAATATGTCTTGGGACTCTATTATTATAATGCACTTTTCAGTCCACAGGACAGTTTATATGTAAGACTTTACTTGCTCTTCATAACCTCCCTGAATGGCAAACTGTTAAAGTTTTAAATTCAAATAATACCCAAAAAAATACAGGGATAAAGATGCCATTATCTATATTCTCACCTCCAAGAAATAACCTCAGTATAACATTTTGGTATTTTTGCTTTTCTGCCTTATATTTTATGTTTATATATTTTTAAAGTATATAAGTAATATATAAATACAGTGTCCCGGGACTTCCCTGGTGGTACAGTGGTTAAGAATCCACCTGCCAGGGCTTCCCTGGTGGCACAGTGGTTGAGAGTCCGCCTGCCGATGCAGGGGACACGGGTTCGTGCCCCGGTCTGGGAGGATCCCACATGCTGCGGAGCAGCTGGGCCCGTGAGCCATGGCCGCTGAGCCTGCGCGTCCGGAGCCTGTGGTCTGCAATGGGAGAGGCCACAACAGTGAGAGGCCCGCGTAAAAAAAAAAAAAAAAAGAATCCACCTGCCAGTGCAGGGGACACGGGTTTGAGCCCTGGTCCGGGAAGATCCCACATGCCGCGTAAGCCCGTGTGCCACAACTACTGAGCATGCACTCTAGAGCCTGTGAGCCACAACTACTGAGCCTGTGTGCCACAACTACTGAAGCCCACGTGCCTAGAGCCCATGCTCCACAACAAGAGAAGCCACCGCAATGAGAAGCCTGTGCACCACAGGGAAGAGTAACCCCTGCTCTCCGCAACTAGAGAAAGTCCGCGCGCAGCAAGGAAGACCCAATGCAGCAACAAATAAATAAATAAATAAATAAATAAATAATTTAATTTTAAAATAATAAATAAATAAATAAATACAGTGTCCCTTACCAAAAAAGTTTTGGTATAATGAATAAAACGAATGTCTCCCCTTACCTCTACCAACACCCCATCCTAATCCTTTCTCCCACCACTAGGAGAAATACTATTATGAATTTGGTGAGTTCCTTCTAATTGTTAAAAATGCATTTTATGTACATAACTGTGTCCACAGAAAATATATAACTTTGTTTTGCAGTTTTTATTTACATAAATCATCGTCATGCTGCACATTTCATTCAACATCTTGCTTTTTTCACTCAATATTATCATTTGAGATCTACCATGTCGATACATGTTGATCTAACTTTTCTTTTTTTTTTAACCATGGAAGGAGTTTTTATAATCTCAAAGTGAAGAATGTCTTTTGAAGTACAAACAAAACCTAGATGCCATAAAAGATTGGTAAATTCAACTATGTAGAGATAAAAAAATGTCTGTAAGGCAAACGCCACCATAAGAAGAATCAGATGACAAATGACTATACACATGTATTTGCATTTCAAATCATAGGAAAATGGATTATTTTTCTCTTTGTTTCCAGCTTTATTGAGGTATAATTGACAAATAAAATTGTAAGATATTTAAAGTATACATCATGATGGTTTGATATATGTATATATTGTGAAAGGATTCCCCCCATCAAGTTAATGAACACATTCACCATCTGACATATTTTATCCTTTGTCTTTGGTGAGAACATTTAAGTTCTACTCTCTCAGCAAATTTCAATTATACATACAGTGTTATCCACTATATTCCCATGTTACACATTACATCCTCAGACATTATTCATCTTATAGCTGAAAGTTTGTACCCTTTTACCAATCTCTCCCTATTTCCCCCACACACCAGCCCCTGGCAACCACTTTTTCTACTCTTTGTTTCTATGAGTTTGACTTATTTTTGGTTTTTTTTAGATTCCACGTATAAGTGATACCATGCAGTACTTTTCTTTCTCTGTCTGATTTATTTCACTTAGCATAATGCCCTCAAGGTCCATCCATGTTGTCCCAAATGGCTGGATAATACTCCAGTATATATTTAAACATTTAGGTTGTTTCTGTGTCTTGGCTGTTGTGAACATAGGAGTGCAGATATCTCTTTGACATACTGTTTTTATTTCCTTTGGACATATACCCAGAAGTGGGTTTGCTGCATCATATGGTTGTCCTATTTTTAAGTTTTGAGGAAGCTCTGTACTGTTTTCCATAGTAGCTGCATCAATTTACATTCTCATCAACAGGGCACAAGGCATCCCTTTTCTCCACATCCTGCCAACACTTACCTCTTTTCTTTTGATGTCAGCCATTCTAACAGGTGTGAGATGATATCTCATCGTGGTTTTGATTTGCATTTCCCTGATAACTGGTGATGTTGAGTACATTTTCATGTACCTGTTGGCCATTTGTATGTCTTCTTTGGAAAAAATGTATATTCAGTTCCTCTGCCCCCCCCTTTTTTTCTTTTTTAGCTGCGTTGGGTCTTCGTTGCTGTGCACAGGCTTTCTCTAGTTGTGGCGAGTGGGGGCTACTCTTCGTTGCGGTGTGCGGACTTCTCCTTTCGGTGGTTTCTCTTGTTGTGGAGCACGGATTCTAGGTGCATGGGCTTCAGTAGTTGCAGCACGTGGGCTCAGTAGTTGTGGCTCGCGGGCTCTAGAGCGCAGGCTCAGTAGTTGTGGCGCACAGGCTTAGTTGCTCCGCGGCATGTGGGATCTTCCTGGACCAGGGATCGAACCTGTGTCCCCTGCATTGGCAGGTGGATTCTTATCCACTGCACCACCAGGAAAGTCCCTCCTCTGCCCATTTTTTAACTGAATTTTTTTTTTTTTTTTTTTTTTTTTTGCTATTGAGTTGTATGAGTTCCTTATATATTTTGGATATAAACCCCTTAACAGTTATGATTTGCAGATATTTTCCTCCTGTTTCGTAGGTTACCCTTTCATTGTGTTGATGGTTTCCTTTGCTGTGCAGAAGCTTTCTAATTAAAAAGCTTCTCAAGATTTTAAGCATCAGTCTGGCAAAGACCTCAGTATTCCCAGCCGTTACCTTTACCACATCCTTCTTTGGTGGGACACCAGGATTGTTGCCACACTGAATATCATTGCACAAGCCTCCCTGCACATAGGTTTGAGTGCAGTGGAGCTGCCACCAGATTGCCAATAAAGCCACTGAACCAATTTACATCCAGGCCAGCACTGTGCCAGGGTGCTATTTCCTCACTTCACTGACAACTCTTGAAATTGTTAAGACTTTTCAATTTTTACTTAGCCATAGAGTTGTTCAGGGCAAGGCAAAACAAAGCAAGCACAAACCCATATCCACAAGGACAAATCTAAAACCATCCTCTCTCCACACCCCCTCATGCAGCCACCCACTACCTCTCACTCCTGCCACCGCAAAAGCCACCAATGGGTCTTGCTCCCTTCTAATCCATCCCACACACAGCTGCAGAATGCTTTTTTCAAATATTTCAAAAAATGAGACACCCCTGTGCCCACTTCATCAAATGCTCACTTTTTCGATTTTTAACATTTAATTGTATTTGCTTCCCATCCGAGTTTTTATATTTTTCCTACAAATTTATGGAGTAGCCATAACCATAAACAATATAGAGAATCGTTTTGCATATTTTGAAATTTTCACAAAAGGCATCAGACAGCATGCACCCTTCTGCAACTTGAATGATGTAGACACTGGTTTTAGAGGCATCCTCATTGCTATATGTAGCTCTTGTTCATTTACTCTAACTGCTGCACTGTATTCTGTTATAGGGATACATCACGTTTTTTAAAATAATTTTTTAAAAATAAATTTCTTTCTTTATTTTTTGGATGCGTTGGGTCTTCGTTGCTGCGCGCAGGCTTTCTCCAGTTGTGGCGAGCGATGCCTACTCTTCGTTGCGGTGCACGGGCTTCTCATTGCGGTGGCTTCCCTTGTTGTGGAGCACGGGCTCTACGCACGCGGGCTTCAGTAGTTGTGGCTTGCATGCTCTAGAGTGCAGGCTCAGTAGTTGTGGCGCACAGGCTTAGTTGCTCCGTGGCATGTGGGATCTTCCCGGACCAGGGGTCAAACCCGTGTTCCCTGAACTGGCAGGCGGATTCTTAACCACTGCGCCACCAGGGAAGTCCCAGGACACATCACGATTTATCCATTCTCCTACGATTCTGTTTTTTCATTATTACAAACAATGCTGGGGTGACAGTTCCTGTTTACAATCTCCTTATGCATATGCATAATGATTTCCCTAGGGGATGTGCCTGTGAGTAGAATTGTTGGCTGTAAGGATACACCCCTAAGCTCTGCTAGATTTTGCCAATTGCTCTTGAAAGAGATTATACCAGTTTACACACTTAAAACTGTAAACATGTATTAATACTAAATGTTTAATAACTGACAATGTCATGATGTGCAGTTAATGTGCAAATTCCTGATTAATTTTGACATTGAGCAGTTTTTCAGATTGGCATAGTGACCACTTGGGCTTCCACTTCTGAGAAATGCCTGTTTGCATCATTTGCCATTTTTAAATTATACCTTTTTAAAAAATGATTTGTAGGACTTTTTAATATATTCTAGATGCTAACTCATTGTTGGTTATTTGCATTGCAAAAACATCTGTGTCTTGTCTTTAATTGTGTTCATAGTATCTTTTGTTGTACACAAGTTCTAAATTTTAATGAGGTTAAATTTATCAATTATTTTTTGTAAATGGGAGGTTTTGTGCCTTGTTTAAGAAATCCTCCTGGAGACTTCCCTGGTGGCGCAGTGGTTGAGAGTCTGCCTGCCGATTCAGGGGACACGGGTTCGTGCCCCGGTCCGGGAAGATCCCACATGCCGCGGAGCGGTTGGGCCCGTGAGCCATGGCCGCTGAGCCTGCGCGTCTGGAGCCTGTGCTCCGCAACGGGAGAGGCCACAACAGTGAGAGGCCTGTGTACCGCAAAAAAAACCAACAGAACAAAACAAAACAAAAAAAGAAATCCTCCTAAAAAACAACAAAAAAAAAATGAAAGCCTTCCCCTCCTAACTGGAGATCACGAAGATACTCTACTATATTTTCTTCTAAGTATTATAAAGTTTTGCTTTTCACATTAAAGTCCACATAGAATTTTTGTATGGTATCTGTGAAGACTGATTATCCCATAAAGATAATAACTTGTCCCAGCATCATTTATTAAATAGTCCTTCTTTCCCCACTAATGTAACAACCTCTCTCATTTATCAAGTTTCCAAATATGAGTGGGTTTATTTTCTGGACTCTAGCCTATTCTAAGCCATGGAGTTACTTTTCTGTCTCTGTGCTAATACCTCACTGTCTTACTATATAACTTTATAGTAAATCTTCATATCTACTATGGAAAGTCTGCTCCACCCCTTGTCCCTTGTTATGCCTCTTCACAATTGTCTTAGCTCTTCTTCTTCTTCTGTTTGTTTTTTTGTGGGGTTTTTTTTTTGGTCTTCCATAATAATATTTGAATAAGCTTGTCAAGTTACACACACACAAGAAAAAATTCACAGGAATTTTCATTTGTACTGCATTGGATTTATAGATTAAGTTCAGAAGAGATGACACCTTTATGATATTATCTTCCAACCCATGAATATTTTCCATGAACATATAAAAATCTCCATTTTTCAGATCTTCTTTTACGTCCTTCAATAATATTTTGTCATTCTTCTCTGTAAAGGTCTTACCGTATCTTTTGTTAGATTTATTCCTAAGTATCTCAAAGTTTATTGCATTGTGAATTACTTCTTTATTGTATTTTCTAATTAGTTATTACCTATGTATGGAAATAGTATGGATTTTTCTATGTTGACCTCTTTCAGCCATTTTCTGAGTTCCCTTATTAGTTCCATTTGTTTTTCTGGATATTTTCATGGTAAAGAATTCCTGGGACTTCTATTTCTAGAAGAGGCAGCCTAGATACTGTGACAAGACTTGTGGCCACAATCATGATTATCTTTCTCAAAACAGTTCTTATTGCACAGCTGGGATTGCAGCAAGTATGGGAAACTTCTAGGGGACCAAGTGAGCTGAAACCAAAGTGTGAAATTATAAGCATACAGGAATGATGGGATTGCCTTGAGTGCCAATGTCCATGCATAAGTGCAACAAGATAAACTTTGCAAGACTAAACTTTCATCCAGCAGCAAGGAGGAGCTGAACCCAAGACACTTGCAAAGAGCTCGAACATTGATAGATGGCTAAAGTGGCTACAGCCCTGTGTTGGTACATCCCTTGGCATCCAGAAAACACAAATGCAAATCTTCTCTAGAGAAAGTCATCTTCAATTAAGGCCCAAAGATTTCCACAGATTAGTATCCCTCAATGTGAACTCACAGTAAAAGATCTCCAAAGACACAAGGAAGAGCTCCCATTAGTGAGAGTCAAGAGAAAAACCAACAATAGAGTTAGGTCCTTAAGGATATTGGATATTGGAATCTTTAGATAAAGTAACTGTAGCAAGTGTATAAAGATATGAGAGACTGAGTCATGAATATAGGCTAGCAATGAAAGACTATCAAAACTGACTGTGAAGAGTTGCAATTACTGATAAACATATAGTACTTTTAGAAATGAAAAATAAGATTTTAAAATTAAAAAGTCAGAGTGGGATAAATAGCAGATTAGACCCAATTGAAGACTTAGTTGAAGAGAGAATTAGTGAACTGGAAGAGAAATACAAAGATATGACCAATAATTCAGCACCAACTAGGACATAGAAGCTATGAAAAAGATTAAGAGATATGAAATAATCTGGTATATGTCTGACAGGAGTCCAAGAGGAGATAATAGAAAGAATAGAGGAGAATTGAAGAGATAATGGCTGAGAATTTTCTAAACTTGGTGAAAGACATCAATCTTCATTTTTCCTAAGCAAGATGCATTAAAAAGAAAAATCCACCCCTAATGTGTTGGATGGAGCATCCATGCATTCTTCAACACTTCACCCTTCAAAAGGTGAAGACTAATTCCCCTTCCCTTGAATGTGGGCTTACTTTTTGACTTTCGTACCTCTTAGCTTTGTTTTCTATTTTATCTCTCTGCCTTAACACAGAGGAAAGGCCATGTGAGGACACAGCAAGAAAACGGTTGTCTGAAAGCTGAGGAGAGAGATCTCAGCAGAACCCAACCATGCACCTTGATCTTGGACTACCAGCTTCCAGACCTGTCAGAAAATAAATTTCTGTTGTTTCACACACTTAGTCTATGGTATTTTGTTACAGCAGCCTGAGCAGACTAACACAATAAGGATTGTATTTCTTTTCTTTTAATAATTACCTTTATATTTTTAATATGCATTTTAGTAATAAATTATTCTAGCAATGTCAAAATTTAGTATTTCTACTCTCCTAAACATAAGCCCATTAGCTTATTTTAACCACCATTGAACACCATACCTCCCTATGACTTTGTCTTTTTAAAATTTGTTTCACCCTTTTTAAGTCACAAAAACTATCTTTTTAAAGTTTAATAACTTTACTAACACGTTTTATCAATGTCTGGGCTCACCATTGTTTATTGCATCCCACATCTTCCTTCTGGGTTCATTTCTTTTCTCACTGAATTACTTTTTCTTGTGGTGAACATCTGTGGGAGGAAAATTCTTTTTGTCTTTGTGCGTCTGGAAGTGTCTTTATTTTATCTTTGCTCCTGCATGGTAATGTAGCTGCATGTAAACTCAAGGGGTTGAAGATATATTACTCCATTGTCTTCTGACAGATATTACTGTTGATGGTAAGTCAGCTGACAGTCTAATGGACTTGCCTTCAGTTGTATTTTATCTTTTCTTTATCATACTGCAGTGGTCTGAATGTTGAAAATCCTATGTTGAAATTCTAACCCCCAAAGGTGATGGTATTTGGAGGTTGGGCCTTGAAGAGGTACTTAAGTCATGAGGATGGAGCCCTCATGAATGGGATTAGGGTCTTATAAAAGACACTTCAGAGAGAGCTCTTGCCCCTTCCACCATGTGAGTATACGATGAGGTCTGTGACCCAGAAAAGGGCCCTCCCCTAACCATTCTGGCACCCTGATCTCAGACTTCCAAATGGGCTCAGAACTGTGAGAAATAAATCTCTATTCAGTCTGTGGTATTGTGTTCTAGCAGCCCCAAAGGACTAAGACAATAGCTTTTACGATTGTCTTGTTATTGTTCCTGTTCTAAGTTTCAGTACAGTGTGTCTAGGTGTAGACCCATTTTTTTAAACCTTGTTTGGCACCTTGAGTGCACTTATGATCAAAGGATTCATGTCCTCTTCAATCTAGGAAATTCTCAGCTTTATCTCTCCAGATATTACTTCTCCCCCCTTCCTATTTTCATACGTTGGAGACTCTTCCTATCATGCATGTGTCCTAATTAGCCCTTATTTAAATCTCTTCATTCTCTGCTGCATTCTAGGCTAATTCTTTTGTACTATCTTCAAATTCACGAATATACCCTTTGTTTCAGTTGTGGAATTTATCTTACGACTTTTTTTTTTTTTTTTTTTGCGGTACGCGGGCCTCTCACTGCCGTGGCCTCTCCCGTTGCGGAGCACAGGCTCCGGACGCGCAGGCTCAGCGGCCGTGGCTCACGGGCCTAGCCGCTCCGCGGCACGTGGGATCTTCCCGGACCGGGGCACGAACCTGCGTCCCCTGCATCGGCAGGCGGACTCTCAACCACTGTGCCACCAGGGAAGCCCTCTTATGACATTTTTTAATGGCTAATTTTTCTCACTTCCAAGATGTCTATTTCTTGGCTCACTTTTCCTTATTAGAATGTCTTGTTCTTTTAAAAAATTTTTATTTAATAGAAGTTATTCTTTCAGTCATCTCCTTGAGCCCCTTCAACATATTTATTTTAAAAATTTGTCAAACTATTCTATAAATGAATGCAATCTTCAGTGACTTTGTCTTGTTTCATTGATTTTGTTGTCTTTCTTAGCATTAGAATTCCTCATATGTTTCATAATTTTCAGTAGAAGGTTTCAGTGGTTTGGGTTTTTTTTCCTCTCCCTCTTTGGCATTTTTTGTTGTTAGAGTCTCTACTTGGCATTCCTGGAAACCCCAGCTCAGAACTAAATCTTTGAATAAATCATTGCCCTTGCCTTTGTGGGGAATGTTAATGGGAAATAATGGACAATAAATAAATCTATAATATGCCAGGTGGTAATAAGCGCTATGGAAAAAATAAAGCAGGATAGGGGACAAGAATCACAGAGATGGAGGTTCATTTGAGCAGAGACCATCACGCTTCCAGGAAGCAGGCTGAAGCCAGACTGCAAGAGCGCTGGAGAGCACCATTCCTTCCGGGCCGGGTTCAGCTCTCCGCCCCACGCCATCATGCAGCCCTCTCCCACTGTTGCTAAACCTCCGTCAACACCTGTGTTCAGACTGCAGTCGAGAGCCACGCACTTCAGAGTGTGCAAGGAGCAGAGAACTGGGTCACGCACTTCAGAGTGTGCAGGGAGCAGAGGACCGGGGGCCTCCGCAGGATTCTTCACTCTAAAGAAGAACACGGGGTCAGTGGCGGAGCCTGGGTGAGGTGAGGCGGGTGACAAGGGAGCAGCCCTCTGGGGTGTGGGTCCCCTGCTGGGACCATCTCATGCAGAGACCAGGAGCTGCTAGCAAGGATGGGTCGTCACAAGAGCATGTGGAGTTGAGGAGCTGCTGGGCTGTAGGCTGTGCAGCTGGCTTGGGGAAGAGAGAGGGCAGAAGCAGGGGGTCATTCTAGGACCTCAGCAGGGACCCAGAGAACCTCTGGGGGAGGGGGTGGGCAGGAGCTGTGAGAGGTCTTTCCCTGGGTCAGCCTGGTCCCAGGTAGGACATACTGTCTGCAGTAAGCATTTATTGAGCCTGGCCCTGGGTGCAGGGCACTGCTCCAGATGAGTAAAACAGCCACTGCCCTTGAAGGGCTTACATCCACTGACAATGAGACAGTGGATGGAGACCTGTCTCCACCACCAAGAAAAGGTACCATAGCATTCCCAGCTGAGATTAGTCAAGATATGCCAGTTCCTGTTCTAAAGTCTTAGAGCATCTCATGGCTACTCTTGTGGTAGGTAGGTCCCATTTCTTGGTGTAACTGGGAAGAAAAAGAGGATTAAGTAACTTGCTCTAAATCACGCAGCTGTTAACAGGGATTTGAATTTGGGTCTGTAGAACTGCCCATCCCCCGTTGTCAACACAACAGAAGAGGGGTCCTAACCCAGCCTAGGCGTCTGGGGGAGCTGGCTACGGACTCTCCTGGAGAAGTGATGCCCACGCCCCGTAGAGGGATGAGCAGCCAGAAAAGGCCCACGTCTGAGCACGGCGGTGTTGGGGGGTGTCCCGGGGGAAGAGAGCCCCTGGGAAGGCTGGAAAGATGCCTTACCCTGGCGCTAGCTCACCTTGCCTCTGGCCCTCAGGTGCTGTCCTTAACCTGAAACCAGGAAGCCGACCAGGGCAAGGAAATTCCCCAGGGCCTGGGGCCAACCTAGCTGAGGCTTTGAGCAGAAAGAGGTAACACAGGGCCGGTGGGACAGCTGCTCTCCGCGCTCCCCGCCCCCGGCCAGCACATCCCACACCACCTCTTCAGTCATTTCTTCCCCAGATAGAACGCTTAAGGCCGTCTGGGCTTGCATCGCCCTCTTCCAGCAGGCTTCTTTTAATATGTAAAAAGAATTATCCCCGTCTGGCGATAGAATAAGATAAAACAAGTTAAAGCTCGAAATTCTCAGTGTAATCCGGTTTATGACTCAATCAACAAAAACTTGTTAAGGATCTGCTGTGCTTCCGAGGTAAAGCCCATCCTCCCGAGGTGCGTGGTTTGCAGGGCACCCACCAGGCCGGGGTCGCCTCTGCGGTCCTCCCGCCGCCTTGCGTGCCTGCCGCGCCGCAGACTCTGAGCTCGCGCGCCCCCTTGTGGAACCTTGAGACACTGCGCGGCGCCGCCCCGGCCCCGACGACCTGGGACCGGCGACGGCTCACCCAGGGCAGAAGTGAGGCTCCCTCCAAGCCAGGAGAGGGCTGGGGGCGACGGCCTGGCCAAATCCTCCGGCCCCCTTGGGTCCCCAAGGTTCCTTCCCACGCTGCAGATGCCTCGTCCCCGCAGCCCACCCGGGAAGGGGGTGGCAAACCCCATAGCTGCTGTGAATGGACTTCTTCCTCCTTCAAACCCAGCCTCCAGCTCACCCTCCCGAGCTCCAGGCGGGAGGTGGAACGAGGGGACCCGCGGTCCATGACCCACCAAGACCCCCCACCCCCATTCCAGAGTAAACATCTCACTGTCCGCTTTTGACTTGAGGAGGTTCAGAACAGGGGCTTTTCCAAACACGACCCCAAAATGGGGCTCCTGCTTGGAGGGTATCACTCCCTCATCCGGATTCGCTCTCATCTGGCCTTTTAAGACTCACACTAAGGATAATCAGGGACGCTGGTAAAGTTCTAGTCAGGAGATGGTTGTTCAGGTAGTAAGGATCCCCTGGGTAGGCATTCCCCTCCCCACCCTGCCCCCAGTACCTGTCTGTGTCCACATTTACAGGAGGGCTGAGATACCTTCTAAAGCAAATCAACCTGACCTTGTCCGAGCTGAGGTGGTGAGGCTGGGACACACTGCCACGATCTGTGGGCTTTGGCGGAGGCGGCTGCTGGATGGGACCGCACTATAGGCAGAGACCACGGGGTCTCTCTAAGAGAGAAGGGAGTTTGGACCAGCCAGCCAGATCAGCCGTGGGTGTCGGCACCCGCACGGGCCAGGTGGCTGCTTGCCCTGGAACTTATCTTGCTTCATCCACCCCAGGAGTGTGAGTGTGCCCTGGAGAGAACTAGGGCTTTGGGATGAGTTGTCCACTGACTCTAACTCCTCAGAACCCAAGCCACCTTGACCTAACTCAATGTACCCCTGAAGGAGCACTCTCCTCCCACCCAAAGAGCCTCCCTGAGTCTATGACGGAGGGTCCCTAGCACTAGTTGCTGCAGCTCAGCCCAGGGGCAGCTTTGCACAGCGGTCAGGCCAGCAGCCATAGAACCCTGGCACCACCAGCTGTGACAGTGAAGACAGGGGCAGTTGTCTGGCTGAAACAGAAATGGCAAAGGCAGCGGCTGGGGAGGGCTGCGGCAGGACTCAGAGCAAGGACAAGTGATGGCGAAGACTGGTGCCTAATCAGTCCAGGACACCCCTTGGTGAGTCCAGAAATGCCTGCGGAAGGGATCTTTGCAAATAATAAAAATTCCTATGTGAACAGGTGGAAACATCCAATCTTCCACTGATGAGATTTATGAATAAATGATTATGTGAACACATTTTACGCTCACCTTAATGATGTCTGCGTCCTTTAAAGACCATATTTTTCAGAAGCAGAAAAAAGTTTTAATTTTTAAGACTCCCTGACTAGTTAAATCTGGTCCAGGATTTAGTGGGACACTGAAAACCAGCAATGTTCAATAAGATGTTGAGAGTGTCCAATAAATAGCATCTCTCTTCTCTGACTAGGTTCTAGAGAAATTGAAAAATAAGACAGGAACAAGGAGGTGGAGAAATAAAATGTCACCTTTCCTGATGACCAGGCCTAAACTGCAGGACTCAGCCTGAGAAGAAAAAGACTCACTAACTGAACCCCAAAGGGAGGCAGCCTCGCTTACTCATTCCCGGGCTGGGATGAGCTCATGCCCAGGAGGAAAAGAGAGTAAAGGGTGTTGAAAAGCTAGCAGTTACACCAATGGAGCCTTCCTTACACACCCAGGAGTGTGGATGAGTGTTCCCTGTAGTAATACGGATAGACTTCACACTGTTTTATATGTTGGTTGGTCCTTTTTTGGAATCCAGAATGTATTTTCTCCATATGGACTGTTTTACATATGACCTTGAAAAGTCTGTTGAACCTATAAAGGAATAGACTTTTAGTACCAACTAAAGCTCTGGCCCAGGGGAGAGAAGCGTGCAGAGGGAAGAGACAGTGGTAGCCATCCCAGTGTCCTTATTCACCCCAAATGCCCACCTGGGGCACTCTGTTTTCCAACATGTTTCCCTTCCACTCCATCAGTTCGACTCTTATTCCTCAGGGTGGGAAACTTTGACTAGGAGGTTAAACAATTTCACATTAAACCGTAATAACTGACAAACCCTTCTCCTTTTACAGTTAAAAAAATTTTAAGCAGAACAAATCTTATTAACTCAAACAAATTTCTAATACAATTAGTAGAATTTCAGAAAGAGTGTAAAAGTGAGGTGAAAATTCAAGCAGTTAAAAGGAAAGATCTTTGATAGCATATGGGGAAGGAAAGCAGAGGCCGCCCGGAAGACCGAGTGTAAAAAGGATGAGAACAGGGAAGCTCTGAGTTGAATAATTAAAGACCTAAATAAATGGAAAAACATCTGTATTCATGGGTCAGAAGACTTCATATTGAATATTGTGAAGATGACAATACTCCTCAAGTGGTCTTCAGGTTGAATAAAATCCATATCAAAATCCCAATGGCCTTTTTTGCAGAAATGGAGAAGCTGATCCTAAACTTCATGTAGGATTGCAAGAGACCCCCAGGAGCCAAAACAGTCTTGAAAAAGAACAAAAAATGTTGGAAGATTCAGACATCTGGTTTCAAAACAAAGTTACAGTAATCGAAATAGGGTGTTGCTGGCATAAGGATAGACATATAGACGAATGAAATAGAATTGAGAGTCCAGAAATAAACCCATACCTCTATGGTCCATTGGTTTTGACAAGGGTACCAAGGCCATTCAATGGGGGAAATAATAGTCATCTCTTCAGCAGATGGTACTGGGAGAACTGAAAATCCACAAGCAAAGAAAGAAAGAAAGAAAGAAATGTATCCTTACCTCACACTGTATACAAAAATTAACTGAAAATGGAGCAAACAACTAAAGGCAAAAGCTAAAACTATAAAACTCTTAGAAGAACATATGAAGGTAAATCTTCATGACTGGGCTTGGCAATAATTTCTTAGATATGACACCAAAAATACAAGCAATTAACAACAAAGATAGACAAATTGGACTTCATCAAAATTAAAACTTTTGTGCATCAAAGGACACAATCAAAGAAGCAAAAAGACTCTTAGAATGGAAGAAAATGTTTGCAAATCATTAATCTGAAAAAGGTCTAATATACAAAATATATTAAAAACTCTTACAACTCAACAACAAAAAGACAAAGAACCCAATTTTAAAATGGGCAGGGAATTCCCTGGTGGCATAGTGGTTAAGAATCTGCCTGTCAATGCAGGGGACACGTGTTCGAGCCCTGGTCTGGGAAGACCCCACGTGCCACGGAGCAACTAAGCCCGTGCACCACAACTACTGAAGCCCACAGGCCTAAAGCCTGTGCTTCACAAGAGAAGCCACCACAAGGAGAAGCCCGCACACTGGAAAGAAGAGTAGCCCCCGCTCACTGTGACTAGAGAAAGCCCACGCACAGCAATGAAGATCCGACGCAGCCAAAAATAAATAAAATTTGAAAAATAAATAAATAAAATGGGCAAAGGAGTTGAATAGACATTTCTGAAAAGAAGATATACAAATGGCCAACAAGTACATAAAATGAAGCTCATCATCATTAGTCATTAGGGAAATACAATAAAAACCGCAATGAGGGGGCTTCCCTGGTGGCGCAGTGATTGGGAGTCCGCCTGCCGATGCAGGGGACACGGGTTCCTGCCCCGGTCCAAGAAGATCCCACATGCCGCGGAGCGGCTGGGCTCGTGAGCCATGGCCGCTGAGCCTGCGCGTCCGGAGCCTGTGCTCCACAACGGGAGAGGCCACAACAGTGAGAGGCCTGCGTACCGCAAACAAAACAAAACAAAACAAAACACAATGAGAAACCACTTCACATCCACTAGGATGCCAATAATAAAAAAAAAAAAAGAAAGAAAGAAAGAAAAAGGAAAATAACAAGTGTTGATGAGGATTTGGAGAACCGTTATACATTGCTGGTGGGAATGTAAAATGGTTACAGTCACTATGGAAAACAACTTGGTGGTTGCTCAAATAGTTAAACATAGAATTACCGTATGACTCAGTGATTCTACTCCTAGGTATATACTTAAGAAAATTAAAAACATGTGTCCACACGAAAACTTGTATGTGAATGTTCATAGCAGCATTATTTATAATATCCCAAAGTAGAAACAACCGAAATGTCCCTCAATTGATGAATGGGTAAACAAAATGTGGTATGTCCATACAATGGAACATTTCTCATCCATTAAAAGGAATGAAGTACTGATACACGAGCCTAAAAACATGCTAAGTGAAAGAAGCCAGACACAAAAGGCCACATGTTGTATGATTCCACTTATATGAAATAATTGCAAAAGGTAAATCCATAGAGACAGTTAGCACGTTAGTGGCTACCAGGAGCTGAGGGGAAGGGGAAATGGGGAGTGAATCCTTCATGGTTTGGGGTAATAAAAATATTCTGGAACTAGATGGTGATGATGGTTGCACAATATTGTGAATGTACTGTCACTGAAATGTGCACTAGCATGAGAGAGCATTAGAAAGCTGTAGGGCCAACAGCTGGGAAGTAGTGATTAACCCAAGAATTAATAAGCAATGGCAGAGGTGGCAGAGCACACTGGAAGGAAGGGAGGTCTCCAGAGCAAAGTCTCCAGTTCAAGGCATCAGACACACACTGATTTCTACCCCACCTAGATCCCATTAATATGATGAAATGCTGATGAAAGAAATCAAAGAAGACCTAAATACTTGGAGAGGGATATTGTGTTCAAAGATTGGAAGACTCAACATAGTGAAGATGTCAGTTCTCCCCAAACTGCTCTTTTGCAGAAATAGACAAGCTTATTCTAAAGTTTATCTGGAAGCACGCAAGCCCTAGAATAGCTAAAACAATCTTGAAAAAGAATAATAAAGTGGGAGGAATCACCCTACCTGACATTAAGGTACTAAAGTAATCAATACTGTGTGTTATTGCCAAAGGGATAGACACGTAGATCAATGGGACAGAATAGGGAATCCAAAAATAGACCCAACACCAAGATATTGGACTGATTTTTTTACAAAAGTGCAAAAGCAATCCAATGAAGGAAAGATTGCCTTTTCAACAATTGGTGCTGGTGCAGAGACCAAAAAATGAACTTTGAGCTGTCTCACACCTCATACAAAAATTAACTCAAAACGGATCACAGACTGAATTGTAAAATGTAAAAATTATAAAAGTTTTAGAAAAAAAGTAGGAGACAATCTTCGGGATTTAGGGCTCGGCAAAATATTCTTAGGCTTGATGCCAAAAGCAAGCTCAATAAATGGAACAATTGAACAATTGGACTTCACTGAAATTAAAAACTGTTGCTGTGAGAAAGACCTTATTAAAAGGATGAACAGACAAGCTACAGATTGGGGGAAACAATTGGACTTCACTGAAATTAAAAACTGTTGCTGTGAGAAAGACCTTATTAAAAGGATGAACAGACAAGCTACAGATTGGGGGAAAATATTTGCAAACCATATTCCTGACCTGCAAAAGGGGGCTCCCTAATCCCTGGCATTCCTTCTCCATTTCCGTGTTCAATTCATTCTCCACTCTACAGCTGAACAGTTCATATCTTCTCTCCTCTCCTCAAATTTCCAACACTTCCTCACCCTTTTTTTAAAAAATAATTTTCTGATAGCTTTTATTTACTTTTATTTATTTATTTTTTGCTCATTAAAGTTTTTTAATTTTATTGAAGTGTAGTTGATTTACAATGTTGTATTAATTTCTGCTATACAGCAAAGTTACTCAGCTATACATATATATATATATATTCTTTTTCATATTCTTTTCCGTTATGGTTTATCACAGGATACTGAATACAGTTCCCTGTGCTATACAGTAGGACCTTGTTGTTTATCCATCCTGTATATAATAGTTTGCATCTGCTAACCCCAGACTCCAAACCCTTCCCTCCCCTACTTCCCTCCCCCTTGGCAACCACAAGTCTCACTCTTAACTGATGGATGCCCTTGCTTCTTATTTCACTGAGGAAGCGTAATCAACTGGAAGAGGATTTCCAGGTTCCCCAGCAGCAACTGCCCCGCTGCAGCCTGCCCTTCCGGTGGGCAGGACCTCCATTCCTATCAGAATATTCCAACCCCTTTGCCAACTCAGAGACTTTTGTCTGCAATCGTCACCTGTCTTCTCCATGGTACATCAGATTTTTCTATTGGGTCCTTCCTATTAACATACAAATATGCCATAATAAAAGAGTCATTTTAAAAGAAAAATATTACGCCCTTGACCTCGTGTCCCACCTCCAGGCATGATCTCGTTTCTCTGATGTCTTCTGCAGCAAAATTCCTCAAAAGATACATCTTGGACTTCCCTGGTGGCACAGTGGTTAAGAATCCACCTGCCAATACAGGGGGACACGGGTTCGAGCCCTGATCCAGGAAGATCCCACATTCCATGGAGCAACTAAGCCCGTGTGCCACAACTACTGAGCCTGCACTCTAGAGCCCATGAGCCACAACTACTGAGCCTGTGTGCCACAACTACTGAAGCTCACGTGCCTAGAGCCCGTGCTCCACAACAAGAGAAGCCACCACAAGGAGAAGCCCGCGTAGCAACTAGAGAAAGCCCGTGTGCAGCAACGAAGACCCAAAGCAGCCAAAAAAAAAAAAAAGATACATCTGTAGTGGCTCTCTTCACTTAATTTTTCCTCATTTGTTTTTATGATGAAAAAATTTTATCATGAAAAAATTAAATACTCAAAAGAGTGAGAGAATGGTATAATAAACCCCCATATACCTGTTAAGAGATTGAATTGTATTCCTCCCAAATTTGTGTGTTGAAGTCCTAACTCTCAGGACCTCAGAATGTGACATATTTTGAGATAGGGGCTTTAAAGAGGTAATTAAGGTAAAATGAGGTCATACGGGTGGCCCCAGTTCAACATGACTGGTGCCCTTATAAGAAGAGAAGATTAGGACACAAACACGGACCAAGGGACGACCAGGTGTGGACACAGTGAGAAGGCAGCCTCAGAAGAAACCAAACCGGCTGACACTTTGATCTTGGATGTCTAGCCTCTACAACTGTGAGAAAATTAATTTATGTTGTTTAAACCTGCGGTATTCTGTTATGGCAGCCTGAGCTACCTAATACAACACCCATCACCCAGATTCAGTAATTATCAAAGGTTTTTCTCTACTTGATTGGTTTATTCCCTCTTTCTGAAGTATTTTAAAGCCAACACCAGACTTCAAGTTATTTTATTTCCATGTGTATCTGGGGAGAAAAAGCACATTTCCTTATATAATCACAATGGCTTCTTCACACTTAGAATATTAGCAAGAATCACTTGGTAATATCTGACACTCAGTCTTTATTCAGATTTCCCTGATTGTCTTTAAAATGTCTTTTCAGAGCTGTTTTGTTGAAATCAGGATCCACACTGGTTTACTGTGTCTCTTAAATCTCTTTTGACTAGATTAACCCCTCCCCCTGAATCCTGCCCTTTTATTTCTCATCTCACTGACATTGAAAAAACCTAGTCAGTTGTCCTTTACAATGGCCCATATTCTGCATTTGACTGTTGGCTTTCTCATCTGTGTATTCTTTCTTGTGTTTTTGTTTGTTGTTTTCTTTTTGTTTTCAAAAATATTTCAAACTTAAAGAAAACGTGCAAAAATAGTATAAAAAACTTTTTATTGAACTGTTTGAATGAAAGTTGCTGGTATCACGCCCCATCACCCAGGATTCCTTTAGTGTACATTTCCTACAAATAAGAACATTCTCCTACAACACACCAGCAAAATGAAAACGTTAACATGGATGCATCACTGCCACCTAATTTGCACACTCCATTCAAGCTTCACTGATGTCTTTATATATGTCTCAATAATGTCTTTTCCATCGAAAGGATCTAATCCAAGATCATGTGTTTCACTTAGTTGTCATGTCTCCTCCAGTCTAGAATAGTTCCCCGGTCTTTCCTTAACCTACAGGACATTGTCAGTTTTGAAGATCACAGCCAGTTACTTTGTAGAGCTACCTCAGCTCGGATTTGTCTGATGTTTTCTCATGATTAGATTCAGGTTATGCGTCTTTGGCAGGAGTATCACAGAAGTGATGCTACATTCTTCCTACTGAGTCCTGGCAGGTGGTACACGATTTCAATTAGTCTCATTACTGATGATGTTAACCTTGTTAATTGACTGAGGTAGTGACTGCCAGGTGTCTCCACTGAAAGCCACTCTTTCCCTCTTGGTAATCCATAAGTACTTTGAAGCTCTGTAATATCCTGTTACTTTTCAAACTTTCACTCACTAGTTTTAGCACCCATTGATATTTCTTGGCTGAGGTCGTTATTACTATGAGGGTTGCCAAATTTTCTAATTCCGTCATTCCTTCTGTATTTATTAGGTGGCATCCTATTATTAAAGAAAAGCTTTGTCATCGCTATTCTTCCCTGCCCCCACCTGCCTTGTCTCTCCCCCTTTCTCTGTCTCTGTCTTTCTGTGTCTCTCTGTCTCTCCCTCTCTCTGTGTCTCTCTCTCTCTTTCTCGCTTTCTATCAGTATAAGCTCATGGATTCCTACTTTATTCACTGAGTTATAATCTGTTGTTATTATTATTTTATTTAATAACCAAATAGTCCCAGATTTGACCAGTGAGCGCTCATTCAGGCTGGCCTCTGTGTCCCTCTGACATGTTTTGAGCACGTCCTTACTTGCTGGTACAAGATGTTCCAGGCTTATCTTGTACTTTTCTTGCTTCTGCCTTGGAATCAGCCATTATCTCCAAGGAACTCTGGTTCCTTTTAGGGGACAGTGGTATTAAGAAACCAAGATCTGGGCAGTCAGTGTGCTTTTTGATTTTGGATTGCGTTACTTCCAGGCCCTCTCAGTAGACAGAGTTAGAAAATCTCTCTCTCTCTCTCTCCAATATGTCGGCATCAATAGAAGATTGGTTACATATGAGAATTGATCAAATAAGCAAATATATTGAGGATGATGGGATTCAGAGTTCTCACAGGTGGAAAAAGTTCAAATACGAAAAAGAGAAAATTAGAAAGAACCCTATGATGTTGGACTGTAATTAGACACATTGGTATGAACTAATGGCCTTCAACATAGATATGGAAATAAGTATAGATGAAAATTTGTGTAGAGAGAGAGATATATACAAATAGGAATCAATCAGTGACGAAGTAGGGTTGTTGCAGAAGAATTTGCAAGAAAAGAGTTGAATAAATAAAAGCTATACCATGTTCATGGGTGGGAAGGGTCCACATGGGACTTGGACATTTTTTATTAGGTTTATGCTAGATACTTTAGAGTTCACATTGCTATTAAGATGCCATCCCTGGGAGTACAGCACATCCTGAGTCCAAGAATATAAAAGCCACATGCTAAAAAAAGTAGAGAAGAAAGAAGTTCAGTTTCTTGTTGACATCATGGGGTCTTTGCACCAGCTTTGGTCTGCATTCTTGTGAATTTACTTATGCAAAACTAAAATTTATATTATGTTAAGTGCCTGTTGCCTCTGTTACTCAAAGTTGGTAGAAATCCCAGTTAAACTTCCAACAAGATTTTTTTGTGCAACTTGACAAACTAATTCTGAAATTCTTGTGAAAGGGTAACACACTTGAATTCTGGGCAGTGAAAGAAGTGAGAAAGAGGAAAGGGCAGTGCCTATAGCAGGAAAGTAAAACTTTCCCCTAAATTCCCCCGTAGACTTCTGCTTGCTTCCCCTAGACCAAAACTAAGTCCCATGGAGCCCTTAGCTGAAGAGGAGGCAGGGAAATATAGTTTTATCTGGATATATTATTGTCATAAAAATATGCTCCAAATGAGTTAAAGACCTAAATGTAAAAAGAAGTGCTTTAAAATTATTAGAATAAATTATAGAAGACTATCTTTTTTACTTTATAGCAGGGAAAGCTTATTTAAACATGACAGAAAGTCTACATGTCAAATCATAAAGGAGATTTCTACATAAAGGAAACTTTACAACTCAAAATTTAAGATTTATACAGGGTACAAGATACCACAGACACATTTAAAAGGCAATCAACACACTGATGGCAAACATTTTAAATATATAGAAAAGGAATTAAAATCTAGCATTTATAGAATATCTTTATATCAATAGGAAAAAGGAAAAAACATCCAATAGAAAAAAATGAACAACGGGTATAAGTACCCAATTCACAAAAGAGAAAATATAAATGCTGATAAACAAACGATGTTCATCCTAGGAGTAATCAAGGAAATGCGACTCAAAACTCCACTATTTTAAATCACCAACTTGGAAAAAAATTTCTTTGTAATATCAAGTGTTAGTGAGGGTGTGTGGAAATGGGCATGCCCATATAGCGGCTGGGGGAGGGGTGTTAATTGGTACAGCCACTTTGGAGAGTGATTTGATAGTATCTATTTAAAATGGAAAACGTTCATATCCTAGAACCTAGTGATTATGCTTCTGTGTCAACACTAGAGAGACAGACACATGTGGAAATACTCACAGATGTGCACACAGGCATGCACAAGAATGATCATTGAGGAATTTTTGAAATAACAAGAGTGGTATAGGAACTTCCCTGGTGGCGCAGTGGTTAAGGATCTGCCTGCCAATTCAGGGGACGTGGGTTCGATCCCTGGTCAGGGAACTGAGATCCCACATGCCACGGGGCAACCAAGCCCACGCGCAGCAACTAGAGAGGCTGCGTGTGGCAGACTACAGAGCCCATGCACTCTGGAGCCTGGGCACCACAACTAGAGAAATCCACACGCCGTAAGGAAGAGCCCGTACACTGCAACGAAAGATCCCGCATGCTGCAACGAAGTTCCTGTGTGCTGCAGCTAAGACCCGATGTAGCCAAATAAATAAATTAATTTAAAATAAAGAGTGGTAGTATTTTTTTAAAAAGAGTGGTAGTAATTTAAAAAAAAAAGAGCAGTAAAATGTGATACCTTCTTAGGATAGAAGACGACACTTCAGCCCAAAGGAATGAACCAGGTTTAAATGTATCAGTGTGAAAAATATCACTGAGGGAAAAAGTCAGTTGCAGATGTAAGGTTTCAGAAAGTCGCCCCCCAAATATGCCATTTTGGCATATTGATTATTTTGAATTAAAGGAACTTGAGAAACAGCTGGTGTAAGAAGGACACTCTGACCCTCCTTTATCTCCCTGAAAAGCAGGCGATAAATCTCCCATGTGAAAGGTACCTTCTCTGTACTGGGAGGGCAGGAGGTACCCTTATCACCAGAGACAGGGAAGTTAGGGCTGAGAAGGTTGTAAAAACAAACCTTATTACTTCTTCAGCACTTTATTACCCCAAGTGCAAGCCTCTTTGTCTTGTCACTTCTTCACAAATATATTGTTTCTTTGTCTAAAAGGTATAAACGCTTCCTGCTCTGGTCATTTCTTTGAGTCTCATATCTTTGTGGGGCTCCTATATGTATGTATATAATTAAATTGTTTTCTCCTGTTAATCTGTGTTCTGTTACCGGGGGAAGGGGGAAGGGGGAAGGGGTCTC
This sequence comes from Lagenorhynchus albirostris, assembly GCF_949774975.1. NCBI lineage: Eukaryota > Metazoa > Chordata > Mammalia > Artiodactyla > Delphinidae > Lagenorhynchus > Lagenorhynchus albirostris. Next base: position 23,578,239 of record NC_083102.1, read on the forward strand.
AGGCAAGAACCTAGAAGGGTAGAGGGAAAATTATTTTTTCTTCCCTACGTAGAATACCTATGATACCATTTGTATATTTTTATTTTTATTATTATTATTATTTTTTTTTTTGCGGTACGCGGGCCTCTCACTGCTGTGGCCTCTCCCGTTACGGAGCACAGGCTCCGGACGCACAGGCTCAGCGGCCATGGCTCACGGGCCCAGCCGCTCCGCGGCATGTGGGATCTTCCCGGACCGGGGCACGAACCCGCATCCCCTGAATCGGCAGGCGGACTCTCAACCACTGTGCCACCAGGGAAACCCCATTTACATATTTTTAAAAGCACTCTCCCAAAATAATACTATACATTTTTTGTGGGTCTCTCTAATGGAGTAAAAAAAATTCTTTTGACTCTGAAGGACCCACACCCAAATCATGATGGTGGCTTCCTCTGGAGACGGGAGGAGCAGAAGAGTTGGGCCAATAGAGACTTGAGATTTATTTTGATAATTTTTAAGGTGAATAGATTCATGTATTGATTTGTAACTGAGGTGAATTCAAACTCCAAATCATAAAAAATATAAATGTGTATCAGAATGGTTTGCATATTGGCCATAGGTTTTCGTGCATAATTGTGTTCAATTGATAGCATACAGCGTTCTGTACGGCTCTCAGGCCAGTAGTTTTCAATGAATCCTTCTGCTGTCTTCCCAAAAGGCTCCTTCCAGCTCTCCCTGCACACAAGGGCTGGGCCTAATCAGATCCCAGAATAGACAGAGCAGGGAAGCAGGATCCTTGGACATCTTGATGTGACAAGGCCTGTTTTAAGAGGCTACACAGCCTCTGGGTGCCCTGAGGGGTCTTGCTTTCCTAAACTGTCCTGATTTCCACAGCTCACTTCCCTGGATTCTCTCTGCCAGTGATCTCCAGGGTTGCCTGCTGTGTGCGGCAGCTGAGATGATGGGGCTCCGTTTGCAAGTGTGAGGGCTGGAGGCCCTGCCTGGATGGTCAGGTTGATATCCACAGTGCCCTGGGTTCCCATTCCCTGGTTGTCTGTTCTGTACCAAACACCCTAAGTCTGTAGCAGCTCTTTCCTGCTGCTGCTCCCATAGAGGGTGGCTCCAGGCTGGGCTTGGGGGTGGGTTGCCCCATCTCTGCCACACGTGCTGGGTCTGCTCTGGTGCCAGCTTGGAGGGTTGGGCACCGAAGCTGCGGGCCTCAGGGGCTCGTGGGCTGCCTGGGGGCCCTGGAGGCCCACTTGATGGTTGCACTGTCCCCACTCCCAGAGTCTCCATTATCCCCAGAACTTTTACTGCTGTCTTCCCAGCCAGGAGCACAGGCCACCCAAGGACCACTGTCCTCTCGGCGCCGGGCAGACCACACTTGGATCACCCGTTTGTCTCCAGCTCCAGGGATAGGCATGACACACCCAAGAGGTATTTATTGCCTGATGAAATGAGGAAAAGGGGCATAAAAGGAGAGTGCTGCACACACTGGTGCCGCTGGCAGAATGAAAGTCACAGAGAACAAGAGAAGCTCTGTTATCAGTCTCTAGCTCCTAATTCTCCCCACTGCTCAGCGAGGTAAACTGAGAGCAGGGGGCCTGTCCCTGTGTGACAGGTAGCCCTCTGGCTACCTTCAGTCCCATCCATTCCCTGCTTCCCCTCAGGCTCAGTCATGTGACCACGGAGCACAGCAGAGGTGGGTCCTCACCCACCCTCTTGTGTCTCCCCCTAAAGTGGGGGAGCCCTGCGCCCTGGGCCCGAACCCTGAGGGGACTCAGGATCCCCCGGCTCTCCCCCAAACCCTGCCCTCGCCTCCCCCTCCCTCTGAGTCCATCCCTGGCAGGCTTAATTAACTTCCAGAGACACTGATAGCCCTGGGTGATGGGAGCTATGAAATTGCAAAGTCTGATAAAAATAATAACGAGAATGCCTATTGCCCATTAGCCTGTGCCTGAGCCCTTAAGGAAGGTTAATTAATTAATCATCCTCCTTGCAGCCTGTGGAATCTGGTTTGTTTGGGTCTGAAGCGCCCGTGGTGGCCTGGGAGGGGAGGATCAGCTGAAGGGCCTGTGCCCTGCAGAGCAGCTGGGCTCCACCACACCCCAGTCCAAGTTAGGCCTTAGAATCCCAAGGGGTCAAGATGATTGCAGCCCTGGTGGTGCTCTAGCCCCACGGCTGCTAATCAGAGATGTACCTCTTCCAGCCCAGGGACCTGGAAGTGGAGATCACCCATACTGGAGTCAGTGTGGTAGCTACCTGGTAGCTAATGGTGGAAGCAGACAGGATGAAGGAGGCAGGGGTGGGTGCGGCCAGCTTGGAGCCTCTGGCTTCCTGTGCTCCCCGCTAGCACCTTCCTCAACCAGGAGGAGTCGCCAGAGGGCAGGTGGGCAGCTGAGGGCCCCCCTGCACCACCACTAGGAAGTGCTAGAATCCCGCCCAAGGATGTCTCCTCTGCAGCCCGAGCGCTCCACAATAATTTGGCCTGAGAGATGAGCACCGGAAAGTTGCCCATTTAATTTAATTTACTTCAATTTAATTTTAATTTAAGCTAGTCCACCTTTGCTTCTCCAGCTATCTTTTTTCACTTCCAGGGTTGTTAAATTATTGCAGCTTGTGAAGAAAAGGAAGATGGAAAATGGTCAGAGAGCCCAGAGGAGCCCAGCCCCTATCCTGAGAGCCCCTCCCCTTCCTGCGCCCCACAAAGTGCCCCTCGTGTCCCCGCGGGACCCTCTAGGCCGGACTGAGGTGGAGGTGGGGAACCGGCACCTCTGACAGATCCAGAGCCCCATTTTCTACCCTAGAGTGAAAGCAGTAATACTACTAACAATTCATCGAGCCTCTGCTATGTGCCACCCTACCTTACCTCATTTAGTTCTCATTACACCCTGCTGGGAAGCAGGCATCATTCCCATCTTTCAGATGAACCACCTGAGGCTTTGAGGCCAAGTTGTTTGGCCAAAGACACAGCCTCTAAAAGAGGACAGGGAGGAGGGACTGGCTGTGTGTCCTTGGACACGGGAATTGCCCTCTCTGAACCTCAGTTCCCAAACTGCAAAATTGGAGTGACAATAATCATTCCTAAAAGGGTTTCACAGGTATACTGGCCTCAAAAATTCAGTAAGTGCAGAGAAGTTGTCAGAAAGACTGGACTTAAAATGTGGAATGTTAGGACGATTTTTCTTCTAGGACTAAAAGGAACTTCTGGGGACTTCCCTGGCGGTCCAGTGGTTAAGACTTCGCCTTCCAATGTAAGGGGGTGCGGGTTCGATCCCTGGTCAGGGAGCTAAGATCCCACATGCCACACGGCCAAAACACCAAAGCATAAAACAGAAACAATATTGTAACAAATTCAATAAAGACTTTAACAATGGTCCGCATCCAAAAAAACAATCTTTCGAAAACAAAAGCAAGCGACTTCAGCCTTGGGGGGTGGAAACCTGGCTTTGTCTTTGGGACCAGACTTCCCTGTGCTCTGAAATGAGCCCTTCAGGAAGCCATGTAGTTGTGTGGGTGAGACAAGGACCTGCTCCCTGTTGGAGGATCGGGTGTGCAGACACTTGCTGACCTAAAGGCCTAACCCAGAGTGGAGGCTTGGTCTGTGGTTTGGTCCTCCCTCATCTCATCTTTGGAAGAACCTGCCCTTGCAGAGGTAGCGAGATTTTTTTTTTTAATATTTATTTATTTGGCTGTGCCAGGTCTTAGCTGCGGTACATGGGATCTGCGTCGTGCCTTGTGGGGTCCTTCCGTTGAGGCATGAGAACTCTTAGTTGCAGCATGTGGGATCTAGTTCTCTGACCAGAGAGCAAACCCGGGCCCCCTGCATTGGGAGCACAGAGTCTTAGCCACTGGACCACCAAGGAAGTTCCAAGAGATTTTTTTTTTAATCTAAAACCTAGAAGATACCTTCGTCTTTGTCCAAAGTCTCAGAGCCTTTGCATGAGCTTCTCCCTCTGCCCAGGAATCCCTTCCCCAGCTATTCACATGGTGGGCTCTCTCCTGTACTTCAAGATTTTATTTAAACGTCACCTTCTCAGTGAGGCCTTCCCTGACCACCGTATTTAAAATGGTAGCCCCATTCCCCTCCTCCCATAATATCCACCTTCTCCCTGGTTTAGTGCTCAGCCCCCGACCTCGGCACGTGGCACCTTCTAACACACTGTATTATGTGTTGATGTGGTGTCTCGTGTGTCTCCTCCACTAGAGTTTTAGAGCCATGAGGGCAGGGATTGTGCCTGTTTGGTTTACTGCTGAATCGGCAGTGCCTAAAATAGTGCCTGGCGTTACATAGCAGATGGTCAACAAATATGCAACTGAATTAAACAGAAGCTTTTGCTCATTAGAGATGAGGAGCAGAAATGGGAATATGGTTGGGGGATGAGGCGGCCAAGACCGACATTCACTTCGCCTCACATTGGAGGAAAGACCTAGTCCAGAACTCGGATGGGCTTCGCCGGCACACCTGGGACGGATGGTCGGTGACCACATGCAGGGATGTGACCGCATAGACCCGGCTCTGGAAGGACGTGGCTGGACTCTCAGGATGGTCTTGTCAGGACAAGGTCAACCACAGCCTTTTTGGGTTGCCTGTAGAAGGTATGGCTGGTCCCATAGGAAACAGGGCAGGTCTGAGAGTGGGGAGGTTTCTGTGGAGTCAAACCTAGCTCTCATGGAACATCCTTAGGGTGGCAGAGAGCTGGTCTCTGCCATTCAGTGCAAACTGTGCTCGTCAGAGGGCCAGCCCACCCAGAGCAGGTTAGGGTCTGTGGGCTCCAAGGACAGCCACTTCTAATGGCAGTTGGCAAGTCTGTCCAGGTTTCAGAGGAAGAGCCACAGCAGAGAAGAGTGACCCCTTCCTAAGGCTGGAGTGAGGGCCTCAGCCATAGTCACCAGCAGAGACCTAGGGATGCAGAAGAGTGGTGACTGGAAGGAGAGGCAGCAGTGCATCAGAAGATGAAAACAGAGCCAAGACACCAAGGAGGGCCTTTTCCAGAGTGAATGTGTATAATGTGTGTTGGCTGGATTGTTTAAGAATATCCAACTCTGATAAAAAAGAAACAACAACTAAGAGAGACTATCAAAGCAAATAGCTGGTGAAACATTTTGAAGTATAGAGAATCTATGTATGTGAACAGAGAGATAAAGAATGGAACAAATAAGAGTATTACTGATAGATAAGAAAGATTAAAAACACAGGCATCAAATACCCATGATACACTAAATATACATGATGCTCAGTGTTCTCAAGGTCCTAATCTGGCTGCCCACCGGTGACACTCGTTCTGGCTCCATGTGTGCTGTGCCCAAGAAAATTACTAAGTTCAAGCATCCCAGATGCTAACTTCTATTAACACCTACTGTGGAAAATACCTTTAATAATCTACATAAAGCACCAAGTGGGTTTGAATCTTTAAAAACATGAATAGCTGCTCTACAGGCTCATTGGTGAGCCCGCCTTGCCTCTGCATGTCTCTGATAGAGCAAGTGTTGGCTCCAGGCACCGCCATCCACGGAGCCCCTTTGCTCCCCTGACCATCAGTGACCAGACTGATGCAGCAGGGAGAAGCAGGACATGTGAACACCGGCACCCAGGATTCGGTGCTGTGCTCCTTCTACCCACGGGCACCCCAGCCTAAGTGTGCTGACTTACCCGTCTCTTTCCCCATGCTTCTCACGGTGCAAGTTTAATTGATTTAATAAGCCATGTAATTCGAGAATCTTTATCTGGTCTGTGAGCCTTTCTGTCCCGTGAGCTCTGGGACAGCTAGTCTGACCATGCACGGAGGTAATTTCCCGTGTGACAATGTGACATGGAGTACCTTTGGGACGCTCCCTGATAAACCTGGGGGAGGGAGGGCTTGGCGGAACTCAGGGCATGATAATTTGGATTTGAAAGGAAGGGTCACCTCCTTTTGTGGGCATAGTCTACAAGTGTGGCAGACTGCCCTTTCCAGGATGGTATCTCCCATCCCAGATCAGGTGGGGAATCCATGTCCCCTGACCTTGACCCCCAGTGCACCTTTGTGGCTGGTGAGGCTGCAAGGTAGTGTTGGGCGAGGACGGTGGAAGCGACATTACATGGCTTCCAAAGCCAGGTCAGAAAGAGCGATAAAGCTTCTGCTTCACTGGCTGGAGTGGTTCTCACTCTGGAAGTCTTCCGTTGCCACATAAGCAGTCTGACTGCCCTGAGGCTGCCGTGCTGTAAAAAAGCCCAAACTGACTCACAAGCAGAAAGGCCACAGAGAAAGGCCACGTGTGGGTGTTGGAGATTCCAGCCTCTGTCAGCCTCAGCTGCCAGACACGGGAGCCGGTGAGCCTCGGAGCCCCCAGCCCCCGGCGTCCTGCTCGGGGGAGGCCAGGACCCACCGACTGCAAAGAGGTTTGTCCCTGGAGCTGCCCTGCGTGCCCCTGCCCAGGCCTCCTCCCTGCCAGCCCAACGCTGCAGGCGGGAGAGGAGTGCTCACACCCTTGGCCATGTCCCTTCCTGAGGGGGTGGCCGACGCCTCCACCACAGGCCCTGCCCAGCCAGCACCCCTGTGGCCCTCAGTGGCCCTCACCGGGAGTGTAGCCAATTCTGATCAGCAAGTGGCTTTTTGGGACGCATCTCTGACCCCACGAGTCTCCCAGCCTGCATGCCTCCCCTCAAGGTTGGTGGCGCTCGGTGACAGCGGAGACCTGATGAGTGAACCAAGGAGAGCCGAGGCCTCTGCAGGGCACTGGGCCCTGCTTGGAGCGCACGTGCTGTTTCCTATCCATCCATCTCTCCAGGCCCTTCTCTTTCTTTCCCTTCAAAATAATCTTAAAAACAGCAGCTTCCAGCCCCACCTTCGGCCTCTCATTTGCTCTCAGCTCCGTGTGCATCTCTTGGTTTCAGTCCATTTAATTTACCTCGAGGTGTCTCTCTTGTCCCAGTTCCCCATCCCCGCCCCTGCCCCAAGTCACTCCGGGGGATTCTACTGAGCACCACACAGAGAAAACTGCTTCATGGCACACCTTGGGGACTTGCCCCATCTCGATCTTCCCAGTTCTCGATTAAAGAGTTGCCCAGAGGATTCACCGAGGACCTCTGAGGAGTAGAGGCAGCATAAGAGAGGGGTTATAAACATGGCCAGGTCCAGATCCAACCTCACGGCTCACCAGCTGTGTGACCTTGGGCAAGTTACTCAACCTCTCTGTGCTTCAGCCCCCTCATCTGAAAAAAGGGGTGGAGTGAAACTATTTCACAGGGAAAATGAGTGAATGCCTGTGAAGCATTTGGAGCAGGGCTCAGCACACAGTGAATGCTGTGTAAGTGCTGTTACTGTTATGCTGGTCCCTGTGCTGCCAGTGGTGGAGGGTACAGATGGGGCTGGAGGTTTTTGCTTCTGCTGGAGGGGTCCATGTGCCTGGAATTCTTCTAGAAGAGGAGAGAAGTACCCTACCTTAATATTCACCATTAACAACCCTCCCCCCACACCTTCACCTCCACTGAGCCCAAGTCTGTCTCTTTCATTGCTCTGGCCCGGCTGGTGGTCTCCCCACTTCCCAGGTGAGGAAGAGGCCATGCAGCGATGGGGCGGTGGCCTGCTCCAGGTCAACCAGTTGCGTCAGCTCCCGCCTCCGCGCTCCACCCTCCCCACCCACCATTCTTTCTGCCATGTCTCCTGCTGCGGCCACAGTGGGGGCAGGATTCCTGGGAGCTCTGAGTCCTCTGTTCACGCCAGCCCCAGAGCCTGGAGACACCAGCTGTCTGCAGGACTTGATTCCTCCCCCGTCCCCTATTTCTGGCTTTGGGGTGCTGGGAGCCTTGGGAAATGGCAGCCCAGGAGGGAGTCTCTCCGTTTGGGGACCATTTCCAGCCGAGCCTGGAAGGAGGCTGCTGATGAGGCCTGGCCCCTCCTGGGATGAGTTGGTGAGGGAACAGCTGCTGTGGTGGCAATGAGACAGTCACAGTTTTCCACACAGGGCGTGTCTCCCATTTGGAGAGGGGCGCCCGGGATGCCTCAGTCCGCCCTCGCCTCCATTTATCCAAGCCCTTGCCATCCTTCCAGCCCCTTTCGGGTGTTCCCTGGAAGATGCTGACCTCCCTTCGTCATGGGATCTTCGGCTGGGCAGCTTTGAGGGTCCTGTTGATACGTGATGCGGTGATTTGCGCGGCTATTTCCAGTGTCCCTCTGACCCCAGCCAGGCTGGAATGCAGGCCCTGAGCCACCCCCAACTCTGAATCCCCACAGTCTCTGCTTCCTGGGGATGTGGTACAATGACTGTCCGCTGACGTGACCAAAAAGGAGGTGACCTGGAGACTTCAAGACTCTTGTCCATGTCTAGAAGCTGGGGGTCTTGGTAGCGGGTCTACATGACTCATAAGAGCTGGGAAGATGGAGTCATCATCATCAGTGCCACCTCCATCCCTTGCTTTCGTCAAGCCCTGCCTTTCTGAGCTGTGACTTACTCTCTCTCCATGATGAGAGGTCCGTGACAGGAGCCAGAGAGCTGGTCGGTTCTTCTGAGGGAAGGCAGGGCACAGGCTGCTACCAGGCCCTCGTGACACATCAAAGATCAAGAGGAACCTTGATGGAAGATGGCAGAGGAAAGCTGCCTCCCTCCCGTGGAGCTCCTCTCGACAGGTGCAGCTCATGCTGTGTAGAACCAGGCAGAGGGCCGGCGAGCTGGACCAGGGATGAGGGGCAGACGATGACTGTTTATAATTAGTCGTAGTCGTCTACCACAAACACTTGTGGAACCCTCACCACCCGGCAGGCACTGGGCTTGGTATCTATTCACTTGCTCCTCAGAACGGCCCCATGAGACAGAGACGATTTATCTTCCCTATTTTATAGATGAGGAAAATGAGTCACTCGCCCAGAGACACACACATGGCAGCAAGTGGCAGAACAAGGACTTGAACCTGGGAGGTCTGACTCTTTATCGGCACATTAAGAGCAACCTTACCCCACCCCCAACATCAGTACTCACTCACTCACCCCGCCTATGGAATAGCTCTCTGCCAAGGCTGCATGCTCAGTCCCGTACTGCTCCCGTCTCCCTGGACCCATTTGTCTCCCTCAGCTCTTGACATAATAATGCTGTGTAACAAAGCACTTAAAAAAAATCTCAGTGGCTTGCAACAAAAATCATTTATATCATGAATCTACAGGTTACTGCAGCTTGGCTGCATTTATTAGATGCCTATTACATGCCAGACACTCTTCTCAGTCAGGACCTTAGGATCTAGCCATTCAGCAGGGAAGATACACAAGACAGTCATTATAATGAGAAATGTAGGCACTGATAGAAGTTGTCCAAAGTGACACAAAGAGAAGTGACCAATTTTCCTTGGGGATGAATTGAGGATAAAGGGTCACATGTGAGCTGGTCTTTGGAAAGTCAGAAGGATCTCAAGACAGTGAAAGTGGAAAAGAGCATTCTAGAAAGTGGGAATTGCCTTTAGCAAAGGCACAGGAGGACAAAGAGACCGGCGTGTTTAGTTTTCTGAGGAGCAGGGTGGGTGGGCAGGCATGGGTGAAGGACTAGGTCAGCCACAGATAAGGAAGGGTCAGGCCGAGCAGTCTGAGAAGCCTTGAGATTTTTTTAACCTGTAGAGTGGACTTAAAGAGGAGAGAAGGCAGGAATATGCTAGAAGAGTTGGGCAGTTCTCCAGGTAAGATGTATTGGGAACCTGGGGCCAGCTAGACCCAGCGCTGGGCACATGGGAGCTGGGTGTGCGTGATCCCGAGGTGGGAGGGGACAGAGGGGCTCCACGTAGCGAGTGATGAAAAAGCGACACAAGGAATATTTCTGTGGGGCTCACATTCTCCCTGTTTCAAAAGATGCATTATTGAAATGTGTTTCATCAATGGAAACATAATTGAGATAAATTCATGTTCCAACCCCTGATCCCAGGGGGCGATGCTTTGCAGAACGCTCGCTCACCCAGTTCCTTACTAGAATGTTCATTCTTTGCTTGAAAGTGAAACAGCAACTCATTCTTTAGAGGCACAGGTGTACAGGCTGCACCCTTCTAGAGCCTGGGGCCCAGTGCCCACCGTGGGGTCTCTTCTCCGTGGGTCATAGCCCCCGTTCAAAGAGAGCCAGTGAGGCGAGGGGTCTGCGCGTGTCTCCCCACCAAGTGCAGACAGATGGATCCCAGGACCTTCATCTTTGGGCTCCTTAGGTGCCCAGCTCCAACACGGGTGCTCAGAAAGCACCCTTTGCAAGTGACGGCTGGATGCTCAGAGCTGCCCGGAAGCCACCTGGGGCCGGCTGAGCCAGCCAAGTGTCCCAAGGGAGCCTCCCGCGACCACGACCCCCCCCCCCCCCGCCCCGAGCCGGGAACCTCCCACCTTCCCCTTCTCATCCCTCTGCCTCTGCTCCTCCACTTGGCCGCCACCGCCGAGCCTGAGACTGGCTGTGCTGGGGACAGACACCTGCTTGGAGATGCGAATCCCAAACCCACAGCCGCAGCTGCGGGGAAGGAGGGTGTGGCCGCCGCGGGGAGAGGCTGCTGATTTTCAGCCCGTTTATTGGCTGGGGCTCTGCAGGCCGAGCCGTCGGGCTCCCGCCTCTCCCCGATGCTGTTCTTTCTCCCCGCCAGGGTTGGGAAGGAGTTGATTTTCCAGGCAGCCACTCCAGCACCGCCCGCTGCAGCGGCAGGCCCGGGGGAGGCTGCCGTGTGTCTATTATTTATGATTGCCTGTCTCATGGGGCATGAAATCACCGCGGGGGGATGCGAGCTCCGGGCTGCCCTCGTCTCCCCTGGCTGAGGCCGAGGGGCGGCAGCAGGGTGGTGCCACTCAGGGGTCCCGGGCTCACGGGGGCCCCCGCTGCTTCACGCCCTCTGACCCGGAGGGGGCACCTGAAAGGCAGGCACCGCGCAGCAAGAGGCCGGCGTCAGCTGGGAGGCAGGGCGCCTGGCTGGTGCTGTGTGCGCCCAGCCCTTCATGCCCACCCCCCTCCCAGGTGGCTCGGAGCTTCAGTTGCACGTTTCTGCCAAGTCCCCAGGGCCGTGCTCCCTCTTAGGGAAAGCTCTAGGGGAAATTCCTTGCCTATTCTAGTCTCTGGTGGCTTCTGGAGTTCCCTGGCTTGTGCTAGAATAACTCCAGTCTCTGCTTGCTGAAGGGTAGCCCCAAAAGATGACTGGAAGGGTTCAGGATGTGCCACTCTAAATACGCCACTCGGCTGTATTGATTATTTTAAACTGTAGGCAACTGAAAAGCAGCAGGTGCAGGAAGAGGCTTTCCCTGAACTCCCCCTTACCTGCCTAAGACAGGGCCTCCCAAAGGACCTCTGTTGTCATCAGTCCCCTCCCCAGGGTTTCATCAATCAAGGGGAATTGACTCTTATCACAGGAGAGGAAACTAGAAGTGACACGACACCCTGGCAGACTGTGTCATGAGCTACTCCCATCTGTTCTTCTCAGGGCCCATTCATCTTTCCTAAATATTATTTGCTCTCCCCTAAAAGGCCGACCTCCCCCCTGCCCTTCCCTATTAAATGGTATTTAATCCTGAATTCTAAAGCCACCTTGGGGAGTTACTCATTTCCCCCTGGGCATCTCCCACTTATACATGAGTTGTACATGTTCATAAACTTCCGTTTGCTTTTCTCTTGTTAACCCGTCTTTGACTGCGGGGCCTCAGCTAAGAACTCAGAAGGGTAGAGGGAAGGTGATTTTCCCCTCCCACACTGTCTCCTTCATGTGGCCTTTTCCCTGTGTCTCTGTCTCAAATCTCCCTCTCCTTCTATAAGGACACCAGTCAGTGGATTTAGGGCCCACCCTGAATCCAGGTGATCTCATCCTGCGATCCCTCCTTAACTCAAGTACAAACTTTATTACATCTGCAAGGACTATTTCCAAATAAGGTCACATTCACAGGTTGGGTGTGGGGAGGGGGTTGGACTTGGACATATCCTCTGGGGGACACTATTCAATCCACTACAGCCAGGTCCTCGTGGAGATGCTTCTTAGTTCTCTCCCCTAGCTGCAGTGTGACAAGGTCAGAGGACACAAGTCTGCTAGATGAAGCTGTTTGCCCGAGAGCTGCTTCTATGCTGGGCTGCTCACTTACCTCCTAGTACTGGTGCAAATGAGAAGCAGGGCCAGTGTCTTGAGCCACGAGCTCAGAGGAAGGGCTTACAGCAAGCCCTCTCCTCCTCCCTGCTGGCAGAAAAGCCGGAACAAATGAAGAGATAGGAAGAAAGGGAATTGAATTAAAGAAATACGAGGTCATCCCCTGGCAGTCCAGTATTTAGGACTCTGCACTCTCACTGCCAAAGGCCTGGGTTCAATCCCTGGTCAGGGAACTAAGATCCCAGAAGCTGCAGGGTGTGGAAAAGAAGAAGGAGAAGAAGGAGAAGAAGAAGAAGGAGAAGGGGAAGGGGAAGGGGAAGGGGAAGGAGAAGGAGGAGAAGGAGGAGAAGGAGGAGGAGGAGGAGGAGAAGGGGAAGGGGAAGGGGAAGGGGAGGGGGAGGGGAGGGGGAGGAAGAGGAGGAAGAGGAGGAAGAAGAGGAGGAAGAAGAGGAGGAAGAAGAGGAGGAAGAAGAGGAAGAAGAAGAGGAAGAAGAGGAAGAAGAAGAGGAAGAAGAAGAAGAAGAAGAAGAGGAAGAAGGAGAAGGAGAAGGAGAAGGAGAAGGAGAAGAAGGAGAAGAAGAAGAAGAAATCCAAGCCTTACAGAATGTGTGGCCTCCTGGAGGAGAAGGGGGAGAGTAGAGAAAGGGGCAAGTGGGGAGACCTCCAGGCATAAACCCACCGAGATGCTGAAGCCCCTGGACCCACCCCTACTGGGCAAGGAGGCGTCAAGTATGAACTGACACCTTGGGACCCCTGGGCAGCTCCCCCTACTGGGCAAGGAGGCGTCAAGTATGAACTGACACCTTGGGACCCCTGGGCAGCTCCTTGCAAAACTCAGATGTCTCCACCTTTTAAACTGAGATACCTTCCCTGGAGAGCCTAGGACCTCCCCCTCTAACATCCTACCTGCTTTGAGTGGTTCCCTTCGGCAATCGCACACCCCAGGAGCTCATCCTGCTTTCTCCCATCAGAATGTATCCAGCACATGGCTCATTCCCTTAGGCCTTCTTTTTTCAGCTTTTCAGATGATAGGGAGCTAATCCTATAAACAAATTCAAACCAACTTGGGAGTTATAGACAGAAACTGTTAATGACTGTTAACAACAAAATGGGGCGGGGGTGGTGGTGGTGGTGGCATATTTTGCATTTTAGTGGAGAAGAGGCAGAGAAAGGAATCAAGGAATCCCTAATGGTGGCTTTCTGTCCTGCCATAGGTGGTGAGGCATATCTTTTCATTGAGGGACTTTATCAGCGCTCTGGACACTGTCCCCTGTGAGCTGGCCATACACGCACAGCTGCTGTGGGGCAGCCTCCAGCTCCCCTGCCCTGCACATTCCGGCCACTTTGTGGACCCTCCTGCCCCAGAACAGGTCTTGTTGGATCAGTATCTGGTCCCATAAACATGACTCAGGATCTAGTTATTACTGTTTCCTCCGATTTAAAAAGATGAAGCAGCTAAGTAACATGCCAGGTCACACAGCAAAACTGCCTTGATTCCAGCCCAGGTGTTCTGACAGCGGAGTCCCTGCCATTTTCTCTGATTTAGGGTGTTGTTTATTTATCCCCTGTCAATGCCACTGTCTCTCCTCCCCAAAGCCAACCATTCTAAAATGTAGAAGTGCTGGAAAAAAATTTTTTTTTTTTGGTGTGCATGTGGTTTTTTTGTTTTGTTTTCTGTTTTGTTTTGTTTTTGAATTTTATGTTTTTTATACAGCAGGTTCATATTAGTTAACTATTTTATACATATTAGTGTATATATGTCAATCCCAATCTCCCAATTCATCCCACCACCACTGCCCCCCGCCCCGCTTTCCCCCCTTGGTGGCTGTGCCTGTGTTTTAATCTTATTTGAGTGTTTCAGAATTATGGATCTCATTCCCTTTCTCGCTTTTTCTACTCAGCACTGCTTTTAAGACTCTTGAAAGTTTTTGTGAACAGCGATTTCCTTGCTGCTGCAGAGGGCCCGTGGTTTGCTTCCAAAGCATTTTGCCCATCCAGCCTCCCAGGGATGGGCTCTCCATCTCCCACCACAAGGAATGCTGCCATGGGCATCCTCACATCCGTCCCCTTGTGAGGCTGTGTGTGAGGACTTCGTGGGGGGACATGCCAGGAGCAGAAATGCTGGAGCCTGCATTTGCCTCAGGACTTCCGTTGTCCTCTCCAGAATGGCCATTTCGGTCTACACCCTGCTGCATGGGTTCCCTATCCTGCTGCATGGGTTCCCTCCCACCATGTCGTATAGGCTCTCTGGCCATGAAATAGTGTGTGGTGTCAGGTCAGAGTGTCAAGGCTGATGCTGAAGAGAGGTTCTGGTGAACCAAAAACGTGAGAAGAGAAAAACTACAAAGATCTGCTGCACAGAAATAGTAATCATAGTCATTGATATCCTGCTACATTTTGGCCAGATTACCAGCCTGTCCAGTAAGTGCCAGTGCTGGACGTCCTCTGTCTCGTGTCCAGATCTACTCCCCACCCTTCTCCACTCGGCTGTCTTCCCTGAGGCTGACCCATCTGGGCAGTACCAACAGGCTCCCTTGGTCTCTGGCTCCTGGTTTGGGGTGGCCATTGGGAGGCACTGGCTGGAGACTGGAGGGTGGGAGGAAAGTGAAGTAGGCTTCTATGTCCCATTAAAACTTTTCTCATTCCCTTCGACCTTCCTTCTTTCCTCAGCTTTTCAGGTGATAGTGAGCCTGGTCCCCTGTCTGATGGCCCTCGTCATCCAGTGACTCTCTCAGGGTTCCGTTAACTGCCCCTGCCCTTGCCCTCCAGGTTTTGGGTAACAGCTCCTCTCTCTTGCCAGCCCTGGGGTCCTGCACCATCTCTTGTTGATTTCCCTAAACTCTGCCCATACACTTTGTGTACACGCCTTTATTGAACAGAATGTGTCACCTACTTCCAGGGTCCATAGACTGTTGGGTTAGACTAGATGATATTGAAGGACAGTTTCAGCACTCTGCATTTATGGACAGCTACCAGGTCCTCTCACATGCCTGTCTCAATGCCCCAGTTAGAGACATTGCCTGGGCTGTGACCTGCCCTCTCGGACACACTTACCTTCATACCTTCAGCTCTCTCACTTGCCCCTTTCCCCAGTGGAGGCCTCTGGTCAGTGCCACGCCCCACACCACTCCATCCCACCCCCAACTCTTCCCTTGTGTCCCTTCGGCTCCCTGGGTTTACTGCCATAGCTTTCACCCCCTGCCTGCATCAGGACTGTCACAAGATTGTGAGCTCTCCAAGTCAGTTACGGGGTCCCAGGTTCTTAGCACAGGGTCTGGGCCATAGCAGACCCTCAGTGTCTGTGGAGGGCTTGCTGGTCCTGTGGTGTTTTCTCTAAGCACTGGGCTCCTTTCTGGTCCAATGAAGACGGCGGTCAGCATCTGTCTGGCCCCTCCACTACCCCGTCCTGGACCCATGGCTTGCCCCATCTTTGGGAAGGAGTCAATGACAGAAGCTGGAAGATGTTGTTGGAAGATCATGGCGGCGGGGGGATGGGGGTGGACGGCTGACACTTCAATTGCATAATTATTTCCTCAATACTGATGGTGCTGCGGAAGATGAGGCCTGCCTGCAGCATGGATGGTGTGGGGATGGGTGAGTTATATCTTCCCAGATAAAAGCACCGATTGCCTATAAACTCTGATTTGGCCTGGTGTAAAAGCCACTTTATTGCCCATCCAGAAATTACTACCCATAAAAAAGCATATTATTGTGATGTAAAAATAGATTTTTATATAATTTTTTCATGCCACCTCCTTGTAATTCCTCATTTCCGAGCACCCCGAGATTGCGCTGAGGTTTATTTTTCTCTTTTAATTGTTTGCCATGGCATGCCAGCTTCTGATGAGATATCCTCCCTGAGATCAGAGCAAGGCCTGGGTATAGGTAACAGCCATCGCCTCGTGGCAGGCAAGGTGCTGGGGCACCCAAACTGCCATGAAGCAACATCAGGCTCCACGTGATGCCACAGTGTGGAGCCTGGCGGGGTGCAGGTTCATATTCATTTGAAGCCCTCCAGGAAGGCAGGAAATGGGGAGGGACTGCATCCCTCCCACCTGAGCAGAGGGAGGGTGCAGCGTATCCCCACCTCTCTGGCCCCCTGCTTGTGGGAATGCAGCCAAGGAGAACTGTCTCTGGCTGTGTTTCAGCCCTGGTCACCTGATCCATGTGTCTTATGGGTCTGTGCCCTCCTTGTTCTCTCATTGCATGGCGAACCCATCTCCCCATAAAGCTTCCCCTCAGAACTCTGACCTTTTCCGCATTGAATCCTTTGGCCTGGGTTCCCTCCCAGGTGGACAGCCCACGGGGGCGCTTACTTTGGGAGATGAATGACTGCCCTCCTCTGCAGAAAACCCTGGGTGCCCACCCAGTCGGGCTACCTCCTCTCTGCAAAGGGCAAAAGACTACTGACCCTCCAGAGACTTCCTTGCTTGCCAAGGGCAGAGGAGGTCACTTCCCTGTCCTTACAGCTCTGATGGTGGGTGCTTTGAGTACAGCACCAAGGCAAACCCGGCAGCTTCTCCCACACTGCACCCCAGGGGACCCTTGGCAGCCATCCACTTCCCTCCTGGCCTGAACCTGGGGCCTCCTTTCCACCTCCTGATTTCCTGGTCTGCACTAGACCAAGGAGGAATGCCTCCATCTGCCATCCAAACGCTACTGGACAGTATCTTCCACATGGTCAGCTAGTGGAGCACCTTGGTGCTTCTGGGTGCCTCTCCTCCATCTCCTCCATAGAACTGCTGCGTTTGTCGGGGATGAATGAGTAAATGAAAGAATGTTTAGCTCAAAGGCCCTCAAACTTTGGCATGCATCACAGTCACCTGCGGGGCTCCACCGTTTCTGTTTCAGTTGGTCTGGGGTGGGACCTGAGAGTTGGCATTTTTAACAAGTTCCCAAATGCTGCTGTCGCTGCTAATCCGGGAACCACTCAAATCATCTGTGTCTCTGTCACCCTGATGGGTAGGAGGGGTTACTGAGAGTTGGGAGTGGGAGATGGAGAGTAACTGGTAGCCTGCATCACAGTTCCTGGGATAGATATGGAGAATATGCGGGGAGAGGGGAGAGGCAGAACAATTACCGGAAGTGCACAGAGACTGGTGGGCGGGGGAGAAGCGGAGGGGGAGGGAGAGGGGAACGGGAAGAGGATCTGAACCAGGAGGCGGTGGGCCTCTCTGGGGCTGGGGTCGAGGGCTTCCGGCGCCTGGTGGAGACTGCATTCTGAGAGCGGCCCGGGGGCAGAAGCAGCAGAGGGCTCAGCCTCCAGCGCCTTGCCAGGGTCGGGCGGCTCAGGCCCCACTGTGCGGGGACGGCATCCTGGACACGCCTGGCTGAGGGGATCGAGGGCGCGGCAACCCCCGCTGCCCGCACCTGCTACCCTCTTCTGCTGCCGCCCAACTTGAGGTGGGGCCCGAGGAGTCGGCGAGGGGAGAGGCGTCCTGGCCAGTCTTGCGCGCCACTGCGCCCGTGGGCCGCGTCTACGTCTGGCGCGCGCGAACACTTGCGAGCGATCAGCCAGGTGTCCATCGTTAGGTGCATGGGCCCGGGTGCAGCACCCATCTGCGGACGGGGATGGGGGGCGGCCGAGGCCCCCCCGGACTCAGGGTGGAAGGCGGGAAGTGGGAGAGATGGCGGCCAGCGGGGAGAAGGCGGCGGGCCACGGGCGCACATGCGGGATGCCAGACGCCAGGTCCCAACTCCGGCCCTGCAGCGAACTAGTTCTGCTACCCTGGCCAAGTCACTTCCTCTCCTCGGTCTCAGTTTCTTCATCTGTAAAATGGGGCGATAATGATTTCCGGTTCTAAGGGTCCACGAAATTTTGATGTGGGAGGCCCAGAGAAGCTCCCACACAAACCGGACCTGTGATGCCCTAACCTTTGCTCGCAAGCCAGCAGAGGGTGTCCTCAGAAGAACCTTCACTCATGGCCTCCCTCTGGCTGCTTCTCACTGACAAGGCATGGGCTAGCAGCACCCAGCTGCATCTACCTGCCTTCCTCCAGGTCTTGTCTCCCGGCCGCCTCGCCTTGGCCCCGAGGGGGCGCTGTTTACCGAGTCTGGGCGCGGTCACCAGGGTTGAGTCTTACGTGTCTGCGGCCTTGGACCAGGGTACGATCTCGGATCACGGCAAGGTGGCCGCGGGATGCAAGCATGTGATGTGCTTGGCACAGAGCCTGGCACAAGGGAAGAGGTCCACGTATAAGACCATTTGGATAATGGGATCCTGACCAGCCCTAAGCTTTGTCAGGCCCTGCTCTGCCCCCTCAGCACAGTGGACCTGGATCCAGAATTTTCCAAAAAGAACTAGGGAATCATCAACCTGGAGCAATATAGAGCTTAAGGATTTCCCTTTTTTTCCAACAAGTAAAGGCTGGCCACCGACTCCCAGGTTACCCTGTTCAGCATGAGTCTTGCTGAGGCCTGGTGAGAAGGTAAAGGGGGCGGGGGTAAATTGATATGGCATCCTGGGGGATCTGACCGTCTTTCCTCTCTTCCCTCTGGGCCTGGTCCCATACAATACCCCCTGCCTGGGTTGAGCTGCACGTTAGCTCTTCATTCATTCATAAATCATTTATCAAATACCTGCTACTGGTAGAGACTGTGCTGGGGATAGGGAGACAGATGAGTAACACACGGCCTGCCTTCTAGAGGGTTTCTGTGACATGGAGGCCAGAAGTCCTTCCTTCATAGGGCTACCCATTAGTGCTTAGGCCAGTGCCAGGCACGTGGATGGTTGGCTGTCGCTCACATCATGATCATAATGGGGCCGTATAGTCTAGAGAGAGCCTGCCGGCACTCTCAGCATTGTCCCTGGCACTCCTAGGGCAGAGAGATTCTCCCCTAGGTCGGGTTGTCCTGCAGAGCCATGCTGGAGCGTGGATCCTTCCCTCAGATTTCTGGCTCTAGGTAGCATGAATCATGTTCTTGCCCTGTCTCCAAACTCAGGCCTTGGTCACCTCACTGGTGCCCTCTGTGGGGGCCAGGTGGGTTCTCTACCTCCCTCCTCCTGGTAGGCTCTGGGTATGGGGCAGGGCTTGCTCCCCACAGATCCTACTGCCTAAGAATCTCCTGCGAGCTTGTTAGAAATGCAGACTTGGGGCTTCCCTGGTGGCGCAGTGGTTGAGAATCCGCCTGCCAATGCAGGGGACACGGGTTTGAGCTCTGGTCTGGGAAGATCCCACATGCCGCGGAGCAACTAAGCCCGTGTGCCACAACTACTGAGCCTGCACTCTAGAGCCCGTGAGCCACAACTGCTGAAGCCTGCGTGCCACAACTACTGAGCCTGTGCTCTAGAGCCTGTGAGCCGCAACTACTGAAGCCCACGCGCCTAGAGCCCGTGCTCCGCAACGAGAAGCCACTGCAAGTAGAAGCCCGCGCACCGCAACGAAGAATAGCCCCCGCTCGCCATAACTAGAGAAAGCCCGCTGCAGCAACGAAGACCCAACACAGCCAAAAATAAATAAATAAAATAAATGTAAAAAATGCAGACTCTTGGCCTTGCCCCAGACCTACTGGATCAGAACCTGCATTTTAATAAGATTACAACCATGATAAAGTTTGAGAAGCACTGCTTTGGGCCTGCTGACCTGAAAGGCCAGCCCCCGCAGGAGGAAAATGGAAGATTGGTCTTCAGGAGATGCCCACAGCTCAAGGACCAGATCCTTCCAGGTTTGGGGCCTAGCTCCCCATCTCTGCCTTTAGGGTCCTCTCCTGCCCCAAGAAAACTGGTCTTACTGTAGTTGACCAGATTCAAAGATCTGCAGATGACACCCACCCGGCAGGGCAGGGGACTTGATGGGCTCAGCTACGGGTCTTCAGTGCTCAGCACAGGGTAGGTGCTTTTTTTTTTTTTTGGTTGCACTGGGTCTTAGTTGTGGCATGTGGGATCTTTGTTGGGGCGCACAGCCTCTTCGTTGTGGCACTCGGGCTTCTCTCTAGTTGTGGCATGCAGGTTTTCTCTCGCTAGTTGTGGCTCGCGGGTTCCAGAGCATGTGGGTTCTGTAGTCTGCGGCACGTGGGCTCTCTAGTTGAGTCGTGTGGGCTCAGTAGCTGTGGCACGTGGGCTTAGTTGCCCCGCAGCATGTGGGATCTTAGTTCCCCAACCAGGGATTGAGCCTGCGTCCCCTGCATTGGAAGGCAGATTCTTTACCACTGGACCACCAGGGAAGTCCCTAGGCGCTTAACTCTTGTTTATTAAATTGCAACACATTCTTTGTGACTGGAACGCAGTACAGTAATAGGGTAAGAACTGGCTAGGTTGGGCACCACTGCCTCGAGAGGGAGTTTCCAGGCTTGTGTTCTAGGAGAAGCCGACGCCTGCTGCCAAGGATGCTATGGAAGTGACTCCTGCTTTGATGGAGTCAGAGGATTCCTGAACCCCCTCCCCACAAAGCACCAAGACAAAGACAGCAAATATGTGGGACACATATGCCCACCCCGCCTCTTACACTCTTGGTAGACATCAATCATTGATTGCAGTTGACTTTCTGGCATGACCTCAGAATCCTTTTCTACACAGCACCCCGGGGAGCCAATATCAATTGATCAGATGCGGCACCATTTGAGATCTCTGCCTCAGGCCTCCCCTCGGGAGCTGCCCTCTACAGATCAGGCCAGACGGGACAAGGAGGCCAGGCCAGTTCCCAGTGATGCCCACTGCTCCCACCCTCCCACTGCACTGCCCAGAGTGGGTGCACTGCTGCGCCTGCGGAGACCCCTCTGTAACTCTCCCCACCAGATGTTCATAGCTGGGGGGTGAAACCCAGCCCCAGACCTGTCTCGCTCACACAGGCAACTGTCCCGAGTGTACGTGACTCCCACCTCCCACCACTCTGCAAACTGGAGAGTCAGGGACTCAGCCGAGTGACCTCAGCTCCCTACCCCTCCTCTGACACCTCTGGCTCCCATCTGGCCTGAACCCCACAAGGCTCTCACGAGCAGGAGGCCTTTACGTGCCTGGATTTTGTAGCGTCATCACGAATTCCTTTCACCCAAACCGTTCTGCCCAGACTCCCACCTTCGTCGGGCACTGGCTACCCAGGCACAGGCAGGCTGCCGACGCTGTGCCTCCCTGTATCAGCGGGCATCACGAAACACTGGTCTGTTTCGGGGTCTGCACAAAGCGCTGTACGAATCTCTCATTGAAATCGGATAGCAACTATAAATGCAGAAACTTTTACGTTTTTGCCTTCAGTTTACAGATGAGGAAACAGCATCAGAGGTTAATTAGCTTCCTGAGCCTAAGGCTCCGCAAGAAGTTTGAAACCCGAAGTCTGAAACACCCGCTGCAGGACAGGCTGGAGAGAGGGCAGCCTGAGGGCTGACACAGGCGGGGCGGATGCCTGCGGCGGGCGCGAGGGACGACCGCTGTGCAGCCTGCCCTTTCCTCTACTGTGAAGCCTCCGAGGCTCAGAGACACTCCTGACCACAGGGGAGCCGTGCCTGTGACTACATCCCACCCAGCAGGGTACCGCTTAGACTCTCCACAGCTCTGGCCTCTCCTTCCACGCAGACAACTGAGAACACGGGCTCTGTCCCCAGGCACTCACTTGGCCTGGACCAACACTCAGGTGGAGACAGGAGACCTGCCCCATGGTAGAGGGGGTGGTGGCTTCCTAGGCCCCGGGCACCCAGATGACTCTGTGGATTGAGGCTGCCCACTCACTGAACTGCCTCAATGTCACTCGCTCCCATGGCACAGCGGCTGGGCCCAGGGCCTAGAATAATGAATCCGTCAAGCTGGGATGATGCATCTGTGCTGCCAGCCTGGCAGCAAAGCCCTCATGCAGCGGGAACAGGGACCTCCCGCCGGGGCCTTGTCCAAGGTCCTGAAGCAGCCGTGGCTGGGCTCTGAAGCTCGGATTCTGCCCAGTGTCGATTCAAGCCCCGAGCCTCGGTGCTCTGGCCAAAAGACTGTGTGCCAAAAAACAGTCTTTTAAAAGACCCTGGCACCAAGAATAGCCAAAGCTATGGGGACAGAGGTAAAAGCTGTCATTATCGTGGGTGGCGGGGGCCTAGGGAACGTTCCGGTATGCTGACCTTCTAGTTGGAGTGATGGTTTCAGGGATGTGTAGACGTGTACACATCCAGGAGCCGTACACTTACAATCTGTGCACCTTACTCTAAGTTTACCTCACCTTGAAGTTATCCAGGGACTCTGAAGTCAGGTGTCTTACGCTTTTTCCTAGGGGGTGGTGGGGCCTTACTGGTCAGTGTCCAGGGCTGGCGAGGGCGGGCCTGAGCTTTGGTCTTTTGTTCTGTGGCTGCACACACAACCCTGGAACCCAGCACGCAGCTTCCCCAGCCAGGGGAGGGTCTCACTCAGTGTGTTCCCTTACCTAGACCCACTCGCTACCTGGTAAACTGCAGAAGCTGTCACTTTGTCCTTGAAACCTTCCCTGGCAGAGTGAAGTGCTCCTTTTTTAGGTTTCTCTGACCATAACTCCACTTAACTCCCAGGAAAAATTCACTTTCTCTCCTTTGAGCTCCCATGCCACCTTACTAATAAACATCTATAAACCCACCTCCCAGACTGAGTCCCGGGACATTCCCAGTAACTGACATCCTTCCTTATCCCACCCCCAAAGGGTTTCCTGCTCCCTCTGGAGGTGACCACCACCCGGACTTCTGTGTTTATCATCCCTCTGCTTTGGTTTTGTATTTTATTACATACATCAAAGATGTCAACGTGTACCAGTTTGCTCAAAGAAATGCCAGTTTACATCTGTGGTCCAAACGTAAGGAGTTAAGTGTCCCTTTACATTCTCAAAAACATCCCACAAATCTTATGATCGCTCGACATACACATACGTGTAAGCAATGTATTACTTGACTTTGAACTTTAGAATAATGGCGTCATGTGGTACGAAGTCCTCTGAGATGCGCTTGCTTTACTGTTTCCAAAATTTACCCGTGTTGTTCTGTTACCACAATTCATTCATTTTCATCGTGTGGATATGCTTGTGGTGTCTGTTGTGCCAGTGATTTGAAGTAGGAACAAAACTGCATCGACCACTCTTGCACATGACTCCTGGTGCGGGTTCTTATGGTGAGGCGGCCCTTGGCCACAGAGGCGGCAGGAACTGCTAGCGCACGTGGCGTGCACTCCGTCAACTTGACAAGCGACCACCGCAGCATCTGTATAGACCTCTGCTTCCATGAAGTTAATGAGGTTTCTCTATCACCGGCACCTACCGTCCTCATAGACTGTAAGCCCCACGAGGCTAGGGCTTAGTCCTCTTTGTATCCCAGCCCTCAGAACAGTGCCTGCAACCGGTAGGCGCTCAGCAGATGCTGAAGGCCTGAATGTTCAGGGGGCTCTGGGTGGCTCCCCTTCTGAGAAAACAACTCAGACACTGCTGCTGGCAGGGCAGCACGAGCAGCAGCTTTGCACAAACCGTGGGCGTTGTAAGCCCGCTGCAGTTACAAGCGCTCTGCGCCCGTGACAGGAGGGGTCCCCTGGCCTCCCTCAACTGAGCCAGGTCCCCAGCTCGCCTCTGGGTCTCTGACGGCCAGGCCCACTGAGACAGGTACCCACCAAGGTGAATGCTAATGATGTAGAGAAAAATCACAGGCCTGGGGACCTGTTTTCTATTTCTGGGCCTGCCATTAATAAACTGGGTGACCTTGGGCGAGTTACTGTCTCCTTCCTCGTGTTGCAAAATGACTTTGGACAGTGATAGCCAATTCCTGAACTTGAGAAGTCATCAGAATCGCCTAGGGAGCTTGTCAAAAGTGCAGACTCCCAGGCCCCGGCCCACAGGAACTGAGGTCTTGGAGTGGGAAGTGATACATGTATATTCACCTGAGAGTGAATTAAAAAAAGATAATGAGAAATGCTTGTCTGTGGTGAAAAAACAGTACACAGGGATTTATAAGATACACTCCCCACCCTCAGTTGTGCTACCTACAGGCAACCGCCTTTAATCATCTATTTTAGATCTTTTGGTGGTTACCATCTTATTGCTAAACAATAGGCCAGTTCTTGTTTTATCAACTTCAAACATTACCCATTGTCTTCCTGTGATGAGAGATGAGGATTGAGCTCGCTCACCCCACCCCCATTCCCAATATAGTACCGGCACTATTCTTGGAAGCTGCATTTTAACAAGCACCCCAGGTGATTCTGAGGTAGCTGGTCTGCCAGCCACACTTAGAGAAGGAGTGACTTAGCGAGACGTCTGGGTAGAGACACTGAAGTCCCCTGTGACCATCTCTTAAACCCCTGGTTTTTCTGCTTGGCTTCTAGAACTTGCTAATAGACCCTTTCCCCACCGCTGAGAGCTCTGAAAGGCCGGGCATGGGAGGCACGCTGGCAACCACACTGTTCTGGGTTTGTGGTGGGTGGAACTGCCCTGCCCTGTCATCTTGCTACCCCTTCTCAAAATGTGTCACCTCCTGTCCCCCAGCTGTATAATGAGGACGAGCAGGTCTCCCCTTAGGGACTGGCATAGCTCGGGCTCTGGCAAGACTGCTGAGCATCTCAGTTCTTTACAGCCACCAAAGAGAAGTATCTTCACACAGCGGAGCACACAGAGATGAGAATGCACACACTAAGGCTAACGTAGACAGGACGAACCTCCCAGACAAGCTGAGCGAGAGAAGGCAGGCACGTAAGGATACGTACTGCACGACTCCACTTACGTAAAACTCAAACCCAGGCAAAACCAAAAAACAAAACCAAAAATGCAACAAAACAGGTGAAATTCATCCACTGGGATAAAACAGGACTTGCCTTTGGGGGCGATAGTGACTGAGGGGCAAGCTTATGAGGGGCTGGTGACGTTCTAGGTTCTGTGTGTTTACGTGGCTATGTTCACTTTGTGAAAACCCGAGCTGCACAGTTACAATTCGTGCACCTTTCTGAATGTATGTTTCCTTACAAGTGTTACCAATAAAAAGAGAAGAAAAACCAAGCAGCTCTCCTTCCTTCCCCCTGAACAATCCCTTCCCTAGAATGGGCCCAGGCAGGCAGAGGTGGCACGGTGAGGGGCAGGCCGCGATGTATCTCAGACTTCCGGCCTGGTGCCCCGTAGAGCGGAGCGGCCTGATGGGTCAAGGAAGTGGCTGGAAATGAGGCCCACGCATGTTCCCTGGGAAGGCTGACGAGATACTAGCCAACCGAGACTCACGTGCCACCTTCCCCACCTGCTAGCAGCTAAGCTGTCCGGGGGGAGGGTGGCATACGGGCCCCTGGCCCGCCTCCCCAGGCTGCTGGCCAACCCAGTGTAAATATTATTACCCTCCTACGCAACTGAAGGGCGTTAATTATTAAAACACATGCCACCCAGGGTAGTGCACTGTAATTAGGTTCAAATTAAATTAGCATCCTCTTGTAATTAGGACATCAATAACCACTCTTGAGGCACCAGTTCTCCAGCCCCTCCCTGCTTCCCATCATGGGCTAAAGCAAGAAAAGGGGTCCACTGACTCTCTCCCTGGGATGGAGAAATAATCAAACCAATAAATGAAGTGGAGGCAGCCTTGCGAGCCCTTCCCTCCACCGC
This sequence comes from Lagenorhynchus albirostris, assembly GCF_949774975.1. Classification (NCBI taxonomy): domain Eukaryota; kingdom Metazoa; phylum Chordata; class Mammalia; order Artiodactyla; family Delphinidae; genus Lagenorhynchus; species Lagenorhynchus albirostris. The sequence goes on from NC_083102.1 coordinate 23,603,772, forward strand.
CTGCCTTCCCTACTGGTCCTGCCCACTGGCCGGGAGGAGGGAGATGAGTCACTGGGGAGGGGTCTCGGGCAGCAGTACTTCTCCCTAGTGGCTAGTCTAAACCCTAGAGTCTGCAGCGTCAGCCCTCAGAGACTGGGAAACTTCCAGAGCCTGCCCAGATTAGCAATGCTGCTCTCCTGCCATCCATTAGTCCGACGCGGCCCTCCTCCTCTGTGATGCCTCCCCAGCCACCAGGCGAGGGCGGCCCTCGTCCTCGGGCGCTGCCACTACTGTGGATTGTTATGGGTGTTTCAGCCCTGGCTCCTCCTCCGCACCTAGACTGCCACGCCCCCGAGCCTGTGGAGGTTGTCTTGGCACTCACTAGACCCATCGCTGTGCCGGTGCTGCTGGGTCTTAATCCGTGTTTGGTGGGTGGATGGATGGATGGGTGGATGAATGATAGGTGCTCAAAAGATTCTGTTGTTCGGCTGGAAAGGTGGATGGGAAGGCAGAGCTTATGATCCTGACACCAACAGCCATGTTTTGCAATTCTAGCGGGAGAAGGACCTTTGGAGGTTTTTTTTTTTTTTTTTTGGTGCTACTTGTGCAAGTGCTGATGCTGACTGGCCTCAACTGGGGATGAAAATAAAATACGCCAATGCACCTGCACACTCTTGAGCGCCTCCTTAAATTCTGTACCCTAGGCGCCTGGCTCGCCTCACCCTGGTCCCAGCCTTGCCCAGGACAGACCTCAGGAACTCAATCGATGTGGCAAAGAGCATAACACTGAGCTGGGGCCAAAACCAGCAGCAGCAGGGCCTTCTGGCCTGGTGAATATTCTGACCTTTGTCTAAATCAGCCTTGGAGAAAGGTTCAGGCATCATTTCAACTGGAGAACCATGAAGGGTTTATCCTTGGGCACAGATGTAACCAAGGCAACTGTTAAGACAGTGAGATGACTTCAGACCCTTTTACAAAAGAGTGAGCTGGCATCTCGCCCCTCTGCCAATTGCGTTCAAGTGAATACACACCGACCTACCTCTGGGCCCTACCAGGAGGTAGAGAAATGGGTGAAATGGGCATTTTCTTTTCCATGACCAGCCTCCACGATGGAGAAAAATAAAATGAGAGACCATGGTGGGAGTGGGCCCTGCCTGCGGGGGCAGAACAGCTTCTCCGGGAGTGGAGACAGAAGGGAGAGGCTCACACCCAATCCTGCGGACTTCTCGGGCCGCAAGGGGCTGTACGGAGTCATGGAAAACAGTTTACTGGCCCATAAAGGGGTTCTGATTCGAGGAGCATAAACACTCGTTCTGACCAACGCAGCGGTTCCTGCGGGGAGCCATGTGCAGATGAGTCAAAAGAGAAGATCCCCAGCCTTCTGCATGATGGCCATGGTGCCAGGTACACCCACCAGGCCCAGGAGCTGCTTGGAGCTCTGAAGGCCTGCCCTGCTCCAGGAGTACAGGAGTATAGGAAGACAGGAAGGAAGGAGCATAGGAAGACAGGAGTCCTGGATAGAACCCCACGTGACCCCTGGGCTTGAATGAGTGGGTGTGGGGCAAAACTGCCAGGAGCCAGAACTTTCTGGGACCCGGGACCTCGTTTAGGAATGAGAGCTGGCCAGCCAGGCCCCATCACCTCCACTGACTTTCCCCAAAGACTTGACCAAAGGACCAATCTTACATGGCAGCTTGGAGCACCGCCCCAGATCAGAACGTGGGGGTGGGAAGCGGGGCTGCCAAGAAGACGGGCCACGGTTTGACACCAGAGTATGTGCCTGGGAAGGTCAGAGCCACAAGGGTGGGGCCCTGGGGTTTGGGAGAAAGGGCAGGTCCCCTGGACACTGCAGCTGCTGGAGTGGTGAGCCCCCAACACGCGTACACCTGCTTTCGTGCCCTGAGAAGCACGCAGGCCCCTCACTGCACACACCACGGTGGCCGCTCTCAGGGCTCCCCCCTCAGGGGCTAGGAGTAGCCTGGGGTTTCTGAGCTCCGTGGCCAGCTCCACCTGGAGGACTTGGGGGACACCTTGTCAAGTCGAACAGACCCAGAGCTAACCTGGGGAGACGAGCTCTCCTCGGCCTGCTGCCCAGACCCCTCTCGGAGCCCCCATCCTCCAGCTCCATTCTCCAGTGGACACACGCTGGAGGGAGCTGGGCAGGGACCGGGGGCCACTGACCTTAACACATGCTGTGCCAGCCTATCTGGCATTAGCCTTTCCTTCTGCTACAGCAGGAAGAGGGGAATCCCCTCATCTCCCTCGGCAAGTCCCTTCTGGCCCCCTGTGGGGGCTCTGGTGGGTCCTGCCAGAGGACAGGCCCAGCAACTTCCCGCCTGGGCCTGGCGGGGCCGAGCCTGGCCTTTCCTGCATGGAGTGTCCTGGGCACTGCTTGCCGAGCTGCTAAGGTTCTTGAGGGCAGCCACGTGCAGATGAGTCAAAAGAGAAGATCCCCAGCCTTCTGCATGATGGCCATGGTGTCAGGTACGCCCACCAGGCCCCAGGAGTTGCTTGGAGCTCTGAAGGCCTGCCCTGCTTCCCACGACTGGCTATGTTTCTAGGGGGTGTGGCCAGGCATATGGACTAGACCTCAGGGGTCATTCAAGTGCCCAGGTCTCCTGCTGCCTGGGGCTGACGAAACCCTGGGCTCTGGCCTCCACCATGACCAATAAGGGCTGCAGACAGCATGTACTATTTTATTGGGCCTCAAAAGCTTTAAATACAGAAATGGGGAGGGCTGGCAAAGGGGCAGACGTGGACACGCTGGCATTTGAGAATGGACGTATCAGAGAAATCACATAATCAACAGCTGGACAGAGAGCTGGGGAAAAGGGGAGTCTGGGATAGAAGTGGGGTGCTAGCTGGCCTGGGCTGCCAGGATCATGCCCTCCACAGCACAAAGTCTTTCATGTTTCTTCCTGATCTGAGGACAAGTTTTAGAAAACAAACCCCTAAAGAGAAACAAAACCAGCTGGGAGAGACAGCGGCTGGCAGTGCCTGTCCTCGCAGAAGACAGTGGCCTGTCCCCTGAAAGCCTTGGGCTCCCCCACCCCCCGTCCCCGGCCCAGATGCCACCCTACAAGACATTCCCATACACTGAAGCAAAGCTGGACCCAATCTATGCCCCCCATTTGAGGTCTGGAGCTGAAAACCCCCTCCCGGCAGAGGAAGAGGTACTGGCGTGAGCGGTGATGGGGGCCAGACCCGATTCCCTCCTTAGCGGCTGTAGCCAAACTCATCTGCGTCATCGGCTCGGAAGTCTCCGTAGCGCCACAGGTTCAGCTGCGAGGAAACAGAAAATGGCTCTTCAGGGAGGTGGGACCTGCTGGGACCCAAACGGCCAAGCCCCTCTCTCAGCACCCTCGGGGGCTCCTGAGGCAAAAACTCACCCTGGCGCTCTTGGCCGACTCCTGGGCGTTCAGGTATTCTGTGATCTGGCGGGACAAGAGGACAAAGGGGTGGTCAGGGTGAGGCCCAGGTCACGTCACTCCCCTGCTCATCGGGTCCCTCCACGTAAAATCCAAGTGCAGAGTCACAGTCTCCTAGCTGTTTCTCGACTCTCCATGCTGGCTGTTTCACCCGTCTGAAACACGCTTCCCCTTCCTGTCCACCTGGCTACCTATCCTGCCCCTTCACGTCTGTGGTCAAGTATCGCCTTCTTAAGGAGGCCTCCAATGACCCCATTTAAAATCACCACCACTCCCTCCGACATACTCCTGAGACCCTTTCTTTACTTCTACTTTCCCTTTTTCCATTGCACTTATCGTCTAACATTTAATTTTGTTGACTTATTGTATTTATTTTCCTTTTTGTCTCCTCATGCTTGAATGTAGGCTCCATGGAATGTTGTCTCTTGTTCACTGAGATCTGTCGGTCCTCAGTAAACATTTACTGAAAGAACGAGTAAGTGAACGAACGAACACATTAGGTGTTTCTAGACACCAGCGACGTTGTGGGTAGCTTCATAGGGCGGACACTGGGAGCTCCAATTTTATAGGGAAACTTAAGCTAACTCCTAGGAGTGACCTAGGAAACTGGGGGGAAGACTAGGGTCAGGCCCCTCCTGTCCAGATGAGGCACAGAAGTGACTCACACTGAGGTCTTCTTCCAAATGAGTTAATCAACTTGCAGAACCAGAGCCATGGATCCACAAACCACCAATCATTATGCGGGGGAGAGAGGAAAGGCAAAAGACGGGGGAGAAGGGGAAGCAAGGCCACAGTGGAGAGAGAAGAACACTGGTTTCAACCCTGCCGCTCGTGTCCCTCCACTCAGGAGTGCGGGGGAGCTGGGCGCTGCAGAAGGGCACGAGCTTCCCACCGGCCTGGCCCGTCCCTCGAGGCTGGTGTGTCGTGGGGAGAGGCTGGGGGAAACTGGGATGAGAACGGGGCCGAGCGGGAGAGGCCTGGTCCTCGTGATCAACAAATGAGCAGTGCAAGGAGGTTTCCCAGGTGTCAGCCCCCGATCCTCGTGGCCCACCCTATCGAGCAGCTGGGCTGTCTGTGCTCTCCTCACGTCATGAATGGGAGACTCAGGCTTCCAAAGGCTGATCTCTAGGGCCAGATGTCTCAGGAGCGAGGGAGGTGGGGCTCAGGCCCGGCTCTAAGCCCTGCGCCCCTCCAAACAGGCTGGAGGGGTGTCGTGGCAGAGTGGCGCTGAGTGCTGGGAGCTGGTTATGGACTGGGAGAGGAGCAGGTGAGGACGGGAGACAGCACAACAGGCTGTGACCTTCTCCATGCCACCCCTGGCAGAGCTTCCTAGCCTGTCACCGGGGGTACGGGCAAAGGCAAACTTTCCGCTCCAGTTTGCAGCTGTGTTTTCAGCCGAACCAGCAGCCAATTAATTTGGGATGTAATTAGCTTTTAAAATTTTAAACCCCAACGAACCCAAATCCATTATCTTTCCCCAACAGGAGCAGCAAGACGGTGGGTGCCCCACTCCCCCTCTGGCTCCTGGTGCAGTCCCCTCCCAGTCCCCCCACTGACAGCGGTGGGAGGCACGAGGGACACCCCATATCCGCAGCACGTACCACCTTCTGGAACTGTTTCTCCTTGCGCACCTCCACCATGACCAATCCCTCCTTCACCAAGCCCAGCCCCACGTCCCCCTTGGAGTCGGCAAACTGCAAGGTGACGTGGGGACAGCCGGCGCTCAGGTGCTCCACGTTGAGCAGGCACTGCGTGTTCTGGATGTCCCGCACCACGCTGTCCACGGCGTCTGTTCGAGCATCCTCCTGCGGCAGGGACACAGCCCGGTCAGCGTGAGAGGCGAGCGCCAGCCACGAGCCGTGAGGGCCCAGGTCCTGTTCACGGACTTCAAGGACGTCTGCCCAGCACGTGCCGGCATCACCTCACTCCCGGCTTAGACCCCAGCGAGGGAGGAAACAGGCTCTGGACGTGGAGGGCCCCCTTTCCCACAGCCCCTCCCGACTACAACACGAAGAATAACCTCCCTGCCCAGGCAGACAGGGCCCGACATCTCCTGCTGCTGCCCGCAGGGCCCCCAACACCCGGCTGCGGTTGCTGGACCAGTCTTCGCCCAACGTGCCCTGGCCCACCAGGCCCCCCGTTTCTCAAGAGCCAGCTCAGAGGCTCTGACGCCACCGTCCCTCAACCTCCTTGGCCACACCTCTCTCCCCCGTGACTAACAGACCATCACCATTGTTTCTACTCCTCCCATCAGCCAGTGGGACCTCAGTGGAGGATTTCCGGCAGAGGTGTGACACGCTCAGAGCTGTTTGGGGGCAGTTACTTCTGGCGGCATCGTCTGAGCCTGGAAGGAGTGCTGGGAGACCACCGCAGCCGAGAGCCCAAGACGCTAGAGACAGTGGCCACTAACCAGGGACGCGCCGGGGGCTCAGCCCCGTGAGAGGGGGCCAGGGTGAGGGAGGGGTGGGATCCGGGACGGGGCTGGGTTTCTTCGTGCAGATACGTGCTGGGACTGCAGCAGTGTCTGAGCGTCATGGCACAGTCCCTGCTGGGGAAGGAAGGCGTGGAGACTCACGTCTTGGGGCACCTGGATGAAGGCGAAGGCATACTCCGTGGCTTGAGCTGGCAGCACGCGAGTGCTGAAGGCAGGTGGCAGGGTGCCCAAGCGGGAGGACGGCAGGATCTCTCTCTGCAGAGGACACACCAGGCCACAGCATCACACACTCGGAGCTCCCTTGCTCTCGGGGGACAACTCGCACGGCCAGGCCCCTAGGGATTCTAACTCAGCGCCTCCATCCCCCACCCCATCCCCCAGGGCTCATTTCCGAGTAGCCACATACACGGACCCGCCCAGTCCGCGAAGCCTGGGAGGTGGGAAGCTGGGCCTGGTGGTGGCACACCCGGTGGCTCCTACTGCATACCCAACCTGGTGCTCAACTCTCATCACTGTCTCCACTTTTCCCCAACACCTTTCCTCTGTGACATGGGCTCCATGACCCCTTTCCCACAGGCTGGGTGGGGGCCCTGGCTGGAAGAGCGCGCCAAGACGAGGGTCCAGGCAGCACCCCACCTGCTAGTGGTTCTGGCTCAGGTGTGTGGGGCAACCCCAGCCTGGCAAGACCCCTTCCTCTGTGTATTGCTGGGTGGTAAGGTGGGAGCGTGGCCCAGCCCTGGGCTTTCTATTAACGGCCCTTCCACACTAGTCCTCAGGAGCGGCGCGGCTCTGAACGACAGCGTTCTCTCCTGCTTACTGCTGGGAGGCTCCCAGGCCCAGCCCAAGGGACATTTCTCCCAGGGTTACCAGCCCCTTCCCAGCAAGCCTGGGTTTGGGATGTGCTGGGGATCAGCACACAAGGACCCAGCTGAGCACGTGGACCAGGGGCCTCCAGGGACCCACTCTTCAGAGACGTTGGGCAGAAGAGGAACCGGGGCTGGGGCTGGGGTCTGGACAGAGGACCACTCAGTGCTCGCAGGCCTCGGACCAGAGATGCCAGTTTTGCCCAGTCACTCAGGGGTCACGGGCCTGTTAGAGGAACGGCAGAGAGGCCCACACACTCACCATCCTGTCAGGGAGGGAGGGAGGGAGGGAGTCTAAAGCTCGGAGGGACCTTGGGGAGAGCAGATGGACTTGACCTAGGGGCCCAATGTGTGGAAGGGTCCCTGGCGGCACTGGGGGCCCCTGCCTTGCGTACTCGTCCACCTCCGGGCCCCCACACTCACGTTGCCGTAGTCGATGTAGAAGACGTGTACTTTGGCAGGAGACTCGACTTTCTCCACTCGGGCGCGGTACCTGCAATGGCATCGCGGGCAGAACTCAAGGGACAGCCCTGAGGAGGCTGGTCTCCCTGGAGCGCCAGCGATGGCAGGGCAGGGGCCACAGCATTTCCCTGCCCAGGTCTCAGAGTGAACACCCATGGGTGCCACAAAGGGCAGTTCTCGGACTCCACAGCTCGGGTGCTGTGGCCACCCTTTAATGGAATCAGAGCATAGCTGGGGGCAGAGGAGGGAGAGGGCAGCGTGTGGAGCAGATTCACGTGTCCTTGGGGCACAAAGCGACAAGACTAATGACTAGATTGATGCCTGCTGTTTAAACCCAGCACACTACCAGCAGCTGTAATTAGCCGGCGGATCTGCCTGGGAGGCCACAGCGGGGAACGCATCCACATCACCTCGTCACCCTGGGAAGGCCATGGGCCCCACGCTTGGTAGATCAGACATAAGTGACCTTCTCGCAGCCTGTGAGCGCTGCCGCTCATGTCCCAGGCAGCTGGGGTGGAGGGTGGCGGCCGGTCTGGGCTCACTGAGCACCAGCCTCCACCCTCACCCCACCCCCTAGCCCCGCCCTGACGTCACTTTTCCCACGTGGGCTGAGGGGGGTGTTGGAGAGCTCCAGCCAGCCAGGGCTCCCCCAAAGGAGTAGGCCAGGAGAGAGAAGGAGGGACCCTTCTTTATGCCAGAGGCTGACTGCAGAAAAACCACGGGTTAAAGCGCAGGCCGCAAACGGGCTGTGGGCCACAAAGAGGGCCGCTCCGGGGAGCAGCCGAGGTGAGGAACAAGCACCCGGTGGAAGCGGCCACTGCGGCAAATGCCTGAGGTCTGGCTAGTGGCTCTGCAGGCCTGGGCCCTGGCGACAGAACTGCTGCTGCTCCTACTTCAGACTCTTTGCCTTGCTCGGGTCCAGGCGGCCTACCATTCTCCGTCTACGAATTTGGCAATGCAGAATTCGCCCCGGCGGGGGGCATAGGAGCCCTCGACGGGAGGGTGGCTGGAGATGTCATTGCGCATGTTCTCCATCAGCTTCTCCAGCTGGGTGCCTGTGGGGAGGTACAGGGAGTGAGACCTGGGTGCCACGTGCCTTGGAGTATCATCTCTAGATGGGGCTGGGGAGTGGGCAGGATGTGGCATGCTGTAGGGTGCCCGTGGCACTGGCTTGCCCCCGTCCCACAGGGAAGTCCTCTTTGGTCCCTGGTCGAGGAGGTTTCACAGTATCTTGCGACACTTCAGGCCTTAGAGGCAGCCAGTCTCCCAGTCTCGGCTCTCCAATCTACTGGCCATGGCCAGAGACGCCCTAGGGAATGTTCCTGGGCTTTGGTTTAGGAGGTAGAGAAAATGAGTGGACACTAAGCAAGGCCAAGGCCAACCAGCCTTCTCCATTCCTACCAGGGCGGGCCCTGGCCTGGGCGACAGAGGCGGTGACGGACAGCAGCCACTCTCTGCAACGTCTCCTGGGGGCAAAAGTGGAGCTGAAGGATGGGCCCCATACGACCCTGGACAAGGAAGGGGCCTCAGAATCTGCGCCGGGCAAGGTGGGGAACAATTCTGGCAGCAGGGCCCGGTCTCAGTCTATTCAAATGTGGACACTCTGACCTGACGCGCCCCGTGAGACACATGCTGAACTGCACCTCCAAGTGCTGCCAGGCTGGGTTCCCACCCTCCCACGCCAACTCACTGCCCTCCTCATTTGGGGGGAGGGAGACCCCTTCCCTGCCTTGTCTTTCCCGAACCACTGCCCCTGGGTCATCGGTCCCTGCTGCTGGTCTGTTTTTCACTGGGTGTGGCAATCCCCAAGGTCTTCTCAGTGCCCTCCCCTGGCTCCTTCCTGCCACAGCCCCTCACCCCTACTCTGCTGAGCCCCCAGTGGCTTCTCCTCTGTGTCCCTCTGGGCCCGACTCAAGCTCTCAGCAGGCCCTTTGCTCCCCCTTCCCTCTCTGAGGCGAGGGCGGCTGGTGGTGGTGAAGGACTCGCCCCCCCATCCTCAGGGCCCCCGGCCACTCTGTTACAGGGGCCTGACACATGACGGCCGTTGGTACGCTTGTCACAGGGGGCCTTATCCATTCCCTGTCTGGTTTATGTTTCTGCCACTACACTGGGAGCTCCTTCGTGGCACAGACCATAGCTCACTCGGTTCTGCTTACTCTCAAGAGACCCAGTAAAGCCCCGGCTGTGCAGGGTGCCTGATGACTGCAGTGCTGAAGAGGGGCCCGCAGGCGTGTACCCTGTCCACACTCTCGGGTCCCGATGCCGGTGTTCACAGGACGGTTTCAGGGACTTTTCAGAAGGCGCTGCTCTCCCCCCGCCCGGCAATAAACCCTCCGTTCTCCTGCGCCTGCGTTCCTCGCCCAGACAGTAAAATTTCAGGGACTAAGAAGCTACCTCTACACAGACAAGGTCCTGCCATACTTGGTCTATTTTTATTATTACTATTATACTTTGCTCCAAGGCAACAGTTCTGCGAACAGGCAAAGCCCTCTGGGAAGTCCTTACACAGAGCCCGGTTGGTCATTTAGAGCCAATGGCAATGTGTTCATCATTTCACCAGATCCTTCCCGAAGGCAGGCTTTAATTAAGAGAAGGGAAACAGGGCCAGAGGATGTCCCTGCCTCCAAGAAGGGTAACAGGTTTCAGGAGAGGGAGGCTGTGTACGCTGAGGTTCATTTTCACGGATCTGATGGAAGGCAGGGTTTTCTCTGGAGCCTACACCTAGCCAGGTGGCGTGCCACACAGCACCTCACTCGCTCCTCCAATCTTCCAACAATACACGGTTTCCCCCAAGTTCTCCTTCTTTCCCTATTATCTGCCCTGGCTACCACTCAGTGCAGTCCTGGCTTCCGAGAGCAATCAGAGACAGGCAGGCAGGGCACAGAGCTGGCACGGGAAGCCTCTGAGATCACAGCCAGTAGGCGGGCAAAGGCCTTGAGCCCCCAAGCTCTGTCTCCTGGAGACTCCGGGGCCTGTTCTTACTCAAGGCAGGTCTACCCAGCAGGACCCAGAGGCCAGGTGGAGCCTGCCTGGGAGCCGGGGTGCCCTGGGCAGGGTCTTCTTTGAGTTCCCTTTCCCCAAGCTCTCCAAGGGCCATTCTCGCTGGCATCTGTGCTTAGGAATAGCTCTCCTTCCTACCTGGGCCACCACCCAGCCTGGAGGCCCCCTCCCGGCTTCAGTCCCAAGGCAATGGCTGGGCCCCCTCTCACCAGGACTACAGCTGGCCACAAGAGAACTGAATCCTTCGGGCTCATCATTTCCATCTCCGCCCCTGCCTGGCTTTGCTCCCCTCCCAAGTACAGCCAGCCCAGGGCTCGAGATGGTCAGTCTTTCCTGGTGAAATGACATTGCCACAAAAGCAGGTACCTGCCTGGGAAATATCATTAGAGGGGAGGCGGCTGAGGAGAGGCTGTTGACAATCTGGAGTGGGCCTGGAGGTGAGGCCGGGGAGGGTGGGCAGAGCCGCACCCTGCCACCTACGGGGCTGCGTCCAGTGTCACCGACACCTTCAGCCCCCTCCGCCCTGTACGGATCTGGCTCTGTGGACTGAGAGCTGGCTCTGAGAGCTTTTTCCTCTGACCTCAACTAAAACGTTTCCCTGCAGAGGGTGGCAATGAGAGGAGGGAGGTCAGGATGGCGAGAGTGAAGGGAGTAAAGGTGGGAAGCTGGGCTGGAGGGGCCCCAGCGCAGCTGCTGTGAGAGCTGCTCTACTGCCCTCTCTCCTCCAGAAGCCTGAGGTCTCTGCTGAGGGGACCCTGGCCACGGTGCGCTGCGCTTGAGGGTAGGAGGAAGGAAGAGGGTGGAGAGGGAGGGTCCTTCAGAAAGACTTTCTGGGGATGACTTCCCCTAGAGCACCCCCAGTTACCGTGGCAACTGGCTACCACTCAGGGCTGTGGCAACCTCTGGAGAAGGAGAAACCCCAGCAGAGACGAGCCCAGGCTCCCCCTCCTCCCCTCCCAAGGAAGCTGAGGGGGAGAGGCACTGAGCTGAGCCAGCTTGTGCTTCCTGACCACACAGAGACAATCTGTCCGTTGCTTCCTGATACACGTTGAGGGCTACAAATCCTCCTGCACAGCCCTGCCAGGGGTGTCTGGGACTAAAACAATTACCTGAGAGTCTCCGAGCACCACCCAGACAAAACTGGTTACCTCACCAGTCCTCAGAGGACCTATTCAGCCTCGCCCGCTCCCAGGCTCACTTGCAGCTGATAAAACGACCTCGGGCCCGGGAGGTGGGCAGCAGCCGCAGGCTATTTTGGGGAGGCCCCCGGAAGCCCTGGGCTGTGTCCCTCCCTCCCACTCAACAGAGGGGCCCCGAGACGGGCCAGATCATGGCAGCAGCCGTGAGGGGCCGCGCCTGTGCGCTCACCCGTCTCCACATCCTGCACGTAGAAGTGCAGGTCGTCGGTGATCTCGGTCACAAACACTGGCTTGTAGCTGGCCGAGCGCTCCTTCTCCTCCAGCACGGGTGCCACCTCCTCCACGGGCTGCTCCTCATAGCGGGCCCAGACCTGCGTGTGCCGTCAGCACAGGGGAGGAGGGCACGAGGAAGTGAAGTCAGAAAGGGTGCCAGGAAAGGGGCTCTGGGCAGGGGGCATCACTGCCCCGGGAAGTGAGTGTGGAGGTGATGTCACCACAGGACGAGCCCCTGGAACCCTCCTACCCCTGGGTGGGGATGGGGAGAGCACTTCCCATCCAGCGGCTCTGACAGGCATCAGAAGCAACTGGGGAGCTTATTGAAAACGTAGGTGCCTGGGTCTCACCCCAGCCTGCCAAATCAGGATGTGCTCTCAGGGTCCCAGGGAAAAGGAATCAAAAGCAAAGTCTCCCCAGCAATTCCCATTCCCACGCATACCAGCGTGTGAGAACCTGGGTCCCCATCTCCCTCCCTCACACCACCCTGTGGGGGTCACTCTGAACTCTCCAGGCCCTCCCACTGTCACAGGGCCACAGGCGCTCCCGAGACTCTCCAAGTGACAGCCCTGGGCCGCGGAGGCGAGGGCTGCCACTGGGCGAGCATGCCTCGGTTCTCACCTCCAGCAGGCTGCTCTGATCCCGGCTCAGAAGCTGGGCCACACCCCTCCACCCTTCCCTCTCCCTCCCTCCCCTAGCCCTGCACTGTCAGGGCTGTAGCGGCTCAGAAGCTGATTCGGGGTGACAGCACGTCAAATCCAATCCTGCGGCCAGGAGATTATCCCAGTAGTGAGGCCTGTCATAGCAGGGGAGGGAGGTGGCTCTCCATCTGAGTGCTGGAAAGGGGGTGGGGGAGTACGGGGGACTGGACCACACACAGGGTCCCACAGACACACACACAGGAATGAGTGGGGTGGTGATAAAACATTAGCCCAAACCTTACATGCTTACTAGGTACCACACTAAACGTTATCCAGGTACTGGCTCATTTAATCCTCACGACAACCGTTTGAAAAGGTATAAACGTTACCCCTGTTTTTACAAATGAAGAAACTGAGGCACACAGGCTTGCAAGATGTAGCAGAACCAGGATTTGAACACAGGCGGCCTGGCCCTAGAGCTCTTCAAGGGGAATTTTGGCAGTGACTGGGCCTCTGGACACAAAAGATAGTACTGAGCAATGGGGAAACTTGTAGGTGGGGAGATGTGGACTCTGGTCTTTTCATTTTGCCCTTTACTTTGCTGTGTGACTTTTGTCAAGTCACATGCCTTCTCTGAGTCGCCTTTTCTTCCCTTGCAAGAGGTGGCAGGGTATGACCACATGATCACGCAGCTAACACGCGGACTCCTGGGGGGCATCAGGAAGCAGCTGAAGGGCAGGAAGGCTGGAATTACTGAACCACTTTGGGCCACACCCGCAGAGGCCATGCTCCTGCCTTTAATGTGGCACGAGTGTGTGTCCTTCCATAGGAGAGGCAAGGGCCCCGAGAAATGGAACGAGCAACAGGGACTTTCTGAGCCCGGGCGAGGCTGCCAGAGGGTGGCGGAGAGGGATGGGAGAGACATCAGCTGGGCCCAAACTTCTGCCCCCTCCCCAGCAGTGGCCCTCCTGACCCGGCAGTCTGTCCTCTGCCCCCTTTTCCCACCACACCACCCTCCAATCTGTCTGCACTCAGTGCCCCTACCCGCTCCAGACCAAGTCAGCAGCCGTCCCCTCTCCCATCGTGCTCCCTCCTTTCCCAGCACACAGCGGGTTGGAGAGGCAGGGCCCGTGTACTGCCTCCTGAGTGGGCCCCCATCCTAACCCCACCCGGCTTCTTCTTCCGTGTGGATGAATTGGGAACAGACTGACAGGCTGAGAGCAGAAACTGCTAACGACTCCTCAAGTAAAGGTGCCTCAGGCGACAGCATCAGGTTTCCTCCTGGGAGAGAGGAGGCGGAGCATCTTCCCCGGCAGGTGCAGGGTGGGCAGCGGGCTAGAGGTCACAGATGATGCAAACAAAGCCTCGGGTTGGCCCTCAGGCCCCTCTCCTACAAGGAGGCAGCAACGGGCCAGTCCTGTCGGTGTCCCACAGCTCCGGGGGCAGCAGGAGGGGAGCACAGGGGTGTATACTGCTGCCTCCTCCTCAGATGGAGGAGCTCCACTTGTAAGACAGGACGGGCTTGGCCCTTCAGTCGTGGAGCCGTGCGGGGTCCCTGCCCAAGCTGGTCAGTGTGGCTTCCTGGTGGGAAGCAGTCAGTCAACTGGATGGGCTTGGCCACCCAGGTCCCCACCCTGTTTGCCCACACTGGCTTCTGTTGCCCCCTGCAGAACCTGGGCAGGGAGGGGACAGACACATCAGCAAGACACCCTCTGTGACCCCTCCATGGCCCTGGCTACAGACACAAGTGGGCAGTGGGCAAGGGAAGCCCCTCCCTCCTCTGCTACACGCTGCTCCGTCGCGCCATTTCCTGTCCTGCTCAGATCGCTTTTGCATTCCGGGGCCAGGTCAGGAGTAGAGGCTGTCTCCCCTCCTGTCCTCACCCTGCCCCTGGCCCTCCCTCCTCCCCGGGGAGCCCTGGGTGCACCTCCTGGCAAACGATGGGCAGTGTGGACCGAGGCTCCACTGGCTGCAGCCTTTCCTTTCTAAATCCTATTTAGTATCGCTGCTCAGGAGGCTCCGGAGGTGGGGCTGGCATGGGGCCAGTGGGGTGGAGGCCTTCAAGCCCGCGTCGGGGAAGCCAAGCTCAGTAAAGGCCAACCAATGGCCAACAGAGCCCTGTCAAGGGCCCTGCTGGGGCACAAAGGGGGAGGGGCGATGGGGGAACAGTCCAGACAGCTGCCATCTGCGGCTCCCTCTTTGGTCCTCAGACCTGCCCAGGATCCCTAAAGGAGGCGGAGAGGGGAGCCCTGCATCAGCCTCCTACAGAGGAAGGGGAGGGCCTGACTAGCCTCTTCATGAGGAGAGGCGTCTGCAAGGCACAGGGAGGAATTAGGCCTGGCAGGGAGGCAGCTAAATTCTCAGGGCTGGGAATACAGCACTGCGGGGTTTCCCCAGACAGACCTGCTCAGAGATGTACACGCACATAATCACACCCACCTAAGACTTCTGCTTGCTCCTCGTCTCACAAAATCTCTCCGTATTACTTTCCTCAGTCAGCTCATAGGTACCACGATGATCTTTTAACCCCAGATGTGCCTGTCTCTCAACAGCTAAGGCAGCTCTCGTGGGGTCACCAGTGGGGCAAGGCTGGGGATCCTGGGGACACCTCAGATATACAGTTTACTGTCCCCCAGAGGACCACCAACTTCTCTGAGTGCAGCTAACTGTGAGGGCCGCTGCAAGGCTCTGCCCACACTATTCCTGGGTCCCGGCCCCACCAGGATAAGGCAAGTCATGTGAGGTCACCCCGGGATCCTCGAAGAGGCTGAGATGTGCGGGAGAGGGACCGAGGAGGCAGGCAGGCCCCCACCCTGAGGGTGGTGCGCCGCATTTTAATTGGACCGGAATAAAACCATGCAGCCTGAGTAAGTAATTAATCCCTAGCAATTACTCCTCAGCACCATCACGTGGCACCCGCGAAATGACGACTTGGGTTCTTTCAGACAAATCCACTGCGTAGTAAACAGCGATGCCCAGTTCAGCACCTAAGCAAGGGACCACCCTCCATCTTTGGCCAGATTCCCTTCTCTGTCCTCTCCCCTCTCAGAGGGGAGAAGATCACTCAGATCTGAAGAGACAGCTTCTCAGCTCAGGTGCTGAGTAGCCAAGGAGCAGGGCCGGGGGGCAAAGATGCTTTCAGAATCTGGGCCTTAGAGGCCGGTGCTCGCCACACGGACACCCAGCTGCTAACTCGTTCAGCCTTTGCACGTGAGGCCCAGCACCACGTCTCCTCCATTTCCACGCGGCGAGCAGAGGACATGGAGGTGGCAGTCTTAAGTTCAGCTGCCACAAACAGGAACTCCAAGAGGAGGCTCCTCTGCTGGAGCCAAGGCTGTCTGCCTCCCCATCAGTCTAGGCAGAGGCTTTAATGTGAGCAGAACTGGAACAAGGAAGGGTGGAAATCTCCTTGGGGGCCCCATGGTGGCCTGCTCACTCCTCCAAGGCATGGACAGTCCCTGTCACCTGTCTTAGCTTTTGGGGCCACCTCTCCCCAGGGTCCTTCAGCCTCCAGTAGGATCGGTCACCTGCCCTAATCTCTAGGGGATGGGAATAAGACATACACAGAGATCCAAGAAGGGGTCCCGGACCGGGCCCCTGGGGGAAGTGATGTGTCCTCTCTCAGAGGACAGGTGGGAAGAGCCGGAGTGGGGGCGAGGCCGAGGGGCCTTCCGGGCCCCAAAGCCCCGACTCCCTGTGGCAGGTGTCTGGGTCTCGGCTCTGAGAGGCGAGTTGTAAGCCAGATGGCTGCCCCATGGGGAAAGAAACGTTTATTCCTGGAACAAATTTATGGCTCAGCATGGCCGTCCCATGAAATCCTCCTCAAACTCAGAGAAGCCCTGACACATTGGTGGCCAGCTGATTTATCCCCATTATCGGTGCTGGGCTGTAAGTCAGTGGCGACAGGCTGGGGGCGGGGGGTGCCGAGCCCGGCTCCCATCACCCAAACCACTGGGTTCTCTAATCGTCCATTTGTTTCCAAAAGCTGCTTTGTGACCCGCCCTCCTTGTCTCCTCAATGCAGTGTCTGCAGAGACTGATGGGCTGTAAATCTGGGTCCTAACAGCTTTATGCATCTCCTGGGGCAGCTTCCAAAATGGGCTTCCCTGCAGGGCAACGTGAAGGAAACTCAGACGTGGGCTGCAGGCCAACGGCCTCTCTGAGAGCACCGGAGGGCAGGGTGCAGGAGGGAAGGCTTCTCGGTCTCCTGCGGCCCAGGGGCTCCAAGGTCACCTTCCAGGCAGCTTCCTGCTCCAGGGCCACCAGAGCTGGCCCAACAGGGAGTGCTCAGAGCGGGTCCGGGGCCATCTCAGCGTGCGGTTCCTGACATGGGGTCTGAGACCAACGCCAACCGGGGTCACTCAGTTGAGGGGTGACAGAACCGCTTCTGTCTGTCGTATGGAGACAGCGGTGCTGGTGCATGGGGGTGGAGGGGAGGGTGAGAGAGGCAGCCGCCTCCTCCCCGGCCAGGCCCAATTCCACAGCCTACCTTCTCTTTCTTCTGCTTGGCGGCCTCCTCGGCAGACAGCAGGGACTTGTAGTAGGAGCTGCGCTCAGCGGTGAAGTGGACCTTGGAGAGCGCGTGCTCCACCAGCAGGACGGACAGGTTGGCGCTGTCAATGTGCAGCCAGCCGATGAAGTTGCCAGCCTTGTCCATGCCCTCCACCTCCACCTCCACCTGGGGAGCAGAGACAGGGAGCATCAGCCTGCAGCAGGGGCCCAGGGTGGGCAGCGGAGGAGAGCGGCCCTGGGCCACTGCCACCACCATCACTCCATGGGACAGGAGTAGCTGCAAGGATGAGTCAAGCAGAGTAGGAGCTTGTGGGAGGCTCTTAGAACACTTCACTTGAGTGCTGTGAGCTGGTCTATACTTTTCAGCCTCTTGCAGCCCAGAACCATTGTTGACAGATACATCACGGACAAAGCAACTTCAAAACTCCCCTCTCTTCTCAAATCCCCTCCCCTTGCTCTTGGCAGAGAGCTACTAGGGTAAACTTCACTCTCCTTAGCTTAAGCAAGGGTGTGTGTGTGTGTGTGTGTGTGTGTGTGTGTGTGTGTGTGTGTGTGTGTGTGTGTGTGTGTGTGTGTGTGTGTGTGTGTGTGTGTGTGTGTGTGTGTGTGTGTGTGTGTGTGTGTGTGTGTGTGTGTGTGTGTGTGTGCGTGCGCACAAGCATGTAGATAAAGGTCAGGGGTGAGACAGGCAGCGGCCATAGCTGTGGGGACATCCCACTCTTCTTCAGCACCCACTGAACCCCAGCTCTGCCCTGAAGACAGGCCCTGGGGGAGTAAGGCAATCCCCGAGGACAGGGGAACTGTGTTCTTCCCGGAAGAGCTGAATGAAGTAATGCTTAATGAAGGTAATGAAAGAGGTGGGATGAAAGCCAGGTGAGGAGAGGAGGGAAGGGGACAGGTGAGCAGAGAGATGTGGGCAGGAAGTACACTACCACATGGGGGCGGGGCGGCTCGGGGGTGATTCCAGCAGGAAGTTATCCCTAAAAATGCGTAACTGGAAGGGTGTGCTCACCACCATCAGCCCAGACCTCGGGGCGGAGTGCTAAGGCTGATCCCCAGACCCTGCAGGATCCCTGCAGAGCCCAAGGGCTCCCGGGCCTCCACCCCTGAGGACTTCCCCAAGACCCAGGACCCCAGACCCGGCATGGACTCTGCTCCCGCCTCACGAAGGCAATGGCCCACGAGGAATTCCTTCTTTGATCCTCTCCCAACCTCTTTCTTCTCCTGCTAAAGGGGCCTGTAAAAGCCTTTGCTGACAAACGTTAAAACTTGTATTAATTTAAACGGCTTCAAGCTCGATTAAGCAATAAAATGAATGTCTAAATACCTGGGAATTCTCTGAAGCCTGGGCTGGAGCCAGTGGCAGAAGCCAAGGGCAGAGGGCTAGGTTCGAGGGGCGAGGGGGGAGGAGAGCAGCCCGCCCACCTGGCGGAGTCCTGACTCAGCAGGGAGAGACGCTGGACACGACTCCCTATAAGCAGACAGAGGCGGCTTGGGCGGCGGAGGGAAGGCAGTGGGGGTGGGACCCTGACTTCTTCCTACTCTTGAACACCCTTCTTCCTACTTGAGGCCCCCCCGTTACCCCTTCAGGTGGAACGCAAGTTCAACGACACCTGAAGCGGGGGTGTGGCACAGAAGGGAATACGCAGAGTTTATGAGAGCTAGAAGAAAAGAGATGTCTTACCCATCCAGTCCAACTTGATTTTGTTGGCAGGGAAACTGATGCACAGACAAGGGAAGTGGAGCTCGCCAGGGTCAGAGCTGAGAGCAGAAGCCAGGCTGCCCTGGTGCCTTCTTTCCCTACCGCCCGCTTGACTTGGGAGCAGAAAAGACCCTCCCCTCCTCTTCCCCCGCAGCCTCTGTCTCAGGAGCAGTCCTTCGTTCCTCCAGGCACACCTCTGATGCCCCTTCTTCGCTTGCCACTGGGTTGAGGCCGGCTCCCTCCACCACCCTGCACTTCCCTGCTACAGCCGGGGCGGGCAGAAGTGTTGGGCTCTGCTGGGCTGGGTCTACCCCACGCGGGCCTCACACCGCTGAGGGCTGGAGCAGGGAGAACCAGCGTCCAGCACCTGGAGGTGGCAAAACGTGTCTCTCCTTTCTCGAATTCTGGCCATCAATTTACTGGAGGACCTGCATTTGCGGGAGAGGTCAGGTGGGCAAAATGGTACTTGATAAAAAGCAGGGGCCCCAAGAGCTCATCAGCCAGTAAGCCACCTGAATTCACTTGAGGTGAGTGACAGACTCCCTGAGGAGCCCTTTGCCACCTTTTAAATGCCCGGGGCGCTGAAGCACTGGGCGCCCCTACAGTGGGAGGGCTAAGGATGGAGGAAGAGGCTGCCAGGCTTGCCGTGGTCAGACAAGAACAGGGATGGGCAGATGATACATGAGAAGACCATCTCCTGCATTTGCCGAGCTTTACCACATGTGCTAAGGCCAAGCAGCAGCAGGTCCCAGGAGAATTCTGGGAAGAGCAGAGGGCTGCCTGCCTCGTGCCTGGGGGCTCACGAGACAACGGGTAGAGTACGGGGTGCTGACGCAGGCTCCCACCACCAAACCACTGGGCTCCTCTGCATTTGGGGGCTCAGGACACACCTGCTCACGACCAGCTGAAAGCAAATCAAACTGGAACAGTTCCTGGACCGACACTGAGCCCAGGCCCATGCCAGCACCCCCATTCCTGACCTCTTGTCTTCCATGTGCTCACTGCCAGGTGTCCTTTTCCTAGAACTGAGGATGGCTGCCCTGCTGGAGCACAAGGCCTCCCTCCAGCCCGAGGGCTTGCGGTAGGCTGGTGTGACAAGAAGCCTGATGGCCTCTCTTGGCACCAGATTCCTGGGATGGAGGCAAGAACCTCAGAGAGATGATTTGCAGAGGCAACTGGCCAGGTACAACCCTTCTCTCCTATAAGGTGCCCACGCTCAGATCCCACTCTACAAGGCCAATGTCGAATTCACATCTCACCCTGAGGCCACAAACCAGATGCCAGCCTCTCAAGGCTCCCACTAGAGGGCGACCCCGGCGACCAGCAGCCACACCTGGGCCCAGACTGCTGGGGAGCAGCCAGGCTCTCCTGGCAGGTGAGCTCTGGCTTTACACTTACCCGGCCGCTCCCTTCCTGCAATCGATCTGTTAACTTGGGCTTGACAAGCCCCTGGGCCCAGCCAGCTGCAGAGGAAAGAAATCTCTGGCCTTGGGCACTGTGCTGCCACCCAATCCATCCTGGGTGTAGAGGGAGGTAAAGCTGTCGCCCCTGGGTCTCTGCTTCCCCTTTTATTACAGCTGCTGCCACCACAGTAATTTCTCAATCAAACAACTGGGCTCAGGGGAAGCTGGGGTGGGCTTAGTGGAGGGATAGGGCTGGGCCAGTGTTCCCGCTGCTCCTGAGACGCTTGGCTTCCGCGGCCTCTCTGCCCTCACCCTGTGCTGTGTCTAGCCTTCTGGCCACGCCCCAGCCTGGATGGGCACAGGGGTTCAGTTTGAAGATCAAAGTCTTGACTCTTTAGCTCTGGGGAAGTTGCATGGGAACCAAGCAGAGGGTTCAGCAGGGCGCTCCCAGGTGGGTATATGTGTTCATCCTTCATCATGTCTCTCTTTCATACTGACTGCTAGGAATCTGTGACTTGACTATAACATTATGTGGGTCCATATCTGTAAAGGCTCTGTTTCTGTGTTCAACGTTAAGACTCAGCCTCAAGACTCAAATTTCTGATATTTTCTCCTAATTAAAAAAAATATATATACATATACACACGCATAGGCTTATATACAGTTATCTGGGGTACTTATCTCTATAAAGTCACCATGAACAAGGAATTAGGGAATCCTGAACCACTGTCCCCAGGGGAAACACAGGGTTAGGTTCCTACAAGACTCTAGTCCCATTTTTATCAACTTATCAAAACATAACCTTCTTCTATGAGTGTTTCTGTTTAAAGACACTGCATTTAATACATATTGATGATTCATTAACACTGAACTCACAGCCAACAGCACTGTAACTCATGCCTGAATAAAGCTTATCTAACACATGGATTTTCTCCTCAAGGCGCATCACAGCCTCTTGTACTCAGGAACACTAGACAGCACTTCAGCGCCATGCTTGGAGGCCATTTTTAACTACAACAAAAAGTGCAAAAACCGGAAAACCGTGGCACTAAATAGACCACGAGGAGGGCACTTGTTTGCAGAATGATAGCTGAAACAAGAAGGCAGAGCCACTGCCTGTGCAGCCTTAGCTGGGAATGTGCGTGTCTACAAATGATCCAAAAAGCACCAGGAGTACTGACTGAGGTTACAAATAAATTTTAGTAATTAAGTGAATTCGCAAATATGGACTCACGTGTAATGAGGATTGACTATATACAGATACACAGACAGCAATTTCCTACAAGCTGCCTTGAACTGTAGACAGGAGTTAGGGGAGGCTCATTCTTGTCAAACACACAAGAAACCTCTTCTGGTTTCTTTCTGCTACCGCAGCATTAATGAGATAACCATTCATGGAGTGTGGTGTAGAGTGCGAAGCGGTATACAGCATGGCTACCTGTCTCTCTGGCATCTTGGAATGTTCCAGGAAGAGATCTGGACTCACCGTCTTCCTTGGGAGGCCTCCTACAGCGGCATGTGACCTCAGGTAGGTCAGGCCTTGGGTGACTACTACAGGCTGCCAGAACACTTCATAAGCATGTGGGCATTTGGTGTGTACACAGGTGGGCTGATAATGGCCTTGAGGGGACCACAGGGTATGTGTACATGTGGACACAAGCAATGTCAGCAAGGGACAGATGATGGCTCTTCTCCTCACTGCCCCTCCTCAACTCTCATACAGAAGCCGAATGCCGAGACCTAGCAACACACGGAGCTGGGGGGAGGAGACTGCCTCCGGAGAGACTGTGAGAAGGGGTGGTGCCACGTGGAGGAGGCGGCTTGGTGATAACTCTGGTTAAGACAGAGCAAGAGGGCTTCCCTGGTGGCGCAGTGGTTGAGAGTCCACCTGCCGATGCAGGGGACACGGGTTCGTGCCCCGGTCCGGGAAGATCCCACGTGCCGTGGAGCGGCTGGGCCCGTGAGCCATGGCCGCTGAGCCTGCACGTCTGGAGCCTGTGCTCCGCAGCAGGAGAGGCCACAACAGTGAGAGGTCCGCGTACCGCAAAAAAAAAAAAAAAAAAAAAGACAGAGCAAGAGCCTAGATGTCCAAAGGTCACACCTGATCCTCAGGCACTGAAGGACACCGAGGTGCTGCCTCACTGTGCACCCCTGCTGGTCTGGTCACCTGCCAACATCTCTTTTCCTGTGCTCTTGATACTGGCAGAGTGGGTGGGGATTTTGTGGTTCTGAACTAGGCCCCGTGAGGTGAGCTCTTCCAGCTTCCACACCACCCTCCTGTGAAGGCTTCCCTAAACCTCAGCCTGCAGTGAACTGAACACCTGGCCTGAACATCTATGGGCTTACTCTCCCTTTGACACGTAGGGGCCAATGTACAGCACAGAGGTTAAGAGCACCAACTCTGGAGCCAAACAAATCCCCCCACCACCTGCATGAGCTCTGGTGAATCAGTTACCTTGGAACTGCAATGGTACCTGCCTCAAAGGATCTGTTTTGACGATAAATGAACTAATGTAAGTATGCTAAACACTTAGAAGAGTGCTTGACACACAAATGCTGCTTCTTCTTCCTCATCAATTATTTACTTCTGGGGAAGGGCAGTTATTTCATTTCAAAATGTCTTTATTCTCCACCTAGACTGTCAGCTCCAAGGCAAGTGAAGCCTGTTCTCTGAATCTGCTCCAGAGCTGGGTGTACTGACTGGGCCATGAGGTGGTAGAAAGAGCATGAATCTTGCAGTCAGACAGACCTGGGTTCAAATCCTAAATCTAGCCGTGAAGTTTTGGTGACGTAAAACTGCTTCCTCTTCCTTCAACTAAGGGCCAGCTGACAGCAGCCAGGCTGGTTACAACCGGCAGCAGCCCTGTGTGGCTAAGCTCAATTCCCTTGGTTCTTAACACCCAGAGTGGGAGCTGAGGGAAGTTCAGGCTGACGGGAAAACCTAATGAGTGACTGTCCCCAAACCCAGCTGAACAAACAGATGCCTTTCTAATCAGTGGAGGGGGGAGGGATCCTTCTCCACCACAGGGCCGATGGGGGATGTGGCCCAGCCAGCCATGCCCAGAGGGGGAGCAGCTAGCCCCACTGGGCCCGGGCTGCCTGCGGGGCCGGGGCAGCCAGCAGGCCCTGCTGCCTCACAGCGGGACACGTCCTCCTGATCCCAAGCACATTAAGGTGCCACTAATGAAACTGTTCTGGCTTATTTACCAAATTAATACAAATGGCACAGGCTGTTAATTTGCACATCTCCTAATTACTGAGGAAGCACTCCCGTCCCAGGCAGCACACACACCTCAGTGCCCACCCCAACAGGCTGTGGTCTCACCCTCAGCTGCGGGTACGCAGGGAAGGGCAGGACGGGAGGAGGAGAGAGGAGACCCTGAGCAGTTCCCGCCCTCCACGGCTGGAAGCAACCCGGGGAGGGAAGGTGGCAGTGGCCCTGAACGTTTTGTTTCCCACAGCCCTCTTCTCAGCGGCTGGAGCGTCCTGGTCTCCCCCCGCCCAACCCCATCCCCGCGCCCCGCCACTGGTCCCCTTCTGGATTCTGTCCAGCTTCTTAACACAGTAACTACTTCGATCAAACAGGCGATGGGGGCGGAGTCATTCTTCCACTCCAGGCAGTGAGGCACAGGCTGCCGGGGTGCAATGCCGGGCCAGCCAGGCGAGGGGGTGTGCAGGAAGCAGGAGAAACAAAAGGCAGACCGGGGCTGATGTTCTTACAGAGCCAGACAGGGGCTGATGTTCTTACAGAGCCGACGACGCTAACCTCTCCTGGCCCCCCAGCCAATCAGCCTTCTGAAAGAGTACTGTGTGCTGGAGAAGAAGACCAGATAGCTCAGCTGTAAGACCACAGAGGAAATTTCAACCACCTTGCGGGGTTCATTCAGCTGTCCCTCTCCTGCTCCAGGAGCCAAGCTGGATGCCCAGGGCTCTAAGTCTCGGGCAAAGCTGGAAACACGCAGGTCCCCTCCTGTAGCCTTCTTCATGGTGGGGTCGGGGGGAAGTGAGCTGGAGGCCGCCTCCACGGAAAGGCCAACCTAACTGAGGCAGCCAGGGGCACTTAGGGCGACGGAATTTAAAAATATTGGACCAGGTAGGACATACAGCAGGGGGCGTTACGCTCCACGTGGTGACTCAGGGCAGCCAAAGGAGGCACAGCACAGAGGGGATTTTTGGCAATGCGGGAGGGTGGGGAGTCTCCCCTCCCATATAACCCACCTTCCCCTTTTTACGCGTTGGGAGGATGGAAAAGAGGTACAATCTGCCCCGGGAGAGCGTCTTGGGCTCTCTCTTGTGCAGTGCCTGAGGCAACACAGGAAATTACTGAGCCTCGGCCCCAGAGGCTGGGAGGCTGTATGTAGACTGCCTGGAAAACAGCCAAGGGCGATGCTCCCTTCCCCAAGGGAGGTGGCTGCCTCGGGTAGGACAGGTGATGCCAGCTGGGCAAGAGCAGCAGCTCAGGACACGCCTGCCCTGGGGCATCTGGAAAGGAAGACTTCCTGCACAAGGGGTGGCAGAGCGGGGAGGGGAGAGGTGCTGGCTGCAGGTTCCTCCAGAAGGTGCAGCAGGAGCACGGATACCTCGGGGGAGGTGACATCATCGGCCCCCACGACAGGCAGAAGCCTCCGTCCTTTCCATATGCTGTCTGGTCCTAGCCCTGCTTTAAATAACCCCAAAGCCATCAGTAACAAGCCTGGAACTGGGAACAAGATAGGAATGAGACTTGGATGGCGAGAAGGCATTGAGAAGCATAGCAAAAACCCTGGACTGAAACAGCGATCCAGGGACCAGCTCTTCTGGGCTGGGGTGTCACACCCTCCTCCGGGCTGTTTCCCCACATGTTAGTGAGAGTTGAACCCGGTTTTTAAGGTTCTCTCTGCTCAGAACGTCCTAAAGTATGAGCTGGGCTTAGGGGTGGTGGCCCTCGTGGCGCACCAGTATGACTGGGAGTCGATGAGGGAGAAGACAGACAAGGGGTTACGTGGGAGAGAAGGGCAGGGGGGAGGCCCACAGGCGCATCGGCAAGCCCTGAGGGAGAGCCTGCAGAGAGGAAGAAAGGCACTCCAGCTCTTCCCAACCCGCACGTCCCATCCAGAGCTTCCTGCAAGAATGTGAGCAGAGATGCAGGGTGACCAGAGTGCAATTGAGCCTCCTTTTCCTGCCCCGCAGAGGTAGCCACGCCGCCGGAGAGCTGGGCTTTCCACCATCACTGATGCTGCATGAAGGCTGTAAGGTGCTGCCACAGCCGGAGCCGTGAACTTGAAGAGACACCTCACCTTCATATGGTAGCAGCCTAACACGGCGAACTCGTCCCCTCCACTCTCGGCCACACGCAGACACACGGTTGTCCTTCAGAGACGAAGAGCATTAACACAATGCAATTAATAATGTAACGCTCCGGAAGCCGCAGAGGCAGTGCCTATGAAATGCCTCCTGGGTCTCACTACCGCCACCCGCTGGCGGGGAGCGGGCAGGTGAGGGGCAGAAGCGGTACCGAGCTCCCCTGTGCTCCTGGAGTAGCAGGGCCCCAGTCCCCACCGGCGCCGCTGCTACTAACCCCTCATCACCTCCAGACCAAATGATGCTTTCAAGCCTGACCCGCAGCGCCAGCTGTTCCCAGAAAACCTCTTTTCTGACATTTGTGCGCTCATCTAAGCCAAAGCCCTAGGAATGCCTGGAAATCAGGCTCGGGTTGGCAAGAGGGGCCAAGAGGCTCCTGGAAATTGAGGGAAGGCCGGAGCGCTGGGCAAGGTGGCTCAGCTAGAAGTTCGGGGCTTCCTTCTCTCTCTCCTTGAACACCTCAGGGATGAGGGGTGGGACGGCAGAGGTGGGGGGTCGGGGGGCAGCTCCTGGTCCCGCCTGAGGTGGAGAGGCAGGAGCCGAGGCGATCAGCAGCATCTGAGTCTGCTGGGAAATGCAAACCTGCTGACTCCAGGCCTTTTCAAGCGGCAACGCAGTTTACAAACTGACGCAATCTGCTCCTCTGGTGCAGACAATAAGGAAAGCAGACTGTTCATCTTCCCAGGAAAACCTGGGGCTGGAAGCTGGAGGGAAATTTAACTCTCTCTTCCCTGAGGTTCAGGCAGGGAATGTGGTGGAACTGGGGGCCCTCGCTCTGCCCCCACCCCTGTCCAGGGCACCACCACTGACATCCTTTCCCACAGGTTTCCCGAGCCTGAGGCAGGCTTTGGAATCCCTTCTGGAAGTGGGGCGCACCTGAGCGGCCCCACTCCTCCTCATGTTCCCGGCTGATGTGGAGAAGAGCGGTCCCAGCCAAAAGGAGCGGCGAGGACTGCTCTTCATCTGGGGCCCCACACAGCATCCTGGGCCCCGGCCCTTAGCTTGGGCCAGGGAGCCAGCCACAGTGGGTGTCCTCCCAAGCCCGGCCGGGGTCTCTGAGGCTGCCCCCGAGCCCTGTAGGGACTGAGCTGGGGTGAGAAGTCAGTTGGCCTTTTCTGTCAGAAGAAATTAGTGTGTGTAGGACCTGTGGAGGAACTGTATGAGGCTGTCAAATCTCTGACCTGAAAGTAACCAAATGTTGTCCAATCGGGTCAAATCCGAATGCCAGCTCCCTCTCTGTAGGCACTTATATCTTCCTGATGCCAAGGCCTGCTCTGGGGCACGTGTACTCTGCTTTGCTGAGCCCAGGCTTTATGTGAACTGCTGTGGGTTTCTATGTGGACCCACACTTTGCCTTCATAAAGCACTTACGGTGGCATCAGTAATCGTTTCTTTCCCTTCCACCCTGGAGAAAAAGAACCTGGCTCTAGGGAATTCCCTGGTGGTCCAGTGGTTAGGACTCCACGCTCTCATTACCAAGGGCCTGGGTTCAGTCCCTGGCTGGAGAACTAAGATCCCGAAAGCTGCGCAGAGTGGCCAAAAAAACCCACCTGGCTCTAGATCACACCCTCACCTGCTTCCTGGGGCACCTGTTTCTATCAGTCACCTTCTCCTATAATCAACCACCCTGAGTCCCTTTCCATCAGCATCTACCTCTTTGCCTACAAATATCCTGCCCATCCTAGAAAACCTTGCTTTGACCTCGCGTCCCATCCACTCGACCTCCTTCTCTTTACCCAAAGAGTATTCACCTCACTTCCTTTCACTTCTCCATCCAACACAGCTGGTCATCACTGTCGACATTCCAATGTGACCACCACTTCAAAGGTCACTCAAGACCTCTTAACTGCCATTTTACTAATTTCTTTTCAGGTATCTGACAAAGCTAAGCACTCCCCCTTCTATTTGGAAACTCTTTCCTAAGGCCTCTGTGATTCCCAGTCTTGGCGTCGTCTCCGTGATTTCTTGGTTTCAGTTGTGAATCTTTCGCGCCAACACGCCCCTTGAATGTGGATGTTCCCCAGGGGCCACCTGAGGCTGTGGACAATTTCCGTCCTGCATGGCTCAGAGTCATGACACCACCACTCCTGTTTCCAGCCTAGCCCTCTCTTCAGGATTCACCTCCACCAGATAAATTTCAACGAGTCCAACCCTGAATCTACTATCTTCACGATAAAAGCTGCACTTTCACCTGCATTTCTTATCTCACTCAGTAGCACGAGCAGCTTAGAAATCATCCTCGACTCCTTTTATATTCACAGTCAATCTCCAGGTCACAGTGGTCCTGCTTCATAGACATCTCTTGAATTCTCCCCCTCTTCTTTAATCTTATCGCCACTCCCCGAGTTCAGGTCCTGGCTGTGGGTGACAGCCCCTCACTGGCATCCCTGCCACCAGCCTCGCCAGTCCCTAATGGCTCCTGGATGCTGCTGCAGTGTGTGGCTTATCACAGGCTGTGCGGTACAGTGGTTAGATGTGGGCTCTGTAGCTAGACCATCTGGGCTCACATCTGGCTCTACTACTTACCAGCTGTGTGGTCCTGAGTGGGTTTTTAACCTCTCTGGGTCTCAGTTTTTTCCTATTTGTCACATGGGCATAATAATGGCGCCTACCTCAAAGGGTTTTTTGTTTTTTTGTTTTTTGGCTGCGTTGGGTCTTCGTTGCTGCGCGCGGGCTTTCTCTAGTTGCTGAGAGTGGAGGCTACTCCTTGTTGCGGTGTGTGGGCTTCTCATTGCAGTGGCTTCTCTTGTTGTGGACCACGGGCTCTAGGCACGAGGGCTCAGTAGTTGTGGCTCGCGGGCTCAAGAGCGCAGGCTTAGTAGTTGTGGTGCACAGGCTTAGATGCTCCGCGGCATGTGGGATCTTCCCGGACCAGGGATAAAACCTGTGTCCCCTGCACTGGCAGGCTGATTCCCAACCACTGCGCCACCAGGGAAGTCCTCAAAGGGTTTTATTAAAGAATAAATGAACAGACCCAAATTAAGCACTTAAGAAGAGTCTGGCACATAGTAACTTCTCAATAAACGTTGTTACTTTGCAAAAAACCCCAAATTGGATCAATTTTTCCTTTGCCGAAATCCTTTTCTTGTTCTCTACCAAAGTTCAAATTCCTTCGTACAGTAGAGGATAAGCTCCTTATAAAACTGGGTTCTTACTGGTCTCATCTTCTACCATTGTGGCCCTCATTCTTTTGCTTTTGCCACGCCAATCCACCTCCAGCTCCACACAGATGCATCGTCCCAGGCCTCTGTACAGGCTACTCCCTCTGGCGAGAATGCTTCTTCCTATTACTACACCTGTGAACTCCTACTCTACCCACCATTAAGATTCTGCACACTTGAACCACTCCTTTATATACTTAATGCTTTTCCTCACAGCACTTTGTTCATACCAATATTAACTATAGTATCGTATGATGGGCATTTATTAATGGTCCACCTTATTAATGGCACATGGTAGGCACACAACAGATAGACGATGAAAGGGAAAAGTTCCTAGCTTCTCCAGACCCCTGGCAGAAGGAAAGTTCCCGGGACAGAAAACTGTCTTTGGGGAAGTCCAGTGGCACCCACCTGACTGGAAAAGGCCTGTTTCAAGAACCCCTCTAAGGTGACAAGGCTGTCCCACAGCTGCCGCATCACAGCAGGTCTGCTCATAGGAGCCAGAGGGGCAGAAACTGGCTTCGGTCAGTACGGCCAGCAGTGATGACTCAGAGGCACCCAGACGTCACGAGCAGAAGGGGCTGCTTTGCACTTGGCTTTGCCTGTACTGAATACAACTGCAGCGAGCCTGGGCTCTTCTCTTTATCCAGGCAGGAGCGCAGGCAGCAGCTGCATGGGCCTCCCCTGGTCTACACACCCCCCACTCCTGGCCACCACCCCTCAGCAAGGCAGGGGTAGGAGCGAAAGCTAGAGGAAGAGTTACGAGGACAGGACAGGGCCCTGACCACCGTCAGGTGCTAAATCCTCCAAGCCAGGGGCTGGCCGTGCCCGTCAGGCCACGGTCAGCTGAGGGAACATCTGAGCACAGGGCTGAGAAAGCCTCAAGGTCTCAGGCCCTTCTAGGAGAACATGGACCCCAACGAGGAGAGGCAACTGCGCCTGGAATGGAGGAATCTGGGGTGTGGACTGGGAAGCCAACTCCTGGCTCGGACCCTTCAGAGTCGTCAGAACTGGGCTGTGGCTGGGGAGGCCACCCAAAGGCAGCCGGGCTGGGACAAGAGGGTCCAACGCTGAGGGAAGGGGACACGGGGCTCCTTCTCTTTCACCATCACCTGGTCTCTTGGCAACAGGGCCACAGACACCAAGCCCTCTAGCAGGCCACAAAAAGGCACCAGAGAGAAGGACTGAACAGAGAGAAGTTCCACACTGGCAGCCAGGGACCAGGCAGTTTACTCGTTCCATTGAACTGAATATAGGAAATGGCAAACAATGTCGACACAAAAACACAGAATGCTCATCCCTGACTAACGTCAGATCAACTGCATGAAAGCACAGCTGAAGGCACTGAGAGGATCAAGGAGCACTGTACCCAGAGGGGGACCCTCTGCCACCCCGCCTTTCCTTTCCTCCTCATGTCTGCCTCATCATCCGGCCAGCTAAGAAGGTACCATCTCCTCTGGGCTCCTCTTATGCAGCCCCCCACTCCTGTAGTCACCTGTGTCCTTCCTTAAATCCGTCCCCACCAGGCTGTACATCGTGTGCGCTGTGTGCGACTACCCAGGTAGGGCACCGTTTTCTGATGCACACGAAGGCCATGCGCTAGGGGGCCAGAAGCCCTGCTGACTTACATCCCTGGACGGGCCACAGAAAGAGTCCTGTCCTCTCACCCCACTAAGGAGCTGCTCTCTCAGGCCCAATAGAGAGGAGATCTGGGCATTTGGGGGGACTCTGCCCATGCCTGATGCACGTTCCCAAACTCTGTTTCAAACCTACTGTAACACAGTAAGGAAAATAAAACACCTTTTGAGATGCTACAGAGCCCCTGCAACTGTAGTCTTTGGGTCCTGGCAGAGCCAGTGGGCTAGGGCTGCCGTGTGTTCACCCTCCTGTCATGTGGGAAAACTGGAGTCTTGCTTTGTATGACCTGGAGGGCCCGTGATCTCTCTGGCCTGTCAGTAATGCAAAGAAAAGCCCGTGGGTAAAAGCCACCCGTTATAAGGTCTGAGTGCATACAGCTGAGACTGGGATAAATGCAGCCTGCCAGAGGCTAGATCGGCCTGGTTAATGACCCTGGCCCCTGCACTCTTCTATGGGTTGAGGCTGGGTTTCCTCACTGCTAACGACAATTTTAAAGTGGCACTGCTTACACCGTCAGAGCTGAGCTCTCATATGCCATGAAGCCTCCCCAGACTTCCCGGGCAGGGCTAGAGTTTGCTCCCTGGCCCCAGCTGCCTCTGCCCAAAGAAAGGCTGCGAGTGATGGGCAGGGGCTGGCGTGAGTATTCTGACCCCTCTGCTTCTCCACGCTGGGACCGCATTCCCACTTCCTCCTCCACCGGCAAAGGCTCCTGATGCTGCTGTGGGCCTTGAGTCACCTCCTGAAAGTTCCCAAAGCCACAGGAAGGAGATCAGAGCAAGAGAGGGTGGAACATTAGTGGTAGGAAAGGACAGTATGTACGATGGGTCAGCAGCTTGGTCTTGACGCGATTGTCTGTCCATCCTCTTGACGGGAGCCAGGGTCCCATTAATCACAATTATTTCTCTTGCTCCCATTTCAACCAAATGTCCCCAGTACAGTTCAGCTTAATGAGGCCCCAGGAGCTAATGGGTAGCCCCTCAGTGCTACCATTTGCTCAGGCTGACTGTGCCCTGTTCCCAGGCAGGGAGTAGCTGTCCTGGGTGCCCCCCGATGGGGCCAAGGCAGCCGCATTTGCCCTGCTCCACCTCCCAATTTGGCCGCACTAAGCAGACTTCCACTGACAACTGCTCTCTGCTCCACGTGGGGAGCCCTCCTCCAAGATAGGTATGTTCTAAAGTGGAGACAGGAAATGAAAACGTTCACTATCTCCAGCTAAGATTTCCCAGAAGTCACAATTAAGAGGTTTTAAAGCGAATCTCTTTGACTCGGAGAAGCCCAGTGAGCCTGACCTTTGCCTAAGCCTAACTGCCTGTTGAAGGCTGTTCCGATACAGCTACTGCTGCCAGTGTGGCTTCTCCCACCATGGATGGACTTCCTGCCACAGTGCCCTCGGAAAAAAGCTTCGAGACTCCGCCACTCAGTGGAAATACCAGTTAAGAATTTGATTTCTTTTAATGCTATTCGGAGGTGCTCTCAATTGCTCGCTGCTCCTGAGGGGCTGCCTAGAGCCAGTGGGCAGGAAAACACAGAGAGGGAAGGTCAGGAGGAATAAAAAGGAAGTGAAAGGCCAGCCCTGTCCTCTAACTTAAGCAGGTCCTCACAGGGATGCCTCAGGGAGGACAGAGAGAAAAAGAAAGGCTAAGAGGAGATTCTTAGCATCTTGTACCTTCTCAAAGAGAGAATATACAAACCAGGGCTCACACCCCCCCATCTCCCCAACCTCATTTCCTCTTACTCCCCATCAAGGACCCTCCACCCTGGCCCTGCTGATCTGCTTGCTGTGTAAGCTGCCCAACCCCACCTGGCCTCCCGTAACCCTGCCTGTCCCCAAGGCCACGACCCTGCATCACAGCTGGAAAAGCCAGATGAGCAGCAACCCCTGCACTGCCAGGGGAGGTGCAGAGGTGGCAGAGCCCACCCAGAGACGTCTGCTCGTTTACCAGTAAAGAAATGCTAAGGCAGGAGTTCCCTGGTGGTCCAGTGGTTAGGACTCCATGCTTTCACTGCCGAGGGCCCAGGTTCGATCCCTAGTTGGGGAACTAAAATCCCACAAGACCTGTGGTGTGGCCAAAACCAAAAACAACAACAAAAAATAAATGCTAAGGCAACCCCTTTCAGGAAGTTTCTGCCCAGGAGTGGAGAATGAAAACGTGTGAAGCTGTTTGTAAGGGGCGACCTCACACCACTTCTGTCCTCCAGGAAGGCTTCCCTGATTCACTCTTCCTAACAAAGAACTCCATCTTACTGCCCATGTCCCGAATCAACTGCTCTACCTTGTCAACCCATGAGCTTTTATGTTACGGCCTCTGAATGAGGCTGTAGGCCTGTCTCCTGTCAACCTACCCCCAGTCCCTACAGCCTGTCCTGAGCAGCAGGATTCTAGGCGGTGCTGGAAAGTGCATGATGGAGGAGGATCCTGGCCTCCCGGGAGAGGATGTGCCTGGCAGGGCTCTGTCGTTTCCGGGCAGCACTTTCTACATGGCTATATTCCTGGTTGTTGTGCAGAGCTTCCCTAACAAAGACAGCTTCCAAGGCCAGGAAGGCAGCAGAAAACACAGGTTAAAGCTATAATGGGGTACAATGTACCCTGCAAGGGGAGATGGCTGTGGTTCAGCCTTGCATCTCTGAAAAGACCCAGCAGGGCTGGAGAAGGACCAGGAATGCCGAGTTGAGCTGATTAAAAGAGAGGAGAATGTCCAAAAGTGATTAGGATTCTTCAAAATGGGAAGACAAATGCTGAAGGAACTGAAATGGATAACCAACATGAAGGATATTGGACTTCCTTGGTGGCGCAGTGGTTAAGAATCCACCTGCCAAAGCAGGGGGACACGGGTTCGAGCCCTGGTCCGGGAAGATCCCACATGCCGCGGAGCAACTAAGCCTGTGTGCCACAACTACTGAGCCTGCGCTCTAGAGCCCACGAACCACAACAACTGAAGCCCGTGTGCCACAACTACTGAAGCCCGCGCGCCTAGAGCATGTGCTCCGCAACAAGAGAAGCCACTGCAATGAGAAGCTTGGGCACCGCAACGAAGAGTAGCCCGTGTTTGGCGCAACTAGAGAAAGCCTGCCCACAGCAGCGAAGATCCAACGCAGCCATAAATAAATAAATTTATTTAAAAAAAACCAAACATTAAGCATATGTAAAGAGCCCTAGGAATTACTGTCATCAACCAATCAAGAAAGAGTTATTTGGCATCTACTAAATAGAAAAGCAATGCATCAGGCCCTGCAGTAGACCCAAATGGATGAAACAAATAACTTCTGTCTTCAAAGAACTTAAGATATGGTGAAGCCACATCATGGCAACCAGTGACAGAACGCCACATGACCACCGAGCGGTAGCACAGACAGCAAATACTGGAGGGGCTCAAAGAAGAGAGCCAGCTCTGAGGGCTGGAGAGTCGGGACACTCTCCAGGGAGGGGAGGGGCCGGGCATCACAGGCTGGGCGGGACATCACAGGCAGGGGCAAGGCAAACACATGCTAGTGTGCAGAATGACTCAGGCCGCACTTTGGAAATAATGCATGACTGGTAGGAAGGAGCAGGAAGGAGGGTAGAATTTCTGGATAGAAAGGGAGGCTGAAGTCAGTGGAGGTGCAAGCAGATGTTAGAGGGACGAGAGAGAAGGGATGACAGAGAGAGCAGAGGCCACGAGGCGGTGTGTGCAGCCCAGAAGAAGAGCTCAAGAGGATGGCCTAGAGGGACGGGGTGGGGGGTGGGACAAGTCATCCCTCCTGACACAGGTCTGGGACGGATGAATTGGGGGTGGATTCTGTACATTCTCAGGGAGGCAGAAAGGAAAGAAAGAAGGGTAGGAACCTAAACAAGATGCACAAAAACCCTGTTACAGTCATGACAGTTGGGAGGCAGGGATGAGAGAAATGAAAAGGTGTAGTGGCAGCTCTTCAGTGGACTGTGCTGACTAGAGTCAGATCGCACTGGGGGGAGACAGGAGGCAGAAGGAGGGGACAAAGGCAGATGTCCCAGCCTGGACCAGGCTTGGTCTGTTAGCATGAGTTTTTACTCCTTTCTTGCAAGACAGACAGCAAAACGCTTTGTGCTCAGTCCTACCTCCACCCATCTGCCTCAATCCCAATGTTTTCTCCTGATTTGGGGGACCTCATCCACTGGCAGAACTGTACCGTGGTTACCAGTGAGAGCTCTGGAGCCAGACTATCTGGGCTTGAATTCGGCTTCTGCCATTTAGTAACCCTAGGTGAGTTATTTTAAGCCTCTGCTTCAGTTTCTCCAAACTGTGACACGGCAGTAATAAAACTGAATGCCTCCCTCCTAAGGAAAGTGTGAGGTTTAAACGAGGCAGCCCTCAGAACAATGTCTTGCACACAGAAGGCACTCAATAAACGCTGGCTCTTCCTATTGGGTCAAGCACATAGAGTGACAACAGAAACACATTTTGAGTGCACCCAGGTCACGGAGTTCTCTAAGGGAGAAATTAGGGGCTTTTGGCCAATACACATTCTAGCTTACTTGGTCCAAGCCTTGGCAGGGCCTATGTGACTCACAGAGCCACATGGGAGCTTTCCTTTGAGAGAGGAGGGGGTCTGAACTAGAGGTGCTGAGTTCAGCCTGGTGCCCCGGCGGATGCCACCTGACCAGCCCGGTCTGAACCCTGGCGATTGCCCCGTTCAGCTGAACCAGCAGAGCTTTCCAAAGCTAGTGGAAAATGTGGATTTGCTTCTCTAGTCTCATTTCCTACCACCTCTTATCCCTCTTCTACTTACTACTTGGACTCTTTGATCTGGGCACACAATGCTATGTGTTCCCTAAACAGACACGGAAATGTCACCTCGCTGTGCCTTGGCACATGCTGTCTGTGGCACAATTTCCATTTCCCAATTTCCACTCTTTCTTTCTTCCTTAGTAACAGGCATCCTTTTAGTCCAGACATCAGTGTGGCCAGCTTAAGGACTGTCCCCTCTCTCACACCACTGAGATTCAGTTGAGACATTTAAAAAAATTTATTTATTTTATTTTTTTGGCTGCGTTGGGTCTTTGTTGCTGTGCGCGGGCTTTCTCTAGCTGCGGAGAGCTGGGGCTACTCTTTGTTGCGGTGCGCAGGCTTCTCGTCGCAGTGGCTTCTCTCGTTGTGAAGCACGGGCTCTAGGCGCGTGGGCTTCAGTGGTTGCAGCACGTGGGCTCAGTAGTTGCCACACGCGGGTCCTAGAGTGCACGGGCTTCAGCAGTGTGGAGTGTGGGCTCAGTAGCTGTGGTGCGCGGGCTCTAGAGTGCAGGCTCAGTAGCTGTGGCACACGGGCTTAGTTGCTCCGCTGCATGTGAGATCTTCCTGGACCAGGGATTGAACCCGTGTCCCCTGCATTGGCAGGCAGATTCTTAACACTGCGCCACCAGGGAAGCCCTCAGCTGAGACTTTTAAGTGGGAATTCTAAGAAAGTATTTGCTCTTGCTGGGCTTTCTCTCTTTCCCTTGGCATCCCGTCAAGAAGGAAGATGTGAATGGCTGGAGCTCCACAGCCACCTTGGATCTCGAGAATGGAATTCACATGCTAAGGGGAGCTAAGCAGGAGTTTGAAAGGGGCTCAGATCCCTGTTGACACTGGGAGTCACTGTACCTGTTCAAGACTGCCTGTGTCTGGACTTTTTTTTTTTTTTTAATGAGAAAAGAAGTAAACTTCAATCTTGTTTGAAGCAAATGTGGTTTCTGGTCCATATCAGCAATTGAATGCAATTCCTAACCGATGCACTGGTACCTCTCTCTGGAATCCATGTCCTCCTTCTACCCTTGGCTTGGCTGATGTCTACTCATCCTTAAAAAATTGGCCTCAGCAGTACTTCCTTCAGGAAGTCTTTTCTGAATCCCCTGTTGTACTCTGAGAGAATCCTGTGAGTTGCAGAGCAGGTATCACCCTGCACTCTGATGAGCTCTTGAGCCTGCCAACTCCTTGATGGCAAAAAAAAATAGCTTACTTGACTTTGTGGTCCCAATTCCTAGCATGGCACCTGACACAGTAGAAAGTCAGTACATGCTTAGTAAATGAAAAGCAAATCCAGATGCCAATCACTGGCACTCAACTATTGATTTATCTTGGCCTTTAAGAATGTTTGATTCAGAGAACATAAGAGGAAGATTATCACAGAGAAACAAGACCTTTCCTTCTTCTTATTACTGATCCAAACATAGTCCCTGCATATAGTTCTGGGGAAAAGGCCTGCTCTGAGGACCCACCACATTATGGCCGTACCCTTCTAGTTACTGCCTTGAACACAGGTTCTGTCTGACAGCAGGGCTAGGCAGGGGGTAGATCACAAATGCCCCAGGCGAGAAGGTACCACAATTTCCACTTCCACATCTGAAGACCAATAGCTCCGTATCAGAGGGAAGAGGGAGGGGAATTAACATTTATTGGGTACCTGCTGTGTGCCACACACTGAATTAGGTTCACAGTCACGCATGTTGCCTTGTTAATCCTCACAACCTTTTTATGCAGTGATTATTTTTAGTCTCACTTTTCTGATAAGGAAATGAAGGCTCAGAGAGGTTAAAGAAATTATCCAAGGTCATTTGCTAAGTACAGAAGCCAGAATTTGAACACAGTCCTGTGTAACTGCAGAGCCTGGCTCCTGTCACTAACCAGAAGGCAGAATGGTTGCTGACATGCAGGAGAATGGCACTCCCAGATGTCTAAGAGTTTCCTGGAACCCTGCCCCAGGGAGTGGTTGGCCCATTAGAGGCCGGGAGGGGGGATGAAGGCATGCTGAGAAAGGCCAGGAAGTGGACCTGGGGAGAGGCATCTGTCTTCCTGCTGGCTCTGTCTGCTCTGCTCTTGGGCTGAGGGGTGATGTGTCAGCAGAGAGGAAGAAAGTCATTAAGAAAGCCGAGGTTCCCCTCCGCACAGATCTGCCCGAGCTTGTTTCCCCGATGATCCCACGCTGAGCACTCTGGTTAGTGGTGTTCTGGGCTCATTACCCTCTGGGACTCGCTGCACCTCTTCTCTGTTGGTTGCTCAGCATGAGCCCAGCCTTGGGGAACTCATCACTACCTCTCCCACTGCCTGGGAGAGCCACGGGCTGTAACCTATTCTCTTGGGCCTGCATCAGGAGGCGGTCAGGCTAGAGCACCCCCTTGCCGCTTGTCCTGTAGGTTCCACTGCTCCCATTTCATTCCACCCCTGCTGCCCTGGACTCCACAGAGGAACGCTAGAGCAGACATCCAGAGACAGGCTCTCACCTCGGAAGCTACAGGGGCTCCTTTAAATCCCTGTGGTGGGAACATCAGCCACACTGAGAAGCCAAGGACACGGGAAATTGCTCTGGGAGAGCTGCGGGGGGAGGGCCACAGGCAGTGGAGAAGGTAAAGATGAAGGACGAGGTGAGCCTGGCACACCTTTCCGCCTGCCTCCCAACCCCCGATTGGATCTGCCCTTTCAGTCCTTTGATCAAAACAAAATCCTTCTGGCTTCCCCAACTGAAAACTAAGTTTATAATTGAAAAGCCCAGAGAATTTATTGCTGTGGAGATGAGGAAATGTAAACCTCATAACCTTCCCGCAGGCCAACAGATCAGGCAGATATCCATCCTATTAGAATAACTCTCCTCTGCAGATATCCATCTTATTCAGCTAAATGGTGAAGAAAGCCTGTCCCCACACCACAGAGATGCTGTGTGTATTGTTTTCTGCTCACCTCTCTGAGTACATTCATCAGCCCATTTTGATTCCTCTGCTGAAATCTGCCTCAGAATTACAAACTGCCGAGTGGCAACAGAGGTTTTAAGTTAAGCATTCCCGGGCGTAGGTGAGCTCGGGAAACGGCGGGTTGAAAGGCAGGTGGGCAAGATTTAGCGCTTCGTGTGCGGGGTGGGGGAGCTGAGGCTCATCCACAGGTCTGGATCCAGCTGGGGATGGGGGAGCCGGGAGAGGGGGCAAGGAAAGAGGGCAGGGAGGAGGAGTTTACAAGCTCTCTGGTCAAAGGGCCAGACACGCGGCATGACAGAATGGAAACTACTGGAGACCGAACCACTGCTAATGCTCACCTCCACGCAAGGCATAAGTATCTGCCGTGCAGAACGATGTATGTGCGAGGTGGGGACCCCGGGAGGACAGTCGGCCAGGTACTGGTGCCTCCCTCTGCTTCCCTTTGGGCATTTGTGGGTCCCACGACTCCAGCTAGTTCTGGGTATGGGACAGCAGAGGCAGTACTATCGAGGCTTGTCTTGAGGTCGGTTTGCATTAGGAGGTGAAATCGCCTCTCTCTATCCCGTCTTACTGCCCCTGGAGTGGACTACGGAGCCTGAACCAGGATGCCTGTGTATATGTGCTGCTGCCGTTGCTGCTACAACTGACCACCGCGTGGGTGGGTCACTCAGCCTCAGAAAGGAGGCCCAGGGGACCGCAGATGACTTACTGACAGTGGCCTTAATGGTGCTCAGTGGTACGGGGAAGACGGGCAGCAGCTGGTCCAGCTCTCTGGGAGCCCGCACCCTGCACCAGCCTTTCCCACTACCTTGGTTTATTTTCTTTTACTGCAGAGCGGCTCCTGTGTGTGGGCAATGAAGGTCTGACTGCTGTCCTCCACAGGCCTGGGGTGGGGGAGCACTCAGCTTGCTGAAGTAGGGCAGCGTGGGGTGAGGAGGCCCAAGAAGGGGCTGATTCCCTCTGGCGCATCCCTAGGGGAGCAATACCAGAGCATCCTCCCTGGGCATGAAAGGCCCTTTGAGGACCAGCAGTCGAAGGAGCCACTCAAACTCTGGCTTATCCCTAGGCTCCTCCTCCAGGATCCCCATCCTCTGCTTGCCGGGTTTGCAACCCTCCCCCTCCCCAAGCACCTCATCTTTCTCAGCTGCTATGTTCCATCCTCTTGCTCCTGGACAAACC
The DNA here is from genome assembly GCF_949774975.1 of Lagenorhynchus albirostris. Lineage (NCBI taxonomy): Eukaryota > Metazoa > Chordata > Mammalia > Artiodactyla > Delphinidae > Lagenorhynchus > Lagenorhynchus albirostris. The sequence goes on from NC_083102.1 coordinate 23,642,600, forward strand.
TCCTTCCACTGCCATCCAGACATCCCACTTCTATCTTTTGAATGATTTTCTGTTCCACAGTCTTCTAGCTACCGGGGGAAAAAAAATATTGCCTTCCAAAGTGACTGGCCTCCTGCAACAATTTTCTTTGACACCTGTGAGTCATTCAGACCCCTGATGGGAGGGCAGGCAAGGGGGGAGAATTACTAGGCATGGCCTCGGACAGAGGTGGGGAGCAGGGTAGAGTTCTTCATTTAAGAGCCAGCAGCCTTGGGAAATGGAAGTGCTGGAGTGGCAGAGGGTTAGAGAGGGTCTTCTTGAAGTTTCAGGTACAGGCTTGTACGGGATAAAGGAGGCTTTAGGGAGAGGAAAGAGAAGCTGCTAGCTGACTTACTGCCAAGGCACAGGGTGACAGTTCTCATAGCCCAAAATGGTTTACAAACACAGACCCTTTGCCAAAACTTGTCCTTAACAATTTGAAAGCCTTAAAACCCTATAATTGCCTCTCTAATGAGAGCTTTTAAAAAGACCCTTCTCCACCAATTGTCTACAACATACTAATCTGGTCACACCCTGCTCAAAACACATCTGCAAAATTTTTAATTCAATCCATTTGATTTATGCTCTATTTTATGCCAATCAATTCAAGATAACTATGGGTCACTTCTGTATGCATTAGACCCGCACTGCTCATTACAGCAGCCACCAGCTCTAAACTGGAAGTTCCTAAAGGGCAGGGGCTGGGACTGGTCTCTTCACATCACTTTTCTGACTATAATTCTCCTGCCCCAGGGGACCCATCACGGTAACACTGAAGTCCCAGAGGGAATGATTTTCAAGGCACAAAGTAGGGTGGGATATAAGATTGGCATTCCAGGCACAGCCCATCGGGCCAGGCTTTGGACAAGGAGATGGATTTCGTCTGATTTCCCTTGACGGACGAGATGTGTTCAGCAAACAGCCTGGCCTGTGGCCAAGCTCCGACAGGCATCGATCAGGCTGCAGTGTGAGTGTGCAGACATATACCCAGACCTTGCCAACGTCTTGGCCTGGAAGACGGTTCTGTCCGGACCTGGGATGGCCACACCCGCCACGGGGGAGGCTGCTGCAGAGCGGACTGTACTGATGGGGGGAAAGGAGGCAGGATGGGGCCTCCTCAAAATGCCCATTCTTGGTTGGGAAGACAAGCAAAAAGGGGCACTGGGCGAAGGCTGGTGTAAATGGCCCAGTAAAGCAAAAGCAGAAGAAAGGGCGAGCTGGCGTTCCTAGCCTCCTCCACTTCCCCTGCCCAGCAGCTCGTCTGTACCTGGTGCTGCCCTCGGGCAGCCCGCGGGAATTACAGAACAGCCCATCTGAACCAAAGGTCATCTTGATCTCCTTCCCAATCCAGATGTCTTCCTCATACTTCTGGGAGATGGTCAGCTTCTAGCAAAATATTCCCTAACAGGGAGTTCTCAAAGAAGAGTCCATTCCACTATCTAGAAAAGTCGTCTTTCAAGTTCGACCTGTACTTCCTCTTACTGGTCTAAGTTTTGTAGTCTGGAGCAATTCAGAACAAATCTGATCACTTTTTCTTATTTACCTGCAGGTAATTTTGGGAAGGTTCTCTGAGCCCAAATACCTCTCTACGGGGTTTAGCAAGTCCACAGAAAGCATCCGTCCCCTGCCTCCTTCCACATGGCAGCCATTCATACTATTAATATTTATTCTGCTTTTTCTTTCCATCCCTACTGATTTCTATGACTCCCTGGTCCTGGATCCCAGCCACCCTCTATACCACCTGGTCCCTTCCTAGGAATGCGCCTCCATTTATCAAGAACTCTCTAAAAACAGTCAGAACTGAACACAGTACCCAGATGTTGCTTCAGCACAGCAGAGTAATTACATCCTTTGAACTATACTATTTTCTATTAAAGCAACTTTTATCCACCGTCATTTCACACCGTCGTTAGTACACAGTTTGTAGTAAACAAAATGCCCTGGGGTCATTTTCAAATGAACCGCCATCAAGATAGGTCACCTTCATCTTGTAATTGTGTAACTGACTTTTTGAACTTGAACACAGGACTCTGCATTTGTTAAAACTGGTAAATTACATTTCACCTTGTAAGTTACAACCCATCTCTCTCCATACTTGCAAGAAATTTTGAACCTTGATTTTCTGTCCTAGCAGAACACAATCTTGTATATCTCAAATGTGGTAAGTATGCCTTCTGGGCTTCCACCCAAATCTTAGGAAGGGCAGACAAACCCAGGGTCAGTAACTTAAACTTGTATTGTGGCTCCAAGATGCTCCGTAAGTAAGGACCTGGTGAATACTGTTGAGAAGGAAAACCCTATGGTGGGAGCCTGTGGGAAGTCCTGGAGGCACAGCACAACAGGCAGAACCAGGGAAGGACCAGGTCTGAATTCTTCCCTCCAGAAGCTCGTCTTCGTAATTTAGCTTTCAGATACATGAAGCTACTGCCTTTTACAAGGATCCAGAGATGGATTTGGGGTATGAGTCTACATTAAAAATGGAGACGAAGCAGAGAAGAGCTTAAAAACATCTCGGCAATGATGCTCTTTCTCAGCTCGGGAGGGCTGACCTGGCTCTGTCCCGTCTCAGGGCCCCTCACATCAGCGGCTCTGCCTATCTTCTCGGAACAATGGTTCTCGCAAATACTTACAGGAACTCTTGGGGGGAGGCTGGCTGGGTCATAGGTAGATGGCTACAGGAATGCAGAAAAGGAACTTGGCAGCAGCACAGAAAATGGATTTGCAGGCGACATGATAAATGGAAGTGGGATTTGGGCCCAAAGACCAGGGGAAAACAGTGTGATGGAAGACCAAAAAAATAAAAAATAAAAAATTAGCCAGGAACTGGAAGATGAAACAAGTTTTTGTTCAAAGATTGTTCCAATGGCGTCTGAGGGGCATGTGGGACTCTCCTGGGGTCCAATTCCCTGGATTTTATATGGCTATGAGGTCCTCTTTCTGAATGGTTCAGCAGCAATGATCTCACTATGGTGCAATAACTGAATTGCTCAAGTCAGGGAAGGAGAAACTTGTGGAGGTCTTTTCTCCGTGTGAGAGTGGGGACTATGAGTGTGAGCTACCTGGGGGAAGGCGGGGGGAACAGTGAGGTGTGGGGAATCTCATCCAACTTTTCTCTTCAGGATCTGCTGGGTCGCGCTGACTCAATCTATGATATAAAGATGGCCAGAAAACAGTGTTTTTTTCGTTTGTTTGTTTGTTTGGTTTTTATGCGGTACGCGGGCCTCTCACTTGTTGTGGCCTCTCCCGTTGTGGAGCACAGGCTCCGGACGCGCAGGCTCAGCGGCCATGGCTCATGGGCCCAGCTGCTCTGCGGCATGTGGGATCTTCCTGGACCGGGGCACGAACCCGTGTCCCCTGCATCGGCAGGCGGACTCTCAACCACTGCGCCACCAGGGAAGCCAAAAACAGTGGTTTTTGTAAAACTTCTTTGTCTACTTACGGACATTCATACAGAAGAACCCTCCACATACAAAAAAGAGGAAGGAGAGAAAGAAAAGGGTGAAAACTGAATAAACAACTCCTTCTGTTCACGTCTCTCTTACACACGCATACACACAGGCACACACACGCACATGCAACTAGCTCCTGATTCAGCCTTCTCATGAAGACTGGATGGGACCAATTATGTGGTACCCGAGGCTATCTGCCTGGGATAGAGGGTGTCCCTGAGGTTAATTCTTCTTGATACAGAATGCAGTGCTCTCTGGTAAGCCCTTCCTATGTGTGTGTTTACCCCGGCCTCCCTGGTTTTAGCCAAGCTTTCATTTGATGACCCTAAGACATCAGCTCAGAAATCTCTTTCACCTTCACATCACCTGCAGAGATGCACTGTTCCCCTGACTTATTCTCTCCCTTACTGCACTCCAGGGCTCTCAGGTGACTTTCTTCCCACAACTCTGCTTACTTAATGTTTTATGGATGAGGATAGTAAAGGTTAACGAGTTAAGTGTCTCATGTGTAAGGCCATGCAGCCAGCATGTGAAAGGGCCAGAATTCAGAAGCGGGCCTCTGATTCCCAAGTCCATATGCCAACAACCACAGCATCCTGCTGCACGAACGTGGCAGCAGGCGGGAAGCTCTTCCAGTCTTCTGGTCTTAGCAATGAACTGAGTGGCAGAGGGTGGTTTGAACCATGGTGGACCCAAGAGGAAACGGAAGGAAGAGGTGGACCCTGTGTCGGGATGGCAACGGAAGAGAAACCTGTCCTCCTTGGGAGGCCTTGGAGGAACAGGGGAAGCTTGGGGAAGTGAGCAGCTGTGAGAGGAGGGGCCAGGAAGAACAAGGGCTGGGAGATGAAAGCCCGGAGCAGCCGGGCCTTGTTTCTTTTATCCAGAGTGGAAAGAGAAAACCTTCTGGGGGACGAGGCACAGCGACAGATCAATCACTGAGCCCTCCACAGTGCTGGGAAACTCAGACCTGGAGAGGAAGCGTGGAATGAAAAGCTCTGGGGCTTGAAATGATCCTGGAGCTGCTCATGTTAGGGTAGCAGAGAAAAAGGGGTAAAGAGAAGAGACTGGGGAGGGCAGAGACTCGCAAGTAAAGGTGCTGACCCCACCTCCATCCCCGGGAAGGACTGCAGGGTGAAAATACCCGAGGCTGCTCAGAAGATATGAAAGGCTTTGCAATGCTGCTAACCTTCCCCCAAAGGTCTCTGGTGGACAGAAAGATGGACATACAAAACACCTGCGTGAACAGCTGGAAGGACTGCAAACCAGAGCACATCCTGACACTGGGCTAAACCAGTGGGCAGAGGGGACACGTCGCGGAGTGATTAATATTTTATGTGGAGAATGGACGATCTCTTACAGCAGCAGGGAAATTACACAGACACACCTACGTCACCTCTCTAACAGCTTCCTGCTCTTGCCCCCAAAACAAAAATCAGTCCCGGCAGCTCTCTCCCCCATCCACACAGAAGGACAGGCCACCCCTGGGAGCTGTTTTAGTCGGTGACACCTTCTCTCCCTCCCTCCCTCCCTCCGTTCCTGAGGCTGTTACCAAACAGCCTGAGCGTTTCCCCAGTTCATCCCACTCTTTCCAATCAGTGCTAATTGAACCACTTAACTCAAAGACAATAACATTTGTCGTTTCAAACCATTAAGAAAAGCGTCTCAGTTCTGCAGAAGGCCTGCTCTGGGGATGGCAGCGCCCGCTCACATACAAACATGCCCACAAGGCACACTCGGCGTGTAATAAACATGCACACAACTAACAGCTCCAGGAGAAATTTTGCACAAGCATGGTCAGCAAGTGTCAGCCTGTCCTTCACAAGGGGGTTACCTGAATTATTAAAAAAAAAAAAATCACTACCAGTTCTAATTCAGCACCTGGAAATTGCAGCTGTGGTCTCATCCCCTTCCATCCAGAGCTTCTAACCTCTTGTGTTCTCGGAGGTCCAGAGATGAACAGGAAAGAAGAGAAATGTAGACCTCAGGCCTCCCCACACTTGGCAACTAGAATCTTTGTGGGGGAGATGGGAGAGGGGAGATGGAAGAAGTTCTCTCTGAGCTCTCCTCATCTCCCATCATAAAGAGGCCCACCAGCAACAGCATTACATCACGAAGAGGCGCATGCGGCACAAAGGTTCGACATGACCAGAAAGAACATTCTCTGCTACAGTTTCAACACCAGTCCTAAAAGGCCCCAGGAATGAGAGGGCTCGGGAGAAGCAGAGCTGCAGACGTGGACGAGGGCCTGGAGGTGCAACGGGAAGAAGGGGTGAAACAATGACCGTGAGGAAAGGGAAAGGAGAGCGGAGAAGGGGAGGGTGGGAGAGTGACCCCCAGCCCTGTTTTAACACTGTGAACGGAAGGAGGAGTAAGAGTGAAAATAGCGCAGGGGAGGGGTTCTCATCTCAGCTCTGCCGCTACCGCGCGCCAGTGTGACTTTATGGCTTAACTTCTCCGGGTGCGTGATTTCTTATCTCTAGATGGGGGATGGGGTTAGACTTCTGAGCTTCCTTCCAGCTCTCAAATACTCCGATTCCAACTCTTGGCTCTGCACCCCGAAGTTGCATGCCCAGTTCAATCCCCTCTGCGTGTTCCTCTCCTGCTGCGAGCAGGGCCAAAACTACTCTGGTGCAGGCCCCTGTCTTCTGACTTTTAGGGCCTCTGCTCACCTAGTTTGTCCTCTTTGAGCTTTGGGACTATGCCAAGAGGGGTTGCCTCTTCTGCCACTGGGTTCCAGAACTGACGCCTCCCCCTAAAGTCCCACTGAGTGACATCAAGCCTCATCAGTTCTCTGACAGCTGCTGGACCTGCGAGAACAGAAGAGATGCTGTCAGAATGGAGACAGGCGAACGCTAGTCTGACCTTTAAAAAGGGAAAAAAGAATGGAGCAAAAGAAAAGGAAAGATGGTGAAGTCCATGAACCACAGGTAAGAAAGCTTAAAGTCTGTCCTGGACCAAATCCCAGAAGCAGTTGTTGAAACGTAGTTTGTGAGTTCTTAGAAAGCAGTGATCATTAAGAGATGACATGTTCATGAAAACTAAGTCCGACTAACCGCATTCCCTTTGTAGGTAGGGTCACTTGGCATCACCCTGCTTTTTCCAAGGGAGTGAATCATTTTAGATGGGGCAATGACAGGGCACTGAATGACAACCACAAACCGTGCTGTTCCATTTTCAATTATTTCTCAGTGACTCTGAATAAATTAAGGAGAAAGTCTTGATTTACTGCTAATCTGTCTTTAGCATCTCTTTAACAAAACCGGGCAGACCTCAGGCTCAGAGCCTTGCTGGCAAACAGGATTTAGCCAGAATTCACTAACACTGTTCTGCATTCTCCGTATTTATTTTTAAAATTTCCTTTCATTTATGATAAGTGATATGTTTCCATTTTTAAAAGTTCCAAAATAGTTTCAGAAAGAACAGAGTGATTTAAAGAAAAATATTAAGGAGATAACAGTATAGAGGGTACCTGGACTTGGCAATAGCACATGGACAGTATAACGAACGCCTCAAGTTCAGGAGACCCAGCTGTAAATTAAACGCAGCTGGGCAACAGCAGGGCCGGAACGACTTGGTGGCACTTTGGCTGCCTGAGTCTATGGGCACTTGCTGGGGAAAGGCCCGATGGTTGCCACTCAATAGCCATTTCCCCTTCTCCCTGCTGGCAAGTCTCTGTCCTTTTTCCTTGTGATATCTATGTGACTCAGGAAAATGTGACGATCTAAGTTATTTTTTTGTGCCATGGGACTTGCTGGCAGTCGAGGGAAACCTATGGACCCCTTCATAGAATAATAATATTTTTGGATACACTAATTAAAGTACATGGGATTGCAGAGGAAACCATTTACACTGAAACAGTTATTAAAATATTTTTTAAAACCCACCCAAATCAGGATATAGTAAATATATGTACTTCTTTATTAACACACCAAATAACAAGATCTAGCAGTAGGTCTGACATCTATAATCTCAAGGCAGTGATAAGAGTAAACATAATGTTGAAATTCCTGCAACTATTATAATGTGATATAAAAATACCTGTGATTTCCATTGGTGACAAAATCACAGATACACTAGTTTTACTATGATTTTTGGCTTACATCCACACTCAAAGGACATGCTAAATTTGAGTTAGAGGCTAATAAAGACAGAATTTTCTCCCCATCCGAATTCATGGACCCTATGAAACCCTGGTCTCACTCAGTCCATCACTGGGGAGCAGAGTTCTCTTTCCTGGTGGCACATCACAGTTTAGTAGTGTCATCCAAATCTGGACAGTGAGATATAGAGGAAGTCAGGTGAGAGGCATGTGGGGAAGGATTTCTTTGCTTTTAAGAAGAGATGCAGAAACACACTGCTTCTCCTGCCTGTGGAGATCGGTGTGTGGGCATGCAACGCCTGGTGCTATGGCAACCATCCTGCAGCCAAGAAAGAACTGTGGTCACGCTGAGGGAATGGTTCAAACACAGAAGAGGAAAAAAACTAAGGTACCTGATTCTGACCTGGGGCCTCATCTCAGTTAAACTAACCCACCCTGGAGCTGCCTTACTTTGGGACTGACTTTCTATGAGAGGTCAGTCTCTTGCATAGATGGTCTATTGCAGCACGAAGCACCTATAGCCTACAGTGACCCATGAGCCTTTTCCATAGTTACCTGTGTCTTTTTTAACCTCCACAACAAAACTAGGTGGCCGCATACCCTAATGTTTCTGAGTCACAGGAGTTGCTCTGTGTCCTAAGCCCATCTGTCATTTTTTTCCAGCTTCTCAGGGTCCTCAATGTACAACTGAAGAGTTGCTGTCTAATGAGAACTGACAAGATGGAGGGCAGAGGGATGGCTGATGCCAGGAGAGCTCTTAGCAAAGGCTGCCACCCACAGCATCGGCTCAGGGTTCTATTCTGGTGCAACAACTGGGGTGGGTAGGGGGAGGAGTCAGGGTTCATGAAAAGTTGGTCTAGGAAAGAGGGCACAGGTGGAGCAGAGTCATGAAATCAAGAGGTAGAAAGTCTAGGTTCCCAGATTCTTAACTGGTTTCGATTCAAATATCAGGACTGATACCATGCCAGTTCTTTAAACGAGATCCTTTTTCTTTTTTCCCTCATCGGTCCATCTCTGCCTGTAGCTTCTATTCTGTCGATGTACAAATCTCTCAATTCATAGCCACAAATCTGATAGAAAGCTTGGAGAAGACATCAGACAGACTGTATAATCTCTGCTAATCCTGTAATCAGAAGCTAAACCCAGGACACAAGTGCATTTGCAAAGTAAGGACTTTAGAAACTCAAATGGCATTAGCAGGCCAGAGAGACCAATGTAGACAATGACTGAATGAGACTCATCAATCCAGAAACAGATTCATTCCTTCCATTCCATGTGAGTTATGTGGGAAAAAAAAAAAAAAAACGAATGGGAAAAGGCTATTACACCTGAGGATGAGAGCAAGGCCATCCCTAGTCCCTTCTCGAAGGATCTCTTAAATTATAAGTTTGGGAGTAGCAGTGAGAGGAGGAATAACAGATGGGAGAGGTTAGGAGCAAGGGAAGACCAGCACATTCCTTATTCTAAACCCCGTTTTATTATCTTCTCTGGGAGAAAAACAACGAATGATTCCAGCAAGGCGAGAACAAGGAAGGCTTTTAAAAATAAGCATGTTGTACATGCACAGGGCCCATGCAGAACATTCCTTGGTAACCAGCTTTCAAGTCACTGGTTTCAGAATTTCTGTTCACACCTGACCTGCTCCAGGGGACAAAGGTCTCTGTGAAACAGGTAGGGCTATATTTGCCTCCAAAGCCTGTTTTGTCAGGAGCCTGCCTGCCTGTCCCTTTGTGGATGGGGTCTGAAAAAATCTTCCTGCACTTCGCCTCAGGGCTGCAAAGCTCCTTGACGGTGCTGCATGGAGAAGTGATTAACACACCAACCAAAAGTGCCACAGGCCCAAGAGAGGCAGAGGGGCACTGGAGATGGAGTGGGCCTGGGAGACACTTTCCTTCAGCCGAATGGAAATAGTTCCTTGGTTTTCTTCTCCACGAACCCCGATGTGACGGCACTGAGTCTGTGGGTGGGTCGCTGTGTGGGACCACATCCCTATTCCTTTTGGGGGACCAAACGTTCCTCAGGAGAAGCTGAGTTTGGGCCAGTGCAGGAGACCCTACTCTGCTAGCTTTGGCCCCTGACACAGCCTCTCTCAGGCCCACCGTCCTTCCTAGAGGAAGGTTACACTGTGGTCGGGTTACGCTGTCCTATTTAATGGGCACCCTATAAAAGTGCTGCAATGTTTAGTACATCATTTTGGTGGACTAAATATGGGGAACCGTATTTTTTTGATATTTTGTCCAGAGAGTTGGATATCAGGCCCTTGATCAATATCTTAAAAATGAGACAAAAGTGGGGGGGTTATCCCTGGCAAAGGTGAAACCAGAATGAGAAACCCGGTAGCACTGAAATACGAGGGGACAGGCTCACCTCTGAGACGGACCACGTGATGGGACAAAATTCAGTCAACCTCTCGGCTTCTCTCACAACAAATGCAGCCTAACACAGAGATGCCAGACCCCTACCCCATGCTTCCCAGCGCTATTGCCCTCCAGGCTCACACATGAGTCTTTAGGAAAATCCTTCAACACCTGCTTAATTCTTCTCCTTCCTAGAAAACAGTATTTAACAAGAATGGTCTTATTCACCTAAGCAAGCAAGTCGAGGTTATGTGTTCAGAAAGCTCGTTAATAACAAATAACACTCTTAAAGAGATAGACGCAGACTGAGACCGGAGCTGGCAGGAAGCCCACCCCTAAGCTGCGCTGAGAATGGGCAGGGCTGTCGACGGTGGTGCTGGAGGCCAGAGGCAGGCCTGGTCTCTGATCAGGGCGGGAGCCCCTCTTAGTCTCAGTTTGATAAAGACATTTACCCTGCAGCTCTCAGGTGTGCAGGAGCAGAAGGTCTGTCGCTGTTCAGACAACGGGAGCAAAAGACTGCTTTAATTGGTTAGGAAGTCAAAAGGCTCAGGCCAACACAGGGTCCTGCTGACCGAAAGAGAGATGCAGCAGCCCCCCCGGAGTGCTGGACACAGGCTCCATCTTTCTCTGGAGGTTTCCACTAGAAGGAAGAATGAGAATGCCCTCAGTCTGTTGGTCAGTTGGTCTTTTCATATTCATCTCTCTCTCTTTCACTTACTGTCTCGTGGGCACACATGGCCTTGAACAGACCCCACGGACTGGCATTTGGAGGCAGACTGTCAGATGCCAGGGCAGGAAGGACAGAGCTGAAGTCGCTCTGTGTGCCTGGGATCCCAAGATGGTCTCCCCTTCGGGAGTGAACCCCAAGGGCTCGGGGCCAGCTCCAAAGCACCACCGAGTTGCTGGGCCAGCGAGGCCAGCTTGGGGGGAGGGAGGGCGTCCAGCCCAGAGACTGCTCACTTACACAAAGAATCCTTTCAGAGTTATTGGCTGGCAAGGCCCCTCTCAGACTTTTTTTTTTCTTTAGGGCTTGTGCACTGAATACAAATCAAGCAGCCTCGCTGGGCTGTCACACAAACTGGCCCCCGTCACCAAGAAAGTGACACAGAACAAGGGCTCCTCTAGCCAGGCTGTCAGTGTCCAGGCGTCACGGTAGCAGACTCCCAGACCCCTAACTGGGGGCCCCACGAAAGTGGGGCTCCAGCACCCCTTATCAGCAGCAGAGCCATTTCAGTCTGGCGTCCATCAGAGGAACACTTCCAGGTAGACCAACACGACAGGTTCCCGAGCATGCCGCCTAGCATTCCTGGCTGGTAGTGAGGAAAAACTGAAAAGGCAGGGATTCATGGCCAGGGGCAGTGTTCTGGGGTAAAGGAGAATGAGATCGTCGTGTTACCCTTGTGTAAAAACAACCAAATCTACCTATCCGCTCTGGCCAAATTCCAAACTGCATGTGAGAGAGACAGTAAGTGAAAGAGACAGAGAGAACAGGAATATGACAGCCTGACGAACCAACCAGCTGGGGAATTCTAATTCTTCTCTCTACAACTGCTAGAGGAGCTGAGGGTCCTAGCTCCCTTATTTCACATTTACCCACCCCAAACTCCTCTAGGTATAAAGGTGATTCCCACTGGAAGCATGTGCAGATAGAACTGCATCTAAAACCATGGATCAAGGGCAGGCTGGAGGCTGGGGAGATCTCACACCTGAAGAGGCGCACGTAATGCAAAAGGAACGCAGCACCCAGGAAGCTAGGTGTCAGCCAACCCACCCATCGGTCGTTTGATGACTCATGGAGAAGCCAGTGGTGTGAGCTCCAGGCTAGGCTCCTGTTGTCCCCAGTGCTGCACACCCCTCCACTTCTAAGGGTAAGAGCCTGGCCTTTGGCTCAAGGATGGGGTGGGCTGAGGATGGTCACAACAAGCAACTAAGAGACAAAATTCAAGCCCACATTTTCATTAGGGGTCCTCCAAGTCTCCCTCAGAAACTCCTTAGATCAGACAAGTGAACCCACCTTATCAGGCCAGTACTGGATGATGAACTGAGGCCATACCAACTGGAAGTAAGAAAACCCGAGCTATAGCTGAAACTGGCACGTAAAATTGAAAACAATGAACAAGTTGTGTGAGGCAGCTTGACGGCCACAGATGCTGATCCACAGAGACTGAACAACAGATCAAGAAGCCTGGGAAAGGGAAGGCAGTGCCTACATGGCACTGCTGTACAGGCCATGGAACAGCTACAAGAAGAAACGGCAGCAAAGGGCACAACAGGTTTCAAGCCAAATTGAACAGATTAAAAACACAGAAAAAGTTCCAAGCTGAGTATGTTTCTTAAATTCAGTCAGAAATGCCCTAGGGTAAGTATAGAAAGTGTGTTCCCATCTTGTTCACTCTCTCTAAACTATAAGGTCTTCTCTGAAGCAGTGACCTGCTCCATAAGGGGGTCCTAGAATATTCCCAGGAGAATAGCCCTAAGCCATGTGACTATTTTTTTAAAAAAATTATTTAATTTATTTATTTTTGGCTGCATTGGGTCTTCGTTGCTGCGCGCAGGCTTTCTCCAGTTGGGGCGAGCAGGGGCTACTCTTCGTTGCGGTGCATGGGTTTCTCATTGCGGTGGCTTCTCTCGTTGCGGAGCATGGACCCTAGGTGCATGGGCTCCAGTAGTTGCAGCACGCAGGCTCCACAGTTGCCGCATGGGGGCCCTAGAGTGCGCGGGCTTCAGTAGTTGTGGCGCATGGGCTCAGTAGTTGCGGATCGCGGGCTCTAGAGCACAGGCTCAGTAGTCGTGGCACACAGGCTTAGTTGCCCCGCGGCATGTGGGATCTTCCCGGACCAGGGTTCGAACCCGTGTCCCCTGCACTGGCGGGCGGATTCTTAACCACTGTGCCACCAGGGAAGCCCCATGCGACTATTTTTTTTTTAAACAAAATCTGTGATATATCCATGGTCAAGGAAAGTGGAGTCACAACAGGAAGAATCACCTTCCCTCATGGGAAAAGGGAAAGAAAGCCAATAGCAAAGCTGTGGAAGGACCCAGGTGGCCAGGCTCCCAGTCAGACTCTCCAAACAGCTGTTTGCTTTAATCTCCCCCCCTGAGTGTTTTAAATTAAGAGTCTGTTGATGGAACTGTTTGTTCTTCAGTCATGCAAAATTTAGGAACTGCAGCTAATAGAGATAAGGACCCTGGACAGAAGCTCTGGGATCCTCTCACTGCCCAGCCAGGTGCCCACCGACTGCACTAGAGCTCCAGCACTCAGTGGGATAATTATTGCTGCCTTTAAATTTACCCAGCTCTCCATAAAGCGAGGTAATGAGGCGCCCTTTACTACTGCTAGTGGTGATTGTCCTAACGTTCTTTAATTAGCGTTGGCATAGCCACTTTCAAAGCATTTCATCTTACAGTCCTGGTGTTCCCTATTTCAGGCTCAACAGCCCTCACTCCCTTCGGAGAAAATGCACTTTAGCAAATTTGAAAATGACAGGCACATGTATCCATGAGCGCAGATAATCGTATTTGTGTACCTGTACTCGCTCTTCTGCTCACTCTTCACATATCCACAACTGCCAAGAACCCGTGAGCCTTGATGATACCTCCATAAAACTCTTGCTCATAAATCTGTCAGCAAGGGGTTAGGAATTTAAAAACTGAGGACTGGCGAAACCTTATGATCACTAGGATCCTCCTTAAATTTCCCAGTATTTAAAAAAAAAAAAGCTGATTTTTTTTTTTTTTTTTTAATTACAAGGTTCGGGGTCTTTTTTTTTTTTGGTTGCACCAGGTCTTAGTTGAGGCAGGCGGGCTCCTTAGTTGCGGCACATGGGCTCCTTAGTTGTGGCATGTGCATTCTTAGTAGCGGCATGCGTGTGGGATCTAGTTCCCTGACCAGTGATCGAACCTGGGCCCTCTACACTGGGAGCACAGAGTCTTATCCACTGCGCCACCAGGGAAGTCCCAAAAGCTGGTCATTTTTCACCTATCTTTTCAAAGGTTTATGGAGTAGGGCTAGGGCTACTGATACACCATTAGAGAGGCCTGAACTCCTATTCATTTGGGTCAAAGAATAGTCCTCTTTCCTCTGAAATAATCAATTCACCACTATGATCTAGGTGTTGGGCACAAGATGGGAAGGGCCTCTGCCTTCATGGGGTGTGCAAGTAAACGAGCATTTCAGATGATGGTAAATCAAATAAGAAAATAAAACCCAGGGATGTGACTATGATTGGTGGGGCTACTAAAGTAGACTAAAGGACAGGGTAGTCATGGAAAGTCCCAGGAGACCTGCTCAAGAAGGAGCCAACCACCTGAAGATGTGGGGGAAGAACACTCCAGACAGAGGAGAGAGCAGAGGCCCTAATGGGGAGAACCAGCTTAGAGTATTCCAAAAGAAGAAGAGCAGCATAGCTGAAGGGTAGGGGGTAAGCAGGAAGATGATAAAACACGAAGGCATAGGAGCAGGCAAGGCATGACAACTTAGGGCCTGTGGTCCATGGTACACCATTTGGTCGTTATTTGAATTATGAGGGGAAGAACACTGGAGTGTTCTAAGCAAATCAATAACATGATCTGTCATAGTGTCACAAAGATGGCTTTGGTGGCTGTGGAGAACAGATTTAGAGGGAATCCTTTAATTTCTAGTTTTGAGTAAATGTTCTGTGATATAAGATGTTAACATAATAGTAAGCTGGGTGAAGACCATATCCTATAGTCTGAGTATGTTCAACCTGTCTCTGAGTCTAAAATTATCTCAAAACTAACTGTTAAAAACAGTGAGAAACACCTTATATCTCAAATGAAGAACGAAAGGTCTAAATTAGGTGCAATACCAAGAGCAGAGAGGGAAAAATAAAAGAAAAAAAAGGATTCTATCAGTAATTGACTTTGGATACAAATATTTCCCTTCTATACTAGTTTCCTTATTTTAAAAACTGAGGACTGGCGAAACCTTATGACCACTAGGATCCTCCTTAAATTTCCCCGTATTTTTTTTTTAAAAAAAAGCTGATCTTTTTTTTTTAATTACAAGGTTCTGGGTATTCTTTTTTTTTTAATTTTATTTATTTTTTATTTGGTTGCACCAGGTCTGTTACTTATTAGAAAGTAACAGCTGCTGCTACTACTATTACTATCAGCTAAGACTGACTGATTTTCCTTACTTGCTTCTAGTCCAATAATACCACAAAATAAATAGTTATTAATCCCACTTTACACATGAAGAATCTGAAGCTTAAAGAAGCAACTTATATGCACAGCATATATTATACACAGTAGGCAAGAGAGAACCATGATTTGAACCCAGGTTTCTCTGATTCCAGAATATTTTCATAACCTCCACTATGGTATAATGCCCACTAACATGTATGTATGAATGCATGCATACATGCATTCACTCATTCTTTCTCTCTCTCCCTCCCTCTTTCATGTAGGACTCAGTTTGGGGGAAAAAAGTGTTTGGGCTTTCACCAACCAAAACATGAATAAATTTATAAAACCATTGTGTATGTGTGTGTACCTGCAGGCATGGACTCCGGGTTAAGGATCAAATTTGTGCTGGAGATACTCGAAAAGCCATTTACTCATAACTCTCACTCCCACATCTGCCTTTGTATCTGCTGGGCTCTGATCTTTAGGGCTTTCTTAATCTCCAATGAGTGGGAAGCTCAACATTTCTGTGACTTAGTTACAGGTGAGCCAAATTTTGTAGCAATGCCAAGACGTACCTCTAATATTACTGGTAAATGCTTAGATGTTCCAAGATCTTTGGGATAAAATCAAGAGGCCATGTAAAGAATGAGAAAATTATCAAGAAAAGGAATCAAGGCAGATTTCTTGAGCTTCTCTGGTCCACACGTCCCCTTCCCTCGGCTCACGTGATGTTTCCTAACTGTCGCACTGACTGAGGGAACCCTCTCTCCCTTTCCAGCGGGAAGACCCAATGGCCATACCGCTGACACCTGGTTCCTCTCCTCTGCCCCTCACAAGCACAGGTACACAGAGGATGTACCTGCTAGAGGTAAGAGGGAGGGTATATCTTAAGTGGCACATCGCAGCATCACAGTGGTTTAACATTTGAATGCTGAATAGATTTGAGCTCTGTCACTGCAGTGAGCTGAATGAGCCCCAGACAGATAATGCCCACACCCCCACCCCCAAACCTGTAAATGTTACCCTATTTGGAAAAAGGGTCTTTGCAGATGCAACCAAGGATCTTGCAATGACATCACCCTTGATTGACCAGGTGGGCCCTAAATCCAATGGCAAGTGTCCTTTATAAGTCAAAGAGGAGACAGACAGAAAAGGAGGAGTCAACATGACGAAGGAGATTGACGTGATGCAGCCACAAATCAAGGAATGGGACAGTCACCAGGAGCTGGAATAGGCAAAAAAGGCCAGGCACAAAGTCTCCCCTAGGGCCCCTGGAGGGAGGATGGTCCTACCAGATTTTGCACTTTTCGCCTCCAGAACTGCGAGAGAATAAATTTCTGATTTTTTTTTTTTTTTTTTTTTTGGTACACGGGCCTCTCACCGCTGTGGCCTTTCCCATTGCGGAGCACAGGCTCTGGACGCGCAGGCTCAGCGGCCATGGCTCACGGGCCCAGCCGCTCCGCGGCACGTGGGATCCCCCCGGACCAGGGCACGAACCCACATCCCCTGCATCGGCAGGCGGACTCCCAACCACTGCACCACCAGGGGAGCCCTAATTTCTGATGTTTTAAACCACCAAATATGTGGTAATTTGTTATGACAGCCTTAGGAAACTGATATAGTCACTTACTAGTTCTGTGATCCTGACAAAGCGTCTTAAATTCATCTGCAAAATGGGGAATCTAATGGCACCCACCTCACAGAGCTGTTGTGATGATTAATATGGGTACCGATCAATGCCCCAGGAAATGTTGCTCTTAACATCATTACTGTTACTGCTACACAAAGGCAGTTAAAGGGAAGGATAAACCACAGGGCCTGTACTGGGCTAGTGCACCTGAAGAGTACATTTCCAAGGCTTTTGGCTGGACCTCTCTGGGCTGTTTGACCATAAAGACAATTGTGGCTAGAATGGGCACCAACTGTCTATTCCAAAAGAGGCGGCAGTTGGGGCCTTGGGAGGTTTCTCCCTTCACTCAGGCCTGGCAGCCCGAAAAGAAACGGTTAAGCCCCAGGAAACCAGCCTCAGAGAAGAGGATGAGGCCCTTCCATTCTATAGCCCTTTGTCATTCTTATTAAGCATCTTTTCTTTTCTGAGGTTTTCTACAAATTGCTCTGGATGGGACCCAGAGGGAGAGTGCTTTTCTGTCCACTTCCTTCCGACTTCCTTAGAGAGCAGAGTTCTTAGGGGAAAAGGACAGTGGATTTGGAGGCACTAGGAAGAGTGAGTAAGTCTAGAACAGCTGTGTCGCCTTGAATGATCAGGCTCAAGGAATAAAATCCATTCCCTTTATGACTGTGGGTAGTAATGGCATAGTCACAGGCTCACTTCAGGACCACAGGCAAGAAAAATAACCTTATTTTTTTGCAATGGTGACTTTATCCACTAAACAGAAACCTCATGACCAGTTGACCCTGGAAGAGTATCTGTACATGTGGGTGGAAGTGAGTGAGAGATGCAAATACACACACACACACACACACACACACACACACACACACACACACACACACAATGTGTTCATTGCCTTAGGTAGGAGAAGGTGACTTTTTCCATATAGACCATTTCTTATGTTTTGTCACTACTAATTCACCAACCAACTGATGTCTCTCCCTTTGTGGAGGTCAATTTCCATACTATTTTTCTTTTTCTTTCCTCCTATTTTCCAAATCGCTTTTCCTCCCTTGCTCTTGTTCTTTTCTTAGTTAAAACGGCAGTGTAAACAGTATAAAAACAGATAAGGTACTTGAGTAGGGTTTGGCAGCCGAAAAATATTGCAAATAGGAACTAGAGTTTCAGGGGGTACATATGTGATCTTCCTGCCACGGATGGACCCACCTTGAGGGGGCCAAAAGCCTACTGGAGGCAAGGTAGCACCCTGCTCACTCCTGGCAAACCCTGCGAAGCATTATGGACATCTAGTGGCTGCTGAGGGTAATGCCTCAGCGATGCATGTCAGGCTGAGGAATGGTCTACCATGGGCTTTACCAGGCGCCCAGTTATGCTGGGTCCCCTTAGCCAGTCCCCTGGACGACCATTTCTTCTCAAAAGAAATTGTTTAACACTTTCTTTTATGGGGGGGCCACGCTGCGCAGCTTGCAGGATCTTAGCTCCCCGACCAGGGATTGAACCCGGGACCTCGGCAGTGAGAGCACAGGGCCCTCACCACTGGACCAACAGGGAATTCCCTCCACTTCTTATTAGGGGTCCAAAGTCACTCTGAATGGCTCTATCAAAGACCCATCGTTAACCCAGCCCAGCAAGGTATAATGATAGCACCTGCATACAACAGCACAGAAGGCAGGCATTTGGAAATATCTTCAAGCCCCAGGTTTAAATGCCAATTAGCCACATACTGTCGTCTTGACTGAGGGGCTGAGCTCAGAAGGGACAGAGACTCTGATGTTAATTAGTAGTGTGGCTCTAGGTAAGTCACTATGCCTCTCTGAACTTCATTAACGACATCTGTAAAATGAGAGGTTAAGTCCAGATGATCTCCAAGGTCCCTTTTAGCTTTAGCACTCTGTGATCTGCAGGCCTTTTTCGTAGCTGAGAAAACAGTCTGCTCTGCTCTGGCACTGTGGATTTCTCGATTCAACTGAAGGAATCATTCGCTTCTCAACTTTGTGGTGCGTTACCAAGACTTGACTACAACCCCAAAGGATCAATCTTCTTCACAAAGCTTTACATCTGAGGAGGGGTGGGAATCGTGGACGATGAGAGCTGGAAGGAACTTTCTAGTCCATTCCCTTAATTTTAGAAATGAAGAAACCAAGGTTTAGAGCCGTCTTAATTTAAGCTTTGTCACATGTCTAATCAGTGGCAGAAAAGGGACTAGAACTCAGGCATCCCAGTCTTAGTGCAGGTAACAAGCGGCTGACACAGCCTTGCCGGATCACTGGCTGGCTTCTTCAACTCTGCTTTATCGCAGCAGTCTCTCTGTGGGAAACCACAAGTGAAAACACTCTCAACCCGGGGTTTTCTCCTTTTCTCCTCTCCAAGTTTAAGCCCTTCCTCTTCTTTTTATTCCCTGGTGGCACCACTCCAAATCAAGGACGCAGTCAGAAGCAGGGGCTGTGAGGAGCAACAGACAGATGGCTAGACGACACTCGAGCGACAGGATTAGAGGCTTCAGTGCCACTTCCAGTTCAAAAGGGCTGTGTGTGCTGCCATGGTCCCACAGCCTCCTTGGTCCAGTTGATGGTTTCTATGATGCTCCCTTAGCCTAGCTGGCCTACAGAGGGCAAAGTACCCCTATCTAGAACTCCATGAGCTGCACGAAGCTTGGGTGATATCACTCACAAATATTTACCACGAGACCACCCCATTACTAAGTACCGGTTTGATCCTACCCTTCCATCCACCTACACAACATTTGCTGGGCCTGGAGCTGAACAGATGGGTTCTGAGTTTGCCCACACCAGCCAGGCAGGCCCCGCTTCTGCCTGAGGGGGGAGGGGCAGCCATATACCAGGGCCCCATCCAGACCCTGGCCGGGGTCCCTCTGGAACCCTACCAGCTCAATGCCAGCTGTGGCAAGGAGAGAACTTCTCAACAGCGGGTGTTCAATTCTCCTCCACAGATACCTGTCAGGCTAGACTCACACCTGGGTATAAATGGGTGTGTCCTGCTTGAAGCTGATGGTGTGCAAATGGGGCTTAGTCAAGAAGGGAAAAAGAGCCCAGATGGAACTCAACCTCCATTTCTCTCTTTGATTAGTAATTGTGAGTCAAACGAGTTAAATAAAGGATCTATTTTCTCAGCCCCTCCTCTCCCACGTTTCATTCTAGTATATTCCATATACCCTTCCCTGAAATGTTTTATGCAGGCTGTCCCCCCACCTTGTCTCCGCCATTTACTCTATGCAGAGTGAACATACTGGACATCTTTGTGGCAGCGATGAAAACACTGGACTCAGGGTTTGAAGACTGGATTGAGATGCTGCCTCTGTTGCTTTCTGGGTGTACGACCTTGAGCATGTTATTCGCCTGCCAGAGCTCAGTACCTCTATCCATAAAATGGAGACAACTATGGCAACTGTGTCACTGGGTAAAGGCAGATTAAACAAGAACAGATCTATCCACCCATCCATCCATCCATCCATCCATCCATCCATCCTTGGTATAGTGGAGAGCATACAGTAGACAAACATCCCAGTAAATGACTGTTGAAGTAAATGAATGAAACCTGAGTTCTTATTGACTGGGAGAAAACTCTGGAGAATCACTTTTACTGTCCAAGTTCCTAGACATCTGAGCTCTGCCAGGGTTCAAGGCCTGGCTCTACCGCTTACTATGTGATCTTAGGTAACATATTAACTATTAATGTTGTTATTATTTGACTGCAAATACATAATAAAAAAGTTGGTAAACGACAGGGAATCCAAATTGCCTACAATGGAGCTGTTTCCATTCCCTCCGCGGACTTCAAAAATTCCCTGGCATATTTAAGGAGGTTTCAGATTACTGGGCAGCATACAATATTGAGATAAGGGTGTGGCAGAATCCAGAGAGCTAAGAGATCCAGGCCAGGACCTCCTCCTCTTAAGCAACAGCCCACGTGCAGGTAGGTGATGGGCAAGCAAGCTTGCCAAGGCAGAGGTGGGTGGGCACAAGGAAAGGAGCCTGGAGGTAGCCCTTGAAAAGAAGCAACACTAAACCAGTGCCATATTCTGCCAGCTGGCTTCCCAGGGCTTAGCCACAGTTGGCCTCCGCCGCACCAGGCAGAGAAAGAGGAGTCATTTTCCCCGGTGGGAAAACTCTGAACAAGTCCTGTTCTCGTTCCTACACTGGTCCATCAAACGCCCCGGGGTCGCCTCTCACCGGAAGTAGGGGCAGGACTCTACGCAGTTCTTCCCAGGGACTCCCAGAAACAAAGAAGAGCTGGTGGAGCTCATGGGGCAGAAGCTTTAAGACCCACTCCCTCCAATCTCTGGGCGCACGGAGGGGAAAGGGCGCGGGGCTACGAAGAGTGAGAAGCCGCGGCTCCGGCTGCTTAATGAACGGGTTGTGCCCTGGCTGCTGGGAGTTCACCTCAATCCTTCCAGCTGGTTGGCGCGCTGTCCCAGGTTGTTACTCCCCTAGCTCCCCGCACTTGGTCTTTCCTTCCACGGTTTGCCTCACCCGCAACCCTCATTAAGAAAATTATCAGTGAAAGCCCTAGTTAAAGCCGACGACGGGTGAGGAAATTTGCGAGGGAAGGGGCAGGACGAACAGACACATGTGCAGCAGCGCCCTGGCCGCCCCCGCGTCCCCCAGTGCAGCTCAGAACTCCGAGCGTGCAGCCCGGGCCGAGCGGCCGGTCGCCCCGTCCGCAGTCGCCGGGGGTGAGGATGACGCGGTCCGGGCGGGAGGCCCGCCAACTGCAGCAGCCCCGCCGAGGGCCGCCGCGCCTCCGGCTCCCCAGGCCCTGAGCCCAGCGCACCCAGAGCCCGAGGGTGCCCGGTGCCCGGTGCGGGGCGGGGGCGGGGGCCGGCGCGATCCCTCCGCAGCAGCAGCCCCGCGCCGCTCCAGCCTATCAGCGGCCACCCGGCGGCTCCCTGCGATCGGACCAAAATAGCTGCGCACGCCTGCGACTTGCGCGCGGCCCCCCACTTGACGCTCACTCCTGTTCCCTCGCCCGGCCCGCTCCCAGCGTCTAGAGGGGGCGGGGAGGAAGCGGCCGGGGAGGGGGGTGGGGCTGGGGGAGAGAGGAAGGAAGAAGGAAGGAAGGAAGGAAAGGAGGAAGGGAGGGAGGAAGGGAGGGAGGAAGGGAGGGAGGGAGGAAGTCGCACGGAGGCGCACAGCTCGGGGCTGCGCGGCGCGGGCCGGCGCGGCGCTGGAAGGCGCCGGCGTTAACCCCTCGAGGGCAGGCAGCGGAGGGGGAGCGGTGTTAATACATAAGAGCACTGCATCACGCTAATCTTCTCTCCTCAGAACAGTATGCGTCAGCAGTACATTCACGTTCTGACTGAAGGACAAAAGGATGAGAGAGCAGTCTGCGTGGCTGCTGCCTGCAACACCGCGAGCCTGGCGCGAGGAGGAGACGGTGGGCGCCGTGCACAGGGGCCCCGCTGCTGCTGCTGCTGCTGCCGCCGCCGCCGCCGCTGCTAGCGAGTGGGGACCATGTTCCCGGGCTCCGGAGCGTTCCCCGCAGCCGCGACCCCCGCTGCTCACGCCGCCGCCGCCACCGCCGGGGCCGCTGCAGCAGTCCGCGGGCAGCGCAGCCGCTGAAGGCGCCGGGGGCCGGAGCCCTGAACTCGCTCCCTCTGCACAAAGCCAGATCCGGCGGCACGCCGGCGGCCCGGCTGCGGCGGGCGATTCCGCGCCTCCGGGGGCTGCAGCCGCCCCCGGACTCCCCGAAGGGGCCTGCGGCGCGGGGCGACCCGGCCGTCGCGCGCTCCTCTGGCCGGCAGACCAGGTCCCGGCGCTGCCTCCACGCCGCTGCCCCTCGGGGGGCTGGACGGATTACTGCTCCTCGCACCAGCAGCCGGCGGACTGGGAAACTGAGCCCAGTTTTTGTCTTTTTAACCCTTAAGAGAAGAGACGAGGAGAGAAGGGGGTGTGTGTCGGAGGGCGGGCGGGGGGGGGGGGCGAAAGACCGGCGAACACCTCCTCTTAACTCTCGCAGCACCGCGAGCGAACGACTGCATCAGCTGCCTCGGGCCGGGAGCGGCCGACACAAGGAGAGGGGCCAGCGCGGCGGCAGCTTCGGCAGCGAGCGCGGCCTGGGAGGCTGCGGGGCGCCCCCTCACTCCCCGCCGGGTGGCAGCCCCGGAGCGGGCGGGGGGCGCCGGAGGCACACTCCGGCGATGAAGCGGCTTCCTCCTCGGCTGGTGCGAGCCGGGGCCAGGGTCCAAGGACAAAGCCGGGAAGCGCTGGTGGCGCCCCGCCTCGGGCTGAGGGGGGGGCATGCACCTGCATAGCCCGCCGGGCTTCGGCTCTCCCGGCGCGCCTCAACTCCGCGGCTCCGCTAGCCGGCTCCGGATTTACTAGAAGCCATTTTGTCTCCCCCACCCCTCCCCTCCCCTCTGCCCTCCCCGCCCCCTTTACTTCCCCCTTTTGTTAATTAAAACTAAGAAGTGAGAATGGGAACGAGGTGGCCAGCTCCGGCGGCGAACGCTTAAGGACACCGCGCCAGTTCTTCCCTCCCTTCCTTCCTTCCGAGGTAGGTGAGAGCGAATGACTGGGTGGGGATGGTCGCAAAGGGGGAGAGAAAGTCCCAGCTTTCCGAGGGCTGGCCTCGAGGGGGGGCTGGTAGACGAGGGGCCACTCTTAGTTTGGCATGATTATTTTTCCGGCCGATCTGCTCCGTCTCTCTAATCGCCCCCTCCCCACCTCCTTCTCCAGATGGAAAGAGGAGCTCCTAGCTCACTTAAGCCGGGGTAGGGCTGGTTCTCCTTTCCGAGCCAAAATCCCAGGCGGTGGTGAATTATGAACGTGCCACACCATGAAGCTCTTGTGGCAGGTAACTGTGCACCACACCTGGAATGCCGTCCTGCTCCCCGTCGTCTACCTCACGGCGCAAGTGTGGATTCTGTGTGCAGCCATCGCTGCTGCCGCCTCCGCCGGGCCCCAGAACTGCCCGTCTGTCTGCTCGTGCAGTAACCAGTTCAGCAAGGTGGTGTGCACCCGCCGGGGCCTCTCCGAGGTCCCTCAGGGTATTCCTTCCAACACCCGGTACCTCAACCTCATGGAAAACAACATCCAGATGATCCAGGCTGACACCTTCCGCCACCTCCACCACCTGGAGGTCCTGCAGCTGGGCAGGAACTCCATCCGGCAGATCGAGGTGGGGGCCTTCAACGGCCTGGCCAGCCTCAACACCCTGGAGCTGTTTGACAACTGGCTGACAGTCATCCCGAGCGGGGCCTTCGAATACCTGTCCAAGCTGCGGGAGCTCTGGCTGCGCAACAACCCCATAGAAAGCATCCCCTCTTACGCCTTCAACCGGGTGCCCTCCCTCATGCGCCTGGACTTGGGGGAGCTCAAGAAGCTAGAGTACATCTCGGAGGGGGCTTTTGAGGGACTGTTCAACCTCAAGTACCTGAACTTGGGCATGTGCAACATTAAAGATATGCCCAACCTCACCCCCCTGGTGGGGCTGGAGGAGCTGGAGATGTCAGGAAACCACTTCCCTGAGATCAGGCCTGGCTCCTTCCATGGCCTGAGCTCCCTCAAGAAGCTGTGGGTCATGAACTCACAGGTCAGCTTGATCGAGCGGAATGCTTTTGATGGGCTGGCCTCCCTGGTGGAACTCAACTTGGCCCACAATAACCTCTCTTCTTTGCCCCATGACCTCTTCACCCCACTGAGGTACCTGGTGGAGTTGCACCTACACCACAATCCTTGGAACTGTGATTGTGACATTCTGTGGCTAGCCTGGTGGCTTCGAGAGTACATACCCACCAATTCCACCTGCTGTGGCCGCTGTCATGCTCCCTTGCACATGCGAGGCCGCTACCTGGTGGAGGTGGACCAGGCCTCCTTCCAGTGCTCTGCCCCCTTCATCATGGATGCACCTCGGGACCTCAATATCTCTGAGGGTCGGATGGCAGAACTTAAGTGTCGGACTCCCCCCATGTCCTCCGTGAAGTGGCTGCTGCCCAATGGGACAGTGCTCAGCCACGCCTCCCGCCACCCACGGATCTCTGTCCTCAACGACGGCACCTTGAACTTTTCCCATGTGCTGCTCTCAGACACTGGGGTATACACATGCATGGTGACCAACGTGGCGGGCAACTCCAATGCCTCGGCCTACCTCAACGTGAGCACGGCCGAGCTCAACACCTCCAACTACAGCTTCTTCACGACTGTCACAGTGGAGACCACTGAGATCTCGCCTGAGGATACAACACGGAAGTACAAGCCCGTTCCTACTACGTCCACTGGTTACCAGCCGGCATATACCACCTCTACCACGGTGCTCATTCAGACCACCCGTGTGCCCAAGCAGGTGGCGGTAACCGCGACGGACACCAATGATAAGATGCAGACCAGCCTGGATGAAGTCATGAAGACCACCAAGATCATCATTGGCTGCTTCGTGGCAGTGACTCTGCTAGCTGCTGCCATGTTGATTGTCTTCTATAAACTTCGCAAGCGGCACCAGCAGAGGAGTACAGTCACAGCTGCCCGGACTGTTGAGATTATCCAGGTGGATGAAGACATCCCAGCGGCGGCATCTGCAGCAGCAGCAGCAGCTCCATCCGGTGTATCAGGTGAGGGGGCAGTCGTGCTGCCCACAATTCATGACCATATTAACTACAACACCTACAAACCAGCACATGGGGCCCACTGGACAGAAAACAGTCTGGGGAACTCTCTGCACCCCACAGTCACTACTATCTCTGAACCTTATATCATTCAGACCCATACCAAGGACAAGGTACAGGAAACTCAAATATGACTCCCCCCCCCAAACTTATAAAATGCAATAGAATGCACACACACACAAAAGACAGCAACTTTTGTACAGAGTGGGGAGAGACTTTTTCTTGTATATGCTTATATATTAAATCTATGGGCTGGTAAAAGAAACAGATTATATTAAAATTTAAAAAGAAAAATCAAAACAAAACTATTTTCTAACTTGTAAGTTCTATTTAAAGGGGGTGGGGGACCTTGGGAATGTTGTGGGATAGAAGCCACAAGTCAGTCTGCTGTGCTGCCAGGAGAGATTTCTGGTATAGGGTTGAAACTGCTAAAATAAAACAAACTAAAACACCAACCAATATCCCTAAAGAGTTAGGGTGTGGGCTGCTGAGGGGTGGAGGGTAGACTGAACTGTCATTTTTTAGAAGGTGCTTCATAGGACACAGGAATACCCATTTCTCTAGACATCTTTCTTAGGCTGAGAGCTGTCTTTGCAGATTTATCTTATTTAAACAAAGAATACAAACAAACGAAAAAGAGCACTAAGAATTTGTACTGTGCGTAAAATGTTGAGAGGCAATAATTTTTTCTTCAGAGGCCAAGGGAAAGACAGACCTGTAAAATGTAGTTTAAACAGGAAAACCACCAAAATTCAACTGAAACCTTAAGGGACCGAGTATGTGCATCCCTGTGCACAAGTCTTCTTGGTTTGTGCAGTGGGACACGGCGTGACCCGCCTGACAGAGGGCTTCGGGAAGGCGCAGAGAAGGAAGGGAGCTGGCGTAGCTGTCAGTCAAGCGCTTTCACATTGCACCAGATTCCTGCAGTTGGGCTTAACCCACTCTGTGCAAGGCATGTGTCTATTCAGGGCTTCCCAGGAGAAGGAGGTGGCCCCTGGGGGGGCAGGGGGGCGTGGTACCAAAGGGGGATGGGAAGGGAGAGCAGAGGCAGAGAGAAGGTATTCGCAGGAGGCCATAACTCAGCATTGTGCCATGTCCACCTGTTGTTCCTGGTATCTGACAAATGATTGTAGACAGTGATGCATTTGATGATTTTTTTTTTTTTAAAGGATTGGTTTAAGGTGGACAAGGGGGGAGAGGCTGGGAGTGGGAAGCTTGGGGGAGTGGAAGCTTTTCTCATGCTTGTGATTTGGTGACTATTCTAAATGCTGATTCATTAGGGATTATTACTGCTGATGTCAACTGGTTGTGGTGATGGGGAGGGGGCAGGACATGAGTAGAGAAGAAAGAGGAGAGACAAAAAGGGCACAGGCTCATTGAAAGTGATGAAGCCTTTCCTCACCAGGATGGTTCACAAAAAAGATGTGAAATCCACAGTTAAAACAAAGTGATACACACAGAATGAGTGTGGCATGGAGTCCTGTTGAATGTAGCACAATGGGGGGAAATGCTTCCCTCTCCCAGGGCTACCTCAGGAGGAGGGGGGAAGAGAAAGGGCGGGCGTGGGTGGGGAAGGCAGAGATCTCTGTTATTCTGGTCCATTTAATGATGTAACTTCTTTCATTTATTATTTTAGCTTTAAAAGGAAATAAAGGGTTCAGATTTGAAAGGGGGTGGGGTGTGGGGGGGAAATGCCACTGATTGTAACGTGAGAAAAGTGTATTTTTGTATTTTAATAAATATTGTTCAATTTTTAATTCAGTGTCCCCAAAGGGTTAAATTGAGTAAGACCCTGAACCTATAGCTTCTTATGAGCACTGACCAAATAATTTCTATTTAAAGAAAAAAAAGGGGAGGGGAGGACAATCTTCCATTTCTTTGAAGTATGGGAACACGCTAAAGCTGTCAGCCACTTTTCCTTAGCTTAAATAAAAGCACCCCGATACTAGTGCACCGTTCACAAGCTAAGTGTGTTAGTCCCTGGCTCTGTTGGGGGGTAGAACTGAATTCCCTGTGCCCTGGAAAAGCGGGGGAAATGGGTCAGCCTCAGCTCCTGGGACCCGGCCAGGAGTTAAACGCCACCTCAGCAGAAGCTGCTGGTCAGGCAGCACCAGCTCTACACGGGGACCCCGGGGGACCTGGATTTAAGAGCACTGCAATAATGTTGTTGTGCTTAAAGATCCCACAGGCGGTGTTGCTTCTGTTCTCTGGGTGCTGAATAGTCAGTCAAACGTGTCTTGGTGGTGGTGGGTATTGATCTCCTGATGTGTAGCCGAGGGACGTGGTCCAGGCAGGCTGCCTGAACTGGGACCCTGCGTCTCTTCAGCACTAGTATTTATACGAGTGCAGGGAATCGGGACTGAGTGGGTGTCATCTCCCTGGCGCTGAACACAGAGAGAGGCAGGCAGCACTTTGCAGCAGTTGGCTAAGAAAGGGCCAATTCTTAATCCTCCTCTGTGTGTTTGTGTATTTCACATACACAACATTTCTGGGTGTCGGTGTTTGTGGCAGTGTGTATGCATGGGCTCACACTTTTAGAAACTGCCATTCATGTCTCTAGGCTACAATGATATGTTCCTCCGCCCGTCCTTTAGTACCCTACCCCCAGTAAAAAGAGAAAGCTGCAGCCGAGAAAAGGGTGGGACTTGGCGAGGACCAGTTGAAAAATGCAAGAAGTCACCCCCTTTCCTAGTGCCATAAGACACAGCTCAGGCTGTTTAGAACAGCTTCCTGGGTACACATTCAGAGGCAACTGTGAAGGAAGGAGCTGCTTCAGAAATAGAGGATGTGGAGCCCGTTTCCTTACACCCCTCCTCTTTTGACAGCTATCTGGGCGGCCAGGGAACTATGCAGTAGCTGTGGAATGACAAAGGCTCTGGGGCTGAACAAAGATCTGAGGGGAGAGGGGAAGAAATGGGCCTAAAACATTCCTGGGGAAGAGTCCTATGAACAAATGCACTTGTCCTGGGGGTGGGGCATATTCAGGTCTTGGAATCTGAGGGAGAAGTGCTTTCCAGAAGGAACCTCAAAGGACGTTCCTGGGGGAGAGAGAATATGGTCCTGGGTATGAGTGTCCTTAGAGCTGCAAGGGGAGTTCCTTTCCCCACTGGGCCTACTCCCTGACCTGGGCACCGGTTCAGCATTTAGAGTGGCAACTCTCCTCTGCCGTGATGTCGGGTACACCCTCCTTTGTAGCAGACACTTGGGACAACTTTTCAGAGAGGAGTCCCACGAGCACCGAAAGTGCAGCCTTTAATGCTGGGCGGGTGACTCATCCTCGGCCTGGCCAAGCTGTAGGGTTTGTTACCTGAGAACGGAACACGGGTTGGCAGCTCTTCGGGAGGGGAGTCATAGCAACACGTTACAGGGAAAAGACTGCCGCTGATTATATGGAGTTAGAGACTTTTCATTACAGAATTTTTTAAAGGCCGTGAAAAACCATGTAGTCTAATCCCTTCACATTTTACAGTCAAGGAGACCGAGCCCCAGAGAAACTGAAAGATACAGTCCAAGGTCACACTGCTAATTAGTGGAAGAGGTGGGACTGAAACCCAGGTCTCTTGACTACCCAAACCGATGTGCTTTCTCATAAAGGCTCTTACTGGCTCTCAAGAACATCTCTCTTTCCTGGCCAATATGCAGTGAAAATGGGGCCTTCCTATAGCTATTGCTGTGTTCTCTTCTCCCTCCTCTTGGAGCTGTCCAGTCTCCTTCAGAACCAGCTCTACTGCCCTCCGGGGCCTGAGCAGAATTTGGACCACAGGGGCCCCAGAGGTGGCCCAAGGGCCACGTGTGCTGACTAAGGAGTTGGATTCTCAGGACTATACCTAACAGCTTCCTGATTCTTAGGTTCAATGGCAGGCAGAAACCACGGGATCCCACAGAGGGCAGCGGCTGCTAGGGAAAAGGTGAAGTAGACAAGGCAGGGTGCTCACAGTGGGAACGATGGACTGGCCTTCTCCCAGCCTTAGCCTTGGAAGCTTGCAGAGTAAAGGACTGACAGAGGCCTTAGAGCACCTCTCAAGGGCAACTTCTCCCCAGCGGAGTGGTTTCTGCTTATTTGGCTGAACAATGAGACTATCTGGGGAGGCGGGGGCTCTTTAACTCCTCTCCTCCATTGCATCTACCCTGGCCCCAGCTCTAAAATCATGATCTGGTCGCCACTCCCACAATTTGTTCTAGGGCCTTTTATCACTCTTTGGTGTAAAGCTGCATTCTACTATCAGTGAAGATAGAGCAGACAGGCTAGTTTCTAAGGCCTAGGGACATCCGCTCTATCATGGCTGTTAACATGTACTGTAGCTAGCAACTTTTTGGGACGGGGGGGGGGGCTGGTGGGGGGAGGGCAGCAGCCTAGTAAAGAGTCCCTTGAAGACAGTGCCTATTAATGGGGAAGAGATGCAGAGTCCATGCCGTTAATGGTGGAGATGGGTAGAGATTAAGAGAAGGCTAAGTGGGCCTTACTCAGCCCAGGCTACTACCTTAGGGGGCCAGAGCCCACAATTAAGGCTTCAACATTTTACTGCAACAAAGCAGCAAGGGCTTAAAATTAGAGAAGAAAAAGAGAGAGAACATTTATATCCAAACATATGTCTGATTTTACCTCCTCTGCTGGCACTCAGCACTCCGTGCCATCGGCTAATGCAGGCACCGTTCACGCCACTTCTAAATCCTGCCTCAGCTAAACTGCAAGGCAGCTTTTGGCTCAAAGCACCTCTCTTGGTTTCCGTCCATTCAGAAAGCACCCTTTTCCCCGGAGGGGGGAAGAATGGTTTGGGTAGTGGATTAAGGTTGTTTTCATCTTTGCTTTAAATTGAGATGAAGTAAATTGCTTCTTGGAGCAGGGATAAAGGCTTCAGGAACCTTCAGTGAAATATACGTATCTGCAAAGCAATATAGCATAGTGCTTACAAGTGTGGACTCTGAAGCCAGTCTTCCTGGGTTGAATCCCAGCTTACTAGTCATGTGACTTTGGACAAATACTCGTTTTCCTCATCTGTAAAATGGGCATAATATTGGTATCTACCTCACTACTCCGTAGTTGTTGTAGGAATTGAAATTTGACGATAAGGGGACAGACCAACTGACTAGCCCCCATCACCACCTCTATTCTTGAACCTCATCCATGTCCAAAGAGAGAACATGCCTACTGAGCTACTCTAAAGAGGAAGGATAATTAATTATCCAGAAGTCCTGGGCAGCACGACAGCACCATCTACAAGCCCAAACACTGTGGGAAAGATGGGGTGCACTTTTCTTCCCAGGAAAACACTGCCTTGTGCTCTGTTCTTTAATCTAGCTCTTTAGATGGCCCAAGGCACTGTCTTAGGCCAGGAACGGATTACCTTTTCTTATGGTGGGTCAGGAGAAAGGAAAGATGCTGCTGCTGGAGGTGCACAAGATGAGGGCTGGGACAGGAAGCACCTACTAAAAGTCCTGGTCCTTTACCAGGAGGGTGAGCTTCCCAGTGTCTCGACACCTCGCCCTGTTTCCTTATCAGGGTGCTTTGCCAAGGGAGGTGGGCCCATGGAGGCACCAGGAAGGAGAAGGGAGCACAGAGAGGGCTGCTGGGGCTTCAAAGCAGTATTGGAGGGCTTGAAGGAAAGAAAGGCAGGAAAAAGCACCATAATTTGAGCAGGTGAGAGCAGGATGGAGCTGTATGGCAGATGCACAGGCTAAGGGGCTGCAATGCAGTTAGGGAGGAGAGCCAGGGAGATTCCTCTGCCCTAGCAAGCAGGAGGCTGGCTGGACCCTGGACGGGGGTAGGGCCGGTAGCGATATTCATGGCACGGAACAGAGCAGAAGAAAAGCAGGGAGATCAACTTTCCAAGAGAAGCCTAAGAAAGAATGCATTTGATTTCCTAATGAGAGGCTAGAATTAGATTTTAGGATGATCACAGGTTTCATCCTCTGGAACATGCCAGCTTTGCTGTCAGTACTTGGGCCAAACCACCTGCCCACGACAGTCCTGTTCCCGATGCTGGAGGCTGTCCACTGCTTGGCAAGGGTGGGGGGGCAACCCCACCCTCAGGGCTGTAATCAAATTCTGATCCTGACGGGCTCCCTCAGGGCCTCCCTCATTTCTGTGAAGGCACAGTCATGGGGGGAGAGGAGAGGAGAGGAGAGGGTGCAGCTCACTGTTTATCCATGAAAAGAGTGTTATATAAATCGTGTTTTCCCATAAAAATAATGACGACTGTTGAGTTCAGTGCACATGGACCCTGGCAGTGAGTCAGAAAGGTCAGGCCTGGGCCCGTGGGGGAGAGCCCTCGGAGAGGCTCTCCTGGCAAAGGAAGTTAAGCATCTGAGAGGATGGCGCTGTCTTCTCTAGCTTATCCTGGTAAAGACTCTGAAACCTACAGCAGGGAGGCGCTGAGATGACAGGCTACTCTAATGCCAGGTGTGGGGACTGGATGGACCAAAGTAGTACTTGGCCTTCCGGGTTCATCCATTCTGTGTGCCTAGGAACAATACTAGAGCAGTCACTGAAGTTCAGATTAATTACTAAATACCAAAGGAACAGCCCTTGATCTACTTGCTTCTTTAATATCCACCCACCTTCTTATATCTCCCATTAATAAAAAGCACCCCCCCGTTAATTCTCCTATCAGATCCCCCCCCCATAATTCCCATTTGCGTACAACCGTCTACCATGATAGGACCTAGGATATCCCGCAAGATCCTTCCATTCTAGAAGCCTGATGGCTCTTTCTTCCTTCTAACAGTTCTGCTTCCTCTCCCAAGGCAAGTCCTTAATCTGTAGTCTCTTACATTTCTTTAATAAGGTCTCAACCCTGGTTTCCCTGTCTGTGCAGGAGCTCATTTAGTTACCAGATAAGCCACTCTACCCGCTCAATGAGTCAGCAAAGATGAGGGAGAGGTGCTTTCACACACTAACTGTTCCCTGTGCAAAGTTTGGTTTCCTGGCCTCGGGCTACTTCTTCCCAGGCTTCAAGGCCCTACCCACTCACCCAGGTTCATTAAGAACATTCATACAGGTCCTCCCACTCAGGTTCCACCCTGGAGGTGAACTGAATCAGCTGTAGGCAGTTCCCTGGATAGTGCCGCTGTGTTTGTAGGAACACACAGCGCACCCCTCACAACAGGCCCATCACAGTCCCAGGAATGGAGGCCAGGCCTCATACTAACAGCCTATTCCTGCAGCCCACCAGCTGCAGTGGATACAGTTATAATCTATTACCACTGCAAGACGACTTAATTTCTGGACTTAAAGGAAGTCGGATAATACTTTATCCTATTAGCGTTTGCCTGTGTGAATTGACACTGGCTTCCTTCTGACATGACAGCATATTCTTCCAATTCATCTCTTAAGGAGATGAATTGGGGAAGTCTGGAGTAAGATAGGAGGGAGGGCCAAGGAAGAGACTGCTAAAGGAACCAGGGGAAGGGAAGACCATCTTCAAATTAGGAATGGGGAGAGGAGGCTTAGAGGGATATGGCAAGACTGAGATAGCTCAAAACATGTTTGCATTTCATTTTGTTTCCCTTGTGAGGGAAGCGACAGCAACTACCGGATGTGCCGTATGCTTGTGTCTGAGGAAAAAAGGTTCTGAAGCCACAGAGAAGCACAAACACAACACGGAACTGGCCTATTCCATGTGCCTCTGGTTTCAGCTCGTTGGTCTGCAGGGTAGCTTTCCCTTTAATTCCTCTTCCACCTTCCTGTTTTAAGTCCACATCTGCTCTGACCAGTGAGTGGTATCATATCAGCTGAGGGCAGCTCCACAGTGTGTTCTCACTGCTGGTCGACCTTGGAATGGCAATGGTCACTGAGGACAGAATGATGGTTTACAGCTTCTAACTTCAGGAATGTGGAGACAGTGAAGGGAGCTTCCGAGTTAATTCAGAAAATCTAGTTGAACCCTCTCATTTTATTTGTGAGGAAAACGAAGCCCAGGGGGGATGTGACTGCCAGTGCCCGCTAGCTGGTGATGCAGAGACCAGGTCTCTGGGTTCTCAGCCTAGCACCGGCAGGGCCACTGCGACTTACAACTCCAGGGGGCGCCACTGACAGAAGCTACAAAGTGATTAGTGCCCCCTGGAGTTTGCAATTTGGTGCAGTCCCTCACCCTTTGCTTCCAGGGAGGGAGGGAAAGAAGGGAAAGGCCTTTCAGGCCAGTACTTTATCTGTGCTTAATGCTGTCAGCCAGATGGTGCCCATTCCTGACTTCACTCAAACAGCTAGAGCTGAAAAATCAGGCAACTTTTCCTTTCTCTTCAGCCATGAGTGTTCCAGGGCATGGGAGTTCTGATGG
The DNA here is from genome assembly GCF_949774975.1 of Lagenorhynchus albirostris. Classification (NCBI taxonomy): domain Eukaryota; kingdom Metazoa; phylum Chordata; class Mammalia; order Artiodactyla; family Delphinidae; genus Lagenorhynchus; species Lagenorhynchus albirostris. The sequence goes on from NC_083102.1 coordinate 23,676,200, forward strand.
CTGCCCAAACAGCTAACAAATTAGAAGGAGCACTTGTGGCTGAGGCCGCCCTCCCCATCCCTATAAAAGTGAAGAGCTGTAAAGAACAGGTATCCCTGTGAAAGGAAGTTTTGCAGAAGCTCAATCATGTCAGAGGTCCGTTCAAGGTCAAGTGGACCACTGGAGAAGCAGGGACGTCTAGAGTTCTGCTTCTACCTTCCCTGGTACTGTGAGCAAGGAGACCCTCACAGGGAAAGCTCAGGCAGCCCAGGCTGACTCGGGGCCTGCAGCTAGTAAACGTCTCCTCTTCCCCCATCTCAACAAATCCCCTCTCGGGAAACGGAGTGGCCCTGCCTAGGATTTTATCCCATATATTTAACTAGAATCTATCTCCTTCATGATGGTTTCAAGTGAAGTCCCAGTAGAAACATTCTAAAAGACAGCCGCTTACAGCCAAGGATCTCTTTTAACCAAGTTAATTTAGCAGAAATTTGCCATGTTGGATCGGGTGGAGTTACCTCTCTTCTCAACTTCAAAGCTGGGAAGAGAGGGGAGGTGGAGAATGCAGAGAAATAAAGAGGAGGGTGGGGGCTTTGAGCAAATGAGTTTCCGTCTATTAAGGAGCAGTAATTTCTGCTAGCTCCCCTAGAGACTGGTCCCCTCCAATAATGGCCTGACTCTAATGATTCCCACTCCTAAGCAACAGCCTGTGTTCTGCTGGTGTTGAGATGAACAGTGCCAGAGAAATTCCCTTTCTCTCGGAGGTGCTGCTATTATCATCATGCAGGAGAGATTACCAGCCAGGAGGATGTGCTGCTGTTGGGGGGACAGAAAGATAACCAGAGAAATGTACCTCTCCAAGGCATGGTACTGCTGACCTAGGACAAAAAGGGCTGAGAGACAGGCTAGAGGTTAGTGATAAGATGAAAGGGCAGACACTCTGGACAGGAGGGAGAAGACAGGAGAAAGTAAGAGCTTAGGCACCTCCTGAGGAGTTGATAAACTTAATGCCAAGACTAGCAGACACTGGCTGGGAGGCAGGGGGAGGTCACAGGGGTGTGGGGTGTGTGGGAACGAGTTAAGCTCAGGCATAATGAACAAAAACTGATCGCATTTGAGATACGCGACATGGTAATATGAAAGCTGAATCAATTTCAGGTCCCTAAATACTGATCACCTTCCGGGCAGAAGCACAGGTGTGTGGGCTAACACTGAAATTGCGGGGATAACTGAAGCTGCAGTGTCAGTTGAGGGGTGGGGTCCTCTCATCCTGCCCTCTCCCTTCTCATACACTGAAGATGGTGGGGAGAAAAGCTAATACGTGGCTCTAAGTACTGCTGAGGCTGCTGCCAGCAGCTCTTGAGAAGGGGGTGGGGAGCCCCCTTATTTTGCCCCCAGTGGCTTCCCTGTGATGGAGACGCACTGCCTCCAGAGGCTGCCTTGCCAGATGTGCCAGCAGGCAGCCCGGCCACGGAGCCTGCAGTGCAGGCAGATGCCCTGGGCCGTGTTCAGGGTGGCAAGACCCTTTATGGCGCTGCGGCTCGGCTCTGGGGCGGTGCCAGAGCGGCAGGGTAACGTTCCCCAGCCAGATTCATGCCCCCAAACCTCTTCAAATATGTGGGCCGTGGAGAGAAGCAGATTTAATTAAATTACTGTATCGTGGGCTGCCCTTCCTGGGCAAGGGCTAAAAACAGGCTCATGCTGACATGCAGACCCATCTGTGTATACAGAGCACGCGTTTCTTGGTGCTTGGCAGCTGGATAGGGTTGGCAGTGCCCACTGCCGGCCCCGGTGAGCCGGTCCCTTTGCTGCAGCAAGGCAGAGTCAACACTGATGTAGCCCAGGCCCCGTGTGGCTCCACTGACCTTTTCCTTTCTGCTTAAAAGACGACTGAGGGGCAGTCCCCCTTCCTCCATCAGTTCCTTTCTCCTCAAACGCCTCTCTTGCTGACACCCAGGACTTTCCCGTAAGGCGGTACCCTAGCTGAGCCAGGGAAGGAGGAAGGAATCTGCAGGGAGGTGTGATTCAGAACCGTGCAGGGCAGGGTTTGTTTAGCTTGGCAGGAGATGGAGGGGTGTCCCTGGCGATCCTCTAGAGTGTCACCTCAGCAGTCCCACTGGCAGCTCCGTGCTGGAGGCAGAACCGTTTTCAGGTGCCAGAGCACAGCAGCAAAGCTCTCCGTCCCTGCACGGACTTCACGGTTGATACAGAACCTGGCCATCACACACGGGCAAGGAAGTTCAGTGGCAGTGGCAACGAGAACCATTTAACATGTGGAAATCAACACCCAAAACAAATGCTGGCTGTGCTGTACCTGTCAGCCCCACGAGATCATCTCATCTCGCTTCTGGAAGTTTGGGCCTCACTGCTCCAGCTTACAAAGTACCACGAGGGTAAAGAGTTTGCCCACAGTAGAGCTGCGGCTGGGAAATGGCCTGAGGCAGAATCGGGTGTGCAGAGTGGGAGATGATGACGGGTTGGGGTGGGGGAGGGTTGTGCTTTTCCATTTGGAACTGAGACCCAGGAAGACTCAGCTGGGGAATCTTTTCCCTACCTGCCCCCAGAGATAACAGTGCCATCGCTCATGCCTAAAGTTACAGTGAATGCCACACACGGAGCCTGAGAGGTCGCCTTGGGCTGGGACAACAAGAACCATCTAGCTGGGCAGCTTGCAGCTGTACTTATGCAGCCCCCTGGGGCCCAGGGCATCCTGGCGTCAAGCAGGCACCCAGATGATGGGGGCAGTGCAGGCAGCTCTCTAGGTCCCTAGCTCGGCAGGTTTACAGGCAGTGCCACAGTGAGTTGAGAGGGCGGAACCTCCCTACCCCAACCTCCAAGCCTCTGAGCCGCTGTTACAGGACGAGAGGCTGGGCCGGAAGGAGATGGCAGCATCCCCACATCCCCCGCTGGAGCTCTGCTGCCCTCTAGACACTGCGCTCAGCGGCTCCAAGGCTCCTTTGTCACTGGGGGTAAGGGGTGGGGTGGGGGGTAGTGTATCTGCTAAGGTTTCTGGCTACAAAAAGGTTACTTTAAGGGTTACGACAAATCCTGTCAATTTCGGACCCTTGGGACCCAACTCAAGAACCTGGACTGTGCCCGCAGGTCACTTAGTCTAGCGGTTCTAAATGACGAGGACGTGTGGATCAAAAATGAAAGCCGGCAGGTCGATAAAACGTGGTGATACTTGAAGAGAAGAAAATGAATCCAAGAGAATAAGTTTCCTGGGGCTAACAGGCTAAGCAGCAACTGTAGCAGGAAGAGAAAGCAACATACCTTGCTGGACAGAAGCCCCAGAGAACAGGGCCAGTCCTGAAGAACAGGAAATCGACCAGTTTGGTGATACGTATCATGTGGCTTTAGAGACACAAAAAGGTTCCTAGGTACTGCACTAGGGTAAAAGATCTTTCTTCCTTACTTAGCAAATCGGATAGAAGAGAGTAGACCCCAACCCTAGGCTGTAGGTAACCATGATATTTGGAGTGGAATCAGCCCCCTTAATTCCATCCCATCCACCGTCTCACGTTCACTAGGACATGAGAATGCTCATCAAATGACTGGTTCTAACTGGGGGGATAGAGGCTCTGCAGGCAGCCTCTGTCTTTAGTCAGTTATGTTATTGGTCCTTGGGTGCCAATAAAGATACCGTATATCTCAGTCCTGATATTCCCGCATGAAAAGGGTTGGCTTTAGGGGCTGTGTTGAAGCAGCCTCAGACTGTTTCCTCTAACAGAGAAGAATTCTTGGAAATAATGTGGGTAGCAGCTAAGCCTCAGGGTAAATCACGTGAATATTGGTATTGCTGGAGCAATGGCCTGCCAATAGCTGCTGGGGTCCCTTAGGTTTACAGACGACCTGAGTGAGCCAATGTGTCTGCGCTGATTGCCCCATCCAAAGCTGTACCGGTGGCTGACGAGCCTGCTGCTGCAGCATCCCTCCCTGCTGCAGGCTGCTGCCAGAGGGCATGGCTGCGGGTCTCACTCAGGCCGAGCCGGCTAAATGGGACCCTTATTCCTGTGCGTCTGCAGCTCGGCAGGGACCTAGCACCGGGAAAGGCAGAGTGAGGCCAGCCCTGGTGCGGCATGTCTTTCTCGTGTACAAGGTCACCCACGACCCCTCTCACGTTTGTCACCTGCCACTTCATTTCTCTTGGAGAGGGACAAGGAGAAAGGAAATGAACTGATTACAGTGGTATGTTGCAGGGCACCACCTTTCGGCACCTGGAGCCGGTCTGAGAAACCGAGGTGCCGTAGAGAAGTTGCCCAGTCTACATTAAAGCGAGAGAAGGGGAGGAAAAGAAGGAACGCTTATTTCTGCTCTCGCCTCGTTCTCTCTCAGCTCCCAGGAATAGTCAGGAAGCAGAGTGGGTAAAACTAAGGCTATTTGCAAAAACAGATCTGCTCTCATGCAGGCTGGAAAGTGTTTCCTGCATAATCTGAACTCAGCCCTTGCTGTACCCTTGTCCTATGTGGTTCAGATTAAAAAAAAAATATATATATATATATATATTTATTTTTAGCGTGTTGTCTGGGTGAATATGCCAGAGCATGAACTAAGAGTGGTCTCCGTGGCAGCCCCAGGTTGACCTGCAGGCCAGGCCTGGCCCAGCCCCTTCATCGCTGGGAAAGCAGGACAGGAGGAGGAGGGCAGTGGCGGGCGTCACTGGATAAGGCCGGGGCCGTCTGCACTACTGTGAGTCAAGGTTGGCTCAGACAGGAGACGCGAGGGGGGAGGTGCAGCTCCTGACGGCTCCGACAGCTTGGACCTGTCCAGGCCAACAAGCCGCTCAAGTGCAAGAACAGCCAGCCAAGTAGGCAGAGCACGAGTGAGGACTTAAAGCTTGAAATATCTGACAAGAGATGGAGGGAGGGGAGGACGCCGTCTGGGATTTCAACTGGTGTCTGGCCTTGCCTCTCACTGCTGAGGCAGACGCTTCTGCTACTGCAGGGCGGGATGTGACGCCTGGGAGCTGGTGGGCGTAACCCAGGTGAGAATCCCTTGAGCTAGATGTTTTTTTTTAAAACCTTCATTTCAACAAATTGCAAAGACAGCTCTGGACTGTTCTCCCTCACTAATGCCCTCTGAAACAAAATCGAACTGCTGTCCACAGACACCTGTTCCCCTCCAGTCACCTGCCCGAGGTTAAGCAGCCCTGGGCTGTGTGTGTGCGTGTGGGTAGGCCTGCACCGTCCATCACACGGCCTGGGATGGCAGCTGCGTCTCAGAGCTAGCTAAGGGAGGCGACACGGGGCGCCCGGAAGCGACAGACACTCTTCTGCTCTTCCACCTTCCTGTGGTTGGTGGGGGTGTGTGAGGGGGGAAGGCCAGCAGTGGGGTGCTCAGTGCCGTACAGCTCCTCCTGGTGAAGACGCTTTGAAAAGACAGTGGTTGTCAGTCCCAAGTACATATTCCCCACACTGAGGGAGCTGTTAAAAAATACCAGTGTCCCGACTCTAGATCACACATGGAGGAGACAGCACTTGGATATTTTCAAAATGTACCCAGGTGATCCGAGGGCACGCCCAGGATGACAGCCTCTGCTCTAGACTTGAGAGAGCAGGGAGAAGACTCAGTGCTCAGACAGGACAGTCCTGTCACTAACTCCAGAAGCACGCCTCCTGTACATGGTTTTGCTTAAGCTGAGCCAGGGGTCCTGAGGTTTCATTCAGGTTCAGGAGAGTAACTTCCAAGAAAACTAGCCAGGTACCACTCGACTGACGGCCCTGAAAAAATACAGGGAAACCCTCCTACAAACATGTCGGCCTGCTCCGAGCCCCCGGCAAGGAGGGAGAGAGGACAGATGTTCAGAGGCCCATGAATATCAAATGGGAGAAATTGAGGCACAGAGAGAATACCATTTATTCCTGAGGAAGGTGGGAAAAGAGCAGAAGCCTTCCCTCGTCATAGGCTGCTCTACAAGCTGATTCAGGCAGGGCTCCCGAGCAGCACCCAGTTTAGGTTCAGAAGCCTAAACGAACGAGAAACTACTTTCTTAACTGGTAGGTTTCTGACCCTTAGCTGATGGCACTCCCGGCCGGAGCCCTTCTGTGGTTCACTTATTCATGTGTGCGCTTACCTACAGCCCGTCTGGCGACCAGCACTGTGCCAGGCACTGGGGAACAGCGGACATGAAAGGCTTGGGCCTTGCCCTTGAGGAGCTCAGCACAGCGGGGGAAACAGTTACGATGGATGGTCTGAGCGTGGCGATGGGAGATATGTGCCAGGGAGCAGCACAGAGTCAGGGACAGCTTCTGCCCCCTCCCAGCCAAAGAGCGCCTCCCAGGCTGCTCGTTCTTATGGGGAAGCAAGTCCCCCCGTTGGAATTCTGGATGTAGGCCCCGGACAGCAGCAGGACCAATACTGACTCAGACCCTGGGGGGACGACCTGCTCCAGGCCCTCCTAGAGGCGCAGGAGGTGACTTCGCACTTCTCTCAAGCTGGCATTTGCTGAAAGGACTATGTCAAGGCTTCCCCTGGGAGTGGGAAGGAGGGCACCCAGGCTCTCAGTAAATACTACGGGTCGTGAAGCTCCGGGCTGGTTGACCTTGGCAGTCTGAGCCCACTCTCTGCTTCAGCTTCCCTTAGCGACACACAGACGCACTGAACGTTGAGGTGTAAATAGCAAAGCCCCCTGAACAAAGAGCTGCTAAGCCAGGGTCCTAAGCAAGGCTGTGCTGTGTAAACGTAGCACGGAAGCTTCTAGCTTGAGCTCCATTTAGTGTGGCTGCAGCAGGCTGCTATTTGCCCCACCTGCTGAGCAGCCAGAGCAAAATCCTGCTTGGGAGTTGGAAGAGGCACTGAGGAGACCTGCACGCAGAGCTGAGAACACGGGGGCTCCTGGGAGCAGGGGGAGGGGCAGGTTTCAGCCCCCCCCCCCGCCCCAGCAGAATCCCACTAGGAATAGTGTTGAACACGGAGGAAATCAGGACCCCCCGTGGCATGTGTCACAATGCAGCTGTCTTCTATCTCCTGTGTGGCGAGCAAGGTCCTCAGGCTGGAGTGTGGGAGCGCTGGCAGGCAAACTACACGGCACAACAGCGCTCGGGGCTGGGTGGCACTGAGGTCACTGCGTGCAAGAGGCAAAGCGGTCCAGCTGTCCACTGTGAACTCTGACGACAGACACAGGTCTGCTTTGTTCTTTGTGCCCACCCTGCTCCTCACCTACCCAAGAGTTTGGGGTCCAGATACTGGTAGGAACTCATCCTGAAAGGTCTTAGGTTATCCAAAATCAGAGCTGATCTACGGTGTGGGGATCCAAATTTAATCTCTTAAACCACTGCTTCTCAACCTGAGATGAGCATCAGAATCACCTGGGGAGCTTTTTAATTAACCTTTTTTTCACTATTAGAAAAACCTTTCAATTTGAAAAATGTGAAACACTGAAAATAGAGAATTGTCATGAACTCCCATACACCAACCATCCAGGCTCAACAATTATTGAACTTGTCATATTTGGTTCATCTATCCCCCCTTCTCTCTGCTGAAGTATTTTAAAGCATAGCCCAGACATGATGTCATTTTGCCCTTCCATACTTCAGCAATGCATCTCTAAAAAACACAGCCATTTTCTTACATAACCACAATGCCACTATCGCACCTAACACGATTAATAAAATTATTCCTTGCTATCACCTAATATGCCTGGAGAACTTAAAGTAAAAATCTGGCGCTTGATGAAGCCAGGGAGGCCCGGTATTAGGATCTTTCCTGAGAGCCTCCCGCAGCTCCCAATCCCAGTGTGCAGGTGGGGCTGAGAGCCACTGCCTCATCACCCGAGGACTCCTCTATGGGGTCTGACACAAGCTCCACGAATGTCCTACAGCCCCCCGTCACATGGTATACAATAAAAAAAAAAAAAGGCAAGGAAAAGGTGAGTCCCAGACCAGGATGAAGGAAAGGAAAACGAAAGCATTAGGAAGTCAGCAAGCCACAGGACGGAATCCCTCGTTCAAGGCAAGGCTGTCCTAACTGTGAGGCCCACTCACTCGGTCCCCCAGACCCATCAAAGGTCTGAAAGGCTTGGAAGGAGAGTTGTTCCCAGCTGCCCAGAGGGCCCTCAGCACCTCACAGCAGGCCAGCCTGCATTAGGCCTGCTCTATTTCTGGTTCTCCTCCCTGTGCACACTGTCTCTCCCGCCTGGTATTCTGGGCCAACTCCGAGCCTCAGCGCCTGGCTGTAGGCAGGATTAATGAGGCCTCTGGTGAGTGGGGTGCACCAAAACTTCTTGGGTGTGGGCGCTGGGGTTTGAGACCCCAGTCTTCAATCTTACTTATTTCATTAAAAAAAAAAGCCCTACACGTCCTGCAAAAAGATGAGGCTGTATCACTGCAGCTAAAAATACCTCTATTGAGGGCGTCTGCTCACCAGCTCCTCAGTTAGAGATGCTACAGGGCCCTTTGTGAGCTGTGTGGTGTTGGCTCACACAGGAGCTCTGGGCAGCTGGGGACAATCCCTGAAGCAGCGAATAGTGACTGCTGGGGGGGGGGCTGGCGAACAACTAGCCAGCCAGGACGGTTGGCACGCATCAGGCAGCTTCCAAACCCTTCTTTTCTTTATGGACCTACTGCCTAAGCCAGGAAACCCCTGCCGCCTTCTGCAGCAGGCTAAAACACCATCTCTGAGGATGCCCCACAGTCACTGGGGACTGTCGTCGACTCCCCAAGATGCACAGGAGTATGACAATAATCGGCGGGGGGACGGGGCATGCCACCCATTCTGGCTCAGGGCGTGTCTGTGCTGCTGGACAACTTCCAAGTGTGAGTCAGTGGTAATTAGACACAGGTGAGGCCTCTCGGTGGCCTCAGGAAAGGGGTGCTTTAAATGCAGGCTTGACACCTGAAGGGGTAACGGAGTGGACGCGTAGGGCTTCACGGCAATGAGGGGCTCTTTTCTCTGGATCTCTTTTCTAGGTCCTCTCAGCACCCAGAGGGTCATTCAGTCTAGCCGAGTCATTTTTATGGGGGAAGATGAAGCCCCAGGGAGGTACAGTGATTCTTGTCAAGGTCACAGATTCAGTAAATGGAGGAGCCAGGACTTAAACATGGGGTTTTTGATTACAAGTCCAGTGCTTTGTTCCACTATACTATGGCATTGCAATAAGTGGACTCAACAGCTATTGAAAGAGCTATGGGAAAAGGTATTTTCACAGTTCAGGTGCCACAGGGACCTCAGGTGAGTGTTCCCTGGATGACCTGGGAATTTTGAAATCCCTGCAGGTTCTGGGGAACTCAAGGGTCAGATTCAGCAACTGAATCAGATGTTCAGTGGGGACAGTGACAGCGCCGTAGATCTGATCTTCAGCCAGAGATCCAAAGCCATTCACTTCTTTTCTGCCTGGGAGAGTGGGGAACATCTGGTATTAGCTTGACTCTGGGCTGTCAGAAGAAAAGGGGGCAAGGACAAAGCCACGGCCTGTTTTCCTTTCTCATCTCTTGGCCTTGCGTGTGACCCTTATGAAAGAATTTGGAAGCTTAAGTCAAAAGCATGAGAAGACTGGGTCAAAAAAAAAAAAGTATTGAAGAAAACAGTGTGAGGTGTGGGAGAAGGCACAAATTGGTTCAGGAAGGAGAGTGCCAATCGGACATCTCCTGAGTGCTCAGTGTGGGCAAATGTCTGGCGTTGTCCAGTATGGCAGCCAGTAGCCACACGTTGCTATTTAAATTTCATTAAAGATTCTGTGCCTCGGTTGCACTAACCACATTTCAAGTACACAGTACTCAGAAGTGGCTAGATGCTACAATACTGGACAGCACACGTAAAGAACACTTCCGTCCTCACAGAAAGTTCTATTGGACAGTGCTGGTAGATTGCCTGGTTGTGTCTGCTCATTTCTTACTGGCCGCAATGAGTAGTTTCTGAAACCCTTTTGGGGAAGAACTGAACTGAGGGAAGCTGGAGGGTACCATTATTCACTCTCTGGCAACCCTTCTAAACCTGAAAACTCAAAAGCTTAGAGCAACTAGGAGCATGAATCCACCAGTGTACTAGGCTCACCAGGCCCTAACCCCTCTCTCCCCTCTCTCGTCTGCATGTTCACAGCCACTCTGACCTTTGCATATTTTATTCCATTTCTATTTTACGCTGTTTTAATTGACGTTTAATATAGCTTAACTCTGTGCGGTGTTCACAGCCCCTCACCAGGGGGCCATTCACAGGCAGAAGCACAATTAATAGCAATCCCCAGAAGATTATACCCTGTATCAAAGTTGTCATTGCACCGTATAAATGCTTATTATTACTATTGAATTCTCCAGCCCTGACACCTCCCTGTGTTTACTAGGTCCTAGCAGACAATCCTCTATGTTTGTGCCTTCCCTACTCTACAGCACCATCAGGACCAAATATAGCCCTTGTGTGTGTGTTTAGCTCCATTCAGTTGTGCTTTGGAAAAAGGGGGAAAAAGTCAGAGTTAATAAAGTTAAATTGCTGGAAAATGTAATCTGTTCCTCCCCCACTTGACAATCCCAAGAAAGACAGGCAGACACCACCGCTAACAAGATGGGTAACCTGCCTCAGCTATAGGGTGGAGGTGAAGCCCAGACCCTGATACCACGGCACGGCTTTCGGATCAGCCTCCTGTGACAGTAGAGGGAGCAGGTCTAAGAGCACGGGATGCTGGGAGGGCGGCTGGGGGGCTATCCTGTGCCTGGGCTGAACGTGACCAGAACACAGAGCTCAAGCCTGGGGGGCAATCCCAGCTCCCCAAGGAGCTCAAGGGCAATCCAGACAGGAAATCTGACCCCTACGCCCCTCTCTCAGTGAGAAAAGCGAAGCAAAGCAATTCTGTAAACCGCCCTCCTCATCCCCAACACACGCACACAGAGGAAAAGGAAAAAACCCTCGACTTGGCACTCCGTGGTTGCTTCTTCTGGGCTCTCGTGAAGCTTAGTTTTTGGCAAGAAAGACAGCTTTTCTACGATTCACATGTCAGGAAAAGCAGTGGACGATTCCAGGTGGGTCAGACACCTGTCCTCCTCCCGCTCTGGCAGGCCTTCCCGTCCTGTTTGCCGTTCTCGCGGCACCCTTGTCTAGCGAGTCTCCCTTACAGAACGCAGAGGCCCCAGAGGACTTCCTCCTGTCTTAGCTTCTTGTTCTTTTCTCACAATGGAGCGTAGAGAACACACGTTGCTTACCACTTCTGTCCACCTGTCACATTCACCTGACTCCCTTTTACACGCCACCGATGTCACACTCTCCAGTTATTGCCACCTGTACTGCGAGTGGATGGACAGGTGGCAGTGGCTTTTGCCTGGGAGGTGCCGAGGGGAGCAATACAATGGGAGCATGGAGACAGCAGGTCTATGAATTACCGTGTGAACGTGCCCTAGTGATTACCTTCCTCCGGCCTCGGCTCTCAACCACTGTGAACCGTTTGGATTGGACAGTATAACGCCTAGAGGCCTCATAGCTATAAAATGCTCTAAGGCAGTATTCAGAAGGCTGTATGCTCAAGTCCTTGGAAGCTGAATGGGTCATGCTTATTTCTATTTATAATCCCTTTTTTATTTTTGCACTCAATGCTCTATGGAGAAATGCAGATTTCTATTCTAAATTCTTCTGACAAAGGAAAAGCTCTATTTTAGGTTGTTTGACGGGGCAGTGTTTTTAACTAGACTGAGTTTCCCATATTTTCTTTGCTTTGCCTTCTCCCATCTTTGCCTAAAAGCTTCTAAAAAACCAGAAGTGCTTTCTGTACTCAGGCATAGCAGGAACTGAGGCTGCCTTGGCTGAAGGAAGAAGATGGTGCCCATCCAGGGCCCTAGTGGAGCCGGACTATTTGCCACCTGCTGCACTCGTTGCCTTGTCTCCAAACAGGGCCCGTTCTGTAGTTTGCTGCAAATGTATTAGGAGCTGAGCCACTAGCACTTCCTACCCATGGCAAGCCTCGAACCCTCCGTACTCTGGCTGCCAAGATGATCTGAAAGCAGGGGGCCACTTTCCAGCTTAGGAGAAAAACACGTGCATTAAGTGGAAACTTCTTTTCCCTCCTCTCCTCCTCCCCAGCCATTTTGAAAGCTTTAGACTGAAAGGGAGGAAAGGAAGACCTGTCTGATGAAGCCGAGGGAGGTGATGGAATTATCAGACTTCCCTCGCCCCATCTATGCCGGCCGGGATGGTTTCCTAATGATCCATAGGAAAGGAACAGTCATCCTGCTGGCAGCTCACATGTAATTAACCAGCTTCACGGAGCGCTGGCTGCCTTCTCCGGGCCTGGCACCTGCAGACCGCAGAGCTACCTGACATAGTGGCACTGGGTTTCTAGTGAAATCTCCCTACTGGGAGAGGGGCATCCAAAATAGTGACCTTGACCCACTGGGCACTCACTCAGGATACGTGACTGCAATGGCAGTAACTCCTCTGCAGAGGCCGGGCCCTGTGCTCCGGCTGACACGAAAGACTGCAAGCTGCCTGACGGCAACCACAGCTCTGGGAACCGCGACTCCCATGAAGTGCCTGCTCAGGTAAGTGGCTCCCTCTGCCGGGTGGCGCAGGTTACGGAGCAGCGGCAGCTTCTGGGCGGCCCTCCAAGCATTTGCTGCTCCGCAGTCAAAACTCTACTGACTGCAGTTTCTGGAACTGGCTCATGCTGTGGAGGGACTGAGAGGGCTTAACGACCCTGCGGGGCATGGTGGACAACAGGTGCTTCTGTGTAAAGGTACGTGTTAGAGAACCAACAAAATTCAGACCGCCACACACAAGGGGAAAAGAGGCTGGGTGAGCCGAGGGCTGCCTCTGCAGTCAGGGCCAACCTCCCTCTTAAGTGCCCTGGGATTCAAAGAGCCTTGGCGTCACACCAGGTGAGTGACGTTATAATATTTGCCATTCGAGACGCAGGTTTTAAAAACCAACTCTTTAGTGCTCGGTGCCTGAAATGTCATGAAGGGGCTGGGCCTGGGGAGGGTGTCTCCATCACCTTCCCCAAGTGAGAGCCAGAGGGTGTTTCCACTGAGGGAGAACAGAACAACACACACGCACAGCACACGCACACAGGCACCCACCCTCCTGGGGCTTGTTTCTAAAGGTGAGAAAGAAAGCAGCTGATAAGCACTGTCTCCATTCTTCACCCCTGGTGGAAACAGAGTCCTCCTAACATAAGAACCCTTCCTCCCCCACTCCCCACCCCACTAATTCCCTCGGGCTGAGCCAGAGTTAAGGCTCACGGACAGCAAAAGCAGCCACTTCACAGGGGCCATGGGCTTGTCACTCGGCGTACTCAATTTACATTCTGTAGAAAAGTGTGTAATAAAGGCAGGCTGTGCACTTTAGGAGAACAGGGGGAGGAAAGTGTTGGGGGAGGCAGCCACGCCACGCCGCCTCTACCTGAGAGTACAGCCCACGTGGCCAGCCCCTCAAATAAAGCCACAAGTCAAAGAACAGGCTCCCCAGGCTTTTCCCGCTCACTGCCCACAGTCTCCTTCCCCACCCAGCTTTGGTTATACAAGCCAAACCCAGTGGTTCTCTCATTCCTGTTATAGCAGCCCAGCAACAAGAGTAGCCCAAGTTGCAGACCAGCAAAGTAACAGGCAGAGGGAGAGGTCACTGACGGCTTGGTAGGAAATGGATCGCTCATGATCAATGAATGGGGACTGCCTGCCATTTGTCCTTGCCGCCGCTTTAATCAATAAGGGAAAAGGTGAACTGCTATTGATCTCTTCAACACCTCTCAATGATACTGTACAAATGACGGAAACACAAGAGGGAGGGTGAAGAAGTGAGAGAGGAAGGGCAGAGAGAAGAATTCTTAGCAGTGGGAGAACACGGGGCCTCCCTGGAGGTGGTCTTCCTGTCACGGGGTGTTAAGGATGCTCGGGGGACGTGGGAACGTGCCAACTAGAGCCCTTCCTCACCCCGGGCAGGGCTGCCATGGAGAGCAGCCTCGGGTCTCCCTCCGCACCTCCTGTGCTTGATAGAAGCCACGTGGCTTCTCCTCCTGTACGCTGAGAGGCGCTGCTGGTCCCAAGGCCTCATGAATTTCTGACTTTGCCATTCTTCAGTGGTGTCTGGCTAGGTTATCTCGACAACTGACTAGAATTCTGTATGGGGAAGCAAGAACCAAATGCTTCGAGAGTAATCTCTAGCTTCGCTGTACTCACCCCACCCCCTGGGTCAACTGGCAAAACCCCCCCAAAAAACTAGATAGGCAGCAGATAAAGGTGAAACTATCTTGCATCATACTTGCTACTGGCAAAGACAATGGCTTCCGGGGTTCAAGCCTGACCCTTGAAACACTCCGGGCTGAAAGACATGTCAGAAAGATCAAAAGGTGAGAGGTTGGATCTGAATCCTGGGATCATGTGCAGACAGGCTTGATGATGTAATATGTAAATACAGTGTTCCCCAGCGAAGCAGGAAACAGGGCACACTATTACCACAGACGGGCATATCAACCCATAACAGAAAGACATACGTGTAGTGTCTGATTCTCAGGACCTGGCCCAAGCAGTTGGCTTTAAGGAAGACCGAGAGAATTCTTCAGTGCTTGGGGACAGCTACCGTTTACGAAGTACTGCTTATTAGAACCAAAGTCATGTCAAGTGAGAGGCAATGTAACAGACAGATGGCATGGCAGAGGGAAAGGGGAAATATGACCCAAGGTTAGCTCGACGAGGTAAAGAATGGTGCGATCTCAGGGTCCAGGAAGGACACTTCTCTTGTTTCATCAACTGGGTCTAACTATTCAGATGCAGATGAGGAAAAAAACTCACCGGAGCTTCCTCTCCAGGTCACACAGTGCCCTCAGCCTGTGGGTGGTTATCTGTCATCTAGGGCCTGGCAACCCTTTACTGCATACGTGGGAATGACGAGGGGCTCCTCAGGGGTCTCGCCACCATGCCTTTCAGCATTCTCCAGGTGGAACAGGGCTGAGTGCTCCCATTTTGCAGATGGTGAAACCAAGGTAGGAGTCACATGTCAAATATAAAACAGAACCCAACCATAAAAAGCCATGTGTGAAAGCAGTGAGAGCCCTGGCATGATTCTCCAGGGACAGTGACTCAGGGTGTGATTGTGTAATTCTGAAATCAATGACAACACAGTTCGCCAGTCTCCCCACCTTCCTCCCACAAATACCTGAAGGGCCAAAACACAGAGCAAAATAAAATGCAAGTTATAAAGCTGCTGATGTGTTTAGAGTGGAAGTGCTGAGATTAGAAGGAGGAAGTGGTTAAGTGCACCCTGGGCGTTTGGAAATGGCCACGTCTGCAGCCCTGTAAACCGATGAAGGATGAGCTCTGGCCGTCTCTGCCAGGCAAACAGAGAGACCGGCCCCACGCTCAGGAGCCGGAGTGCAGCTATAAGAGGGCATGAAGATAAGCAACAACTATTTAGCAAACAGCAGTGCCCTCCTACAAGGAATCTTCCAGTTCCGAAAGTGACCCTATTCTAAAATCACCAAGTGGCAAGTGGCCAGGCCAAAAATCCATGTCCAATCAGTGGTAATGGACTATTTGTTGCATCTCCTCATATAAGGTTGCAGTGTTGCTATAAAAATCCTGGGTCAGTAGTTTTAGATTTATTTAACTGGAGAGGTAACGGCATCCCAGCACTGCAAGCACTGGAGAGACTTCTGAAGTGCAGTGGCATATGCAGGGCTCTGGTTGGGGAAGGACGGACCTGTTGGTTTTCTTTGCATGACCTTCCATCTCTGGGAATATACAGTCAATGCCAAGATCCTTTTCTGGTGACCATTACACAGAATTCCAGTGAACCAAGAGAAGGGAAAGGGAGAAGAGGAAGGCATTATGCTAACCTGGAAAGAAAAATGGCACAGTGAAGCAGCTTCCCATTCGACCTTTCATTCCTGGTTCAGTGGATAGCTTTTGTTCTTGCTGCAATGAGTGTCCCAAAGGGTTTGTCGTGGGTCCTTTTCTTAGCCATTTTAATCCTGGCTAATATCTAGATCTTCCTTTAGAGCTCCTGCCTGGCACTCCACTCTCCTCCAGCCCTCCAACTGAACACAGATCAAAGATAAACTCAATGGCAATCAGACTGCTGTGGTCACGGTAAGGTGGTATGGAGACAAAAAAGACCACCACTGCACCATCAGAGGATAAGGAAGAGTGGACCAGCCAGGCTCTAAATAAGTCATCCCTGTATCCCCCATTTTGAAGTCCCAGTGACACTGGGAAATGAGTAAGGTCAGAGTCCAGTACAGAGAAAGCATGGGAGAGCCCTTGGTGTTGGCAGGTCATCCTCCAAATACCCCATGGCAGTCGGAGTGCATGGCACAGATACTCAAGCCACTCCTTCTTAGATGTCCACGTGGTATGTATGGAGTCCTGGCTTCCCCCTCTTTGGTGACGGGTGGCTTATCTATGGTCCAAGTCAAGTCTAGAAGAGGCTCTGTGTGTAGGTTCAGGACTTCTCAGCATTAGTGTTTCCACTGAATGTGACCCTGCCTAGAAAGAAGCTGTTCTAATGTGCAGGAAGATGCAGAAGCAGCGGCAAAGAGACCCTGACTTTTATCTTCTTTGTAGGAAAGAGACTGGCTGACCCCTGATTCTACTTAAATGCTCCCAACACACAGGCCTGTGCCCAGCCCACCCTGCCTGCTCTGGCTGTGGAGGTTTATCCTCGGGGAAGTTCCAATCCTAGATTTTAGCTAACCTCCAAGAGAATTTTCATTCATAATAAAAATGATGCTGTGAGCTGTTGCTCACTGAGTGTTTACTACCTACGGGGGCACCAGTGCTGGGCACATTACATATATACATTATTTCCAAAGTAACCCTACAGAGCAAGAGCCCTCATTATCAGTGAGGCACTTAGGTTTAGCAGGTCGGCTGCAGCGCATAACCCCAGGGGCACCATTCATACTGAATTCTATTACACACTGAGATTGCCCTGGTTTTAGAGAGGGTAAGGATCATGTCCAACGTCACACAGTACACGGTGAACCTGGAATGAGAACCCAGGTCTGACTGTGCACACATTACTAACAGAGTCTTTATTAAGTGGCCAGGAAGGGAAAGATGTCCTTAAATGGGCAGACATGCTGTTCAGACCAGGTTAGGGGATCTCTGCTGTTAATTCTCAAGCTTGCTCATAATCTTATTTCATACACCACTGCTTTTCATAACAGACCACTGGTCACTTTCATTTTCAAAATCCATTTAAGTTCAGCTGACCAGAAACTGTCATGGGTAGAGCGGCAAGTGGGAAGTTCATCTATAAAGCCAGGTTTGGAACCCAGAGGATCTCGTCCAGTCCGGCAACAGACACAGGCAGTGGGCATGCTAATGGCAAGAAGAGGGCAGGGTTAAGGTTGGCTCATCCACCAGAGCAGTCAGGCCTGTGTCCCTGGGGGAGTCACACGTGAAAAACCAGAATGTTAGTATTACCTGGGGAGCAAATGCAATCTACAGTCCGCTCTTCTTTGCGGGCAGCTCAGTCAGCCCTGCTATTGTTTATTAAGAGCCGTGTTCTAAAATGATATCAGTTGAATTACGTAATTCCAAGGGGAAATCATTAACGTTCAGGCAGTGGGCGTGTCTGGGAATAGTTAGGACAAACAGAACAGGGAGGCACGGGGCCTGGAGACCCCTGAAGGTGCCAGCATGAAAGCTCACACTCAAGTCCACATGGGCGTGGCCAGCGTGTTGGGGTCTGAGGCGAAGCTCTTCTGGAAACAGAGTGGGCAGTCTATATGAGGCCGTCTTGCGTGTGAAAAGTAAATATGATCTGCTAGTCAGAAGGTATTAATGAAACAGAACGAATTTCCAGATTAGGCTTCCAGAAAGAAGTGGACAGACTTAATAAGGGATTTCATCTGAAAAACACAAATTCTGAGTCCCTTTTCTTCAGCCCTCTGTCATTATATTAAGAATGTTAGCTCCCCCCGCCTTTTTTTTTTTTAAAAGAGAACCCTAGCCAAAGCTTAAGAAGCAGTGAGCATCCAGGGTGACTGAAGAGGTAAGAGATATCTAAATTAAAATAAATGGCACCCAGCTCACCCGGCAGGCACCTTTACCGCTGAGGAGTCCACCAGTGTCTTACCTCCTGACGGCAATTCTCCATTTGTTCTGGGTCAGAGGCTCTCCATAGTTCTACAGAAGGTAGACCAGGAGGTCTGCTGAATGTGCCTGGCAACAGCCGTCTTCCACAGGGATGACTCATAAAGAACGTCGTTTTATGTCAGACAGGCAGATAGTATCGAATACCATAGGTGGCAGGGGTTCTGCTTAGCAAGGCTCTGTTTGAAGGATTTTTACGACCTTACGTTTGTAGTGATAAACTGTTAGCAAACCAGTAAATGCATTCTCCAGCGGCAATCACTGCCCACTATACTCGCTTCCAGGCCTCAATTTAGATGAAGTTCAAAGTAAGTACTATGGACTATTATAGCAGAAAGATGCAAGGGAAAGTCATGTTTGAGCCTTTTACAGCTTTACTCTGGGACTGATGTGGGTTAGAACTAAAGACGGAAAGGAAAAACCAGCGTCAGGGACTGCCTTAGCATTGCCAAGGCTTCTACCTGTGGAGGAAACAGAATGCGGCAGGTCTAAAGACTATACCTCTGATTTCCTTGTGCTGGAAGGAATATTAAGAAAAACCAAACTGAACTGGAAGAAAAAATACAGAAGTCTGTCAAGGAAGAGTTTACATACAATAGTAGGGACCCATTGTCCAGGGAAAGGAAGAATCCCTCTGCTGAAAAGGATTTTCTTCCCTGAGACAGAATTACTTTCTTGAGACCTTCCTATATATCCTAAGGAGGCTAAATCTCTTGTGGGCCTAAACCTTATTCTGCCCACAATCCCAACAGCCAGCCCGGGATGCGAACTCTAGCCTCTGGAGGGCAGTGAGGCCTATCAAACCTATACAGTCAGGCTGTATGACATAATTACAGGTAACAGGATCTTGGCCAAGCCAATGAAGGATTAGGCCCAGCAGCTATTTCAGAAGAATGGATGCAATTCTATGCTTGACTAGCTGTGAAAGTTCCAAGCTGAAGAATAGGGAACAGACGACAGCCAGCTGAGCCAGCAGCTTTGCAGAGAGGAATCCCACTGGAGCCGGCACACTGCTGGAACCCCTCAGCGTGCGCCGCTGAGCTTGCTTGGGAAGAGGCCGGTGACGGCTCCCAAGGAGTTTAAAAGCCGATAAGGGAGACCAGCAGCCAGGGGAAGGGGGAAGAAAGGACGATGTGACAGTCTTCATTTTAGCCTCACCTATTCTCACTCTGATGCCACTTTTGCTGAATGGGACTAGAATGGGAATTGAAGGCCCTCCTTCTAGAGCTTTTAGAGATACCTGGCAAGGGCCAGGAGCCCAGAAATGAAGGGGCTGTAAGTGAGCAGATAACAGCCTGGTATTCATGTGGTGCTTACAACCTATCAGTGAACAGGAATTTGAACTTCACAATAAACACTTCACCTCATTTAATAGTTAGATCAACAAAAGCAGAGGATGGAAAACAACCAGGGAGGGAAAGAGACAAGTAGCCTATAGTAGGAGAGTGGGGAAGGGACACTAACACTTTCTTTGTGAGCACTGGAATTAAAAAAAAAACAAAACAAAACATTCAAATACCATTATCTCATTACCCCATCTGTAAGATGAGGAGACCCAGGGAGGTCAGGGTCCCATAGGAAGCACACAGTCAGGTCTGAGTAATGGAATTTTTCAATGAGAAGTTCCTAAATTAGCAGCTGTTGTCCAACCTCTATACTCCAGAGACTCCCTCTCCGCCCCACAAATGCTAAGCTTAGAGAGCTTTCCTGAAGAACTGTAACAGACAAGAACAGGCCTTCTTCCCGATCTCCAGAATTAGGTCACAGGGAATCAATTAGTCAATTTAATGAACATTTATTGAGTATCTCTTACATACGAGGTCAGATACAAAGAACAAAGACCAAAGCATGCTTCTTGACCTTGAGGAGCTAACAATCTAGTGGGGAGACCAATACAGACAGATCCCTTCAGCATCGTTGGCCAGTCCATGACAGATGTCTGTACGGACAAGGAGCTTTGGGGACCGACAGAAGGCCATCTCACCCGGCCTGAGAGATCCAGGGAGGGCTTCTGAGAGGAGGGCAGGTGGGAATAAGTGAGCAAAGAAGGGGGGTGGTTGGTATAGTGGGTGGAGAGCTTAAGCCGGCTCAAGGGGTGGGAGAGATGGAATGAAATGTTATGTATGGGGAATCTTGAGTATAATAAAGTCAGTTCTGATGAGGTGCAGATTGTGAAATGAGTAGTGGTGATACATGAAGTTGAGAGGTTATCAAGGATATATGTAAACTAAGGAGATTAAACTTCATCCCAGACGCAATGGGGAGTTATGTATTTATAAACAATGCACTTAAGTCAAGATTTCTCTTTTAAGAAAGGTTAGAAATAGAAATATGGATACACATGATGAAACCGATAGGAAGACAGGTTAGCGAGGAATCATACAAAAATTAAGGCCCACAAACACCAAGCAACAGATGAAGCAGGAATCAGGCAGTCAAAAGATACAAGAACTGTGACAAGAGGAGAGTCGATATTTTGGGAGGCAGGGCCACAGCAAATTCCTCAGATCCCTCTGCGGTCTTGAGAGCCCCCAGAATCAGACTCAGTGGCACTGACCACTCAGTCAGTGCTGGACTTCCAGGGAGATCCTTTACTAATTTATTAGTTCCAGACATTTGAGGGTTGAGAAATACACAGTATGGCTAAAAAGAATGACCACCTTCTAACAGCAAAACTGGCAAGATTGGGGGAGAAAAAGCACTCAATTAGGAATACAGACATCTGGGTTTTAGTATTTGTCCTACAATAAGCTCTGTGAATAGAGGCAGTTCACTCTGCATCTTAGTTTCCAGAACTGTAAATCTTGGGGTAATATTTTTCTTATAAGTTTGCTGTGAGATTAAAACAATATATTATATACGAAAGAACTTTGGCACTAGAAAATGCTACACAGGATTGATCACTATTAGGACAGAGAGTCTTTACCTGAGCCCCCCCTTCCCCCGTCAAAGAAAATAGTCTTAAATTAATTGAAAAAACAGACTGAAAGACCCCTGGTGGGTGATGAACTGTCAAGAATGTGCGGGGAGGTGAGAAAAGCCTTAGCCCCCAAATAGCCTTTAACGCCTCCTGGGATAAAAGAGCTGTTTAGAAAGCTGGCCTTACTGCCTTCCCTCTTTCCTGGGAAGTGGTAGAGATAATCTAGAATAGGGTGTCTTTGTACAAGTAAGTGCAACATTGCTGGACGGCTGGCTTGCTTTTCCAGTAGGTTATTATTCCCGGCTCAGCAAGGGCTACCAAGGGCCACGGCACTGACAAGAGTCGGAGAGCAGTGGGTGTCCTCCACCCTGGTGGATTTCCCCATGGCTGGAACCATCCTCATCGCCTTGATCCGGAGAAGTAATGTGGCTACTGTTCCACCTCCCACGCGTCTCCTGGACAGGGAAGGGGCCCGCACAGACAGACAGGAGCAGGAAGGGTGAGAGGGCACATACCACAGTGCTTTGGGCAAAGACAGGGTGTGGGGAAAACACTGTTTACATCAGTGGTGAACTGCTTAGACCGGTTTATCTTTTCCAGACAAGATGCAGCACACTTGGTGCTGAAACAAAGGAGAAGGAACCACTTTCCTTTTATTTAAGTATTCTTTCCCACACAAACCCCTGCATAAATGTATACCAATATTCACTGCTAAGTCCATATTTCTCTGAAACATAAATACTTGCTCTTGAAACGGCAACAGTTGCCTGTAATGCTTTCATGCATTTTTGTTTCTAAAAGAGCACGGGTAGTGGGAGGGAGGGCATCCAGGACTGAGCCCTGGCCACTGCAGCCTGCAGAATGAGCTCCCCAGGGGGACATCCTCCCTTTTGATGCCAGCAGGAAGAAGGGAAATAGGTCAGGGCAGCAGCCAGAGCTTTCGGCTCACTGTCCAGCACGAGGACATCATTTTCCAGGCAGCAGCAAAGGGCAGTTTCGGAGATCTCAGGACAAAGGGGTCACGGAGAAAGGCCTTGGAAATGAGCCCCCAGCCCCTCCCCGGGAGCTGCACCCCCTACAGCCTGGAACTGTGAAGAGGGTTCAACTGCGGCGCTGATCTCCTTTAATAATACTTTACACCCCCCTCTCTAAAAGCGCAGGTTTTCCCAACGGAGCTGCAGAGGCAGCAGCGGGTCAGTGAGCGAGGGCTGGCTAGGTGGCCTTCCGAAACGAAGGTGTGGAGAGATCCCAAATGACTGTTTTATTCACAGGAAGGGCCTCAAAAGGAAGGGGATGGCTTGGGATTGCTGGATCAATGTTTTAGATAGGAATGCCAAGGCAGAAAAGAATCACTTACCCAGGACCACATGATAACTGGAGTGTGAAAACCTCGGAGTCTGCACTTTTAAGCCAGTTATCTAATGCTCTCTCTCACCACTACTTCTGGGAAGACGCTAGCAACGGGCACAGTTCCCCATCTGGGAAATTACACCAGATCTTCCTGTCCTTGGCAGTGTGGCAGGGAATTGCCTGAAAGAGGCAGCTGTATTGGGGGAGGGGGGGGTGCCTGGCAAAGGGGGCGTCACCAAGCACATGCCGTCCAATGGGACACAATGATCTCATGTTGTGTGGTCCAGAAGTAGCCCGGCCTCAAAGGCCGGGGACATGAGAACAAACTCATTTTCAGCCCTGTACCAAGCCATTTAAACCCAACTTGGCAAAACCTGTACAGCACGGTCAGCAAACATTTTTGATAAAAAGATACTAAATATTTTTAGCCATTGCAGACCATATATCCTGTTGTAACTGCTCAACTCTGCTGTTGTAACATGAAAGGAGCCATAGACAGTACATAAAAAGGTTAGTGTGGCTGTGTTTCAATAAAGCTTTATTTACAAAACTGGCAGTGGGCCGGGTCTGCCCATCCCTGCTATACACAGCTGAGTGAGGCTGAGAAGAACTGTTGAAGGCCTTTCAGAGTTTCTTGGCTGCTTTGGCCTTCAAGGTCACAAAGAGAATCAGGTAATGACATGGTGTCTAGCTTACTGTTCATGATCTGAAGCTGGCAGCACCACCGGAACACCCAGACCACTGACCTGGAACAGTCCTCCCAGACTCCCGACTCAGGGAAAAGGAACAAAAGCCAAGAGGAACCAATGGCTGAGGAGAACGACCATGGAGAAAAATGGAGAAAAAGAAGAAAGGTGATGAAAGGTGGCAGGGGAGACACTCAGGAAAATGAGCTGAGTGATGGCCAGAAATGTTAGGCGCTCCGTCCTGACTAGTGTCATCGTAAAAACACATTTCAGGAAAGCAGGGCTCTCAGGTCTCAAGATAATGGGGGCCAGCTGAAATGAGAGGAGTCTCGTGTTTGATGGTACAGGCTCCACATGAGGATATGGGATGGAAAAACTACAAGTCTGTCTCCACCCCAAACTGAGAAGCAGACAGGCAGCAATTCCTGCTCTGTCTGCCCAAAGCTAAGACAACCCACCTCATAAACAAGGAGTCGCTTTTCAGGGCCAGGCACCTCACACCCCAGCTTTCTGTCTGCTCCCCGGCAGGGGCTGACCTAGGGGCGCTGGTCATTACACAGTCTCTCCCCTACTTCACATCCTTCTCAATTCAGTCTATGGGTTCTGGAGTCCAACTTAATGGCCATATCTCTGTGGGATCACACATGGGGCCCAGGAGGTGCTGTGAAATCATGAGATCCATGTGCTACTAATTCCTTTCCTACACGAGAGAGCAGATTTACAGTGACTGGGAAAAGCAGGCAGGGGGTGGAGAGATAGTGGCCCCAAAATAAGATAATAAAAAAGAATTTAAAGGAGGGGTGGGGCAGGATCAAGGCCAATCACATCTTCACAACACCTGATTACCTGAGCTAAATGTGATTATCAAGGGAACAGGCACAAGGTAAGAAAACCCATTCAACTTTGGCCAACAGGACAGCAGCTTGGCCGCAGAGGAGTTCCTGGAGTGGAGGCTGCCCTGAAGGTGAGAGCCGTGTGCGGTGTGAGGCTGCGGACCCCTGCTCAGCCATCCAGGAAACCCCGCGGCTCTTCTCCTAAGGGTGGGAAGGACCTCTACATCTGAGGACCAACCCATCAGGCTTTTCTAGATCCTTGGGGGGTTGGAGGGGGAAGATGACAAAGAGAAACGCACCCCAGGACAACCCCTGGAATAAAAATGAAGGTACTATACAGGTAGAAGTAAGTGAATAAACCTATAACAAATAAAACCCTCTCTTCATTCCTACACTGTTCAGAAAAGAGTTTTCATATATTATATAAAGGAAAATGCCCAGGAGAGTAGGCTGTAACTGGTTCCTTTAGTCAGAATCTCAAGTTATCCTTTCTTTAGGCCATACCCATCTTTCCTCTGGATAAAGACCTTTCAAAACAGTCAGCCCAAGTAATCAAACAAGCAGCTAAGAAAATGTAGTAAGGTTCTCGATCAAGAAGCCCCAACCCATGGCTATGAAAGATCGGGACATTACAGACAGGAAAGATCAATACCAACTGCGGATTAGACTAAGGATCTGCAAACTTACGTGTCAGAGGCACCAACGAAAATGGGGAAAACTTTTAATCTTTTTCAACAATCAAATATCAGCAAATACACAGACAAAGGTAAGGTCATAATAACCATGAGAGAGTAAAAGAGTTTTGGGCCACTCACTCCTTTCAGTGGTCAGTATTCTCTTTGACCCCCTTGTGCTTTTGGATATCACCAGCGGGCCAGAAACATGATCAGGAAGAAAAGTGGCTGGAGAAACAAGAGTTGAAAAAGAAAGGGAAAGAAGCTTTAGGAGACAGGAAACAACAGGAAGAGGACTATGGTGAGCAACGAACAGAAATGTGACTTAGAGAGTAAGTGACGAGGATGTTACTAACAAATGTCGTAGGCAGCCCAGTGAGGGGATTTCCTCCCCCCATCCGAAGCACAACCAACCAACAAAGGGACTCACCTGCTTATTCCAACATGAAACAGCTCTGTAGTGCATTATCCAAAGGGGATATTACAGAGGGGAATTCTAAAATATCTGCTCCTTCGACCTAATTCCTGTGCAATGTCAAAAACTTTCAACAGCTACTGACAGACAACAGGAGTGTTTGGATTCTTGAAATACTTCTCTAGTGGGAAGCTATCTTTAACTGATAACAATTCAACCTATGTTGTGGAGTCACAAAATAGGGGGGAGGGGAAAGACACCTTGCATGCATAAGGATGGCTTCTTCACAAACAAATGCATCTGACCACAAACAAAATAGAGCGGAATGTGAGACTGATGAGACAATTAAGGGCATTAAGCACTCCCCCCCAATATATTCACTGGCGTTTCAAATCAAAATGAGAGATGCGGAAGCTTATAAACAGGTATCTGTATCACTTGGCAACCCAAAGAAGACCACACATCTGCTCCCCAAAACCTACAAAGACTCATGAGCAAGATAACCTCTAGAACCCCCATAATCTTTTTCACTGTGTGTATTATGATATTGCATGAAAGCAGGAGGTACCCTATGGGTTTGTTAAAAAAAAAAAAAAAAGGAAAAAGGCAGACCTAAAATCCTAAGCCTGAGCCCAGCACACTCCCCACTGTTCCTTTTCTGTGCCCACCTAGCAGGATGAGTGACTGGCATACTCCTGGAAAGCAGATGGATCTGTTGACTATGACTTGATAAAAATTAGCAGGTAGATGGGCACCATGGCAGCTGAGCAGCCTAACTCCTGCCTGCAAGAGCCAGCCCGACAGGCAGAAACAAAAATACAATTAAATTAAGTCAGAAAACCCGCTACAGAAAATACAATTACTCAAAGATACAAATAAACGTTCAAAGAAAATTGGCCCCTGACAGGGTTAGTCAAGCTTCTAGATCCAGCTGGAGGCAGGCAGCTCAGCTAATTCGCCAAGGAGGAGACTGCAAGGCCGTAAGCTCTCAGCCTTAGGATCCTGGCTGGGCCGGCCTGGTGTTCATCCCACATCTCAGGACGCCCACTGGCCAGTGAAGCAGGGCTCAAGGAACGGGATGTGGGCAGACACAGAATGGATCATGGCCGGGGAAGGCCGAGCACCGGAAAAAGGGACAGACTGATCTCTGCCATCAGACCGAGTGAGCCCCACTTTCTCCCCCTCCTCATCCAAGCAGCCCCTGGAAGATGCCCTACCTCTCGCTGCAGCACCAGCTCCTTGGTGAAAAGCGTTGCTTCCTCACTGAACGGCTCTCCCTCCTGCACCAAGCCTGGGAGGTTTCGGGCTCCTCGGGGGCATTCGATGCCTGTGTCAGGAGAAAAGAAGAATTTGTGATGAAAAGGGGTCCACTAGGCCTGGTGTCCAGCAAGGATGGTCCCCTGACCCTTGTAACAAGACAGGCATTTGATCAGAATGCCATGACATGAGGTAGGGCAGAGGCAGTGGTAGAAGGGGAGGCGTTTAGTTCGCCGGAGGTGGGAAAAACCAACATTATCACAGCAGTAACAGCGAAGAGGGGATCCCAGTCACAGAATCTGGGAATTACTAAGATCATCTGGGGAGTTCTAAATAAGATATGCAGGAAACACACATACCCCAACATGTGGCATGAATCCTCATCTTGGACTGTTCACTCCTTACGGGCCTACAGTCTCACTGCTTGGACCATCACTTAAATAAATGGCTCTCTCACCTAAATTACACTGATATCCCCAGCCATTCTGCCTCCTGACAGCCATTCCAGCCATTTTCTCTTTACTCTCTGACTTTCACATCCAATGCAAAAGTGTTAACTTGGTGTCATTTTCCTCTTCAAATAAGCTTCCCCCTCTGTCCTCTGGCTATACTTGGGACAACAGTACCATCAGTATTTCATTCAGAAGGAGAGACAGAAAAAACAGAATCCTGATGAAGTATCAGGTGTCTGGAGGCAGACACACCTGGATTCACACCCTACGTAACTATTAGGATCTGTGACCTGGGCCAAGCTACTGAACCCTTTCAAAGCCTCAGTTGTCCTATTTGTAAAAAACCTACTTCACACAGCTGTTGGGTGAGCTAGGGGAGATTATTAGGTAAAATATTTAGTACCATGCCCAACATACGGAAAGGTTCAATACATTTTAGCTCTTATTATTTTACCATTATTATCACTGACACAATTACCCACTCTCAGAATCTCAGTCACATCTTTCAATCTGCAAACTAGACTGTAAGATTCCTGAGGACAAAATCTTACCCTTCACACTCCTACCTATTCAAGGACAGTATTTTATACAATATAGGTGCTCCTAACCAATGTAGACTGCCTTTTCTTTCTCTTTGATTCAATCATTCATTTTGCAAATATTTATCACCAACAGTGGTCACCTGTGAGAGGCCATGAACTATGTCACATTTTAATGTCTGGATTAGACTTATAAATATTTCCAAAATATTCAAACTGCAGCTGTACTTACAAAGCCAAAACTTGAACTAGGCTAGAGACATAGGAAAAGAAAAGAATCAAAATATGGGGGGGTGGGTGAGGAGGGATGTGCACTTAGTGCTCGTGTCTCTAAGTAACTGCCGGCAATAAGGCAGGACTGCAAGGTGTTACCTCTTATTTACAAACAGCCTCCGGTGAAGTTACAAAAGATTTGGCACAGGGAGGCGCGGCAGCAGGGCAGCTAGGCTACTGCAGACACCTGCTGGGAGCCTTTGGGAGAAGAGGGGCCACCACTGCCGGGACAGAAGGTACATCCCTTACGGATGAAGCCAGGTGGCTGCTCATGTTTCTGGCCACAGCACAGATTCAAGGTCATGGAGCTCAGAGGAGAGGTGATAGTTTATACCCTGGTCTTTCAGAAGCTCAAGAACAGAGCTTTCTCTCCAAGCCTCAAAAAAGGAACACACGACATCAAACAGAACACTGGACGGGGAGCACGGCACAAGGAGAGAAACTGCAGCAGGAGAGCAGCTGGAGCTGGTGCCAGGACCACTCTCCCGCTCGCATGAAGACGGGGATGGTGAAAGTCCTACGCGAGTGTCACCTGGGCAAGAGCACCAGGGCCGCCTCACTCTCTCCCGGCACTTCAGTGCCAGGCTCTGAGGGAGAAGTGGAACTGATTTTTGAAAAAGACATCAACAAACTCACAGAACCAAAAAGCCTGAGATTAACCTTGAAAGGAGAGATGGGGGAACAAGTAAAATGAAAGACAGCCATGATTCTTACAACATTAATAGCCAAAAACATTTTTCATTCTGTATCTGTGAACTAAGCAAAAATTATAATTGTCAGAAAGGAAAATAAACAATTCCACTGAAACTTCTGGTCACATAACCATAGGTAAAGCACTGTTGAGGAAACAAGAGTAACGCGACAACAAGTGTTCAGTTTGTGTCTGACTCTTGGATGGGGCAGAACTGGGGTGCTGTTGGTGGGACTGCTGTGTCACTGAAAGGACCCAAAGAGTCTCCCTAGCTGAGGAGATGTCCCCACTCTATTCCTGTAGCTGTCTTGGTATTCGGAGGTCTCAAGAGAGCAAGAGACCCCAGCAGCCCTCTCTGAATCCTGGGAGACCACCAACTGATTAAACTGAGAAGCAAGATGGCCCCGTGAGCCCAGGGAGTTGAAACATCACGCTGAAATGGATTCAGATCACGTTCCTGGAGAGAAACACATGGGCCCGTGGTGACCAAACACCAACAACTGCATGTGGACCCAGAGGCGAAGGAGGGCCTACGCTCCACTGTCCCTCTATTTGCCAGGAGCTGGGCTGCAGCTCTTCAAGAGGAGAAAGCTGAACCAGGATGTTCCCCTGCCCTTTAAGTGGAAAAAGTAAACACATCCAAGCACATCAATTCCTGTCAGGCAGGTAGGTAAGAGAAAGGAAAGCGAACAGAAAATTTACTTGAGAACAAGAATACCATCTCTGCTTTTATCGTTTACTTCCCTTTCTGCTGGGCTGACTCTTCCCTCTCTTGGACCTGTCTCCTCTGAAGTAACCCCTTCCCAGTCAAAACCTGTCTCAATGTCACATCTCAGCTCAGGGTCAGGGATGGCGTAGTCGACACTACTTACTAGGATAGAGAGAGGTTGTACCTTAAAAATAGATCCAGTGGGAGCAGGTATCGAACAGTGAAACCCAGCTAAACCCAGGTGTAAGCGCTAGGAGAACAAAGAGCGGGAAAAATGAGTATTTACTGAGCATCCTTGACTATCTATGAACTGACATAAGGACCCAAATCACCAAGCTACTAAGTGGCCAATCTGAACCCTAGATTGCCAGGTGCTAAAGCTATTGAGCAAAAACCCAGTTTTGGAGTTGAGTACTGCTGTCCCCAGAGGGTGTTAGACAAGGTAGGAGTGCAGGGCCTGGGGACTCGATTTCTTGTCGGGCAGGTGAGTGGAGACACAGCTGGGGTTTACATGTAACGGTAGACGGGCTCTCGGTACCGGGTCATCACCATAGCAGAGGTGCAGGCACTGTAGGACCGGAGCACAGAGGTCAGCGAACCCCTAGGTTCCGGCCCTAGACGGGATCCCAAAACAGGGAGTGTGTGGGCAAGATGGAATCTATTAGCAGACCAGGGCTCGCAGCTGGGGCCAGGATAGGGGGAAGGGTTTTTATAATATTGGATATCTGAGTGTTAGAAACCTATGAGCCAAGGTACTTCTGTAGATGGACTGTGTAGACGAGTGTTTTTCAAACTTTTAACGTTGATTATGACCCCACCCCACACTTAAATATGGGTATGGACACATATACAGCAAAGTTTCCACAGAGCAGTGGTCAATCGTGACTACATGTGACACGCTGTCTTCTCTGTTTCATTAATGAAAAAAATACGGTTATGACACTGAATTAACTGAAGACCTCTGGTGGGGCAAGGCCCACGGCTTGGTGAACCCCGGGAGAAGACTGGGGTGTGAAGACAGAACGCCGGGTGGCCCTGACGGCCCTCCTGAAGAGGTCAAAGTCTACACCGAGTGCTTACTCACCAGCTTCGGGACTTGGCTTTTGTGTCCCAAGGGATCAAGGGACAGGGCGAGAAATATGCTGTCCACTAACAGGGAGCAAGTCAAACAAGGTAACATCGTAAAGCTGGAAAGACAGACACAGCTGTTGAAAGCAGGGGAAGGCCATGCACCATCAGCAAGAAGAGGCCCGCCGAGCCCTCCCTTTCCAAGAGCCTGGCCAGTAAGGAAACACCGTTCACGCTGCACCTTGACTCAAAGGCCACTGCAGTGCTGGGCTGGCTGTGCCGCTTTGTTACCGATACAACAGACTTAGAAAAGGTTAAAGAAAGCACGTCACGGGAAAGAAAGCTGGGGTCTCTGAAAGCAACTGCAGAGGCAGAGCTGGGCAGGCTCACCGGCGGCAAAGGTGAGCGCCCGAGACGGTGAGGAGGAAGCGAGGTGTCACCAGGTTCCAGGAGCCCTCCACAGCCAGGCCAGGAAGAGCCCGCGGTTCTGAATCACACACGTCACCACCAACCGCTGTCTTTCCCGATGAGGTCCTGACGAGGGCACATTGAGTCTGCTACGCTCCCAACACCACAGGTGCAGGTCAACCGCCAAGCTCACCCCTGACACGGGCAAGCCATTCATATACCACAAACATTTTGTTTAAAAAACAAAAAAAGTTCCCCAACATTCTTGAACATTTCCTTCCCTACCATGGGGTCGGGGAGGGGGCAGAATGGAGAGAGAGACCCCCCCCCCCGGGGCAGGTGCAGCTGACTTCCGCCAAGGGCAGATGCCGGAGAGGTAGGCCAGACACACCTGCCCCTGCTCCGGAGGCTCCCTGACCTCTTTAAAGCCTGACAGACAGACCTGCCTGTAGGGAAAAACCCATCATTCCTCACACCTTTTCTATGCTTTCTGGGATATGATGGCTGACCAAGATTACTTAAAAACAAAACAGAAAGAGGATTTGCCTCATCTTGTACAGTTTAGAAAGAGAAAATTCATCACTAGCTATCAGCACATCATTTCTGGCTTCTACTCTGCCACTGACAAAGTATAAAACCTCTCCAAGCCCCAAGGTCTCTGTCTGTAAAATGAAGAAACTCCAAATTCTCCCCTGGCCAGAAAATCCTACAATCTGGGTTATGCCCTTTTGAGATTTCCCGTCCAAGGCTTGACTCCCTGAGTATAGGGTGCCTCCTTTCAAATGTAAAATGCTGGGCTATAAGAGCATTCTATTAAAAAGAAATTATACATTTAGAGACATTGACTAACTAGGTCAATTAACACAAACACTTCGGTCAGTCAGCTGTGGAACGAGAAGTACAAATTCTTGTTAATGATCCGATAATGGCTGTATAAGATTCTATTGATGGCCATGTGAGAGATTCGTGCATCGTTCTGAATATTTTACACTGTATGCTGAGCTTTATGATAATCAAGCTGGGCTCAAAGCATGGTGGCTTTTTTTTTTTTTTTTTTACTGGGAGTGAAAGGGAAGTATGGCAAGTATGGCAAATCTGCCTCCGCTAGAAGGGACAGCTTCCCAGTGGCACTTAGCCCAGCAAACAAGAGACCAGGCATTCACAGCAGGAAACAGAACTCTAGTGGAAACAGTAACCAACTAGAAGGATAGGTTGAGGGTGATTATTGCTTGTCCACTGTGTGCTCGTTACTACGTCGGACATTATGGAGGCAAGGGCAGAGGACGCACGCAGACCTCACCTTCGCCCTCTGCCTACTTCAGATACTTGGCGAGTTCCCTCGGCAGACCTTCCCTCCCCCCGTTTCACAAATACGCATCAGTGCCTACTCTGGGCTAGGCACTGGGTTGGGAGGTGAAAACTCAATGATGAAAAAGACTGGCTTTGTCTTAGTGAAGCTTAATTAGCATCATGACAATATTATTTTCCCTTGCCATCGTATGAAGTATGCTACTGGTGATGGAATTTACCATTCAGTCTGTAGGGTGAAGAATGTTAAGAAATAACACATAACTGGATTATGGCAGGTGGATGCATTGGGAGGATGCACCAGACAAGCCAATCATGGGCTCGCCACTGCCATGTCCCTTGCTAAGTGTCAGCCTCAGGCAGCTGTCTTCCAGCACATGACCCTGGCTTCTGTCCTCTCCCCCAACCAGAAGTTGGGGATGGAGGTCAGAGCAGAAGGTGAGAAATGAGGGAGGGAGGGAGGGAGGGAGGGGAGAGTTGCTACTGCACTTGATTCAAGGATAGTCAATTTATAGCAGGCTGGCAGAGGGGGAAAAAAAAGCTCTGTGTAAAGAGAAATGAAAGGTGACAGGTGAGAGAGATTCTTTCTGGAATCTGAAGTGGGCAGCATGCAGAACATCAGCCCGTGAGGAAGAGGAGGAAGGAGGGGAGCATGCTGCATCAGCACTGGAGCACTAACGCCAGAGACCTGCAGCGAGGTCCTGGAACCACCAGACCCACGACCGCCCTCTGTGTTCCGGGATCTGGGAGATCTGACCTCACCTTGCATGCTGTTTAAGAATTTCATGGATGTTCCCATAAATCTGCTCTCTCCTCTCATTGCTACCATGAGCAAGCCTATGTGAGAATCTGGCATTTCCAACCCAAATTAAACTAAAACTAAATTGCTTCTTAGGGTGGGTACTGTATCTTATTCAGATCTTTCTAGCATCTGACACACTGCCTAGCACACAGTGGCACTATAGATCCTCAATCAATGTTGAATGAACATCCGTGAAAAATACTTCTGGGACAGAAGTCCATACACAGAGAAGGAAATGGCTCATGAACAGTCAGGATCATAGACCTTATGCAAATACCAGGAGAGGGGGCTGACAGAATTCCTATACACACATCCCACTTCCCCATGGTGACACAACACTTCAAGGACGAAAAAGAAAGCACAGCTACACCCTTTGCCCCACGGGTCTTTGAATCAGCACATTTGGGAAACGCAACTCAAATACACAGGGGACATGGGCAGCACCGACCAGCAGTGTGAGCGAGACCTGAGGCTGCTGCACCGCAGCTATGTTCAGTTTCCAACTCGACAAAGGAGGAAAACAATTCCCACCCGTGACCCCATGTTCGGCTCCAGGCGGCCATGCTCGGAGCGCACTCAGAGAGATGACTCAGGGGTGGGCAGGCCTGCCTGGAAAGGCCAGTTAAAGGTGCTTAAATCTGTACAGCTCGGCTGAGCGGTGACCAAGAGGGTGACACGATAACAATCTGCAAGTATTTGAAAGGTGTAAACACAAAAAGGAGGGAAAATGCTTAGCCTAAAAACAGGGGGTGCAATTATTAGGGGAAAGAAAATCTGGACGAAATACCGGAAAACCTTAGTGTAGGGATGACTACGGGGTCATCAGTAAGTTTCCCAACGGAAATGAAAAGGCAATTATTCGATCCTAAAGCCGAAAGGTGGCCACAAAGCCCATCCCTCTGCTTCTGTGAAAGCAGCCCAGACCGGGGGGCTATGGTTTTACTTCCTATATTTAGGGAGAGACTTCTTAAGTAATATTCAAGTCAAAATACCTCTGCTTTAAATACTGCTCCCTGAAATTTTAACAAATTTTGTTGATCAAACCATAGCGGAGACAAAACGGCCGTTCTGGTGGGGCTTTCAGAACAAACACAGGCTTTATCGGCTAGCACACAGCACATACCTGGCTAGCGGATAAAGTGGAGCTAAGTAGAGCTGGGGGACAGACAGCAGGGAAAGGGACAGAGGACTAGACTCTCATGTCACGGAGCATCTTCATCCCCGGTCTCTAAGACCCTGGGTAAGCATGCTATGAAATGCTGTACATTTCCCAGACAGGAAACCACGGACACCTCTCCCTTCTTTCTACATGAACAGTCCCCTGGAGTAAACGTCAAGGACAAGGCGAGGCACAGAAAGAACACCAAAATAAGCTTCCTGTCACACTGACTGCACTCCAATACCTCTGCCTGAGTTCCTGCTGCTGCGGCTGGCCAACTTATACCTCACAGACTCTCAGCAGAGATTTCTACCCTCGCATTCAATGAGTTCCACTTCTATACTTTCCCCTGCCATCCTTCCCCCCAGTGAAAAACAAAATTAAAAAAACCCCACATCGGGGCTTCCCTGGTGGCGCAGTGGTTGAGAGTCCGCCTGCCGATGCAGGGGACATGGGTTCGTGCCCCGGTCCGGGAAGATCCCACATGCCGCGGAGCGGCTGGGCCCGTGAGCCATGGCCGCTGAGCCTGCGTGTCTGGAGCCTGTGCTCCGCAATGGGAGAGGCCACAACAGTGGGAGGCCCGTGTACCGCAAAAAAAAAAAAACCCACTTCGCACAGGGAGTTAGACATTGAACTCCATATGTAGTCCAAGAAAAGTGCCATGTTCTTCCTTTTCTACTCTTGCCCTAAGCACCAAGAACAGAATCCAGAACTCTTAAGCCATCGGCACAGAAGGCAGAGGCAGACAGGCCACCCGCCTAATCTTAAGCGATGTGGTTATCACCTGAATCTACATGCAAAGCCAAACCACTGTACATTGTTGGAGCTGAGAAATGTAATACATCTCGTGTACCAAAAAAGCTTGCTCTCAGTCCTCTCGTAAGCTTTAAAGCAGAAATCATTGGAGGTCTCAAGTTGCAAATGTCGTCAGTGAGTCAGTTAACAATTGAAAATGGCAAACCGTCCCACCTTGGACCAGCTGGTCCTATATTTTCACGTTCCCAAGATGGCCAAACAGCAAGGCAAACGGTAGACCAGTGGGTTCCCAAGAGTTAGTTCTACACGATACAAGGCCTCGGTTTGTACTGAAAGGGTCAGAAATGAAACTAGGATTTTGCATTGTCTCAGATTCTTTATTCTCTCCCTTGTTCTCTAAACCGCTATTTTGTTACCTCGGGGGAGGCAGCATCTTCTGGGCCAATTTTGGAACATGTCACTGCTGAGGCTCTTTCAGTGACGAGAATAAAGGGAGAAAAGAAGAATGAAGGAATCCTAATTAAAGGGATCAAACTCCTCAGGTAATGGTAGTCAGGGGAGTCGGAACTGGGCAAAAGCCGAGACTGAAGCTGTTTTTACTTCACAGTTCCAGTTGTTTGGGGGAGACTTTTATTAGGTTGCCCTGATTTGCTAATGTTTGATGCATCTGTTGAAAGACCAGAAACCGAAGTTAATTGGGGACAGGAGCAATGAGATCCATTCTCCACAATGTGACGGGAATTTCGGCTCCCTTTGAGGAAAGGGAGGGAAGGAGGGAGGCATCTACGGAAGGGAGGGACAAGTTTCTCCGGCACAAGTCACAATGGTGTGACCGCTAGGGGAGGGGTGGCGTCTCGAGTCTCATCTCTAGTTATCAGCCTGCCAGTGGTGGATCCCGTCCTGCAGTTATTTGAGGTGAGGGGTATGCTAGCTCTCTCTGGAGCCACAGCAAGGAGACACTCAGTAACTGTGTGCTGCACAAACACCAGAGAGGAGAAAACCCCAGCAAAACCAGATGCAGCAAACCTGTGATAACAATGTCCTCTTTTGAGTTCCCGTATGCATACTAGTTAATGCTTGGAGAGTTCATGAGGAAATCTACTAACTCTTACTTCTGGGACTTTAAGGAGAGTGAGTGTTAGATGCTAAATCACTGACCGCTGTCTGAGAAGGAGACGAGGAAGGGATGGCTTAGAGGCCTCACACTGGATTGCTGGCTCTCAGTCTGGCAAGACAGGCAGTGTGCAGAACTGGCTTCATCCAACTTGATTTATCTTTGGCTTTAGACACCGAAGAATCATTCCCCAAAGGGAGAAGAGCTCTTTCAGGGGGAGCTGGTGTGGCAGATAACAATCGGGCCAGCATCAGAATAACCTTTTATGATTCTCCCCACTGCAGAGCAAGATCTGAAAACAATGATTTTTAAAGGGAGAAAAAACTCTTGACTGATGAACAAGGCCGTTCCCTTCCCATGACATCCCAAGCGCATGGCCATAAATAAGCCAGCCAGGCTTTCTCTGGGGGTGTGTTTGTGAAGGGGAGGTTGGAGATGGCAGGCTGTCAGCTTCCCGATACACACGTTCATTTGGGGGTTTGCTGTAAGCAGCAGCTGCAATAATATCACCACCAACTAGGAGCAGAATGAAACAACTGTGCCCTCTAAAAATGTTTTCCATTGAGTTTCTCCTAATTATCCATATCAAAACGGCCACCTCATAGCCTCATTACATAGAAAACAAAGCGTCTGAGGTCAAGAGCTAGGCCCACAGTGGTCTTCCCGGCGACAAGAGAGCTACACGGCTCAAGCTCTTACGTAACACTGTGGCACCATGGAGACAGCACCTAACAAGCGCAAAGCCATGTCTGAGCAGCGAGGGGGAGTTGGTTTCTATGAGAACCTCAACTTTTGCTTTTTCTGACTTATTTTAAACATGTAACTTTATCTCTGAATCAAATGAAACTTAGATTTATAAAAATAAATGTCATTTTCGGTACCCCCAAATCCCAGTCTTGGTCTTTTAAATTCCATGTTCATGGATAAAGAGAGCAATTTGAATCTCCTGTCCAGGCTGGTAGAGGACAGCTCTGGGGGTAGGGAGAAAGCCACAGGAAACCTGCATGTGGATCCTCCGACTACCAGCTTCCAGAAGGTATCCTGCCACACACCTGGCAGGCATAAATTTAGAGTGACTTTTTCTAACCCAAGCTGTGTTGTTATTTGAACAAAATGGTTCTGAGATGTGTGGAGTACACTTCCAAACCACTGCCTTTGCTGAGCTTTCCACTCATAGAAAATTTCTCTGAGATTCTTCTCCTGAGGCAAGTGAAATCCCAGTGTCTAGAGATTAGTATGCTCAGCCAGTGGAACTGCAGAAGAGAAAACCCAGCTACCGTCAGGAATACTAACACCCCCCAAAGCAAGGATGATGAATAAAAATCTGAGAGCTCAGCAGCTCTTAGGAAGAGCCTTCTACCTCACTACCTTTATGCTTAAAGAAATAAATGAAAACAAGCCAAAAAGGAGAGGAATTCTGAAGAGCCAAGGTTCTTTAAGACCACAGGCTGATCTTAGATATAGAAATACATCCTATCCTGATAAGTAGCTTGAATTCTGGGCTGTGGATGAAGACTGGCCTTCACCTTTTTTGGTTAGCACCATAAAAAAGGGGTCAGCAGACCACTTCCTGAGGACTAAATCTAACCCACTGCCTGTTCTTGTACAACCTATGAGTTAAGAACAGCTTTTACATTTCTGAATGGTTGAAAAAGAAATATTCTGTGACCTGTGAAAAACTGTATGAAATTCAAACTTCAGTGTCTATTTACTCTCTGGCCCTTTAGAGAAGAAGTTTGCCGACTCTTGCTCTAAAGCATGTTGTAAGCTGGGTAAAAAAAAGTTCAGGCCTTCCCTGGTGGCGCAGTGGTTAAGAAACCGCCTGCCAATGCGGGGGACATGGGTTCGAGCCCTGGTCTGGGATGTTCCCACATGCCGCGGAGCAGCTAAGCCTGTGCACTACAACTACTGAGCCTGCACTCTAGAGCCCGTAAGCCACAACTACTAAGCCTGTGTGCCACAACTACTGATGCCCGCGCGCCTAGAGCCCGTACTCCACAACGAGAGAAGCCCCCACAAGGAGAAGCCCGCGCACCGCAATGAAAAGCAGCTGCCACTCGCCACAACTAGAGGAAGCCCGCGCGCAGCTACGAAGACCCAATGCGGCCAAAATAAACTGAAAAGAAACCAAAACAACCCCCCTTAAAAAAGTTATATATAAAAAAAAAAGTTCAGGCAAGACAGAGTTTAACTTCCCAGAACCAGAAGATCAGTACAGGTAATAGCATAATAATAATAATAAAGATACTAAAAAAGCCCACGGTCATGTAGCTGAGAAGGTGAAAAGCAAGCAAATGTGGCTCAAGGGAAGCTGAGGCAGCCAACGTCAAGCACGGGTGTGTGCCCGCACGCTGGCTCTCCTGCACCCCGTTCTAGGAACGTCATCTCTCCTGTACTTGCCATCTGCCCCCTTTATTCCCACTCTACTCCCACAGACCCCATTCAAAACTTTGAAATTTCCGGAGTTGCCCTTCTCTGTTTCTCACCACAACTGCTTCCTTCCGCTCCGTGACAACAGACTTTCACTATCATACTTCTTGCTGCTACTCAGACTTTATCTTTCTACTCTACTTGGAAAAGTAACCTCCTCACTGACAAATCTCATCACCTCTTCTCAGCAGGGGTCCTACTCCATCTCTATATGGCGCGCGGCACTGTGCCCCAACCCTGTAGTGAAATTCTTTCCTCCCCTCTACTGGGGTCCTCTCTCTGGGCTGTTTGTCTTGTCTCCTGCTGTTGCCCTCAGTTATGTCTTGGGCCTCTTTCTTTTCACTCGCTGCACCCTTCCTTGGAAAGTCCATCCATTTCCATGTTCTCCATCACTGTGATCACCCAGAACCT
The DNA here is from genome assembly GCF_949774975.1 of Lagenorhynchus albirostris. Taxonomy (NCBI): domain Eukaryota; kingdom Metazoa; phylum Chordata; class Mammalia; order Artiodactyla; family Delphinidae; genus Lagenorhynchus; species Lagenorhynchus albirostris. Next base: position 23,714,442 of record NC_083102.1, read on the forward strand.
ACAGACATGTAAGCCTGAACTGTCCTCTAAGCTCTAGACCCAATCCCCAAGTGTCTGACAGATATCTCCCCCTTGACCGTCCTGCCAATACCTCAAACTCAACAAACTTATCGTCTTGCTAAATCGCCTCTGCTCCTTTCCTTGTCCCCTATTCTGATTGCAGTACTAGCAACCCCTCAGTCTAACAATCTCCCTTATCTTTGATTTGCCCCTACTTTATCCACATAACCTAATGATTGCTACATCTTATCGATTCCATTAATTCCACCTCCATCGTTGTTTACATGATCCATGGAATCCTCTCAACCCTCAACCTAACTCTGCTTGTTCAAGCTCCTGTCACTTCTGGCCAAGAATCCTCTGATCCACCTACCTGCCCTCCATTTTCCCCTATCCTGATTCTTCCTGCCTGATTAATTTTCCTAAAGCTCAGTATTCTGCTCAAAACCCTTCAGTGGCTTCCAAGAGTTTACCATATAAAATCAGAAATCACAACCTGACCCTCTAGGCCTTCTAAAATCTGGTCCAGTTCCTTGGGATCACATAAAACATCCATCACCCACTTGACAGCCCTTCAAATATCTGAAGACAGTACAACATCTCTTTCCTCTCATCCTCATGACTTATTTTCTCCAGACTGAACACCCACACAAGACGTGGGTTTTGATTTCCTACCATTCTCCTGCTTTTCTTCCTTAAGCCTAGATAATGTGAAGGGCATCTTCCGATAGGAAACACCTTTCTAGTCGACTTAATTAAACGTCTGCTGTGGTGGCGGGGCTCATTCACCAGGGAGCAACCCTTCCTACACGCTGAGGAGAGAGGCACCTTTGGAGGGGAAATTTGCTGCCTGAGTTGGACTGATCAGGGAGGAGTGCGCAGAGACTGTGTACCAGCCCCGTCTCCCTGGGACCAGGCAGTGTTAGACTTTTCCTCCAGGCAGGAGGCTGCAGCAAGAGACAGCTCCCCCCGCGCAGGAAGAACCCCCGGTACATGGGAGCCCTCGAGGGACTGTGGGGAGAGGTGGAGCCCATCCTGAGGAAGGCGGAGGCCGTCATGGCCTCCATTCCAGCCAGCTTCCACTCTGTCTTGGAGACCCCGGTGGTGTGGTGATAAGCAGTCTATTCATTTCCTTCTCTCATGCACAGGGCTACTGGGGATAAAAAGGAAGCAAATCCAAACCACTGCCTAGAGTCCACTTTGCAGAATTCAGGGAAAGATTGTTCTATTGAAGTGGTTATCTTCCCTGTTTGGGAGACCTGAGGGAAAGAAAAGGATTTCTGTGTCCTTTGCCTTCCACTGATGCAGTCCTGAAGAAAGGATGATTTCAGTCGTTACTGTGGCCAGTGGGACAGTGAAAGCACGGCTCGCACTTAATTGAGGCTTTTTAGCTCCTGTCACAGTGTGGCAACAGGGCACCGGAGCACCAGGATTTGAACTGTGACGCCGGGTTCATTTGAAAAGCTTCATTTGAAAAGCAGGAGAGAAGGGAGGACAGGGAGGGAGAAAATCAGGGACCTGACAGACAAGCTGCCTGATTCTTTGCAGCGAATGGGAGATATTAACCTGTCCTTCAGGCTGGGCCCGTCTTCAAGGGACAGGAAAGCTGCCCCAGTGGGCTCATTACTCACAGGTGAAGGACGGCATGAGGCATAAGCCCCCGGACGAGACGCTCACCTCAAATTGTGATTTCTGATAAGGGTGCGACTGGTGAGGAAGTGGCAGTGGTGTGTTGAGGGATGGTGGGGACCGTCAACTCCCCAAACACAGCTCGCAATGAAGCGCGTTGCCTGATGGCGATTCCGGGTGCTGTGACAACCACGGCGGGGTGTGTGCACGTGCTCACACTTGCATGTGTTCACACATTCAAGGAAAGAGGGCGGGAAGAGGGGAGTGGGGGGAGGCGGACTGAAGAGCAGAGGAAGGAGGCGCTCAGGAGACCGCAGTGGCCGTAATGACGCAAATCAGAAACTGCTATTTGTGGGGAAGTGACACCAGGGCTGCACCCACCTACTGACGGGCACGGACACGCAGCGAGAGTGCCTGAAGGGGCAGAGGCCAGAGACAGGAACAGGTGGATTCCCTGGCAGAGCATACAGGAGAATCAAGCTTCATTCCAGGGACAAAGGAACAATGAGCCGCACTTCTGCCGCCTCATGCCCTGGACGTGTCTTCCCGAGCCCTAGGCTGCCTGCAGGTTCCCTTTTATCATCCTGAAAACTTTCGATGCTGGCTTGTTTGTGTCTTCTCACTTCCTTCTGCTCCAAGTTCACGCTTTACCGTATCCCAGCCCCACGCCCCTTCAGGCCAGCCTTGTCCAGTATCACCACCAGAGAGAAATGTCATCAGCTGAAGCCTTTTAGACCATGGACAGCGGCTCCTCTGGGGTGCAAGTGGCAGGGAAGCCATCTCTCTCTCTCTCTCACACGCACAAGCGTGAGCAGTGCTTCTCCTCAAGTGTGCCCCCTTCCACGTCTGCCTAGTAGGACCAGTGCTGGGGTATAAGAAGCTTGTTACAAGGCCCCTACGTTTCAAATAAATGCCAGAGGACACATTCCTGTAAGGAATCTGGGGGGCTCTGAAAAGCTGTATACCCACGTGGTTGCCTGTTTTATGTAACGATTTTTCAGTTTCCATAGTTTGTGTCATTAAATAATTGTTCTCTAAAATATATATAACAAGATGGACAGTCGTGGATAGGGTTCTTTCTTTCTCTCTGGACCCTCCCTCCACAGCCTAGCAAGTGTCTAAAACACATCTAGCCCAGATGGATCCCTCGGGGTCAGAAGGCAATCAGATGTCCCAGCACATGGAACTCTCCGGCTACACAACTGTGGACCCAGGGAGAAAAAGGGAGAAGGCCTTTTCCATCTCAGTCAGCCATCGTAGGGAGGTGCTGGCTCCTGAATGGCAAAGAGGACAGCTGTCAGCAAGAGGGTGCAGGAGCAAGGAGGCAATTTCACAGCGTAACAGCCAAGAGGAAACAAAGACAAGAGAAGTGCTTCAGATGGAGGCTGTCTCTGCTAATGTCGCTAAACGGGAAAATTCTATATTCTGTAATTGACCCACCCTTCGACAGCTGTTCACACTTAAGTCAGGAGAAAGGTGAATGCTTTGGAAGGGGAAGGAGGGATTTCTCCTGGCCAGCCTGGAACCAAAAGGAGCCCAGTCGCTAAATGATGTGTTTGGGGGCCACAGAAAGGGGGCTCCCTCCTCTACTAAAAAGTCCATTTGCATCCTATACAGCGAATGAGAGCATAATCAAACTGCTGCTGCCCCGTGACCCAGGCCAACGCCACAGAAGGAAACCTGCACGGCCACTTCCAGCCCTCAGGGCAGACAGGACGGAGGAGTACGTGCGGGAGAACCTGGAGGCACTGAGTCCGGTCTAAAGCACTGCATTCACCTGTGTGGACCGGGAGAACTGGCATTTATCATCTGCCAGGACCCTGAAGATTCTTAGCTCCCTGTTACCAGTGTTCTGGCTGAGACTCTGTAATGGATTCATCTTTGTAGATGAGTGATGCGGTTTAAAATACTGCAGGGTTTGGCTGCCATTCCCTCCTGTAGGGTCTCAAAATAACTCCACACAAATCATTTTTGCTAACCACTCACTCAGGCAGCTCTTCCCTGCCAGAACACACACATCTTATGTAACTGAAGGAGCCTCCCAGCTTGCTGAAGAGGAGGGCGTTCCCAGAGCGCCGCTGCTCGCTGCCCCTCGGGCTCTGCAGAGCCCGGGCTTTGAAACCAGCTCTGTGCCTGGGCCCAAGCTCCCTCAACAAGAGACCCTCCCACCCCAGGAGACTCAGGTGTTCATCAGGGAAGGGCATCCAATTCAGGACTGTCTTAGAAATAAGTGCAACCTGGACATTCCATGAGCACTTCCAGGTAAAAGATTGACTCTGCTAGATATTGGAAAGTAATGAGTAGGGGAAAGAACAAAGCACCTTCCCTCTGAGAACTCACAGTTCAGTGTGGACGACAGGCACGTATACGGACAGAACATAAACATACAGGAGGAGTGGGAGAGGAGAGGTGCTACAGAACACCTCACAAAGCCTCCTCCCAAATTTCACGCCTTCGTGACGCACACCCTGCCCTTGGCTCGGCTTCCTTGCTGACCCTTCCGCCCAGTGCCCCTCCTATTTCTCTAAGTCTCCACGGTCAGAACCCTTTTTTTTTTTTGCGGTACGCGGGCCTCTCACTGTTGTGGCCTCTCCCGTTGTGCAGCACCGGCTCCGGACGCGCAGGCTCAGCGGACATGGCTCACGGGCCCAGCCGCTTCGCGGCACGAACCCGTGTCCCCTCACGGGCACGAACCCGTGTCCCCTGCATCGGCAGGCGGACTCTCAACCACTGTGCCACCAGGGAAGCCCAGAACCTCTTCTCTTGACTGCTCCTTAAACCTGCATCTTCACAGCTGTGTTCTCCTCTAACCTCCAATCCTAGGCAATCACATTCATTCCCTGTGCTTCAGATTCCATTATAAGCTGTTGATGCTCAAAGTTTTCATCTTTAGTTCTGACCTTTCTACCAAATTCATCTGGACCTGCAAAAATTCACAGGCATCGAATGTTCAAGGTCTCAAAGGTGACCTAATAACCCTCTCCTTGCAAACGTTCTATTATTTACAAGCTAGAAAAGCGACCTCTCTTTTCCCATCCTCTATTATCAAACAACCAGCAGAATTCTAGATCAGAACCCTCCTAACCAGATCTGCTCTTTCCTCTTCATCCTATCCAGACATCCTGACTGCAGTTTGGGTTCTCCCAATCTAGTCTTCGTATTGCGGTAAAAGTAATCTCTTAAAAATAGATAATGCAGTGGAAAAGGAGGGACTTCCACTATATCTAATAACACGGATGAATCTCAGACAAAAGCTGGGTAAAATAAAGTTCGGTAAAATAAGACTATGATTCCAGGTATGATGTCCAAGACAGGCAAAACGCATCTATGGCAACAGAAGTCAAAATACTGGTTATCTTTGAGGGGAAGGCCAAGAAAGAGCCTGCTGGGATGCTAGAAATATTCTATATCTCGACATGGGTAGTGGTTTACTTGGTTACTTGCAGTTATCTGTGTACTTTTATATACATAAAATGAATCAAGCTGTATACTTCAGATCTGTGTGCTTTACTACGTAATAATCATTTCTAAAACTAAAAAGAAAAAGAACAAAAAGACATAACGCATTACCCACCATTCACTGCTTCCTATTACTCACCTTAGGGATTCCTAACCTGGTCAGGGACGGGGTGGGCTTGGGCTAGTGTTTGCCAATCCAATGAAACTGTATGAAAATCTTTGTGTGGTCATGTATTTTCTGAAGAGAAGACTGACAGCCTTCTTCAGACTCATCATTCACTAAGAATGTTCACGACTCGAAGTCATCGACGACTTCTCTATGAGGCACAATCTAAGCAGCATGGACACAGGGCCCTTCAAAGATGGGGAATCTGGCTTCCCAAACTCATCTTCAACCATTGTCCCTCTTACAGGAGACATGCCAGCCGTATTAAACTATTGACCATTCTGAATAACAATGCTTTTTCAAGCGCCCTCTCTTTCCTTGGCTGGTTACACCCTTTCTCTCCCGTATCTGGCATTTTCTGGAGAGAAAACCTACAAGCTTTCCAAGATGGATAAAAAGGTTGGTGATCACCCTAAATAGCAAAGAAACTGAGCTACAGGGTAGGGGGACATCTAAACAACTCAGAGCTGAAGTCCAGCAAAATAATCTGGCTACAAAGGGTGGCCTGAAGTTGGGTGAAAGTGCAGTAAAAAGATCGTTAAAGGAATGAATGAATCACAGCACTTGAATTCAGTGCTTTTGTGGTAAAGACATTGAGGACCTGCTTATTTAATATATATCAGATGAGAACAAAGATTCAATGAGGCAAGAATCAGGGGTCAAAGTTAACAAGATAACATGGAAAAGGGATTAACACCCGGCGTTCAACAGAAGAAGGGGGTTGGGGGACATGGCTTAATACAAGTTCATGTACAAAGGACCTAGAAAGCACACACTGACGACAGTTCTATAACACACAGAACCTAAAGGAAAACTTGGAGAGACGAAAACCACACTGCCTATCTCTCCTAGGTTTCCAGCCTAAAACACGAAAGGAAATGACTGTAAGGACATCTACATGTACCACCTAAACATTTACAGAATTACATTTTACAGCTGGAAAGAACCTTAGAAATCGTTCAGCCCAAGCTCTGTATTTTCACAGAGGAGGAAACAGGAAATCAGAGAAATTAAATGACCTACACAAAGTCACAGGCCAACTTGGTTATGAGGCACAGATTATAAGCCGTATCTTTTGACAGGCAGTTGTTCTTGCCACTGGATCCTATCAGTTGGGCTGAATGCACTTCATCTTACTCAGGCTGCCCAGGGTCCTGGTTTAGCCTATGGAATTCTGTTTTTGGATGTCTTTTCCTGAGCAGACAGATAATCTGATAGGCTATGCTGGCTTTCAAAAAACACATTAGGAAGTAGTTGGTATTATCACAGCGAGGTTTACATATAATTGAAAGGGTTTTTTTTTTACATATATCAAGAGAATATAGACTGATCCCAAAGAAATTAGTCTAATAACAGCTACTGTAATCTGAGTGGTATCTTCCGTTGTGGTTAAGCACCGGATTAAGTACTTTTAAAAAAACATGCGTCATGCTATTTAACACTTAGAGCACCCCTAATTTACAGATGAGATAACTGAGGCAAAGACAGGTTAAATAAGTTGCCCTACATAACAGGGTTTATAAATGGCAGATCCAGGATTTGAGTCTGCTTCTGTGAGTCAGAAATTCATATTTGTAATGAATTCACTAAAGTGTCTCCCTAAAGAAGGGGTATTTCACAGAACTCCCGAAGTCAGAGTTATTAAGAGACCCTTGGGAGTATCTTTGTCCACCTCTGTCATTTTATACACGAGGGAGTGGCGCTAGCATCACACCCCAAGCGTTCTGTCTCTTAAGTCATTTACTTTTCCCTACACTCCGCCTTGCTGCGCGAGACTGCAGGTTCTGCCTCGATGCGTGGCGGAAGACCCAGTCAGCACACCCCTTCCCTCTCCTGGCTTAAGGCACTCACAACGACAGGCTAGAGAAAGGGACACGCCACAGTGATGCTGTTCCTCAGAATGCAGTGGTTGGGTAGGCTGAACAGTAGATCACCACCCACCCACCCACCCTTTACAGAGTTTCTACCATGTCCCCAGAGTCAAAACTCCAGACAAAGAAACAGTCACAAGCCAATGCAACTACAAAGTGGTTACAAGGATGATGCAACTATAGAGGCAGCACGGGATGCCCTGTGAACACAGAGGAGGTAAAGGATCTGGACAGGAGTCAACCCTGAAGTTCACTCTTAAAGAGTGAACAATAACTGGCCAGAGGAACACGCACCTAGCAAAAGCGGGGGACTGCTTACTGGTGCTCCCAATGTTTACAATGGCAGAAGGGTGCTACGCAAGGCAATCAGGAGGGGCGCAGGAGCAAAGGACTCTATGGATGTGCCTGGCAGGACACTCGAGTTCCTTCTGAGAACCACAGCCCAGGTCAGGATATTTGAGAGCTGATGTGTTGTGCTTGGGAAAGCACAATGCCAAATCATCCTACTACACTCACTTCTAAGGCAGAAAAGGAACTGGCTTATTAATAAAACAAACTGCTTCCTATGCATTCTTTCTCCCAACAAATTTTACTATAATTTCACAGAATCAAAAAAGGTAATAATTATTCTAACACTGTGTGCATACCTACTATCTAAACATGTTTTATCAGTCAGATTTCATGTTATCAGTCAGATTTCTTTTTAATTAAAATTACGATCTATTTGAAAACCATTATCATAGCTTTCTTCTTCCCTCCATCATCAAACCTCTGCAGAGGAATTCAAAGGGGGCTGAAAGTAAAAAGTGGACTCATAACTCATCAGCACGTCACAAAAATCTTTAACTTCCTACTACCATGGAAATGGCTTTTCCCCACATTACATATATACACCAGGCAACAGGGACTGCAGGTCTGTGTTACTGAGACAACTTTCAAAACCAAGAGTTAAAGGGGGACACAGATATTTGATTGACAGGAGGTCACATTTCATTGGCAGAAGAATAAAGAACTTGTCTCAATGGAAGATCGGAATTGAAAAGCTTAAAATATTCCTTTAAAAAAAGAAACATTGTTCTGACATCCAAAGAGGACAAATCAAATTGGTCTCCTCCCTCAGTCCCTGAAAAGGAGGAGGAGGAAATGGCGGGGTACTGAGTGCCAGTTCCGTCCTTAATTAAGCTATGTGACCTTGGCCAAGTAACAGCTTTTCTCAGCCTCACTGGTGATAACAGCAGCCCTTCCTACCTCACAGCACTGTAACAGGCACCCAGGGGGGAAAAGTATGTGAAAACACTGAAAAGTATGTATTACTATACAAGCTAATACTTTTAGAGGATAATCGTCCTGATAAGTTTTAGTATCTTTAACCAAGGTCTAAACCACTGCTTGATGGGAGATCCAATGACCCTCAAAATGCTGTTGGATCTTTTGAAAATAATTTTAGGAACTTTAGTTTCCAGGCGAATGCAGAGTTACCATACCCTTATGTAAAAAGACACAAGAAAAATACAACACAATGCTAACACTTTTGATTATAAAGAACATGGCAGGAGTAAGAAGCAGCTGGGGGGATAGGGTGCTGATTAGGAAGAAATGGTCTGCATCTCTTAGATGCCAGGGCTTATTTCTCACTGACGTTTGTGAAGCATGAAGAACAGACAACAGCTGGGAATTTAGGAAGGGAGTAAATCAAGCTGCTGTTATTCATGCTCCCAGAAAGAAACAGCATGGATGGCAACAAGTGACAGTTCCATGAAAGCAGAAATTACATCCTTTACTGCTTTTTTCCACTGTGATTTTAGCAAATTTTTCTCCACCACCCCATCCCTGCCACTAACTTGTGCATAAGGCATCAGGGTGGCATGGGAGTTCTCTTTCTGGATGCCGTTGTTAAATACTGATCCTACTGAAAAAGAGAGTGCCAACTCCTAAAGCAGGAGAACCATTTTTCCATGTTTCTGTCGTCCTTCTCCAACACTGCTACCAACCAATAGACCTCTCACTCGGGGGCTGTGCGAACGCCACCTGGGAGTGTTTGGAGAACTGCAGGAGTGGTTACTGATGCGCCCAATGCTTCCCCCCGGAGAGGGTGCTATGGCACCCTGGAGGGGAGCTAAGATGCTAAACATCCTGCAATTCATGGGAAGTCCAGAAAAGTTCCACCCCAAATGCCACACTTGCCCCCACCTCCTTGGACTCCTTCACCCGTCATCCTCAATCACCCAAAGCGAACAACTTGCTGCACCCTGCACATGCTTTGCATTTCAGTTTCAAATCTAGCTGCCACCATCTCCTGGTTCATTCAGAACATAATGATTTTGGCCCATGGCTGTTGAACAACTTAGAGAAAAACAGATCAAATGGAATGCAGTCATCAGAATAAGCTAAAAAGTAACTGGACATTTGACGTGAGGGTCTAAGAAGGAAAATACGCTCTACTCCAAACTTTTCTATAGACTCCAAGAGATCACAGTGTCATTTGAACTCATGCTTCAAGTAGCTTTGGCTCTGAGTTGGGAGCAACCTGTTCAAAAAAGGTGAGTTAAGAACACGCTATGCCAGAGCACAAGGTACAGAGATGAAAGTCCATGGGAAGAAGCCCCTGCCTTATGACTAATACAGCTTGTGACCATGACGAGGCCGCTCCATCTCTTTGTGACTCTGTTTCCTCATCTGTAAAATGAGGAGCTGGATGGTTTCCAGCACTTGCTCCAGAAAGGCTATCAGAAGCTGCCTGGAGGATGGGGCTGAAAAGAATGAACACACTGCGCTCGATTGCTGTGATCCACACGATGACCTAGCCTTCCACGATTGGTATATGCTAGCCAGAACAATGTTAAGAAATGAAAATCACATATTAAAAAACAAACATAGGAAATCTGGGGATCCTTAAAGCTAGAAAACCCACCCAAGTCCCACCTGCTAGTTGTCAACATTTGAGAAAGATTATTCTTTGCCATTTGGGGAAATCTGCTCTGCAGTTTTCTTCTTCATGAGTGGATGATACTTTTTTGCCAGAGAGATCTGAGGCCACAGGAATGGAAATGCAACAAGTCTTCGCACATGTCAAGAGAAATATACACATATGTACAAAGAGGCTGGTTCTGTTCAGCCTCAACTGAGAGCACGTATTCTTTAGCAAACACTTGTGTTTGATTTGTAGTCAGCTTGCTTACACAGCACTGTTTGGGTTTCAAGGCTTAATTTATTGGACTATATTCATTCCCATTCCCCATTTTCCTTCAAGCACAGCAATTCCAAGTAGTAAGAAAATCCATCATACTCTTTATGCAAAGTGTACTTCAGCTTTACATTAGAACTCTGAAATTACTTCTTCTTTTTAATAACGAGAAAAGGCATAAATAATATACACCAATGTGGTTATCCTACCTTGATGCTCTCTTAACAAATTTTAAGAGTTATGCACAATGATCTTAATGTGCTGATAGGATCAAATCACTGGAACTCACAGGTTACGTGCTGAGAATGGTCTGGCCAATCAGCTCTCAAAGGTAATGCTAAGAAAGATGCCCTTCTGACTCCAAAGGGCAACACTATTATTGTTGAAGGGTGTCCTGCTTGTTGATTTCAGCTAGCCTGATAAGATATACCCTCCTTTTTCTTCCAAGCAGGTCTCAAAGGCCTGGTGAGGAGCAGACACTGGTATTTGCGCTGATTTATTTTGGTTGAGAACGGACACATAGGAAATGGTAGAGAAGCTTGTTCCAACCCAGGCAATCTTTCTGCTTTCATAAGCCCATAGAGATACTAAAAATGAAGCATCAGAACAAACAGAAGATGATGATGTCAACAGAGGAAAATGAGGCTGATTAGACAATTTCACATGGCAAAAGTAGTATTTAAATTTTGGTTGTGTTGGTTTTAGGTCTTTCTTTCTTGAAAAGGAGTGCTCTTTGCACGTGCTTGGTACAGTGGCAAACAAAGAATTTAATTTTTATTTGTTTTGCTATCATCCCAAGGTTTCTTCTAGTTTCATTTTCAGCTTGCTGCTCAAGCAGCTCAAAATGAGCGTGTCTGAACCCAGAACTCACCATCGTGTAGCTCCATTTGTTTAACGGAAAGAAGGAAGGAAAGGACGTTAAATAAGTACCATCTGTAGATACTGTATGAAAAAACGTGGCCACTGACTGACTACAGCAGGATTTTAGAAATATACCTAGATACTTGGGTGATACGTTAAAATTTCATGCTCCCTAATTACCCAAGTAGGCAATTTAATTCTGCAAAGCAGGTATGCATCTACATTAACGACAAATTCACTAACTGTCTGGATAGAATGCTATGGCCACAGAAAAACCTACAGAGGTCCACATGTGAGGGGGTTACGTGGTCCGAAAGATAGGGACGCATTTAATGAATGCCCTCTCTTGCCAGGAAGAAGTAGAAGTGATTTTTTTATGGTTTAAGGCACCTCTGCCTACACCTCCCAAGTCCATCTGGGAAGGAAAGGACACATTTGGCTCTAGAAAACTCTTCTCCAAGACCTAATTTCCCTTGGATTCCCCTAAAGCTTCATACCAGGATGTTCCTGGGAAGCTGGCAGGCTGGTACTGAACCTCTCAGAAGTTGACCTTTCATTCCAATTTCACTGTAACACTGCAGCATCTGATATGATCCCTTAAAGGCTCTCAGAGTCTGGCCCTAATCTCCCTCCTAAAATATAACTCAGAGAAGATGTGAATATAGACGGCAACGTGGTCCATTTTTCTGCACCGATCAACACAGAAGGATCATGGTGAATACAGGTTTAATGTCTGTTTTCTCAGCAACTGATGCCCCTGGGGCTGTAGGACATAGCTAAATGGAGTAAGTCATATAACCAGGCTGCTTTCACTTCATTATTAATTCATCTGTACTTAACCTCAGCTGGGGCCTCAAAAAATGAAAAGTTATGCTGCTCAACAGAACTTCTGCACTCCACCCCATTTTCTAGATAACTATAATAGGATGTTTTCTTTATTCTATGAGAGATTAGTGGTTTTAATCAGAAGCAGGATCACCGCCAAAGGGAGTCTGAAGTATGTGGGGAACGCTTCCGGTTGCTGCAGTGGCTGGAAGGAGGGGAGCTGCTAAGGGCACTTAGTCCTGCTCATCTGGGCAGCCCCGCACCATGAACTTACTGTGAATCAATAATGAGGATCCATTCTAGGAAATGGAGGAAAACAGGGCGTCTGTGCCAACAACTGTGATACTGGCCCAGATCCTGTCACGTGGAACTGGGAAAGGGGAAAGCCACAGGAGCAAAGGCACTGTTGGCCCTTCTCTTCCGACCCAGCTGGCTCCAGAAGACGAATGGGCAGCAGCTAGAAGAGCAGATCTATTTCTACTTTTATCTCCACCTGAGTGGGAACAGACAGTAGATTGGAGGGGGCACAAGAACTCGAGGGAGAACACGAACAAATTCTTATGTTGATTGATGTTGGCCAGTACTGAGATAAAATGAAAATCTATACTCACAACATGACTGCCAACACACCTGTCTAGATCTCTGTATCACAGGAGAATACTATGGCTATTAGTTGGAGTTCATTCATCAACAAATATTTACCAAGCACCTACTATATGGCAAGCACTGCTGCACATGTTAGAAATACACATATTGTGGAGGGGTAGACAGGACATACTTGCAGGCTACAATAAGAACTCCAGTTTTGAGTGAAATGGAAGGCCATTGTTAGAATGGCATCCAGGGGTGAATAAATATATAGACAGCTACATGTGAAGAAATGGGTACATAAAAATGATTGCAGTATAGTCTGCCAGAAAGAGACTCCTAAGACATCCCCCTGACCATGAAGCAGAGTCCCAAGGGCCACTGAACGGCTGATGTCTAGATACTGTTTATCCCATCTCCTCACCAAACAAAGACACAGGGCACATGGCACTGCCCGGGGAAGCTGTGGAGGGAACCACCCCCCCCTTCTCCTGAACTTGTGGGCTGTTGCTATCACAATCACCACCCTACTAGGATGGTGTTAAATTAGCCCATTTAACACCACCACCACCAAGTCCCACACAAATGTAGCTTCCAATGGTATATTCATTTTTATTAACTGGCTAATTTAACACTGCCTTAGAACTGTAATAAGAGCCGTATCAGCAAACATGCCAGCGTGTGGCACGCCCTCTCCCTCTCCACCCCCGTATCCTCAACTCGCACCTCTGGTCCTATTTCCTGTGTGTGCAGAGAACCCAGATGGCTGAGAAGTCACCGGTTCTAGTCTGGTACTTGTGCCCGATGCCTCCGAATCGCCGCATCCATGCACTCAGCAAAGGCTAGGGCAAGGCGGGAGGGGCGACTGCTGCTCCTGTGCGGGAAGCCCCGCACACCTCTTTCTCAGTGGAGCAGACAGAGGTCGGAGAGCAGGCGCACGTGCTCTGGATACTTAGCGATGGACGAAAAAGACACAGTCAGCCTAAGACAATGTGTTACATTTATCCAGGGGCTTCACACAGAGGCCTGAATCTCCACAGGGAACTGGAACCCCAGTCTCATAGGACTCTTATTACCACGCCAGCCAACCCTGACCCTCACAGGGAGAGTCAGTCCTAGTTCTGCCTCTCAGGCTACCACGCATGGCTATGTCCTACCTGCCCTGATTCATTCGAGGATGCCATCTGCATAGACAACTGGGATCAGTATCCTCACCTGAGAAACACGAATAACAATTTAAACGCATTCTAGGATCATTATACATGTTAAATCAGGTAATTTACCGTTTAGATGCTTCTACCAGTGCTGGTAAACAGTAAGTGCCTACTGAAGTAATTCAGAAGCGTTAACCATTTCAACCCCACGCCCTGGGTGGCAAGGACCAGTGTGATGGACAGGGAGGAAGCTTCCCGTATGCGACCTGACCCTTCAGTCTAGACTGGCCTTGCACTACTGGCCTTCCAGCAGATTCTACCGGGGCCTGTGGGTTCACCAAATGTCCTCATGTCCACTCCCAGCCTTCAACATATGACCTAAGAAGCAGCCAAACACTTGCTGATCATGACTTAGTTAGCTACAGCACTATCCTCATCACACAATTCTTAGTCTAAGAATCCTGAGCAACCCTTCTCTGGACAATCCTCTACTATACGGTCAAGACTGACTAGGACAAGCCCACAATCCTGTTGCTGTTTTTAAAAGGTACACACCAAGTGGAATGGCAATAACAGCCTTCTATGGACCACGATGGTCAGAAACAGAAACCTAGTGGGTTATATATCCTCAGTCTCGGTTTTGAATCAAGACAGCAGCTGTGACATCAGAAGAACAAGATAAGGGAATGAGTGTCGATTCATCAAAGGCATTTTCACATTGATACGGCCATCGAATCGACCGCCACCTACATAGGACCAGTGCTCAGAAGGATGGGCTCCAGAAGGATGAAACTCCATGAAGTTTCAATCAGGATGCTGAGAACCTCGGCAGTAGAAGTTGCTAGTTAGTGTATTACCACTGCTTCCAAACACTATGCCAGTGTGGTCCTAACACTGTCATTTCTCTAACTCCATTAGCTCAGCAGCAGCAGGGACAACATGGTAAAATAGCTTTGATGAAAAACCACTTGGACTGACTTTTTTGGAAAGCTGGGAATAGAACTATGGGATCATGCTTTTTTTTTTTTTTTTTTTGCGGTACGCAGGACTCTCACTGTTGTGGCCTCTCCCGTTGCAGAGCACAGGCTCTGGACGCGCAGGCTCAGCGGCCATGGTTCACGGGCCCAGCTGCTCCGCGGCATGTGGGATCTTCCCGGACCAGGGCACGAACCCATGTCCCCTGCATCGGTAGGCGGACTCTCAACCACTGTGCCACCAGGGAAGCCCGGGATCATGCATTTTAATTATGTATTTCCAGTTCCCCGGGACACAGACAATGAAGAGCAGATTGGTAAATGCTCAGTTTCTATATGGCCTCTCATATAGGATTTCCTTGTTCTGGGAAATGCTCCCTATTGATTAGAGGCCCACTATGAAGTAGGCAATATTCCAGGTGCTAGGTTTCACTCTATGGTAGCAAACGAAGCAGAGAGAAATCCCTGCCTTCATGGAACTTGTAAGTAGAGGGGAAAGATATTAAACAAGTAAATCGTATAGTGTGACAGAGCAGATGAGTGGTAAAAGTAACGGAGAAAGTACCAGGGTGAAGTTGCCCCAAATGCACGCACACACGCACAGACGCATGCATCGAAGTGCACGGAGTGGAGTGTTCAGGGCTAGGATGAGGAGACGGCTTGCTTGCTGAGGCTTGCTCCCGGCCTTGGAACTCAGCAGCAGACCAGTAATAATCACTGGCAGACCAGGAAGCAGCCCTCAGGACTTGGCTGAAGCTCCGAGCCCTCCAGGGAGCTCCCCCCGATCACTCTTTGTCCCGTGAACTTCCACATACGTTTTCTAACCGCATCCTCACTTCACTGCTTTGACAATTTTAGTCTGTTTTAACAAGCACACCATCCTCCCCAAATGGACTGGTCACTCCGATGCCATCTGATGTATCCTCCAGAGTTCTACTGCACACAGTGGGGCAATTAGAGCAAGTGGGGTACCTGGGCTCTGCACTTCAGAGAACCTGCGCAGTCACGGAGGAAGGAGATGGGAGCAGAGACCTGGCAGGTGATGACCGTATGAAAATCTTTGTGCATTGCTGTTCATTCGGCATACATGGACTGCACACCCGCTCCATGGCAGGCGCTGGGCTAAGGAGTGGGCATAGAGGTGGGCAAGGAACATACAGACACGTACACAGAAAATCAGGATGCTAAACCGAGGTTTCCTTGAGAGCACATACCTAGAGCTGGACTCCTGGGGGTGAAGGGCTGATGATGAAGGGAGAAAAGGGGCCAGACACTCTAAGCTGAGAGAACAAAATGTGTAAAATCCCTGAGGCCAGCATGGCTGCTTCTGGACACGTCAAGTGCCTCTGCTCAGGAAGAGGGCTTGGTGGAGGTGCAGGGAGGCAAAAGCTACAAAGATGAATGGGGCTCAGACCATGAAGAACCTTCAAAGCCTTATTGTGAAGGCAAAAGAACCACTGAGATATTATAAGCAGGGCGACAACGTGAGCAGATGTGCACTTTAGAAACATCTGTTATAGAGAATACAGACCAGAAGGATCATTAGAACACATGAAGGAAGATTCATTAGGAGATTGGGATCCTGCCTGGAAGGAAGATTAGAAGAAACTAATTCTATAAACTCTACAGATTCCTGATAATACGCCCAAGAAATGGGGTGGGTGTTGGTCCCTAAAAGGCTGGGTCTCAGAAGCTCAAAAAGAGCCCTAAATTTCTGCTCAACTACAAATTCCCAAGAGCCAGTACCAAGGAGAATCTAACAACAGAACTCAGCCCGTCTTCCCTCCAGCTCGCTTTCCATTTACTTTTCTATTTTTAATCTCCTTTAAATTTACCAGTCCTATATTTTAAGGATGGAGAAACAGACAAGTTAATCCAAGTTAGTGAGGGCCCTTGCATAAGACATGGAGATCAAACCAGGTCTTTCCTGGCTCTCAGAGCCAGCAGGGAATAGGTTAGGAACACAAGAGGAAAGGAGTTGCGCACAAATGTTGGCGAATGTTTGGATGATGGAAGTGATTATTCATTTCTAATTTTTCTATTTTCACAAAATCGTCAATAACCATGTTATTTCTTTAACACACAAAAAAAACAAAACAAAAAGAAACCACTCGACCATCTCTTTTAAAAACAAATCTATAGGGACTTCCCTGGTGGCACAGTGGTTAAGAATCTGCCTGTCAATGCAGGGGACACAGGTTCGAGCCCTGGCCTGGGAAGATCCCACATGCCGCGAAGCAACTAAGCCCATGTGCCACAACTACTGAGCCTGAGCTCTAAAGCCTGCGAGCCACAACTGCTGAGTCCATGTGCCACCACTACTGAAGCCCGCGCGCCTAGAGCCCGTGCTCTGCAACAAGAGAAGCCACCGCAATGAGAAGCCTGCACACAGCAACGACACTCACCGCAGCTAGAGGAAAGCCCGCACGCAGCAAGAAAGACCCAACGCAGCCAAATAAATGAATTTACTGGAAAAAAAATCTATACGGTTTAAAAGAAAAAAAAAAAGGAAGCAGGTTAAAACATGCCTCCCTGAGGAGAGCTATTAGGAACTGTATTGTCCTCTCTCCTATTTTAAATCCTTGATTTTCCACCCAAGTCTCCCTGGCATGTGCCACCACGCTCACCCCAGCCCCACCAGTAGGGGGTGACGTGGCTTCCCGCAAGGAGTCCCCATCCGCCAGGCAGCACGAGTGATGGGTGTGCTCTCACTGCTCTCTCTCAAGATAAGGTGCAGCTCTCCATGGGAGATGCAGCAGATATACATCAGTGCCCTAACGAACAGATATAAATGTCATAACTCCAGCCCCTGTCCATAAATATGCAGCGGCAGGAACATGCTTAAACAGCCCTCTGCGCCTAGGATTTAGTGGGCTTCCTTACTTGCTCATGTGCTAAAAAGCGCTTTTAGGAGGTATTAAATAGGCACATTAGGATCACCCAAATCAATAAATAAGGCACTCTAGCTGTGTGGAGAGGCTGTGTGTGCCCTGCTGGGCAGGGAAGGGGAGGGAGAAGCTTTACAGAGCGCCTGCTCTGGAGCCTGGGCGGCAGGGGAGGAGTCTTTATCCGCAGGACCCCACTGCAGACATGGGGAGGCTCGTTCTCAACAGCCTGAACAGGAGAACAAGATTCCTCTTCTCTCGCTCCGCTGCCCATCATCTCCTGGAGATTTACCATGTCTCGAGTGTAACCGGTGGGCACCTTCTTGGAGCAACACACTTCCTGATTACGGTGGTTATTCTTTAACCACCTCCCATCATCTGCTCCTGCCTTTAAGCCCAGGCCATCCATTTGGCTTTTCATACAAAGCTCTGCTCCTAAACAAGCAACCGGCTCATCTCTCCAAATCAATGAAGCTCTCCAGCTCCCCGGAGAGGGATATATTAAGTATCAATCATGCGTATTATTTTACAATATAATTACTTTGGCAATTAATCCATAAGAAGTATTGCTCTCCAGATTCGAACTTCTGCTAACACAAATACAAAGCTCTCGGAGAGTGGTCACTCGGCTGGAGACTGACTTTCCAGGGGAAGAGAGATAAAGCCGAAGACATAAGAGACTAAAGGATGAGAGGAATCTCCCCAGAGTCTCTCTCAAGCCTTGCTTCGTGAGACCAGCAGACCCACTGCTTCATCATGGAGAAGAAATCAAGCGGAAGTGAGGGAAGGCCCAACGATCCTACTTGAGTAGGTAACAAAGGCTCCTGCTCTTAAGAGGCTCACGGGCTGCATCCTGGGGGGAGTGGAGATACATATTTTCACAAGTAAGATCTTGAGCACGGCACCCCTAGACAGAAGCCCACGGCTAGCTCCATAAAGGTGGGCCTTTGTCTTGTTCACCACTCTGTCCCCAGAACACAGTGTACATTCAATAAATATTTGCTGAAGGGAGAGAAGAAAGGAAGACAGGTTGTGCCAAACTCATTCCATCGAGAGGCACTCATCTAGTTGCCCTCTGTACTCTCTCCATCAGTCAGCCCATCCATCTTTGCCCACAACACCAAGAAGTACTTGTAAGATAGTGAATTTTTACAAGTCAATCCAATTTTCCAAACATAACTGTTGTCAGTTTTTGCCTCACAGTGATCTCATTAAAAAAAAAAGTAGCAACATTTACTGTTTAAATTTTCTATCCATTCCCCTCTCCATCCCTCTGGTGGAGGAGGAACAGTAAAAAGGCTAAGATAAGAGCAGCAGCAGGAGAGAGCAGGGAAGGAAGTGGTAATTGCCAAATGGGATAAGCAGCCTTTGAATAAATGAAAATTAACAAGACTTGTTTTGCAACAGCTTGAAATCTAAGTGAAAAGAATTCACTGATAGGATGAGGAAAAAATTTCATTTGATTCAAAGCATTTAGAACTTTTCCTTGGTATTTCTTTTACTGTCCCCCAAACGAACATTATGATGATAAATTAAATAAAGGGCAGATTGAGAGGGCTAAGGGAGATTCAATGAGGAATCCACGTAAACGCACTGAGCACAGGCGCTGGTTCACAAGTCCTACCACAGAAAGCTTCCTGCCCACCCCCCTTTCCTATCAGAGGGAAGAGGGAGAGAAAAAAAAAAAATTAGGGGCAGGAAAAAATAAAAGTATCTTGCATAAATAAAGAGGAAATGGGATTGAAACTACAAAAGACTGGAGTAGGAATCATGAATGAGAACTGTGTGTGGGAGGTGAAGCCAGAGGGAGGAGGGAAGAGAACATTCTAGCACATGGCCCTCTGCTCCCATTAGCAGACCTCAAGAGGCTGGGGGGTGAGGAACTGCCAGAGTGAGTCAAACACCTGATCATAGATGCTTTCTTTCTTAACTGCATGCTTTTCTTACTTGTCTTAACAATCACCCACACTAGGGAAAAAGGTCAAGATATATTGATAAAGATGTTTTACAGGCATCTGTATAAATAAAAATGTTCTAGTTAATTAATGGCCTCAAAATATTTGGTATCTGACACTTTAAATTTTGATAAGCAACTTCAGAAAAAATGTGGATTGCTGTAGCCTGTCATGTCAAAAATGAGCTACCAGCACGCAAAGCTAAAGTAAACAGCCATGAAATCTAACAGAGCTGCTCCCCTTGGTGGCTGATGGGTCTGCTCAGCAATCTCCAGGGGCTGCTAAGGTCATGGGTCTGAAAAGATACAGGAAAGCTAAGAGTTCTTAATTTTCAGCCTAGAGCTAATAGTTTCTCAGTGAAGTTGGCTTTCTCCCGTTCCCCGAGTGTGTTCCATCAGCTTGCACCTTTTGTGGTTTGTTGCCTGACCTTTGGACATAGTGATGATCTCTATTTATGTGCACTCCTGCTTCCTGGAGGTAGAATATGGTCTCGAGAGAATCTTACAAACGCATGTGTCACAAATACAACTACAGAGCAAAAGCCCATGGGTATCTTAGAAATGTGTGCCAAAAGAAAGGAAGATCAGAAATTGCTCTGCGATGAACTTTTAAGAACGTAAGGAACTTTCCTGCTCCCTATTTTCCACTGAAGAACGCGTGACTCTCAAAGTAAGTGAAGTTTCCACTTAGTCAACAGATATTTAGTGAGTGCCTACCATGTGCCAGGGACTGTGCTAACCACAGTGGGTGCAAGAGAGACAAACAACACAAAGACTCGGGGAGTTGTGAGTCAACTAGAGAAGGTCTATATTCGATAAGGATGCTATGGAAGCATAAGGCAGGGAACTATGGGCAACTTTGGGAACACATCATAAGGGGGAAGGGCTTACTCAAGTCCGAGAGTCAGCAAAGTTCTCTGGGAAAAAGTCAGAAGCTGAGAAGAGACAGATGAATAAAAGCTGGCTGCCTCAATGTGGCAAATGTCGATTTTCCAACACATGGCCTAAAATAAGGCCAAATAAGAACTAAGGAATCCTGTGCTAGAGAAAGTAGCCTTTTTGTTTTTTCAGTAATAAAATACAAAACCTGAGGCATTTGCTGAGATTCCCACACTCACTACTAAGGAAGAGACCAGGATTTGTGAAAGGCCCCGTGAACTCAGGCATTCTTCAACCAAGCAGACCTCACGTTTCCACCTTCCAATTTTCACCATCACATTCTGTCCCAACAACGTAGCTTTACTCACTATAAGGAATTCCTTTTCAGACACAGTATCTCTCTGTGTTAAGAGTCTGATGAACCTAGTGGCAGGGCAGGAATAAAGAGGTAGACATAAGAGAAGGACTTGAGGACACGGGGAGGGGGAAGGGTAAGCTGGGATGAAGTGAGAGAGTGGCATGGACATATATACACTACCAAATGTAAAACAGATAGCTAGTGGAAAGCAGCCGCATAGCACAGGGAGATCAGCTCGGTGCTTTGTGACCACCTAGAGGGGTGGGGTAGGGAGGGTGAGAGGGAGGGGATATGGGGATATATGTATGCATATGGCTGATTTACTTTGTTGTATAACAGAAACTAACAGTATTGTGAAGCAATTATACTCCAGTAAAGATGTATTAAAAAAAAAGTCTGCAACCTAACATACAGCTGAGATTTAACTGGCAACTTCCATTGCTACTGGGCACATTGCTTGCGGATCCTTCACTGAGGGCTAACTGCCCCACTCTGCTATACCACACAGAGGATCTGAATATAGGTATCATGGCAGAAAAGATCTGTTCCAGCTCCACAAGATGTGGCCATGAGGACAGACCAAACGAGGATGCTCCACACCCCTGAAAAAGCAAGGGCTGGGACTTCCCTGGTGGCGCAGTGGTTAAGAATCTGCCTGCCAATGCAGGGGACACAAGTTCAGGCCCTGCTCCGGGAAGATCCCACATGCCGCGGAGCAACTAAGCCTGTGTGCCACAACTACTGAGCCTGCGCTCTAGAGTCCACAAGCCACAACTACTGAAGCCTGCATGCCTAAAGCCCATGCTCTGCAACAAGAGAAGCCACCGCAATGAGAAGCCCACGCACCAAAACGAAGAGTAGCTCCCGCTCGCCGCAACTAGAGAAAGCCCGCACACAGCAATAAAGACGCAATGCAGCCATAAATAAATTAAAAAAAATTTATTAAAAAAAAAAAAAGCAAGGGCTAATGTGAGCAGGAAGAAGGGAACATCACAGTAAGACCACAGTTCTAGTCTCAGGGATGGGAAAGAAGGCACTGCCCTAAAATGCCTCAAGGCTGAGGTCTCCCCAGATGATAGCATCTATGTGAACAGAATTCAAATCATGCAGTCAAGTCTGGGCTCAAAATGGCCATTTTGGGTTTTTGCTGGTCACTGGATAAGAAGCACTTCACAGGAGTGATTTGCTCATTACACAGTAACACCCTTTCAGCCCCACTTTTTAATGGGGAAACTACACGTATCTAGCAAGTGGGGGAGCCTAAGCGCAGACGACAGGGGAACTGGTTCCAAAACCTGTTCTCACAGCCACTAAGGATTTGTGTGGGCAATGGAGATTTCATAACTCCCAAGTCTAGGAGGGAAAGAAAAAAAAAAAGGAAAACTGATTTAGATCATTTCCAATCAAGACTGGTCTGTCAACAGGCAGCACTGACCTCACCGGGAAACCTGTTAGAAATGCAAGATCTCTGACCCTCCTCCAGACCTGCCGAGTTTGAGAAGCATGATGCTAGAACTCATTGGGAGTGAGTTTCAGCCCTATGTCGAAGTGCCCAGGAACCATCCTGTGTCTCTAAGTAAATGTTACCACCCGCAGCAGCCAGTGGTCAGTGCCAGCCGGTTCCCATCTGGGTCCTGGTGACGACAGGCCCCCTCTAAAGTCTCAGTTCTAAATTGCAAATCAAGAATTTCTTCCCAGTGCAGTGAGAGCAGGAGGGATGAGAGGGAAGGGGAGGGATCAGTAAGCACGCTTATCTTCTATTCAGCATAAAACCAGGCTCACCAAACAACCAGGGAAAGGAAAACAAAGTGAGAGCATTAAACACAGCTGGCCATTAGCGCTGACAAAGGCTGAGGGAAGCACCTTTTCCTTCTGTAGAGAATCTAACCCACACTTCACCCCAGACTGGGGCCAAATCCTGAGCAGGGAGGGAGCTCAGGAAGAAGGGGAAAGAGCTTTTGCTTTAGAACAGGAATTTCTTTCTCAGATGAAGTTCGAAGTAAATAAAGGTGACTTCTGAGTGACTTGAGTAGTTTTGTCTTCTTTTTTTTTTTAAATTCAAGACCCTACACACAGGCACATGCTACAAATGAGATGCTTTTTTGCTCAAAAAAACAACAACAAAAATACACACGCAGGTTTTTTGGTTCCTAAATGCTTCTGGGGGACTGGTTCTGTTTCAAATGTAAGAGTTAAAGCTACAAACATACTTTTCTCACTGTGTATGCGCATCTCCTCTCCTTCTGAGCACTGAGATTAAAATCCACCTCCTCTAAACTTGGCTCATTAAAGGCAATCTTCCTGCTAAGTACTGAACTTGAACTACTTTGAAGCTTGCTGCAAATAAAGGTCAAACTATTTTCCTTCTTTCTTAAAGATTTAGGGGAAACAAGCTTCCACAAGGGCAGGAGCTGAATGAGTACTGAGAACCTGCCATTCAAAGGGATTCAAGAGAAGAGTTTCATTTACTTGCCAGCTCCCTGTCTTATCATCCCTCCCCTTCAAATCTCTGCACATCTGCATTGTTCAGTGTAAAATGAGTCAGGAAATGCAAAAGTGAGGGTTCTCATAGCAACGGCTAGCAATCCCACACCATCGTACATAAGCAGTATTGGCAATTACTAATCGGGCTGCTGCGAAAGGTAAACCCTCAATATACCTCATGTGTGAAGTGTATGAACCAGCATTCTAACCGAATTTGAAACTTATGTATTTCTCAGCTTATGTGTTTAAGTCTATAGCTTTAAAAAGTGGGCACGTGAAGAAAAACAAACCCAGGATAAACCAATGCTTAGCACAATCAATCTATAACCCCACCGAGAAGAGACCTAGGAACATAAGACAGCTGGGCCACGGAGGGGCACAGGTCCTACGTGAACACCTGGGAGGAATTTGAGCAAAGGTTGCGCTCTAAAGAAGCAGCTTGCTCCAAAGAAGCCCAAGGCAGCTTCTCGGCTCCTTTGGAGCCATCCTAGAAGCACGTGATCCTCGTCTCGTTAGGGCCCTAATTACTCTTCTGAGAACTGGATCGATTAGCATTAGCCCTTGGCTAGCTTACTTTTAAGCTCAGGATACTTCAAAACTGAGCCCTGCCATCCAATTAGAGTGTTTATCTGATGAACTGAGGGAAGGCACCAGCTGTCTTCTAAGCTGTCTTCACCTCCTCATACAGATCACATTTATGTCAGGGCAAAAATCCAATCAACTCAATTTCCTGAGCAATGGGGAAGAGTCCATAAGGTCATGGCATTTTAGGGCTAGAAAGAATGTCAGCTCGCATTTAACATAATCCAAGGCCACGTAAGCTGGGATCATATCCCGGAGTTAACAATCGCTGGGGTAGCGCCTGTAAGCGTACAGCCAAGGGGAGCCAGGAGTGAGGACAGGTACCCGTGTGAGCCTTGTTAAAGGCCAGAGTCAGCAGTAGGGTCTGGATGAGAACAAGGTCTTCCCATTTCTCGTCCAGTGAACTTTCTATCATCAACTGTCCTTTAAAATATCTCAAACTCACCTTTCACCAATTTTATTCCCCTAAAATTAGGCCTCCAAGTCCAACTCTACCAAGCTGAATATTTCCAGCCGTACTAAAAGGTAACAATCTCGTCAAGTCCTCTATAGGATCATGGAAAGCAATGGGGACAAAATGCCTAAGTACAAATGCTAATTATTGGTGGTAAACATTACTGTGACAATTCTTACTGTTACAAAATCAAGGCCATTCACCAACGAACGAAAAAACACTCTAGTGAAGGAGAAAGAGACAATCAATGAGAAGAAGCACAAATACCAACATGGTATTGTTTCTGTGAAAAGTCACAAAGACACAATACTGGGAGAGGGTGCAGAAGAGCAAACAGATGACAAGAATGTGCAAAGTTGAAAGAAAAAAGAAAAGAGTCTCTCTTTGGAAATTCTGTGCCATGAATTGTGAGACAAGCAGTCAGGTCCTTGAACAGGAGTGCCAGGCTTTTTACAGGGCATGCTGGGGAATCTCAGCCTTGAGTCTTCTTTCTGTGGTGCCCCCTCAGCTTGCCGCAGGTTAGAGTCCAGATAAATGTAGAGTTCCTCAAGAGATCACTGATATTCTCTGAGCACCTTTAAAAAAATAGAACTCAAACACGCTTGGATGTGTGTATGAATGAGTCACTTTGCTTTAATCAGATCCACTGTTCACTGAAATCTGAAAGGAAGTAAGATTAGAAAGCCCGGATCATTTCTAGGGGCTCAGAGAGCAAACGTGCTGATCTGCTGGGATGAACACCTTCTCAGGGGCGTCCAAGCAGGGCTAGAGACCACCGCCCTAAGTGCTACTTCCAGGGTCCCTCACCTCTGGAAACATCTGGGGCTGTCAGAGCCCCCAAAGCTACTATAATGATATCTTTTGAACTAAAAAGACCCATCAGCTTGACACTTGGCCTGAACTTTGAATAGAGCGCTGGAAAGCAGGAGGTCGCCCAGAAAAGCCAGGATGTACGGCGGTAACAGCCCATCTTCCAAACTGGGGCAGTATCATGGTTGTTGCCAGGGAACAAGTTCAGTGACCACATAAGAAAAAATTTTTTAAAGTATATTCTGTATGAGATGGAAAAAATTATCTTTCACTGTTTACAGATGTGAGGGGCAATTTGGCAAAAGTCTTCTGATTCTAAAACTACACTGACAGCAAATGAGGCAATATGTTAACAATTCAACAGAAGTAACAAAGATTTTTGCACAGTTCTTGCAACATTTCTGTAAATTTGAAATTATAACAAAATAAAATGTTATAAGTATTATTTTAAAAAACCCAACAACTTCTGATGCTTAAGTGCTAGATAACCTGGGACATTTAACCACCATAATCAAGACACTGTGAAATATGCATCAGATCTGACAGTCCAGGGAACCTTGGCAGGCATCTCCTCAGAGGAAAGCCCTTCGTCTATCTCCAATATTAACAGTTTTATGCATTATCTGTCAAAACTCTGCTACTTGAGGTAGTCAGTTTAACCCTTTCATCTCCTTATGAGAAAGGAGGATTCCTTGGAGGTAAGTACTGCTGCCCCTCTAACCTGTTCTCTCTGAGCTGTACTGAAGAATCACCAGGACTAAGGCAAGTAGCTCGGCCTTTTCTAAGTAAAGCAGCTGAATAATTTATAAGGGTTGCATAGGGCCCATTAGAAGTGCCAGAGCAGTAATAACTGGCTTAGGACTTCGCTTACTCAGGGCTAAAGTTTAATTTGTCCATAAATGCCCTGCTCATAAACCCATCCCACAGGTCTGACCTGCTCTCTCTCTCCTCCCCAGTCACATGTCCTAGCCATGCTCTCAGCTTAGGTGTGTTCCTATTGGGGCCAAGAAACAAATCCAAACTCTAAAACAACAACTAAAATCTCATATCCACATTACTACATTTCCTAAAAAGGGCCACCACCATGCCCTTCTTAAGCTTTGCTTTTGGTCCTCCCAGAAGAAAGGTGGCATCTGGTTGATTCCTAGCCAACAAGAGAGCACAGGCAGATGAGATGAATGCACGGAAGACTGGAAAAACAGAAGAGGTAAGACCTTCAGTACATTCAATGTCAAGTTGCACAACACATCCTAAATGACAGCACATAGGATAAGATCAAGAAAATATGCTCTGCTCTTTATTTAGGAAGTTAACTTTCCTAGGCCTCAGTTTTCTCATCTATGAAATGGGGATTGTAATGGTATCCACCTAACAGCTGTGGTAAGGATTAAATGAGTTAATTCACAGCGTATAATGCTCACTAAGGTTATTACTATGATTAGAGATTCAAATCTCGAGAGAAACCTAATCCGATCCCCTCACTCTCTGAAAAAGTCCAAGGCCCAGAGAGGTTATGTGACTTTGAGGGGCAGTTTTAAGCCTTAGTCCAGTTCTCTGGACAGGCACCCGGTTTGGTACTCTGTTTTCCATTTTAGGGCTGCTGTGGCTCTAGCACTCATTCTCCATGGTAATAGTGCTGTTATTTTGTTTTCAGAATTTCCAAATAAGCTAATAAGTGTTAGCCCAGAACCAGTGTGCATCCATTCGTTCATCCAAGAACCGTCCAGTGAATGCTGACTCCGGATTAGGTGCTGCTCTAGGCACTAGTACAGGGATTCTGCAGTCACAAGACAAGGTCCCTGCCTTCAAGCATCTTACACTCTGGTGATACAAAGAGTCACGAAAACATACAAATAAGTAAACTAGAAAATTTCAGACAGTGGCAAAGTAGACAAAATTAAAAGGTGACATGTGAGAACCATGGCAGAAGTTAGAGTTGGGAGGGTGCAAGTCTCTTAAAAGAGGTCATTCATGACAGTTTCTTTGCAGTTTAATCTCTAAGGAGATGGCATTGTAACACCAGTTTCAGCATATGCATACATGAATATGCATGACTGTGTGTGATAAGAAGGAATCATACAAAGTGGCACAAAGCCCTAAAAATTTCACTCTTGGGCAATCACCTCAGAAATAAACATACCACCCATTAATGACTTTATCAAAATAGACCTTTTCTGGACACGCTGGTACAGATGCGTGGGTTAAGGCAAAAGGACACCAGAGTAATGGAAGTGGGGATCACGTGGCTCTCTTTCAGGTGAAGTTCATTTTTCTGGCCTCGGGAGGTTGGATTCTTAGTTCCTTGGCATCTGCGTGATGTGCCATGAAATTCCTGCCCCAAGTACCAGTTCAGGGGATCAAAGAGCTATTCTTACTGTCTCAGTTCAGGCCAATGGAGGGAGGGAATGGCAGTAGAGGCAGGCCACTCACCCCTCCATTCAGCACCCTCCTCCACAACGGGGCCATTGAGCGGATGCCACAATCAGGGGCTGAGAAGAAAAGGCCGAAGGAAAGCATACAGAGTACCCGCGCACAGACACGTCATTCATCACCAGGCAAGTGCCAATATCTGGGAACAGCCATCTCAATTTCTGCAAATCCTCCAACCTGCAACAGCTGCTGGTGACTCTGGAGGGCAGCGCTGCTGCTGACGGTGCCAATCCCCAGCCCTGTCCAGGAGCCAAGTCCACATTACTTAGGTTAGAGACATGCTGGCTGCAGAGAACGGTGACAATGGACTTCACAGCTTATAAAGCAGCTTACAAAGGGCTCCCGTGTATTTCAAAAAGCACTTCAGAGAGCTGGTGAGAGAAGCTATCTGCACAAATGCATTCAAGCAGTTTATTCCTAACCCACTTAGTTCAAGGTCTCTGTCAGAACCCATGGACAGAGTGGAGGAAGGTGCAGGGAACTGCGAGGGGGCTGGATGGCTCGGCAGCTGGGCGAGCTCAGGGAGTCAACCCCATCCCTTCTCCTCTGGAGCCCCAGCAGGCTGGGAAGTGATGGGCAGCAAGCAGTCCTTCACCTGGTAACAGATGTCATGAAAGAGTCTGTGGGATTCCTTGGGTCTTTAGTGAGCTGTTTGTCTCAACTGTTTCCACCAGCGTCCTCATGTAGCATTTACAAATGAGACTCTGAACACTCTGAGTACCATCTAGATGCCTGCCACCATACAACCCCAAGGAACCTTCATCTGCCCCGTACTTTCACTGTGACGCCAGCCACTGGATCTCATGCTTTGCTTATTACTCCAAACACTCCAGGGACCCGCTCATCTCCCCCATGCCATCTATACTTGCCTTGTTAGACTCACTTTCTGGTTTTTTTTTTTTTTTTTTTTTTTTGCAGTACGCAGGCCTCTCACTGTTGTGGCCTCTCCCGTTGCGGAGCACAGGCTCCGGACGCGCAGGCTCAGCGGCCATGGCTCACGCGCCCAGCCGCTCCGCGGCATGTGGGATCTTCCCGGCCCAGGGCACGAACCCGTGTCCCCTGCATCGGCAGGTGGACTCTCAAACACTGCGCCACCAGGGAAGCCCCCTAGACTCAGTTTCTGGAGAACAATTTTGCCAGGTAACAGGAACAGAGATCAAAAGAAACTAGAGAAGGAAAAACATAGGGAAAAACATAAATAAACACATAAACACTGAGGCTCCTGTGTTTGGAGGCCAGAGCTCATGGAAGCCACTAAAGGACACGTCTAACAGAGTACACCAGACATGAAACACAAACCACCGTCATGGAAGAAAAGAAATACAGAGGTAGGTAACAATTCTTCATGAAGTTTGTCGTGCCCATTGACCTTTCAAACTTTTAAACTTCTTTTGAGAAGCTGACGGGCAAGACAGAATGGATAAAGAATTGCTACCTACCTCTGTATTTATTACCTAGAATGCACATCTATTTTCCAGTGTGACTTCCCTGGATTTTTCATGATGTGTTTTAAAAGCCAGAATTCACCAAGAGGAAGGGTCCCTGTGACAGACCTCAGAGAACCAACATTTGTTACCACAAAGAAAGAGCACAATGATGTGAATGCACAGCTATCTACCAGAGCTTTACTTCCGGCCCTCAATCTGCTGCCAGAAACCAGCCAAACCCTTGAGGCAGAGCTGGGCACGCCTCAGCCTAGGAGGCTCCATTCCCAGGTCCACAATCCATGACTGGCTTGGTTCTTATGATCTAGGTGGTGGAGTTTCCATGTGGCAAGAGGAAGAGTTCCCTGAAGAGAACTTAACTACTGGCATTTATTTAAGTATGTGCTGTATTGTGGTGTAATCTAAATGTTTCTTGTCAAAAAGAAGCTCCTTGAAGGCATATACTATCTCCCTCTCTTTCCCCTTGTAGCGCCAAGCAATAACAGGTGTTAAAAAATAACCTCTGATTATTCAACTATAGAAGAGAGGGGTGTGAGCCTGAATAGAAGCGAAAACGAGTATCTGTTACCACGTCTCCCCACCCACCAAACTGTGGGGAAGAAATTCCCTCCTCTCTAGTCAAAGTAGACTGCTCACCAGGCGCATCACGTGAAAGGGAAAGAGGCCTCTCCGTGCACTAGGCCTCTTTTGATATGAAGGGTTGGTCTGTCATCAGCACATCCTAATCAGCAGTACTCACAAATAAGGCTAAACTTAGGGAATTTTTAAATTCTTTTCCATCAAACAGTGAGAATCAAGAGTAAAAAAGAAATAGTTTGTTGAAGAAGAGACTAAAATACCTCAGGGGCCTAGAGGAGTTATTTCTGCAGTCCCTGCACATACGACATCATTCATGAAGAAGGCAGTGGTACAAATATAGCATAAATGTCGTCTGCTCTAGCTTGTAATTTAAAATGCAAATGCTAATGAGCAAACTGGTATATCAGTAGAGTTAATAACCGCATGCCTAGCACAGGGGCTGCATCCAAAACACACACAGAGAAGAGACAGACACCATGTTCCAATTTAAAAATAAAAACACCCAAATTAACCCTAGAAAAATCACTAGCAGATGTACAAGCTCAGGAAGAGGAGGCACACCAGGGCAGGGAAATGGGAACTTCTCCACCCGCCATAGACTAACTAACTAGTCCATTTAAATATCTTCCTACATATAGTGAAGGTAAGCATGGGAGTTACTAGGGTTTATTCAGGACTGCTAATTGTAAAGCGTGAGTATAATAAGGAAAACTACAGGGAATCCAAAAAGCTTAGACAGAAAGTTTCTCCAAAGCCCATTTAGAAGCCTGCCAGTCAACTTTGCAGGGAGCTGTATGTCCAGAAATCAAAGGCCGCTGAATAGAGACGTAGATTCTCATTTATTTTATCATAAGCAAAGGATGGTTTAAAAAAAACCTGAAAACGGGCTTCCCTGGTGGCGCAGTGGTTAAGAATCCGCCTGCCAATGCAGGGGACACGGGTTTGAGCCCTGGTCCGGGAAGACCCCACATGCCGTGGAGCAACTAAGCCCGTGCACCACAACTACTGAGCCTGTGCTCTAGAGCCCACGAGCCACAACTACTGAAGCCCACGCACCTAGAGCCCGTGCTCCGCAACAAGAGAAGCCACCGCAATGAGAAGCCCGTGCACCTCAACGAAGAGTAGCCCTGGCTCACCGCAACTAGAGAAAGCCCATGTACAGCCATGGAAGACCCAAAGCAGCCAATAAATAAATAAATTAATTAAATAAGTAAATCTATTTAAAAAAAGAAAAAAACAACAACCCTGAAAACATACAAGGCCTGGATTAAGTGGGTAATTTAAATAAATGGGAAAAAGCTCTAATGATGAAAAACCACGACTGACAATGCGGTTGTCTCAGACGCCTTCCAAATATGAAAAGAACTTTTGTGAATTGTTCTTGCTCCTTCAAGGTCTGTGCTTGGCAGCCCTACATCAGAATCTGGGACCGATCCCATGGCACTGAGACCGAGCACAGCTCCTTGGGCTTCCTCAGAGCCCATCATGATGTGACCAGTGGTCCTATCCAGTTGCTTAAGTGGAAACCCGTGGTGCCCTCTCAGGGGCAACAGGAGAGGATGCTTGGGCTAGCTGCCCATACTGGACACCACGTGTTCTAATGCCCATGTCAGTGCTGTTATATAAAGGGCCAGGAAGAGACTCTGGCAAATCCATCCCATTAGTTTGGGGAAGCCTCAGGAAAACTTTCTGAAAGGAACCCAAGGTGTGAAAAGACCCGGGGCTTGGGGGTAAAGACACTTTTCAATGATGAAGAACCTTTTTGCTTTTTAAAATCCAGTCATGGGCTTCCCTGGTGGTGCAGTGGTTAAGAATCTGCCTGCCAATGCAGGGGACATGGGTTCAAGCCCCGGTCCAGGAAGATCCCACATGCTGTGGGGCAACTAAGCCCGTGGGCCACAACCACTGAGCCTGCGCTCTAGAGCTCCCAAGCCACAACTACTGAGCCTGCGAGCCACAACTATTGAAGCCTGTGCGCCTAGAGCCCATGCTCTGCAATAAGAGGAGCCACCACAACGAAGAGCAGCCCCCGCTCACAGCAACTAGAGAAAGCCCACGCGCAGCAACGAAGACCCATCGCAGCCAAAAATAAATAAATAAATCTATTAAAAATATAAAAAATAAAATCCAGTCATATCTGTTTGAAAGGGGAATGTGAAAGGTGGTTCCCATAGCAACCAAGATTAAGTCTTATGGGCACAGTGCACACTGTTCACCCCAGGGCTGCCCATTACCAGATTTCTAAGCATTTCCCTTTAATTTCAAATTACCACACCATTTACACTCCCTCTCCTGCATCCAGGACACGCAATTTCCTACTCTCAGGCTGGCCAAATAGACACCCCCTCAGGGTGGGGAAGTGGTGAGTAGCCCAATCGTGGATGCTACTGCTTGCCACCATTACTACTAAATGGCTGGTGGAAAATGCCAATAGGCTGACAAGATGGCATTGAAATATTCACACTGAAAGTTATTTTTCTGGGGACGCCACAAGAATCGGATTAGAACCGCATCAGGGCACAACCAGAGACAGGTGCTGGTATTGGAAAGACTCCAGCAAAGAACAGCCATCAGAGCTCTGTAAGCTTTCCATTCCTTCCCCCCATGCCCACCAGGTGGAAGGCAGCCTAAATAATCTTTAACAGACTCAGAAAGAACCTTAGAGTAGGAGGGGAGGAGAAGGAATGGAAAAAGGAACCCTTGGGGAAAAACTCACAGGTCTGACCCTCTTGTACCACTCTACTGGCTCTCATAAGCGCTGCAGAGAACAGGCCTGATACCTCTGCAGGATATTTTCCCCCTATCTCATTGATATCAAAACTCCAGAGCAGCAAAAGTAAAAGGCAGAAGTCAGAGGACTTAGGAGGCAAGGGTTCTTTTCACTTACCTTTGACCTATCCACCTGGAGGCAATCAATGGGCCTATCCAGAAACTGAGGATAAATCAGCATCTTTCTTTCCTTGGCACGGGAAACCCAACTGAGATGGTGAGGGCGGAACATCCCAATTGGGAGGCTGTGCCACCCCTCAGACTGACTCCGCAGAAGGTAGGGCCACCACTAGGACTCTCTCCCCCTCAGTTGCTGGAGCCTCTGGACTGACTGGCTGGGAACTGCCATATGGGCCTTGCTGCTTCCCTCACCTCTAGGTCCCAGCATCACACCAAGATAAGCAGGCCAGTCTAATGGAAATAATTAACTAGGAAGCGGGAGAGCAAGAATGCATCTTTAAGTGTTCTAGCTCCAAGGTCTGTGGCTGCCATTAAACCATGCTGAACAAATCTTATTTTTATTGATGTCTTTATTACTCTGTCTCAATCAAAAAAAAATTAAAATGACTACTGAAAAAAATTGAATCCTTGCCTCTTTTACCCTGAGACACTCGACTGTGTCCTGTACATCTCCTTTGATGCCTCTACTAGTCCTTGGGTACCGGCCTTCCTAGGTCTCTTACCACCCAGGTCACTGTCTTCTGATCCTTCTGCAGTTTGCTGATGTCCTCCCTAAAAGCGTGGTCCTCAGATGGAACATCACACTCCAGGCCTGAACTGACGCGGCTGAGCCTGGCTCTACCCCTCTCTGGATACTGTACTTCCGGGTTATGAATCACGATTGCCTTAGCCTTTTTGACAGTATCACAGAAGAATAATTTTATAAAAGGCTAGGAATTGTTTCTCCTCCCCTTACACTTCTTACAAATATATTTTTTCTTCATGTCTATATATCCTGTACTTCAGTAGATACAAGTACTTTGCTTGAAGGCTAGCACCATATCTTACACATTTCAATATTCCTAGCAAAGTGCCCAGTGGATATAAAAAGTTATTAAATAGCCATGCGATTGAGTGACCCACAAACATGACGAGGCTCATTCTGGGGATGATTCACAATCTAAAGATGGAAGATAATCAGGCTGTAATAGTAGGCTTGCACTTCCATCCACGTGACCATGGGTGATGGTCTGCCTGCAGAGACGGCGAGCTAAGGGCAGAGCGCTGAATGTTCCACGGCGGGAGACCCAAGAAGGAGATTTACACGACCAGACAAAAGCAGAGGGAAAAATGATTGATGAGTCCATCCATTTCTTTACGCGACTCTTCCTGAGAGCTAATGATACAGGCAAAGCTGTTTGGCCTAAATGAATCGCACCCAGCTTTTGCCGAAAGAAAATGTTCCAGATCTTCCTGGATGCTCAAATACCACCTACCTTGGGAAGTCTTTTCCATTCCTCAATTGACTGTTCTTTCCTCTGCATTCTCATGGTATGTTGCCTATACTTTTCACAGCTCCATTTTATTTTTCCCTGTTAAAGTTTTTCGTGTGGCTGTCTCAACTATTAGACTAAAAGACATTCAAGAAAGCAGAAATTATCTGATTAATTTAAGCATCATCCACAAGCTATCAGAGACTGTGTTTCTTTTAGTGGGTTTATAAAAATCTTGGCCTCATTAAAAAAGTCT
The DNA here is from genome assembly GCF_949774975.1 of Lagenorhynchus albirostris. Lineage (NCBI taxonomy): Eukaryota > Metazoa > Chordata > Mammalia > Artiodactyla > Delphinidae > Lagenorhynchus > Lagenorhynchus albirostris. The sequence continues at coordinate 23,748,471 of NC_083102.1, forward strand.
CCCCAAACCTGCTTATTGTGCTAATATTTCCTGACAAGTGACCCTAGAGGACTTTCTGACACAAATGTAATTCGTATAATTCACAATGATACCTTTAAAAGTGAACAACTAGAGCAGCCCTAGAAAAGTTTCATGTCAAGCTGCCCATTTCCAGTAATGGGACCCAACTGGAAGCAAGTAGGAGGCAGAGACAGAACCAAATGGGCAAGTCCCAAGAGAAAGAATACTCCACTTTACAAATATCCATTAAGTTGCAATTCAATTAAAGTAACTGAAAAGAATTCATAAGTATCAGCAGACCCTGTAACTGCTTAATTAAGGATAGCAGCCCAGCAAACACAACTACAACAACAGCCTGATTCATTAGCACCTCTGTGATAGCAGAATGGGATTTCTCACTTAAACATACATTGGTGTTGTGTTAATTTCGTTAGGCACTGGTAATCAATGGGGATCCACCATTCCTGGGGCCAGGAGATGAGGACGATATTCCTGTTCACCTTCCCTCTCCTCTCATTAAAGTTCTTGGTCTACTGAAACAGGCAGTTGATATTCCTATTAGGATTGGCTGGAGAAGAGACATTACAGAGACAGAAGGAAATGAGGTACTTTGTTCAAAGGCATTCAGGGTGGAAGGACACACAGCCAACCCTTTAGCTCATCATGCACATTCCCGCCACCATTTATCAAACCCCAGACATCTAGGACCTCTCCTTATTGCCTCCCTTGTCATAAGGCAGCTTCAAGAGGGGACTTGTAATCAAAGAGAAAAAAAAATTGAAAAATGCCAAAGGGCAGGCAAAGAAAAGTCTCATTTTCTGGTCTTGTTTCATATGACTAGGTAACTGGTTAATTATAAGTCACCTGCTGTGATCCACATGGAAAGCCCCTGCCAGGTGGCTGCCGCATTCTTGGTGGTTTGCACAGTGAGTTCCACCCCAGGTGACAGACGCCCGCTCCCCACCATGCCAAACCTGCCTCGGTCCACAATTCCTCGCACTTACTGCTGTCCCACCGTTAAGAACAAACACAGAAATGTAAATGGGGTAGGCTCAGTGAGTTAGAAGACTCCAAATGTCTGACACAAGACTCCTTAGATTACTTTACACCGAAACCTCAAATTATTACCCTCTTCTCATTCAGGCATTTGGTTTCCAGGCACTAATTTGATACCTGCTATGCTTAGCCAACAGGACAACTTCCTGAACTGTGCCCTCAGCATGACCCAAGTAGCCCAGAGCTAAGAAAGTAATGCAAAATAGGGCAACATAATATAAAGGTCACAGCAATAAGGCACACGCTCCAGGCCCACCGGTGCTGTGGAATAAAAACGTGAACCGTGGGCCAAGCAATCTGCAAATCTGTGCCTCCGTATCCCTTTAGACGAGATACTAAGTAAAAGGTGACACACAGGACAAGTGAAAATGAACTAAAAATAAAGACTGAAGGTAAACTGCTTTTGTTCTAAGAGGAGGAAATGTATGGAGCTCACTAAATGCCAGATGAGGAAAAAGGGTGCTTTTAAACAAGTGTTGGGGGCCTGAGGAATGTTGACCTTTCTGTTAACTCCGGACAAGAACTTCCTGTGACTGCCTCTGAGACTGAAATAAGTGCACATAGGAGGAGGCCACAGCAGCAGGCGGGGGGACCTTGAACCGTCTCAGTTCTGAGGCGGTAAGGTCACCTGCTCACCGGCTGAACCTAAGCCAGGTGCTCAGAGGACTGAAGGGCAAGAGCTCTCAGGAGGCGCTGGCCTGTTAGCTACAGCTGACTTTGCCCAGCCCCACCTGCTATCCCATCTGACCAAGCAATCATTCCACATGCAGGGGTGCAGGAACCATGACGGAGAGGCCAGCTGGCTTGGGCCAAATGCCACTCCCTATCAAGCTGCGGGGCCGTCTGCCCAAAAAAGGCCACGTAAAAACGGAAAGTGTCCACCCCACCTTGAAATCCAGAGGGCTCTCCAAAAGGCTGGGAGTGATGATCCCAGCACATATGGGATTGCTGAACAATTCTCTTGACTTTCCCCTTGAGAATCACAACCCTAACGTCATTTCCAGCAGACGTCAATTTTACAGGGTGCAGGGCACATTCCACAGAGAGCTGCCAAGCCGTGCCATGAGGACCACCTTCCAGGTGAGCAGCTGCACGGGGTAAGCATCGTGTCTGTCTACGCTGACGTTCAGCTTTGTGGTTGGTCCCGGATGACCGAGGGACCCTTCTCTCTAGGATCCTCCAGCCATGTTCTCCATCGCATTCATTCTGTCTCCGCAGGGTCACTGCCCTAGCAAACATTTACTTGTATCCTTTCTGAGCTCCTGTTCAGACTAGTGCCTCTCAAGTTCCTGATATCTTCTCACTTCATCGCTTTTATATCCTCATTAGCCAAGGAGACTTTGTTGAGTTTTACAGTCTATAACTGGCACTATGAAGACAATAGGTATACTGAATAGCTTTTCCAAGTATCCATACCACGTTCTGCACCAATCCTAAGAATTCGTTATAAAAGTACTCAAGATGCTGACATCTTCAGAATGTTCCCTTGACCCTTTAGCATTCACTTTTCTGTACTCCTTCTTCCATTCTATTAGACTGCTGTGAAGAGCAGTCTATTTTAAACTCTGTTCCTTATTGCCCACATTTACTCCCCAATCGTACTGACAAAGATCATCTGTGACTTACCAATTAATCAATAGTATAAAATCACTCCCTAGTTCTTAACTACTTGATCTTTTAAGGCAAAACCCGACACTGCTGACTCCTTGGAATTCTCCCCTCCCTTGGCTTCCAGAAGACTGCTCTCTGAGGATTCTCCATCCAATCCTCTGACCACCAACGATCTATTCCAAGAACCTACTCTTAGTGTCGCCCTTGCTGGTGGACATCAAAATCTGCCCAATAACTCAAGCCTTGGACCTGTTTACTTTCTTTCCCATACTCAATGTCATCCCCCATCCTTGACCAAAAAACCTCAGTCATTCCTTGAATTAGGAAGTCTTCCTCTTAAATACTCTTCCAATCTCTCCTCTCCTCCATCACCAGATTTCGGGCCTCTATCCCTCTTGCTTCTTAACCACTCTCCCAGCCTCCAGCCTCATGTATACCAATGTATCTACCAAAATAAACTTTCTTAACACAAGTGTGAGCATGACACACGCTCTGATACCTTGAGCGCCTCTGAGGGTCCACAGTATATTCCACAGAAGACTAGCTTCCATCTGTGTTTCCAGCCTTACCCCACTCTTGACTCTTCATACCCCACCAATACCAAAGGATTCATGGTTTCCTGGACACATCCGAATGCATCATACCTCTACATCTTTGTATACCTGCTGGTACCTCTATCTAGAATATTCCTCTCTTCCTCCCCTCCCGTCCTGTCCTTACAACATTGCAAACTCCTATTTGTCCTTTAAAACACAGCTCAGATACACAATCCCTGATCTCCACCTAACCAACCATTCTCTTCTCTGTGCTACTTCTGTGCATTGTAAATAATTCTATTTTCTCACCTAACACCCAACACTACAGTTTGTTCATGTATCTGTCTTCCCTCTAGCGCTTAAGACCTAGGACTGTGTCTTACCAGGATGCAGAGTTCCTTGCTCCAGACTCAAAGAGGAAAGCCAATAGCTTTTCTTTTAATGAGCATTTTGCTTAGTCAGGAGGAGGCTAGGACAGCTCCTAGCTCCTTCTCTTGATTTACTTGAATTAATGGGGAGGTCAAAGTCTCTGTGGTAGAGCCACAGGTACGTGCACACATACTGCACAACTGTGCCATTCTGTACAGAGTTAAGGAAAGCTTTCGTTATGAATTCACTAAGTCTTTGTGAGAAGAACAGGAAGGAAACATTTATTGATGATCTACTTTATGGCAGGCTTGCTCTAAACCTCTATACATCCTGAGCGGCAAGAAACTTTCTCCAGTTAACTGATGTGTAAACTAACGTTTGAAGTGAGTCAAAAAAACAAAACAAAACCCAAAAAAAACAAACCTCCCTAAAGTCCCCTGCTTGTACAGAGCAGAGCCATGATTCAAACCGAGGCTGGCTTTCTTTTCCAACTTTTCAATGTCCTGTATCCCTGCCAGGTTTCTAAAGAAATCAGAAGATGCATAATACAACTGCATAGAGTACGGCAGGAGAAAAATGGAAAAGCTTATGTTTCTACCAGGAATTTTCTTCTGTAATCTATCTTCCACAGTGTAAGTTAACTCAAGCAATGCCTTTTGAATTGCTAAGCTTAGAATAATGCCAAGTACACAGAGGAACCAGCTGATGCCGAGTTGAGTGATCAGGCTGCATGTGTTTCAGCAAGGTACCACCAGAAGGGTTCTGCAGGAAAACTCCAGGCAAGACAGGTTTAAAGCTCTGAGCCGGCTCCATTCAGGTGGTTTTAAGTTTGGAAGCCAGAACCTCAATGTTTTCTTTCCCCTATAGATCTGCAGCCAGGTTTCCAGGAAAGAATAATACTGTTTCTCTTTCACACCTCTGGGATAAAGCTCTGCCAGAAGGATGCTTTTGTTTTGCAGGCAGAGAGCAAAGAATGAGTTGAATATATACCTCAAACCCTGTAACAAGAATTCACTGCTAAGAAACTCCTCCGCTACAGAAATCTTAAGAAAAAGGGCACAAATGGCTCCATGAAAGGACTCACACACACTGCCACTCTGCCCCTCAGTTTACTTACAACTCATATTCGCAGACACGAGAGCACAGCCCTTCGGCGAGGTATGGACTTATTGCGGCCTTTCTTCTCTAGAGCTGCCCCTGAGCTGCAGAAAGCCTGTAACCTCTTCAGAGAGCTCAGGAGCCTCACGGAGCAGTGAGGGCCAGGCAGCAACAGTGAGCTTCACGGCTTTCTGCTAGGTGAGTGACTAATCGCACTTAACAATCCATTTAGTTGGGGCCTGAGGGAGACCCTTATGGGGAAGAAACCACCAGTGCCTTCGAGGAGAGCAAGGCTGAGGCAATCTGGCAGGGGATGGCAAACATGGCCCCCAGTTCTCTTCCCCCATGGCAAATTCTACCCCAGGGGGAAGTAGTGCTAAGGCAACAGGCTGGCCTCAGAGGAGGTGGCGTGCAGTGGGTAAACACAATGGAATACAATCTTTGGGAATGTATATCGGGGTGGGGTGACCTTCTCCCTCAAAGACCACAACTGCGAAGTACTGCTGGAAATAAATAACTTTCTTGTCTGCCGGCAGGGAAGAAATGAAACGGTCTGCTCCTTGAATGCACACACGTAAATTTCTCAAAGAGCACAGTTCACACACAGACTTGCTGGCTTGTGAAATGTTACTAGATAAGACAGGATAAGAAAGATGGACAGTCAGTCAGCAAAGTAAAGGAGGAAGGCTTGCCCTGGCATGGCACCCTTAGTGCAAGAGGGAAATACCAGGGACGCAGGGGCTTGTGAAGGTAATGTCACATCTGGGGTTTCATAAAGGATTTAGAAAGAATAAAAGAGCACAAGTGGCACTGCCTGTGGAGCTACAAGGGCAGAGTGTCTCGGCGCCTCTGTGGCCTTGCCCGTGACTAACACAGCAGGGCGGTCCATCCCAAATGGGCAACACCAACCGTGAGCACTCCATCATTAATGTTTTCCTACGTCTGGAATTCCCTTCACTCAGGCTGTGTTAGCCTCCCTTCACTACGGGCTGTCTTGTTAGCTGTCCTGCACTCCTACGTCCTGTGGTTGGCGGGAATGAGAAGCAGGACAGGACCAGTGCTGGGTCTGCAGTAACAGCAGGATCAAACCTAGGAACTCTGTGTTCACATCTCAATTAGAGGCTGAAGCACCTACATGGGCTCCAAGTCCGGTAGAAAGGAGGGCACGTGACCTCCAGGGATGACTTCCGAGCTCCAAGAAGAATTATCAGAACAACACATAACACAGAAGACTTACCTGCAAGCAAGAAGGTGATAAGGCAAGTTTCCTTTGGCAAATACAGCTTGAGACGAGACCCACTGAACACATACTCCACCACGGCTTCAGAACGACCTGCCCGCTGAAGGAAGGGCAGAAACTGCTTTGCTTTTTGGGTGTCCTGGGGGAGAAAAGAAGAATCGTTAGAAAAGTAATGGAATCTAGGTAAATGTTTCTTTCTCTCTGGTCTAGGGCAAAAAGTCTGGCAGACCACAGGAAGCTAGGCGAAAAACCCTAGAATATCAGACATTTCTGAAACCAGGACAAAAACAAGATACCGATGTGACTTTCATAGGAGAAATATAGTTAATCAAAAGCTTCCAGAACATTCTCACTCTCGTCTCCTCTCTGTTCAATTACTAAAGTGGATATAAAAGTTAGGACGGGGCTTCCCTCGTTGCGCAGTGGTTGAGAGTCCGCCTGCCGATGCAGGGGACACGGGTTCGTGCCCCGGTCCAGGAAGATCCCACATGCCGCGGAGCGGCTGGGCCTGTAAGCCATGGCCGCTGAGCCTGCGCGTCCGGAGCCTGTGCTCCGCAACGGGAGAGGCCACAACAACAGTGAGAGGCTCGCGTACCGCAAAAAAAAAAAAAAAAAAGGTTAGGACTGTGGCCTGAAATGAGAATTTCACTCCTCTGGAATAGGAAAAAGAGCTCTTCTTCCTTCTACATAAAATCGAGGGGAGAAGACCAATACTCACCTTCTTTGGAGATTCATCTAACCTTTAATTTTCATTTAAAAACCCCCAAACAAACGAACAAAAAAACCCTGTGACACCCGGATCCTGATACAGCCCCTAAAGCCCTTTCCCAGGAAACCCAAAACAGTTCGTCTTCAAACTTTAATAGGCTATGTTTTCCTAACAAGGAGGAGAGCGCAGCTTTCTTTGGGCACCGATACCGCAAGCCCTGCTCCCCACGCTTTTGAGGGATAAGCCAGGACCTGGGGCACACTGCTCCTGTTCCCAGCCTGGGAAATCTGCAACTGCAGGATGTGAACCACAGGGACCAGTAAATACTGCATCACGTCAGCGCAAAGAATTACAGAAACAATAAAAACACATGAAACTGCACAGGGCTTTTTAAACTTTTTTCACACATCAACACAAACTGCATGCATTCCACCCTCAAGAGTGCCAAATCGTGGACCTTCTGAACCTCAGAGCTCTTAGCTTTGGAGGAGCTAAGAGCCACCAAGTCCTTTCAGTCTCTCAAGCTAATTAAACAGATGACAGAGTAAGCAAGCACCGAAGTATCACACGGCACGTGCTGGGGGACTAGTCACTGGATGAATTCAGGAGGTTTTCAGCGCAGCCAGCCCACTGGCAAACTCCCTCTGAGGACAGCAAGCTCTGCACACTTTCCTGACTCGGATGACATAAGCCGTCTGCACTCGCCAAGCTCTTCCTTCCTAACTCTGAGCGGCAGAGCTATTGCACCTAAATTCATGCACATCAGACAATGAAAATTTAACAAGCCATCAAGTATTTGAGCATCTTTACAGCAGCCAAAGGGGCTCCTCTAATTCAGAAGCAGTGAGGTAGGCTGGGATGAAAACAATATTTATAGTAATGAGATTCATCCTTCCCTTCAAACAGATTCCCAGAGAAAAGGAGAGGCAGTCATCAATTTTCAGTGTTTCTAAGGGCACATTGGTAAAAGGTAAGGTAACAATGAGCTTTAGTGGGTTGGAAACTCCCCCAATGAACACTTAAACAAATACGCATTCTACTATCCACACACAGTGGGAAAATGCCTTTCTAGCAGTTGGCTGAAGTCCAGAACAGCCAAGCAAGACAAATGCTCCATGGGAAAGAAGGCACTACTACCTGATTAAAATCCTCTTGCCATACTAGAATAAATCTGGGACATGATTCCTGAGCTGAGCCAATAAGTCAACAATTATCAAATTGATTATCACAAATCATTAGGCAACTTAAGGTCTCTAAAGAGAAGGCCTTCCCTCAAGACTGCAGTAATCTATATTTTTCAGAAATAGACATTTGCTCATCACTGTCTCCTGGACGTATTTACCTGAGAAAAAGATGCTTACAGGAATAAAACAGCACACGCACAGGTACACCTTTAATGCAGCAGATTCTCCTATTTTGCTAAATGATTACTTAGTTTATCAAGAGACATACTTACTCAGAGAATCAAGGAGAAACGAAGGGGCCCTACTATTAGCTATGTAAGACACATAGACAGAGAGACAGACAGATAGATAAAAATGAACCAATGGATGTTCCTCACTCCTAAGTCTCAACCTACAACTTAGTCCTATTCCAGAAATACGCAGGAGGACAGCAAAGAGAATGTGACATGCCATCGATTATGACAAAGATTAGAAGTGAAAGCCAACTGTGACAATCGAAGGCATGAAAGCAAATTTTAAAAGCCCACCACAATTGGCCATGTCTCTTTCCAGAGGCAAAACTGTAAGATAAGACATGGAGCTCCCCATCCTCTTGAGGCAAATGCTCCAAAGGCCTGGAGCAGGTGATATGCCCGTGGACCACCTGTTAAAGGAAAAGATGGAAATCTTGTCCAAGGTGGTAGAGTTTTAGAAATAAAAAATTCTTATAAAGCCAATTAAATTGAATAATCACCAAAAGATATCAACTCTTTCAAATCTCAGTCACAGGCAGGCAATGGTGTCTGTCTTTCCTTGTCATCTCAAGCTGTTCCTTTGCTTGGCAAATTCCTTTTCAATCCAAAAATTCTTGAAACCTTTAATATTTGTTTCAGTGGCTCAAAAGAAAAGACTGGCAAGGCAGATTGACAAGTTCCCTCAGGTGATGTAGCTGTAAGTCACTGTCTGCTAATTTAGCTATGGAATTTTTTTTTTTAAGGAATTCTGATCATTAGAAAATGGACTAAATGCTATGGCTAAATGACTTGCCTTCCAAAGAGCCTGTGAAAGTATAGCAACGTGCTAGATTCCAATACTCATTTCTAAGGTTACAGCTATAGGTAAATAAGAGAAAGCATGACTATGAGAACCAGTATAAGAGAGTCCAGTTTAGGCCCTACTGAGGGGTTGAAGATGCCAGGTGGATCTCAAGGGCAGCCAAGTGATCAAGTTCAAAGCATGTCATTAACACGACATTTAAATTTTTCTTCCAATAATGCAAAGCAGGACCTTCTAAGACTTAGTGAAGTGACAGAATTCCTTATAACTCCAAACATATTTTTAAAAATAAAGATTAAAGGCCTCAAATTTAAAGAGATAACAACATTGAGACTTAGGATGCTCACTTCAAGGTAAGACTATTAAATATCAAATGTTTCTGCTTGGAAGTCTAGTTGCAAAGTCCCTCATCCTCAGGTTTTCTGTGCTGTGGCTGGTTTACATGAGGTCTGGGCATCTATCTGCCACAGTTGCCATAGTTGAGTTACACAGTCTCAAGGCTTTGAGAATCCATGTAGATAAATTAGCTATAGTTTTGTTTTCTGTACTAACATTCCCCTCCACTGGTGTAAATAATCAAGAAGTAACTGCAGTGCTGAGCAGATAAGTGTTCTTTGTTGCACCGGCACTTTTCACATTACCTGTGCTCCAAAACAAACCAAACGTGAGTATTTTCCTGTACTCCTAGAAAAGCTAATTTAAGGTTGTATTAGCTACATTTAACCTGCTATTGTGGACGGCATCTCTTTAAGGAATGTTTCTGCCTCCTCAATGCACCTTGAAATTGAGAAAGTAATGATGTAACAAACATGCCTGGGGTGACTTCATTTCAAAGAATGTGAATATCTATCCTTCAAACTTATAGGAGCAGGGTTTTGAAGGACGCTGAAGAAAAGCAGGATGATCCTTAGGGAGTGGAAAAGACACCTTAATCATACACTCCTACTCTGCCCTCACTTTTGGATGGTCAGGCTAAATTTCTTGTAAATGTGGGTGCATGTGTCAATGCCTATAAAAAAAAAAATCCCTACAGCAGTGAGACTGCAACTTACCTCTACAAAGTACCCTCCTGTGTAAGCAAACACACGTTTGAAATAACTGAATACAATGAATTACCAAGTTTGGGAGAGTGGGAAAGTTGTGAATGGGAGTGGGGTGGGAAAGAGAACAAGGAAAGCAGAATCCTTATATGGCAGGCACAGGACAGAGGTCCACAAGAACACTACTTACACAGCTAGGTCCCCTGCATCCTTGAAGAGCAGAACTTACATAAATCAAAGTTCTCTGAATTCTGAAACTGGGATTTCGGCTGTCCGTTTACACTAGATGTTAGCAAAGTGAATTCTATGATTTTTCCATTGAAAATAGCCATACAGTAGGCATTAACGTGGTTAGGACTGGTGAGAGGCAAACCTCATGGCACACAGAACAGCACAGGGAAATGGGAATCAGTAAACTTATTAGTTAACAATTAACCACTCAGGATTATCATGTGCAAGTCTCAAATGGGAACTGTTAATAATGAAGCTCACTAATTAGTTCCCATCATCACAATCACTCTTTGATTAACATCATAGGAAAAAGAACTAAAACCAAATACATGCAGAGCTTATAATGGTACCATGGGGGTATTCAACTCCACAAGCACTTGAGAAACTGAACTCGAAAGAGGCCCATCAAACGTGATGAAGCTTCCTGCAGGTATAGTTGCGGCCTGAACTGCCCACTCCAGCAAACCAGGAGCGTTTCTCCCCTAAAAGAGCTGACAATCCTGTATCTATAGGACTGACCTGAGGCTCAAGGACTCCAGAGCACAATGCTGTTTGGGTCCAACCAATCTTTTTTTTTTTTTTTTTGGTTCGCGGGCCTCTCACTGTTGTGGCCTCTCCCGCTGCGGAGCACAGGCTCCAGACGCGCAGGCTCAGCGGCCATGGCTCACGGGCCCAGCTGCTCCGCGGCACGTGGGATCTTCCCAGACCGGGGCACGAACCCGTGTCCTCTGCATCGGCAGGCGGACTCTCAACCACTGCGCCACCAGGGAAGCCCCTCAACCAATCTTAATATTGAAGCAGCAAAGTCTATGTGTACAAGAGGACAGATGCAGAGAGAAAAAGAGAACATGGAAATCAGAACTTACGGCTCAGGATACTGAAGCAAACACACTCTGTTATTTTAAGCTGTATTGTGGTAATTCATCATCATAGGTATCTATCTTGTCAGGGCTCTCCAGACCAGGTGAATTACCTCTGCAACTATGTGGAAGACAAATCACAACTACATCCCTGACCAGAAAGGCAAAAAAGTCATCCATCACCGCACACTGTTCCTCCTTCCCAACCACAGGGCTCTACTGGCCCCATGTGATATTCCAATTCACACAATGAGTTTATGATTCTCTTTGAGGAACGAGCTGCATAGCAAGATAATCTCTTGACATACATGGGGCCCTGAGAGGAGATACTTGGGAATAGGCCCAGCTCCAACATTACCACAAAGCACTTAAACATTTGAAGCTCCCCTTCCCTGGCTGGTTATCAATGTTTCGTGGTGAAGTGTCTGTAAACGGGACTGGTAGAGGGTGTAAACATCAGTGAGGTGCAAGTTTAACAGGAATGAAGTGAACACAAGAGAGAACCCTAGAGAAAACCACTCTGGGAAAAAAAAATTATAAAGAAACAAACCATGAGAAAAAACAGGTGCTGAAGCTGGCCATCAATAATCTTTCATCAAGTGTCGTCTATGGTTTAGTTTCTCACAGTGTTTAGTTAGCTGGCACAGCACCTCACTCAGGCTCCAACACGTCAGAAAGTAGGAGAAATCATGTTTCAGGCTCTGGGCTCCATTCCTGGGAGCATGAAGCAAGAGGACATTTGCAGGAGTCCTAGGTTGGAAGAAAGCCCTAAACTTGGGAGGCTGCATTCTAATCGGGAGAACACTCAGAGAACATGACCTTCAGTTTTCTTCCCTGCTTCTACTTCTTTACCAATTATTAAGGGAGGGTAGCCTAAAAAAGCAGAGACCAAAGGGCAGAGGGAGCCAGTGTGGTGTGCCTCCCACACTGTAAGAAGAAAGCTGTTGACCATGTCCTTTGTGTCCCCAACATGGAGGGGAAAATTCCTCCGCCATCAGACTTGAAACGTTGAGGATGCGCCTGACCTCTAGAGCCCTGCAAAAGACAGGCGTCTATGAGTATTTTTATTTGGTTGGTCTTGCCCACCATCTATCTCTGTTCCATGAGGTACAATACTGAGAAAAGAAAGCAGGACTTGGCAAATGTTAAGAAGAGAAGCACAATCACGTGTTTAGAATGAAACATGCAAAGCAGCATCCCAACAATCGTGGCCGTCCAACTAAGAGCAAGGCAAATCCTGTTACAGAGATTAGAGGATCCCCAGAACATGGCCTGGACTTCATCTGTCATCACTCCAAGCTGGACATAACTGAAATCTCCCTCAACAGGGCTCTGGATAAACAAACTGTAGTCCACTCACATGACAGAATACTACTCTACAATAAAGAGGAAGTAGGCAACAACGTGGATGGATCTCAAATACACGACTCCATTTCTACGACAGTCTTACAAAAGTTAAACTGTAAGGACAGAAAGCAGATCAGTGGTTGCCATAGATCAGGGGAAGGGTTGGGGGTTGACTCCAGAGGGGACGGAAGCATTCTGGGGGATGATGAAAGCCTCTTTTCTTGACTTTGGTGATGGCTTTGTGTACACCTGTTTATCTAAACTCCGTAAGTTACACCTAAATTTAAAAATAAACAAGAAGGGCTTCCCTGGTGGTGCAGTGGTTGAGAGTCCGCCTGCCGATGCAGGGGACACGGGTTCGTGCCCCGGTCAGGGAAGATCCCACATGCCGCGGAGTGGCTGGGCCCGTGAGCCATGGCCGCTGAGCCTGTGCGCCCGGAGCCTGTGCTCCGCAACGGGAGAGGCCACAGTGTTGAGAGGCCCGTGTACCGCAAAAAAAAAAAAAAAAAAAAAAAAAGTAACATACAGGTCTGAAGTACAATTTTTTCTTTAAAAATTTTAGATCGATTTTTATCACTTCTAAGGTCTCTATATGCAAGAGGTGAGAATTTATTACAGAACCACAAAATGGCTTGAAAGATATAATTAAAATAATACGTGCAGAGTAAAGAATTTAAACGATAGTCTGACAAAGCACAAGTTTTCATTTCATGGGCAAATCAAGAACTCAGAGGCAAGGAAATTGATGCCATGCTAAACTCTGCCCCAAATGAGACAAGAACACACAACTTCAGAAAAGGATGGAGGAGGAAAAAAACACAAAAAACCAAGCAATCTATGACATAATATAAAAAATGAAAATAAATGTTAAATAAAGGTTACATGATTAAAATAATTTCAACATCCCCTAAAAGTACTGTGAACATTCAGCTTTGCTTGCTGACATACCAATTTAGGTCCAATAAATTAAGTAAAAAGCATTTTGAAGGAGTTAATATTTACATTTTTAAAGTGCTAACGAAAATAATTATAAAATTTGCAAGGTTAAGTTCAGCTTTTCGAAACAGAGAAAAAGATATCCAGTATGGTAGAAATTATTAATTAAGACAAAAGGTGGTCAGTGTTTAAGAATAACAAATGCATAAAACTAAATTCTAATCATTTTACTCAATAAAGATTTATAGGTAAATAATGATCATGCTAAAACATGTCATGCTATCCTTTGGTCTAAGTTTCTACTTTATGAAATTGTTCTAAGAAAATAACTACAGACTATGATTTAGCTAAGGAACCAATGTTTGTGTGTGTGTGTGTGTGTGTGTGTGTGTGTGTGTGTGAGAGAGAGAGAGAGAGAGAAAGGAAAAAATATTCCAAATAAACTAAATATCCAACAATACATAAGACACAATACTAGGTAGACATTAAAAGTGAGGTAAAGGAGGAATATTCATGTGGAAAAAGGAATTAAGCACCTATTACGTGTCACTGTTCTAGGCACTGACTGTACCGTTAAGAATAAAAGAAAGTCTCTGTTCTGAAAAAACCTTTCATCACTTAAAAAAGATAGGGGGGAGGAGAGAAAATGAAAAAAGAAAACAACCCTACATTTTGGTGAACAGATGTATTCTTATTGAAAAATTTCTGGTAGTACTAGTAGAGATGATTTTCTTCCTTTGGCTTATTGATATTCAATGCATTTAAAAACAAAAATTTTGACAGAAAACTTGTGCTAAGAACTGTGTACGTTTTTGTTTTTATTTTATTTATTTATTTGGTTGTGCCGGGCCTTGGCTGTGGCAGGTGGGCTCCTTAGTTGCGGCATGCATGTGGGATCTAGTTCCCTGACCAGGGACTGAACCTGGATCCCCTGCATTGGGAGCACAGAGTCTTATCCACTGCACCACCAGGGATGTCCCCAAGTTTTTGTTTTTAAAAGAAGAAAATACATTAATATTCAGGGCTGATTCAGTTTTGCCCAGATAAACTTGCAAATTATTCAGGTCAGATAACTCTCTCCAGTTTTTTTTTTTTTGAGCCAAGAGTCAACATTCTCTTGAGTGAATTAGTTCTTCATAATTGTTCCACATATTTTGAGACAAATAAATATTATGGACACTGTAATGAAGTCTGGACACTGATTTGGAAAACATCCCGACCTAAAATTGCATGTGAAGCGTGCTCCGTGATTCCTTCAAAAGCATCATCTAAAGCACAGAGCTTTATGGCACTGAAGACAGCAAACTAAGTAGCTCTTTTCCTAAGGAATAAAAGTTTAACTTAGATAATTATGGTTCAGAGCCAAAAAGGAGTGTCGACATTAGGTAGAAATACAAACAAAAATCACACATTAGCATGATGCAAGAATAAGAAAAACGTGTTCCTAGTAAAGCCAGCAGCACGATGTAAAGAGCGCCTTGGTTGGGCTCAGAAACAGATTTAATAAAAAAGTACCCAGAATTCCACACATACATGAAAAATGTGCAATGATAGGCTAAACAATAAAGAAACTACCCTTAAAGAAAAATAACTTTAAAGTTGTTAGAATTGTTATCTTTTGGCATATATTTGGGAATTCTAATTCTTCCTAAGGAAAACTACAGATTTAACCCTGCCTCCAACCAGTGACTTTACAACTTTGATATGATGTATTTGCATATGGATATTGTACTGAGGTTCTAAATGTGAGATTCTAAGGATCTAGCCTATCAATTGAACAAGACCTCCAACTAACTCCTCCTTTAGGCCTCATTTTAAAATCACTTAAAAGATGGTCTCTGAGCACATGGGAGAAGGGGTAGGCTGTGAAGATACATTCTCACAGGTCTCTATACTTCTATCACAACTGTAATTAGAGACCGAATTGTGTATGACCTAGAAGGACTACACCTGTACTGTTTAATGTTATATCCTCAACACCCAGCACTGTGCCTGGAATATAATAAGCTTTTGATAAATACTAATTGTTTGATCATTCATTCATGACTCAACATGACAAATGCATCTAAAACACAAGCCAGATAGCATATGTTAAATGTCAAGGAGAGATAATGGGGCAGTAAAAGAACTCAGGAGAGAAGGAGTATGATTCGGGGACTTGGATAAAAAGTTTGCAATACAAATACTACTGATGAGGATGATGGATCATTTTAGAGGACTTTCTGTAGGCTAGGCAGGACACTCAGCCATTTAATAACCACCACCACCACCATATGAACCATGTCAACTGTTCTAAATACTTTGGATGTATTAACTCATTCAAGTACACCACAACCTAATGAGGTAATAAGGGCCATTATTACCTTCATGTTACAGATGAGAAAACCATGGCACAGAGATGTTAAATAACCTCAAGGTGACAAATTAATAAGCAATCGAGCCAGGACTTGAACTTGGCTGATCTGATACTGGGGCTCATGCTACTAATCATGTACTCCGTACTGCCGCCATATGCTAGAAAACAGGCATCCCTTCTGTTGTATCCTTCTACTAGTCTACCCACTTCTAGTTACTAACCAGCACAGTTAACAGTACATCTACGATCTAGGGTCACATTTGTTCAAACACAATTTCATACTGTTTAGCTCATCTCCTGGCAGATCAAATCTAAATCAGGCTCTGTGAAGAGATACAAAAAAGATCCCATTTTCTCAGGAGCTTATCAACTATTCAGGAAAACCACTGCACATATGTCAACTGAGACGGGTTACCAATCAATATATCAACAAGTACAAAATCATGGTAATAAGTGATTGTGTAAATGCTGAAGTAAGGCATGATGAGAAGGCAGTGAGGATCAAAAGGGAAAATTGCCAGGAAGAAGAGAAAGGGCCTGAAGGAGGAGGAGGGCATGGTCAGGAGAGCTGAGACAGCTACTCAGAAACAGCACATCCATAAGGGAGTCGGAGTCAGTGGACTGAGAACTGGAAACAGTGGACTAGACTGAATATGAAAATATTCTCTATGGTGGGTGAAGTAGCCAGGCGTGTTGCAATAATGTCCTACAAGAGAACACAGGTCTTCCTCCAAATTCAAACCCTCCCGAATCTAATCTTGTCTTACGAATTCTATCATTTCTTCCTGAGAACACCCTTTCATGAGGAACTGAGGCACAAAATTACTAGGTAATTCCAAAGCCACCCTGAGGTCTGATTCGAGAATATTTATCTGGACGTCAACACTGCAAGTAGCGTACAAAATTGTGTACAACATATTCCTTAGGGAATATGTTGGAAGCATGCTAAATAATGCCTTACAACTTGAGTAAGCAGAATGCCTGTGTTAGTAAAATGACTTACTTTGAGATGTTTACATAAGCAATAGCCACAGGACAAAATGAGTTCAATCTAGGGCTACGCAGTGTTATGATGGTGAAGAGTGAAGCCGTGGCTGGGCAGAAATATTTCAAGTTTCATCACATCACTCGGCAGTCACAGGACAGATCAGACAACCTGATCTCACACCTGAACCTGGGAATCGGGAATGTTATCAACTGCCTCCAAAATACCTGAAGCATTCATTTAGCCAAGTCTGCAATGGGCTCATTCACAGCCAATTTGGACCCATGAAATAGACTCATAGAACACTCCCCACATGCACCCAGAGAACAGAAAAGAGAATTGAAGAGCATGAACCAGCGAGAGCAGAATCTGTGCTAGAGGCAACTCTCTCTGGAAAGAGATGACATTTTTTTCTTTGGAAAAAATGCTCCTGGACTCCCTCAATTTCTTTTCTCCTTTCTTTGAACAAAGGAAGAAAGACACAAAAATTATAGCTCAGGACACTTAAATAAAAGCTAGGACCCTGTTTCTCAGAGCTCATTTGTAGGCGTCCCCCTGTATGAAGTCAGTTAAACAAGGAATCAGAAGGGAACTAGACAAATTTGTGGCAGAAAACTTCCTGAAAACAGAATTCACGGCAGTGACACACCAAGTCTACAGATTATTTTGGAAATAAGATGTTTTACTGAAAGAAGTAACAAATTTTAAGAAATGCTGTCTCTAATAGTGCTCTAACCTCTGGACAAGTCACCTGATCAAACATTTCTTCAGAGGTGCTGAAATTCAGAGCTGGAACACACCCACCAAACGTCAAGACATAGGGCCCTGTGCTCAATGTCCAGTCCCTCTACCTCAACCTATTATGGCGCCTGAATTTTCCAACACAAATGCTTGTCGGACTGTGACCACCTAGAGGAGTGGGATAGGGAGGGTGGGAGGGAGGCTCAAGAGGGAGGGGATATATGTATACATATAGCTGATTAACTTTGTTATACAGCAGAAACTAACAAAATATTGTAAAGCAATTATACTCCAATAAAGATGCTAAAAAAAAAAAAAAAAGCTTGTTGGTGAAAAAACGGCAGACCCAGTAAGGTACAGGATGGAATTGGGCATTCTGCAGATGAAAGAGACATATTCACTTTAGAACTGTATTTTTAAAAAGAACTTCTACAACCAAATGACTCTTCATATTTTCAGGTACAAAGGAGGCAATAAAAACAATGTTATAAGTAGTTTTGTATCTCTCTCTTGTTTTTGCAATTTCTTCCCCTATCCGCTTAAAGGATAATTTTCAAACAGGTAAAATCATGACTTCTATACAAATATAAAATAAAGATGTGTCAAAAATTTTATTTTAACTCACTAATTCATGAGGGAACCAGAAAGATATTACAAGTGATTCAAAGCAGAGCCTGGAGGATGGATATATATACAGGCAGCTAGAAATGCTGAAGTCAATTTGCTAAAGACGCAAAACTGTACAGCAAAACTATAGAGTGAAAATGTAAAGTTTGAAAATATTTCTTTTACAGAGTAGAAATTAATTGTATCTGTCTATACAGGGCCACATTTGTACAAACAGGAATCATTTGCATCTTTATTAGGTCTTCACAAGTTAAATTCCCTCTCCACAGGGGTGCAAAACATGCCAGTTAAAACGTAAAATAGATAGCTAGTGGGAAGCAGCCATATAGCACAGGGAGATCAGCTCGGTGCTTTGTGACCACCTAGAGGGGTGGGATAGGGAAGGTGGGAGGGAGGGAGACGCAAGAGGGAAGAGATATGGGAACATACGTATATGTATAACTACTGATTCACTTTGTTATAAAGCAGAAACTAACACACCATTGTAAAGCAATTATACTCCAATAAAGATGTAAAGAAAAAAAAAAAGCAAAGGGGCTACAGAATCAGATAACCCCAAAGGGTTTACTAGGCAGCACCCAGCGTTCCACTGAAAGGATACCCAATAATCATCTTGCCAGTTTCAAAGTCCACTAACAATTTCTCCTGATGTCCCAAACTAAATAAAAGAGATGAGAGATTATGTCCTAGATTTCATGCCCTACGGTGCAAAAAAAAATCCACAACAGAAGAACTCAGTTAAAAACTGGATTAAATTTGTAAAAGGTGGTGCTTAAACACAACCACTAACTGTGGTAGAGGCTGAAATACAATCTTTTTAAAATTCCAGAATTTCTGTGCAATTTCATTCAGAAACATGTTCAGACTAAGAAAGACAGACTTCTCTCTTATTCCCATGGAAAGCATAAATGCTTTCGGATTTCTTTAGAAGGAGAGAGGGATACCCCTGCAGTTCTGGGGAGTGTGAACAGGAGAGCTTTACAAAACAAGAACTGGCCACACAGGACTCCTAGGGCTCAAAGAACTATGGACAAAAGGCCATAAAGCAACGCACTCAGCCATTAGGGAGGGCGACCAGCTGAAGCAAACTCCCCCCAAATCAAGGTCTCCTTAACAAACTCCAACTCTTTTGCAGAGGGAGAAGGGAAAAAAAGGGAGCTGTGGGGAGGGATGGGAGGACAGGAGAGGAGAGGGGGAGGGGATGGAGAAAGGAAAGAGCCTCAGCAGCATGGGAGAGAGACTCCCAGGGTAGCTGCCACTCTGCCCTCGCAGCTGCCTTCGCCACGGGGCTGCCGTGCATGTTTCTGTGCTGTGAGAGTCCTGGTCACCGAGCTGCACATTGCAGTCCGACTGGAGTGGCTGGAGTTCAAGAACCTTCGGGTGTGGGGAGAGGAACAAAGAGAGCAGCAGCTTCCCCTAAACTGGCAAAAACCAGAGCTGCCAAATGCAGGAGAGATGCAAGAAAGCACCTGAGAGCCCAGCACTAGCACTGAGCCTGGCTTCCCCGTGAGCAGACATCAACCTTATGGAGCACATAAGGCTTCCAGCAGCAAGGTCAGCAGCCGGTGCGCTGGCTCTTGCAGGACAAGGTTCTTCTGGGATTTCCCCAGGGGAGCAAATGTATAGTGTGAAGGGAGCTCTAGTGCTCAGCAACCAAACTCCCAGGCAGAGCCCTAGGCCTTGACCTTGTGTAGTCAGCACAAAAGGGACATTAGAGGGTTAGGAGGTTACTCAGAAGCTAAGGGAGAGTAAAAGAGGGAAGAGCTATTAAAACAAACAGAAAAGGAGCGTCGGTACCATCAAATCACCGGTGATTAGAAGCTGAGAGGAACCTTAGGGTCACGTAAGCAAGAGGCATTCTAAACAAGAAGGCCAGAAGACACAAAAGGGAACTGCAGTTTAACACAGGCCTAAGTTATAAAGCCCCTGGGTGACTGTATTGCTTTATACCTTCCTCAGACTTACTGGACAGACCACTTTTTATATCTCTTCAGCCGAAAACATTTTAAAACTCTTACATTGAGGCCCAACTCCATTGGGAGCTAAGAAAAGATAACTTCTATAATGGCCCCCAAGACTCATGGAAAGGGCTGCCTCCAACACCCCGAGGAAAAGAGGACACTGCTATTCAAGTTCAAAAAGATACTGAAAAACCAGAACCTGAAGGAAGAGGTCAGGAGGACATGCTTAAAATCCTGCTTATTTATTTTAAAGGAACACTTCCATCCTTTATATTTGCATGTGAGACTCTGACTGGGCAACTCCGCAGGTCTTCATGATTTAATGGAGAAAGCAGGGACCTGAAAATCTGACTCCCCCTAATCCCCACCCCCAGAGCTAGTCTTTGGACCATTCTAGGCCACGCTTAAGCACATTCGTATTAGTAATAGTATGTATCTCCAACAAAAACCACTGATGGATAGAGGAGGTTACCAAGCAGTCAGTATGGAACGTGAGCAAAGAAGACAATCTTCAAGTGAGCCCGACCAGAAGGCAAGGAAGGAGAGAAGAGCAGAATAAACGGCAGCAAAGTCCGCTTCCAAGTCATCAGGATTCCGCATCATGGAAAGGCAGAAGATGTTCAGGAGATGGACAGCCCCATCCTGGTAATCGGACCCGTTCTGGGGCTGTTAGAAATGTGGCTGAAGTGGATAGGATGCCGGGCTAGGCTCCAGCCTCTCATGGTGTCGTCAACACACGTCATAACCCCACACGCACCTGAGAGGAAAGAACACATGACAGGAAATAGAGGAAAAGTCAAATAGACACTATGACTCACCAAGCACCAGCGGAGGGAGGCAGAGGAAGAAATCGGTGCAACGCGGCTACAACCTGAGGAGTGGGAGCCCTCTCCTACCTCAGAACCGTAATTGATTTGTCTGATTTACCAGAACAACAGCAAGCCACGCACCAGCCACATTTTATTGCCTGTTTTACACGTTATATTTGCAGGAGACTGTATTTATTACAGAGGAGGCTACGGCAAAAACAATAATAAACCAAAGATAAGCAACAGCCTTATATTCCACTGACGCGCATTCCGACTTTTTGTATGCTGGCGAGGGAGGGAGTGGAGAAAGGAACAGGGAAAAACAAAACCCACTAATAATGAAAACATGGTTGTATGAAGGGAAGCAGTCACCACAGAATCACCCTCCAAATGGAATCAGATCTAGTACCAAGTTGATCAAATTCTTAGCGGTTTCACATTCACAGGAACATCCCGGCCTGAAGGGTAACCGGATAGGGGTAATAAGGACAGCAATGACAGGTGCTTGTAATAGGCTATTTCCTTCACCTTCAAAAGTCAGAAATAAAGGAAACCAGTAACTGCTTCAGGACCCAAATTACCAGATTTTTCTTTTTTTTTTCCTTTAGTGGATATCCTGAAAAACAGGAATAGAGATGCAGAAGAGCCAAGTTTATCCAAGCCCCAGTCAAAAGGTAGGTTCATCCAGTTGGCTTTACACACAGATACCATGAAGCTTACAGAAAACACAACACTCAGCTGACGTTAATGTCAAAAATCATCTATATTAACAAAATCAAAACACAACACAACCTAAACATTGGGGAGCCATCGTAACATTTTTGAAAAGTCAAAAAACTGTAATGTGTTCTTGATATGGGAAGGGATGCAAGAGGCTCAACTGGGGACAGGAGAACACAAAGTTAGACAGCATGTTTAGTAGCCAACACCTGAGCGGTCAGTCCTGGGAAAAGCTGATGAATGCACATGAAAAGGCCTGCTTGTTTCAGCACCACACGAGGAGGCCCGCATCTCACCTGCCGAAGCAGAGTCAGTCTACACCTGGGTCACTTAACTTCCCACAGTAGGGAGTCAGCCAAGCAGGGCTTGCACTTGCTAACTCGCTACAGGAGGCATTTTCATGCACTGAGCCTTACCTGCTGAAATCATTTTTACAAAATACAACAGAAGAGATGGGAACAAGGGGTAGAAACCTGACTCTAAGAGTGGGAGGCCATTAAGACCAGAACAAATGTATGGGTTATTTGTCTCACAATCATGATATAACCTCTTCCACACTCTTTCTTGAGTGTTCAGAGAACAAAACGTGAAGAGCATATCTGTCTTCTCCTCCTCCAAGGATGTGACTTCGGTTGGGGTGAGAGGTCATGCACAAATATCAGTTCATAGTCAATTATGGTGGCAGCATATTGCATACAGTGTCAGCTCAACAAAAACTGCCATTTACCACGACCTGCAACTAACAGAGGGACCAACGGTGGGAGGGAGGGACACAAGGATTAAAAAAAAATTGAGAAACTTTAATGAAACCATTATATATGCTTGTATTACATGGCCTTTATTCCAATGTTTGTTTCTTCAACCAGATGTAAACTATTTGCCCATCTGACCCCACATGCCTACCTGTCCCTCAGTAAGATAACCAGAATACTTCAGGAAGCTGAAGACCCATACATCTCACTTAAATGGCACAAGGGCACCCAAAACACACATATACTGAACACGACATTGTGATGGAAAGAAAGGAAGGTTAGAAGGGGGAGACAAAACTTGTCTATTATACAGGGCACCAAAAAACGCTGCAATCTACGCTGAATAATGTGTTATGAAGGTGGACAAGGTCACTCTGACATCTGTTAAATGGAATAGCTTTTTCACTTCCACTCTCCCACGTGATCTAGCTTTCCTCTTTTATTTATATGGTAAGTGGGGAAGTCTGAGCTGCATTTATCTATCTATTTATTTATTTGCGGTACGCGGGCCTCTCACTGTTGTGGCCTCTCCCGTTGCGGAGCACAGGCTCCGGATGCGCAGGCTCAGCGGCCATGGCTCACGGGCCCAGCCGCTCCGCGGCATGTGGGATCCTCCCGGACCGGGGCACGAACCCGTGTCCCCTGCATCGGCAGGTGGACTCTCAACCACTGCGCCACCAGGGAAGCCCACTGCATTAATTTTTGAATAATGTAAGAGCAAACCAATTTGCCAATATCTAGGCAGAAAAGAGGATAA
Source organism: Lagenorhynchus albirostris (assembly GCF_949774975.1). Classification (NCBI taxonomy): domain Eukaryota; kingdom Metazoa; phylum Chordata; class Mammalia; order Artiodactyla; family Delphinidae; genus Lagenorhynchus; species Lagenorhynchus albirostris. The sequence goes on from NC_083102.1 coordinate 23,771,431, forward strand.
AGGTATGTATGAAACCGAACTACAGTTCAGTGGGGGATTATGAAGACAGGTTTCCTAAGATTCATTGCTACCAAAAACAAACACGCAAACATAAAGAAAACGCATCAAGGTAGAAGGCAGCATGTGATCCAAAGACAGCGCTCAAGATCATTAGGACACTATGCTGGGGGTACCAAGAGGACAGCCCCAAAGCAACTGTAACTCTACCTCAAAAACCTGCTGAGGGCCTCACCTCGATGCCAATAGGAAATCTAAGCAAGAATAGGAACTCCACAGGCCAAAACACAGCACCATCCCCAAGGCTGAATTCAGCTTCTAGATGGCCCTGGAGTATGGGCCAGACATGAGCTTTTGGGTGGGCATATCTGCCATTAGTGCAGGAGTCACCACTATGTTTTCCAAAACAGGTATTTTACAGCGCTGTCCCCCTGCAGTTGAATAACCAAAAAAATTACCCTTTGACTTCACCAAAATGATATTAAAGGAAATATTGTTGAGAATGCCACAGCAGATACATATAGAAATTAATATACACATGAACAATAACACAGCACGGTAAACCACAGAGAAAACTGGCCTGATACCAGCTTGCTGGGAAAGTCACCTGTGAACCATGAGCCTCAGGAGATACAACACAGTCACCTGTGGCTCAAAGGCCATTAGTAACAGGTTTTCTGGGCTTCTCTGGACTCGAGCTACGAGGAACGCACAGTGATGTACCTTGCTCGTTAAACTGTGGCACGACGTCTTGACGGAAGTCTAATTAATTGCCACACTGTGCAATCTGTAGTCTGCAGTGACTGCTACAGAGAGGGAAAGCTCAACAGAATCCCAGTGATTAAAGCCAACAGGGGACGACCACACCCAGGCAGAGGAGAGCGGCCGAGACAGGTTAGAAGCCACCACAAGGAACCACAGGCAAAGCCTGAGCCAGGCTTGGGAACACAATATAAGACACACTGGAATTCATCACTGCTGTGGGCCTGGCTGAGCTTCTGTTTACGGTAGTATTTTCTTCTTGTGCCCAAGGCAAGCTTCCCAAGTGTCCAAGCTAAGACTGACTACCCTTCCTCTGTCATGTTCCTTGGGCTGCGTGCTCCTCCCTACACATGCCCTGGAGCCCCTCCTTACCCATTAGTGACTATGGGAGTTGAACTGGATGGTGTGTGTCCCAGGAACAGAGGGTGAAACTGACAGCCAGAAGGCCTTCCCCCGGCCACCTGATCAAAATCAACCCCTGAACCCTCACTATTGCCTTGGTCTGTTCCACTCCTCAGAGCAGTCGCTGCTGCCTGGGCATTGCTATTGTCTCCCTTTCCCGCTTGCATGTAGGGACTTTATCAGTTCTGTTCATTGTTACATTTTCTGCCTAGAGCAGTTCCAGGCACAGTAGGCACTTGCTGAGTAAATGAATAAACCCCCTCAACTAACAAAGGAGTCTAATTCAGCCAGTGAAAGTTCCTAAATATGCAAGGGTAGCATCCTGATCATGAAACAGTCGTTTGGACACAGCCTTTAGGGAGCTCAAAAGTATCTGCATCATCTCTTCTCCTACATCATCTAATATATCTGTTAGCTCAAAGGATGCTCACATACTTCTCCCTAGTTGATTAGGATTAATTAGGATTAATTCCTAAACCTGTCCTAGAACCTGTATTTGACCTTTCTCCACTAAGACTTTCCAGTCACAGAACAGGGATTTTTTTTTAAAAGGTAATTTTATTTTAATACAACTCAAAAGAAATATCTCCTAACTCATGATAATAAGAAAAGGGAAAAGCAACTCAGTAAAAATTCAGATGAAGAGATAGGCGGTTTTATGCCCTTGTTTAAATTCTGTTTTCCTGGAGTATAAAACAGGATCTCTATAGATGCATTAGGAGAAGCCATGGAAAAATTCACATTCAGTGCCTGAAAACGAATGAGCTACAGAAAACACATCAACTGAGGTCCTTCGGTGAATAAGCAGCCAAGCTCCTGGCGCCTCGGAGCCACACAGCTCCATTCACGGACACAACTCACCCCAGATATGTCTGCGACACGGTGGATAGGCACTTCCTTCTTGCTATGCAATCCTTTACCATTCTTAATAGCCCTGTAAAGAAAGAAGAAAAAAGAAAAGAAGCCCGATGACAATACAAATCACACTGGGAAGGGGTAAGGAGGGTGGGAAAAGGCGGCAGGAAGAGACGTTGGTCCGATGGTCACATGTCACTACACAGGGCACGCTGCTGAGCAGCCAGTCTCGGCCAGAGCATTGGGAGGTGGGGAGGGTACACTCCTGCTCTTCCCCTATAAGCCCAGTTACCACAAGCTGGCTGCTAGTTACTGCTAACAGTGTGCCTGGTTATCAAAGAGAGCTCCAGAACTTGTTTCCAAAGGAAAGGCATCGTTCTAGGCACAAAAGAAGAATCAGTTGGAAGAGCACATTCCTAAAAAACAGAAGTAATAACGTTTCTTTCTGTGTTTAATCACATGAAACATTTTAAATGCAAAAATATGTAGCTAGTGTTCCAGTTCTAATGGAAATAAGTTCCTCCCAAGTAAAAAGATAAGTTGCCCTGAATGAAGCAATACTGTACAGAAAAGTCTTTTTAATAATGGGGAAGAAGGGAAATTCCCTGGCAGTCCAGTGCTTAGAGCTTGGCGCTTTCACCACCAGCCCGGGTTCGATCCCCGGGCAGGGAACTAAGACATGGCAAGCTATACTGCACAGCTGAAGAAAAAAAAAAGGGGGGGGGAAATTAGCAAAGGTACATAACTGACATTAAGCCTCATTTTCAATCAGTCTCAGGTTGTAATAACACTGGGATTAGCAGGGGACCCTGGGACACACATCTGACCACTGGCTGGTTTGCTCCAATCTCCCACCTTTTGCCTCCTAATCCCTTGAGTGGTAGCTTCAGGGACATGATGATCACTCATGTAACAATGAAGGACCGCAGAATCAAAGGTGATGAGTACATCACTCAGAGATGACACCATTAGTCAAGACCTTTGCGCATACTGCCAGCCTGCAGACCCACACAGGGAACACTGCTGTGTTTAGAGATTGAGGAAGAGGTTCAGGAGTGTGACTGCTCCATGAACTAGACTTTCTAGGGTTTCCATATTCCAGAGAAAGTGTTAAACTGCCCAGGCCAGGGTCAACACGTCGGACCCTCACACTAGGAACCACACTGCAACCTTCTTCCCACTCGGGCTCCACTAATGAGCAGGAGTAGAGGCATTACTCTCAGGTCCTAACTTTCTAAAACCAATTCACAAATCAAACTGGGTGGGTGTTGCTGAGTGCAAAGTGGAACAGTCATTTCTTACATACTTGGACCCTTACCACTCCCCACTTGCCCCTTTTTCCAACCCAGGGGACTTGTCTCTCACTCAACTGATTTGAAACACCTTCTGTTCAGATACGACAAAACACTTCCCTTACCACCCAGTTTCCACTCCATGATGAGGGGAAGAAGTCAAAGTACAGAATTAAGAAAAAAATCATACACTCATTCTAATCTGAACTGTTGGCTGAAAGAAAACATTTCCAAGTTCCTTGACTCCCATGATTCCTCCTGAATCTGAATCAAGGGCTTCAGCTTTAGAAATTGCAAATGGGTCACAATTGCTCCATTTAATTTCAGTCCAGTGATTTACTGTTCAGGGTGTCTGATAATGACCACGGACCAGGTTTAGCCCCTGGTCCCTTGGGATCTGCACACTAATGGTAGCTCTAACTCTTCCATCTCCCAAAGCCCTGTGTACATCCTGCTTGTGTCCTGTTTCTACAGCCTCCTCTGCCATCAGCAGGCTTTCCCCATTTTGCTACCATAAACTCCAAGGAGGGGGCTTGGGAACAAACCCGCAGTGAGGCAAGGCAAGAGCTCACTGCCACCCTGAGGTAAGTCGCCTTTCTTCTAGGCGAGGCCTGCTCAGCTTTCTGCAGGTCCCACGTGGGCACAGATTGCCCACAGCCTTCTCCTCTTCTAACAACCAAAATACATGGACCTGCCCGATAAACAGAAGGTTCACGGAGAACACTGCTGAACTCCTGGCCTTTCCTGGGGGTTGGAGAGCACTTCATATACTACGAGGAAAAAAGAACAGGGCCTGGGCAGTAAGTCAGAAAACAGGTTCTCAAGGCAAAAATGGTGAGCTGGTAACCTACAATTCTGCTTTCTCTCTGTGACCCCAAAGTAGCTTTGTGCCATAAGCAGAAATTCAGCACTTAACCAAGATTAAACATACCACCCCAAGGGGAAAAACATAATACCCCAAAGCAGAAAATATGGATAACAGTGTACATATGACATTTGAAACAATCCAGAATTCTTTAAAATTAAGTCTTTTTTTTTTTTTTTTTGGTTGTTGTTTTTTAAGGTACGTGGGCCTCTCACTGTTGTGGCCTCTCCTGTTGCGGAGCTTAGGCTCTGGACGCGCAGGCTCAGTGGCCATGGCTCACAGGCCCAGCCGCTCCGCGGCATGTGGGATCTTCCCGGACTGGGGCACGAACCCGTGTTTCCTGCATCGGCAAGTGGACTCTCAACCACTGCGCCACCAGGGAAGCCCTGTTTCATTGTTTTATTTATTTTTTAACATCTTTATTGGAGTATAATTGCTTTACAATGGTGTGTTAGTTTCTGCTTTATAGCAAAGTGAATCAGCTATACATATACATATATCCCCATATCTCCTCCCTCTTGCATCTCCCTCCCACCCTCCCTATCCCATCCGCTAGGTGGTCACCAAGCTGATCTCTCTGTGCTATGTGGCCATTCTCTACGTCTGTGTCTTTATTCCTGTCCTGCCCCTAGGTTCTTCAGAATCAGTTTTTTTTGTTTAGATTCCATATATATGTGTTAGCATACGGTATTTATTTTTCTCTTTCTCACTTAATTTTACTGTCATACAGTGAAGTAAGTCTTAATATTAAAAGAAGAAATTCTCTTACCTTGTTCCTAAAAAAAATATTAGATACTTGTTTACATTCAGGCATTAATTTTGGAAAAACCTTCAAAGACTTCATCTTTTCACACTTTAGATACAATTGCTAAATTAGATAAATTTCAGGCAACATCATATTTAAACTGAGAAATAGTTCTTGGCAAAACAGAGACAAGGGCTTCCCTGGTGGCGCAGTGGTTGAGAGTCCGCCTGCCAATGCAGGGGACACGGGTTCGTGCCGCGTTCTGGGAAGATCCCACATGCCGCGGAGCGGCTGGGCCCATGAGCCATGGCCGCTGAGCCTGTACGTCCGGAGCCTTTGCTCCGCAATGGAAGAGGCCACAGCAGGGAGAGGCCCACGTACCCAAAAAAAAAAACACAACAAAAAAAAACAGAGACAAAATTGAAAGTTAATAATTTGTAGACACTAAGCACAAATGCTGCCCGCCCAGGAAGTCCTCTAAAGTATAAGGGGTATGCTGGACCCAGACGGCAAAGTGTGAGGCATCACTGAGTAGCTAAATGGTCTCATGTGCCAGCTTGAGTCTCCCTCCCTGTGCTGAGGTTGCTTTGGTTCTTGTTTGCCAGCTGCTGCAGAAACGACACCAGGTGAGCCATCCCCAGAAAACCTCCCTCAGCCTGACACAAGGCTGATGCCACGGGAGGGGGAGGGGAGGGGGAGGGAAGGGGGAGGGAGGGGATCTGGGGGAACCACCCAGCGCAGGAGGCTGGGAGGGAGGTGATATGGGGATATATGTATACATTTCGCTGATTCACTTTGTTGTACAGAAGAAACTAACAACATTGTAAAGCAATTATACTCCAATAAAGATATAGAAAAAAAAAGAAAGAGATTCATGCTTTTATCTCAAAGAGGTAAGGAGCAAACACCAAGAGTGGTAGGCTTACCACAGTGCGGTTAATGAAAGGAATATAATATGTACCTTTGTTCCGGGATGCAAGCATCCATATATGACATGCCGGCCTACTAACAGTTGTATATAAGGAAAATAGAAACAGGAAGATCCTGGTTCTGCTGCCTTGTCATTATTTCCTGGTGCGGCTACCCCTGTATCTTACATAACCCACCTTCTCTGGGATAGGTTTGGGGCCCTCTGTCTTTGAGACCTGGGAGGGTATAAAGGTAGAAGGTTTGCTTCCACTGATACCTGCTCCACAGAGCAAACACCAACTCCCCTCTCCATGCTGCCTGCAGGCTGCAACCACGGCTCAACATCCCTTTTCATTAGGCAAGGAATGAAACTCCTGACTTCTAAGCTTCACCTGCTGTGTCTGCTTAATAGCTGCTTTCTCACAAAGGCAGGCTGGAGCTCAGGCCAGCCAGGAGAAAAGAAGCAGGGGGGCAGACCACAGGCTGCTCCTCTCAGAGGCTTTCTTCTCCAAGCAGCCGCAGGACAAAGATGGCAACAACCAGCAGTGTCAATAATGGACAGAAATCATCACCAGCCAGGAAAAGTGAGTAACGTCCACATACCTACAAAGAGGTAACAGTAAAGGACAGGGATGAAAACTCAGGTGTCTAGGTTGCTTCTAGAAGCTTCTAGAAGCTATAGCGTGGAAGAGGAACCCCATTCAGATCACTGGAAAACTATTCCCTTTAACCAACGAAGTCTGAAATTCTTCTGTATGAGATACTACTGCCTTCCCACTAGAAGATAAAAACCATCAACTCTGCAAAGGCAGGCAGGGAGGTTGTTAAAGGGAGATTAGCCCGGCTACCTTAGCGCAACAGAATTAGAACCTAGCACTCTTTATATGAAGAAACAGTTTGCTCTTCGGTTTTGGGGCCCCTTGCACAGGCAGAAAACCTCCTTCTCCAAGGCACAAGCCTTAGCACCACTGACATCTTGTGTCATCAGTTCATCTTGTGCCAACAAAGAGGCCATGACCTTAATTTCAATGTATAGATTATTATTCTGAATATTTTTGTGAGTTTACAAAAAAAAGTTCAAAGACTGTATGGTTAGATTCAACCTTATCCCAATCATAAAATAGTTGCCACACGAGGAATTCTTAACCTGGCGACGTAAGTGAGCTTCACGTAGGATGCTGGGAATACCTATTAGCTAACCTGAAGTGGTAGTAGAATTATATATATGAATTTTTCTGGGGCATGGGAACTCCAACCGTTTCCCAGTTCAAAAAGAACCACTTTCATACATAAAGGCATTTAAAGAAAATAAAGTGACAGAAAGCATACCACAGAGAGGTAGCAGGGAAATGCCGAGGAAGATCAGGAGGCCCTGAATTCATCATTCCCCTTTAACAACACTGTCTTGGTAACCAGGAACCACAATGTCCCTTAACTCTGCTTCTCCTTCCTTGCCTGCAGCCAGAACTTCCTTCCTAACTGTGCTCACTTGGCTTTTTTGTAACCCCCCTGGGCCAGGCCCACACCAATTTATTCCAAGATAACATCAGGAATATTTTAAATCCACTCAGGTCCCTTTGAGAGTGCACACCACTGCTGCATGACTTCTCCACAGAATTGATTTTTTCATTTCACTCCCCTACTTATACCCATAACAAAGACCACCAGCCTGTGACATCCATCGAGTGGAAAGTGTAATGCTTGGCTTTCATGGGCCCCAGAGTTTATGTCTTCCCACCATTTCCACATTACTCCTTCTAATTCAATTAGGTCCATCTTCCCCAGGCCCACTATGTGCAAGTTATTCATTACACTGTCTTTATAGATCCACACTAGTGAAAGAAAAGAATTACAGCTTATCAGTAGCCACCACCTCACCACAATCATAAAACAATTGTCATGTAGGAATTGTTAACCTGGGGTCCTAGGTGGGGGGCTGTTTGAACACTGGAAGTATCTATGAACTACTTTGAAATGGCAGAATTATACATGTGAATGGGTACATGCACGTGTATCTCTCAGTTCATCATGCAGTTTAAACTGCAATGCAGTATTTTCAAATTGTATCATGTGTTCACTTTATTTCTATAGCTAGACTACAGGCCCTGAGGGTTAGAATTCTATCCTTAGTACTCGTTACGGTACTTAACACAGAGCTATGTCACATAGTTTTAAACTCAGGGTCACCTAGTTCAATGACTGTGTGTCTAGTAAAGCTGAACAAATGCCCGCTGACTAATGCAGAGTGTGAAGATATCTCAGATTGGAGACATGGATAATGCCAACTGAGTGTAGGGCACAGAAGAGTGAGGCTTGCTGGCTCTCCTGGAGGTGCAGGTTCACGATATATGCTCCAGGTCGCAGACATCTTGGTTTTGCTACTTGGAGTGGGGCAAGGCATAAGAGCTGAAAGCCTGGCCTCTAAGCAGAAGCAAAAGTGCATCAAGAACAAAAGCCTCTCGCTCCCTTCTTCAAGAGTCCTACAGCTAGAGGAGATGGTCAATAGTCTGAATGGCAGTGACGGGAGCAAAGCTCCGGCCACCATAAACAGTGAAATGGAAGCAAGTGGCAGGATTGTCAGAAACACCTACTAGATAATACAGGGTAAATGACTAAGGAGAAAGGAAAATAATTCCAACGGAAAAGGATAAAAAGCAGAACAAAGAATGAGCAACTTGCTAAACTTCTAAAGAAGCTTTCATTGTGTTTCAGATCATACTGATGAATACAGCAGTGAAACACAGCAAAAAGGAACACCTCCTTTGGTCTTTCTACTGGTTCCTTGGCAGCGGGAAGAAGCAACCAGGTCCTGACACTCGGAAAATGAGACGCAGAGCAGGCACAGGCGCACAATGGTGGGTGGGCATTATGCAGCTGCATTTTCAACGAAACCAGAATTACTGATAAGACAGAAAAGATGGAGAGTACAGAGACTGGAAAGGAGGAAATTGAGTCCTGTGGTCAACGGGAGGTCAGTGAACTAATGAGTCAGGAGGTATTATGAGGCAGCAGAGCAAATAACAAGGAACTCTGGGCCACCTCATCGAAAACTAATATAAGAAGAAACGAAGACGCATTGCTATTCCACCAGGTGTGACATCTGATCTGCTGTGCTCAGGTTAAGAGAGGGGGAAAAACTGAACTCTGTGGCAGAGAATCACCAGAGAAGAGGTAGCCCAATATTAGATTCATGGGAAACACAAGCAGACCACGCTGTCCCAGATTAGGACCAAAGGACTACTAGAGCAGGTAGAAATGGTCAGTGTCAGTCTAAAGTCTTCTTGAGGGGCTTCCCTGGTGGCGCAGTGATTAAGAATCCGCCTGCCAATGCAGGAGACACGGGTTCAAGCCCTGGTCTGGGAAGATCCCACACGCCGCGGAGCAACTAAGCCCATGTGCCACAACTACTGAGCCTGCGCTCTAGAGCCCGCGAGCCACAACTGCTGAGCCCATGTGCCACCACTACTGAAGCCCGTGCGCCTAGAGCCCATGCTCCCAAGAAGAGAAGCCACTGCAATGAGAAGCCCGTGTACCTCAATGAAGAGTAGCCCCCGCTCGCCGCAACCAGAGAAAAGCCCGCGTGCAGCAACGAAGACCCAACGCAGCCATAAATAAAATAAATAAATTTATAAAAAATAAATAAAGTCTTCTTGAGAGGACAAGGCTGCAGAAAGGTGAGATGAGATGAGAGGCAATGACAACTCAAAATTGCCTCAATAACACTGGTTTTATAATTTTTTCATATCTTTTTATTTATTTTTATTTTTTGGCTGTGCCACGCGGACTTCAGGAACTTAGCTCCCCGACCAGGATCAAACCCACAACCCCTGCAGTGGAAGCGCAGAGTCTTAACCACTGGACCATCAGGGAAGTCCCAAATTTTTTCATGTCTTGATCACAGAGACAATACAGAAATACAGGGCCAGAGAAAAAGTAGGAGAAAGAACGATGCGTAATTCAATTCCAAGATAAAAGCATCATTAACAAAATTTCTAAGTGTTTATATACACATACCCACCCACTTAAATTGTGGGAAAAGTCTGGCGATTGTTTTTTCCCCCAGAAACAATAACTAAATGAACACTTCCTTGTAGTATTAGTTTTATTACATCATTTTGAATAACTTCACGTAAGTCCATAACATGGATGCACATTCCATAATTTACTCAATTGCCTACTGCTAGATATTTATGTGAATGTTAATAGTCCAGTATAATACTTCCTGTACTATAAATAATGCCAAAGGAATAACTCTTAAACTGTCAGGCACCTCCCTAATTATTCCTTAGAATAAATTCACAGAAGTGGAATGGCTGTGTCATAGGTCAGCAAAGCACTATTCCTGTCTTCCATTTCCCTTTCCTAAGGCAACCCAGACAGAACACGCCTTGCCTCGTGGACTCTATTTGTGGATAAACCCGTTGATTTAGGTGCTCCTTCCCAGGTACCCACTGGTATCTCCATGCTTATAATTATATTTGCAATTATTTACTTGCTCATCCAAAACCCCACTAGACCACACATTTTTGTTTTCTCCCCCAATGCACCTGATGTTTGTTACTGTAAAATGAATAAATTAGAGAACATTTTAATGCTTTTTCCTCAGTCAAAAGATGCAACAGGCTTACTGCTGGGAAAAATGGTTTTTCCGATGTGAGTACACTTACAGGGACCTGCTGGAAAAGATTCACTGCCATCCACTTGAGATCTGGCTCTCTGAACTTGATGCAGAAGCAAGAGGCATGGGAAGTAAGCCTTCTCAACTTCCAGGCCCAGAGCTGGAGGAGGGGAGTCAGGGGCAGCTGAGGAGATAACATATGCATGAGGGAGTTTACAAGAAATTTAGATGCAAAGAGTCTTACAAACAAAAGGAAGCTACAAAGGAGACTTCCCCTTCACAGGTAGCTATAAAATTCGGTGCATTGATGTATTGGTGATTAATTATTTGAACTACAGTCCTCTGGAGAGATTTCCAAGGATTAGAGCAAAAGTAGGATAGGAATATGTGTAATAGACACTCAGCGCTCCGACCCACTCAGCCCCCAGACACCGCAGATGAGGCAAATCAAGCAAGCACAGCAACCCTTAAGATGATTTCACATAAAATTAGCCGAGAGCTGGTAGAGGCTACTCAGAAGGAATTCAGTTCAAAAGCCACGAACGCAGGGTATGAGGAAGGGGAAAGAGGAGTCACAGGGAAGGAATACAGAACTATTCAATGGGCTTGGTGAGGAACAAGTATGGCTGGCAGGGAAGGCATAGCTAGGACAGAAATCCAAAGAGATCGAAAGCTTATCCATTCCATGCCTTAGTCTCTATTACCTTTTACACATGGTTACAATTCCAACTATTAAATTATTAATGTGCCGTAAAAAGGACACACATTTTGATTTTTTCTTAAAAACCAAAACCAAAACAAAACAGTGGTAAAGAATTGTTTAGGGCAGTGGTTCTCAAATTTTCATGCGCATTAGAACAACCTGAAGGACGCGTGAAAAGAGATTGCTGGGACTCAACCCCAGTTTCTGATTCGGTAGGTCTGGGGCAACGGAGATGTGGGGAGACCTGAGAACTCACATGTCTAACAAGTTCCCAGGTGAAAATGACGTTGCTGGTCTGAGGACCATCTTATGGGAACCAGTGGTTTAGGGAGTCAAGTTATGAGACATTCAAAAATGTCAAGGGTCAAATGTTATCACTTTATTATTATAACTTATTTGGGATTAAAATTATGTTCCCAGTATGATAATCTTCAAATGTATTTCAACATATGTTGGAAATATTTTGAAACCTCAAATACTTAGGGCCTTTTAGCCAAGAGAACAGTGAGATGGTAGAGAACAGACAAGGTGCTGTGGACAAACGGTCACAGCTGGGTGGAGAGGGGGGACCAAGTTAATTAGGAAGGTTAGTCTAGAACAACTTCCTCTGAAAGAACACAACCAGTGCAGATTAATAATTACAGGAAAGACTGGGCAAGGAGGACTTCTTACTGTGAGTTCATTATTTGACCATGACCTATAGAACTACCCACACCTTGTGTACAACACAGAAGCTGAAGCTAATGGGTTCCGACTTTACCCCAAACCCCTCACACTAGTCATCAAGACGAGTCTCGCAGTTTGAGTTGTATCAGATGGAACTGGGAGTGGGGAGGAAAGACAGGATGAAGAGTGAACAGATCCTCTTAATATCCTGAAAGAGAAAACTGTTTGGAAATGGAGATATTATACAGCTCTCCAGAAGTGGCCATTTGTGCCGCCTTAAATGCAGATTGATTACTGCTATTTGGATGTTGAGTGCATCATCTCTTCTGAAGAAAGGGAAAAGCTAAATTTCCCCACATTCAGCTGTATCGTTAAATCACTTCCCCACACCAGCTCTTTTAATGCATTTTCCTGTTATCACATCCACTTGCAGGAGCTGATGTACCCTACCCCCCAACAGTGAAACGCCCCCCAACACTGACACGTGCTGAATCTCATTAGCAACCTCTGGCCGTGCCACCAGGGCAAGGGCAAGCCCCAAATCTAGCGGGGAGTGCACTTCCAGGGTTCAGGAAGAAAAGAAGCCATTAGGATACTGAACAGAAAGACCAGCCTCCTTTCTCACGCTGGCCTCCTATTTGCACCAGCATGATGTAACACAGCCGGGTGAAGAGGGCAGCAGATAATTCACCCAACTCCAGCTTTCTATAATGCCTGGCCTACAAAAATCCAACCGCACTCTGGCGCTACAGGAATTCAACAGTGAAGGAAAGAGAAAAACTTCAAATCAGAGCTCTGTTTTTAACAGTATTCACTAGGATCTAGTTTTATGCAAAGAGAATTTTCACTTGGTTCAGGTCATTAGGTTGAAAGCGAGAAACCTTGGTTTATTAAAGCTGTACCATTAAACTATTGAGAAGAACAGAGGCTGGACGGAAGAGATGAGTTTCAGGGAGATGCCCTCATGGAAAAATTTAATAGAAGTGAGAGATGGAATAAAAAAGATATCAGGCAGGCAGTGCTCATGATGCAGAGGGAGAAAAAGAGGAGGGGCTGAGAAAACAGGTAGGAAAAGAGAATAGGAAAAACAGCAACACCCAGAGGTCCTATTCAAGGTATTCAGCGTGTGTCCCTCTGAGACTGCATGCTTTGTAAGGCTTGAGTCTGTTATCTTTTCTCTTCACCACCTGGGACCCAGGGTACACTAAAGAGAACTGGAATGAAAAGGCACGAATGCAAAGCCATCACGTGCAGGAGAAAAGCAGCCTTGAACAACTGTTCCCATTAGAGGAATGATTTGTTTTCTTGGAGAACTGGTTAACTCTAACTGGTCTATACATTGCGATAGGATATATTAGTTTCAAATTTTCAAAACACAGACCCAACCTCAACACCAGTTTTCTCACCGGATTGGTAGGAAGGTGAAACCTGCTTCATACCAAGGCATTTCACAAGTCAGAACAGTGTCAAGCCAGTAATGCTGACCTCTTCCAATTAAAGCAACAGAGAGCAAAAAAAATGCTGGTAAGTCTTCACGTTTCATTCATAAACAGCATTGTAAATGCCAGTTAAGTTGAAGGCACAGATAGGAAAGACCCTATAAAAAAGTTTTGTATTTTTTTATGCACAAGTCATTTTTTTCCTCCACCTATTAAAATTTTGTGGGAAAATTCCGAAAAAAAAAAAGTGGAGCTGCTCTGGCTCAATCAGGAGTGGGAAATCAAGCATACTTCTCTCCCAGTGGTATTATAAAAATGCAAAATACATTTACAGTTCACTGCTACAAGAGCATGGAAGTCAGTAAGCCCAATGCAGACCCAGTAACTGCAACACCAAGAGAGCTTTGTACTTGAAACAGTTTCCCTCTTAATAATGACTACAGGTATTGGCCTAGGGAAGAGTTACCAACAAGTTTATAGCCTTCTGATCAACGTCTGTGATGGAAAGGCCAACACAGATTTCCTAGAGGTACAAGCAGAGTGAATTCTACAACAGGGAGGGCACTATCAACCAAGTTGGTTGGGTAAAAGCAAAAGAAATTTGATGGGATTTTAATGAAGGGCTGATGTTTACAGGGTTTGGAGGTTGGAGATGCAAAAGTCAGCAGACAGGAGCACTAGCTGCTTTTGTTTTTAAAGAAAAGGGAAGTTGCAAGGTTCACTCAATCAGAAACAGGAGGTCCCTGCAGGGTCAGGGAAGACTCGGAGCCCAGGCAGAGCTGAGCCAGGGCAGGCTCACGCTTGCCTCGCCGAGAGGGAGGACAACACCACAGTTTCCTTAATCTGCAGTGTGCCTGGCAAGAAAGAGAACACACCGGAAAAGATAAGAGAGAGCCTGCCCTTTTCTCTTCTCCCGAGATAACCCTAACCTCATTCTGTATGTCCAGAATGAATCTAAATTCATTTAAATCTGCTCAGACCCTAGGTTGTTCAATACAACTGCTTTCCCACTGTCAAGCTGGGGCATAAATTTCTTTTCTGAATATATACATTCTATCTTGAAATCACAAAATCTTAGAATTAAAGGGTACCTTCAAGGAATAAAGCCCAACTTCTGAACTAACAACTGTATTTTCCTGCAATGAACCACAGAGTCACAGTTTATAGGAAACCTTCAAATATTACATTTTAATATAAAAGTAGCTTTAGGTGGATGCAGACAGATGATATCCTACAGGTCGGGATGTCCAAGGAAAACAGGGCACACAGCCAGGCTTTGATTCCACGCATTGCCAGCTTATCTTTCGTGTCCATAATGAGCTCAACAAAAGCCCACCAGGAAGACCTGTAGAATGCTAGGGGAATTCACATTCTGTACTGTTTAAAATCAAACAGGATGTGTTATATCAAATACACAGAGTTTGAGAGACTGTGTAATACCTTAGAAAATAAGAAGGGTCCCCATAATGGCTCAGTATCTTGGAAATACCTCAGAAGAATATGAGATTCTCTGTAGGAGTCAAAGCCCCGCCTCAAGCTTAGAACACTCATCAAGACAGACAAAGCAGCCGGCCTGCCGGCTGAGAAATACTGAAGTCAAACAAGAATGGGAAATGTTGGGAAGCCAATATGGGGTTGAAAAATTAGAACGGTGCAGAAAAGAAATGATGTGGCACACTGCCAAAGGAGTCCACATGATGCCCCTAAAAGGGGGGGACCAAGTTCAGGAGTGGCATCAGAAAGTGTGGGTCAGCTGTACCTAAATTCTTTTTGCTACGAATATGGAGCACACAATGGAGCTCTCAGAAGACTGGGACACAAGCAAGGGCTTTTCAATGGAGCCCACAGAGAAGCAAGGCTCAAAAATACACACATAAGTGCCAAACCTTTATTTTGCCAGGACACAAGGTAAGGAGGGAAGAGGCAGCTGACGATAGACAAGTGAACTAGAAAGGAAGGTCGCCTGTCGGGAATTAGGGGTTCATTTATCCTTTAAACAAGAAAGATGTGGCTTCCTCTAGATGCGCCATGTGTTTGAGGCATGTAGAGGGTTCCCCAAAAGCAGACAGGCATCCGAATGAAGGCACTGAGAAGGGTCAGGCACACGAAACAGAGCTGCTGAGGGGGGTACGATGAGCTCCTTTCTGGCGGGCAGGTGGATACGCCTGAAAGCATAGGCAGCTGCAAACTGGCATTCTTCTTCCTCTTCTGTCTCACCTGGTCTCCCAACGCACGCCTAACGCGTCATTCCCTGAGCTCCCATCAGATGATCTGAGAAAGGCTGGCAGATCATACCCCCTTGCAGAGGAAGCAGCAGCTGCAGAGCCCTGAGAAAGCTCATCAACTCCCGAGCAGGCAGCTGGCTGACCCGCAAAGACAGAGTTAACAGGCTGCCCTTCCCCCAAAGCTTACAACGTTCTCTTAAAGCATTAATGGCCAAGCAGTGCTCTGGAAAGTAAAGTCAATGGCAGAGCACTGGGCACCAGTGCCGAGATCACTAGTGATAACCAGAGAGAACAACAGGGATCCAGGGGACAGGGACAAAGAAGTCTCTTGGAACCACCATCCCTGTGGGCAGGGACTCAAGAGAATGCTGGCCTTGCCATGTTACGTTCACCCACTTATTACTGACCAAAAGACTTCCAGGATGAGTGACCTGCCATGAACACAGCAGATGTTACTAATTTGGCCTTTGCTAAAGCATTAGATACAGTACCTAAAGAAATTTTACTTGGGAAATTAATTCAAATTGGCTTGGTTCAGTACACAATCACTGGAGTTTAAAAAGTGGCTGAAGGATGATAAACAAAAGACAGTTAAGTGACAGTCCAAGCGGTGAAAGACTTGGGGTCAACAGCAAAGCCATTCTTGTTTAGGGGTTCTATTCAGGGCCAAGGAAAGGAGTAAACAACTCACTAATGAGATCTGCAGAGGACACTCAGCTGGGAGATAGAGGGACCGCATGGACAGGGGCATAATAATTACAAGGCCGACTGGAAAAAAATATAACTCATCTATCTAGAGGAAAACAACCCTAAACTCAGATCACATTCACTGGACAGGTAGGATAAGGGGCAGAAGCAGCATGTGAAAGCACAGGGAGCGCTTCCCTGGTGGCGCAGTGGTTAAGAATCCCCCTGCCAATGCAGGGGACACACGGGTTCGATCCCTGATCCGGGAAGATCCCACATGCCGCGGAGCAACTAAGCCCGTGTGCCACAACTACTGAGCCTGTGCTCTAGAGCCCGCAAGCCACAACTACTGAGTCCATGTGCCACAACTACTGAAGCCCGCGCACCTAGAGTCCGTGCTCCGCAGCAAGAGAAGCCACTGCTTGCCGCAACTAGAGAAAGCCTGTGCGCAGCAACGAAAACCCAACGCAGCCATACATATATACATACATACATAAATAATTTAAAAAAAAAAACCACAGGGAATATCTCATAGGGGCCAGAGTGCTTCAAACCGAAGGCGACCTAAAATAAAGCAGTGTCAGAGAAGAGGTGCTCTTGCGGTGAGGTCGACTATCATTTTCCCAAAAATGGGGGTGCATTCTGCACTGAAAATAGTCTTCAATTGCTATAAGGCCACCATTCCTATCTGGCAAGTGTTCTGGTCTTTCTTGTTGCGGCTGGCATCGGGCTTGTGGACAGCACCGCTCCCAAGGAGGACTCATTCGCAGGTCATGTGGGCCACTTCTCCTAAAGCTTTCTAAGATGTGTACTGCCCCATGGCAATGCTGCAATGACTCACTGGCCAGGGGAAGTGCTTAATTTCTCTCCGTTTACTCTACCTGCAGCAGTGCAATGACTCCGGAGCCAGTTTTTCCACCATCCGTCTGAAAGCAGTGGCTTGACACAATTATCTCTAGGCAGCTCACTGCTTTAACAGGCAAGTGTCTTGTTACATTCTATCAGCTCGAAATGAGTACCAGACTAAAAAGGCTGCTTTCTTTTTAAAACCTGAAAAATGTCACCTATCTCTGCCTCCTCGTTAAACATTGTAGCACAACAGCGTAATAAGAGAGCCTGTTGTGGCCTCACTTTCCACAGCAGCTAGGTAAATTATTTTCATGCTTACCTGCCTGTCAGAGTCAAATATTCACCAGTGGCAGAGTGAACCCAGGGCAGAAAATGGGACTCTAGGTCCCACTGTATTGCTAAGTGCTTTTGCTACACTGGGAATACATAACCGCTTCTCCAAGTTGCCACCAGATCAGACTGAGCATGCCCAGAATGAACCTCCCCACCCCCACCCCCCAAATCCCACCTAAAGAACAGTCTAATCATTGCCCATTTCCTAGAATAGCAAGATCATCAAATAGTAGTCAGAGATGTGAAGACACATTTCCCACTATGGGTTCTTTCAGCCCAGTTGGCTTAGTTCGCTGGGAGAGAAGAATAAGGAAGTGAGAGAGGATTGAAGAGAAACACCAGTTATGGACTATACATCATATTATTTTATACTAGACATGAATGAGCCTCAGGCAACCAAAGATACTGAACTTTGTGCTGAAGACTTAGGTCCTAGGCAGGTCCTACTGGGAAAAGCCCACAGGAAAGAATCCAAAAAGCCACAGCAACCTGTCAGACTGCTTTCTGTGTGACATTCTACAGATGCCCTATCCATCAGGATGTGACATGATGTTAGAGGTAAACGTCATGTATTAGGGCAATGTTCTGGGCCAAAGAGCAAGAGAAGTGATCTCAATGATGAAGTCTAAAGTATAGACAGCATGTGCTCAAACTCATTCCTCCTCTAACTGTGGAGCATAAGCTGGCAATTACCAAACTTCTAGAACAAACTAAGTCCTAGGTCACAGAAAAACATCTGCGTGAGGCAAGCGCCTGCAATCACTTTGAAACAATGGATACATTTTGGTTGAGCCCAGCAGTCTGATAAGCTCTCCGAGTCAGAACAGCGATCATCACCGAGTTCCGGCTCTGTTTCCCGGCTCTGTTTCCCGGGAAGGCTGGAGGAATCGCTTTGTTCCCAGCACCGCCCAGTGACACAAGGCCCCATGAGAAAGAGCCCTGAGGAACTCCTGGTAAGAAATACTGCTGAGCAGTACGCATGTCCTTGGGGCAACCAGCCATGGGGATGAAGGACAAAAGGAAAATGTCAAAGGGCTTCTCACAAATGCTCTCCTGCCAGCTGTCAGAAGTGTGAAACGCAAACTCATTTCCTAATAAATGTTTTCATTTCCTTTGTACGTGACAAAAGGTCTAGAGGTGACAAATGGGAGGGGCCGGGGAGCAGAGGCCTCTGCAGGGAAGAACCCGAGGCAAACGTCCTGCACAGTAAGCAGGGCTCCACTGTTTGTCCCAGGGAAGGAAAGGATGGTGGAGATAAAAATATTCCACGTATAAGTTTCTCATCTGTCGTTCATTTTACGGCATCTACTAGAAGATCATATCTAATATATGCCTAAATTTTGCAGATTTAAAAATATAGAGGCCCAAGAGTGTTTAACCAAGGTTAGATTGTGAGTTTGAAGTGAGGTCCCTTTTCTTTTGATGGGGAAAAGCTGGAATAATAAAAGAACACAAGCTTTCTCAGCATGTTGTTTTCTGTCGCATTCTGCTCAGGGATGGGCAGGACAGTGGGAAAGAAAAAAGTGGGGCCCTGGGACCCAAGGCGTTCACTTTAATTTAAATTATGCATCTCACCTGGCCTCGGCGGCGAGCAGTTCATCATAGTGAGAGGACCGCTGGTCGTCATCCTGCCGGTATCTGATCACCGTGGCCAGACCTTTGCTGACAAGGGCCTCAGCAATGTTTCTGCAACAGAAAAGATAGGTCAGTGAGCACTTGAGGTGCATGTGGGGCTCAGTCAACAGCAATAATAAGTTAGCACCTGGAGGTCTTAACGCATCCTGGCAGAGGAAGGGGGAAGCCAAGGATTTCAAGACCAATGAGTTGCTAAGCTAGAAATCCAAATAAAAAGGAGAAATAACCAAGTCCCCTGGCTCAGCATTTTTCTGGTTAGTACAGTCAGATGCTATATCAATCCATACATAAAACCTGGCAGAAAATATCTGTAAAAAGCCCACATTACGCAGGGCTATTTACAGAATGTTATAAACAAGCCACTACCCTCAAGAAAAGTCTGCTCTAAAATATCAGGCACGCAGATTAAAAAAACAAAGCACATAAAAGCATGACCTAAATTTCTCAAAATCTCCTTTCTAGCCTATATGGGAACTAGAAAATACCGTGTTCCAGTTTGGCAATGTTGGGAACACTGGTTTCATGTAACACTCAAAGTGCGTCTCTCCTCATCAGAACTTCCAACGCAGGCTCTCCCCTCAACCCAAAGGGGGCTCGGAGGAGGTGAGGCTAGGAAGGAATTGGCGGGGGGAGGGAGAGGGGGAGGCACTGGGGTAGAATGAGAGATCTTTTAAAAAAAATTGCATGAGTCAGGGAAACAAAGTAAAAAGTATAAACCCTGTGATGACCAGCTTTGGAGCAATACTCCCAACAGTCCTTTTAGGACCACAGGATATTCAGATTAGAATCCTGCTTCAAAAAATTTCTCCAACGTGCTGAATCTTTTCTTCACTAGCATAAGAAAGCGGGGCCACTGTGCGTGGCTTCCATCTACTCAGAAGAGGACACTGGAAATGGCGCTCAGACAACTAACGAAGCGTATCTGCATGGTTCCCCTCCCCCCCAACGTGGAAAGGGACCTTTGATGGACAGAAATGAAACTGCGAAAACAAATTTTCAAAAGTTACCTGTAGCCAAGTACTGCAAAGCAAGAGGCATAATATCACTGGGGGAGAGCGGCGGTTATGTCTTTCTTTGTGTCTGTCGTAATTACACCAAAGGCCCCACTCAGACCATCTGGTGAGCTGCCCTTTAGGGAGGAGGGACGGTAAGCAATAGGCTACTGTACCATATGCTACGATTTAGTGTCGCTGGGGAATGCAGTTAAATCTAGTGGTTCTTACTCTCAGACTTCGGGGATGCAGTGAGCCGGGCTAAGCAAACTATAGGCATGTTTAAGCCACTTAAGGGTTCTCTTCATCAAAACCCAGGGATTTACTTTAAAAAAGGGGAGGGGGGATATGTGCGGGTAGACAAAGGAGGAAAAGATGCTGTGGCTGATTCTCTTCTCATTATGTGCCCCTCTGCTGCCTGCTTATCTACTGCCAGCACGATATTAATATCTCCAAACTGCCACGGAATTAGCACTTCTCAAAATCCACTCCCACAAAGAGGCTGCTTTGCTGGCCACCCTGTCTCCTGAGTCACCGCATAAGCGTGCTGGCAAACGTTGTCATTATCACAGAGCTGGGTTTGGCAGTGTGGAGAATGCCAGCAGCCCCAAATCAGCAGCTGTAGATGATGCTGTATGCGGAGAATTTAACTAAGGGTGTCACCAAAGGCCTGAAAGGGCAGGAGAGAGGCTCCGCCCACCAAGAGGCCAGAGAGAAGATGGGCACGAGCCCACCTGTGACAGGTTGAGACGGCTTAGTGATTGGAAATGCCAGAAGAACAAAGACACGTTTGGTACTAGTGCATTTGGAATAACAGTGCATTGACATTTTACAGTCAACACGTGGGGTCTGGAGGAGAAAGCTGGAATGACAGGGCAGAAGAGGGAGAATTCACACAAATAAGCTTCTATATGAAAAGCTAGAGGATACTAAGCAAACTAGCACAAATGTTTAATGATCCACCCTGGTTAATTCTGCTCCAATCAATTTACAGTATTGAACTGAATGCCTATGTGGCCAGCAGAGAACCAAGGGCACAACCCTTCCCTCTCCTGCAGGGTTCTTGCCCTCCGGATCCTGCCAGCAAATGTCTACAAACCAGTTAGGGCCTCAGATTCTAAAATCCACAACCTGTCCACCACCTTCCCTCCCTTCTCTCCAAAGCTTCAGTGTGAGCCATATTCCCTTAGCTTCTTTTCCCTAAATACAGACTTCTCCTGGAAGAATGGTTTGATGCTAGTAGTCAGCAGCATGGAGAGTAAAAACACAGGAAACAATGACAGACATCACTATGGGGCCCTTCCTACGAGCCAGGCATGTGAGAATCACACCACATGTATTTTCTTCTTGGTGCGTGCTCCCCTGTGACATCACAGCATATTACAATCAATTCATCATCTATCTTCCAATTTGAAATTACGAAGTCTGAGAGGGCAAGGGCTGTGTCTTTCTTGCTCTGTACCCAAGTATGAGAAAAACATCTGATCGTTTTGGAAATACAGCACTGGAACATTATTTCTTATCCTAAGCATTTATTAGCCAAGCTTGCCCAGCATAGAATTAAGGACAAAAGCTTTCTACATGCCTTCCCAGCTTTTGTTATTCTCCTCTCCATTATGTAACACTTGTATTTAAAGAGAATGGAAGGGGGCTTCCCTGGTGGCACAGTGGTTAAGAATCCTCCTGTCAATGCAGGGGACATGGATTCAAGCCCTGGTCCGGGAAGATCCCACATGCAGTGGAGCAACTAAGCCCATGTGCCACAACTACTGAGCCTACACTCTAGAGCCCGCAAGCCACAACTACTGAGGCCCACGTGCCACAACTACTTAAGGCCGCGCGCCTAGAGTCCGTGCTCCACAGCAAGAGAAGCCCCCGCTCGTCGCAACTAGAGAAAGTCCACGTGCAGCAACAAAGACCCAATGCAGCCAAAAATAAAATAGATAAATTTAAAAAAGAGAGGGAGAACGAAAGGGAGACAACTAAAATGGAATTAGCCTAGATACATGTACTTGACTCTCTCATTCATTTCTTTTGGCCACTAATGAAAGGTCAGGAGATCTCCCCCGGCCAAAGATGGCTCGGAACTCAACACCAGTGTATTGATTAGTTGCCCAGTAAGAAAAGAGAACATTAAATTATGTGCCATGACATTATGCTGCTTTAGACAAATTTATAAGTTCTGCTTTCTTGAGTGTATCGGTAATTCTACTCTAATTATACATGTCTGGTTTGAATGGATAATTCACAATCAGCAGACAAAAAGGGACCGACCTAACAGCCTTGGAGTGGAGGTCTAACAGGAAATCATCTCTCTCTGTATCAGCTAGAAACACAAAGAGAATTAGTGCTGGGATTCAAATGCTTCTTCAAACTCAAGGAGAATTTTAGGTTATATGAGAAGTGAGCCGTTTCCACTAGTCAAGGTCAGATGTTCCTGATAAAAACACAAGCGATGTGGGTCTTTGCAAGCTTTCTCAAAAGATCTCCATGCAGTTGACATCCTCCCCTCCCACTCATTTCCATAGCAAGCAGGTTGCAAAAAGCTCCTACTTTCTCATAAGATACCTTTGAAACCATGGGGTACTATACTCTGCCAACCTGGAGAAAAGGTGTTCTGTGCCCATATATGAGAATAGGATTAAAGTAGATTTTAGTCACAGTAGGCTATAATGATCTGATCATACCTTTGCCTGCCTTCCCCATCCCTACGCCCCAAACCCAAGATTAGAAGTAATAATCAATACATGGATAGATCAGATAACTGACTAAAATTACCTAGATTACTTAAAAGTGTGGGAGAGGAGGGGAGGGAGTAGTTTTAAAACAATCTTGCAGAAAAATTGCACACACAGCAACAAAGAACATGCCAACCTTTGATTCGTTTGAGAGTAAATGACCTGTTATACCACCATCCCCAAAACCTTTAGTGTGTATTTCCTACAAACCAGGACATTTTCCGACATAATCAGAAAATAATGACTTGAGCCAGGATATCAGTATGGACACAGTACTGCCATCTAACCCACAACCCTACTCAAATGTTGCCAACTGTTCCAATAGAGAACTTAGGGGAAACCAGATCTAGCTCAGAATCAGGTGTTGCGTTTTGTTGTCCTGTCTCCTCTGCCTGGAACGGTCTACCATGATTAGTCTACCACGACCCTGAAACTTTTCAAGAGTATAGGCCAGTAATTTTGGCCTGATGTCTCTATGATCAGAGGCAAGTTATGAATCTTCGGCAGGAATGTCACAGAAGTGATGCTGTGTTGTTCCCATGGCCTCCTTTGAAATGATGTGTAATTTACAGATAATGTTCATTTTGATCACTTGATTCAGGTAGTGTCTACCAGGCTTCTCCACTATAAAGTTATTTTCTTCCTTTTTATAATAGATACTGAAAAGAGACACTTTGAGCTATGTAATTTTCATCAAACTCCCAAGTTATTCATTTATTGATTTGTATAGGTATACTGCCATGAAATATTTTATTTAAAGGGTCATATAATCCACTACCATCATTCTTTATTCTGATGCTGAAATTTTTCCCAATTTGGCCAGTGAGAGCCAAGTCAAGCTGGCTCCTGTGTCCTGTCATTCTCTGAGCACTTCCTTGCTTTCGGGCACAATGCGTTCCAGGCTCATCTTCCACTGTTTTCTGCAGCTCTGAAATTAGCCATTTATCCAAGTAGTCCACATTTACATTTTTATCTCCATACATTTATTTCTATAACTATTGAAAACCATGTGTGGCAGTCATGAAAATGTGCCTCTCGGATCTCTGACTGCAGGAAGCATAATTGACTGACAGCCCAGCTGCTATGCTCTGAAACCTATTACTCTCTTTCTGCCAAGGCTATGCTTCCCACCAGCTGCTTCTAGCCAATGACTGGGTGCAGTGGAAATACTAAGGCAGGCTTATTGCTGAGAGACCTGGGACTCCTCTGACAGGCAGCTTTGGCTTTGAGGACTCCTATCACCTTTGCTGAAACTCTTACAACTGCCCACAGCCCCAGCTTAGGTTTTTCTAATTCAACCTTCCATCCCTCCCTTTTCCACAGAGGTTAGGCATTCACAGCCTCCTCCAGCTCCCTTCCCATTTTCCCTCAATTTTCCCCAATTAACCTCTTGTCCGTTTAATCCTGTCTTGGCATCAGCTTTTTGGAGAACCTGAGCTCACCATGAGCTCACAAAGGTACTAAAACCCCATTCCAACACTATAGGGCTCGTGTAGTTTTCTTCCTTTCCATATTTATACATCCCTTTTGACAGTGGGAAGCCTGCCTTCCATTATCCTTAATTATTTTCCTTACATGAATAATCTTCTCTACATACACACATACAGTGTCTCACACATTCTTTGACTTCCACAGTTCGGTCCTAACAGTAGAGCTAATTTAAAGGGTATACGCTACTTATCAAGAGAACCTGGGGTAAATGGATAAGAATATTTCAAGAGTGGACATAAGGCATAACACTGGAACACACACAGGCGTGTGCGTGCACACACACACATACACTTCATTCTCCATCTGAGTAAGGATAACAGATAACTCTCAATGGCTTTGGCTCATAGATCTCTAGCTATTTGAACTAAACATTTTCCACTTAAACACCATCAACATTTTGCCAGTCACTGAAGTAGATGTCCATGGAGATTACAAAGCAGAGTATTTCCTTAAGGCAAACAAACACGTGGACACATATTCAGAATAAAGTAAGCCCATAAAGAAATGCCTTTACAATATATTTGAGTCAAGGCTAAAGGAAATGGTTGGAAGATAGTTGACAGCTCAATTATAACGGTCACATCACCTCTAGCAGAGGTACCTATCTCACGTGTGCGCATACATGCACACACATACACGCATTCCTCAAGACTTCTCTACAATAACTTCAAGGCCCCGTGGGTCAAATTTCATAAGCTGAGCACAGAATGTACCCCATGGCTATTCACTGTGCGAACATGATCCAACAAGACATCAGGCATGTAGCCAGGGCCTGTCACCCATGACCCTCAAAGATTCCAGTATCTTATGCTGGGAAACTGCCTCTGCTTTGTTTCCACATTGGCTGGACCTTCAAGACAAGGACAGGCTTCCTCAAAAGTGCTGAGATGGAGAGCTCTGGCTGACAGGGTTCCCATATTAATTTCTAACATATCAGATGGCTCATCTCATGTCTCGGCTATATAGGAATGTGCTTCTGTGGGGCTGAACCACAGGGAACCTATGGGGGGCTGATGTCTTTCTTTGCAAATAAGTTAGAGACAAGGAAGGAGGGAGAGACCACCACAAGATTCGGTAATGAGGCAGAAAGCGAGGAGGACTGGACAGTTATCTTCTTCAGAATATTAGGGCCACCTTTACTCATATACACAGAAAACATGGGCTCTCAGTCTAAGAGGGCAAAGAAGTGGGGAAAATGATTAATGGCTACCAGGCCCCAAGGCCAGGTCCCGCTCCGATCTTCTCTACAAGTTCACACACAGACCTCTAATACCCACACCAGGCAAGAACCTGGCAATTTCAAGCTTGATATAGACTTGGCTTTTATAGGCTGACAAAGTAAGACTGTAAAGCGTGAGAGCAGAATTCTAGATGAGAGAGATCTACGACAATGGGCAGTGAACAAGTATCTTTACTGACTACTGTTTTTTCCCCAGGCCTCAAACTAGGAAAAAGCCCAGCAGAGCAACAGGGAGCTGCCACAAGCTAGTATGACAGCGTCTCCAAGGGTCGCACTTTGCCTCTCCCACCCAGTGTCTTCTATCCTCCAATCTTAGATTGAATTCCCAAGAATCTGGAACAATGAGTTTCCCTATTTTTTTTTCTTAAAATACATCCAGGAGGCACTTCCCACATAACCAAGCAGCATATGTAGACAGGAGATTCTGTTTTAGAAGCATCAATAATTAGAAACATCTGAGGTGGCACGACATGCTTTACAGACTTCCCAAATCTCTCTCCCACCATCTTCCCTATTTTTTCACTCACCCCTTGAACTAATGTTAATTCTAAAAATAACCAAAATAGATTTTTTTGGATCTTTTTACTCTTAATGGCTCCATATTCTGTTTAACAAGTCCTGTTACCAGGATAGTCACCAGAGGATCCGAACGGTGGCTAGAGACGTTCCTGGAACTCATAACACAGATCAAAAACAACAAAGAAGATTCAAAAGCCTCCATGTCCCTACCCAGGCTTTAGAAACTACAGTGAAATGAGGGACAAAAAGCAGTGATTAAGAGTCTTAGGGCAGAGGACATACTCACTCCAGACACAGAGCCAAAGGTGGCTGCTTTTGTCAACCCACCAACCCAGCTGTGGTTACATGGAACATGAAACACGGCATGACCCACAAAGAAGCATGACCCCAGAAAGCCGGACTCAAGAACAGGCAAGTATGGAATGGACTGATCTGAACAGCCTTAGAAGCTAATCAAGCAAAAAGGCACCCTTTCAAACAAAACACTCTCCAATAAGCAGCTCATATTTAATGAGCATTCAGAATATATACAGGTTCTAAACACAACTGTTCTACCAATGGAGCATTCTCTAGAGACTGGATTTGAGATTATGAAAATCAAGAACTCTTCAGAACAAGGACTCTGTCTTTATACTTTCATAAATCCTACTCATTCTCCCTCATGGGGAGGGGATGGAAAGAAACCAATGCAGACTGATATGGACTAAGTCCAGCTGGAAGAATCCAAAAGGATGCAAGGTTAAAATGAAACCAAAGGAGACCCATAAACAAGACTTGCAGGGAAAGAAAGGAGGAACGAGGGAGGGGAGAGGGGAGAGAAAGGGGAAAGAAAAAAAAAAATCATTCCACAAAAAAATCACTGCTTTGTAGTAAGAGAAATCCTTGAATCTCCAACACAAACATCCATTCAAGCCTCAGTATTAATAGTAGGCTTACCCCTGAGCGTAGACAAAAGCCTCACCAGCTTCAGAGGCCACAACCCACTAAACACCAAGAGCACTCTTCAGTTTGGGAAGAAAAGAAACAAAAGCAAAGCTATCTAGGGAGCAGGGTGTAAAAAACTGGGTGATGAAGAGATGTGACTTCTCACTCGACCTGTCAAGAACAGCTATTTCTCTGCTCCAAGATGTGTCTGAGTCCCATCACCCCCATTACCCTATCCCCACTCAAGCCCTACACGAGAGCACACCTACCCTGATTCTCCCGAAAAAACTGACAGAAAATAAGACAGAAATACACTTGGAAGCAGTAGAATTGAACACCTAATTCATTCCCTAATTCTGTCTGGGGAAGAGAATAGTTGAAAATATGGGTCAAAACAATTTTAAAAAGGAAGGGGAAGAAGCATAACACCAAATAGTTATGCTTACTAAGTACTAAATTTTATTCTGCCCCCAGGATTTCTGCAGTACTGTAATCTTATTGCCACCTCTTATATGACAACTCCATTTACTTGGCAATATCCTGGTTATGGCTTTATAAGACAAGGAAAACGTGGTATTATACTCTTATTATGCCAGCTCCTCTCTGAGTATCGCCGTACTTCCAAGTCAGCAAAATATCAGAGGAGGTTAGGCCAGTGATGAACCTTGGTTGAGGTATGAGGGGCATATTAAATGTAAGCAACAATAAAACAATGCCACTTCAAATATTCACCCTAATCTCCAACTCTCAAAATAAGGCAAGAAAAAAATGTCTGTTTCATAGACAGAAACTTCATGGACTAACTTGAATCTCCCTCTACTACAGGACAGAACATGGGATATACACCCAAAGTGACACTCCCTCTATTGGACAACCATCTTTGTTTCCCAGGAGACAACTAGATCCCTCAAAAACAATTAAGATAATTAAATACTGTATTTAGCTTGAAGTAGGCTGTCTAACAAATATGCACTTCCAATCCAAACTGGTCCACTCATTGCTAAATATGCCATGCATTTACATTTCAAACTATTTGCAGGACATGTGAATTTGCATGACTCATCACCAAGTAAAACTCAGCATTTCAAAAATAAAGCTCACTTCCCCAGATTAAGCTTTTCTGAAATCCACCAAATCAGCTCATTCTCCTAACATCTCTAATTGTGGGACCATCATATTCCCAGTCACCTAGGCCTGACATCTCTGCTCATTCCCAGATAAAACTGGTTGTCCAAACTTTGAATTCAAGTCACCAATGCTTCTCCCACGACTGTTTTGTAATGTTCTTTCTCTCTAACTCAGCTGCGGCCCCCACTACTTCTCACCTGGACTGCAGCCTCCCCCTACCTGGCCTCCTAGCAAAGCTGACCAATCCTGAGCACTGTGAGTTGAATCCTCTTAATCGTCATTCTCCACATTCTCGTCATTGTCTACCACAATCACAGAAACCTTGTTTGAAATTTTCCGATAATGATTCCAGATTTAATGAACATCTACTGGGTGTCTACTATAGGACAGGCTTTTTTAACACACATTAACCCAATCCTTCTGTAGTAATACAGAGTTAGTATGCATATATTTCTTAAAAAAAAAAAAAAAAAGTAACCAGTTCTAGGCTTGCTACAAGTAATCCTGTTAGTAAGTGGTAGAGTCTCAATTAGAAGCCAGATTTTTAAAAATTTCAAATCCAAGGTTAAAAAACCTTAATTTAGAATCAATCTGTTATATCACATAATGCTGACACTGTTAGGGAACCGTTGACCAAAACTGCCTGCCTTGGCCAGGCCCAATGATAACCACTTGCCTGAATTGTCTCGTAACAGGAGATCCCAATGAAGGATGCAGTGCTGTCATGGAAAACTAACCAGGAGGGGTAGAAAGGGGGAGGCAGGAGAGGATACGTCCTGCTAACCTCCCAGAAACCCTCATGCTGGAATCCATCTTGGCTGAAAGATGTGCGCGCTACCAGGGAGGACCCTGAGTCAGACCAAATATGGGCAAAGCAAGATGACTGGCCAGAGACAACCCCGAAACTAACCCCAATACCATAAACCCTGAGACTGCAAGCCACGTGGCAGAGCAGTCCTCCCGGGTTCCCTTACCCTGCAGCTCTATACCCAGGCGCCCCTTCCCAACGACGTCTTTTGCTTTGTTGGCAAAAATAAATAAATAAATAAAATTTCAAATCCAGCTCTCTTTTGACCACAGTGCCATAAACTACAGGTAACAGACTATTAAAGAGGCATTCTACTAGGGAGCGCTCATATACTTCTCTAACCTTATTCTGTTAAATGCCTTTCAACCTCCTGCTTTAGTCTAACCAGTCAAGCATGGCAGTCAATTCCTCAATTCCTCTGGCTGGGCCATTTGTTTGGCACTTATCTTTTACTGCTGCAGATTATTATCTTCCTTTGTGTACGTATCTTGTCTTCCTAGCCAGATGGTATTCCCTATTGGTCCAAAAAGAGCCACACACTTAGTGGGCACTCAATAAGTATTTATTGGAGAGCTGATTGATTGCACTCTCAGAGATCCCAGGAGGTTCTGTGGGTGGTTGGATGCAAACAAAGTAATAACTGACTGAATCATAGAATTTGAGCAAAGAGAGTCCGGAGAGATACACTAATCCAAAACCCTCCATATATAGATGAAGACAGACCCAGAGAGAAACCCTGAAAATTGTTAAATGAGTTGTCTAAAGAAACACAGACTGACACCATCACAATGGGCATCTGATAGCCTTCTGATTCTCAGCCTATTTCCCTTTATTATGCTGCTGTCCTTTTAAAATTCTATAAAATAGCAATAAATATATTGTGCACATGAATTATTCAAGACACTCTTAATACATTAAAAATTTATCAACACATTAAAAAATAAACCATCCACATCATATAATAAATTTCATCACTCTAATACTCATAATCCCAGCCACAATATACATTAAACATTTAATTATAATAATCTGCTTGCCTTCTGGGGATTCAGAGGACGTTTTTTCCTTCTCTATGTTCCAACACAAGGTATAAATGCTGATTGTAGGCATAAGCATGTTTTCTTCATCCCTTTTCTCTGCTCCTCTTTCTTTTGAGAAACTAACATTTTACAGAAGAGCAGTGTGAGGTGAACACCTCCCTCAACTTCTCTCCCTCAGTAATGGCGGAGTAATGAACTGACAGTCTGTAGAGTCCCCTACCATCACCCTGACTCCTGAAGCAAGTCACTGACCTATGAGAGCTCCTGCTATGCAAGCTCACCATAGTCATTCTGTACTTCTGTGCGTAATATGGTCTTTACATATGTGTCTGAAAGCCAAATTAGTCACATGTTAAAACACTGGCTGTAAGAGGCAATTACCTTCCCCCTTTCCAAGTGAAGAATAACAGCTGGTTTAGGAATATCTATGAACATATTAAAGTGTGGAATATGTGAAAGGTAAATTTCTAAAAGTCAAGAAAATATGTATCTGTTTTTACAAAGATACTACTATATTCACATACAGGGATTAGAGGTGATTATAACCAACTTTCTAAAAAAAGACATTCACGGTGTGGCAGAGTTAATTCTACAAAGGAGGGCCTAATTATCACATCTAATATCAACACTTTAATAGGGAAAAAATCCTCATCTAAGTTATAAAGAATGAGTGAAGAGACTGAATAACACAATAATAACAGATGAATATGGTAAAACAGAAATGTTAAGAATAAATGTTTATCCAGTTCTCCTTCATCCAACAAAAGACAGAAGTTACACACAGCATTTATATTTATTCTTCAATAGTGAAAGCCATTTAATGTTTCCCACACTTCCTCTCTCCATAGAGAGCAATTATGAGCTCGTTTCATAAAGAACTCATGGCACAGAGCCGTGATTCAGGGCAGAGGATCTGGGTTCTTACTCCAGTGCTCTGGCCATTTAAACTCTTGCTAAGGAGCTACGCCTGCACCAGTTTCCGTATCTATAAAATGAGCGCGTAGATCTAAACGTTCTACAAAATACGTTCCAGCTCTGATACATTCTAATGTAATTTTTAAAGGGAGCTAGGATTTACTGATCAATAGTCTTACATATCTTTATATAGCACTAGCTTATAATATTCAAGGCCAACTAGATTACATAACACTTCAGTAACTATTAAACAGATCTTAGGGTTTATACACATTTCTGGTTGTGGTTGGTGGAGCACTGTGGTCACGGGTACAATTTCTTCCAGTCCTTCCACTGGGGGCTGTGAGTGCCCTCTCCTCTCTGCACACACTATGGTGGTAAATGCTGGGATTCCAGGCTGCTGGGCAAACTTAAGAGGATTCTTCAACTCTTTAATGCCCACCGTGTCTTTAAGATTTAATGTATTACCCAAATGCTATGGAATATAAAAAAGAGGAGGGAATGATGAACAAATAAGAAATATACAGTATATTTTCTACCAGTGAAACTAAAGTCCAGCGGGTTCTTTACTGTCTAGTACCTTCTACTTTGGCTAAGAACTTTTATCAACAGCAAGAAACCGACAGACCTCATTAGTAGAAATGTGTTCAAAGAACTGATTCTAGAATCGACACTTAACAGCAATTTATCATGTTTCTTGTATCTCTGAGGCTCACTAGGTTATGGAGAGCTGGAATCCTACTTCTGCATCTTATCACTGAAAACAGGGAAAAATCAGAGAATCATCTTGACATTTACATGGTTCACCAAGTACTACTTTGGCCTATCAAGTTTATACCTGAGAAATGTAAGTAGCAGCAATATGTCAATAAAACAGTTATGAGATGTTTGAGTAGTCTCTCTGAGCTTAACAACATACAAAAGACTATAGATTACTGAAGAGTAAGTATTAACAAGAAAAGTGGACCTCATTATGATAGGACAAAAAAATCACAAAGACTTCATTCGTTATGATCATGGAGTTCAGAGCTGAAAAGATCTTAGTGTTTTACTCCAATTCCCTCATCTTACAGGTGGCTAATCTGAGACCCAGAGACATAAAATATCATTTAGTGACTGAACTGAACTAGAACTCAGGTCTCAAGTCATAAAACAGGCTCCCTTCCACCAAGTCAGCCCACCTCCAGTTTCCATATACAGAATGGAAAAGCTACTGATACATGCAGCAACTCAGAGGGACCTCAAAATTACAGACGGAAAACAGCTTAGTGTTTGTCACTGATGGTGGGAGGGGAAAGGCTTAGGAGGGGGTAGCACAAAAGAGATCTTTGCGATGGCTGAAGAGCTGTCAGTCTTGATTGTGGTGGTGGTTATATGGATCTACACACATGATAAAATGGCACAGACCTATACACACACACTGTTCCAATGTCAAATTTCCTGGCTTTGATATTGTTCTATAATTGTGTAAGACATAACCACTGGCGCGCGGGGGAGGGTAAAAGGTACATGGGATGAACCCTTGTTTGAATCTATAATCACTTCAAAACCAAGTTTTAAAAAGTTTTAAAAAAATGTCAATAAGAGAGGAAGGCACCAAAGATTGGAAACTCCATTCTCAACTAGAATAATAATTCTCAGCCAGAATAATCCTTTTAAGATTAAAGTCCACAGATCTCACCATCACTCCTCTGCTCAAAACTATTCAGTGTCTCCTGTCTCATTCAAAGTCAAAGCCAAATACTTGCAATGGCCCACAAGAACCTATATGGTCTGCTTCCATGCCCCCACCCCGCCCTCCCACCTTCCTGGATTATCTACTGGGAATTAAAAGGCAAGATATTTGTGACCTAGTGTTTGAGGTGCTGTGAACCTTGTAATTGTAATTAAGCAAGCACAGGGTCCTGAGGAAGGACGTACACAGATGCTGAACTGGGGTCTCGGTTTGGCTGGGTCCCAAAGGTAAAGTTTCACTAAGAAATCAAGAGCTAAAGGGTGAGTGGGAGCTGGCTAGAAAAATCTATGTTCCAGGCACACAGAGCAAACTTACTTCAAGAATGGTGTGTTTTTGCTTTTATTTATTATTTTTTATTATTATTTTTTAACAGAAATGGATGAGAGCCAGGGAATATTAAATATAAACATGGAGAGGTAAGCAAGGGTCAGCTCATGGGTTTGTGTTAATCCTAAAGGCTGTGGGATGATTAATGAAGACTTTAAGCAGGAGAACAATCAGACTCGTTTCAGAAAGCAAATTGCAACAGTAGTGTGCAAAATGGATCAGAAGAGATTCAGACTAGAAACAGTAAGGCCAGTAGGAAGATGGACAGCATAAACCAGGCAGTGAGGAGAAAAAGGCTGAAATGAACCTGAGATCTACCTGTAGGTAATCAGGAGTGGAGAGACAGGTGATAAAGACGACATTTTGATTTGTGGAATAAAAGGCTAAGTAAAAGGTGGCACCATCAATCAAGATGTGATCATTTGAGTAAAGAAACAGCTTTTCAAGGGGAGACCATGAGCTCCGTTTCAGCCATACTGAGCTTCAGTAACTAAGTGGAGATGTTCATCCAGTCAAAAGCTGGATATATTGGTGGAGAGTCTGGTAGGAAGAACTGGGCTAGAGACACAGATTTCAGGTAAATCAGCAGCATCTACCTGCAAACTGAAGCCAGGGGATGCATGAGACCGCTTGGGAGGGTGAGCAGAGGGAAGAAGAGGGTCAAGGATAGAAGCTTAGGAAGCACAAATATTTAAGAAGCACTCAAAGTAGACGGAGGACAAGTATTCAGAGTCGTAGAAGGAAATTCAGTCAAGTATGGTGTACTGAAAAGGAGAAAAAGAAGTCCAAAAAAGATTGTGATGTTTTAAATACTGCAGAGAGATCAAATAAAAGGATTGAACAGTGTCCCTGAGGGAGGCACTGGTCTAGGTAGGCTCAGTTTCAATGATGTGGAGTAGCCAAAGCCAGATGGTAAAGAACGCAGAGCAAATGGACACAGAATTAAAACTGCTTTTAACTCTTAATTAACTTGGCCAGGAAGAGAAGACAAGAATAGGAAAAGCAGATATGGTAAGGGAAGACTAAAGGGAAAATTTTAAAAATTGTTTTTAAAAGGGGGGTGGGGAGAGCTGATGGCACAAAATCCTCAGGAGGCCAAAAGCAACAGAATTCAGGGCGCATAGGTAGAAAAATTAGTTCGGAAAGAAAGAGGGTGAAATCTTCCAGAGATGGGAAAGGAGGAGGTAAGAAAGCAAGCAGGAGGAAGACAAGTTTGGGGCTGAGAGACTATTAAAGGCATTTTCCTGATAAGCCCATATTTTATCCAGAAAATAGGAGATGAGATTGTCTGCTGACAGTGAGGGGCAAGAGAACAGGGTAGGGGGCTTAACTGAAGACGGTTGTGAAAATCTAAAATAGCTGTTCATAGTGAAATAACAGCATGAAGACAGAACTTATGCAAAATTAATCCAGCCGCATTATGCAGGAAGAAATGGAGAGCAGAAAACCTGCAGTTAGAAAAGGCATCTTTTTTCTTTTTAACATCTTTATTGGAGTATAATTGCTTTACAGTGGTGTGTTAGTTTCTGCTTTATAACAAAGTGAATCAGCTATACGTACACATATATCCCCTCCCACCCTCCCCACCCCACCCCTCTAGGTGGTCACAAAGCACCAAGCTGATCTCCCTGTGCTATGCGGCTGCTTCCCACTAGCTATCTATTTTCCATTTGGTAGTATATATAAGTCCATGCCACTCTCTCACTTCGTCCCCTAGAAGGCTAATGAGTTAATATAGATCCGAGTTGTTGATTGCACGGAGCAGAACAATAGCAACAAGAGACATAGGAAAGGACTGATGAGGGAATTCTTTAACAATAAACAACTAAATCATCACCTAATCACTGAACTGCTTTCTCTCAAGACCCCAAGGGTCACCAAGGCAGGATCAAACATCCTTAATTTCAGCTCCTGGTGGGAACTAAAGCTATGGATGGCTGGTCCCTGGCTGGTTCCTGACTATTAGACTTCCCAGTCCAAAATGGTTGTACTCCTTCTTGAACAAAAACCAACTTACTGACCCATTAAACCTGAATGACCATGCCTGTTTAAAGCACATCTGGAACTACGTCCTGTATGAGCGATGATCAACTCTGATTTCAAGCTACACAGTTTGAAAGCCAGTTTTAAAAATCAGCATTATTAGGACATACAAATGGAAATGAGAAGCAGGTATGTGGTAAGTTGGGAGTAGGAATAAGCAATGAGAAATAAAAAGTTGATAATCATCAGCATAGAGAGGACAGGTGAAGCTATGAATTAACAAAATACTGAAGAGAAATCATTTACAGACAAAAAATAGCAGGATCAAGATGACTCTTAGGCAATATGAAGCCAAAGGGCTTAATTAAACCTTTTTTGTTTTAAGTATTATATCAAGGCAAGGTGTGGCACTTAGAGCGCTTGGCATCTCATCTCTGAAGTTCAATTCTAAAGACTGATGAACAATGTTTCTGCTATGTGTATGGCATCTTTTCTCTGAAGAAGTATACAACATAGGTAAATGTGTCTGAAAGCATTACTAAACTGCTTCCAATACTGATCTTCCCAAATTAACCACATGGAAAGAAACCACCTCAAATTCTTTATGTTATGGAAAGAAGCAAAGAGGTATGGCCAAGAATATGTAAACTGTAGAGAATCCAGGAAAACGGCACAGGTGCAGATGTGCTCAGAGGGACACACCAATGCAATCACCAGTAGTGTTTCTCTCTCAATGAAATTCCTGCCTGACTGCTGATCTGGGTGCGAGCTAATTTCCCCCAGGGTGAAAACTGCTGTTGAGAGGCAGAACTCTCTACCATCTGTTACTGAGAATTAGCATAATGACAGATTATCTAATCCCTTACATTTAACAGTTACAAGGGGTGCTCTTACAACACCAGTTTGGTCACATCCTCATTCATGTGGCCTATCCCCACCCCATAAAAATTGGTCCTCCCAGCCTGCTGGTGATGAATCTGGTCTGGATTTTACCCCCAATCTTGCCTAAGAGTCCAGGTGCTTTGCCATGAGAAGCTGTGCTAACCCATTTTATTCAGGAATGGGAATGCAGCTGTTATTCCAGATGCATCTGAAAAGAAAGAGAAACTGTCTCCAGGAGACCAGCGAAACTCCTCACGCCAGGCAGTGCCTTGCTTCATGACGAGACCAGGTTGAAAATTTCAACTGAGACAAGGCAAAGGTTAAGTCAGTGCTGATCTGGTGAATGTGACAGAAAGGAGAAAGACATAAGAAATCAAGAAATTAAGCGGAAATCAAGAAAGTAAAAGACGGCTGTTTTCCCGGTTCAAGTGTGCCAGATAGCGAGACTTAGGTAGCATTTAAAGAATGAGAATCGGACATCCGGAAGAACAAGGACACGCTTACAGGATCAAATAACCAGGAGCAGATGGATGGCTGCTTGGGGTGCCCAACGCAGGAAGAGAACTGTCCTCACCAGTGACCGGCAAAGCAACAGTTCAATTAGAAAGAAGTGAAAACACAAGAGATTGTATTGAAAACAGTTTTCAAATACAGCCATTTCCACATAATCTGAGTCTTGGTAAGGGTCAAGAGAAAACATTACAAGAAAATGTACTTGCATTTAATGTGATACCAGGTGTGCTTTTCTTTTTTTTTGGCGGGGGTGGACGGGTGTTTCTTCATCATAACTTTTTGGATATAAGCGAAATCAAATATTTATTTATAACATTTATTAATCTAGAAGTATTGTTTTGATTAAAACCCTACCCACTCTTTTTCTCCAACTATGCTCTGCATGAGGGTATTTAACACTAGAATGTACGTTATCGTTAGAGACAATTTTGAGATAGTTCTCTCTCATCCGTCTTAAACTTTTTAGACATGCTCTATGCCCTCAGAAATTCTTTCCTTAAGTCACAAGGATGCATCTTCATAATACTCAGGTGGCTGGGTTTAGTACTTGATCTAGAGGTATCTATTCATATCTCCACAGCTTCTAGAACAGGGGATGCAAACTCATTGCCTCTCTTTATAATTAAAGTTGCATTGGAACACAGCCACACCCAATTGTTTACATGTTGTCTGGCGGCCTTAGCATTACAAAGGTAGAGTTGAATAGTTCCAACACAGACCACATGGCTCTCAAAGCTGAAATACTAGTATCTAGTACTTTATAGAAAAAGTTTGCTTCTCCTGCCTTAGAGCACTGCTTTTTAAAGTGACCTTTAAGAGGTCAATGCCTGTGACACTCAGCTCTCACAATTAGGGGGTCATATTCACTGTAATAATTGCTTCACTCATGTTAAAAAAAAAAAAAAACCAAAAAATCCAACTGGCTCCTTTTTAATAATGCTGCCATGTGACCTTCATGCAGTTATAGCAGGCTAACTGATGTGCTCCAAATAAACTGAGGAAGCACTTTGTAATAATACAAGAGTCTCTGTGAAGATGCCAAGTATTAGGTGACATCCTTTCCCCTGAGAAGTAATTTTGCGGGGGGAGGAGAAAAGAACCTGGCATCTATTCATGGTACTAACAGTCTGGCCACAAGATTCCATCGTAAATAAACTAGCCCGTCTCTTCCAAAGAGCACTCACAATGCTTCCATTAAGAGTGAGGAAAGCAACCAACACGGGCACCTCTGCTTTCAACAGCAGCAGGAGGTAAGGAGAGAAGCGGCAGGGATCTGGACTTGCTGTGCAAGGTTACCTCACGAAGCTGTTGTAAGGAAAAGAAGTAAATAAATGATGATACTGAGATTGTGCCGGTACACAGTGAGCACTACACCTTTTGGTGTTCACCCTTGTTGCTGCTCCCATTAACACCGGCCTAGTTTGGTCACTCTTCCTGGACTCAGACATGTTGTTTATAAAATGAGGGAGGTGGACTAGCTCGTCTTGAACCCTAGACAGTCCTACAAAATTCTAGGACTTTACTAGAAGAAAAAAGGTTCAAAGGAAAGATGTTAAAGGTACGTGTACAAGGGAAGCATCTTTGAGGAAACAGCTGAAAAGGTGAGCCTCACTTCACAAGGCCAGAGACCTGTCCAGTAGATGAAGCCATCCATGCGGGCTCCTGCTTCGAACCTGGCTGTCCTGGGAGGAGGGCACCCTGGGCTGATGAAGTTGATGAGCTCCCCTCTTTGGAGGCAGCACATGGCCTGGGAGAGCGCCCACCCAGCTGCAGCCTCTGCATCACATGCGCCGCTGCAGCGGCAAGATTCATGGCTTCCGCAACAGGCCAGTGTTATCCAATATGCATGAAATCAAAGTTTTCATCATTTTCAATGGTCAACGGCCAATGGGTGTTAAATCCCAGAATACCAGGGTTAACAAAGGAGTCATTAAAAACCTAGCATTAAATCACTGCTGTAGCCAATGGCGAGAGTGATGTCTGTAATACATTACAAGGCTGATTAGAAAGAAACAAGTTCCAATTTAGAAATGAATTATCGGATTTTTTAAAAAACTGGTTGGATAGGTATCACAACAATTTTGTTATCACAGGGGAATGAGAGGGGGTGACATACAAGTTATGTCATGGGTGGTAAATTATCATCTAAAATCACAGGGAACAGAAATCAGAGGTGAATAACTTCCTAAAGACATAATGAGGGGGCTTCCCTGGTGGCGCAGTGGTTGAGAGTCCGCCTGCCGATGCAGGGGACATGGGTTCGTGCCCCGGTCCGGGAAGATCCCACATGCCGCGGAGCGGCTGGGCCCGTGAGCCATGGCCGCTGAGCCTGCGCGTCCGGAGCCTGTGCTCCGCAACGGGAAAGGCCACAACAGTGAGAGGCCCGCGTACCGCAAAAAAAAAAAAAAAAAAAAAAAAAAAAAAAGACATAACGAGGGAGAAGAGAATCCTGACACTCTGGCCAGATTTTACCTCCTGTCTTTTTAGTTTTTATGTGTGGGCGGGGCTGGGGGGAGTTCTGAGCTGCAAAGCCGTTATTATTATACTTTGTGCCCTAGAAACAAGTTTACTCTAGAGCAGTTTTAGAACAATCAGTCTGCTTACAGTCCCACTACCCCTGCCAGACTCTAAATAAACTCATTCTTCAGCTCATCCTTCTTGGAGCTGCCATAAAAAAATATACCTTCCAGAAAAAGATGACTCAGCTATTAAAATGGAAGGTAAACTGTGGAGAGGGCTGCATAGGGAGAGGAGGGGAAATGAGTGCTGACCCTAATGAACTGTCTTCTAATCTACAATGAACACTGTGTTAT
Source organism: Lagenorhynchus albirostris (assembly GCF_949774975.1). Lineage (NCBI taxonomy): Eukaryota > Metazoa > Chordata > Mammalia > Artiodactyla > Delphinidae > Lagenorhynchus > Lagenorhynchus albirostris. Next base: position 23,810,461 of record NC_083102.1, read on the forward strand.
TGCTGAACATAATCTAGCAATGTGAAAACAGTCTAATGGTCTAAAGATGAAAAACACAGAACGGGCACAAGTGGGCAAGGTATGACCTACCTATATGCTCCAATTTTCCTGAGTTTCCAGATGGGAAAAACAGCCTCCAGTGACTCCTATTTACTTTTTTATGGATCTATCCTGGGACAGTTCATTTACAATAAAAACACATGTCACCAAGGTCTACTCAAGCTCAGGCTGAAAGAATCCCTTTACAGGCAATGATTCTCAACCACACCCTCTCAAACACAAAGCTCAACAATGCAGAACAAGGTATGGAAAATAGTTCCAATTCAAACTATCCAATCCAAAATAGGAATACTTCTAGTTATTGACTATTCCTCCTCTGCCAACCAAACCCACTCTAAAAACAAGACTGACATCTCCCCCTGAAAACAAGTCTTGCAAGGTTCTCAAAGACCAGACTCAAACTTTTGTGTGTTATAATCAAGGGCAATATTCAAAATATTCAAATATTTAACATTATAGTACTGGCTAGTTTGTTATACATGTGAACACCAGCTGAACACAAGCCCTGCTTATAAATAGAAAGGTGTGAAGGAAAACAGCCAGGGTCATAAATGGGGTTAGACCTAGAAGAGCATCAACACAAAACAGCAAATCACTTGAGGATATTAGTCTGGATTAAAGGCTGCCAAATAATTATGCCTCGGTCACCTAAGTACACATTATTAATTTCAGATACATCAGTCTTATCTGATACATCTACAACTTATCTGAGAGTAGAGGAGTATGTTGGCTTTGGAAACTCCTGTTTCCTCTAGCCTTCCTTTCCTAGTGCTTGTTAATACTGGCAGCACATTAGAATCACCATTCAAAATACCCGTTCCAGGCCAATAATACCAGAATCTCTAGGGGGTAAAGATCAGTATTTTTAAAACAACAAATATCAGTACCTAGATTTAAAATATGGGGCACCATTATATTTTTAAGAGCCCCAAGTGGTTCTATAATGTAGTTTTGTGGAAAACTGCCTAGACAACTAATATAGGCTTCTTTTCAAGAATTCAAGGGGCCAAGAATGAAGAAATGCAACTTCAGGGCCCCAGAATCATACATGTGTCAAACAATCTAGCATTCCGCAAAGAACAAGAACCTAAGAATTGTGGGTAGGGAGCACACCAAACTTTGGAACCGGTTCAGGAACAGCAAATGCATTTCTATTGGCTCTATTTAGGTTGCAGGAAGATAAGCAATCGGCTGTGGGAGCCACCAGGGAGAAGATTCCTCATGTTTGTCTCCTCAGAACAGAGCTGCCAGTTGCAATGCTGCATTTTCTAGGCAGCTGTGATGACAAGAGGCCCCTCCAAAATGTTGGCACCACTTGGGGAGGGGGAGTTCTCTGCCTCTCAGGGGAATAAGGGACAAATAAGCGAACACGTGGCCATTATGACAAAACCAGGCCTACGTACCCAGTTTATTATTAGCCTGACATTAAACACCACTTAAAAACAAAACAAAACCACCCGCCCACACAAACACGCACCCAAGACAGAAAATTACATAATGGCATCTGGAATGATTGGCTCTGACAGTGCAAGGAGAACCAGCCAAATCATAGAGGCCCGGTAAAGACCAAAATGGAGACGGGGTAGCCCCGGAAAGCCTTTTTCAAATCCTCTATGGTTGGACTTCCCTGGTGGTGCAGTGGTTAAGAATCTGCCTGCCAACGCAGGGGACACGGGTTCGAGCCCTGGTCCTGGAAGATCCCACGTGCCGTGGAGCAACTAAGCCTCTGCACCACAACTACTGAGCCTGCGCTCTAGAGCCCGCGAGTCACAACTACTGAACCGTGTGCCACAACTACTGAAGCCCACGCGCCTAGAGCCCATGCTCCGCAGCAAGCGAAGCCACCGCAATGAGAAGCCCACGCACAGCCCCCGCTCGCTGCAACTAGAGAAAGCCCGCACACAGCAATGAACACCCAATGCAGCCAAAAATAAAATTAAAAATTAAAAAAAAAAGATGCATTAGAAAACGGTATTAAAAAAATCCTCTATGGTTTTTGCAGGTGCTGATATACATGAAAAATGCTTTGTCCTTGTTTAGAGGAAGGCATTCAAAATAATACTCTAGATTCTGGAAGGCCATCATTCTGCTCTGCAAAATACCAAGCCATTGTTACCTGAAAAAATAACTATCTTCTTCTACATAAGTTAAAAGAAAATTGTTTTGGCACAGGTTGCTTCTTAGGGTGGATGCTCAAAAGAAGTTCTCTCAGATGGGTCAGCAAGGAAAAACAGGCCCAGTAAGAATTCTACTAACTGCTCCGTTATGGTTTATGGTCCATAACCCAGCCAGCTGGCACCACGGAAACAGGCGAGTCGTGTTTTGTTTCCCAGAATTCATGAGCAACTGGACCAAGCCCAACGTCAGTATGGATAAGGTCTAGAATGTGGGAGCAGCTTTAGACTTCCACCGCATAAACAAAGTATACAACTGCAGCGGGTAAAAGCTCTAGAAGTGAGTCTCCACTTATAAAACAAAGTCAAAACAAAAATGTTTCCTGGTAGTCAACGTTTGCCTAAGAATTAGAAGACACAATGTTTTTTAACTGAACAATTTGCAGCTCTAGTAGAAGCAACAAATGAACCCAGCAATACAATAAGCGTTTTGCGATTTCCTATTCTCCCCTTCCCTTGGGGGGAACGGGGGGTTATTTTGGTTTCCAACTTTGAAATACAGTAAGCAACTACAGAGCCGCGGTGGTGAGCCCTCACTCAAATGGTCTGATCTCCCCATAGCCACAGCCTGTGCTAACCACAGCCTGTGCTAAGTGACAAACGAAGGAAAACAGTTTCAAAGCCAGGTTTCTGAGAAAGTGGTGACAAGAAAAAATGATTTACACAGGTGCTTCTTACTTTAGAGGAAAAGGTGATTTTGCAGTCAATGTCAAGATGATTTTGGTTTTGGGAGGAGGCGGGATAGAACTGCAATATAATTAATTCCCCTTGTTGCTGACCTGATACGTGATGGTCTATAAATCAGTTTTAACACAACAGAAGCTCACATTAAGGCAATAGTTTGTTGAATCACAGCTGTCATGTAAACAGATGTATCAGAAAGCCAAAAGGCTCCATGTAAAACCCACACTGGAAACCTGATAAAAGGCAGTCCCAAGTTTCCTTTGGCCCCTATGAAGCTCATGCCATTAAACATCTCTAAATTCTATGCTGCATGCTGAATTCCAAGGTCCAAATATCTGTTAAATCCCTCCATGTTCCACTTGCTGTGAACACAACGATGGCACAAAACTTCACAAAGGCATCACAGCAGAGAGGGTCAGTCTAAAAGATCCACAGAAAGGGAATTCCCTGGCGGTCTAGTGGTTAGGACTCTGCACTTTCACTGCCATGGGCCCAGGTTCAATCCCTGGTTGGGGAACTAAGGTCCCACGACGCGGCAAAGAAGAAAACAAAAAAATTCAGAGAATCTGACTTTCAATAAGACTTTTAAGGTAGGGGCAGAGAATAGCAGCATTTCCTAAAACACTTAAGTCAGTAGCCCTCTGCCTTTTAAACACCTAATATATACAGGTAGGAAGTAAATAGGTAGCTAAATATGTATACACAACAAGTATACCCAGGGAGACTGCTTGCTAGCACACCTCTTGGTTTGAAAGATACTATTCAATAAATTGCTTTTACTAAGGAATAAATATTGTCCCTACTCAATGGTCAATGTGTGTTAAACTCCTTGAAACATTAAAAATTACTCATGAATATCTAACTTCTTTTATGGGAGTACTTATCAGTCATTACTGTCTTAGGTGAACAGAGTATACCTTCGATGCTTAGAGGAAAAATGATGTGATTCGGTGGCAAGTGAAAAAATGAGAAAAGAGAAATCCAAAACTAAAGTGTCTGCCATGGAACAATAAGAACTGACTAGTACAACAACATCTAACCATAATCCCATGGGGTGATTTGTTGTTTAACCTTTGAGCAGGTACTACATACTAGGCATTTTCTACATCTTATTCAAGCTCATCTGTGAGGTAGCAATGTTATCAGTAGATGGGCTTGGGGGGGGGGGACTGTGAAGAATAAGAGGGTGGAATATAAAAACATTCAAGAAGAATCCTTAAAAAAGGAAAAAGTTGAGTGAAAAGAAATGGCCAGAGATGTAGGAGAGGTGACAAAGGACAAAAGAGACCCCTAGGTCTGAAATTAGGCCAATGACCAATTTAGAGGCCAGGCTTAGGACTCATTTAACTACTTGACTATTATGGCTTAGTCACTGTGCTAGACATTTTAAATGCATCCTCACGACAGCCCTCGGAGTGTAGTATTATCGTATCGAACTCACATAATAAAAAAACTAAGGCCCAAGATTGCACAGCTATCAAGGCATAGAGCCGAGGTTTAATCTCAAGTGTGCTTACCTCCAAAGCCTACTTGAAGAAAATATCCACAGAATCTTCAGATCCAACAATAACTAGTCTTCATCTCAACATTATGACAAATGGTCAAAGTTTTCCTGTTTGTAAATTAAATTCTTAAAAAATAACCAGCACTCAAAAGGCATACCCTTCAAACAACGGTTATGTTAGCATGATTACATAATGGCTGATTCCCCCTATTTTCTAAACTTTTGAAAATGATACTACAATTTTTATCACTTTAAAATATCACTCAATATGAACTGGAGCAAATCCCTGTGAAGCAGCATCACCACTGGGAGACAGAAAAATCTATAAAACTCCATTCCTGCTTCCCTTACCACTGTGTACTGTGCTGGCCACAGGAACTGTAAAGAGAAAGGGGCTGAGATATGGCATTAAAAGACACAATTTGTGCTTACTGGTAATCATGTCAAATGTCCCCTCTCCTTATCACATCAATTGCACTCTCCAAAGGAAGAAATAAAGAATGCTTGAGGGAGGTCAGAATGGCAGACTGAGAACTTATGTCCACATGACATTCTTTACAAGGTCCCACTGAAAGGACAGAAAAGACAGATATGCACAAGAATAAAGCCCTAATAGCGCTGGAAAATAAGAAAGTGTGTTAACAGCATATCAGAAAGTTTGCACAAATCCTGAAAGACAGAAAATAGATCGGATCAGATGGGTGGCAAATCAGGGGCGCCTCAAGGGCCTTTATTGACACAAACAAAGCACACGGTGAGTAGGCTTTGGGAACATCATCTGAGCAATTAATCAGGAACAGCCTTCAGAAGAGCAGGGCCGGCCAGCCAGCCTCTTCCCCATCCATCCCTGTGATGCCCACAGAGCTGCTAGGAGCAGAGAGTTTTGACCCCTGGTAAAAGAAAAGCCCTAACCAGCAAGCACAGGCATTTCTTCCAGCACGTACTTGTTTGTGTGATCCCAAGCAGTTCACATCCCACAAAACCACCAAAACCCCAAAACAAACAGGGTTATACTCAGTCGTCTTAAACCCTATGGAACTTTCTAGCCTAAGCACCAGCAAAAACGACCCTAATAAAAATGGTGCACAATGAGAAATCTCTAGGGTTCGAGTAGCCTTGAACTCTGGGGCTCTGATTCTTTCTCTTCCATCTAGAGAAGGGACTACAGGGCTTTGTTTTCAATAGAGACCATTTAAAAAAATTTTTTTTTAATTGAAGTATAGTTTATTTACAATGTTGTGCCATCAACAGAGACCATTTTAATCAAAACAGTCTGATGCATAGTGTAGTCTTCTTCATTAATCCACTGTTTTCATTCTGGAAAAAGTGTCTTCATAGCTTTTGTGACCTCACTGACAGGCTGCTACCGGGCTTAACGTAGCAAAAAGCATAAAGGTTCTTGAAGTCACTAATGTAGTCATGACTTACGTGAAAGGAAATTCCTACTATAGACTCCTCCACTTTACACTTAGATTTTTCTTATTTAAGTCTTTATACCTTGCTAAAGTTCTCCCTTTAAATGTAAGAAAGTTTATCCCTTACTGTTTTCAATACTTCAATGTATTTGGGAACATCACTTATAAACCAATACGACTTCTACTTTATATCAATGTGTTTCCCCAAATTACCGATGTCACACGAGATAATTCACTTCAAAAAACACACATGTTATAATAGAACAGAGGGCAGGTGATTTTGGTAGATGGATTTTGTGGCCTGAAAGTTAAGCAGAGGCACCGTGTTTGGAGAGAGTAGGCCGAACACATCACAGACCCACCCCACCCCTGGTCGCCCCTCATAGGCCATCCCAGGGAAATGCACTAAGGCTCTCTACCAGGTGATGAAAGCCCCCCACGCCTTGACAGTTTTAGTGGGGCCTGAAATTTGCCTGCTTCCTCTATGTTCCAGGTCCACTTTCAGGCACCATATAAGGAAGGCTGCATCTGATCATTCCTGCTCCCTTATGACTTTTTTATGACAGATGTCTTGGAGAAGCAGACACAGAAAACTGCAGAGGAACAACCATGCCAACTCCAGCCTGGTCCTTTCTTTATAAATATAGGTCAAGCTTCACAAAATGCTTGAGGACTTATGAAAGAAAAAGAACAAAGTAAAGAGCATTTAGTCATGGGGGAAAGCTGGAAGAAGTGCTTAATTTTTAAATAAGATTCTCAGAGATAGAGAAAATATTATATTCATAGACTAAGAAGAGGATGCTATTAAAATAGAGCACTTAAAGAACAGAAAATTTAAATATGAGTGCTGACATTAAAAAGTAAAATGGGTTTGATTAATAGACTAGCATGTAAATTTCATGGGAGCACAAATCATTTCTATTTTAGAACTGCCATATATTCCTGGTGCCTAACCCAGTGCTTAGTACACACCAGGCACTCTCTAAAGACTGGGTATATGAAATAACAAGTAAGTACATGAATAAGTGAGATGAATGAATCAGAGACGGTATGAATGTAAATGAGTCAATATACATGGCTGGCTGGCTAAGCAAGTGGGAAAACAATGAAGACATCTCCTTGAATGTAGGACAAAAATGCAGAGGTGGTCTTAAAAATTTGGAAGAAAAGTTAGATATATGAAGATACAATATTACAAAAGAAAAAGAAAATGATTCAAGAAGTGACAACAAAAAAATCTCTTTAGTGTTCAGTGTTGAAAAGACAATCGAGTATGAAGCAAAAAGGACATCGAAATATTTTGATAAAGTTCCAGAAAACCAACAATTAATGGTAAATTGTAAAAACTCATCCAGAGCCATAAAAAAAAATGTTACATTTAAAGAAACAGAAATTGGATTTCTCATAAACGTTGTTGAAGCAATAGAACAGTGTCTTCAAAGTTTTCAAGAAAATAATTTTGAAGCCATAATTTTATAATGACACTAATAATCAAGAACATAAGCAAAAAAATTTAGACATTTTCAGAAATTTAGAAACTTTACCACTCAACACATGAGAAAAATCAAGGTTCTTCAACAAATGAGAGGAAAATCCACAAAAAGAATGACTTGAGATATAGTGGCAACTGTATATGAAGAAGTGTAAAAAGGAAGAAGGGATATAGACACACACAATTAACTCAACAGTTCTCTGGACATTTAATGACATGGATTTCTTTTATGGTAGGTCTAATCACACTATCATGTTTTTTGGTCCAACAGGAACACTTACACAATTATAACTGCTAGGGGATGCGGGATAGGTTTAAATATTTAGGAACATCTTGCAAGCAAAGGTTAGAAGACAATGACATTGACAGAGGAGAAAATGAATAAATGCTATAAATCTTGATAAAAGCAAAAAAACTTTTTTAAAAGAATAAGAAAAAAGTGTAAGCATTCTAATTTCCTAATCTTTCGAGTGGGCAGTACATAGACACTATATAAAGTTAATCAGAAACAGTAACTGAACATTATAAAGTTTACCATTGGTGAAACAAAAATAATGTAAGAAAACTAGGGGCTAAAGGGTAGAAATAATAGTGCAAACACTAAAAAACGAAGAGATACTGTTTAAAGCTAAAAATTTTAAAAATTAGTAGTGTTAATTTATAGGGTTATAAGGATAACCAACCCAAAAAGTGAGAAGCAGTCTCTGTTAGAAGTTAGCATCGGGTCCTCTGCCCGGTGAGGCAGGAGTAAGGTAAGCAAGTCTTTAGGTCCCTAAGAGAACATGGAGCAGGATGGGAACCACGGTGAACTGTCAGGACTCACAAAGCTTCACCAACACTGAACGACCCAAGAATGGTAATGTGAAGAGGAAAAGGACAAATGGCTTCAGTGGGTAGTCGCTTGAGCATTTCATTTTGTCTACTGACAGGTTAAGTTACTGACTCATCTAAAAATAAAGATGTAAAAGGGATTATCTCTTATTTTTATTTTAACTTGTTTGAGTGGTAGATTCTCTAAAAGTCCCAGGCAAAATCTGAATAGAAAAGAGCCTTTTAAGGTACTGTTTATATAAAGTCACTTGTGTTTCTTAAAGCCAAAATTTCCATAAGCAAGGTTCTGGGGGCAGCAAAGCCAGTGAATACCCTTAAGGACTCTTGACATCTCAGCGACCAGAGTCGAGAAAGTTCCTGAGAATGAAGTGCAGCCGGGAGAGCCTCCGCACAGGGAAATGCTTAAGACTTTGTTCACGGCTATATTCCCAGTGCCTGGCGCACAGCAGGTGCTCAACAAATATGTGTTGAAGAAACAAACAGATAAATCTATTGTTCTTAGCAGACAAATATAGAAGGAGCAGCTGGTCTCCTGTCTGGGCCCAGTCCCTCACCAAGTTACTTTGAGGGCTCACAGAAATCGGAATAGATAGCATTTCTACTTTTTCCAAACAGGGCCTTTAACTTAAGATGATTTTGAACACACTTATCCATATCTCTAAACATTCCAGAATGTTCCTCCCTTAGGATGAGTTCCCCTTATTTGGAGAAAAGCCTCACTTTCTCCCAGGCTCTCCCTGGTATACTTTGTGAAATTGATAAGGGGGCCTTCCTGAAGATCAGCTCAGTATACACTGTCACCCAATACTTGACATTCTACTCAATTGATACTGAGAAAAAAAAAAAATAGAGAAAAGTGAAAGAAAGAACACACATTGCTCAGTAAAGGATTCTGCTGATTTGTAAGAGCCAAGTGCTCCATTATGAAAAGCTTAATTGAACTTCCATATATAGTGATGAGGGTAATACAATAATTTGAAAGCATCAGGGCTGTACAAAGAAAAAAAGACTCAGCCGCATGAGATTCCCACATATAGACAGCCACAAGATGTTCAAGACCTAACTGAAACTAAGCAGTGTTCCCACCTGAACCCTTTGCCACAACCAAGTTCCTTCTTATGGTGCTGTATGGGGCCATTCTCTTAAAATGGTCACTGTGCTAAAGCTAGCAGGAGATAGGTGCAGTTATTTAACCATTCTTTCCAAAGTATTCTACGCTAAATGCCACAGATGCTTCCAATGTCTTCAGGATGGTGGACAGGCATAAATAATTCTACTACTCAACACAGCAACCTGTGAGGTTGAGAAAACAACCTACGGTGCTCTTTTTAGAGGTGAAGGTTGGTTAGGAGTTTATGATTTAGGTGTTTGGGGGTGAGGGGAGAGGAGGAATGTTTCTTCTGATGTCTTCTTTTCCCTTAAAAGCAGGAAAAGGTTGGAGGGGGAAACCCACTAAGGTAGATGAAGTGTAAACAACAAATCTGTGCAGAAAAGTGGTGGCTACAACCCAGAGTTTACCTCCTGGCTGAGCCACTGACATTAATACTATGTCAGGTACTGAAAGAGTACCTCTTCAGAATACTGTGGGCCACTTGGTGAGTAAGAACACTAGGACAGAAAATGGGGTTCAGGAGGCCGCGTTCTTCCTATGTTTAGCTTGGAATTCAGACATTAGTGTGTTTTAAGATTTGACCTGACAGCAAAAGCCTTACAGCTACAGAACTCAAGCCAGAAAAGCTAGGGATGGTATGACACTGCTTCCTACTATGGCTGAGAAAAACTGAACTAGGATTAGAAAAGAATTCTTCTCGAAGAAGGAGAATACCTTAACCTCATGCTCAGTCACTAACAGAAGAGCTGAGGAAGTACGCCTGCAAACTAGAACCAATGAAAATGAAAAAAGGAAAAGAAGTCTGATTCTAGGACTTCCTTGGCAGTCCAGTGGTTAAGACTTTGCCTTCCAATGCAGGGGGTGCGGGTTCGATCCCTGGTCCGCAAGCTAAGATCCCACATGCCTCGCAGCCAAAAAACCCAAAAAAAACGTAAAACAGAAGCAATATTGTAACAAATTCAATAAAGACTAAAAATGGCCCGCATCAAAAAAAAAAAAAAAGAAGTCTGATTCCTTGTAAGTGTAATAGTCTGATTTATATAAAAATAATAAAGACAGGGCTTCCCTGGTGGCGCAGTGGTTGGGAGTCCGCCTCCCGATGCAGGGTACACGGGTTCGTACCCCGGTCTGGGAAGATCCCACATGCCGCGGAGCGGCTAGGCCCGTGAGCCATGGCCGCTGAGCCTGCGCGTCCAGAGCCTGTGCTCCGCAACAGGAGAGGCCACAACAGTGAGAGGCCCGCGTACAGCAAAAAAATAAATAAATAAATAAAGACCAACTATCTATGAAGAAGCCAGAGAGCCGCAAAGGAAGCTCATAAAGATGGCATTGCTCCTGCTAGATGATAACCATTACAACAAAGAGTAGCTAAGATGCTCCAAGCCCAAGAGATCTGCCACAACATCTCTGGTAGTAAGGACCCCACACAGGCATCAAGGTGGACAGCAGTGGCTTTACATGAATGTGGCCGGGAGCAGAGATTAAAACAATGTTTCAAAAATCACAGTTACAAAACTCCAATCACCTCTCAAAAAACTGACCTTGTGCAGAAATGAGGCATTTCCCAACTGTTCCTATTGCACAGTTTCATCTCTGTGCCATCTTTCACTTTTCCAAAATGGGCCATGTCTATTGTTTCCTATTATTGTGAAATACTTCACATAATGAGAAGGGGGCAAAACCTTAAATGACACTATCTACTGGATATGTGACAATTTTCCAGGGATGGGGGACGGGGTGGTGGTAATTATGAGCGTACACGTGTGAGGCTTGACCCCAAGTCATATTTTTAGGTGGCCCTTTATAAATGTGAACAAAATTTTTTAACACTTTTCTTTGAAAATGTGATATGCAGAAAAGACATGGGCAATCAGTTAACAGGTAATATGGGTTTGCCAAACTGCAGCTCAAAAGTAATTGGGGGGCTTCCCTGGTGGCACAGTGGTTGAGAGTCTGCCTGCCGATGCAGGGGACACGGGTTCGTGCCCCGGTCCGGGAAGATCCCACATGCCACAGAGCGGCTGGGCCTGTGAGACATGGCGGCTGAGCCTGCGCATCAGGAGCCTGTGCTCCGCAACGGGAGAGGCCACAACAGTGAGAGGCCCGCGTACCGCAAAAAAAAAAAAAAAAAAGTAATTGGGAAGTCCAGCACAAGTAAAGGTCACCCCACAAAACTTGCTCCCCAGGAAGGCTCTGGCAATAACGGAAGAATGAGATTTTAATCACTGAAGCTAATTACATAGAAGACTAAATCACAAGAAGAGTTATATGTGTCTTAAATACAATACAAAGTAATTAACAGGAAGCGCCATCTTGACAGCTTCCTGTAACAATCCAGGCCTAAAAGGATCAGCTAATTCCCAACCTGGGAGCCAGAGAATGAGAAACAACTCAAAGTTTGATCTTTTTATTTAAACTGTTTTGATTAACAGGTAACAACTCTTGCCAACTCCATAGTGAAGTTAATCAAGAAAAAAATTTTAATCTATTAGAGGAATGATGAACCTCGTTTTCATTGATTCCCCAGAGGGCAAGAGAGGGGGAGTTGAAGACGGTTCCACCAGAGAGGCCTCCCAAAGACCATGTGACTCGACGCAGACCCATACAGCAAGAGAAAACAACAGGAGGATGAGATGGAACCCTGTGGAGGATAGGGATAATTCACACACTTTGGCATGTGAAATACACTGAAAAATCTGCTTTGAAATAATCCTGAAAGAGGCCATCTCATCTGTCTCTTCCTTCTCTTTCCCCTGGAATGAGTAGTTTGAGAAAAGCTATTCGAGAATCGATCTCTTTTTATTTTTTTTTGCGGTACGCGGGCCTCTCACTGTTGTGGCCTCTCCCGTGTGGAGCACAGGCTCCGACGCGCAGGCTCAGCGGCCATGGCTCACGGGCCCAGCCGCTCCGTGGCATGTGGGATCTTCCCGGGCCGGGGCACGAACCCGTGTCCCCTGCGTGGGCAGGCGAACTCTCAACCATTGCGCCACCAGTGAAGCCCCAGACATAGTTTAGATTGGGTCGTTTAGACACAGTTTAGATAAGATCATTAATTCTGCAGCATCTCTACAAGCTGAACAAAGCCTAAGACCTCTCACGAGAGAGGCAATGAATTACTAGAGGAGCTCTCCTAGCAACCTTTCCTTAACTGACCCACATGTTCTACGATCTCCCCAAAACCCAGAGGCTGATACCAGTTAGTGACTGAGGACCACTCTAACACACCTGTGCACTTCTATCCCAATCTGTTTCTGTCCCCAGATTTATACTGGTCATTTTTATTATGTACTTCACTAAGTTTTATATCAATAATTGAAATATGAGTACCAAAAGAAAGTGTCTTTATGAAACATTGTTTTAAAAGGTTTAATAAGAGGAATGGCTTTTAAATGGCTGCAACATGTGCAAAAATCAGAGCAGGAAAACTATAACAGATGAGGGGGATGTAAATCACAAAGATCTAGGATTCCATAATTAGTGTTTTCAAGTCATCATTCCATAGAGAAAGTTATGCAACTCACAGTGGGTCCTTGCTGCCCATATATCAAAGATTTGGAGATATAAATACCTTTTTGTGTTTAAAATGGAATTAAGGGGTTTCCCTGGTGGCGCAGTGGTTGAGAGTCCGCCTGCCGATGCAGGGGATGCGGGTTCGTGCCGCGGTCCTAGAGGATCCCACATGCCGTGGAGCGGCTGGGCCCGTGAGCCATGGCCACTGAGCCTGCGCATCCGGAGCCTGTGCTCCGCAACGGGAGAGGCCACAACGGTGAGTGGCCCGCGTACCGCAAAAAAAATAAAAATAAAAAAATGGAACTAAAACATTTGGGATTAAAAAAATTAAATCCCCTGCTCTAGCCAATGTTTCTGAATAACCATTAAAAGCAGATAGAAGGATTTCGGTATAATTCTAAATATAAGCTGAGTATTTTGGACATTATTATTAATACCTCAACTCTCCTACAGTATTATTTGGAATGATTTAAGTAGAGAAGATTCAAGAAAAAATGAAAACAAAATCAAGGCCATGGGAAAACAAAGAGAAGCCATGAGGAAGACTTGAACATCAGAAGCATGCTACCAGGAAGACTTTCTAGAGATGCCCTATCTTTGGCACTGACCTTCCAATAACCAAATAAACAAGGAAAACTATCAGATACAAGGTTTTTTTTTTGATATTTATCAGATTAAAATAAACCTGTAGCTCAGAAGAAACAGCTGTCCCAGGTAATGAAACATCTAAGTACTCCCAGTTTTATTTCATAAAGGGACACTGTGCGATACAGTAAACAATCACTCACAGGTTTATCGAACTCCTACCAACTGCTGAATACTGAGACTACAGCAGAGAATAAGCAAGACAAAAATCCCTATCTTCAGGGAGCTTACTATCTGGTGAAGTTTGGTCTCAAAAATATTAGTACATCCCCACATTTCTCCCAGTTACCGCCCAGCAGTTTACACATAAAGTCTAGTTTAGTAGAAACAAATCTATGAGGAAACTCAACGCACCCACGGTACCCTGCCAAGCCGGTCTAATCCGAGGTAAATACCTTGGTAAATAATGCAAAAGTAATTACTTACGATCTAATTACAAGAACTGGGAGATAGAAAGGTCCATGTTAACGCCCCATAGAACATTTCCAGAATATCTAATTTTAAGCAGTGTAAATTTATTTTGAAAATATACTTCAATGGTAACCAAATGAAAAAAAGAAAGAATTATCTCTAATGGGTCATTAGAAAAACGCAAATAGAAGCCAAAATAGAAGCCAAAAATAAAAAGATGTGCATTTTGACAGCAGTGGTGTTGTTTTAACCAGTAAGTAGATAGAAGGAGCAGTTATCGGAGAGGACTCCTTGTATGTGGCAGCGTAAATCTTAATCTAGGGGAAAACTAACTTTCCAGCTTTCCACAGGAGGAAGGCATGCATCAAGCTCCTAAGAATTGGTGACAAATTGGTAATAATTGTTGTTGCAAGTCATACAGATGGAAGAATGAGCAAAATATTTCTTAGTTTCCCCCATTCCAAAAATATTATCTAATTTCTCAAGAACCTGCTTCTAAAAATAACCTGATGCCTGTGATGATATTAAGGTAATGATATCAAAAGCCTATATTCAGTTCCTCTCGGCAAAAGTGAAGTCTCCGATTGCTGCGTGAACATTAACAACATTAATACCTATAGGAGCCGCAACAGTAGCTAAAAATACCTGTTTCCAAAAGTGACAACACGAATGGGGGCAGGGGGAGCGGGGCGACGGATGGGAGAAGCTTCTGTTTGGCAGGAGAGCTTCTGGAAAGTAAGTTAGCCACCAGATCCTCTTTCTTTCAGGGGCATGCTATAGCTTACAGAGAGGTGTTTCTCCCAATGGGCTTCACTGTACTTTCAACAAAACAATCCTTGTTTTGATGAGAAGCCTATCCTTTTCTTCCCCTCCACCATGCCCTCTTTTAAAAGAAAAGAAAAATACCAGTTTGGTAACAAACACCATTTAAGATTGTGAAATAGAGAAGGAGACAATTAGCATGCTGGTGTCTTTTACACAGGGTAAGAATTGCTCCTGGGGACTGACTGATTGTTTTAGTATTTATTGTGGAAGCACGGCCCAGCAGGCCTCCTACTGCCCCCATCAGATAGCTCCTTGGAAGGCTGTTCCTCAACGGAGCTCCCAAAAGACTTTGGAATGTAACCAGGGTAAGGCCAGCGGAGTAGAAGAGGGAGACCCTGTCATCTACTGATTACATACATCTATACAAAGAAAAGGTCCAATTAACCTCTCTTCTCTTTCTGGCCTACAATTAAACTAATATGCAGAGAATCTTTCTAATTTTGCACAGTACCTAAGGGCCCGACTGACACTCAATAAACGGCATTATTAATAGTAATAATGAGTGCTACATAGTGCCAAGCACACAGAGCCCAATAAGTCTTAAATAATGACAATAATGAAAGTATATGATTAACTAATGAGCGATTATGCAGTACTTTGCAAACCAAGTGCTACACAGGCACATAACAATTATAAGCCACTGAGTTAAGAGTAACAGAAAGCAAATCAGGACAAAGGGAGGAGAGACTTGAATGAGGAGAGAACTCTCAGCTATGGCTGAGTTGCTACCAGCCAGAACACTCACATTCCTCCAATGGTGACAGTGGCACAGGTACGCTCTGAAAAGGCAGGCACCGTCTCTGTGGCTGGGCTGGCCGGTCTAATGTAGTCCACAGTCACGTTGACCTGAAAATAAAGAATCAAGGTAGACCACTGTAAAGTAATTACACTCCAATAAAGATGTTAAAAAAAAAAGCATCAAGGTAGTTAAGGCTGAGAATTTGCAACACAGCTCACTAGCAGCCCCCTGTGCCCGCACAACTGTGAAAGCTGGCCTCACTCACAGTATGACTCTGTGGGTCTAAGATTTTAAAAAACAACCGAAAGAGAGCTGAACCACACATGGGGAGAAAATATCTGCAAAAAGCCATCTCTAATAGAGGACTGTAATCCAAAATATAGGAAGAACTCTTAAATCCCGACCATAAGAAAACGAAAAACCCAATTTTAAAGTGGGCAAAAGACCTGGATATCTTACCAAGGAAGACATACAGATGACAAGCATATGGAAAAGATGTTCCACACGTGTCACTGGGGAAATGCAAACTGAAACAACTATGAGCTACCACGACGCATCTATTAGAATAGCCAAAATCCAAAACACTGACCACAGATGCAGGTGAGGATAGGGAACAAAAGGAATTCTCGTTCAGTTACTGGGAATACAACACAGTACAGCCACTCTGAGAGATGGTTTTGGATAGAACAAACTTTTACCATACATCCCGACAGTAAAAAACTTGAGTCCACACAAAAATCTGTATGTGGATGTTTTTGGCAGCTTTATATATAGATGCCAAAACTTGGAAGCAACCAAAGTGCTCTTCAGTAAGTGAGTGAATAAACTGTGGTTCATGAACACAACTGCATATTATTCAGCCCTTAAAAAGAAATGAGCTGTCGAGCCACGAAAAGACATGGGGGAATCTGAAATACATATTACTAAGAGAAAGAAGCCAATCGAAAAGCTATATATTGTATGATTCCAACTGTGACGTTCTGGAAAAGGCAAAAATACGAAGACAGTAAAAAGATCACTGCCAGGGGTTAGCAGGACGAGACAGGATGAACAGCTGTGAGGGCAGGATTTTGACAGCAGTGAAACTATTCTGTATAGAAGTACAATGATGGATACATGTCATTACACATTTGTCAAAATCCATACAATGTAGAACACCCAGAGTGAACCCTAGTGAACTATGGACTCCGGATGATGCCGTGTCCATGTAGGCTCACCAATTATAATAAATGTACCACGCTGGAGTGGGATTGTTGATGGCAGAGGAGGAAGTACGTGGGGGGCAGGGGGGAGAGATACAGGAATTCTCTGTACTTTCTGTTCAATTTTGCTTTGAGCCTAAAAGATGCTGTGAACCTAAAGGATGACTGATATCAAGAGAGAAGGAAAAATGGCTGAACCTTTAAGGCCTTACATAAATTATACTCCACAGAGAAGAGATCTGGAACATTCCTGGAGGACTCCTAGACATTATGGTAAAGCAGTTCTCTAACCTTTTCAGACTCCTTTGAAAATCTGCTCAAAAATATGAATGAATGCCTCTACAGAAAAACTGCTTGTCGTTTCAGCCCGCCATAAGTTCTCAAGGCCTGTGTTAAGAACTGTCAAGAAGAACAAACAAGATGGCAGTCACAGAGATTCTTGGGGCTGGTTTCACAATATGTGAATCAAAATGATGCAGCTAACTACACCCGATACCAACAGAGTTGGAGTTAGGAAATTGGGGGTGGGGGGGTGGGGGATGGACTGGACCGGAAGAACCTTTAATGCTAGGTTAATCCTAGTATATACTAAACATATGGATATGGACACACTGAGCGATGCTTTTTCTTTACAAAACCTTTCAAGAGGACGTGTGTGTGTCAAAAGAAAGTTGTAAAAATAAATAAATAAATAAATAAAAGTGGTATGTGGTATCCCTTAGCAAACACACAGGGTCTGTATTATAGCATTAAGGCAAATGCTTGGCTTTGGTCATGGCCGAGGTTACATACCTGTTACGTACCTGTACTGAGGAGTCAAGCACCCTGAAGCCAACCCCATGATCTGAAAGTCCAGAATTCCCTTTCCTAACTACGACTTTAGTTCCCACCGGTCAGCTTAGAGACGGCACGTTGTACAAGCATCAAGTTCAGCCACACTGCTGGTGAGCAGCATCAAAATCCTTTCAAACTGCCTGTTGCTCCAAAAACCATTTTATAAATGAATATGGAAATTTCCAGAAGGACAGCTGCCTCCAAATTCTGTCAGATCACTCACTTGAATGCTCCATCTAATCATGTTTTAAAAGCAACAAGGAGCCACATCAGCGAGAAAAGCCAATTATGGGCTGAAAGTAAGGTAAATCTTTCTCATGAGAAGTACTATCATCATACAACAACACAGAAAGAAGAAAATATAAAGAGGACTCCTTAGGTCAGATGTCTACACTGACACTACTGCTCAGCCTTATCATCTTGCTAAAGCTAAGGAGATGGATAAATGTGAGGAATGTGAACAGCCCAGGAGCGGGGGTAGGGCTGAAAAACTAGTACCTCCAACAAAGAGGTTTTCATAGTTTCCCTGTAGGCATCTGGCCAGAGTTATTACAGGCCAAAGACAGGGCAAGGAATGGGAGGTCTACACACACAGAAGCAACGCTGACTCAAATCCCTGGGAAGGAAGGAGTCCTCTGCATGTTGTCTGTATTGACCCACCCTGGAACTCTCCTCTGGCAAGCCCTGATAACTAACCTACGGAAGCAGAAGAGGGCCGGGAAAGCACGTAGACACCTGTTGAAGTTCTGGCAAAAATCACACAGGAAATCAGTGTTGTACAGGAGCTAAACCTCAAGGGCGCCCGTACCATAGGATGTGAAGTAACTCAGGGCCAAGTTTAAAAAGGGCACAGACACAGGGTATGGTCCAATTTGGGGCATTTGGGGGGCAGGTCAAAAATTTGTGGAGATGTTCACCTGTTTTTGTGTTTTCACCCAATCCATCTAGTAACAAACTCAAGCCCTCAATTCCACTACCAGGGAGAAAAATTCATCCCTGCTTAAAAATAAACTCAGTGAATCTCAAGATTACCTTGCACCTGCCAATGACAAGCCTCCTCCTCAGCAGACAGGAGTGGGACAGCAGCTCATCAGCGCAAGTACATGGCGCAGAGTAACATTAGCTCTCTACCCAGAGAGCAGCTATTCATCTAGGAAGGCCACTTGAGTAGCGCTGGTGGTGGTGGTGATGGGGGTAATGGTAATAAACAAAAATGAACCCTTAGCATCTCATCTTCCAGGCCAAAAGGTATGCTATCCCCAAGCTGTCTTTAAAGAAAATCAATGGGAAGACCCCCCTCCCAAAAATCTTTCATCTTCAATAACCAAAAGAACCAGTAACTACATTCTACATTCACCTGCCAATTAGTTTTTTCCTCTATCTAGAGAAAGAACTGAAAGTCAAGAGATTAAAGAGCTCATTGGAGAGGTAACATTATTAAAGAAATTCTCAAATACAAATGAGGCCCTGAGAATAGTCCACAGCCAAGACACACACCTGCAGACAGCTATGACAAACCAGGAATTAGAGTCAATGTGTAATTGGCATTTATGTCCCCCTCCTGGGGATTCTGAGATCTGTTCTCCTGCCTTGGAGTTTTTCATCTCTAGATACGTATCCCTGACTTGTCAATCACTTTTGGGAAAGAGCAATTTCAATTAAAACTGCAAATCTTAGCAAAATCTTCATCTGAATAGTGGATAACCTGAATTTTGTGCTTGGGGGTAATTACATAAGGAATGGCATGAGTTGAAAAGAAGTAATGGGTTAATGCAAATGTGTCCTTCATTTTTCCAGCAAAGATACTCCTGGAACACTGGGTATGCAGGAATTTACATGTACAGGACACAGGGCAGGGCCTGATCCCTCTTTACAGCAAGGACCACAAGGAGTCCAGGGCTCCCTGCTGGTTCCACCTGTCATTCTCTTATTGAATGAGTCACACACCACATCTTTGGGCCTCACTTTTCTCACGTAATTCACCTGGTAAATGAGAGCACCAGACTACAACTTTAGAGCATCACTGAACTCTAGAATTCTACAAAATAACTTAGCCAGACATGGTGTGCTATGTAGTTTTTTCTTAGACCAGTGTAATTCCTACCTTACATTTACTACTATGAACTAGTACAGATAAGAGTGTAAGCGCCAGGAGAGGGAAAAAAACATGCCTTTTATTCATGGAAACTGCCATGATAGGGCCTGTATGGTAGGAGCATACACAGTGAATATTTGTTTCATGAATGGATACGTGTAATCAGGAACCCTTTCAGACATAAAATTCTGGAGGATACTTTTGAAATGAGGTGGTTAGGCATTTTGAGGACCTGTTAACCATTCTGTTAACCATTCTGTTAACCAAGCTGTTAACCATTCTGTTTCACATATTAATTTAAAGCATGAAGGAGGGAAGACGTATATTGAAATTGGGATAATGCTTTAGATTAAGAAAAATATAATTTCCTGTATTATTTCTCAAAGAGGTTCTCAAAGACAAGATAGGGTAGCAGGTAATCTGATTCCTCCTTGGTGCATTAGATTGTGGAATATTCCTTGAAAACAATTTCAAGGACCCTTCGGAGGAACTAAGATGAGAACTTAAAACCAAATTTGTATCCCAATCTCTTATAAAGTCTGGAAACAGTTTAGTACAACAGAATACACTTGGGCCACACCTAAGGAATTCGGACAATCTATGGATACTCTTCACGTAACTAATCGTTCACTAGAAAGGGTGACAAACCACCAGAGAACTTCATAGACATTATGATGCTGATGATAATGAAATGACAAAATCTGAATGCCTAAGCATAAAAGATACATAAGATTTCCAGGCCACAGTCTGAGTTTAGGCTGTTATGTGAGGTTATTTTGCATAATTACTATATAATCCCACCCACTATTCCATGTGGCCAATCATAAATTCACAAAGGGCTGTTCAAAACAATACCCTGGCTTAAGAAAAAAGCTCTCGTATGGCCCGTCATTCTCATGACAGAAACAGAAAACACATCATCTGGGCAAGTCTGGCTAAGGCAGTCGGGAGACAAAAGTAAGTGGAACAAAATATTTTACGCAGCTTAGATAAGAGCATGGACTCTGGGAGCTGCCAGACTGCAGGCTTTGGTTACCAGCAATTCTACATATGAGCTGTGAGAACCTGGAAAAGTTACCTCACTTCCGTGCTTCAGTTTAACATGGATAACTCTACCTATCTCACTGTTAGAAGAAGAAGTGCATTAATATACATGAGGCATTTAGAGCAGGGCCTGACTCATACGAAGCTGTGTCAGTTATTTTTAGACAAACATATACTGATTTTCTTGGGGAGAGCCTGGCACAGAGTAGGTGATAAGTATCTGCGAGATAAATACATAAATACACGCATACATACATACATGCATAAATAAGATGCATGTTGACTTTAAATCATTAGGCAGAAACACTCAATTAAATATACTTTTCCCCTTAAGGAGTCACAGCAAACAGGAGTACGTACCTCATACATATTTCATCCCAACTTACAGATAAATATGGGTTATTTTAAAGAATGATACACTATTTAGTACTTATTTAGACACTTTCCAGATTAATTTTGCAGGTACTAGTTGGGGAGATTTTATTTACCAAAGGTAACTGAAGTAGAGTGTGGGGAATCATCTCAACTAATAGGTTAACTAGAGGAATTTGGGGAGGACACTCCTTGCCTTACAAAATCAGGAAGACAAGGAACAGAGAGCAACCAAGTTTCCATTTGCTGTGGGCATAATAGGACAATACTTAATTTATGCATTCTTGACCTTTTACTGCTAACAAGCAACGTAGGTAATCATTCTAAAAATGTGAGATACCTTTTTTTTTTTAAAATTTGAAACAGTTCAGTCACCCGTTCATCTAGATATAGGATGAGCTTCAAAACAAAATTGCCAAGGAGCCTCTTGGTCCTGCTTCTGGGCACACTGACCTCCCAGGTGAGCCACCTATTCAGACATAAGCTAAACTCTCATAAAACGATGTCAAACGTACCCTGTGCTGTCTAGGAGGCAACAACAATAAGAGCCACAAATGAGAGCAACATATGCACATTGACATTTTCTAGCAGCGACATTAAAAAAAGAAACAAAACAAAACAAAAAAAGAAACAGATAAAATTACTTTTTTTTTTTTTCTTTTCACGGTACGCGGGCCTGTCACTGTTGTGGCCTCTCCCGTTGCGGCCATGGCTCACGGGCCCAGCCGCTCCGCGGCATGTGGGATCTTCCCGGACCGGGGCACGAAACCGTGTCCCCTGCATCGGCAGGCGGACTCTCAACCACTGCGCCACCAGGGAAGCCCTAAAATTACTTTTAATAGTATTTTTGATTTAACTCAAAATATCCAAAACATTATCATATCAACATATAACCAATATTATTTTTAAAGTATTGGGGTTTTTTTTTCTTTCTTTCACTGACAAAGTCTTTGAAATCTGATGTGTGTTGTGCAGGAACAACACATCTCAGTCTGGACCAGCAATACTTCAAATGCACAATAGCCACACACAGCTGTGGTGGCGATACTGGACTGTACATGCCCAGACTGTCCATTAAGGGACCAGAGTCTTAGCCTCAATCCTCTATTACACGATCCTACCTTTTGTGGTTATACCTTTCTCTAGTTTCTATGGGGAACTTTTGTTATCTTCTATTTTAAGATTCCTTGTAAATACTCTTAAACCAAGTATGAAAAAACATGGTATAAAAAATGTTTATCATTCATTTTCTTACTTAAAAAATCTATTATTTAACTAGACTAGAAAGGCAAGCTATTTATGTAATTTTCAGTTCCAGACAACAATTTCAGGGGTGAGAATAAATGTGCACACAAAGGGAAAAAAATTCCTCTAATTTGTAACTATCGTTGTAAAATATATTCTGTTCAATATCTGATGAAGATACTTTTTCAGCGACTTCTCTACCAATTCAATGGTTGGACTTAATCATTGAGTTGCTGACGTAAGTCTAGAATTCTTCACCTTGGTGTTTGAAATGTACTCTAATGGTAACTATAAACTCACATTAAAGAAATATCTGCTTTTGTAATTATGATCAATGCTTCTGTTGAGTATTGGTATTATTAGAAAGAAAATGAGCAATTGGTAGATGTGAACTGTTTATGCTTATGTTCAGCACAATCAAAAGCTGAAATCTGGGCTTCCCTGGTGGCGCAGTGGTTGAGAATCTGCCTGCCAATGCAGGGGAGGCGGGTTTGAGC
Source organism: Lagenorhynchus albirostris (assembly GCF_949774975.1). Taxonomy (NCBI): domain Eukaryota; kingdom Metazoa; phylum Chordata; class Mammalia; order Artiodactyla; family Delphinidae; genus Lagenorhynchus; species Lagenorhynchus albirostris. Next base: position 23,833,151 of record NC_083102.1, read on the forward strand.
CCTGGTCTGGGAGGATCCCACATGCCTCGGAAGAACTGGGCCCATGAGCCACAACTACTGAGCCTGCGGGGTCTGGAGCCTGTGCTCCACAACAAGAGAGGCCGCGACAGTGAGAGGCCCGCGCACCACGATGAAGAGTGGCCCCCGCTTACCACAACTAGAGAAAGCCCTCACACAGAAACGAAGACCCAATACAGCCATAAATAAATAAATAAATAAAAAGCTGAAATCTGTGTCCCATTAGGACATCGTTTAGCTCTGGCATGTCTTAAATTAGAAGAACTTTTACAGATACACTGACAAAAAATTATATATCTACACTGCAAAGAGAAGGAGACAAACCAATGATCCTTTCCTACCTCTCCAAGCCACAGCCTAGATGTATTCGGTAACACCCCCTTCAAAATCATTGTAATTAGGTGTTAAGGCTGTTTATTCACATGTATTTATGTTGCTCTCTCTGATCTACAATCACCCTTTCCCCCTCCCCCCTCACCCCCCCGCAAAGTCAGGACTATTTTGAGCACATTTCATTTTCATCAATGGAATGTTAATCTCTACTGCTTCCCAACCTCCATGAGCAGAGTCAAGGAGCTTTCTTATTTGATGCATTTCTGACAAAATGAACCCACTACTCCCCACCCCCTTGTCGGATGGGCAAATGCATTTATCTGTTTTGAAAGGAAAGGTAAAATCCAGCTTCATACGGGGCCTATGGAGATGCTAAGAGTCTCTACCTGACATTAGGCATTCATTTAAGTGGACATCACTACTCCCCGAGAAACACTCAGTTTGGTAAATATTTAATTAGAAGCATACACAGGCATGAGATCCACAAGTAAATGTGAAAACATTTTATATAAAGGGCCATTAGAGCTGGGCAAAGATTTCTAGAAGTAGTGATAACACCCTGACTAAAACATAACATTAAAATGGTTGGAAACATGATGCATAGTTTATGTATGAGGTAGATAACGAGCACATATAAAATAATCAGGGAAATGAAGTTCTGACCATTGAAAATATTTCAAGTAAACCTGATGAGGATCAAAGACAAATAGAAACCTCTATGTGAGAGTAACCTTGCAGCTGCAAGCATTTTCATTAATCCTCTTAAGTCCTTATAAACCTACAGATATATCTAAAAAGTGTAACCTGTTTGCATTAGTGCTCCACCCTCTATATTACTCATTACTGCATTATGGTTTAACTCATCCCAATACCTAATTTTAATACCACAGTGTCTGTACCAAAGAATGCCAAAGGCCCCCCAAAACACTACTGGAAACTGTCCCACAGGTTCCCTGCATGTCTCTTCTTACTTCTCCTCAGAGCCACCACCTCCGCTGCTTTCCTCTGGAGGATGAAGGTTGAGTGTGGGTCATTTTTCTCCTCTGTACAAGTGTCAGTCATGGTCATCTGGGTCCAAAGTTTCCCAGGTCAGCAGCAGTCAGGGGAAATTAAATCACTCCACCCAGAGCTCTCCCTGGAGGAGTTCCAGCCACACAAGCAGCACAAATACATGGATACTCATGCCTTTGTGTAGAATACACACAATGTCAGCCAGTCTCGAAAATAACAGCTGTAATAAAGCTAAGATGAGAGGCTCAGGGATATGAAGAACGGGGATTTGCTTAATGGCATCTAAGAAGTATTACTGGAGGAAAAAGGATGCTTTTAAGACATGGATAAAAACAAAAAGGTTAAATTACATTTTCTCTACAAACATAATATGTGCCAGTCTACAAAGGAAAAGGCCACTCAACAAAAGGCCAAACTGGGAAACCAAAGCAATCAAAGTGGGAGCTAAAGCAGTCACCCAGCCAAGAGTTCCAATCAATTCCTATTGCTCCGGGGGTTAGGTATTGCAAAGTCAGTACAGAAAAGCCACCCTGCATTCACTACGTTCAGAGCACACCTATTTCTCCAGCACGCCCGCGAGCTGCCATTTAGAAGTCACTCAGACAAAGGAAATAAACGAACACTCAGGTAAGTTAACTTAAAGGTGAACGTTAGAATGGTGAATTGGACTAGTAGAAGTGTATCTTGACCTCAAAGGAGAATGATGAAGAAAAAATATAATTCTTAAGGAATACCTGCCAATGGCACAAAGAAAAATAGCCCAAAAAGACAGCCCTTCTGTTGTATAAATTATCCTTGGTTTCGTTGCTAAGAAAAGATTCCAAGAGAGTCAGATGTTAACATCATAGGCCTTTCTTCCTTTAGATATACCTTCCTCTCCCTGTATTTCACACAGAAGATAGAGGCCTACTAAATGAAACGAAGTCCCTTGATCAAAGGCACAGCGTGCCCAGAGCAATAACACCTAAGGTCAATGTCTGAAACTACACACGGACACTGATCAAAGACCATCCTGACTGCATCTGTGTCCACCTCCAAATCCAGGTCTCTTAACAAAAACAGTGTACGTCTATGCACACGGCCAAGTCCCCAGCCCGCAAATACGTATTAGGAAATTAGGTGGTTAGCACTGGATTATAAACCTAGGTCAAAGGCACCAATTACAGCCTAAATTCATGAAGCAAATTGCCTCTCAGCAGCTGCATAGCCAAAGAAGCCCTCTCCCAGACTCAAAGTTCTTCCATTTCCATTACTAACATAGAGATACAAAGTAAAGAAATTTCTCTAGCTCTTCAAAAAATTAAAAATAGAATTACCATAAGATCTAGCAGTTCTACTTCTGGGTATATTCAATCCAGGGTCTCAAAAATATTTGTACTCCATGTTCACAGCAGCACTACCCATAATAATCAAAAGGTAGAAGAAACCCAAATGTCCACTGATGAAGAAACAAAATGTGGTAGATACGCACAATGGAATATTTTTCAGCCTTAAAAAGGAAGGAAATTCTAACATCTGCTATGACTTGAATGAGTCTTGAGGATGTCATGCTAAGTTATATAAGCCAGTCACAAAAAAGAAATACTGTATGATTCCACTTAAATGAGATACCTAGAGTAGTCACACTCAAAGAAACAAAGTACCTGGTGGTTGTTAGGGGCTGCTGGGAGGAGGGAACAGGGAGTTGTTGTTTAATGGGTATACTTTCAGTTTTGCAAGGTAGAGACTGATTGCAGGACAATGTGAATATATTTAACACTACTAAACTGTACACTTTAAAATGATTAAGATGGTAAATTTTATGTAATGTGCATCTTGCCACAATTATGTGTGTGTGTGTGTATGTGTGTATTTTTAAACTTGGGGTAGTCTACCCATGTAAGCGAGGCAGAGGCCAGACAACTGCAGAATCTCCTTGAAGAATTCAAGAGGATACTTCTATCACTTTCCCAAGAAAATAGATGGTTACCCACAGGCAGTTGTGATTAGAAGTCCTGTACCAAAACCCATTAATAAAGGAGTAGAAGTCTCAGTCATGGAGGACAAATCATTCCATCTTTCTCAGGGTATGAAATATCTATTTTCTTGCTTTCTAAAAAGAGCCAACTGAAGCTGCATGTCTAGGTGCCCCAAGTCTAATTAGATGTACCTGCTTTACCATTTCTCAGAGGCAGCTGTAGAATGGGATAGAGTAGCCTACAACTCACTGACTTCCTATAAAATTGTCACATATTTTTGGAAGTCTTGCGCTCTGACACGTTCCCTCTCTGAGGAATAGTCCTCCGTGGAGATCTGTCATGTGTAGATCTACCCTTTTGGGGAACTTTTTATTGCCTCCCACCATAATTTCCCACCTCTGTCTAGTTCTCCAGAGGAATTTAATCACTGTTGTCCATGCTCTTCTCTAATGAACATTCAGTTTTCATATGCTTCTCTAAGTGGCATTTTTACTGTTGGCAGAAACCTAAATTGGTACATCTTTTGCAGTCAAACTGGCAATTGTACTAACATTTAATATGTGGATGTCTTTTGACCCAACAATTCCACTTCTAAGAATTTAGTCTATAGAAACAAAGATGTATGTACAAGCATTCTGTCCTTTGCATTCATGGTAGTTTAACACAAATGCATAATTACAAGTTGTGATCTAACTCTGACACTAGCCCAAGTTCCAAGTTGGCAGTCACCACGGCAATTTTTTCCCTCTATATTACAAGCATGTCTCAATAAATACGCTGTAGCTGTTGAAAACAAGGGAGATCTATATATTCTGCTATGATAACATGTTCAAATTTTAAAAAGCAAAGGCACAATGGTAGCTATAATCTTATTTGGGGGAATTCAAGGACACACCTAGAAACAATCTGGTGGAACTTACCCAACACTGGTAGAAGGGCTTACACCTTCAAAGGTACTATCATGGGGCACGTCGAACTTTTCTCACCATAAATTTCTAAGATTTTAAAATTACATTTGGAGGAGAAAAAAATACGATTGAGTTAAAAATATAAACAAGTGGTAGCTGGAATACAATGTACAACGGAAACACGTACTTTTATTAAAAAACAAACAACAAACTGGCCTACTCACAACCAGACTTCAATGTTGAATATCTATTTCATCAGACTAGTTCCCAGGATGAGGCCAGGGTCACCACTTAGTAGCGTCTGCCAACCAATAAGGATTATGCAGGGCAGGCTATACATTGTTAGAAGGACACTTCCAGGTGCCCAGTGGTGCACTGTTTCCATAGCAGGCGGGCATCACTATCTGCAAATGAACTGTCAATCTCACTGTGCACTGATAATGATGCTGCCGCCACCACCTGCCTGCCATATGTCTTCCCTACTTGTCACGTAACAAGGAACTGCATTTTGGCATGCTGATCACTGACAAGTCTGATACTACTGCTCAATGTTTGTTATAACTAGCTGCAGCACTTCATATAGCCGAGGCAGCTACATGATGCCTCACAGGATGCAGGACATAAAATATTACTTTGCCAACTGACCACTGACTAAGCCCCCCAATTTTTTTTAATATTAATTAATTAATTTGTTTTTGGCTACATTGGGTCTTCGTTGCTGTGCGCAGGCTTCTCATTGTGGTGGCTTCCCTTGTTGCGGAGCACAGGCTCTAGGTGCGCGGGCTTCAGTAGTTGTGGCTTGCTGGCTTCAGTAGTTGTGGCTCACGGGCTCTAAAGCGCAGGCTCAGTAGTTGTGGTGCATGGGCTTAACTTGCTCCGAGGCATGTGGGATCTTCCTGCACCAGGGCTCGAACCCGTGTCCTGTGCGCTAGCAGGCGGATTCTTAACCACTGCGCCACCAGGGAAGCCCCCAACATTTTACAGCAGACTACCCTGTTGTTCTTCCTTTACTTCTAAGTCCAAGAGCTGCTAATCGAAGGGCTGTGCCCCATCCCCAATTCACGCCCTGTGATCCTGTTTCCCATTAGTGGAATAAACAAGGAACATAGACTTCCCACTCTGATACTGAATTCGTTTTGTCTCCCTTAATCATCATGGTATAGTCAATAAAGACTGATGACAACCCCTGGGGTCTCCATTTTTAGCTCTAACATAATGCACAGATTAGCCAAAGGTATGACATCATAGGTCAAGAACTGGTCGTGATGGAACACTGTCTCAAAGCAGCGGGTAATCTGAAGATAATGAAATATGGTAAACCATGTTTGGTGTACCAGTAATCTGCCTCCAGTCACTGCTCCTATTAGTAGAACTCTAACTCATGCACTCCTCTCTGTATATATCAGAGAATCTCAAAATATAACGCTTCTTATCCACACCTAATCAACAGACTGGAAACTCGTTTCCAAAATGAAGAAAAGCAGATTTTCAGAGCCTGACATTATCTTTTTAGGTAAAAGAAAGTGAACACACAACTGTGAAATCAATCAAGCATGTGAACCAAACGTTTTTTCCCATTAATGATGAGAACATAAAGGTAATTATCCAACAGCACTTTCTATGAATTAGCAAATCATTGGACAAGTATATGCTTCCCTTAATGAGGGGACTCATCGCACATTTCAGCTGCCACTCCCATCCCCACTCTCACCCACCACTCAACTCACTGGATAAAATGCCACCCAGCAGTAACATCAACAAAGAAACACCAAGTACTGCTTGTCATTCATTCAGCAGCCATTCCACCAACAGTCAACAACAGTCAAAAGTATACTAATTTAGTAAATTTTAGTATAACCACAATGCTGTGCAACCACCACCATTATAATTCCAGAATACTTTCATCACCCCAAAAGATACCCTTTACCCACTGAGCACTCATTCCCCATCCCCTGGCCACCACCAATCTACTTATTGTCTCTTTCAATTTGCCTGTTTTGGACATTTCCTTTAAATGGAAACATACAATAAGTGGTCTTTCGTGTCTCACATCTTTCACGTGGTATAATGCTTTCAGGTTCATCCAGGTTGTTCCATATGTCAGTACTTAATTTCCTTTTATGGCAGAGTGTACACAGTGTGTGCATATACCACATTGTGTTTATCCATGAAAATATACGTTTGAGACTACAGTCATAACAAAGTGCATTAAGAACCACTTGATTAAAATCTCATTATAATGATAAAAATAATTTTTTTTTTATAACAAGAAAGTACCTTGAGAATCAGTTGAGAGCAGCTGATACCATATGCAGAAGAGCTTACTATCATTGACACAACTAACTAAGCCATCGGAGTCAAATCACATAAGGGAAATATCTGAACCTCCCAACCTGTCTGGTTCAGAGAACCTCAAGCAAATCCATATATTTTTTCTTTTTTTTAAAGCCACTCTTTCATAAAGAGGAAGAAGAAATCTCTCAGGGCCTAAGTATTGTGGGATGGTTCAAATAACCAACCAACCAGCCACTTCAGAGGAAAGCAAACTTCTTCCCAACAGGTCATGTGCTCAGCACAAACAGCAGAGGCACTGTGTAGAATGCCAAAAATTATACAGATACCATCTATGGAAATATTCTTCCAAAAGACACAATTCTGTAAGGCTTTAACCCTCCTACTGGCTACAGCTGCTTCCCAGTTTCCTTGCACACACTCACTCATGATGAACCAGACTGTAACTCTGGTTTCAAGAATCCTCATATCTTCATTACTTCGCCTGTTTGAATACATCCTTGGTATCCACAGCAGTGCATCTCTCTCTGACCTGTCACATGTGCTCATTTCTATGTGATGGTCTGCATACCAGCTGACCCAATTCCTCTCCTGCCTGCACCAATTCCACAGTGGAAAATGAATGATAAATTCTTCTACAGCACAGAAGGAAAGGAATAAACAGAAAGACTCAATGAGCCCTCCTCCATAATTTAGCACGGAAAGATTTTTTTTATTCTTCTGCTACTAAAGAAAAGTCTCCATGTCTTTTAGCACATAAGATAATCTCAAAATAGGAAAACTGGTTTACTCATTACATAACTGAGCTATAAATTTATTAACCTGAATATCAAAAGACGAGATTAAGAATACAGTGAGGGTATTTAACAACATTCGGCCACTGTAGAATTACCACAGAAGTTTAGACAACTCTGTGGGAAAGAATTTAAAGCCAAAACTTCTAGCAGCTCTAGAGGGTAACAGAAAAATGTCCAGTGAGTATAAGCAGAATATACTGATACAACCACCTGGATCACACAACAGTACCAACCTCCAAACCCTAGAAAATCACCAACTGAGGCTTCCATCTATAGCCGAGTTTATTGCGATCATTGGCCAAGGTCTTTATGCAAACTACCCTAAGGAGAGACTTTTTTGTTTGTTTGTTTGTTTTGCAGTATGCGGACCTCTCACTGTTGTGGCCTCTCCCGCTGCGGAGCAACAGGCTCCGGATGCGCGGGCTCAGCGGCCATGGCTCACGGGCCCAGCAGCTCCGCGGCACGCGGGACCCTCCCGGACCGGGGCACGAACCCGCGTCCCCTGCATCGGCAGGCGGACTCTCAACCACTGTGCCACCAGGGAAGCCCAGGAGAGACTTCTTGAAAAATCTCAGAAGAATTGTCTGAAGCCCAATCATTTCACTTCATTCAGTACATTTCAGAACTAGTAGGTATAGGAAACGGAAATCAAACTTACTGTATTAGAGAAAGCACAGGCAAAACTGCTATAAATACACGCTAAATTTCATATATATGAATGACATCAAACAGAACAGTAACACATATCAAAAAAAACAAGAAAATTTCAGATTAGGTGAAAAAGAAACGATGGGTCCAAAATATATTGTCTATTTTCTCTGTAAAAGATAAACCAAGATGCATAGGTATGTTTAAATCAAATGAAATGATGCACTTATAAACAGAACCTGCATAACAAATGGTTGTAATTGATAGGTTATAAATAGAAATATTTAATAAAATGAGCATTCTGTTAGTGACATCTGATAAAATTCCTGTGAGTAAATGTCATGATAAACATAATACAGTAATTAAATCACTAAAATATTCAATGATAAGTGTGGGGTTCAAAAGCCTAGAAAAACATCCCATAGCTAATAGGAAATTATAGGCATGTTAGAGATACCCTGATCTGGAGCAAATGGGGAAAACAGAGAAGAATTAACTGGCATTGATCTAATAAGCAACTCCCAAACCTGGAAAGAATGAACATAACCAATTTTTAATAATTCCACAACATATCAGCAACCAATCTATCTGTGAGAGCTTTTTTTTTAAATACACATTTTTGCTTCTCTTGAATATTTTGAGACTATATTTTAGCTGCTTAGAGATGTCTGGGCTGTGGAGCTGGGGAAGTCACATTAATAACATCTACAACATAACAGTTATTCAGAAAGATTAAATAATCTGTCCGAAAATTATGCAAGATGGGGCTCTTCTGCAATACGGAATGGCAAACTCATACAATTTGGAATAGGGTAGCTTACAAAGACTGAAAATGGAAAATATCTCAGTAGTAAGTTACTTTTTAATGTTTAAGTTAAAATTATTACTATAAAAAGATTTTTTTTATTCCAACTCTTAGTTAGCTGAGCTTTTAAGGGATAAAGTAAAATGAATGACTATTTAAAATCAAATGAAAGGAATCACAGTTATTACCTAAGGCAAGCATATACCACTATGTAAGAAAAAGCAGATTCAGAGGAGTTATGTGAATTACCCAAATTTAAAGAGCAATTCAATGAAAGAGTTGTAACTACTAGAACCTAAATATCAGAGCAAATAAAATTTGAAATTATGAGAACAGTAATCCACAATAAAAAGTCATTTCAGTAAATGAAGCCTGTTATATGCCTGGAGAGATTTACAGTCTAAGAGCCCAAGGTCTTCCAAGTCTGAGAAGCTACCCTTTCAGAAGCTACACTTAAATACAGGGTACAATGCAGGGGGCTGAAGGGATAATCCATGAGAAGCCTGAGACAGACTTCCAACTTTGGTTACTGCCTCCGGTTCTCTCCAAAACTATCCAGCTTATTGCTGTATCTCCTGCTGCTCTATAAGAAAACCAAAAATAAAAATACAAAGAAATGATTTTGTTGCGATGCTGCTTTAAAATAACTAAGGAAATAATGGAAGGTTAAAATTAAGCATTAAGAACTAGACTAAATGAAATATATGGAGAAGAATAAAATTAAAGTTTAAATTAGAATTAAAATCTCAAAAACCATTAGTATGATTTTTTAAATGGGAGAAAATACATGGGACTTAAAAGGGGGGAAGCTATTCTACTTCTTAAATGACCAAATCCTGTGTAAAAAAGCACTCAACATCAATGAAGACTTATTATATACGAATTATAATTATATCTAAATTATACATAAAAGAAGCTTTTCTGCCCTTAACGCTTCTAAACTTAAGATCCTCCCAAATCCAGAAGCCTGATTCTGTATGCTCAGTGAATCTAGTTGATTATACAGTATGGCATGTTTAGCGAAACATAAAATAAAGCCACAGTACCATAGTTCAAAAAATTAAGATGAACACAAATTGGTGAAATAAATTATCACACAATCATGGAATAAAATGACACAGCCATTGTAATTATTACTTTACAAAATTTCATTTAAGGATGTGAGGAAATGTTCAGGTTATGCTGTCAATTGAAAAAATAAGGACATACAGATTTATTTGTATGTTTATATTTGAATCAGAGAAAATACCTCAAAATGTTAACAGTGCTTTGAATTACTTTTAATTTTCCTTTATCGTTTCCAAATTTAATATAACAAACATACATTGCTTTTATAATCAGGAAACAAAAACCCACAGAAGGAAAACAAAAGATCACCACAGTTAAGGTGTGGTCTAAGGTAACAGGAGTCACACTCGTAAAAAGCATAACCTGTGTGTCACTGATAATAGGGGAGACTTGATCCTCTGGCTCCAATTCTCCAGAAGGCTTGGAATCAAGTAAAAAAATTTTATTTGGTGCTCGCATGTCCCTACTTCCCTATTTTCAAAAATAACTTACAAATTATAGTAACCAAGTCTAACATTCTAAAAACCAGAGAAAGTATGTGGCGAATACTTAACCCGAGAAGGAAGTCCATGGGGTCACTCGCAAAGAAGAAAGGTCAAGAAAGAGGTCTGTAAAGCTTTCCAAAGTGAAGAATTAAAGAAATAAGATGGTCAACAGTAGGAAGATGACTAGAGGGACTTCCCAGGGGGTCTAGGGTTAAGACTCCACCTTCATTTGTATCTGTGGAAACTGCATAGGAACCCTTCATCTTTTCCTAGCAGTGCGAATGCTACCTCTACTAGAGTGATGACAAGACCAGCACCATGAAAACGAATGAAGATCAGAATTTACATTCTAGGCTGTATAGCCAAAGTGAATCCTAAACCTATATTGGTTTAGTCCTTAGAACTGGCAGGTAATTTTGGAGGCCAACAAATGACAATAGTGCTGAGGATGTACCTGGCCTAACTCATTTCAATCAATTTTGGTTAATATGCACTTTATTGTAAAAAGGACACTATTTAGAATCAGTGGAAACTTGAGAATAACACTACGGAGAAATGACAATATAATATGACACTAACTGAACAATCAGTTTATCTACATCTTTTAATAAAGCCGCATTTCTACTTCATTTTGTTCTCAATATACCTCATTTAGTACTAGCATAAGTCATTAATTGCTATAAGCAACCAAGAATTAGCACTCTGTAATACAAAAAATAACAACTCTCTCACCTGAAGTATCAGTGAAGTACTTTAAACAAAACATGTTACCTATGGGATGAGAAATAAACCCATTTCACAATATTACCTCAAATGTAATCAATCTTCGAATTCGACCTCTTAATAGTAAACCAAGTGGAAATAATATTTTGAAATGCTGGATTAATTAATCGAGTGTTCATCTGGGAGCTGAAAAGCAGGACATCCAACATCTATTTCTAACTGATGACCAAACAGCTGTGCTTGTTGGATAGGTAAGTTCAGGAGACAGAGACTTCAATTTGGGGCTTCAAGCTTGAGACTTTCAGAGAGACTGGGGGTTAAGAAAGAATGCTGGATGGGGCATACTTTGTACTTTATTTAGCTTACTTTGGGTCACAGTAAATTAAGTTCTCATCATATCTCCTGCTATTTCCCATGGAAACTCTATCAAGATATGAAAAATGTACCTGAAATCTCAGAAAAGAAGCAAACTGGATGTTAAGAGTACTCTCTAAGCTCTCCCTTCCCCAGGTCCACTCCCACTTCCTCTGAGTCAGGCAAATCCAAGTCAGTGTCACTGAGCACTTGGGGATTAAAAAGGTTTTCCTAAAAAAATAGGCAAGCAATAGACTCTCATCTTGTTAGATTGGCTTTTTTTTTTTTTTTAGAAGACGTTGGGGGTAGGAGTTTGTTTATTTTTGCTGTGTTGGGTCTTCGTTTCTGTGCAAGGGCTTTCTCTAGCTGTGGCAAGTGGGGGCCACTCTTCATCACGGTGTGTGGTCCCCTCACTATCACGGCCTCTCTTGTTGCGGAGCACAGGCTCCAGACGCGCAGGCTCAGTAGTTGTGGCTCACAGGCCCAGTTGCTCCGTGGCATGTGGGATCCTCCCAGACCAGGGCTCGAACCCATGGTTCCCTGCTTTAGCAGGCAGATTCTCAACCACTGCGCCACCAGGGAAGCCCTAGATTGGTTTTAAAGGCAAGAGAGGGGGGCTTCCCTGGTGGCGCAGTGGTTAAGAATAGCCTCCCAATGCAGGGGACATGGGTTCGAGCACTGCTCCAGGAAGATCCCACATGCCACAGAGCAACTAAGCCCATGCACCACAACTACGGAACCTGTGCTCTAGAGTCCGCGAGCCACAACTACTGAGCCCGCGTGTCACAACTACTGAAGCCCGCGCGCCTAGAGCTGGTGCTCCACAACAAGATAAGCCACTACAATGAGAAGCCCACGCACTCACTGCAAGAGTAATCCCCGCTCGCTGCAACTAGAGAAAGCCCGCATGCAGCAATGAAGACCCAACGCAGCCAAAAATAAATAAATTAAAAAAAAAATAAAGGCAACAGACGCTAAAGAAAATAAAATGACAGCCGTCTTTCTCTCATTCAACCTTATCAGGACACAAAAGAGAGCAAGTTCACGTTCTGTCATATTATATACTGCTCCCTGTTCTTAATTTGCCTAAGCCCTGACTCAGTAGTTTGCTATTATCGATTGAGCTCTTACAATATGCTGAGCACTGCACTAAGTGCTTTCCATATATTATCTCATTTAATGCTCATGACAGGACTGAATTACGTAATGCTACCCCAGAGATTCAAACACATGTCTATGCGGATCCAAAAGTCCGTGTGCTAAACAACGACAAATAGCCAAAAATAGGATATTGATTATATACTCACTAGATATTAAATGATAAAAGTACCTCATGTAGAAGTCAATTTAATGACACAGGGAAACCGTCATACTGAAGGTTACAAAACACTAAGTACCATGTAATTATTAGCTAAGTTGAAAATTATGCAAATACCCAAATGCATAAAAAGATTGGAATAATATACACTCAAGTATTAACAGATGTTACCCCTGGGTGGTAGTTTCTTTTTGCTTTAACTTTTCTTTCAAAAACATTTCTTTTAGATGAACAAGTGTTGCTTTTGTCACTGATAAAACAGGCAGTACATGTTATTTATAGCAAAACAGCAAAAACAAAATACACTATCATAAACAAGGACAGAATGGACACTATCCCCAATATTAGCAGATTTCATAATTACATTTTCGAATAGGAAAATTATAGTCACAGAGAAAACTAGGCTGAAAACAGCAACAACAGCAACAACTCGTTAGTACTTTTAAGCATGTAAATGAAATATAAATGCAGAGATACCATTTTTCTTAATACATATGAAATTTTAACTATTTATGATACCAGTATTTGAAGAATATCCCCCCACAAACACATCTGTCTATATAAGCCTAAAATATCTCCGGAAAGATTTACAAGGAAATAACACTAGTTGTTTCTGAGAAGGTAAACTCAATTGGTAAAGGAGCAAGATAGAAGGGAGCTCTTTGATTTTATAGCATTTATTAGCATTTAAGTTTTGAACCAAACAAATGTATAACCTACTCAAATAATTAACATAAAAAATAAGCAAGGACCTTCAAGATGCTGGAGGAGTAAAACATGGAGATCACCTTCCACCCCACAAATATATCAAAAATACATCTACAAGTGGAACAACTCCTACAGAACACCTACTGAATGGTGGCAGAAAACCTCAGACTTCCCAAAAGCCATGTGGCTGACAGGGTCTTGGTGCTCCGGCCAGGTGTCAGGCCTGTGCCTCTGAGGTGGGAGAGCAGAGTTTAGGACACTGGTCCAACAGAGACCTCCCAGCTCCACGTAGTATCAAACGGCAAAAGTTCTCCCAGAGATCTCCATCTCAACACTAAGACCAGCTCTACTCAATGACCAACAAGGTACAGTGCTGGACACCCTATGCCAAACAACTAGCAAGACAGGAACACAACCCCACCCATTAGCACAGAGGCTGCCTAAAATCATAAGAAGGTCCAAAACATACCACCAGACGAGGTCCTGCCCACAAGACAAGATCCAGCCTCATCCATGAGAATACAGGCACCAGTCCCCTCCGCCTGGAAGCCTACAAAACCCAGTGAACCAACCTTATCCACTGGGGGCAGACACCGAACACAACGGGAACTACTAACCTGCAGCCTACAAAAAGGAGACCCCAAACACAGTAAGTTAAGCGAAATGAGAAGACAAACACACAGCAGATGAAGGAGCAAGCTAAAGCCTCACCAGACCAAATAAATTAAGAGGAAACAGGCAGTCTACCTGAAAAAGAGTTCAGAGTAATGATTGTAAAGATGACCCAAAATCATGGAAATAGAATGGAAAAAATACAAGAAATGTTTAAAAAGGACCCAGAAGAACTAAAGAGCAAACAATGATCAAAAACACAATAAATGAAATTAAAAATTCTCTAGAGGAATCAATAGCAGAATAACTGAGGCAGAAGAAAGGATAAGTGACCTGGAAGATAAAATAGTGGAAATAACTACCACAGAGCAGAACAAAGAATAAAGAATGAAAAGAAATGAAGACAGTCTCAGAGGCCTCTGGGACAAGATTAAACACACCAACATCCGAATTACACGGGTCCCAGAAGAAGAAGAGAAAAAGAAAGGGACTGAGAAAATATTTGAAGAGATTATACTTGAAAACTTCCCTAATGTGGGAAAGGAAATAGTCAATCAAGCCCAGGAAGCACAGAGACTCCCATACAGGATAAAACCAAGGAGAAACATGCCAAGGCACACATTAATCAAACTATCAAAATTAAATACAAAGAAAAAATACGAAAAGCAGCAAGGGAAAAGGAACAAATAACACACAAGGGAATCCCCATAAGCTTAACAGCTGATCTTTCAGGAGAAACTCTGGAAGCCAGAAGGGAGTGGCAGGACATATTTAAAGTGATGAAAGGGAAAAACCTAAAACCAAGATTACTCCACCCAGCAAGGATCTCATTCAGATTCCAAAGAAGAATTAAAACCTTTACAGACAAGCAAAAGCTAAGAGAATTCAGCACCACCAAACCAGCTTTACAACAAATGCTAAGGGAACTTCGCTAGGCAGGAAACACAAGAGAAGGAAAACCCCTACAATAACAAACCCACACAATTAAGAAAATGGTAATAGGAACATACATATCAATAACTACCTTAAAGGTAAATGGATTAAATGCTCCAACCAAAAGGCACAGACTGGATGCATGGATTCAAAAATGAGACCCATATAAATGCTGTCTACAAGAGACCCACTTCAGACCTAGGGACACATACAGACTGAAAGTGAGGGCATGGAAAAAGATATTCCATGCAAATGGAAATCAAAAGAAAGCTAGAGTAGCAATACTCATATCAGACAAAACAGACTTTAAAATAAAGACTATTATAAGAGACAAAGAAGGACACTACATAATGATCAAGGGATCAATCCAAGAAGAAGATATAACAATTGTAAATATTTATGCACCCAACATAGAAGCACCTCAATACATAAGGCAAATACTAACAGCCATAAAAGGGGAAATCGACAGTAACACAATCATAGTAGGGGACTTTAACACCCCACTTTCACCAATAGACAGATCATCGAAAACAAAAATAAGGAAACACAAGCTTGAAATGACACATTAGACAAGATGGACTTAATTGATATATATGGGACATTGCAGCCAAAAACAACAGAATACACTTTCTTCTCAAGTGCTCCTGTAACATTCTCGAAGAAAGATCACACCTTGGGTCACAAATCAACTCTTGCTAAAATTAAGAAAATTGAAATCATATCAAGTATCTTTTCCAACCACAACACTATGAGACTAGAGATCAATTACAGGAAAAAAAAACTGTAAAAAAAATACAAACACATGAAGGCTAAACAATACACTACTAAATAACCAAGAGATCACTGAAGAAATCAAAGAGGAAATCAAAAAACACCTAGAAACAAATGACAATGAAAACACGATGACCCAAAACCTATGGGACGCAGCAAAAGCACTTCTAAGAGGGAAGTTTATAGCAATACAATCCTACCTCAAGAAACAAGAAAAATGTCAAATACACAACCTAACCTCACACCTACAGCAATTAGAGAATAAAGAACAAAAAAACCCCAGGGGCTTCCCTGGTGGCGCAGTGGTTGAGAGTCCGCCTGCCGATGAAGGGGACACGGGTTCATGACCCGGTCCGGGAAGATCCCACATGCCACGGAGCAGCTGGGCCCGTGAGCTGTGGCCACTGAGCCTGCGCGTCCGGAGCCTGTGCTCCGCAACGAGAGAGGCCACAACAGTGAGAGGCCCGCATACTGCAAAACAAAACAAAACAACCCCAAAGTTAGCAGAAGGAATGAAATCATAAAAATCAGATGAGAAATCAAAAGAAATGAAGGACACAATAGCAAAGATCGATAAAACTATAAGCTGGTTCTTTGAGAAGATAAACAAAATCGATAAACAATTAGCCAGACTCATCAAGGGAAAAAAAAGGAAAAGACTCAAATCAACAGAATTAGAAATGAAAAAGAAGTAACAACAGACACTGCAGAAATACAAAGGATCATGAGAGATTACTACAAGCAACTCTATGCCAATAAAATGGACAACCTGGAAGAAATGGAAAATACAAATAGACCAACCACAAGCACTGCAATTGAGACTGTGATTAAAAATCTTCCAACAAACAGAAGCCCAAGACCACGTGGCTTCATAGGCGAATTCTATCAAACATTTAGAAAGAGCTAACACCTATCCTTCTCAAACTCTTCCAAAATATAGCAGAGGGAGAAACTCTCTCAAACTCATTCTACGAGGCCACCATCACCCTGATACCAAAAGCAGACAAAGATGTCACAAAGAAAGCTACAGGCCAATATCACTGATGAACATAGATGCAAAAATCCACAACAAAATACTAGCAAATAGAATCCAACAGCACATTAAAAGGATCATACACCATGATCAAGTGGGGTTTATTCCAGGAATGCAAGGATTCTTCAATACATGCAAATCAATCAATGTGATACACCATATTTACAAACTGAAGGAGAAAAACCATATGATCATCTCAATAGATGCAGAGAGAGCCTGAGAAAATTCAACACCATTTATGATAAAAACCCTCCAGAAAGTAGGCATAGAGGGAACTTACCTCAACATAATAAAGGCCATATATGACAAACCCACAGCCAACAGTGCTCTCAAGGGAGAAAAACTGAAACCATTTCCTCTAAAAATCAGGAACAAGACAAGGTTGCCCACTCTCACCACTATTATTCTACATAGTTTTGGAAGCCCTAGCCACAGCAATCAGAGAAGAAAAAGAAACAAAAGGAATCCAAATTGGAAAAGAAGAAGTAAAGCTGTCACTGTTTGCAGATGACATGATAGTATACATAGAAAATCCTACAGACTCTACCAGGAAACTACTAGAGCTAATCAATGGATTTGGTAAAGTAGCAGGATACAAAATTAATGCACAGAAATCTCTTGCATTCCTATACACTAATGATGAAAAATCTGAAAGAGAAATACAGGAAACACTCCCACTTACCACTGCAACAAAAAGAATAAAATATCTAGGAATAAACCTACCTAAGGAGACAAAAGACCTGTATGTAGAAAACTATAAGACAATGATGAAAGAAACTGAAGAAGATACAAACAGGTGGAGAGATATACCATGTTCTTGGATGGGAAGAATCAACATTGTGAAAATGACTATACTATGCAATCTATAGTATACAGTGCAAACCCTATCAAACTGCCAATGGCATTTTTCACAGAACTAGAACAAAAAATTTCACAATCTCTATGGAAACACAAAAGATCCTGAATAGCCAAAGCAATCTTGAGAAAGAAAAACGGAGCTGGAGGAATCAGGCGCCCTGACTTCAGACTATAGTACAAAGCTACAATAATCAAGACAGTGTAGTACTGGCACAAAAACAGAAATACAGATCAATGGAACACAATAGAAAGCCCAGAGATAAACACACGCACATATGGTCACCTTATCTTTGATAAAGGAGGCAAGAATATACAATAGAGAAAAGACAGCCTCTTCAATAAGTGGTGCTGGGAAAAGTGGACAGCTAAATGCCAAAGAATGAAATTAGAACACTCCCTAACACCACACACAAAAATAAACTCAAAATGGATTAAAGACCTAAATGTAAGGCCAGATACTATCAAACTCTTAGAGGAAAACATAGGCAGAACACTCTATGACATAAATCACAGCAAGATCCTTTCTGACCCACCTCCTAGAAAAATGGAAATAAAAACAAAAATGAACAAATGGGACCTAATGAAACTCAAAAGCTTTTGCACAGCAAAGGGAACCATAAACAGGACGAAAAGACAACCCTCAGTATGGGAGAAAATACTTGCAAACGAAGCAACTGACAAAGGATTAATCTCCAAAGTTTACAAGCAGCTCATGCAGCTCAGTATCAAAAAAACAAAGAACCCAATTGAAAAATGGGCAGAAAACCTAAACAGACATTTCTCCAAAGAAGATATACAGATTGTCAACAGACTTATGAAAGGATGCTCAACAGCACTAATCATTAGAGAAATACAAATCAAAACTACAATGAGGTATCACCTCACACCAGTCAGAATGGCCATCATCAAAATATCTACAAACAATAAATGCTGGAGAGGGTGTGAAGAAAAGCGAACACTCTTGCACTGTTGGTGGGAATGTAATTTGATACAGCCACTACGGAGAACAGTATGGAGGTTCCTTAAAAAACTAAAAACAGACTACCATAAGACCCAGCAACCTCACTACTGGGCATATACCCTAAGAAAACCATAAGTCAAAAAGAGTCATGTATCACAATGTTCACTGCAGCTCTATTTACAACAGTCAGGAAATGGAAGCAACCTAAGTGTCCATTGACAGATGAATGGATAAAGAAGATGTGGCACATATATACAATGGAATATTACTCAGCAATTAAAAGAAATGAAATTGAGTTATCTGTAGTGAGGGGGATGAACCTAGAGTCTGTCATACAAAGTGAAGTAAGTCAGAAAGAGAAAAACAAATACTGTATGCTAACACATATATATGGAATCTAAAAAACAAAAAATGGTTCTGAAGAACCTAGGGGCAGGACCGGAATAAAGACGCAGACGTAGAGAATGGACTTGAGGACACGGGGAGGGGGAAGAGTAAGCTGGGACGAAGTGAGAGAGTGGCATGGACATATGCACACTACCAAATGTAAGATAGATAGCTAGTGGGAAGCAGCTGCATAGCACAGGGAGAGCAGCTCAGTGCTTTGTGACCACGTAGAGGGCTGGGATAGGGAGGGTGGGTGGCAGATGCAAGAGGGAGGGGATATGGGGATATATGTATACGTATAGCTGATTCACTTTGTTATACAGCAGGAACTAACACAACATTGTAAAGCAATTATACTCCAATAAAGATGTTAAAAAAAATAAGCCCCCCAACACACACACACACACACACACACACGAGAAAAACTTAAGACAATGTTATTGGTTTCCTAGCAAAGAAAAACATCTAGAAAAAATACCTAAAAGATATGTTATCTAATTTAAATGTCTGCCTATTTTATACAATAGTTTGTCAAAAATATCCTACGTTTCCATACTGGCTTTCCTCAAATGTCTTCACAGTGTCTGTTTCAGCGAATGAAACAACAAAAAGGATTTAGTTTCTTGATTTGACTTTGAAAATCTTTAGGAGAAAATAAAAAAAGATGCACTGCTTTATCCATATATGTCCTTTCTAAAAATGACACCTCCATGTATTTCTTTTTTTAAAGTTAAGAACATGTTATATAAAACAACCAAAAAATGTTTCAAATTATGTCTTCCTGGCTGTTTAAAAATTAAATTTAAAAATTCTGTAAGGAAAAGTATCTTTGCCTCGCCATAGGTACACATCAATGCAAAGAGGAATCTCTGCAAGAAAAGGAAGAAACAAGAACCGAAAAAACATCAACCTGGACACACAGGGGTGGAGGACAGGGATAATGACTTGGGAGTCAAGGAAGAAACGATCAAATCCAAATGCCAATTCCAGGAAGGTAGACCATCCAAGGAAAACACACTTCCCACAGATTTGGAAGCAGGTCCCAGTGTCATCCAAACAGTTATTCTTTTCTTAGTGAGTACAATGTGCAAGCACTCCACAAGGTCTTGTGCTTGGGGCAGCATCAAGCTGACATATTACCAGAGCACCTAGCAAGGACACACACAGCCTGGCCCACTGACTACAATCCCCCAGGGAAGGGCAATCCAGACTAAAAGCACTGACCAACAGTTTCTTCCTCATCCATGTTTTCCCTTTTCCAGAAACAAGGGAAGTAACAGTTAAAGCAGGCAGACAATTTAAAATGTATCACAACATCATCTAGCCTGTCAAATTTTGTGTTCATCCGTGATGGCCCAAGGAGAAACTAGAACTGCCAAGCAAACCAAGTGGACCTTGTTCAGAGAGAAGCTGATGCTTCGTCAGCTTTGGTCATGGACCAAGTTCCATGCTGGTGGAAGAACAGAAACAAGAAAAGATGACATTCAGCACATCCCTTTTTTTCCTCTTAAGGCCAGAAAGGT
This sequence comes from Lagenorhynchus albirostris, assembly GCF_949774975.1. Taxonomy (NCBI): domain Eukaryota; kingdom Metazoa; phylum Chordata; class Mammalia; order Artiodactyla; family Delphinidae; genus Lagenorhynchus; species Lagenorhynchus albirostris. Next base: position 23,853,655 of record NC_083102.1, read on the forward strand.
CCCAGGGATCCAGGGCAATGGCCAAGTCAGACAGTACGGCAGATGGGTTGTGTGTATTGGAAAATGAGAGCTACTACAGGCTTGGAATTTTGAAGCTGTTCGTGTTGCAGGTCTGAGCACCTTTGAGGAGGGGGATGGTAAATGCAAGGTGGAAGGAGGGGAGGGAAAAGGAAGGAAAACCACCAGAAGGTTGCAGAGACGGAAGGAAAGGAATGGGGAGTATGTGTTGGTACAGGAGGAGATATTAAAGACTATCAATACCACGTTCACTCTCTGAAAAGCAAGAGAGACGTCATAAATCTACCTAGACTTATTGATCTTATAACCATTTTCCCTTCGGGAAGCTATGATGAGCAACCACCAAAGCAGAAGCATGGAAGAGCGGCAACACGACTCATCTTTGTCTCTCATCTTCAAAGACTCTCCCATGCTGGGGAGCTCAAACCACACACAGCTTTTCTCCCACACAGCTGGCAGCACCACTGGCAATGGGAGAAACTAGTAGAAAATGTGAAAAGCCTCCAGGCTGCCTCAGAGTCAGTCACTGTGACGCACTGGGTTTCCCAAGCCATTATTTCAAAATGTAGCCAACTGATGAGTGATGGAGGGAAACAAAACACCAGCCCCCCAGTGGGAGAAAATCATTTGACGACAGAGGTCCCAGAAAACGGAGAAAAAAGGTCCTTGCCCCAATGGGAAACTTGACTGTGACCACAACCATAACAGTTTAAACTTTAAATTTCAGTTGAAAAGATATAAAAGATACTGTGACCATAACTCAGTGACATAAGCATAGCAGGAAAAGAATGAATTCAATCTCCTAGCTTTCTCTCGGGGAGGTAGGAGTCTGGCTGGTAAAAGATAATTAAAGCCACACCATAAAGGTGGTGCAGATTTATCTTCAACACATGCGAACATAACCCTCAAATCTTGTGTTTTGGCTACCACAGGTGTCCCCATTCATTGTTATTTAAACTAAATCTTTGGTGTCAAAAGATTATACTTTCAGAACTATAAAAGGATCAGGTAGATCAATTCAGCAAAAACAGGGCAAAAAAATGTTCACTCCCCTTTAACCGACAAGGAAATTAAGGAAATATAATAAAATAAAAGGAATCATCATCCAAGGTCATGGAGTTAGGTGAACAAGGACTAGATGTACTTCATACTTCAGGTCCCTTGGTTCCAGGAACCCAAGTTTTCCCACCTCCATCCCAGGCAAGGGGAATCGACCTGCCCTCCCCAGGGTGACTACCAGGAAAACTACACAGTGATCGGTAGATGACCGTTACGTCAGAGAGTCTGGTCAGAGATACCAGGATGACCAGTTGACCCTTTCTGGATTCTTTAATATCTTACAAAAATAGATTCCTTTGTAATTTACGAGTGAAGAAAATAAGGCAGACTGGAAGAAATAAACTCATCCCAAGTGTAAGAATTTGAACATACACAATATTCAGCTGCGTATCTTCTAGCCTCTGAGGTCACAGAAATGTCCTACCTCTTCATTGTAATGTGGGCTGACAATTGTGGACAATGCTACAGGTCTGCATTTGAGGTGCTAGTTTCTATTTCCATCCTAGGAACTTACAAGGTTCCATCCTTTGTGCCCGGCCCAAAAGTTATTCCTCATGCAGCTGTCTGCTTCCATGCCCTCCCTATCCTGGCACACCTGAGGAGTCACAGCTGTCAAAATAACACACCCCTTTTACAAATGAAGAAACAGAGGCGACATGAATGCACAGACCATACAGTTAGGGATGCATCTCTCAGCTCTTAAGATTCACTAGGAAAGTTACGAAGCTTCCCCAGCTCACACCAACGGCCTGAGGCAATATTTCACCAAAATGTTCAACCAATTTCTAATTAGGGCCCAGGTCACTCCGCCTTACATTCCCTCCCCCTCCCTCTTTTTTGGATAAAGGGGTGTCAGAGATTTACAGGCTGCAGAAACTGGGCCTCGTGAGGGGAAAATCTGATGCTTAACGGGCCTCTCCTGTCCAGTTCCCCCGGCCCAACCCTCCATCGAAGTCTAGCCTGACAGGCTCTGAGGAGCTGGGCTCAGCAGCAACCCGCCAGGCTAAAAGGTACCCGACACACCACAGAAATGGCCAAGCGGAGCCAGTTAGGGACTTATTTACTTCCAGTACATTTGGACTATTGTTGGAGAAGACGGACATTATGAAGCCCAGGCCCCAGGGAATGGGAACGTCAGGGAGCAGTCAGGGGCCATCAAGCGTCTGTCACTTAGAGGTTTAAAATCATAATGAATGATCCAAGTGAAAAATATTAACTTATTGCCTACTAGTTGGGTAAATCCCTCTGTCAAAAATCATTTTTCAAGAGAACAAATTATAAATGCTGCACATTTTCAAAAATACGCAGAAACAGCCCCAAAGTTGACCTCCCGCACTGAGTGGCTGCTTGGGCTGCCTCCCGAAGAGCCCACAGGGAGGGCGGCCTCGCAGGCATCCAGCACACTGCCAGCAGGGGAGCGATTAGTTCATAACCATAACTCATATCCAGAAAAACAAAAACATCCTTATTCTACCTGGGTTTTTTTTTGTGGTACGCGGGCCTCTCACTGTTGTGGCCTCTCCCGTTGCGGAGCACAGGCTCTGGACACGCATGCTCAGCGGCCATGGATCACGGGCCCAGCCGCTCCATGGCATGTGGGATCCTCCCGGACCGGGGCACGAACCCGTGTCCCCTGCATCGGCAGGCGGACTCTCAACCACTGCGCCACCAGGGAAGCCCTCTACCTGTTTTTAAGGTCTTGCTTTTTATTTGTCAGACAGAGCTATGCCTGAAGTCTCGTTGAAGTGGGGCTCAAGGTCTATATTGTACGAGGAAATTAAAGAAGACAGGTGACAGGAAAACCATCTGTCCAGCTTAGAGCTACGCCATGAGCTTTCTACATCCCTTCTCTGTATTCAAAGACTTCCAATCTTTCTTAAGAACGGCCAGATAGAGGACAAATCCCACTACCCCTGTAAAGACTTATTGGGGGATCCTAATCTGATTCCTGACATCAGGAGCTGAGAGCTGAAGAAAGGGTCAGACAGGCTCTTTGCCCCATAGAGGGTGAGGGAGGTCAGACCTGGGAACAGATACTCCAGAAATGGGCACAGGGGAGTAATAGGACAGACAGCCCCCGACTTTACACGGGGAGCCAGCCAGGAATAAGGAACCGTGCTAAGATTCTTACAGAAAAAGAAGTGTGAAAGCAAGAAGCTGTGAAAGGGCTTGGCATGTCGACACAAGGGTGAGAAGTTATTTGTGACGTATCATATGGAGGGTAGAGTAGGAAGTAAGACTGGAAATGGAAACATCCCTAAATGACATTATGCTTTTTTATATACAACCGGCTTTCCTTTACCTTCATTTAAGGGGTCAGATGCTTTTCTGCAGCCATCTGGGTGTCCCCAGAGTCTGTGAGATGACCATGACTGTGCATATAGAAAGCGATTCTGACAGCAACATGAAAGATGGCAGAGACTAGAAGGAGAACTACTTAAGATGCAGTTGCAGTGATTGAGAGATAAGGAGCATACAGACCAGTAGCCATGGGTAATACCGTGAAAAGGAAGATTTGGAAGTGATAACTATAGCAGAATCAGATGAAATTGGGATGGGGAGACTGCTGATACTAAAATTTGGGATAACAGGTGGGTGGTGACATTATTTAAGACCAACAACAAAGGTAGCCTAGCCAAGGCAGTTTGTGAGCAGGGAAGAAAATCGTATGGAAGCCAAGAACTACATTTTAGACATAATAGATGACAGCTATCTACTGGCATCTGTATTTGGGTATCTAGTATTCAGCAGCTGGAAACTGATCTTAAGGCAGAGAAAGAAATCAGGGGTGGAAATATTCATATATGAGACAGCTGAAGCCATTAAGTGCAGAAGGTCACACAGCAGGTGTGACCTCTCGTCTCTGAAAGACAACTATGATCTGTACAATTCACATTAATATTAATCCAATCCTGCCAAGAGACATGTTTCTTATCTCAGTTATTCAAATCTGTTCTTATTCAACTTCACACATTTTGATGTAATCTTATCGCAGTTAGACTGTAGGCAACTTGTGACAGAGATGATATTTTATTCATATTTTTCCTCCAAAAAGGTACCCAACCACCATGTGCCTTTTCTAAACTATTAGTTCCATGAGAACAGGTGTTCGTAAGGCTCAATCCCCAATGTCTTGAACAAGGTGTGGTATGGAGTAGTTGCTCAAGAAATAGTTCCTGAATAATAAAAATGAGTTGACTTCCCCAGGCTGCCACTTCCGGCCTTCTCCTAGGGACTGCTTCCAAAAGGATAAACCTACTCAACCTTTGTCTTCAGAAGAGGACCACCTGCTCATCAGCCCAGCCCAATCACTTTTTGCAGTCAGAAGAGGTGGGAAGGCAAAGTTGCAGCAAAGTTTTCTCGTCCAAAATGACCAGATTAAAGACAAAACCTGAGATTCCTGTAGTTACAGAAGAACACTCATGCACAGCTCCCCATAGCACACACCCTGAGCAGGCGACATGTTACACACGGTGCTTATTATTCCTAATGTCCTATTCATCAGCCTTAAATGGGATGAGCATGGTTCATCAAAAGCTCCTGCCAGGAATGATTTCTCCCAGGCTGAGCCATATTTCAAAACACTAATGATCGAAGTCCAAGTGATGGAGGCCCTGTGACTGTGGCAGCCCTCTTAAGTGGACATCAGCACTCATCCTTCAAGGAAGGGAAACAGGACAGAAGCCCGAGGGTGAGCCTACCGACAACACTAGAAATGTGCTCTCAAGTATTAATTACTCTATACCAATTATCAGCTGGTCTGAAGATGGGACGGCATTAAAGCCCAGGAGGAGTAACGACGGAAAGAATAAACACAAATACCGAAAGACAAGACAGTCTTGTACAAAACTGAAAAACGAGAACTCCAGCCAAGAGTCAACTGGCAAGATAGACAAAGAAGCTAACCTGGGCTTCCCTGGTGGTGCAGTGGTTAAGAATCCGCCTGCCAATGCAGGGGACACGGGTTTGAGCCCTGGTTCGGGAAGATCCCACATGCCGTGGAGCAACTAAGCCCGTGCGCCACAACTACTGAGCCTGAGCTCTAGAGCCTGCGAGCCACAACTGCGAGCCACAACTACGAGCCCATGTGCCGCAACTACTGAAGCCTATACGCCCAGAACCCATGCTCCACAACAAGAGAAGCCACCTCAAGAAGAGGCCCGCGCACCGCAACGAAGAGTAGCCCCCGCTCGCTGCAACTAGAGAAAGACTGCATGCAGCAACAAAGACCCAATGCAGCCATAAATAAATTAATTAATTAATTAAAAAATTTTTTTTAAAAAAAGGAAGCTAATCTACATTTCCGCTGCTTTACTTTCCTAGGGTTGCTGTAACCCAAGCACCACAAACTGGTTGGCTTACAACAGAAATTTACTCTAATGACTTCGGAAGCCTCAAGTCTGACTTCAAGATGTACACAGGGCCAATGCACCCTCTGAAGGCTCTAGGGAAGAATCCTTCCTCGCCTCTTCCTAGCTACTGGTGGCTCTTGGCCATCTCCTTGGCGTTCCATGCCGCAGCTGCGTCACTTCAATCTCCATCTCCACTGTCACGTGTCCTTCCTTCTCTGTCTGTGTCCTACCCTCTTCTAAGGAAGGCACAGGTCTTTGGGTTCAGACCCCACCCTAATCCAGTAGGATTTCATTTTAACCCATTACATCTGTGAAGACCCTATTTCCAGATAAGGTCACCTTCTGAGGTTCTAAAAGGACATGAATTCTGAGGGGACACTATTCATCCCGCTACACCCATCATTATGAAAACACCAGGAAAGACCATCCAAGCCAGCAATCCTCATGGGGTAGAATTGCAGCTTTTTAGGAATACCTGAAAATTTGCCAGAGAAAAGATAACTGGTAAGTGAAAGTAAAATGGCAGTTCCACATATCAACAAAAGAACTCGATTCAGTAAGAACCAAAAGTTTCGCTCAGATTTTAAACGCCTGAAAACAAGGAGCACATAGCCTTTGAGCTCACAACCGCATGGCCTTAATTATGAAGCTGCAGCCCTAAGACACCACTTCAGTCACCCAGCTGTAAAGAATTGGAGGGGACTTCCCTGGCAGTCCAGTGGTTAAGACCTTGCCTTCCAATGCAGGGGGTGCAGGTTCGATCCCTGGTCGGGGAGCTAAGATCCCACATGCCTCCTGGCCAAAAAACCAAAACATACAAAAAAGAAGCAATATTGTAACAAATTCAATAAAGACTTTATAAATGGTCCACATCAAGAAAGTCTTAAAAAAATAAAGAATTGGAGGAATTTCCACCTTAGAACCAAGAGACAATTGTGCATACTACCTTCTTGTACACCCACACGTTGTTCATGCCCTTGGGAAAGAAATACTCAAGCAACCGGAAATATGAGCCTCACTTTCTGGACACAGCAAAAACAGAGGCCACAGAAAGAAAACCTTAAGAGCCTGTGCCTAAAAACTGGACTCACTACTTCTGAATGATGTCTTATTTTGCAAAAACACCAAACCCTTTTTCTTACTAGCAAAGTTATATGTGCTAACCCTATATAGACCCTTGTAAGATGAAACTACCGAATAAAAAAATATTGTGAGAAAAGATAGCAGGAGCTGGGTTTCCTTCCCAACTGAGCACATCTGGACAGTCTCACTTTACTCTCGTCCACACTGTAAGATATTCTATACACTATCATTGAGCCTAAGCTCAGAAGAATCTATTTGCTGTAAACCAGGAGGTATAGGAAGTTGGAAGATTTGCAATTCAGCACGTTTTATAGGGTTTTTGGCACATAAGGGTTATTTTTAAAGCAGGAAAAAAAGCCTGTTCTCTCCCTACCCCCAAACACAGCTGAGCTGATTCAGCACAAATCTCCCCCTAAAATAAAATCCCAATTTGCAGAAAACAGGCATGGAAAGTTCCAGCCCCAAGGACGGCATTTCAGAATCCTCGTTGAAAAGATCAGGAGTGGGTGGCTTCACCACCCACTGACCAAAGACAAGCTGACCAAAAATCAGTTATAAATGTAAGGGCTTCACCAGAGCCTACGAGCGACTTGGGAGTCCAGGGAAGAGAAAGAAGTCTTTAAACAACGTGATGCCCAGTAGTAACCAAAGACAGGAGATCCTGAGGGTTCTGGTAGCTAATAAATCATTTCCCATGGGTGAGCATACAGAAGACATTTCCAGGAATGCAGTTTAAAGTTCCAGTTTCTTCATTTAACTAAGAGGTCCTTTCTGAAGAAGGCATTACAATATACACCATACAAATACCACATTTCGCCAAAGAGCTATATGCTCAGCTCAGCACCCTGATGGTCCCTAAAGCACAGAGGTACTCTGCATAATCTGCAGATAAAAAAACCAAAAACCCATCAAGAAGAGCTCTTAAGTGGCAGCAGGGCGAGCGCTACCTTGCTGAGAACAAGCCTCCAGAAACAGGCCATGCTACTGTCATTTCTGCTAATTACCTTCACCAGACAAGGGAGTTGATGAGTCAAGCCAAAGGGTCGAGGGCATCTACAATGACCCTTGTCTCCAGTGCACACTGACACACTCCTGGCCCGTCTAAGTGGGAGAAGTCTTACTTGGAAAAGGCATGGTCAGAAAATACAAGCCATTCAAAATATCACTCGATTTGGTGAATACCTTCAAGCCATTTATTCAAAAAATTTACAGCCACATTGATGGTAACAGCTGGTACTGAGAAAGCAAGGACAAGCAACCTCCCATAAACCTGTCGATTTAAATCACGATGCATTCACAACCTTAGGGCCTGTTTTGATCATTAATGTAAAGGACTTTTCCATAGCGTGAGTGTATCACGTTAATATGAAGTGGAAAATGTGGAGATGACAAAGGAAATGTTTACAAAAATCAAACTAAAATACATTAGAGGTAATTAAGAACAAGAATCCCCAGACTGCCAGCTTTGTACTTAACACAGCGTATTAAGTAACACATGGCAAAAGTATTTTTAAGCAACAGGATAGCCGTGTGATATAGCCCGTGAGAAGAGTGAAAGAATCCTCCTCAGAAAAGCTCCATGACCTTGAAGAGCTCTCACCGGCTGAGTGGAGCACGGCTTCGGCTTCGGAAGGCTACACCGGGTATCTTCAGGGACCAGTCCTCAACCTGTGCTCCTCAACCTGGGCGCGGCCCTGGCCCAAGATAAAAAAGTGACCTGTCCTTCCCCTTCTCCCAGAAGCCTCACCTCTGCCGAGAGATTGAAGAGAAAGGACCATCAAGCTCCACGCTTGCTTAGCACAGGTACCTATGACCTCACATTGTCTGCGTAACTGAAGAACATGTAATCTGACACTGGTTTCTCTGAAGAACAATCTGATGAAACATCACTTCACCGGGACATCTCAAAGACTAATGAGATAATGTCTAGAGGGCTGAAGGCAATCAGAGGGCTGATCCACGGTGCTCTTACTACCTGCAGCTATCTGTAGACGAGGACGATGTGGCTGAAGAGGATCAACTTCTCACAGCAGGTAGAGTACATGTTATACACAAGAACTGGCGTATCCCAAAAAGCACCGTGACCCTGGCTATCTACCCATGATTCAGTACATACAACAGGAAAGTGGGCCTTTCCAGATGCCTTTAAATTCAAAATCATGATTAAAAGCATAGACATCTGGGGTAAGATACCTAATTCCTATGAGTTTCAGTTTCTATGCCTATGAAAATAGAAACGATACATACATCTTTCAGGGTGGAGGTGAAAATTAAGTAAAGTGAAAACAAAATTCAGTATTTTTCCATCAAGAAACAACTCAATAAATGACAGCTCTACTCTTTAGAATGAGCATTATATGAAGTGCCTTAAAAAACAGAAGTCTTTAGGTCATGCTACATATTGGAATAGCATGAAAATCACACATAGGCAGCCACCACCAAAGAACAAATGAGCCCTATCTTCCACAGCTGATTTAGACATTCAGAATATTTTATCCCATAGAAACAAGGCTGTTAACAGTGGTTGGGTTGCCGGCCCGGTTCATAAAGGCACATTAACCTAGAATAGAGATAGTATCATTTACATACAATACCAACCATTCTAGACAGACCAGGTTTACCATGAGTTCAGTTTTGAACCTGCTGGAACTGTAAATCCGGTACACATGGAAATCATTTCCACCCACCCCAAAGAGCCCCACGTCCCCAAAGGTACAACCCTCAAGTAAAACAGGTTTCCAAAAAAGAACAATCTAAAACAATATGAATTAGAAATAATTCCCTAATTCATAGCCCAATAACTTCCCAAATGTCTGCATTTATCAAGAAAATTACCCAATTTTTAGTGCCTAAAGAGTCAACCTAGTTTACGGAACAAATTTTAATGGCATAAAAATCAAACAAAGTCAGCCGTTGATTTACAAATGAGCCTCATCCCCCAAATTTACTTATATCAACAGAAACAGTGACAAAACCTTTAGGGAACAGACGAATTGGGGGATAGAGTTTCTGGAGATAGATGCTCGTCCAGGCTCTCCTATCTATTGCCAGGGCTGAAGCTTCATCGCTTCTTGCAATTTCATCTCATCGACCATTTTTGACCCTTCAATTGTCCAAACAAGTTACAACTTTGAACACAATGGTTCCCATGGTGATAGAAATTTTGCAATCAAGGGACAGTGATTCATATGTCATTTATAAATGCTGTATTAAACAGATTAAAAAATATTTAGAGATTTTATGAAATAGCTGGAGAAAATTCCCAGTGAAGATCCCAGCTATTATTACCTTATTCCACTGAGAGCAAAATGACTTAGGCACACAAACTCTTGCTTTCCTTGGGCTGACCGTCTCTAAACATTAAGAAAAAAAAATGTACACAGAGAAAGAAACTGCTCCTGCTATCAGAAGAGGACCTTAGCTCTGGTTCTCTTAGGAGGGCATCTCACCATTTTATACTCACTAAGGATGCCATTCTGGAAAATGAAGCGACATGTCGAAGTTACCAAGGATTCCATGCGTCCACTACACTGGGACCATGAAGAAACCCAGAAGAAATTAGCAAGACAGTTCTCTCCTCCATGCATATTCCTTAGTCATATTTTAGTGAAAGCACAGATGGAAGATGGTAAACAAGGGATGGGGAGGGCATTCTACCAGGCAGTATAGCAATTCAGACAGCTTCTGAAACACTTCCAGGATACGCACATAACCCACCTCTCCCTTAAACCAGATAACACACACACACACACACACACACACAAATATACACTCCAATACAAGCAGATACACATTTTGTGGAAGCTGGAACCAGGTGACACCCAAATCTGCACAAGGGGTTGATGGCAGTCAAATTAGTTGCGCACTGATTCACATATCTTGACCTCAGACCTGAGAAAGTCAGGCAATGCTAGATTCTAAATGAAAGCAGTATTATTAAACAAAACCAAACCACATAATGCAACAGGCACCTGGAAAAACATGAATGACTAGTATTATCCTGGATTCTCATCCATGAGAGAGGAAAGGCAAATAATATTCCCAGTTCACAAATGCTAAAACCAAGGCTCAGAGAGGTGCCTGGTTACTTTAAGGCATTTAGCCAGAATTAAATCTCGGGAGTGAGCCAAAGTGAATTTCCATAACTGAAATGGAGGCCACTGGATCTAACAAAGCACCTCACCACTTTACCTTCAATCCCAATGCTCTACAGTCTAGAAGCCCCTCCAAACTTCTTATTATAGACTCTCTGGGATGGTCAAATAATAGTCTGGGCAGAGAAGATGATTTTTACCTCCATTATCTTGTTTAAGCTGTGACAGGCTGTACTAATCAGCTTTCGTGCACAGGCACACACAGGCACACATGCTCTCTCTCGGTGCCTCTTAATCACCATGTGCTGCACTGAACAGCTGCAGAGGTCTGAAGGGAATTGGCAGAAATGTGTGATGATGTGCTAGCCACCCCCCTGAGGCAGCCACTGCCCTGTCTGCTCCCAGGCTCCAAAGCACATGGGTGTTCCCTGTCACAACTGATGGGCCCAGAAGACAGGCAAGTGGTTTCAGGTGGTGAGTCAGGAAAAGCAGTTTGCATCAGGAATGTTCCAGCCCAGCAGAGCTTAGCTGCATCCTTCTCCCTAGGCAGGGATACAGTATTCATCGTTTACACAGTGTCACCGTGGGGGACAAAACTTGGGCTCAGCACAAATAGAATCCAATCAACTCTGATGCAGAGGAAACAGTAAATGAGTTTTCTCGCACCAAGAAGGAGCCTAATTGCTTAAGAATTGCCACCATATCTGACACTGGAGGTCAGTTCTTTTATCCTGAGACAGAGGACTTTACAAAGGCCCAGCAGGCACATAGTGTTTGAAAGCAGAGGCCTGGGCTAACTTTCTAGAACCACTCAGCAGCTGCTACCCTGAGCTGTGATCTCTGCTCCTAGGGACGAAGCACAATCAGGGAAGGGCAATATTCAAACAAACCAGGTGGAAGCCAGAATACGCACCACACAACTGGCTGTGCACGAAGCAAATATGCGCGGCCACTCCTTTCAGTGTGGTTTTGGATGGATTTCAATAGAAATGAACACGTGCAGGGGGAATTCCTTGCTTGTCTCTATGCCATTGTTTATGAGTCAGTAAATTAGTGATATGGTATCAACTTGGTGAAACAGACGTCAGACATTCAATCAGATAACAAGAGATCTAGAAATTGAAAGAGGCTGAAAGCCATCATTTGCACTACACTTCATGAATGAATACAGCATTCTGTCAATGTTTTATACAATGACAAACGAGCCTATTTTCTCAAGGAATCTGAGGAGATAAATACTTGTTTTAGGGAATCCAGTTTGGTTTCTCTACCTCAAAATCAGCAATTTCATCTTTTGCCCAGCTTCAAAATCTCTTGCAATAATTTATCATTCTAGTAACTACGGTACTTTGACAAACCTCTCACAACTCCAAGCGTTTAGAAACCTGCATGTAGGTAAAGAATGCTAATATGGCTTCAACATGTCGAGGTCAGACTTAGAACCAAATGGCCTTACCTTTCTGAACCTATAATAAAAGTTGGCCCAAAACATAACATTTCCTGGAAGAATCCCCACCGACGGAAAGTAAGGAGAACACAAATCAGTCTTTCTCTGAACAGATTTCCCTCAATTACCGCAGGAATTATTCTATTCGTTTCCTCTGTTTACCCAAGACACAAAGAAATGTCCGGGATATGCAGGTTGGGGAGGTCAGGAAAAATCAGTGGAAGATCAGAGGCTCATTATCAGCTTCCCAGAACAACAAGTTCTGCAGCAGGTCATAGAACATTCTGCTCTAAGAACACAAGGAAATGCCCTCTGAGGGCCTCTGAGCCGCTGCACTACACCAGAAAGTCTCCCAACGAACCACCAGGAAACCACACCCTCTTTCATAAAAGGCAGGCTCCTATTCCAGAAGCCCTCTTCTCCTCAGAAACAGGGGAGTCAGAAAAAAAGCAGCCACTTTCTTTCATTAGCAAATCCCAAATCCCACAGCCCCAAGTGGCTGGAGAGAAGCAGAGAGCTACTCTGCTTTAATGGAAGTGGATGGAGCTCAGGGCAATATGCAATTACTGAGACTGGAATTGAGCCTGGACCCTGGAAAGAACATGCCGTGAGAGCCCTGGAAATCACACTGTGGTCAGGGCCCCAATTTTAAACTTCTCCCAAGGGATGCCACTTCCTGAGACAGAGGCACGCCTCTCTTCATATCAAAGTAATACTACTTAACTTGGTGGAGGAGAGTCATTTGCTGGTCTCTGGGATTTCATCACAAGAGCCCAGATTAAAACAACACCTAACCACTTGCAAATTATGTTTCTGCCATCACTTACCTTTTTCCCAATAAGCTTCTTTCGCAGAAATTCCCGGGCTTCAAACATATAGGGAATGTCATAGAGGGGACGCAGTTTCTTGTTCTTATCCTTAAAGCAAAATAAAATACCGCATCAGGAATGGGAAAACAAAGCAAAAACTGACACATGAACACAGCCAAGAGTGCGAGATAATGACAACACACCTGAAATATGCTCTAGCTCCCAGTATCACAAATATTGAATAATTGCTAGATATACACTAAACGATTAACAAAGTATTTGGTTAAATGCTTTACAGGGAACAAGACCATCTTTTTCCAAATGACACGCCCAAAAATAAGCAATGGAATGTTTACACAACTGGAAACAACCTAAATGTTCATCAACAGGGAAAGAGCTATATAAACTGCAGTATAGAAGCAGCTTACTGAGTATTAGCGTCCTTCTAATATTTACAGATATACTATAAATCTCATTCTATTACTCTGTAAGCCTTTATTAAGCACCTACCAACTATTAGCCTCAGACAAAGCACTATGTAAATGTATGTTATACTCTTGGATGTAAAATCCTTGTAACCTAACAATAACAGAAGAAATCCTGCAGATATGAAGTAACACAAAGCAGTTCTGAATAAGTGCTAAATTATGTGATATAGACTAGGGACTAAGTGCTATTAGAATTCATGGAACTAGAAAGAAGTAATCAGGAGATGTTTCATTGACAAGGTGGGACTTAACATGAGTTTGCAGGATAGGAAAAAACTAGAAAGAAAATTAGAGTTGGGGGGAAAAAAAGACAAGCAAAAGGAGGGAGGCAGGAATAAACAGTATTTCAGCACACAAATACACAGCCAATCCCTTCATTATTTCTTGGGGCCCAGACTTCCCCCAAAAGAGGGGCTCTGAGCAGTATAACTGAGATGATGAGAGAGGGTCTGGATGAAGGCAACAGAACTGGGAATTGACAGGAACTTAAAAGCTAGGAGAATCTCTTTAAAAAATAAATTAATAGGTGACTGACAAGGGAGTGGATAGAGGGGATAAAAGCAAAGGAACCCGAGAAGTTTGCAGTCAGGGGGAGGACAGCGTATGGAGGACTAGAGCTTGTGTACAAGAAATTGGGAGATGTTGGCTAAATTGGTTGGTATGATTAATGTCTCTCCCGCTAGCTCCTAAGTTGCATGAGAACAGAGACCCTGTCCTTTTCTGTTGTCCTTTGTGATCCCAGACCCAAGTATACAGTACTCCCTCATAGTATAAACTCAAATACTTGGATGTACTACCACAAAAGAAAAATGCAGAATAATATACAAGAGCAAGTATGCTAGAAGGACAGGACTGCATGAACAGATATTTTGGGGGGGGGGCGGGAATCAGAAAAAAAAGGAGAAAATTAAGCCATAACCCCTAACCTAGATGCACACCATTGCTTCCCCATCCTGTATGATTAGCCCACCTGGCCTCAACTTTGCTTTGCCATCTTTTACACACCTGACACAAGATCTCTATATAATTCATTCTATACTTAAAGTATTCAAATTATGTTTTCTTAAATAGCCAACTACTCTCAAATAAAGAACATTTATCATTTTAATACCCCCATATTTAAAGTAATACTAATGACAATTCTGAGGTCAAGGGCATCGAAATAGAGGTTTCCTCCTAGACCCAAAGCAAGCCTTGGTGTCCAAAACACATCATTTAAACATTTCAATTCACTGATATCACCAAGAATGTGCATAATTATTTGAGTTCAAGCTTCACATTCACCATCCACCTGTCTTCTAATTTCTCTGGCTTAAAAAAAATAAATAAAGGCAGCAGCACCATTCTCATGCTCTTCAAAGAACTTAAGGCACCTTTAGAACTGAAGGTGAATCTTTATCCTTTCTCAGAGTTGATGCGTGGGAATCTCCACACTCTGAACAGGAGCAACTGGGATTTCCAAACTCTGATCAAAGTCATGGGGAACCATGATCACTGCCTAATAAGTGAAGTACGGCCCGAAACATGAAAATCTTTAAAGAAATAACAAAGTTTTCCTTAACAAGGAAAATGGGACAAATAAGAGCTGCCTGGCTAGAGGGAGTGCTGGCCAACATAAGGGCAGATGTATATAGGATTATGGATATTTTATAAGCATCCAGGCAGCCAGATGAAAATAGTGGGTCACTACTGAGGAGCCCTACAATAGTTATAATGACACTAATGATAGTGTAAGAATGCCTGCTAGACAGAAGATGCTAGGTGCCAGTAATGAACAGGATTTTTAATAAAGACAAATATCAATGGTTACCAGAATCAGCCATCAGGAATAAGGAAGTCCCAATGTATTCATATTCCCCTAGCAATACAGGGCAATCTATTCACAGAGAGGAGCTGTGTGATTCACTAAGTGAACAATGTTTTTTTTAAATGAATTGAACAAAATACTTGACATTTCCCTTACACAGCCTTATGATGTGCCACAGAACCTGATATCAGAACCTTACCCTATTTATTCTGAAACACCACAGAGGTTTAAGGCAATGTCACTTGTTTGGAACTCCAAAACAAGGAATGGTAAGAAATAGTTTCAATAGGCATTCAGATGAAGATCATGGGATGAGATACAGCTAAATGTGTGAACATGGCAGTGTGAACAAGAAAGGTGCTCGACAGGACTGGGCCAAGCCAAGATACTCTCAAAAGAAGGAAAGAAAATAAATAGTATACCAAACATTCCGACAGAAAAACAGGGTGACTTGAGTCTGATTATATGTCTCTCATGAAGCTCGGAAAGAACTAATAGCACGAGCAGAAAACAAGATACCACAAGTGAAAACAGAGTCATTTTGTTACTCTAACCCTGAAGATCTAGTAGCTATTGACATGTGCAAACACCTTACAAGAGAGATATTAGAAGTCCCTAAGAAACTACAAAATAAAAGCAATTCCTGCAAATTACCAGGTACATAAAAGCCTTTGAAATCTCTAAGAGGCAATTGAGGTATGGAATGTATTCTGAGAAAACAAGACTTTAGCTGAATCTTGCCTGCTAAAAAGGACTACCTAGTTTAGATTCTAATCTACATGGAAATACTTTAAAACTAAAAATAGAAAAGAATGCTTGATTTATCTGGTGGGCGGATAATACACAAACCAATATGTGCTGTAATCACTGTTCATCCTGAGAAGTGACATTGTATGTAGGCCCTGCAATGACTCACTTTAGAGATAATTTCAATCATCTTTACCTCTCCTTGGTTTGGGAAGGAGGCCCAATCTCAGCATCTAAAAGGCATGCCTGGCTTTTTATTTATTTATTTTTTTGAACAGGAGCTTATCATGCCAAAATGAGGTCTCTGTTTAATGCTCATCTGGAGGGAATGGAAGGGACTCCTAATCAAGGTCTTATTCTCAACTCCGTTTCAGGCCAAATTTAATCTAGCCCATCTAGCAGCCAAAAAACTGTAGCCAAAAAATTTACTGGACCCTAGGATCCTGCAGGATTTGTTAAAACAAGGCTGAATAAACACAAACTATGAAAACATTGATGAATGCAGCTTCACTAAAATTTTAAACAGTGCTTTACTGAAAAAGCATCATGAACAAACTGACAGGCCAAAGCACAGACTCAGTAGCTGATAAGTGAAACAAGATAAAGACAAGGCAGAACAGGATAAGAGAGAACTGGAGTACTGAGCCACAGCTGTAAACTTCTCAGTGAGGCCTACCCTGATCACATTATATTTCAGCAAAGACTCAAAGGAGGTATGGGATGTAGTCATCTAGAGACAAGCAGAGAGGACAGCCAATGCAAAAGCCTTGAGTTAGGAGATGACTGGTGGGTTCAAGGAACAGCAGAGACATCACTGCGGCTACAGCTGAGTTCCAGAGGGGAGAACAACAGACAAAGCCACACGTCTCACTTAACATCTGAAGGAATTACTTTGGTCAATGTGCTAAGAACAGACACCACAGCAAGGAAGAGAGAGAACAAAGGGAGACTAATTAGGAGATTATGGCATTAATCTGGGTGGGAAATGATGTTAGATTACATCAAGGAAGAGCAGTGAAGGGGTAAGAAGTGGTCAGAATCTGGGAATATTCTGAAAGTAGATAGATGAAATGTGAGATGAGAAAACAGGGAGAAATCAAGCATGACTCCAAGGTTTTTTTTATCTGAGCAAATGGAATAATAGGTGGGGTCATCACCTGAGATGAGGAAGACCACAGGTAGAGGCAGGTGGGTGAGATCAGGAGTTTGGTTACGGGCCTGCTAAACTCTCAAGTGGAGGTTTTGAGTAGGCAGTGTGGAGTTTGGAAGAAAGCTCTGAGCTGGTAATTTACATTTGGGAGTGGTGGGCATATAGGTGGTATTTAAACCTACGAGATTGAAAAGGACAGAGGACTGAGGCATTATAACATTGAAAGGTAAGGAATAAGAGACGGAATGTATAAAAGGAGACTGAGAAGGAGCAATCAGTGATCTCAGCAGGAGGAAACAACCAATGTTATGTCCTGGAAGCCAAGGAAAGAAAGTGAATTGAGGAGGGAAAGACCAACTGTGTCCAATGCACAAGGCAAGGTGAATGAGCTGAGGACTAAGATCCGCTTGTTGGATCAAGCTAAGTGAGGGTCGGCCGTAACTTGGCAACATTAATTTTGGTGGAGTAGTAGGGGCAAGAGCCTGACTGGAACTAGGAACATGAAGAGGAGAAGTGGAGAAAGTGAGTACATACGATACTTCAGAAAGTTCTGCTACAAAATACCAAGAGATTATGTGGCAGCTGGCAGAGGAAGCAAGGTGAAGAGAAGGGGCTTTGGTTTTTGGTTTCAGAGGGGTGAAATAACAGGCAAAGGTCCTGTGGAAAGCAAATAAGTGATAATGCAGACGGAAGAGGACAGAACTGTTAATGCATAGGTAAGGAGGGGGTGGCTTTCCATAGGAGCTCCAATAATTCACCTTTAGGTGTGTGGATGCAGGTACTGTTAGGTGGGTACACGTGGTAGTGAGTTGCTGGAAGTTCTCTCGTTACTTTGATTTACTCAGTAAAGGAAGGAAGAACAAATCAGTAAGAGAAACTATCTAAGAGAAAAATTGGCCAAGAGGTACGAACAGGCATTTCACAAAAGAACTGCAGCTGGACATTAAGTGTATAAAAAAAGGTATCACTTCATTAATAATCAGGGCAATGTAAGCTGAGATACTATAGGACATCCAATATATTGTCAAATTTTAAAAATGAGGATGAGGGGAAATAGGTGTGCTGTAACCACCGATGGGAATATAAAATGGTTCAAACACTGTGGCACGTTCACATGGTGCTACTCGGCATCATCTGGTTAAGGCTGAAGATATGCATCACTATACCTAGGCAATTCTACTTACAGGAGGGTATATACCCCAGAGAGGTCTCACTCATGCAAGACAAGGACCACAATGCTCATGGTAACGATGTAAAATTTACGGTCGGCTCTGTACAGTCATAGAGCAGAACAGAGAGCAGTGAGTCTGAGAGCAATGCAATAAATGAACAAATCTGAAAAACAACACTGAGCAGGAAAACAAGCTGTAGAATGATAATGATTTAAACACAGACTAAAAAAAGACACAAGCAACACTATTCCTAGAGCTATGTAAATAGCCAAAGTATAAAAATACCTAGAAAGGAAAGTCAATGGTTAGTTAACTGATGCAGGATGGGCAAAGAAAGAAACAGAATGGGAAAGAAATGGGGTCAAGGATGAGTCCACAGGGACTTTCAACTTCATCTGCAAGCTTGTCTCTTTAAAAGAGGATCTGAAGCAAATGTGGTACAATAAGAAATGTTTGTTCTGTACCATTCTATAACGTTGGGGTTTTTTAAATCAAAAAAATGTTTAGGGATAGGAAACCCCCAAACCTTGTTTGGCCAACCTTTCCCTTGGCTCACAATGTCTCATATACTTTTATTTCTCTCAGAGGCAAAATAACCTGCCATTCTTTTCCTCACAAGAAATGCATGAAATTCCTTTTTCCTTCCCTCAAAATGATTTTCTTTCATAGATGTATCTTTCCATGAAGCAGAAGGGAATAATTTAACTACCAACATGCTCTCAAATAACCAGGGTCAAAAACAAGTTTGATTTTTTTTTTAAAGGAGGCTTGAAATATATTAAAAGTAGCCAAGCAGAATTATACTCTACAGAGATCTTAAAACAGACTGCTGAATTAAAATAAGAACAGACACAATCAGATTTAAATGGATAAAATTTCAAACAGTAAATGGACCAGTCCCAGTTGCCCTGCCACACAAGCTATGTTAATAAACAAAGGCTTCAATTTCCATCTGAATTATAGACTTAAAATAGGAACATTACCACATGCCCTGGGCATATTTACAATCAAGGACCGTTCAAGTCCCTTGGCAGCCAGGAGACACAATCCACAGGGATATCCACTATTTATTATCCTTAACATACACAATAGCACATTTTTATAAAAGGCAGATCTAACTAGATAGAAATCTATAGTCAGCAGCTGGGGAAAGGTTCAAAATCGTAACCACCTTGGCCAAATGGAAGATATCTTGCACCACTATACCTATAGGACCACACACAGAAGATTCATATACCCAAACACTCCCCAGGAGTTGTTTCAAAGAAAAAGACACTTTCCCTTTATTTCCCAATTAGCTCTTATTTCTTCCTCCTAAAAACCTCTCTCTTAAAGGTAAATAGGGTCTATTAAAGAGACAAGGTCTGGGAAAGTCCCAAATTCACAACAATGAAATATACTTCAGACATATCTCCAAGGAGGCAAAGGAGAACGGTAAATAAAAACAAATCAAATTGAAAAAATATTTTTTTAAACCTGAGATGTGATTATAAAAATTCACAAGTGTGGGCTTCCCTGGTGGCGCAGTGGTTGAGGGTCCGCCTGCCGATGCAGGGGACACGGGTTCAGGCCCCGGTCCGGGAGGATCCCACATGCCACGGAGCGTCTGGGCCCGTGAGCCATGGCCGCTGAGCCTGCGCATCTGGAGCCTGTGCTCCACAACGGGAGAGGCCGCAACAGTGAGAGGCCCGCGTACCGTAAAAAAGAAAAGAATTCACAAGTGTGAGAATGGAAGAGGGCTGGACTTTGAACCCCGTGCTTATGCAAGATACTTGGCCCCTGAAGTGCCTTGCTGTTTTTATAGAACCCTTAGTTTACTACACTTCTCTCATACTCTGCGGACCCACTGTTTCTACAACCGCCCACTCTTCATCAGACCTAGGGAAACACTCGGGTCTGCTTCTTAGAGTGTTCAATCCATTATGAAATGGATTATGATCCCCAATTACAGCAAGGAAAGTGAGGCTTACAGTTAAGTAACGTGCCTCACTTCTTGTTAACAAGCAGAGCAGGGATTCTGATCCCAGCTATCCCAGGGGCTGAAGCGGGGGGGGGGGGGCGGTTGGGTGCCCGCGGCGGGTGGCAGACACTACCCCCTCCTGGCTTCCTAGTGCCAAAAGGCAGTCATCTCCTGTCAGTAGTCGTCAGGTTTAGTGTGGGAGCTTGTAAACATGCAGACTTTCGGGCCACATCAGGTATTCTGATTCTGCAGGTCTGGGGTCATGTCCCCAATTCTGTATTTTTAATAAGTAGCGAGAAGGACTGTGGGCCACACTTTGAGAAACGCTGTGGAGCGCCTTTTGAGCACTTTGGACCCACTTAAACCAACGGAAATAGAAGAAAAGGGACTCCAAAGGTTTAAAGAGTCACAAAGCAACACAGAGGAGCTTGATAAACATCAAAGTGGCTAAATAAGTAGGCAAGTAAGTAAATACCTGGGGAACTCTCTTTCTGCACATGTAGCTGGAGGTAACTTGAAATACTCCTTAAAAGTCTTTACAGCTAAGACAATTGGGAACATTCTAGTAACGGTGGGAAAACAAGATTACCAAGTATTTCTCTACCTGCCCATGCCAGGGAACAGCAGGACAGGCACACCCTCCCCTCACCCCCCCACCCCCAGACACCAGTGGTCTAGACCTACACTAGCCACAGTGACAGCAGAGGAAGTGGCAAGCCCTAGAAATTACCAATCTTCTGGCAACTTGCCAGGAGGAGCCGGGTTCTGCAGTATCCAAAGAGGGAAAGAAGGAAAGCAGATTTCGGCAGCCTCACGTCCTTGAAGGGACTCGTCTGTCATCTACGGTGTATAGTGCAGGATTACGTTCCAAAGGAACTCGCTCTTCCCCAAATCAAAGTACCTTTTCAAGACCATCATGCAAGTGGGAAAGTATCTGTCTCTGGAGATTGTTCTCCTACTCAATTACATCAGCCAACTAAGAGCACTTGCAGAAGTTCTTGCTATTTACTGCTCAGATGCAGTGAGGACGGGCGAGGAAGGGGACAGCAGGAGGAGGCCAAACATTAGGTCTTTTCACCCCCTCAAGACCCTGGGTCAAGACTTTAAAGAATACTTTTAAGGCTCTAAGGGCTCCAAAACCAGTATCCAAGGCACCACATGGGGTGCGCCTGCACTTAGCTACAAATTCTTCTGCAGGCATAGGGTCTGCCCCTCACAGATCTCAAGGCAAAAGAAGGTGAAGGCTCCCAAGTAAGAAGCGATGCAACCAGCAGCAAATGGGCTCCAAGCCCAAGAAGAAAAGGGAAAGTGAGAAAGCCCTCAGGGCCCCACCTCATCTTCTTTTCCCAGCGCGGGGACAAAAACTCTCCCCGACCCAGTGCTCTGAAAATAAAGATCCGCTCCAAGGGTGAGTGAAGCCTGTGCCACCTTTCCTGGAGGAATGGTGAGGATGCGGCCGGTAAAGAGTGGGATAATGAGACAAAAAGGGCATCGAATCCTTGAAGAGAACAAAGCTCAAGTTCAGCACTCCTGAAGTTAGACAAAAAGAGCCGTCCTGGACATGAAATCAAACATTCCTCAAGCATTTGATGGCAACAAATGATCAAGAGTAAGTGGGCAGCTTGCTGTCATCCAGAGAACAGAGGCCTAGGTTCTCGACAATGATTCTGGCACCAGCAGCTCCTGCCTGCCAGCTTGCCTCAGTTTCCTTCCAAGAATCAGCAAGTTAAGAATTACCTGCCATTATATTAATACATAACTTCGCAGTGAAAACCCATGCAAAAAATGACTTGAAAATCCTGTAAAAATCAGGAAGGGACTAAATATATTAGTGCAAAATCAGGCAACTGTTAAGTTTACATTCCAGGACTATTTCAGGTAATATGAACCCCATGGGGAAAAACAGATCTACATGTGTTACTAAGAAACAAAGCTACTTAGCTAAGTTTTACAACATCTAATATGGATGTTAACGAGAGCTAAAATATCAAGAGACAGAAGAGATAAACCGAAGTTACAGCACTAATCACTTTCTGCCTCAAGTTACTATCATTTAATTACTTCTTGTAGGTCTTACCTTTCCTACCAGACCACAGGAGGGAGTATTTGTGAGAGGAAAAAAGAGCTTAATAATAACTGTGAAGTGCCTAGTATAGTGCCATGTTCACAGAAAATGCCAACACGCAGAGAGAATAAAACGGGGAATGCAAAAAGCCCTAGCTAAAAGATTTTTTTTTTTTAACTCAAACTGCACTTCTGATTAGGGGAATAAGTGGAACTGGTCAGTATATAAAAAGAACTTTCAAAGAGATGGAGGAGGCAACATCACTGTGGATCCATATCACATTAGTAATGAATGTCTCATACAGCACCAGGTGAATGTGAACTATTTCTAATATCTCTACCTTATGGCAACTTTCACCAGACATGATTCTATACTACACAAAGGTAAGTATATTCCTGAATAATGATTAAAAAGATTCTAGACTAGATATCTCACTGTACAACCATAAAATCTAGGCTCTTTGTAAGCAGTGATGCAAAAGCAGTACTCCTGGCAGTTTCAATGTGTTATGTTAGGAAAAAAACCCAATTTTACAATATCTAAATAATTAGTGTTTTCTTTTGACCTGGCCAAAACTTTAAGGCAATCCTTTTCTCGCTACAAATTTGACGTAATGAATTCAATTACTTGTGACCTTTGAAGTAACACACTCGCAAATCTATTAGCTAATAGTTATCCTTACCGAACATATATAATAATTCAAGTAAAGCTGAACTGATACTGTTAAAAAAAAATCAAGTTTGAGAGTTCAACACTAAATAAAATGATAGTAAGCTACAATATAAAAAGGGATAATTCCATTAATGTGGACTCCAAAGTACCAGCATCCCACTTCCCTAAAAAATTCACGAATTTGAGATGATACTAAGCCTAAATTGCCGGGGTAGTATTTTTTGTGGTTAAGATGGAAGAAAAGGATAGTGAAAGATTGTGCAGCCCTTCCTTTGTCCTCAAAAGGCTGGTCTGTGACAATACTAAGAGGTGTGAAGTTTTGCTGAATGACGCACCCTTCACATGCTGCTCAAATGAGCAAACGAAGCTGAGAAGAAATAAAAATAGTGTCTCTCTATTAAGGCCTCTTTCTACAGAGCTAATAGTTCTGAAGATTCGTGCAAACGCGAATTAATGTTAACATGGGAAACACCTTCATTGGGAAGAACACAAAAAAATCTACAAATAAGAAACCAGAATTTAAAAGCAGAAGGGAAAATGGGGGTCTTCAAGGACGAGAGCAGGCCTGGGGGTCTGCAGGGTCATGGAAAGTCACAGGGACCAGCATATCTCAACTGGCTCTGCCCCTCTGCAACTTCTTTCCTTTTCACTGGAAGCTCATAATTAACCAGTTGGCCCCAAATCTTGTTTTCTAGTAATGGAGAAATCGTCTCCCACATTTCTCACCCTTCATCCCCAGGCTAAAAATGGAGATCCAGTGCCCTCAGAAGAGACAACTCCGTTACTTAAAGTACAGGCTGCAAGCCAGATGAAATCCATCCAGCACGGTGACGTGCCACCGGCCCTCCCACAGTTCTAGAAGAGGAGGAAGGCTCCGGAGGAAAAGAAAACAAACCTCTTGCAATAGGAAGGTAATTTTCTCTGTAACAGACAGCAGGCTCGGGTGAGCCCATTCAGAAAAGAATACCATTTTGTTAGAGAAATGCTTCTTTGTGAATGCCTTCCCTTCTCCACCGTATTAAAAAATAATAATTATTATTAAAAGTTTCTTCCTGGAACAACACAGAAGGGAAAATGATGCTGGGTGTGACACCATTATTTAGCTGGTGCCAGTGGAACCTCCAATTGAGCCAGATTTCCAGTCAAATTTGAGCAATAAATCGTGGTGCATTTCAGAAGCACAGGACTGAATTATGTAAGCGCACAGCTTAGGCCTCCCTTTAGACACTGAGATCCTGCCTTGCCAGCTACATCACTCCAAGGTCTAAATCAGGCTGCCAGGTCTACTGCCACATATTTTATCTACAAAATTTAAAGTACTCTCAGCCTGTGTTTAAATACTCAGCAAAACGGGGCCTGTACTTTCTTAGGACAGATATCATTCTAACCCTACAAAGATGACTCTTGTACTGTACAGTCTGTCATCAATCAGAAAAATATAGCATCTATCGCCAACTACCACCATGAAGAAGTATGGGCAAATGAAATTACCAGAATTGTGAACAGCATAGACATTCAGAGGCAGCACCCAGGTGGCAAGGCAACGTCATTATACATACATGGCGTGGCTTGGCTGACGGCAGAAACGGACCTTGACAAGGCTGAATCCAGACCCGGTGGAGGCTGCTCCTGGGAAAGAGACTAGCCCTCCACCCACATGAAAGAAACATACTCAGGAATGTGTTTTGTGACAGTTGTTGGCACCTAGTGAACAAGCAGACAAGTGACCAGATCTCCAGAACAGCCAGGTAAAGTTCAGAGGCAGGAGGCGTGAGCAGGGGGCATCTCGCCCTGCACCAGTGGGTGGTACCCACAGCTCTTCATCTCTGTGAGGAAGGACAGGGTACCTGAGACAAGGCAGTTTTGGCTCCTGCTTTACGTAATGTCACTTTAATTGTGCCTGTTTAACAATGTTTTTAGGTCCATCACGTCACCATCCCGTTTTGATAACCACACACTTTCCTCGCCTATAGCTGGCCTTCCGACCTAACCCCCTTAAAAACAAAAGGCTGTCCCTCTACCTTAAATTTCTATGCTTCATATTATTTCTAATCCCCACAGCAACCAATAAAGCTGGAACTATTAGCTCTTCTCAACTGAGAAGTTAGGTGTCCAGAGAAAAAACATGCCCAACATAACATCATGCCAGAGCAAAAGACCCCAAAAGAGCCCAGGCTAGTATTTCTCTACCACCTGCCTCCCAACCACTGAGGTAGCAGGAACTGCCATCACGCACAGGCTTTTCACTCCCATCCGGTTCCACAGGCACCTCCCACACAGACCTGAAAGGGTCAGTTCACTTCAGCACGGAATGCAGGCCTACCCAAGGCCACCAGCTCCTGAGAAGCTCAAGGAGATTAACGAAGTTGGACACACTATTTGTGCCAGTTATGAAGCTACTGTCACTCAGTTTTAAACCCAGCCTTTTTAAAATTCCACTTTGTGGTGCCGGGGTGGGAAAACTGCCAACCACATTTCTGCTTTGCCAGCTGGTTCCCTGCTAGGCTCTGCCCATAGGGGATGTTAAAGGGAGAATGGACAGGAAGAAAAAGGGACAAACTCTTTCCTATTCCAGTCAGCTTCTCCACAGCAATTCTTCTTCTTCTCAGCAATGGCAGCTTGTTCCAGTAGCGCCAATGGATTCCAGCTTGCAGTTTTCCCAACACGCCCAGAAACAGTCTCAACACACCTCCCTCAGAGTCACCAGAACCAATCAACTGGCAGTCCCTCCTGGGAGGCCTGGGGCCCAGCTCCAGGGAGTTACTCTTCCCCCCTTCATCGGCTCAACAGAGATCTGAGGCCCACTCGGCCCATCCCCCAAATGCTGAAGTTTTCATATCTCAATCTCTTATTGAAAGAGATTACCCAGAGGTTGTAGCTGTGTCGTGTGGTTAAAACCTCCATTTGACCCTGACCTCAGGGTTCTCTTTTTACCTTTTTAGTATTTCCATACCTGATTAATAATTCCTTATGTAAAGTCGTCTCTGTTAAAACAACTGCTGTGGTTTCTTGACCTGCCACTGTGGCCAAAAGCACTTCTCTATGTAACTAGACAAAATTTGTAACCATTAGAGAGGAACACTCCAACTTTCTTGATAATCAACTGTCTCCTGAGAGAATACTGCCTCTTACCTATTCCAGATACCTCTATACCTGGCCAATCCCAATATAGCAGGATTACCTACAATGTAAAATGTGCACCAAAAAAAAAAAAAAAACAAGAAAAATGGTTGGAGTGCACATGAAGAGCTTCCACAGTTAAAATAGTTGATGAAGAGTAATGCGTGAGTATTTAATGGCTGGTAGCACAAGCATCACACTAGAGTAAAGGGAAGACTTCCAAGCCAGTAGCTGTCGAATCCACAGAGTCTACAAGATTAAGAATTTAAGCAGTAAGAGAACAATGTACCCTAATTTTTTTTCCAATATTTTGCTAGACTCTCATGAGTAGTGAATCATTTTGTGATTTTAAAGACCAACCATAACAGGTGTATATTCGTGGTTTAAGTTGGGATCACAGTAAAGACAGAAAATTAAAACCTTACCTGTGTCCATACTGTGGACACAGTTACCATACTGTGTGAAGAAGCACATACACACAATGTGAGGGTTAGTGGGGATGGCCAAACTCACAAGAACACCAATGAAATGTCATTTTTCTACTATAGCCAGATGGAAAAATGAGATAAATAACACCAGATTTGCTATTACATAGTTTATCATGCAATGTTGCTAGATGAATTCTAGAAACTTCTCTTAAGCCAACTGTGAAAAAAAGTGGAGCTAAATGGTTACCAGAGACTGAGGGGAAGGGGAAAAGGAATTGATTAATGGGTACAGGGCTTCAGTTCTGCAAGATGAAGTAGTTTTGGAGATTTGTCTCACAATAATGGGAATATCTTAAACACTTCTGAATCATACAATTAAATGGTTAAGAATGTAAATTTTATGTTATGTGTTTTTTAACCACAAGGAAGAAAAAAGTGGAACTCATTCAAGGTAATATTCTGATTTAATTTGGGAGAAGCCATGGCATGTTAACAAATTCAAAACCAAAATAAACATGAGAATTTTCTGATATGAATCCTAATCTTTTGTTGGCTACAAAAAAGTATTAATTATGGAGATAATCAAACATGCTAGCCCACTTCTGATCCCAACCACTATATTCCAAATTGTTTCCTTCCCGAACAAGCCCCATAACCGAATCTTCTACTCCCCTTTTTACGTTATTCCAGTGCCTGGATGTGACTGCAATCTCAATGCTAAACACTTTGCTTACTAAAATGCCAAACGTGGGCTTCCCTGGTGGCGCAGTGGTGAAGAATCCGCCTGCCAATGCAGGGGACACGGGTTCGAGCCCTGGTCCGGGAAGATCCCACATGCCATGGAGCAACTAAACCCATAACTACTAAACCCATAATTACCCATAACCCATAACTGTAGTTATGGCACACTACAGTGTGCCATAACTACTCACCCTGCACTCTGGAGCCCGTAAGCCACAACTACTGAGCCCAAGTGCCACAACTACTGATGCCTGCGTGTCTAGAGCCCATGCTCCACAAAAGAAGCCACCGCAGTGAGAAGCCTGCACACCACAACGAAGAGTAGCCCCTGCTCACCGCAACTAGAGAAAGCCCTGCACGCAGCAACGAAGACCCAACTCAGCCAAAAGTAAATAAATAAATTTATTTTTAAAAAATAAATCTATTTAAAATAATAAATAAATAAAATACCAAGCGTTCTGCAAGGCCATACTCAAATGCCACCCACCATCCTCAGGAAACCTTCTGAGCTCTCTAATCAAATATCCCGTCTTCTCTCTTGGTTCATCTGGCCCAAGTCAGTATACATGTGTCTTATATCTCATAGGTGATTTGAAACTATTTAAGCTTAAAAACAGCATCTGACTCATATTTTTAATCCCACTGTACTCATTTGATCCTCAACAGAATTCAACAGTCAGCAAATGTAATATTTTTGTTACGGATGAAGGAAAAGAGGCTCAGTGTAATTTAGACTAAAGTTCACAACAGCAGAAAATGGCAGGGGCAAAAATTGAACTCTAATTTAACCAACTCCGAAATCCATGGCCACTGGATTCTATTACAAGGCATCTAAGGACGCTATGATGCCTCTCCAGCTTAAAGCAAGAGAGAAGTCATTTTCTTCTTCCCAGTAATAAGCTCTTTGTACTACAGGCGTAGAGTTCACATGCAAAAAGAAAAGGGAAACCAGTTTCATCCTGAGCACTCCCTACAAAGCCCCCTGCCCCCAATGGAGATGTGCACAAGGTGACCTCCTCACCCGGCACCCCAGCTCTGCCTCACCCCTAGGTGACAGGGATGCTGGTGGCTCCTAACAAATGTTGCTGAATGTGAGAAAATTATCCAGGGTCACTGCTAATGAGAAGACAGAACACCTTGCCACTTAGCTACAGAATGTTCACCTAATAAATCTTACAGATTTGAACACAACCCAAGACCAGGAGGTTACTGGAAAAGACAAAAAAAGTATTTGGAACCAGCAGCTTAAAAATCCACATCCCCACTGCCATACTTCCAAAAAATAAGATATAATGCATACAGTTTGTTATCCGTACTAATCAGAAATAAAAGGCTGTAAGTAAAAACAAAACAAAAATCACCTAATATTTCCTTCTGAACAGTTTAACGGTAATATATGGTCACTTATTCTACCGAGGACATTCCTCTTTTTTCCTTGATTTAGCTTTATTGATCTAATTTTAATCAAGGACAAGTGTACAGCAAAGGATAAAGGGTCAACAACCCAAATGCAGTGGGGAAACAAGAGAAAAACATTCTAGTTCAGCAAATGGATCAGCTTATTAATGGGCCTAGAAGTCCTATCACGGCCATGTGACACAGAGAATTAGGCACTGTGGAAGACCAATCTGCATGCTCTTTTTTAATTGCGGTACACTATATTTCCTTAAAGACAAATACACTTTTTGCAGGATGGGATGCTGCCCAACACACCCGAACCGTAGATGTTTAGGTTATAATTAAATATGGAAACAATACCATTATGTAGGATATTCACTACTGTGTTGAGAACTGGAAAATCCCCTTATTTTATCTGCGAAAAATTTCAGTTAGTTGTCTTACACTAATTATGAACTAAGATTTAATCAGACAGGAATAGGCTCAAGTTAATGCACGTATAATTTATGAATTTTTTAAAAAGATTTACCAATCGATTTGAGTGTAACTAAGGGTTATGTTTAAGCGTCTTAAGTGAATTAATATACTGACAGTTGATGGCACTATAAATCTACCATTAGCAGGTCACCGCAGGTCATTTCTTGTCAGCAGTGTACTGGCCTAGCACACAGAACCCAGTAGAGCACCGGAGAGAGAAACAGAGGGATGGACTGCTGGGGAGGGGAGAGGTGGCTTGAGCTAGAAAGAAGTCTTTCTGCATTAAAGTACGAAAACAGCATCACATGCCAGTCGCTGGAAAAATCGTCCCTGCTCTCCAGAGAGAAAAAAACCTCAAAAGGAGAAGCTTGATATACAAACCACAAAATTACAGGACTGGTAAAGAAATACAAGGTGCTGTTAAGAATGGAGAAATTGAAGCGCCTCAACTCTTCAAAAGGTCAGCTATGCTTCATGAGGAGATGAGATGTGAGCTGAGTCTTGAAGGATGACCAACTGCTACAGAGATGTGCGAAAGTGTGGCCCATTTGGGCAAGTAAGAAGTGGCAGTGGAAACACAAAGGGAAAACGAAAAAGGAAAAGAGGTAGGAGAATCAGGCAACCAAGGAACCAAGGGAGAATGGAGTTTAAGAAGAGAAGACAGAGTCAGCACATTCAAAGCGGTCACAATAAGGACAGAAACGTGCCCACTCAAGATGGCAATAACTTCAGCAAGAGCAATTTCAGTCAGTTTTAGCAGGCTGAATAGTTGATAAAATGGGGGTGGTTAGGGTACACTAATCTTTCAGGAAAGAGTGGTCACCAAAAGAAGGAAGCCAAGGGAGAACACCAGATTTAGTCCCAGTAAATAAGTGAAAATCATCTTTATTGGATGATTTAATAAATTAAAGGTGAGGGGAAGGACAGAGGGTTGACATAATTTTCATCATATAAAGATCTGATTATGAATGATTCATAAATATTCTACTTCCTATCCTTCTAATTACAAACTGTATGATCTGAGAACTACGTATTTATCTCCAACAGGAAATTAAACTTATTCATCTCTGTAGCCCCCAGCTCCTAGGACTGGGTCTGACATATGGTACACATTCAATTAATGTTTGTTGAATGAAATTACTTTATCTCTCTGGGCTTCATTTTCCTCCTGTTAGAAAAGGGGGGGGAAAAGTGGCTGGGGATAAATGCTAAATGTTCCTTCTATCTCTAAATGCCCATCAGTCTGTAAATGTTACATAAAATGGATCAGTTCCCTATGATTCCTTGAAATTTTGCCATGTTTTAACATTCACATTCAAGTAAGGCATGAGAACATCAAAGCTGCATCCATCCACCTAAAAATGAAAATATATGGTATTCTTAAGATCCTCCTTTGAGGTGGAAATATCTTCACCAAATCAGGTCACAGAAAGGAAATAGAAGATGATCTCTTTAGAAAATGTTTTGATGAGTCTCTTTCGTCCTCCCCTCCCTCAAGGTCACTGTCAGTCTCCAAAGATATGGGCAGTACTTGGAAACCTTAAAAATGTAAAAGAAACCTTTTAAAGTTCATTTTTAAAAATTCAAAAGTAATAAATCTGCAATTGTGTAAATGTCTTATTTCTTCTAGGCCTAAGCTGTTTAAGTTTTAATCCAAATTGGGAGCTAGGAAGCAGGAAAGAACAGAGAGAAGGAAAATAAATGAAGCCCCAAATTTCAGAGTAGAGATGCCCCTGGGATCTGCAGACAGATAATAGAAATACTTGTGAGACATGAAAACATCAACACTAATCAACAGCACTCAAATGAATAACCAATTTCCCATTATTATCAAGAAAGCCATACAGCCTTAAAAATCAGAAGGCAATTATGTCTGCTATTACTGTGAAATGCCAGATAGAACCAGACTCTGAGGAGAGGATGACTCAAACCTGTGGCCCACCTCGCCACCACCGCGTGCGCGCACGTGTGTGTGTGTGTGTGTGTGTGTGTGTGTGTGTGTGTGTGTGTAGGGGGGGCGGGGGAGGGGGGTTAGCAGCTATAGTTAAGACAAAGGTATTGATTCATCATCATCGCCACACCCTACAACCCTAAGTCCACTGGCCCCTCAGATCTCTCCAGTCTTTTCTAGAACTTCCATTCAACCTGCAAAATCAGAATTTAAATATAAAATAATAGGACCTCATCCACATGAATTCTGAACACATGGGACAGATAATTTAATCTAGCCTAATCCACAGGAAATATTTAGATTACAGGCTTTAGCGATAAAGTTTTGGCCTGAGACTATTTCCAAAGAAATCAGAATTAATCCCCAAGTGGTGATGTGTTCATACTTGGTAAACTAACACTTTGTCCTGTCCGCATTTAGTTGACTATTCTGGTGATGGATCCAAACTAAAATCAAGTAGAACTGTTTAAAAGTTACTGCAGGGGAAAAAAAAAAATCCCAATGTAACAGAATACTAGTGATTATTCATGGTTTTAAAAGACTCTCCTCTCTATATTAAGAACTTAAAAAATCGTTTTACAGTTATTCTCCCAGTGCTTCTGCAATATAAATTGATTTACCAATCATCAATTTTATTTGCAGCATTCCAGAAAAATTATAATGAGGAGCTATACCTTTTCCCTTTGTGTTTCCAATGCCTTTAAACTATGTCTTTGTAAAGTTAAGATTATCGTTATTTAATTTAGCACCAGTAAAGCTAAACTGTTCAAAAAGAGAGGATATAAGGGATGAAGAAAACATTAATGGCTTTAATTTTTTATCCCATTTTTCAACAGCTTTATACAGCGTTCAGTGGTAACATATCATCCCTCACCATTCTACACCAAGATTATAACCTAAGAATTATGAGTGGCAGGGTAGAGGATTCAGTAGAAAGGGTTCCAGCGAGCAGATGGACGCATGACAAGGAAGGGAAGCTTACTGTGTATACCAGAGGCACCCTCGCAAAGATATGGTGGAGAAACTATAAGCAAATATGCAAATTTTGGCCTATCATAAAGGGGAATCTTATTCAGACAACCCATATGGGTTATGTATGATATTTATCCATTTAATCATTCCAACATTCCTTGTAGTTTGCATATGCTCATACTTTTCTAAGAAAAAATAAACAAGCAGTTAAGAAACCTACAGCAAAGGATGAAAGTAAAGCCAAAAATAGATCAAAGAAAACGCAGAAAGGAAAGAGATCCATCCACAGTCCTTGAATTGAAGAGGGGCTGTTACCATAAATCCAGATCTCCATGGTTTATTTTAACTCTTGTGCAAGTCCCCATACTACAAAACCAGCAGGATATATGGTTAACAAAGGGTGGGCAGAGAAATTGTTCCAAATGAGATTTTAAGTGAGTCATGCTCCGTAACCCAGACAATTTCATTTACTTATCTAACTGAACAATGTATTTTTTCCAAGAAGCCATTAAGAAGACATTGCATATGCCTAAAATACAGTGATCATTTTAAAATGAAATTCAAGACAAAATGATATGGGTATGAAACAGAATATCCTTTACAGCTGCAGCTTGACCAAATTTAGCCTCAAAATTTTAAGTTGAAATGTGATGAAACCTTGGGTCTTGAAGTATAATCAAAGGAGGCAAACATCAGAGAAGGAGGAAAAAACAACTGATGTCAACAAATCACAAAACACTGGTGTGCCCCAGGCTTCAAGAAGCGTCCTGAAAATGTCCCTACCGTTTTTTAAAGACATCTTTCCTAATGCAAGTAGATGTGAAAGTACAAACAAAACTGTTTTATTTTCTTCTGTACATGCTTAGAAAGAAGAAAGACAAGAGGAAGGTCCTGGGACTAAATAAACATGCTGCATAGCTTGGATTATTAAGGCAGCCAGATCTGCAATTTCAGTACCACCTAAATTCAATGATCTGTGCCACGAGTCAGATAATAGACAAATTTAAGTATCTAATACATATTGTTCTTAAACACTATCCAGTCAGCCACCATTAAATATCACTTTGCTAGCCTGTAAAATTGATATTTCATATCTAGGGAGTGTACAATGGATAACTTGGGAATGCATTCAAGGCTTTGGACACACATTTAAGGTTTTACAAATAAACATTAAAAATCAATTCAACAGCAAGAATGCTAACTAAATTTCATGACTATCGAACGTCTAGCAATTACAGTTACCCAGAAAGATACTGACTTGTTAAATTACTTTCAGGCCAAAAGGCTTCGATGGCTCAAGTTCCCCAGTGGCCACCATGGATGATATTTCTTAAAGAATGTCACCTCACCACTAATAAACTTATATAAAGGATTGTCTTTTTTTCCTCTTTGAAGAGCATGCATCAGAACACACAAGATGAATCAATATCATTTCTGTCTCTGTATAATCAGGAACCAACTCACAAAATTCAAGTAGTCATTGAACAATCTTGGGGAGGGCTTCACGTCTCACCGGTTTCCTCAGTGCTGTTCATCTTCCAATTAGTTTCCCCTCTGACTAACCCTTTCCTCCCTTCCACAGGTCAATTACAATGCCCTCCTTTAAGTCAGCCCCCTTGCATGACTACCAGATTTCTTCAGTTCTTTCCATTCTCACACTGCACTTCCAATACTCTACATTTCAA
Source organism: Lagenorhynchus albirostris (assembly GCF_949774975.1). Lineage (NCBI taxonomy): Eukaryota > Metazoa > Chordata > Mammalia > Artiodactyla > Delphinidae > Lagenorhynchus > Lagenorhynchus albirostris. Next base: position 23,887,350 of record NC_083102.1, read on the forward strand.
TAAACAGAACCTTTAAAAATTTTTCCTGCTTCGTTCCCATCCTCACATTTCCAGCCTTTCTGTCAATTTCACTACATACACGAGACTCAAAAACACAAGTCTGTAAAACTAGGGCTTGTGGTGAAGTTTTCCCCAGTTTTCAAAAAATGAAAAAAAGGGGACAGCAATAAGTCTGAATTTGACCAAATTTATTGTAAATTATTCCAGATTGAAGGACTGTTTATTATTCTTAAAAATACGTGTTACACACACACACACACACACACACATATTACGTTTTGGGAATTAGTTTTTCATTCTTTTAAGGAATAATAATGTCAGAAGAGGTGAGGCACTTTTCTCAAGTTTTAAAACTGGAAGGATGAGTTAGTGTTCCAGAGAGAGAGACACACAAGATAAGCAGTAGGAAAGAATGGAGAGTTCAAAAAGGAGGTAAATGCTGCATAAGGAGGCAGGGGAAAGTTCAGCCAGGGTGCTTGCCAGGCAGAAGTGTTAACCTCTAGAATAGAGGAACGAACAGAACTTTCTGGGAAGGGGACAGACGTGTTTGGAATTTTACAAAGACCACCTGAGCAGCAGTGTGGAAAGACAGACTGAAGAGAGTGATATTTGAAACTGGGGCCCAAAAGCTTGTGCAATGGTTAAGACAAAGATTGAAAACTTCAACAGCAGGGGGAGGAGGAGTTTTGAGACAGTATTCTAAAGCTTAAATCAGTTAATATGTATAAAGTGCCTAGGTCACTACAATATGACCCATACATAGAAACTCAAGTCAGTACCTTTCTGTTCACTTTGTTTTCCTTATACCTAGGAATACCATCTGGATATGGTATAAAATAGCCATATCTTTCATTAGCCATAAATACCTGAGAACCCAAGGTTTCAGTTTAACATGTTTCCTCTCCATACAACCAAAAAGGCAAAATAAAATAACTGGTGTTTGTGCCCACCTTCATGAAAAGTAATTATCCAAATCCAAACTACAGTCATGTTATGACATGACTAAAGTCATAACCAAACCAGGGAAAATTTAAGAAGTCTTCAAGGCAGAGCATAAAAAGATCTGGGCACAGTAGGTGCTCAATAAATACTTCATGACTGAGGATAAATTACTCTCATGAAATATCACATAAAGCAAAACAGCAAGGAGAGGCTCGGGCGAAGTCCAAGTTCACCTACTACAAGAGTCCCCAGGAACATACAAGTATGCTTGGCCTACTACCACTCTCTTTAGAGGTGGTAACCTTGATGATGAACATGTTAAGAGCACTCAACCTCTCTAATAAGTACAAGCATATAAAAGCTAAAAATGGAAGGAAACTCATCTCCTTATGACACCAAACAACTGTGCTTATAGCTGCTGTTAGCCTGTTAACACAAACATTCACCAGGGGAAAAGGAGAATCACAACATTCTGCTGATCACTGTCTGATGACCAGTATCTTGTCAGTCAATGAGGAGAAGAAACCAGTTCCTTTGGGCAAAAATTGTTCATATCTAATAAGGCTTCAAAAAATCTGAGAAGGTTGAAGTAGATAGAATAAGGATATTGGAAAGGTTAGGTAACAGCTGTCAGGCTTCACTTCTATAACAGCAGGCACATCTGCTTCAACGTCTGCTGGGAACAGTAACTCTACATATGTACTGGAAGGTGCTTCATGTGGGCCTCAGAAGGTGAGGTGATAACTGCCCTTTAAAGGAAAGAGAGCCAGAATTGATATCCCTCCCCAGTTTTCGATGAGCAGGGGCTTACCACCAGTCCCCATACCTCAGCAATATCTTTGTTGAATTAAACAAGGAAATTACTGTATAGTAATTACATGTACATTACTATACTGCCCCAATGGGTCTCTTTCCTATTTAGCGAAAGCAGAAACTCTGAAGTCAAAAAGAAGAAGATAATGCCTCATCTGCTAGACAGTTCTAGTCCTCCGCATTTCCACAGCAAGTAAATATTATATAGCAGTTGAAAAAGTCAGCGAACATGTTCACTGCCCCTCCAGCTACACAAATGGTCAGAAGCCCCACTGTGCACAACCCACGATCATACCTGGTTTGCATAGGAGCAGTGGTCCAGGGGGCGTTTTAGTTACATTTTCTAACTTCCATACAACCTTAAGGACCTAATAGGCTGACTGAATTACGACTCTTGTCAAATTAAAAATCAGTACTTGGTACGGTAGCCAATTAAGTTCTATTTTCAGCAAACTAACAACCCATATCTGTCCCAAAGGATTGTAACCTATGACAGAATGAGGTTTAAATAGAAAAATAAGCATCTTTAAACAGCTCGGAGAGCTTAACCTCAAAGGAGCTGCATATCTCACCTGAAGACCAATACCATATCAGAATGCAGGCACAAGAGTGCAGGCCCATGTCAGGATGCAGGGTCCTAGTACTGGTTTTCAAACTCATACACATGTGTCACAAAAACTACTACTCTGATTAAGATCCTTCTAAATTAACTTCTCTTTTCCCCCTGGAAAACAATCAGACCCCAATGGTAATCATTCTCAACAACCATAAAGGAGGTGAGTGTGTTTAAATTAATCTCCCTGGCCTGGGAAAGGCAATCAAGAAACAACAGGAGGGATTCCCTGGCGGCGCAGTGGTTGAGAGTCCGCCTGCCGATGCAGGGGACACGGGTTCGTGCCCCGGTCCAGGAAGATCCCACATGCCGCGGAGCGGCTAGGCCCAGTGAGCCATGGCCGCTGAGCCTGTGTGTCCGGAGCCTGTGCTCCACAATGGGAGAAGCCACAACAGTGAGAGGCCCGCGTACCGCAAAAAAAAAAAAAAAAGAAACAACAGGAAATCAGACAGGTAAATAAGGTATTGACTGTTACTTAGGATCCTGCCAGGCAGGGCATGAAACTATTCTCTGCCTCCTTGACAAAAGATGTGCGGCCTTGAGGAGACACAGATATCATAGCTTGATCACAAAGATACCTGAAAGAAACTGGTAAGAGTTTTGTGGGAACTTGTCTTAAATGGAAATGGGAATCTGGACTTGGCTCTGCAAATAATTCTCTAATTTCAGTATCTTGGGTTTCCCCTCTATGAAATGGTTATTGTGAATAATCCAGGTAATTATCATCATGTATTTTATGAGATTACAAATCTAAACATACTTTGAATATTTTCATAATTATTAGAATGACATTTCATTATGATTTTTTTTTTTTTTTTTGCGATACGCGGGCCTCTCACCGTTACGGCCTCTCCCGTTGCGGAGCACAGGCTCCGGACGCGCAGGCCCAGCGGCCATGGCCCACGGGCCCAGCCGCTCCGCGGCACGCGGGATCCTCCCGGACCGGGGCACGAACCCACGTCCCCCGCATCGGCAGGCGGACCCTCAACCACTGCGTCACCGGGGAAGCCCTCATTATGATTTCTTTTACTTTAATTATTAGTAAGAGAAAGGAAAGCGCTATCTAATATATAAGCATCTGGCTAATTTGCTCTATGGCTAGCCAAAAGTCATTCCTGGGATGAACAGAGGACTTATAAGTCAAATCATGAAACAAGGTTCCGACTCCGATTTCTATTCCAAATGAAAACTTCAGAAGAACAAAAGTTTTCTTCCTTTCTTAATTCCTATGGAACCACAAATGCTGCTATTCCTTCTGCCCCAGCAACTTGGTATAACTGGAATGAGTTACAATTAAAAAGGAAATTAAATATCATAGGCAGTAATAAACCAGCTTCCATTTTTCTTGATGTATAGTTCAATTACATTAATTAGTATAATGAAGGAGGAAGAAGGCAGACTCATTGCCACATGGTATAAGCAAGTTTCATTAAGAACCACCTACCTCACTTATGAGGAATGTATAGAAATGTAAGTGCAGAAGCATTGTTTCTATGGGGACCTAATCAGTCTAATCATTTTCACGAATTATAAGCCATAGAATCACAGGGCCTGTGGGTTGGAAGGGAACTTAAAAGTGTACCTCTAGCCTCCTATGCACTGTCAAATCCCCTCCACAATATTCCTACCATCTGGTTATTCAGCTCATGTGTCAAGGCCTTCAATGAAACGAAACTAACTTCCTGGGACAGCCCACTCTCTCTCTCACTGAACACCTTTCTTAGAAAGTTCTTTTTTCATATTAAGCTAAAATGTTTCCCTGTAATTGGTTCTAGTTTTACTCCTTAATGTCCAACTCACTGCTGTTCTGGCAAAATCTTCCGTGGGTGGGACTATCCCCTCTAGCACTTTTGGCCCCCTACCCAGTAAAAGTGTCCTCCAGTGATGCACACCAAGGCAATGTGTGTACACATTTCCAACTTCCCACCATTAATAACCACCGTAAAAGTATTACAGAAAGGAACTCTGGAAATTTAGGCCACATCATGGGACTTTAGAAGTTTGGCCCTTTTCGCCAGGAAATGGGGAGCTTTTTAAAAAGTTGAGGATAAGGAGAGTGACAGAATCAGAGGTATGTTTCAGGAAGATTAACATAGCAGCCATATATAGAACTGGATTAGAGGGGGGACAACTGGAGAGAAGGAGGCCAGGTAGGAGGCCATTACAGTGGTAGAGGAAAGATGTAATTAGGACCAGAACTACTCACAAGGTGTTCTGGTCAACAGCACACTGTCCAAACCAATTTTAAATGACTCCAATCACCATGTAGCCCTAGTCTTCATGATGTATGCTACCGTAATGCGTCACTACCATGCAAGTCAGAGAACAGTCTTCATGTGCTGCAACAATCCCCCCCATGGTGTGAAGCTAAGGGTTTTTTGCATAGACTATTTAATATGCAAGTATGGAGGTGGGTACCCTGCCTTATTACATATGGGCTAATTAGGAAGCACATTATTTGTAAGGCATTAGCATAACAAATCAACTTAAAATGACACTTGAGAATAGGCCATTCAAAGTGAAAGCCAAGATTATAAATCTAAGTCTTTCAACAGGAAAAAAAACCCACCTGACCTAAGGGAAGCAGGCAGCTCTCAGCTAGATGGATGTGCAAAATGAAGTCAGGCACCTTATTTGGGGATCCAAAGTGAGCCGGAGCTACTAAATAAGCTTGACTGACAAGAACGATTACTAACTACATAATATTTGAATATATAATACATAAGGCACGATATGAGTCCCATTTAATATTCACAAAGACTAAGATTTCAACAGTATCATCATTTTACAGATGAGGAAACCAGAGCTCCAAGGTCCTAAATAACTCACCCAAGGTTAGTCATTACCAAGTCACAGACTTGAAAAAGACTTGAAACCCAGGTCACTCTGACTGCAAACTGTCCTCTTGCTATAGCACTCGATTCAGAAATTACTTTAACAAGATAACAAGAACAAGACAAACGATCTGAAGACACACGTAAAAGGGACTGTCAAGAGGGTGGACAAACATGACCAGTTTGGGTCAAGAAACCCTACACGGAAGGTAAGGGGCAGAGTATAACATCAAGGGCAAACTACTGAGAAAGGCCGACAGAGCTACAAGGCTGAGCAAGAAAGGCTACAAGCAAAGGAAGGTATCAATATCTTTGTTCAGCAAGGTCTTTGGGGTACAGACAGTGGACAACAAAAACAGTCTTTCTTCTCTCGTGAAACATAGGAAGGCTCATCACGTGTTCTGCAATAGCCAAAAATGTCTATCATATGGCAGAAAAATTTCAAAAGCCAACCAATTTTCTTCTGTAAGCTGACAAATATATTGGGCTTTCCCTTTCACCACCTTGAAATACATTCTACTCTGGAGTATACCGTGGTTATGCCTTTTTGAAGTCAAAAAACGTTAATACCCAATATCATCATCCAGTATGGCAGCTATACTTTTCTTACTGCCCATTCCTGTCACTGTCCCCAAGCATGGACACCCAAACTTGCTCTTCCAAGTATCCTAGTCAGCAGGTAGAGTACAGACACCCAAGTCTGTGTTACAGGCTAAAAGAATATCAATTCCAAAGCGGTTTCCTCTGCCAAACCCTCCCCTAGGTCAATCAAACTTCACCAGCTCTTCCTTAGAGCTCTTCAGCATTTATTTCTACTAACTACACGATGGTATTTTGCACATAATGTTAAAGTATCATTCTAACAATATGGTTTTTCCCTAAGTTCAATCCCCCTTCTGCCAGAGGAAGGCCGTACTTCCTCTTTATAGGGGAGTGTTTCCACTTGTTATTGGCAGGTGTTGAGAGGGTAACGAGGAGGTGTAGTGACGGCCTTGATTCTAAAAGAAAGCTGCAATGACTGGGACTTTCGTCTTAACAAGCTGGGTCACTGGATATAACATCTTAAGAGTCACAAAATTCACTATTTGTGAACAAGGATAAGAAGGGGCCTACCGGCTAAAAATCAGGAGGTGAGCATGCGGAAGACTACAGAAGAAATGTATCCAAATTCAAGGTTGACAAAAGAATAAGAATGTGCTTTGCCTGAAGCCACAAATCCCAAAGGATAAAGGGCAGGCACATTCTTAAAACTCATCTGCCCCTGAGCAGACATAGCTGTTCTGAGCTAAAGTAAAACAGAGCCGTGTTCGAATAAGCACCAGTGTGGAAGTGACTGCCACCCCAGCATCCTCCTTCTGTGGTCTGGCCATAAACGTCTTGAACCCTTGATTTTAAGAAATACCTACTGTTTCAGACTCCCACTGCACTTAGATGTCTAAATGGCACAGTGACACATTCTCTCCCCTTAATTTCCTCACTACACCCATATATACAAGTAATACTACTTTCACACATTTTACTTAACCCTTATAATTATAGGCCTTTGCTACATTATGCCCAAGAAAATGAAGACTAGGAGGATAATATGCCCTGGGTCATAGGAATATCTTATAAGAAGATTCTTATTTTGCCCAGGAAACCACATACTGCATAGTCTGACCTCCAGGACACAAAACTTCAAACACACTCCACATCTTCTGTTTAAACATCACTGCCCCATATATTTCCCATCTTTTTAAAAACCACCACCACCGCCACTGAATCTTACATTAAACAAGAAATGTCAATTGTTTGTTTCCACAGATTATCAAAGTTGGCACATAAAAATCATGAGGAAAACTGGCAGATTCATTTATTTGGGCAATTTCAAAAGTTACCCCTTGCTTTTGAAGATCAACCCAAATAAATGAATTATTCAGATTCCATTAACTTTTGCCCTAAAACAACGGAACAGGGGCCAACGAGATGACGATCTTATGACAGTTTGACCAAAAGATAAAATGGTCAATATAAATTCATGGGCTGATTAGAAAGCAGAGTTAGAAATACCTGTTCGTTATATAGACCAGTAAATTTCTATTAAGATGATACAGAATGGGACTTCCCTGGTGGCGCAGTGGTTGAGAATCTGCCTGCCAATACATGGGACATGGGTCCAATCCCTGGGCCAGAAGATCCCACATGCTGCAGAGCAACTAAGCCCGAGAGCCACAACTACTGAGCCCACGTGCTTCAACTACTGAAGCCCACGCACCTAGAGCCCGTGCTCCACAACAAGAGAAGCCACTGCAATGAGAAGCCCGCGCACCACAATGAAGAGTAGCCCCCGCTCGCCACAACTAGAGAAAGCCCACGCACAGCAACGAAGACCCAACGCAGCCAAAAATAAAAAAACAAAAGTTGAGTCCTTTAATAAAAAATATACAGATTATAATCCTAACAACGTTCAGTTTCCTACAAAAAATATTTGTATTCTACAAAAAAAATATTTGTATTCTAGTTTCAAAGGAAAAGTGAACCAGTATGGGAATACTTGTATTGCATCACTCAAGGCTTACACAGGGTATCAGTGGCATCTTGTTCATACTCGAAGGTCAGTACACTAAGTAGAGATCTTCCTGCCTACTGTCCTGTGCTCTGTGATTTTTTTAAAACTGTTTTTCACCTTGAACAAATGTACAGTTTTCTAGCTGTTGATCCTTCTTTAATTTTTGTAATTCTACACTGCAGTCGAGACTCAAACTGGGGTATAACATGAGAATAAATTTATTTTTACTCTTCAAACTTTAGTAAGCCCCACTCCTTAGCAGCATTATCCTGGGAAAATTTAATCAAACTATCTGTGCCTCAGTTTCCTCATCTATAACCGGGGAGCATAAATCCCTTCAGTCACATACTGTTACGAGGATTAGATCTACAGCAACTATCAAGGACTTAGAAGCAGCATTTAGCACAGTGGGAGCCATCAACAAATATCTGTTACTGCCATTCAAACCTAAGCCACTCGAGAGTTCCAAGTAGCAGCAGCTAGCAACTCGAGGAAACGTGCACACTACCTTCTAACAATGGAACCAACGCTCAGGGCCATTCCAGCCGGAACTTTCACACCTCATGGAGGGCCCACCAATGTCCATGTTAAAGCCAATTTGTACTTCAGGTATGATTAATCTTCTGCACTAAAAAACAACACGAGTGTTTTCTCACCAAGAAGTTCTTGAAGTTCGACAGGCTTCCAGAACATCTGTATGACTGTTTCAAAGCAGCAGCTTGCAGAATGAAAAACCAGGGTTTCAACAGCTTTAAAAGTATGGTTTGAGTCGAGGGACAGAAGCCTAGGAGACAACGCAGAGCCGGGCAGCGCGGGGAGTGCTGAGGGCAGGCAGAAGCACAGGACCGCCAGCATGTTCTCCGGAAACCACTGGAGCCGGGTCACCGCGGCCAGCGGCTCCGCCCTAGAGATGGAGTTCAAACGCAGCCGCTGCTGGCTCAGCCTCTTCTGCGACCCACCGGAGGACACAGTCGCAAAGAACGCTACACCATGAGACCCGGATGAGGGAAGGGGCCCGCCAGCTGCCGGTGGCCTGCTCCCAGCCAGAGCGTGCTGGTGTGCAATAGCCGCACCCCCGGCTACACGGGCGAGCTGCAGCGGCGTGAGGACACACAGGTGCTGAGGAAGACAGGCCAGTGGCCTCCTGATAGCGGGCCACCTGCTGAGCACTCCCCCTGCCGCAGCCAGGTCTGCATTTCTGAATTTCAAGAACGAATTTCAAGATTTCAAGAACGAAGGCGATCTGCACCGTCGGGCTGTGTTCTTGCTGCTGCAGATCGGGGAATGCACTCAGGACACGGAGATGATCCTGGTGGACAGGACCCTCACAGCCATCCCCTTTCACAACAAGGTGCTCTTTGCCGAGGCAGGGCCAGACTCTGAACTGCGGCTGGAGCTATATGGGGCCTGCGTGGAAGAGGAGGGGGCCCTGGCTGAAGCCCCCAAGAGGCTTGCCACCGAGCTCAGCAGCTCCCTGGGCTGCTCCTCAGGGAGGCGTGTGCGGGTGTCTCTGGAGACAGCTAGGGGCTCGGGAAGCAGTCCCATCTTGCTCCCCACCCCAGCTGGTGGTGGTCGTTACCACCTCTTGGCTCATACCACTCTCACCCTGGCAGCAGTGCAAGACGGACTCCACACACATGACCTCACCCTCACCAGTCATGAGGAGAACCCCGCCTGGCTGCCCCTTGATGGCAGCGTGTGTTGCGTTGCCGTCTGGTGGCTCAGCCCTTCCGCATGACTCAGCCTACTGCAAGTGGCACCCACAGAGCGCAGCAAGCTGGGGAGCTGCAGGACTGGGTGCGAGCGCATGGAGTCCTGAGAGGCACAAACAGCTTCTGTCACCGTCAACCTGAAGACACAGACACTGGGGAGGAGCCGCTGTTTACTGTTGTGATCAACAAGGAGCCTCAAGTCGGGGCAGGTGGACCAGGCAGTGGGCTGGCTCTTCACCCTGAGCATCAGTAACCAGTATGGGGAGGATGAGGTGACACACACCCTTCAGGCAGAGAGTCGGGGAGCCCTGCAGAGCTGGACAGAAGCTCTGTGGCAGCTTTTCTTTGACATGAGCCAGTGGAAGCAGTGCCGTGATGAGATAATGAAAATTGAAACCCCCGCTCCCTGGAAACCACTCCAAGTACTGGCCAATCAGGGTTCCTGGTACCATGAGATGGTGACAGGTGATGCTCAGGGCTGAATAGGTCTGGGGCCTAAGCTCTGACTAGCCTCCTCCCCTCAATCCCTTCCTGGTGCCACAGCTATTGAGCCGCTGGATGACATCACAGCGGTGATAGACAGCCTGGCCCAGCTGGAGGGCACGAGGCTGGAGACGCCCCCAGCCTGCCCTGCCTGGCCCCTGCTCGCCTGCTTCAGTGGCCCCAACCCCAGCCCTGACCCATTCCCTGCTCTGGAGGAGATGCCGAACGGTCTCCCTGGATGCTGTCCCCGAGACCACTCCCCTGGGGCTTCTCGCTCGGTTGCCCCCTCCCCCCGAAGCGGTTCCCACAGTCCAGAGGCCTCTGCAGCAAAGGCTCACCCCACACTTGGCTCCAGTCACCAGTGTAAGATGGTGTGCTGGCAACAGGGTCTGGCCAGAAGAAGAGGTGGTCTGTGTGCAGCTGGGCTCTGGATTCGGTGCTGTTTGTAGCAGGTTGGCCAGCTTGGCCTCCCCTTCCTCTACTGGACTGGGGGATAGGCTGGGGAGGGGGAGCAGAAGCCCCTTTTAAGCTGTGGTTGCCATGGTGCTGAGGGACTCTTTCCCAGGGCTGGCTGGGACCCCCTAAACCCTTCCTGGGAGAAAACTGGAACCAACACTGCCCTACCTCCCTGCACTAACCAGCTTTGAGGATGGCACTGAAGAGCCCTGGGAGGGAACGCACCTCCCTTGTGACTCCCACATTGACCATTAAAGTTATTTAACATCAAAAAAAAAAAAAAAAAGTATGGTTTGAGTTGGGCTGGAATGAGTTGGCACACCAATCACTCCTCTGTCAGAAGAGTTGGTTTCTAAAAAGCACTTTGGTTAGTTCACCAAGGCACTGGTGCCAATAAACTTCCCGTTGTATCTCATAATAAAGCATTAAACAAATAAATGGGGCATAGGATGGAGAAAGATTTACGATTTAAGCCCACCCGAGGAGACAATTTATGAAATAAAATGATCAACGTTCTAGAATTAAAAAGTAGTTTTACAAAATAAAATGTATTGAAAAATATCTAAATATAGAAAAATAAACAAATAGTAAAAAAAAAAAAATCTGAAAGTCATGCAAGAAGATACACTTATAGAGCCAATAAACTAATTCTACTTTTAAAGTAATCGAAGAAGATGAATGGTTTACATGAAGGGAAATCAAATGTAAATTACGTGAAAAACACATTCTTACTAGTAATCTTTTATGCAGATGAAAACAACTCTAAAGTCCAGTTAATCTAGGAAAACAAAAATACTGACGAAACAAAAACTCGATTAGATGTAGGAAAGTTTAAGTATTTATGTGGTACAGTCTAAAAATTCGCTTATATACCTTTAACCTATTAACTCACTTTGTGGATATAGTTCTAAAATAAATAATCCTAAATAGGAAAAAAAAGTACATGTTTAATGCTATTAAGAAAAAAGAAATCTAGAACATGGACATAACTAGAAAATAGTATGTTTGCTTAATGGAATATATGTGTGTTTAAAATTAAAAGTGCCATAATTCAAGAAAAATGTGCAACTTCCATTTCCAACAAAGATGAAACAAGGACCAAATCCACTGTCCTGCATAAAATCAAAAAAACCAAACATTTTGAAACATGGTTTTCAGTGATAGGTAACAGGCAACAGAGAACAGTGATCCCTAAGAGACAGGACACAAATGAGCCCTAACTGCTTACTGCCTAGAGTTTCTAGTGGGAATGGACAAGGGTTTGGGGGAGACCAAGCCTGCTAGAGCTCTTGGCACAAAGGACCAGGGTGGAGAGAGCAGCACAGAGAGATGACTTCTGAGATCCGCACAGGGCCTCTCTTGAGCACAGTACTGATCAGCCCAGGAGTGTGCTTCCACCTGAGGCCAGGGGAAGAACCATGGGAAAGCATTAGAAGCAACAGTGCCTACCATCACCATAATGACCCAACCATTTTACTCCAGGGTATTTATCCAGGAGACAAGAAAATATATATCCACACAAAAACTTGTACACAAATGTTCATCAAAGCTTTATATATAGAGCCAAAAATTGGAGGCAACTGGAAACAGCCCAAATGACCACCAGAGGTAAATGGATGGCTAAACCACAGTATATCCATACAGTGGAATACTACTCAGCAACAGAAAGGATGAACTATTGACACAGACCACAACACAGATGAATCTCAGATAATTAGACTGAGTGAAGAAAGCCAGATTAACAAGAGTAGATACTGTAATGATTTCATTTATATAAGCTCTAGAAAATGAAACTAATCTATCATGAGAGAAAGTAGATCAATGGCTTGGGGGTACATGGGAAGGGATAGAATGGGGCACAAGGAAACTCTGGGTGGTAATGAGTATGTTCACTATCTTGACTGTAGTGATGGTTTCATGGATATATATATATATATATACATTTCTCAAAGCTTTCCAAATTGCACACTTTAAAAATGTGCAGTTTTCCTGCATATCCATTATGCCCCAATAAAGCTGTTTGTAAAAATAGACAAAACGTTGGGATTTCCCTGGTGGTGCAGTGGTTAAGAACCCGCCTGCCAACGCAGGGGACACGGGTTCGAGCCCTGGTCCGGGAAGATCCCACATGCTGCGGAGCAACTAAGCCCGTGCGCCACACTACTGAGCCTGTGCTCTAGAGCCTGCGAGCCACAACTACTGAGCCCACATGCTACAACTACTGAAGCCCGCATGCCCTAGAGCCCATGCTCCTCAACGAGAGGCCACCACAATGAGAAGCCCGTGCACCACAAGGAAGGGTAGCCCCACTCACCTCAACTAGAGAAAGCCCACGCGCAGCAATGAAGACCCAATGCAGCAAAAAATAAATTTTTAAAAATAGACAAAACGTGGTTTCATGAACAGTTATAAATATCAGAATATAAACTAACACGTATACACTGGCCACCATCATATGATTAGAGAGATCTACATAAATGAAGTTTGTTAAGGTCTTTGGAGTTTTTACTTTTGTAAAAATTTACACCCACTGAGTTTATCTAAACGGCCATTCTTATTTTCTAGAAACAAGAGCTGGGAGACAGTTTGCCCATGATCATACGAAAAGGTCACACAAAAGAAACAGACCACACAACTCATAAGATGCCAATCTCTGTTCTACATTACATTCGTACACACTTATAAAATAACAAGATTATTGGGAAAGAGACAGATAGCTCCTTCAGAAGAGTTGTAAACCAGGGAAACTAGAGCAATTTCAATAGGGTACCCAGGTGTTCCCAGCAGTGAAGCATGAAAGGAAACCCTGTACACAGGTGGGACGACGATGTGTGGAAATTAGCCCAGTCTCAGAATTCAAAGCAACCTTTCAAAAATCCAAGTTAACATGCCTTGACATACATGATGCTCACTTAAAAGCCAATTGTGTGGTTTTTGTTCAAAAAAAAGGGAAAGCCATTTTTCATCATAAGACATAAAATGTTGAAAGAAAAAGAGGGGGAGCCGCAGCTATGTATTTCCTAGGGCTACCATAAAAAATTACCAGACACTGATGGCTTGGAACAACACGAACTTACTCTCTCCCAGTTAAGAGCCCAAAGTACAAAACTCAAGAGTGTTGGCAGGGCCATGCTCTCTCTGAAGGCTCCAGGGCAGCCTCTTTCCAGCTTCTGGTGGTGGCCAGCAATCCCTGGCAATGCTCAGCTTACAGCTGCATCACTCCAATCTCTGTCTCTGTCCCAGGGCCTTCTTGCATCTGTGTGCACCTGATCCTCTCATGAGGACACCAGGCATTGGATTTAGGGCCCAGCCTCATCAGGTATGACCTCCTCCTAACTGATTATCTGGAAGTAAGGTCTTCACAGATCTAATGTCATAGTCATAGGTTCTTAGTGTTACAACTTTAACATATCTTTTGGGGGGGTTCACAACTCAACCCACAATAGGGGGACAAATACCTAACATAGTAAAATTCTCTTCAAGGAGACAATAACAAAGGAGAGTAAGATTTCAGTTAATGTATCAAGTAATGTTTTCACTTCTAAATAAACAACTGTGCCCATTTCACACTGAATCAAAACACCTCAAAATGGCTAACAAAATGCAAAAATTGGTTTCCTTTTCTTTTTCCAATTTGAAAATTATATTTGCAACAAACATCCCTGACCCATAACTCCCTCTGATTAATAATATTTTCATTAACAAATATACTGCTTGAATTTGGGGGGCTGAGACTTTTTTTTTTTTAAACAACCAGAAAGGAAATTAAAAAAAAAAGTTTCATTTAAGTCAGATGTTAATTTGCTTGTAAGGGGTCTTGTCCTTTCAAGCCATCATCATCATAAAGGCGTTTTATGATCTTTAATATAATGTGTATGTACTGGTACACTCAATTTACACTTACGCACAACACTATTGTTACAGTGTACACATACATTCTTATAGAGCTAAGAGTAAATGATTTAACCGCAGTTCAAACATTCTTTTCTGCTAGGTGTCTAATGTGTACCAACCATATAAGCTTAGCATAATTCAGGACATAATAAAAATTTGATTCCTATCCTCTAATTTATAAATGAAAAAAGTTTCACTGTTAAATAGTAAAATGTATTAACTGAAACTGATTAAACCCATCATATCACTAAGGAAGAAACTGAAGACTAAGATACAAGTCACCTGATATTCAAATGACCTCTCAGAGATGGACAGATGACGGAGGGTTCATTCTGCTTTCAAAGCATATGTCTCTGGTTCATATGCTTTGCTTGCCAGACAGTGCCTAGAGATGTCTCTTTAGTATATTACTTGGTAATTAAAAAGAGGAAAACTACGTGTTTCATAATCTGCTTATTGTTAGGCAGCATGTAAACAGCAGTATCAAAACTGCCCCCATACATACCTTTTTAACATTTGCCAGCATTGTGGCAGCACAGAATAGGAACTGGGGGGATAATTTTTTGATGATTTCTAATGATAAGCAAAATGTTTTAGGAGTGGATCTAGATCTGGTATAAGCAGACACCAGATCTGATACAGTCCATTTTTTCCTATCGTAAGAATTACCATCAATAATGGAAAATACCTAAAAACATTACACCATGTTTTAAAGACATACACAGAGAGGCCTCTCTAGAACTGAGGTCAAAGGCCACTACCTACAGTAAAGATTTTGCAAGCACAGGAAAATATTCTTACAGAATGGGTGAGGAAATACCAAACCTTTGTACACATGGAAAAGTATCATGCATCTGAGATACTTAAATCTAATTCTGACAAGTGAGAAAAGTCCCCTCAAGGTCTAAGTCTCTAAGATTCAAGGACACAGCTAACTCTCTTACTTTCTCTTGGTGAAGGTAAACAGCATTAAATCTAAATGAGTTTTCACTGAAATATATGCTCCGCTCCACTCCCCTCCTCTCACGTCCCTCCTGCATTGATTATATTTGTGAGACTATGCTTCCAGTGCATTTAAATTAAGACACCATCTTTCCCATCACCTACAATTCTCAAATGTCACATAAACTCTGAAGTGTTACATAAATTATCCAGTGGGTAGCAAACCACCAATGATGAACAATGAATAACACATCTTTTGAAGCAAATGGCCAGGCCAGAACCAGAAGAACTCAGGTGTTCTAAATATACTAAGTAATTTACCAAGTCAATAGAAATAGAGAGGACAGTGGGGATTAGAACCAAATAAATATGATAGCTCTACTATGCATCATTAATTCAGTCTAAGATGCCACTTATTTTAAGACACATCATTTTATACTCCATTAAAAATAAAGCCATCAGTTATGACTACAAGTTTTGTCCTGAAACCAGATGTTAAAATTTGCGGATGGGAGAGATACATCTTTTAAGAATTAAGGAAATGTGGTATGTTTCCAATAAGGGCAAGTATTGGCAAATACTACCCCATAGCTATTCCTACCTCGAATGTTCACTATGTATCATTCATATCAATTATAATCACTCAACCAGCAAGTGGACCTCAAATAGTTAAGACTATATTGTGCCAACCATATAGAAAAGAACATAGAAGGCACTCAACTAGCTTACCGCTTGGCCAAACATCACTCATCCAAATCACTTACACCAATCTAGGGAAAATAAACTTATATTTGGTCCTTTGGGAAACCAATAGCATGTGGAGGCCAAGTATTACCCTTGTGGCCCCCAAGCTGATCATTTTCTTTGCATTAACTCAGGGTGAATAATGATCAAAAGGCAACTCGCAGAGACACAGCCTCCAGCTCTGTTTGATGCACAATCCTGTGACAACATTATTAGCAAGAACCATTTCTCTTGCACCAAAATACTGAGTCCAGATGCCAACCTGGTGCCTGGAAAATATGCTGCACAGTGACAGCTGTTTGATGCTTCCATGCTGAATAGCTGCATTCTGACCAGACACATCCTTTAACCAATGAGATATCAGTGCATTCAGAAAGAAAACATTACCAAAAAGAACTCTGGACACCAAAATTAAATTAGCACACACTTCTTTTTTAATCTGCTTAAGTCATAATAAATAAGGGGCAGTTTTGCAGAAAGATGATAAAGGGACTACTGCATTTTATGTAATTAAGCAATAAGCATATAGAAGCAATTAAATGTAGAGCATGAAATAGCAATAAGCATTCAGCACAACACAAACTACTCAACACATTCATTTCACCACACTTTTTTTTTTAATGGAAAGAACTGGTGACCTAGATAAAGCACTGAATTGAAAAATCAAAAGAATTTAAACAGCAAGATGTAGTGGTTAACGTACAGCCCTTGAGCCAGGCCTGGAGCCTATTCCCAAGGGTTCCACTTGCCAGCTGTTTGACCTTGCACAAGCAACCTGACCTCTCTTTCCAAGTGCAGTTTCCTCACATGCAAAATAAAGGTAATAAAACCCTCACCTCATAGGACCTTGGCTTTGTGAGGAATGAATTAGATAACGCAGGAAAATGCTTACCCAGTGCCTGGCACAGGGAGAAGGGTACAAAATCGTGTGTGCTGTTTATCATTAGTACCAGTTATAACACTATCAAGCCATGTATTTCCCAACCCTCAAGCATCTTTCTTGCTCTGAATTTCACTAGTTCTTTGCTTCTGTACCTCTAACATTTTTACTCTACCTCGCATTGTCTTCATTTGTATCACCTTGACTCAACCCACCCCCCATCAACATCTTTGAACATCCCTCCCCCTCAGTAACTAATATGACATCAAAAAATATTTCAGTTCTATAGTGCTGATAAAGAAATATCTGGGCAATGAATGAATGAAGCGTAAGTGAAATAATTCTGTGGGCTTGAGACCTCGTATCCACTGCCTGGCATCCTGCACTCTGACGATGGTGAGTGGAACAAAGCTGGCAGGCGAGGAGGGCCAGCGGCAGCAAGAGGCCCGAAAGCATTTCCATTTCCCTCCATTCAGAAGGATGCCTCTACATAAATGCTTCAACTCAAAGGAGACACTAATGTGCTTTTGTGGAATTCTGCCAGTCTGACGCATAAATATCCTTATCAGGGAGAGTCAAAAACTATTTAATTCATTACAGGCTGAGAGTTTAAAAAGCAAGAGAGGATTAAGCAATGCACACACCAGTAGTGAGCTACAAAAGGGCACTGTTCCAGTTAATACAGCTGCCTCTGCAGTGGAAGAGGAATAGAGAAGATGCAAGATACATTCATATGGAATTCATATTAAAATATATATACACATATATACAAAGAAAGATTAAAAAAAAAAGTCTGCCAACATTGAGTAAAAAAGGAAAGACATTTCAAAGAACCCTCTCCGTAACAACATGCATGGAATGAATAGACCTGGACAAGGAATATAAGCTGGTTAGAATATACCTAACAAAATAGATACCAGGCAGGAACTGCCCCCCAAAATAAGTAACCAGAATTAACTGGGTATGTTGCTAGAGAGAAATCAAAACAGCCCTCAGAAGTCAGCCATCACTCAATACCCTAGGGTAGAAAGTCACCCTGTAATGGCACAAAGGATCCAACAGAGCTGGGCGAACATGTTTACAGCCCGCCTTGGACAAATGAGAGCAGACCTGCCTGACCAGTGCGGACAGTCCACCATCCTGAAAAAGCAGAGTTCAACACTGCCACTTCTGAAAAAACGCTCTAATGCTCCTGGGCCTCTGGAAACCAACCCAAGCCTTCCCTCTTGACCACTGTTAGTTGTGGGTCTGCAGCTGACACGTTTTCACCAGCAGTACCAAGACCTTGTCTATCCCTGTTTCAGTCTCCTTCTGGGATTTATTTCTCCAGGGGCAGTTCCTTATCAACTCCAGATGTGCAATGAAGACAAAGAATTTGCCTCCAATACATATTTAACATACTGGAATACAACCGTTAAGTCTCTCAGAAAGAAAGACAGGGGTTGGGTGGGGTGGAGGTATAGATATAACTCTAAATATTGCTAGCTTTCTATCCCTGTTCCCTCCCAATTCCACTCAGAGAAAGGACTGGATTTTAACCTGGTCCTGACCATCCTGAAGCACTACTTTCTGTTTGTGCAAAATGAAGAGATTTTTCTTCAATAAAGAGACAATAAGAGACAATAAAGAGATTTTTAAGGATAATTTTCACTATACACTATTTTTCTCTCATACTATGACCTTAGACTCTACTTCCCAGCAAGAGACAACAATTTGCCTCTTGACAAATTGAAATTTTTTAAACTCCCCTATATTTTATTATACTAGCTTAGAGAATATGAACATCATCTATACAAGTTTGAAACCAGAGAAAAACTATTCCTCCAACAAAACGAATGTTCACACAAAGACATGACACCACCTTCAAATCTTTAAGTTAGTTTTATCCTTTTGTTTAAAGTTATTCCTCAAATATCAAGATCATAAAAAAACCTTTGTTCTGTAATAATCCCCAATGATTCCACTCATATGGCCACTAACAAAGCCCCCATATAAAATGGAATTACGGATTGCAGATCAAGACGACCCCAGTTGAAATCTTGGTGCCTCCTTTTAAAAAAAAAAAAAGAACCTAGGTAACAAAGAAAATTGGGGGACCATTCTGAGTCACTGAGCATACCCAGGGCATTTATTTGCCCCTCTAATGTCTTTGTAATCCTCTCGTACTAGAGGGGTTATGCTCTGCCTCAAGTTTGTTATGTAGGGAAACTGGTACAAAACCCACACTTAGGTCCTGAGGGAATGAACAAGGTAGAAAAATAGACAGTGAAAGGACTTAATAAAATCAGAGAACGCGAACACTGACCCAACTGAGGAAAGCCGGAGGGTGTCAGGCTGTTAATGAGGTGCTGAGAGAGAAACAAGGCAGCCCATCTCGGACAACTATTCTAGCTCAGTACATGTCCCAGATTACGCTATAGCATATTCACTTGTTCAATCCAGTTTTACTAACAAATCCTCTTCCGTGTTGTTCCTTGAGGCTCTGCAAGGAAGAACGGGTCTGAAGAGGCTGAACGCTCTAGAAAGGAGGCTTTAGATAAAACCTAGTCTACAAACAACTGTGGTTGTGTTTATTGTCCTTTCCCTTCTCACACCAAAAACCAACACTTGCAGGCCTATAAATTCCAGGTTTTGAAGGCAATTCCAAACATAACACTGAAAAACCATAAACTCCTGTTGATTCCTTAGAGTTAGAGAGAAGAGGAAATGGTTGGCATTAAGAACCCTATATGATGCCATCATCATCCAGAATTTGTGTCTTCTTGGTCTCCAGCATTATTCATGGAAGATAGCTAACAGATTTGTTAGAATCATTATTAGAACCTAAGAGTTATTAGAACCTCATTAGCAGAGTCCAATTACAGAGAGAGAACCATGCTCTTTTAGCTGAATATTCATACCAATGGAAAAAAATAGAGCCTTCTTAATCACTTTCATTATCAAAACAAACTCCCTGCTGGAGCCTTTTAACTGGAAGTCTACCATTTTAAAGACATTTGCATTTTATCAAACTATATTGACAGGGCCAATAGAAATAGCTTCTAGCTCCTAGCTTCACATCTCCCAAATATGTGATGACATCTGTAGCGATCCACTGAAAAATAAAATAGGAAGACCAGGATAGGAAGCTAGGCCCCTAGCACACAAGCATCTGGTTGGAAATCTCACTGAGCTGGCAACCAGTCTTTCTCCAATCATCTCTGTTATGTTAAAAAGAGGGAAAGGATAAAGAAGAGAAAGGAAGGGACCAGAATCACACCTAGTTTCACAATAAAATGTCCCAAAGATAAAGGGATGTGATTTACTAATAAACGAACAAAAATCAGAAGCAGTACTGATGTGTATCAGGAGATGAATAGGTTTACATGCTAGACATGTTCTACCCAAGATAAATGTGTCTCTCTCCCTTTCTCTCTTACACACACACGCTCTAAACGTGTAGGGTGCCTCAGTGTTATTGCCATGAGCTATATTTTGCTATTTATAGAGGCTATAAAAGTACTTAGCACTTTACAAACCACAGAACATAGGCACTAGAGCCTGGAGGAACTCAGCCTAAATTAGACATGGACAGAGTAGTGAGGAAAACAGGAAAATATTTACTTGTACCAAATTCTTGGCAAGAATAATTCTGGGAGGCAGTAAGAAAGGGACTATTAAGCAGTGATCTGTAGGAGAGTTCACACAAACCAGAATCAACTCATCAGTAATCCAAAACCTTAACTCTTGAAGGCAAAGAGTTGATATCATCATAGCAATTCTATGGCAATTTCCACCTCTGGAATTGTAGTTGTTTAAACATGAATTTTAGTTGTCTAATATATGATGCCAAATTCACCCAAGTAATATTAAAATGTGAACACTGAATAAACATCCAAATATTTAGGCAAGAAAAGAAAAACAAGTCAAAAAATGATCTTATGGCCTGGGTAAACTGCAAACCTAAATTACATTAAATTCAGCTCTTACAAGTGATGGTTACAGGATTTGCATCAACTAAAGAAGTCATCAAGTCCTTTATCCTCCTAGATAAGTGAAAGATCTGGGCTTCTAAAATGTCTATGAAGTATTTTGCAAGAAATAAAGAACTAAAACACAAGAAATTCTCTCCACAGAGAACACAGACATTCACAGTGTACCCTCCCATCACCTCAATGAGCCACAGCTCAGGAAGGCCTCAGACTCACAGGGTTTAAGGGTTTAAGGCTGGACCTTAATTTAGTGTTCTCTACACTTATCAGGGATTCAGCACAATGGACAGTTTACAGCACTGAGTTTTATTACAAAACACTTGATGGTGTCACACAATTTTGTGATATTATTATTCCCACTTCGCAGGGAACTTGAAGGACTTTCTCAAATACACAGCAGGTGTCTGGGAAAGACATGAGCCAGGTCCTCAGAATACCAACCACATATACTTTGTTCATGACCTCTATTCCCAAATAACACCATAACCAGTCAAAACCAGCCAAGTTCATTTTTCTAAAGGCAAAGCAGAAGTTCTCAGTAGTTGAGTATCACGCAGAAATTAGCAATAACCTAAGGAATCCCTCCCACCTCTGAGGTCACTGACGGCATACACAAGTTTCTTGGTGCTACCTATCAATAAAGTACTAGACAGTCTAATATGTTCATGGTGTGTTCTTAGGTATCATTTGTAGCCAATATTGAAAAGAAATCACCTAACTTATTCTGATGGTCTTTACATAAATTTCTCTTTAGCCTACCAAAAATTACCAATTCATTGCCAAAAAAAAAAATATCAGGCTTCAGTCTCCTCTCATTCATCAACAGTGACATCAGCCCCCTTTCTCTGTTCAAGGGGGAAACCATCTGCAATAGTTCTGCCCGATTTCCCCTGGAATTTTAACTTCGACTGCCTGCTTTCTGAACCCTCAGCGATGCGAGCAATTTACCTCCATCAACTTCACCAGTCACTGTTGCAATTTAGCTAAGACATTTCCCAGGGGCCCAAAAGAAAAGGTTCCAATTTGAAAAAGTCACATCTGATCCTACAAACGAGTCCTGAAAACATCATTTGGTACCAACAGATTATTCTTTCTGATCCTAAATTCTTCACTTTGACACAGAAATGCAACAAGGAAATAAGGAGAGGATTTTCTGAAAATTCTCTCAAATATATAAACATTAAAAGACATTCTAGGGGGCTTCCCTGGTGGCGCAGTGGTTGAGAGTCCGCCTGCCGATGCAGGGGACGCGGGTTCGTGCCCCGGTCCGGGAGGATCCTGCGTGCCGCGGGGCGGCTGGGCCCGTGGGCCATGGCCGCTGAGCCTGCGCATCCGGAGCCTGTTGCTCCGCGGCGGGAGAGGCCACAACAGTGAGAAGCCCACGTACCGCAAAAAAAAAAAAAAAAGACATTCTGGGGATTTCCCTGGCAGTCCAGTGGTTAGGACTTCACCTTCCAATGCAGGGGGTGCAGGTTCGATCCCTGGTCAGGGAGTTAAGATCCCACATGCCTCAAGGCCAAAATACCAAAACATGAAACAGAAGAAATATTGTAACAAATTCAATAAAGATTTAAAAAATGGTCCCCATCAAAAAATAAATCTTTAAAAAAAAATAGACATTCTGATAAAAACCACAGCCTGCTCCATGCATGTTAGGGTTCTGCTTTGCTTTGGTTTTGTTATTTAACTCTACACCAAGCAAACTGAAGATGGTGGCCCAGGGCAGAGGAAGCCCTTGGCAGCATCTGCAATACAGCAACATCAGAAACCCAGTGAGGATGTGAAGTTCCTTCCAGAGTTAAGGACCAGGAAAAGCCAAATCGCCCTATTAAAGTATTTCACACAAGGGCACACACATTGCACCTACTCAGTGGAGTTAACCAAAAGCAATGTGAAAGTACACATTACGTGGAAATTGGCAAAAGGGTGGGAGAAAGCTCTAGCAAAAGAAATGAAACACTTTATATCAATAGGTAAAAAGTTAGCTGCTACCTTCGTTACTGTTGCAAAAGCCATAGTGTTCAGATTGGAATTAAGTCTTATCCCATAAATAATTTTGTCATTATTTGAAATCAGACTTAATAGGCCTTGACAATGTATTTTAGTAGGTCTCAATCTGCTTTTCTAGGATACTGGTACTTCTCAAACAATGTAGAAAAAGTGTCATCACCACTAAAAATGTTACCAAAAATTAACTTAGTAACTATAATAGTCTCAGTTTGAGATTTTTGTCCATAAATTTTTCTTTAATAAACAAGTGTGTTTATTATCAAATGTCAAACAGCAATAGATCAATGAACCAATATTAACTTAATATTGCTATTACTATTAATTACTATGCATAGAATGCATACTTTGGTGCACACATATGCTTGATTTTACATAACTTACATAAAGTGTGTTCTCTACTTGGAGAATTATCCCAAATCAAAATGATGGTATTAAATATTCCTATGTACTATGAGTTCTAGAAGGTTTGTCACCTGAACATGTTTGAAAGCCAGTGCTATATTTATAAAACTTAATGGTAGCAGGATCCCACGTGTTTAGGAAAAAAAGCTCACATTAGATATTAAACAAGGGACTCAACAAGGTAACATGATTTTAGAGTCATTATTTCTCTTTAGGGGTAGGCTAAAGATTCCAGGGATTTCTTATCTTCCCCAAGTATAACTGGAGAAGGCATTTGCTCTTCCGGGCTATTACTTTCAACTAAGTTTCAACAGTAAGTGAACAAAGTAAGTGGACTGTCAGAAGATACTGATTTACAGATGATACTTTTACTTTATCAACAGTACCACCCACAATCTATAGCCACACACACTTCAAGCCAAAAGATTTTCTGCAAGGTTCAGGTAGTACAATCAATGTGATTTCCAATGTTACTCTGGAAATACTGTTGTTTTAGAGCAGCGGTTCTCAAAATGTAGACCAAAGACCCCTGGGGCTCCTCTCTTTTCCTCCGTCTCCAACTACTTGTGTGTGAGGCTAGAATTGCTTTAAAAATTTCAACCAAAACCACATATCAAAACAAAGAAAATGCAGAAGCAGATAGGATTCCAGCTGTCTTCTATTAAGTCACACAGTAAACAGATTTGCATAAAAATGTAATGTGTCTCCTCATTTTATGGAAAACAGTTATTTCTCATAAAACTTATGTTAACATATAATGGGCTTTTTAATGAATTAAGTATTTTTAAATGTCAGTTTTCATTGCTAGTTATGTACTGAATGTATCAACAGATATAAAATAAACAACAGCTTTTTGGGCCCTCAATATATTAATATATAGGAGCCTTCAAACCAAAAAGGTTGAGAACCACTTTTTTAGGGGAACTCAAAGATTAAACTAGTTACTGACAGCATAAAAATGGCCCAATGCAGGAGAGCCTTAATGTGAAGCTCCCTCATCAAAAATCTTTTAAATAGGAGAGTCTTTCTACATAGACAAATCTAGTAAAAAGAAATCCTTCAGGGAAATCAAAACGAAAAAGTTCACCTTACTCTTTATCCAAACAATTATTTAACGCTGCTCTAAAAACAGATCCCTTTTGGTCTCACCCTATGCTCAGGTTCTTGTACAATTATAATAGAACAAATAGAACAACCTTTGCCTTTTTGATCACTTAACATTGTATCCTAATCTTCCCAGTAGAAATATAATCTTTATAATTTTGATAGATACAGAATTAGAATGCATAGTTATATACAAATATAAAAATTCAAACTGTACACTTAAGATTTTACTGAAAGTAATGATTCAATTTATAAAACTTTTTAGGGACTTCCCTGGTGGTCCAGTGGTTGGGACTTCACCTTCCAATTCAGGGGGTGTGTGTTCAATCCCTGGTCGGGGAGCTAGGATCCCACATGCCTCACAGTCAAGAAATCAAAACATGGAACAGAAGCAATATTGTAACAAATGCAATAAAGACTTTAAATATGGTCCACATCAAAAAAAAACACTTTAAAAAAATTTTAATGGACCATTGATATTCAAGAATTTACTTAAGCTAGCCTCTATTTCTGGCTAGACTATTTCTACTTTTTCTGAGGGATTGTGCTACAGTGAACATCTTCAGATACAAAGCTCGACTCTTCCTTTAAGCCCTTTCCTTAAATAGAGCTTTAAGAGGTTGGCGACTCTGATACAGATTATGCACATTTTATGAAGCCACCACATCTTGAGCCAGTTTGACTGCTTGGTCCCAAGAGCAAAGGATATTATGCCACTGCATATCCAATTTCTTTCACCATTATTCCTTGAAAATAAAGAGGATTTTATAAACGTGAAACCACCGTAAGTTCAATTTAGAAGTTGCTTAAGAGTGTCAACCTTTCTGCGGACGAGAGTCAGCATCATGGGTCAGCCTGATGTGGAGTTCCGTCTGAGCAGTAGACAAAGTCTAAGGCAAAGCCTTCTCTCTGCCAGACTAAGCTGCCTGGTACATCTACATTACTGGTATGAGCTAAGATGTCCCCCCAGATTCATATGTTGAACCTCAGAATGTGACTCTATTTGAAGATAATTACCTCTTAAAAGGGCCTAAGTTAATGACAGTACCTAGGGTGGGCACTCATCTGATCTGACTGATGTCAGCGTAAGAGGTGAGAAGCACACACGTACAGAGGGATGACCATATGAAGAGGAATCAAGACGGCAGCCACCTGCAAGCTAGGGAGAGAGGCCTCGAAGAAACCACCACCAACACCAACCTTGGATCTGGAACGTCCAGCCTCCAGAACAGTGAGAAAATAAATGTATTGTTTAAGCCACCTAGTCTGTGGTATGTTATGGCAGCGCTAGCAAACTAAGTTACCAGTCCGATCCCTAAGGACATTTCCATGCTCCTCCCGATCTACTCCAAACCCTTCCGTTTACAGATAATGGAACCAAGCTCGATGAGGTTAGGTTTCACCTGAGACTGCAAAGCAAGTGGAAGATCAAGAGAACCTAGATCTCTTCTCACACCAAAGCGCTTTCCACTATCCTAAAAGAACAATTAGGAGACTCCTAGATATTTCTGAGCACTAATATCAAAGGTCTGCAATTCAATCCTAAATCAATTTCTGGAACACAATTCTTGAGGACACTCAAAAACAGCCAATAGTTTTTAACAACAACAACAACATATCCAGGTGCAAGCCTCTGCAGAATACTATAG
This sequence comes from Lagenorhynchus albirostris, assembly GCF_949774975.1. Classification (NCBI taxonomy): domain Eukaryota; kingdom Metazoa; phylum Chordata; class Mammalia; order Artiodactyla; family Delphinidae; genus Lagenorhynchus; species Lagenorhynchus albirostris. Next base: position 23,913,347 of record NC_083102.1, read on the forward strand.
CAACCATACCTGCTACACAAAAGCTGTGCTTTCAAAGAAAAACTGAAATAGGATAATTTAAAAGAGACATGAGGGCTTTGAACAATTAAGAGGAAGGACTTGCTTTTGGCAGGGAGGTGAAGCTAATTTTAACAGCAGGGGAAAATGGATGTTGAATAAGGTCAAACGGCTAGTAAGACCAGATAGATCCTAGTTTTGAACCATGGATGAAGAAATTCAATCAAAAAGCTAAAGACTTAGGGACTTCCCTGGTAGCGCAGTGGTTAAGAATCCACCTTCCAATGCAGGGGACACGGGTTCGAGCCCTGGTCCGGGAAGATCCCACGTGCCACGGAGCAACTAAGCCCGTGCGCCACAACTACTGAGCCTGAGCTCTAGAGCCCACGAGCCACAACTACTGAAGCCCGTGCGCCTAGAGCCCGGGCTCCACAATGAGAAGCCACCGCAAGGAGAAGCCCTCGCACCACAATGAAGAGTAGCTCCTGCTCCACAACTAGAGAAAGCCCTCGCGCAGCAACGAAGACGCAATGCAGCCAAAAAAATAAAAACAAAATAATGAAATTTTTAAAAAAAGCTAAAGACTTAAAGTTCCAGTTGACAACCTAGTAGAATGGAAGAGACTGCTTGCTGAGTGTAACAGGAAGAGTTTAAACATGACTATGTATTCCAGATGTTTATGTCTCTGTACATCATCTGTCCTTAGCATGTTATTTCTTTGTTTAGCTTTCCTTCCTTAGTTGAGACTTTCTCAGCCAAATGAGAAAGTAAAGGGCCCCAGATGAGCTGGTGGCCAGAGCTTTCCCACCTTGAAATTCACCAAAAATAATCCACAAACTACAGCTGGTCAAATGATAGATAAGCATGGACAGCATTAGTTATTAACCCCTCTAGTCTAGGAATTTGCTTTATAAAGGAATTTACATACAAATGTTAAAAGCACTTTCCTCCCCCAAATCCTTCACCCCTCACAAAAAAAATCTGTTTGGGCTTGGGGATGATTAACTTAGTTGAAGTAAGGGACAGTGAGTTGTAATTAGAGGCAGGCAAAATATTCAGGTTCTTCACCACGCTAATCTTACACTTGATGGCCAAAATGGTAGTGGCAGGCGGCCTAGAAAACCATATGGAGACAAGATGAAAACAGTGATTTCCAGAAGTCCTCGTTAAGGTATACACGGAGAGCAACCACATGAAATCTATCTTTGAAATCTTCCTGTACTTTTTAAATGTGATCTAAAAATTATATTGTGCTATGAACACACTGTGATGACATACAAATTTGTTCAGAAGACAGTTTGCAATTACAATGCAGTTTCTAGTTCATCAAGTCCATATTGTTACAATATCAGCAATTAGTAAATGCCTAGACACACAGTAGAGTTTGAATGCTTGAAAGGTATGAAGAAACAACCAAAGGGGGAAGCTGTTAGACAAAAAGCTAGCACTTTAAAGAACTATTGAATACAGAGATAATTAGGTTAAAATTTTGGAGAGGCTTGTCCCTTAATAGCAAAAAGAAGACAGAATGACGAAACATAGCAGAGAGGTGCCTTTTGAGACTCTTACATAAAAGTTATACGTTAAGCTCTTTACTAATTTTTCTCAGTCATATATGCACATAGATGACTGTCCTAGGCAAAGGTAGAAAAGTTTAAAATTAATAGTGCTAAAGTCAAACAAATACTTTCCCCTTAATTAGCTATGAGCAGGGGATCAGATTTCTCTAGAAAGTGAAAAAGGGAATGTTTGTTAAATAAAGGTCTCCTATGCATTGTCTTATTCAACCTCATTTAATACACAACAACCAGGCATTGAAACGCCTATCTTCTTACAGATGCAGAAACAGATTTAGTGGTGGGCTGGTTTCAGACACCAACTAGCCTGCCTACTCCCTTCAAGTCCATTCCTCTTCCATTCAGCATCAGGTCTCTGAAGTAATAAATAAGTAGGGCAAATTAACGAAGCTGTAAAGTAAAAAAAAAAAAAAAAAAAATACCCTCAGATCCATCTACATTCATCTGCCCTGTGACCCAACAAAAGCATTCCTAGGTATACAGGAGAAACAGATGTGCATGTCCACCAACCACATATACAGGAATGTTTATCAGCATCTTTATCATAATAGCTCCAAGTTGCCAACAATCTAACTGCCCAGTAAGAGAATGGATAAACAAAGTATAGTTAATTCATACAACAGATTATACACAAAAATCTTATAGGCATAATGTTGCATGAAAAAAGCCAAACACAAAAGGATACTTAATGTATGATTACATTTAGTGAAGTTCAAGAACAGGCACAACTAACCAGTATTGATTAGAATAGTGGTTACCTCAAGACAAAAAACACTGTCTGGGAATAGGCACTTTCTGGGATGCTAAAATATTCTCTATGTTGATCTGGGTGGTAGGTACATGAGGGTGTACATACCTAAAAATTCATCAAGCTGTACACTTAAGGTTATTGCATCTTATACACATGACTGGGTGTTTAACTTCAATAAAAAGTTTTCTTTAAAAAAGCTTTCAGGGGCTTCCCTGGTGGCGCAGTGGTTGAGAGTCCGCCTGCCGATGCAGGGGACACCGGCTCGTGCCCTGGTCCAGGAAGATCCCACATGCCACGGAGCGGCTGGGCCCGTGAGCCATGGCCGCTGAGCCTGCGCGTCCAGAGCCTGTGCTCTGCAACGGGAGAGGCCACAACAGTGAGAGGCCCGCATACCCCCCAAAAAAACAACAAACAAAAAAGCTTTCAGGGGCTTCCCTGGCGGCACAGTGGTTAAGAATCTTCCTGCCAATGCAGGGGACACGGGTTCGAGCCGCGGTCCGGGAAGATCCCACATGCCACGGAGCAGCTAAAGCCGTGTGCCACAACTACTGAAGCCCACGCACCTAGAGCCTGTGCTCCGCAACAAGAGAAGCCACCGCAATGAGAAGCCCACGCACCACAACGAAGAATAGCCCCTGCTCGCCACAGATAGAGAAAGCCCACGCACAGCGAAGACCCAACGCAGACAAAAATTAAAAATAATTTTTTAAAAAAGCTTTCAGAAAGTGGCAAAGATAGGCAAAGTAATACCATTTACATTTAAATGAAGAATAACTTATTGTACTCGAAGTATAATAGGGAAGAACCTTCGTATTCTATTACAAGTTAATCACTCAACGGGTACTGCCTATTCTCAAATTATACATAGGCCCATCTCTGGGAAGCCTGCCTCCCAGGTAATGAGTGTTAAGCTAACATACCTTTGGTATGGCTCACAAGAAACATTCTGACCATGCCCACCTGTGAATGGCTGCAGGAAAGACGATATTAACACATCCCCTCCAGAGTCTGGCAGGAAGCAGGACGTTTCCCCCCTCCCCTTTTAGTATAAAAGAAGCCTAAATACTAACTCGGGGAAGATGGTTCTTTGGAACACTAGTCCACCCATCTTTTCAGTCTGCTGGCTTTCTGAATAAAGTCGTTATTTTTTCCCCCAACAACCCATCTCTCAGTTTACTGACCTACCATGCAGCGAGCAGTATGAGCTTGGACTTGGTAACAGGAGTAGAAGCTGAAAATTACTTGATATTTGTACCATTATGTAAATACACTGTTATTTCTGGTAGCAGCTGGCAATTCTACCTCTTAGAAAATTAAGCTGTATATCTATTTTGTTTGGGGGCAAGCAAAAAAGTTGGAGAAGCCCAGATTTTATGTTGCCACTGTACCTGGGAGGAGATAAGCCTTGGAGGGCAAGACTCTCAAGAGGAATGGCTAAAGCAGACACTGGTGGTAAGTAAAACTGAAGACATGCAGGTCTAAGATACAAGGCGCAGGGGCAGGACACTGGAAGAACTAGGGGCTCTACACTCTGGGAACATAGCTTCTGCTTCAGAAGAATAAAAACAAAATGGGAAACACCAACTAGAATTCTCTAGTTTGTGATTTTTTTTTTTTTTACATTATACAAAATGTACTTACAGAACTTACCTGCTATCACCCCCTGCCCTGTGCCAATCTGCTTTAAAACAATACACAGGTCTGAAGTATATAGTAAGCTGCTCTGAAAGCAGATGTTGTGAGGGAGGCACCAGGGAGAGAGGAAAGGAGGGCGAACAGGCAGCAACGTCACAATTGTTGGGGTGCAAACAGTGAATAATCCCCAAAGTGTGATACATAAGGTTGACATTATTAGGGCAGAAAGCCTCAATCACTGGCTGCTTTACATTTACAATGATTTATTAAGTGATTTTTTTTGACGCCAGTGCTCTAAATTCTTGAGTGCCTGCTGCATTAACTTAGCACAGTTCATAGCCTACGCTCTAAATGCCTGGATGTTGGTAGGCTACACAAGTGATAGGGACCTGCTACGTTGCTACATTCCTTACCCAAGGTCCTGAAAGGAGAGGCCACTGTCACTGTCTCTGAAGCTCTGAAATAGAACCACACTTGCTGAAGTTACCCCACTATCCGTGTACTCTGACAGATTCTGAAACCCCCTGGTTCTTATGCTGCATCATTTTCCATGCTGGGAACACATCTCTCAGAAGCCAAAAATCAGATTACACAGAGTTCATAGGAAACCTCTTCCTTATCTGCCTAAACTAACCCTTTCTCTTGGATGATGCATTCCTTTCATAAACACGGTTAATCAGTTCTAGTCAGCAATCCAAGGTTCAACTGCCTCAAACTGTCAAGTTTATATATAAGAATATGAGAATTTGACATTAAAATACTGTAGATCAGAGGCCATAAAAATACAATCCATCTCCCCACAGGCTCCAGCACTCTCCCAACTGAAGACCAAAACTCCAGACAGATTTAAGACAAAAGCTCCTCTGGTTGTAATTGGTTTGTAAAAAACAAAAGTTTATCTACTGCCCACCGGCATCTATTAGCTCTAATACTTCAAAGCCTGATACAATGGCTCATTTGATTTGAAGCTCTATAAATCCCTGAACATTTCTATGTATTTTTCCATTCAAATTCAAATGAATATTATTTTATGAAGCACAAATGGAAATACCAAACTTTTTTTCAAAATGAATAGGCTGTTCCCATTACCAAACCCAGAGGATGAGTATTTGTGGGGTTGGATACTGCCGTATGTGTGTATAATCCTCCTACATTCACATAGCACTGCAATCCCATTAGCAGCAGGCTTAAATTAATAAAATTGTTTGCCTTGTCAGCTTGTGTTACACGTTGTACAAACTTGTTAGATAATCAGCAGAGGCCTGACGATTCATTATCCTACAGGGAGCCAGTCTGAAACCTGCAGCTTCCGCGCTCAGACGGAGCCACCACATCAAATGAGAGCAGCGTCTGCAGGCAGCTGCTGCACACTCTGAAGGGCACAGACACAGAAACTCTGCACACAGCCTACCGTTCACCAGCAGCCAAAGAGATTTTCTATTTCACTCCCAGATACAGAGCACCTACGGCTGCCAGGCATCTGCAGGATAGTCTTCTGAGAAATCTCTGAAACAAGACAGATTCGACTTTTTTCTGGTCCTCAGACTGACTGGCAAGGGTTAAAACTGCGGTCAGATTTTACAGGGGGTTTTAACATCAGTGCTTGGCTCATACTAAACCACCAAATGTTATTCTTCTCCAGCAAAGATGAGGGAGGGGGAGGCGGTGAACCCCGCCTGAACAGCAGAAGGTCCTTTCGGTTTCGCTTCCATCAGATGCCTCCACAGGGCAAATGCACACAGGTAGGCATTTAGTTGTCAGTCCATCGGCTGTGGCAACACGAGGTGTCACTCTTCTCGGGCTCCGTGTTACCCAACGCAAGCAATGCTGCACTGAATTAAGTCAGCAGGAACTTACTTGGGTATCTCTGGTGAAAGGAAGTAGATGTCAGGTGCAGAGTATACTTCTTGGCATCACTTATCCAAAATACAAGTTGGTGGCAGATGGAAGACTGTATTCCAGTTGCTTTTTGTAGCCTACAGAGATCATCCCTACAACTCAGCCCCAGAGCTAAGAACAGCTATGCAAATCGGAACAAGCCCGTGGACCCCAAGGAATTTATTCAGGTCTAAAAGAAATGAAGCTTTGAAGAAAGTGAAAATGCTAAAGAAAATAAGACCCACAACTTGAATACTATTTTCCCTTAGGCTTTTAATGCTTACCATTACTGACCCATCAGACCAGTGAAAGTTTTGCAGGCCAAAAAGTTTTCCCAAAGTGAAGAATTATGAGTTTCCCATTTGGGGCTGCAGAAATCTGGCCATCCAACAAGTCTGTGGTTCTGTTTCAAAATAGTGTCCCTTTCTCTCTGGGAGAGGATAATAATCTCCCACCTCGCCATCAGGCTTGGCCATGTGGTTTATAAAGCCCTTCCCCACAGAAGGCTTACTTACACACATGGCTGTTCTGGTGAACTTGGGAGGGGCTAGTTAAATCGCAATGAGTCAGTGCTTGATTGCCACGAGGTCTCTTTTCCCTCCGATACGATATTGGTAAAATCCCAGATAATGAATGATCCTTCAGCCTGATTCACAGCCATAGCCTACCTATGATGGATGGATGTATGAATGAGAAATAAACCTCTATTATTGTAAGCTACTGAGCTTTTGTTACTGAAACAGAATTTAGCTTAAGTGGACCAAATAAAAGCTATAGGAAATTTGGTCCCAGCAAGGATACTGATGCTACAGTGAAAAGCAACAGAACATCCAGAGAGGCAGAACAGAATCTTCCCCAGAATGATGGCTCACTTTAGGAAAGCAAAATTCTTTTACTCCATCTGACCTCCTCAACCGGAGTCCCATTTTCACTCAAGAAGATAATCTATACAATTCCAACAGTGAAATCATTTTCTGTCCTCAAAACAGAAAATACCGTGGCACAAAATGACATCACATTCGGAGTGTCTAGTATCTATTTCATCTTTCTCTGCTTCCTATCTTGCTGTAAGGCTGCTGGATACAATTCACTTCTAACTGATAATCTACTTCGGGCTAAGTGTGAATAAAATATAAACAAATAGGCTCTGAGCTGCCAAGGGGGCTCTACTGAAAGTTAGTTTTTAGGAAGACAACTATTTGGGCTCTTCAGCAGTCAGAATTTTACCTTCTCACCATGATCTGGATGGCGAGGCACGACAAAGAGGTGACCATTTTAGCAGGATTCAATTGGCACAGAACTGTATTCGCTGGGCAGAGTTCAAAGATAAGATATAATAATAAGAGTTAAAGTACATTTCAGTACCAAAAAAATTCTTCAGGGTCCTAAGAAGGTAGGATACAACAAACAGTACCTTAATGAACATAGCAATGAGGGAAGGAAAATCCACAGACCAAACTGTTCCACTTTACTTTGCTTACACATTTTGTGTTTTCTGCCAAAGAATCAGAAGAATACGTCCAGGCACCCTAGGAGAGCCTGTGTTGTCCTGCCCTCATTCCAGCCCTGTTTTACAACCAATAATCAGAATAAGCAAGGCTTTAGTTGGAGGCAGGGGTGTGGGAGTTTGGGGTGGGGGGCGACTTTTTCAATTTAAAAAGAGAAACATCAATTTTCATGCCCAGCACACCTACATACAACATCTGGCTACCAGCATCCAAGGCTCCAATGGGCCTGTTGTACACGGCCTCTGCTCTTGGAGAGATTCAAGAATACTGTTTCCTGGGCTTCCCTGGCAGCGCAGTGGTTGAGAGTCCGCCTGCCGATGCAGGGGACGTGCGTTTGTGCCCCGGTCCGGGAAGATCCCACGTGCCACGGAGCGGCTGGGCCCGTGAGCCATGGCCGCTGAGCCTGCGCGTCCGGAGCCTGTGCTCCGCAACGGGAGAGGCCACAACAGTGAGAGGCCTGCGTACCACCAAAAAAAAAAAAAAAAAAAAAAAAAGAATACTGTTTCCTATTATCATTATGGCTGTTAGTAAAAAAATTCCACTCAGATTACCCTCCCCAAAGCATGAAGTACTCCAGTAAGAATTTGAAACAGGTCGTTCTGAACCCAGCCCTTTCTACACGAGGCTCTGAGCAAGACACTTGACAGGATTCATTATCCAGGAGGAGGCACTGAACCTCTGGCCCGCTGCAGCCCTGAAGAGGGCTGCTATCTGTCCCTTAAAACAGCTGGGAGTGAGTTAAGACCACTGGGTCAATACCATGTTTGTCTGCAAGCTGCCAAGGCACATAAACAGGAGTTCAGAGGGGAAAAGCACCCAGCACCTGATCGATGGCAAGCCAGCTGTCTTCGAAGAGCCACTCCCGAGACAGGAGTGGAAGCAAAGGAGGCCAAGTCAGAGGCCAAAGCCCAACGGTGGGCCTGCAAACTTCCGCCCACTGGCTAGATCTCTCACCTGCTACCTGTTTTTGTGTGGCCTGTCAGCTGAAAATGGTTTTTATATTTGTGAGGGAAAAGCCAAAGAGAACTATCTGAGGACAAGTGAAAATTCTATGAAATTCAGATTTCAGTGTTCATAAATAAAGTTTTGTTGGAACCTAGCCACGGCCATCATTTAGGTGGTGTCTCTGGCTCATTTCAGCTACAACAGCAGAGCTGATAGCTGTGACAGAGATTGCATGGCCTGCAAAGCTTAATATTTACTAAAAATATTACTATCTGGCCCCTAACAGAAAATTTAAAAGTGTGCCAATCCCTGCCTTTGCTCTCTAAATTCCCCTTCTGCTTCCCCCGGGGGAAATAGAGTGTACAAGCCCAGCGCTCACCACTGGAACCACCAAGGAACACAGCAGAGCAGCCTGTCTGGCAGCGAGGGGCTGGCTGGGACTCCTGAGGACAGTGGGCAGATTCATCTTTAGATTCCCCATGCCTGGCACACGAAAGGTGTTTAATAAATGCGTGTCACTGACTGGCTTGTGAACCTAAGCATTATGATGGTTCCACAACAAACTCACCACACAGGGTTTATCGACACAGCCACCCCCTCCAAATTTCTACCCGCTCGTTTTTAGAAACCACAAGACACCAAGAAAGCTGAATGAAAACCACTCTCAATTTATATGGAGACCAGCATGCCCAGTACCATTCCTGCTGGAATCAACTCTTCGGCTCTATTAGGCAGACAATCTCCTAGGACGCTGACAGAAAGGAGGAGATAAGAAGGCAAGGCTGAATGCTACCTCTAACAATATGGCTGGCTCGGCTCCATCGATCAGATAGTCACACAGCAGTGAGCAGAAAGGAAAGCGAGCGGGGCAAGCGCCAGCCGTACACTCGGATGCTCCTTGTGATTCAGGCGACAGCTGCACACTGAGTAATGCTCCCACAAGCAGTCGGCTGGGGAAGTGCCGGGCCTCACTAAGAGCTCCGGCTGCAAACCCACGCACGCTCTTTGGACAGCCAATTGCCCGTGACCAGGCCAGTGTCCAGAGGGGGCTGAGGAACCAGGAATGCAAAAGGGTCATTTGTTCGTAACAATCCTGGAAAACTGCAAGGACACTCCCTATTTTTCCAATCCTGTCCTAGCCAAGGATTTGCCAGAGCAGAAATATTGCTGTGAGTCCCACAGAACCCCACAGCATTATCTTTCAAATAAATGAGGACACTGAGGCCAGTCTCTCTAGAAATAGGGCCCCTAGGCCAAACGAGGCTATAACCCAAGCTTCCCTCTGCCAAGTTTCTTTTTTTTTTTTAAAATCAATAAATCTGTCTGCGTTGGAAAACCTTCCCCATCTTAACCCATCCTTCAAGTCATATTTATAAAACCAGGGAAAACACTGTGAGTGGTACAGAGTTTGATGTGGGCAGTGCACAGGCAGGAACGCAAGCTTCCACTCCTCACCTGATATTCTCAACAGTGCAGACCTCTACACTGTTCTAGCCCAGGCGCTATGGTACCAAACATCTCATGTGCTCAGAGCCAAGCCAGGCTCTAAAGCCACCTCGAGGAGCTAAAAACGCTTCTTTTGAACCAAGTCTGACCATCCATAACCAGAGGCCTAGGTAGGCTTCAGCTCCCTTCAACAAGAGGAGAGACTGAACAGGCTTTGACAAGTAATTCTGCCAAAAAACCAATAGCAACTTAAAACGGATTTGTTCGCTTACATCGCCGATAATTCTTTAGATTGGCCTCCATAACGTCAGTAAAGCACCTAGAATGGTCTGCCTTATCTGAGTCACCAGTAAACCAAAAGAATTCTACCACCAACATAACTATATATTACCATTACATACAGCCCAGAAGGAAGACTAACTTGAAGGGAAGCCAAGTGTGGAGTCCAAAGATACTAGTACAAATTCATCCCTTTAAAAGATATTTCCTACCTTATACTTTTGACTTTCTGGTTTGGGAAAGGTAAGAAGGTAGATGGTGGTGCTGACGTCCTTTCCTTATCAAAATTCTCTAAAAGAGTAACCTCAAACTACAGGTCTAAAATCCCTTATCCACGACTCTGAACTCCAAGAGGCTCTGAGCACCAAAATACTGCTTTTTATAACATATTTGATGGTAAAACTCAACCTAATCTGAACTTACTTGCTGCAAAACCTCACCTGATCAGATGTAAGGTTACTTTAAAGTCTTTATCCCATTTAGTGTGAACAACACAGGTTTCACTGCAGATCTATTAATGTGTTTAACTATGGGGTTGCTACCCACAACCCCCCTGAGGGGGATATATAATATATATACCATACTTGGACCGTATCACCTTTCTATAACCCAAAAACTCCTGAGTTCAGACACATCTGACCCTAAGGGTTTTTAAACAAAGGGTTGTGGGTCCACGTTTCCTTAAAACTTCCTCATCCCTCCCACCAGTGGCCAGCTCTCTGTCTTTCCATTCCTGGGAACCAGCACACTGAGTGCCTCTAAATCCTCTATAACCCGACCTTCAAGCCTTCTCAAGATTTCTTCTTTGACCCAGCTGCAGCGTATGTAACCCGTCACTGGATTAAAAATAAACATCTATGCAGATGAGTCAAAAATTTTTGTCATCGCACAAGTTTTCGGGTTCCACCTCACTTATTTCCAACTCCCTACTTTAACATTCCCGCTTGCGGGTTGTGCTCACTTGCCTGAAGCAGAACTTCTTGTGGTTACCCAGTCTCCCAAACCAGCTCCACTTCTGTTACCCTACCTAATTTCATTAACTAAATTCTTAGTACTCTGGATCAAAATCTTAAGTCTCAACTGACAAACTCACATCCACTGATCTACAACTTAACCACTCCCTCCCCAGGTTTAATCGATCAATCAAACCTTGCTGACTCTTCCTGGAATGAACATTCTTGCATCCTTTTCTTTCCCATGCCCACCACCTAATTCAGACTCTCCATACCTCATCGTTCACACCACCAAGGCCACCGCACCAGCCCTCCACTTTAGTGTCTCCTCCTTGCATCTAAAGGGCACTGAGTACACCCACCCTTCTCTCTTCTCACAACGCCTGCTCAAAAACCTTCAAAGGCTTCTCAGTCCACAGAATGAAGCCAAAACTATCCTTGGTGTAGCTAACAAGATCGTTCAATTTTGGTTCTAAGCAACATTTTGCAGGCTTATCTTAAGGCTAAACGGACATCTGAATCAACAAGGGGAATTTTCAGATCTTATATACACCCATGTCTCTGTATCCCCCTCCCACCTCAGATATTTAGGGTTAATTAGGAGGGGTATTGCATCACACTGTTTCTGTCATTGCTGCTCTCTGTATTTGTTCCTTTTTTAGAGCTCCTCCATGATTCCCACGTGCATTCACAATTTGGGGGCCACTTATAAGAAAAACTTTAGTCCCAGCACCTGTGTATGCCTTGCACCTTTCACTCACCCACCCTCCCGGTCTTGCTAAAATGCCGTTTCATCTACTAAGCCCACGTCTTGCAGCCCATCTTGAAACACTTTCTCTTGCCTCTCAACAACTATAGCAATTTCCAAATAACTAATTAATAGCTTAATTCTCACACATATAATTAGGGTATCTTTTGAAAATCAGTAAATTGACTTTAGAATTACTTCTGCCATATATCAGATTAATAGACTTCATGGCTACTAATTCAGATAGAACTGCCAGGATACATACACCTGGCCAGTGTGGTTATAGCCCAGTACCCAAAGGGGGTTGGCAGTACCCTGGAACTGTACTGCTATGCGTACCAGCTTTGCACACAGGGCACATCCTATGAAAAGGTGCAAAAACAGAGTCAGAGAAAATGTATTACCATGTATTATGGTCTGTCTGCATGAAGTCAGAAGACAAGATGTCACGAAATGGAGATTACCAGGCCAGGAAAGCAGAGAATCATAGGCATAGTCAGCCAAGATGGAACGGCTCCCCTGAGCACCAGCTACTAGCTTTGATATCCTGTTTTCACACAGGCTTGTGTTTTCACTGAGCTAGAAACAAGGTCAAAGGAATAGGCTACACAGATAATAAAGACCTACTATATAGCACAGGGAACTCTACTCAATACTCTGTAATGACCTATATGGGAGAAGAATCTAAAAAGAGTGGATATATGTATAACTGAATCACTTTGATGTACAGCAGAAACACAACACTGTAAGTCAACTATACTCCAATAAAAATTTTAAAAAATAAAATTTTTTTTAAAGGAACAGGCTAGCACAACACTGACTTTAGCAACTGATAACTAGACATTTAAGAAACATAAAAGATCAAGATGTTTCCTAATCCAAAGCAATAAAACACACACAGAAGTGGGGGGCGGGGGTGGTGGGGGGACAATGGCTACCTTTGGGTCATCATCATACTAAAATATATTAATTCTACAATCATCAAGACACACTGTTCTCCCCTGTTGTCTACCAACAGTTTCTTCCTACATTAGTCAAATAAAAGGCAAAGAAACAGGAGAAAGCCCAAGTCACGATACAAGGCAGTGACTCTGATAACAGAAAAACATGAGTTGCCTTTAGCTAAAGCGCTGCTAAAAATTACTGCAGTGGCATGTCCTGAGAAATTAGTCCTTGTAAGAAAGCACCATGCTGCGGGCCTGCACAAGCCAGAGCCCCTTCCTCAAACCACTGACGGTCAGCATCATCAAATGGGTCAACCGGGCTCTGATAGCTGTTGTCAGCTGGAAAAAAAAGCTTTTTTTCTAAAGGATCTTCCAGGCTGAGCATGAAGTTTTGGGGATTATCTGACTCCAATTTCCCTCTAGACTATAGCTAGAGAAATTCATATGTAGAGTACGCATGATCACAGAAACATCCCTCAATTCCCAATGCCAATTCCTTGTAATACCCTGCAAGTCTGGGACAATGAGTTATGGTAACTGGCCGTGTCAGTACAAGAGTTGTGATCTGTGTGAGTGAAAAACAGAAGCAAAAATTATTTCAAGTCCATGATTCCTCAGAGAGACAAGGGCAGGAATTGCCATGGACAATCCTACACGTAAGAGTCCTTTCACAGCCACACGTGCTACTATATCCAAAGCATGAGACACAGGCCCCTGACCATTTAATGAGGGCACACCAACATGTCTATAATTTTCAAAGGAACGGAGATGTTTGTCACTTTGAAGAACTTGGCCAACCTGGAAAATAGCCCTGGAAACCACATTTTCCCTTCATTCTATATGAACTCTGCCACCCAAGCCATACCCTCCACATACACAATCAAAAGACACCTTATATGTACTGAGTGCAAAGGTTTTCATAAAATGTCTATTATTCCAACATCAGCTTTTTCAAAAGTTATTAAGACCAAAGAAAATACAGAACAAAATGTACTGGCAAAGAAGTACAGCACACCTTGCCTCCAAGTCATATTGATTACCTACCGTCACACGTGACTAGCACAGGCTGACTACTCAGATGCTAAGATCGAACGTTAGTAGCCTGTTAGCCATTTCTGCAACTCACTGAATAGAGGCTCAAAGTGGCCAGTCGTTGCTGGGGACGGAGGGGGAGAGGGACTGGACGTCAGTAAAGCCACATAAGGTGTGGCTTAATAGGTGTTTTTGTACTACCAGAAGCCAGCCACCAGTTACCTAGCCTACACCGCCACCGCACACACAGGATCCAGGTTCACAGGATGCAAGGAAGAGCAAGAAAAGGGCAGCCACACAGAGCAATCAGAAGCGTCTCTCAATGAAATAAGGCACAGAAAATCAGGAAGGAGGGAGACTTTCACTCTACCAGCAGGATGTCTGTGTTTCCATTCTTTCTTTCCATCTCTCATGCCCTCCTCTGATGAGTCTGTGACATTACAAACCAATTTCTCATTTAAGCATTCATTGGTTCCTGCTATTTCCTCCCACCTCAAATCACAATCCCTAGAGTTTGAGGCACCAACAACCCCTTGTTATGGAAATGAATGTAAGACCACTAGGGCTCAAAAGCTAGGTTAGCTGGCCAGAAAGAGCTGAATGGAATGTGTAAGAAAACGAAGACCTCTGCCTGATTCTTTAAGACAGTGCTATGACCAATACTAGACATTTTAAAAATTATTTCTAAAATTCCGATGCATTACAATTGCAGGCAGAGACTGTGCTCTGAAACAAAAAGGGATTTCTAAAAATGCCTAATTCTCTACCATGACCATTTCCCTTGAGTACTCCTGACTATTTGCCTACAGATGCTTAGGAGTAAAAACAACATCAACACTCAGGTGTGCCCACAATCACAGCCTCCTCGGCGGTAAGGGTGGAGAACCCCCAAATGGCCTCAAAGCTGCCGCAACATTGGAGCATGCGCTCGGAGACCAGAGAGACAAGAGCGGAGGCTGGGGGCTGTGCTGCGGGCCCCCTGGCCTGATGTCGCCCTCAAACATTCAGACACTTAGTGGCTCAGGCCATCCAGGACTATTACTGATCATCAGCATTTTATCAGACTATATGACGTTTCAGGACTTGGAAGGTTATCACAGACTTAACTACGTCTACGGTGGAGCTACTCAGTGTGCACAAGAAGATAAAAATCACTTAGGTAAATTTGTGGCAGCCCCTCGAAGGAGAACAGAAAGTGTACAGTCATAACTTCAGATAGTCAAAGAGATGGAATCCAAACCCATTTACGCTTGTGCTAAAAAAGATGTCTCTCCCTGCATCATTACAAATCATAGATGGCATACTACAAAAGGCATAAGACATCGAAGGTTCTGGTAACCAAAGCAGTAAAATTCTGAAACTAAGACATAGCGACATCCTTAAAGCTTCTACCGAAAGAAAGAAAAAAAAAAGAGCCTGAATCTACAGGACAAATTAAGTCCCTTGTTTCCATCTTTTTCCCAAATCTTCACACAGTTGAGTGAGTGCCTCTTCCCATGAGTATCCTTCCACTTACCGAGGGTATTTAAAGGATTAACAGTAGTACTGTTCTATAATTTAAGGTTCTTGGAATTCATCTTCCTAAATATCAGTTTATGAATGTAATCAAAATTTTAAAAAGGAAACCCTGCTCAAGGACTACATAACCTGCAAGATACAGAGACAAGGCTTAGAGAAAAAAACAGTTGCACTTGTGGTCATCTTAGAATTTACTTGAAGCGGCCATCTTAGCATTCAGAGGGAGGTGTTCTGTTTTGTTTTAAGTAAACAGGAGTCTTTATTTAATCTCTCCAAACTCTGCCTTTCTACTCTCCATTTGGGGAATGAGCGCGTCATCATTTACATATTCACATGGGAAACTGAGTGACCGTCAAAACGTTTCTTGGGCAGGATAGGCCAAGAGACAGACAAAAGTGCCCTATCAGGCAATAACATTTACTTCACATTCACTGTGTGTGCAACACCTCTACCTTGGTCGTGCAGGGGTGGCCAAGAGTAAAAACCAACTTACTTAGCAAATAAGCACTTCATCATTAAGTACCCTGATTTTAATATAACTTCAATACACAAAGGGAAACAAACAGAATGTATAAGGTCACCAAAAAGAACAAAATGAATTAAAAGAACAGGGAGGAAATGGGAAAGGAGACTAAGTATATTTAGCACACCTTCAATATCTATTAATTATAAATATAGATCTTCCCTAAATCAGTGTTAACTGCAAAGGGAATATTCATGATCACTTTGCTAAATAAACAGATGTTTGACTAAACTTACAACTTAATCACCATCATGAAAGATTATAATCTACTATCATTAAAAAACACCACATACAAACTTAATTCAAAAGGGCTTCTAGGGCAACTCTGAGTTCATTAGAACCAACATCATTACACATTTGAAAAATATTTGTATCTATGTGTAATTTACATGCCTGTTGATAAAAGACAGGTGTAAGGGCTGGGAAATGAAATGGAACCTCAACAGCAGGTGAGGCTGCTCCCACTCAAACCACCATGATTACCTTGGCCAATTTCAATAAGAGTACTCAAAATTACAATATGCTCAAGCTGTAATAGTCCAAGAATGACAGGCATACATGGTTAAAGTTTAAAAAGCAAAACGAAACACACACCTTAAAAAAAAAAAAAAGTCAGTACTACTTTCTTCCAAGAGCCGGAAACCATAAATAATCAACTTCTTCCTGAGGACCAAGGTGACCATCTCAAGTTCACAATCAACACAAGAACCTTCAGACTTACTGAATCCATTCTCTTTAAACTGTGGCTCCAGTGCTTTTCACAAAAACAGCTTCCAGAAGGGACAGGTTATAAAGATGACAGTGAGGACAGAGGAGACAAGAGAAGGAGAGAGAGGGTGCTGACCTTTCAATGTAGAGCTACCAAAAGGCTGGGGGCTATTTTGCTAGAAAGTAAAAACATCACCTTTCTCCCTGGCATCGGCATCGGAGTAATGACAGCAAATGCTTGCTGACATTCAGCAAAATGACAAGGGCTGCCTGAGGAGTGGCCTTCACAAAATGTCTAGGTAAAAAGCAGAGCTTCAAGGGAAAACACCTTACAGACTAAGGTTCCTGGACACTGCAAAAAGCACCTCTTCAAATGGAAGACACAACGAATGACCAACACCTTGCAAGTTCGTGGGGCTTCCAACAGGCGTACAATTCAGTTCCTGCCCTAGCATTAAGCTCTGCACCAGTCATACATGTGTCTTCCTTTTCCCCAAGAGGAAAGTTTAATAGTTGTTTGATGAGACATTGGGTCCTGTAACACTGGATGTGACTGAAGGGTTTAAACAGAAAGCCCTGAAGCAAAAATAAAATGGGGGTGGGGTGACGTGTTACCTCCACAGCCCTGCCCAGTGACAGGTCTGTGTCTGGGTTTCTACCTCATGAGAGGTACAAGCAGGACCAGCACCAGAACCCAAGTGGAAAGAACAAGTCAAGCGTGATTTCTCTCTCCTTGGAGTCCCCACAGCACTTGGTTATACCCCTTCCAGCACATAACAGATGTTGCCTTGTTTAACGCATGCTGGAGTTATTTCCACTACCAGACTGAATTTCTGACAGTGGAGGTTTTATCGTGTACCTTCAGAGCCCTCCTCATCCCCAACGCAATACATTGTTCAAAGTAAGGACTAAGTAACCACCTGAAAAACTGTACGGCTAGAAAATGACTAGTCACTGCGAACATCCCTATGGTGCAGGCTTTGCAGAGCACTTTCATACAAGCAGTAGTACATGGTACTTGCCACACTCCCCCGCCCCCCGCATACCTTCTGCTCTTTTAAGTATGACAAACAGGAGTTAACATGAACTTCTTACCACAGGGTTTAAATATATATATATACTGCAACACAGATGAGTAAGGTTCAGTGGACCTGGAATAATAACTCTCTGAAGAAGTTCCTCCAGATACGTGTCTAGCCTCTTTGGAGTGAAATGCTGAGTTACTACCCTTAGTGACCCTCTGGGAGAGGGTGACAGTTCCAGAA
Organism: Lagenorhynchus albirostris; assembly: GCF_949774975.1. Lineage (NCBI taxonomy): Eukaryota > Metazoa > Chordata > Mammalia > Artiodactyla > Delphinidae > Lagenorhynchus > Lagenorhynchus albirostris. The sequence continues at coordinate 23,931,054 of NC_083102.1, forward strand.
GCTCAAAGCTGCAGAAAATGACACTAATTCCGCCCTTTGGTGACACCACAGTGGAGAACGAGAAATACCCTTTAATTTGATGCAATTTAAACATCAGCCAGATACACATCTTGGAAGCACATGATGTCCTCTGGTCTCACGGGTTCCGCCTGGGATCAGTCCAGCTTTCACACCCTTTTTCACACACTAACCCTAACGTCACAACACCCTTTGTCTAAGGCTAGGGCACACTCAGCCATCAGCTGCCTATCAAGTAGATCTCTTCACCTAAGGTTAGAAAGAATACCTTTCTGAGGTTCCTGCAAGACTTACCTTTAGGCTAAAGACAAGCTGGGTGGTGAGTCTTCCTGCTCAGATGATCAGAAAGGCAATCTGGGAACCTGTCCAACCCCAAAGTGGTAGCATTCAAATTGAGAACAACTGAGAACAGGACAGCAGAGCCCAGCAATTTCAGGGTATTAGATTTAACAATAAGGAATCCCTCACCTGTCTCTAGGGAAACACTGGGGAATTAATTACAAGGCTTTTAAAGATATCCAAGCTCCCCCAAAAGAACACTAAATAAGTACACAGTGTTATCATTTATTAGGAACAAAGTTCGAAAGTAGAGAAATCTACTGTGTTCCATTCTAACAAGGCGGCCTTTTAAAGTCACCTGCAGAAGAGAAATATTAGGTGTCTCATAAGGGCTGTAACAGATACACAGCTGAAGGCAATGTTAAAAAGTGAGGGGGGGGATAAGTGCTGGCCAAGAAGCACAAGGGCAAGCAATAGGAAAAACCCGGGGGGTTTGCAATCCAGTTTGAGAATTAGAATCACCTGTGGTACAAAGCTTGCTCCATTCCCGGAGATCGATTGTTCTGGTCGACTCCCTGGTGTTGCCATTAAGTCCCACAGGTAATTTTAAGGTAATGCTCTAACAAAAAATGTTTAAAAAAAAGAACAAGCAAACAGAGGACAAAAGGAAAGGGGCATTTCAAGAAGCCATCTTGTAGAAGAGGAAACCAAAAAAAAGAAAAAGAAATTGAGATAGTCTGGGACCTGGGACCCTCTGAGTGCTTGCACCTGGACAAACGTCTCCTGAGCAACAGAATACAAACTATAAGGGACTAAAAATAACTGTCCAGCATGGGCAGTTGGGGCAATTATGAATAAGATACAAAAAGGCCACCAACCAACCACCAAAGGTGCAAAAGCTCTTGATCCCCGCACATAGCGCCACAAAGGGGATGGACAACAGACCACCCAAGGGACTTGGGCCTCCTGCCCAAGCCACTGATCCCCCCCTACCCTCACCCCATTTAAGGGATGAGTTCACCCCCAGCCCACCTCGGGAAGCAAGCAAGGGTACCTGTTTCTTGTTCTGGCTCCCTCAGGCTGCAGCATGAGCCCCTAAATCTGTCTGGCCTCTTAACAGCTTCTATTGACTAAACAGTCCAAGGACCCAGGTCAGTAACAAAATCATATTCAACAGTTTTAAAAGAGTCGTTTTAATTTCTTGAGGAAGTTTGTTATACATAGGACAAGTCAATTCCGGGATGAAACACCCACTGAAGTATCTGAAACATTACGGGCATTCCTAAAAGAAAATTAAAGTTTCCCAGACAAATTTCATAAATCAGGTCATACTATAGCTTTTAAGGCAACTACTGGCCCAAATCACAAGACAGAAAAGTCAGACACTACTACTATTAGTGACTCTTGTGCCGACCCTAACGTACAGGGAGAGGGTGGGGGCATGGTGAGAGGGGGGTAGAGGGGTCCCCATGGCACCAAGCAACTTCCTGACGCCCGCTGTGTCCTACAACTTAACTCTGACACGACCTGGAGGCAGTGCCAGATCCCACAGGCTAAGGGCGAAGTCCTCCAAGACTGCACCCTCACCTTTCAGATGCCAATCACAAGTCTAGCTTGTCACCTGTGCTTCTTACCGAACAGCTATGAACTGCAGGTTCCAACACCTCCTCCTTGGGTTTAATTTGCTGGAGCAGCTCACAGAACTCAGAAATATTTTACTCACTAGATTACCTGTTTATTTTAAAAGGATATAACTCAAGAACAGCCAGATGGAAGAAATGCACAGGGCAAGGTCTGGGGAAAGGGCACAGAGCGTCCATGTCCTCTCCAAGCGCACACCTCTCCCCCAATCTTCAGCGTTCACTGACCCAGAAGCTCTCCAAACCCAATCCTTAGGGTTTTTATGGAGGCCTCCTTAAATATGCACAGCTGATTAAATCATTGGACACCTGCGATTGGTTCAACCTCCAGCACAACCCTTCCCCTGAGGTCAGGGGGTGGGACTGAAATTCCAATCTTCCAGTCACAAGGTTGATTCTCCCAGCAACCTGCCCCCATCCTCAGGTGAGCCCAGTCACCTTATTAACATAACAAAAGACACCTTTGTAGCGAAACAGGGCTGAAGACCAAAAGATATGTTTACTATAAATCACGATATCACAACTATAATTTTCTCTCCCTAACTATGAATTTCTCTCCCTACCTCCAGAGAAGACAGAATATGCAACAATGCTTTATAGGGAAAGAGCTTTCCAGAAGGGAAATATTTAAACTTTTAAGAAATGAGTGGCTATGACATCTTTATTATGGAACAACTGAAAATTCCTCAGAGCGTTAAAAGAATATAACTATTTCAAACATTTCTTAAGGCAAGCTTAACAAGATTTACACCTACAAGATTTTATTTGGGTTAGATGCCATCGCTTTTAATCTTAAGACCATACCCAGAACAATCCCACCAGATCCCCACACATACCACAGCCACCCAGGGAACACCGACACAAAAAGGTTGTTCTCAACCATACCTGCACATCAGAAGCATTTGAAGAGCTCTGAGGGAGGAAAGGGGGGAAAAAAGCTATCTGGGACCCATACTTGGAAATTCTGATTCAGTAGACCTGGGGCACATAAGGTTTTTAAGAGATCCCTAGGTGATTCTGATGTGCAGTCAAGGGCTGAAAATCGCTGCATTAAAAACCTCGACACTTAACATTTCCACTCCGCATTGCTCTGCTGATTGAGCCACGTTGCTCCAGAGTCAGACCATAATCAGTTCTGTTCCATGACACACAGATGAGTTACTGTGATTCTTTAGGGCGGTGATTTAGTGGAGTTGAGACACTGATGAGTTCATGGCTTTGTTTCTCATTAATCTTTTACTGTGTTCCAAGTTGTGTGTGCTTTTCTTTCCACAATTCCAAGTCAACACGTAAAAAATAAGTGTTTAAAAAAGTACCCAAGCTACCTTTTTTTTTTGTTAGCCTTCTGCATTCGAAAGATGCTTGATGAATAAAAGATACCCACCCCCAAACACACAGGCATACCAAGCATGTGTCCATTACAAACAAATGTAGCCAGTTCCCTTAGAGCAGGAGAGACTGCAGAAACCTGTTTTGCCCTGCATCTTAACACCTGAGATCTGTGCTTGTAGGCAACAATAAGAATTTAATTATGGAGAGCAACCTGAACCAGAAAGCTGTACCTGTGCTTTGGGCTGGCAAATATTGGGGGTTGCGGTGTTGGGGGCCGGCAGGGGGACCACATGTGGGAAGGTTGTCAAGCCCCACTCAGAGGCTCTCTTCTGACTAATCTTTTACCACCATGATTTTAGGACTTGGAACCCAAGATTTGTTATCCACTTCCAGAGCAACATCTCAGAGACCATGCTCATCAGTCATTACTCAAGCAGACGCAGGTGCTTAAGAATTTCCAGAGCACCTTGGCCAAGAAATCAACTGTAAAAGAAACCCTCAGACCTCAGACAAGACAGGCTCACAGAGCAAGAAGTCCGGGTCCAATCTGCTATGTGGCATTTTCATTTCTACATCTCTTGCATAGTCGTTCTGGGATCTGGGGGTCAGGATGCCGAGTCTTACCCACTAATCAGCTATATACCCTCAATGAGTTACTGGCCCTGGGAGGGGGCATTTTGGGTGGATTTATTATCACCCACCCAGGGGGAGGGACAGCTAGAGGCGTCATTAAATCCGGAAGAGCTCAAAGCAGTCCCTTGAGGATGCAGGTCAGGGGCTGGCAGACGATTATTACCAAAGAAATCACGGTGGTTGTCTGGGCCTCGGAAAGCACCAGCACTAGGGAGAAGCAAGTTATTAAAAAAGACAATAAAATAAATAAATCAGCCTTCTGGGTTCACATAAATATTTTGCTAATCAGTTAAAGGACAGTAAAGGGAATATAGAAAGAGTGCCTAACATTTAATGGGATTTGGGGAAAATATTACACTTTCCGAAAGTTACTCAAGTGCGACAGGGAGCCTGTGAGCTAAAATTACTTTTTCAAATGACCAATATACTAATTTCTTCTTCAGAACCACAGGGAGGGACCCACACAAATGACACAGTATCACAAAATAATCACCAGCCCTGCCTATTCTTTCCCTTCCTGAAATTGCAGCCACATTTCAGCACAAACCAACCACTCTCAGTTTCATCAGAATCAAACCAGAGGGAGCCGATGTCCCTGCAAGCTACACACCTATGCACAAAATCTCTCCACTTACACTTCCTGTGCACAGACACAACTAACCCTGGAAGTGTCCTTCCAAAGCCCTCTACTGGCTCTTACAGCTAGCTCTCCAGAGCCAGAGGGGAACAGGGAGAAAGTTTATCAAGTGGAGACAGGAAGCGGGGTGGGGGGAGAGTCATACAGGACATCTGCTATAGGCTGACTGGTAACTCAGCTCTTATTCCTCCATCCTCCCCTGGTCTCCTGTGTTCCCTGGACCAGGATTTATCTGAAGAGATGGTCATCTTTAAAGGATGGAGAGGCACGAAGAAAAAAAAAAATAGTAAACAGATGCCAACACTTTAATCTGGGATCCTCTCACCTCTGCTGATGGAATTCTCCCAGATAAGCAGCCGATCCTTAAAGAAACAGCTTTCAGTGTGACCACAACTGTACTGCCTGTGCCTGAGAGGACCCCCTAGGAGTAAACAGTGGGCTGGTCTTGAGCAGGGAACTGGGGGTGGGGGCAGTGCAGGTGGGGAGATACTTGCCAACAGCAAGTACTGACTCTCAGAGAAAACACACACAAAAAACAAGCAAGAAGAGTGCAAAATTGTGCGTTTGAACAATTTAGAGGAACTCTTAGTGCCTTCTAATTATCCCACATAGATGTTAGCCATATAAGGAGTTAAAGTACTGCTGGGTTGGCACATATGTGCTTTACGCTCCCAAGGCACCAAACCAGAGTTTCTGGCCAAGTAAAGAATGCAGTTCACCTGCTGAGGGGCAGGGCACACAGAGTACACTGCACACCTGCGCCTGCATGTCAGTGGCTGCCTTTTTGCCTGAGCGTATATTTGGAATGCTGACTGTAGCTTATCACCTCAATGATTTGAGCCATAACTCTCTGCAAACACCACACCACTTCTTGAGATCAGACAAGACTGTTGCCAGTGCTTAGGTTTCAAAGAGAGACAGCAGAGCTGCAGAGAACCTGCATTTGTCTCCTTTCCTGGAACCCTGAATGGGCAGCATCCTCCTCAGGGGGGCAGTGTTGGTAATATTGCTTCAAATTATGATAGTGATTTTAATATCTACTGGCCACCAATGCTGTTGTATTTTAGTTAAATATAGCTGCTTCCTAAACACTCACCTGGGGATAACAGTTTTTATCAAAACAGGCTGCAGTGTAATAATCTGCAATGTAATTGTGCAGATACAGAAGCACGCACTGTGGAAGGAAGTCACTGACAGAGCGGCACGTGGGACGAAACAAATAATCACTGCCGGCCACACTCACAAAGCTGCCACGGGGGCCTTTGTGTTCCCATTAAAGTGTCTCACCATGTCCTAGCCAGGGCAACAGAAGACAGCAGTGGTCCCCCGGAGAAGATCTACCATCTATTCCACACTTTATTTCAGAAGCAGCAAGTTCAGCTGTTGGGGGGGAAAGGGCAGGGAGCCATCCTGGCAACAAGACACAAAGGGCTTGGATTGCCGCCTGCTTCTAAATAACACAAACAGGTAAGGAATTAGGTGATTAGAGAGCCTTCTGCCAGCAGGGCGAAATATCAGCCCCTCTGGGAACGCATGTCTGTGGTGGAAATTCCTTGCACTGTGTTACAGCACAACCCGCCCAAGAGCTACCTCAGCTCTGAATGGACTTTTTCCTACTTTCTACTTCAGGCAAACCTTCTCTTTTAAGAATGAGGATATAATAATTGTAAAGACAGAAACAATTTATCCACACAAAAATTGGTGGAAACTTGGTAAATTACAGGATGTCCACATTCTGTAAAACTGCACAGCCATTAAAAATCATGTTTTAGAAAATTATCTAAAGGCCAGGGGAAGTGCTCTGTTACAAAACATGAACACAGAAGCAGCTAAGAAGGCCGTGAGATATTAACAGTGTTGATGCTGCCTCTGGATTGGTGAGATATAATATTTTCTTTAAAAATTTTCCAAAATTTATGAAGTGAACATGTTTCATATATAAGAAGGGAAAAAATGTCTATGGTAGAAAATGTATGTAAAGATGAAATCAGAAGCTTAAGCCATCTAATAGGGTTACTGTATGAAAATAATGAATGAAAACTAAACAAATAATAAAGTATCCAGGAGCAGATGCTCAAGGGGCTCGGAAACCTGTACAAAGAGGACGAGTACTGAGCCTCTACTAAAGAGAGAATCCAATCTCTTCATAGAGTTGGCCTGACTGTTCTAGACAGTGAAAGTACTGCCAGGAAAACTTCATATAGGAGACAAGACCATTAAGGAGACACAGTTGACCCACTTTTCTGATGTTAAACACCCATTGGAAATATAAATTTGGATCTCTCTTGATATCAACTATGTGCCTCCAAAATAGCTGCGGGAAATATTTTAATTTGTAAAATACACTGAAACAAGAAAGCAGAACCAGCTGCTGCTCTGGTGGCTGGCAGCAATTCTGAAAAACAGGAGCTCGGAGAGCAGTCCACCCAGTGTAAGGGAGAGGGTCACCAACCTGCCCAGTCAACATCGAAGTCCAGAGGACACGTGTGGAGACAAGTAAAACAGATCTCAGTTAGAATCCTGGTTCCTGCACTTACCAGAGAAGGAGCCTTGAGCAAGTTACCGAATCTTCCCAAGCCTCTGTCTCCTCATCTCTCTAACAGAGACGGGGAGGGGGGAGCTAACACACGCACTGGGCCACACTCTGCCTGGGCCACGTGGGCATCCAGGGCACCTGAGCCTTCCTCAGTATCCAGCACACCCTTTACTCCAATCCTGTAAACAATAAACAGACTTCCTCTACAAGAAAGAGAACACGTTGGCCCATTAGAACCTTCCAGTCTACTTGGCAGCTGGACTTCGTATCGTGAATGAATACATCCACAAACTGACTTTCAGATCACATCTTTGTGAGTTCACTTAGCGTAAATCAATTTACTCAGCCAAACAGACTGCACTTCTCAGCCTGTGAAGCTCAGAGCTGAGCCCTGAAAAGAAGCCGGGCTGAGCAGAAGACCTTCTCTAAGACCTTAAAAAAAGAAGCGTCCCTCCTCCTCAGTCTTAATAGAGTCCTCACCACCCAACACTAAACATGCGCGAGTACTTTTGTGCGCCTGTCACGATTCACAAGGCGCTTTAGGATCTTGCTCTGCTGTGTCCTGAACCGTGACCAAGCTGTGTACGTGCATTTTCTTGCATCCATCTGAGCGCTGCCTGCACGTGCTGAAGGCAGGCACACTCCTCTTCTGCACCCTTCTCTCTGCCTTGCAAATCCAGTGACTATAAGCAAGCGCACGTGAGGTGTGAATCCAGCTCTAACGGCACACCACTTCATGAATGTTCACACTTTTCATCATGAAGTTCACCCAGAAACTGCTAACAGGCCCCACCTCAACTAAACAGCAGCTCAAATAGTATGTCATATACCCCAAGAAATTCCACTGCTCCCTAGAGAGCTCTGTCCTCCGAAGCAGACAAATTTCTTCAGGCGGAACTCTCATATCTCCTTTCACTGGAATCCTCAGGAGATGTTCTAAGCTGAGAAGGGATACGTCTGGTTTCACAGTTGGCTCTGAAACCTGAGGGGAGAAAAGCTCATCCAGGAAACAGCAGAGATGTTACTGCGTTTAAGTCCGGCTCCAGGAAGAAAAACAGTACCGTCAGAGACCAAAACCCTGGAAAAGTAAACCGCCACTTTGCCACTGCGAGGAGCAACAACCCAGAACACTAGTCTCAACAGAAACACCTGCAACTGTGAAAGACGAACACTCCAGGCTCCAACCGCAGAGACTCAAACACAAGTAGCTTACAAACCACACCGTGGCCTAGCCTCTACTCCGGGGTTAATGCCTGGATTTCACGTGAGAATCAACAGGGTGCGTGCCTCTGCCTCTGCGCTGGGGCTTGGAGGGAGGGTGGGAGGAAGGGAAGCCAGGAAGGGAAGGGCCATGGCAGACCCCTATCCACACTGCAAGTTGACTGTTCGATTAAAAGATATGGCATCAACGGAGATCCACTTAATCTTTGTCCTCAGAGCAGTCCTGTGCAAACCCAGAAGGCCAGAGCTCATCTGTAGCAGATGAGAGGCAATAATGTTGGCAGCCATATTTGCAGTGAATCTAACAGTTAACAATCAAATGATTTGCCCTTGTAGAACTTCCCATCGGGGGATACCTTAGAACGACACATATGAACATCATTTTCCTAGCAGGGAAGGGGGCAGAGGTGGAAGAAATGTACCAAGGTTAAGCAGAAGCCAGAAAGAGCAATGAGTCCCTACTCCCCAGCTTCTGAATTCCAAGTCACTTCAGCAACACCACCACGCTTTAAGGTATACAAGCATGGAGCAGTGGGGAGGAGTCAAAAACTGCTTCCTTAGGTTTTATACCCTCAAGTCTCCTGCCGCATTAAGCTCAGTTACCTCTAACCACAGCGGGCTCTGCATCCCTGAATTAGCCATGGCAGGAGTTATAACTGAGCAGAAAAGACACAGTCAGTGTAGACTGAAGGTAACAGGAGAAAAAGGGAAATGAAACTATCTCCTTAGGTCCTGGCTTCCTCTTATTAATTCTGACCACCACAAAAGACAAGGACCGCGCCAGAGAGAGAGAGAGAGGTCTAGATGGCAACGGAAGAGGGAATGAGAAAGCTGTTGGGAAAAGTATCTTGAAGCTACAATTGTCTAAGGCTTGATTCCTCCCATGGGCACCATGGAGGTGAACCATACAGTCTCTAAAGAACTGGGAGTTTTGAAGCATTCTACCACTAGCTTCAGACACCAAGGTTGAAATCTGACATCACAAATGCCATTCTCTCCTTGACCAAACACTATTCAGGTTCCTTTGAACTCTCTTCTCAACTAGACCCTGCCTTTTGGGCACTGTGTTCATTGCTGCATTGTCCATTTTAGTAAGAATCCAATTTTAGCCAGATTTCCCCACCTTTGATATCTGATCACACTGGATATCTGATTGGGTTTCTTATCCTCCACCATCCCCAAACCCCACCCTGCTCCTTAATTAGAAACTCCCACCCTCCTTGTGGTACCCAGAGCCCAATCACTCTCTTCCACGCAAAACCCCATTGCAGTGGTCCCTACACCTATCATAAATGTGCTGAATCGGGTGTACCTTACTGTTCTTTAACAAGTGTCATGAAGAAGGAAAAAGTCTGCCCCGCCGCAAGCACCCTGCACAGCCTCATTTTAAAAAGCAAAGACTCGACTGTGATCGGTCAGCCACTTGCTTCAAATCAGTATCTATCAGCTACAGATTTAGAGACTTGACCAATGAAGACATAAATTATGTAAATTCTTGGAGCAGAGGGATATTGGCCTGGCTTCAACCACACCAATGTAGTTTTCTAGAATCTAAAATTACATTTAATAGAGCTCCCCTGGTGGCGCAGTGGTTGAGAGTCCACCTGCCCATGCAGGGGACATGGGTTCGTGCCCGGTCCGGGAAGATCCCACATGCCGCGGAGCGGCTGGGCCCATAAGCCATGGCCGCTAAGCCTGCGCGTCCAGGGCCTGTGCTCCGCAACGGGAGAGGCCACAACAGTGAGAGGCTTGCATACCGCAAAAAAAAAAAAAAAAAGATGACGCTCCTTCTGGCTGAACCAAAAGCAAGGCAGCTAAAGGCAGACAGTGAACCTCAACTCTGCAGAGATGAAATGAGGATTCATTTGCAGGCTCATGCAGCATCCAAAACACAGAGAATTTCAGAGCAACATTCAAGACGAGGGCGACACCGGGGGCAGTCAGAAGCTCCTTTGTAACGCATGAGAACAGTAACAGGATGACCAAATTTCCTGTGCCTGGAGTGACGTCATCATTCAAATCAAAGCTTACAAATTTCCCCTCTGCGCTCTGGGAGGGAGGGTGGTAGGGGGAATGGGAGGCACCACAGCAGGGATAGGAGAGGTAACTGAAAGAACTCCAGGGACTTCCCTGGCAGTCCACCTCCCGATGCAAGGGGTGCGGGTTCGATACCTGGTTGGGGAGCTAAGACCCCACATGCCTCGGGGCCAAAAAACCAAAACCATAAAACAGAAGCAATATTCTAACAAATTCAATAAAGACTTTAAAAATGGTGCACATCCAAAAAAAGAGAATAAATTTGTTTTTTTTTTTTTGAAAAAAAAGAAATCCAAAGGAAAACTAGAGTGGCAGGAGCACAAACCCATACTCTCACCACTCAGATAATTAAAGAAATACTTCCAAGTCAAAGCACAAAGGCCAACAAAAGAAAGGGCACCAGCTTGTATTAAAACTTTTGAGGACCCTGAGGTGGGGGAGATGACGTCGGGAGAGGGCAAGAGGGTAGAGACACAAAGACACAGGCCACAAGTCTCCAGAGTAGCCACTCGGGGATGGGCACAGGAGCAAGGAGAGAGCACATTCAATTATAGTTCAAGACAGAGATATTAAACACTATCAGCTTCTGCCCTGGGAATTCATTTCTTGAGGGATGATGAGGGTGAGAGATGAAAGGCTGTAGGATTTTATTGCCCTGAATTTTCAGTTTGTCAAGTCCCATTTACTACCGCAGGTACCTTAGGGCTAATCTGTATCTCTGGGGATGGAGACATCTCTCTCAAACAGAGCCCCAATGACTCTTCTCCCACTGTGGGATTTTATGGATATCTAATAATAACCAGGGGCCCAAATGGTGTTACAAGCAGAAGCCGCCTTATGGCTTCTCAACTGAGAAGCTTACATTTTCCGTAACACTGATATTACGGAGTCCATGCATCTCCAGAATAGCTGTAACTTCTTGGTATGCAAACAGGACCGTCTAGACTGAGAGAACCATCACTCCTCCCAGAGAAGAGGGTTGGAAGGGGGTGAGGGAAGAAGAGGTGAAGCCAAAGGGCTTTAAGAGCGAGGAGGCAAGCGCCACAAAGGATCTTCGAAGGTGAGGCAGAAGCTGGCCAAGGGCAGGGAGGAACCCGGATGTTTTCCTGAAGAAAACACTGAGCTGGTGGTAGCTTAATACACACTGAAAGGAAGAGCAAAGGGCTGGGATAACTTTGCGCTTTATAAGAAATAAGAAATAAATAAAATAAGCTGCTTTGAGTGATGTCAAGTATCCCTCATCTTAAAGTACAAACTGGCCTAATAATCCTGGCTGTCCCAGTGGCCAAAACCAGCAAGGGGAGCCGGCTGCCAGCCCTCCCATGCAGAACACAGTGTGTGCACTCCCTCACAGCAGCTGCACTAACAGAGAAAGGGGAAAGGGGGGCCAATGAGACTAGTGTGGGTGGTACAGTCTGCACCCCCATCCGTAGGGACCTGCTCCAGCCAGAGCCTGAGGGAGCCGGCCTGGGCATGGGGCACACCAGCCACCCCTCCGCAGACACACACCTACAGCTTCTGCAGGGCAGGCTTTCTAAAACAAGCCCCTCCAGCCGGATGAGCAGATGCTAAAGGCAGTTCTGTATGAAAGAATGCAGCTTTCTCTGAATTCCAGACCACCTTACAAAAGACAACAGCACATTAAAAAAAAAAAAAGAAAAAAAAACCTCAAACCTTTCTACCAGCCTCCCTAGTACTGATGGGGAAAACATCCCAGGAAAGATAGAGCAGTAAACTCAGAAAGTCAAGTGTCAGGTGTAGTCTGTCCATTCCGCACATTCCCAGATTATGAACAACGAGATGAGAGCCGATGAGAACGAAAGGAGACATTATACAACAAACACGTGAGTATCAACTATGGGCCGGGGAGTGAGCTGGCAGCAGATCTGAAGAAATGCGAAATCTACTCGCCCCAGAAAAATCATACAGAGTATGAAAGGGGGACGAGAGAAAAGGGCATTTTAAAGCAGAAACTAGAAACTACAGGAACTACAGGCGACCCTTACGTGGGTTATCCAGAATTGGCAGGACAGCAGAAGGAACCCGATTCTGGTACCGATGTCTGAACACAGAGACGCAGCAGATGCCCACATAAAGGGGAAGCTTCTGCTCAGCCTTACGAAGGGCCCAATACAGTGAGACAAGGATGAATGAGATTATATCCACTGGCTTCTAGCAGAGAAGTAAGGAGCACAAAGTCTCCATGATGTCTTCACGGCTAAACTGAACAGAGCTCCTCCTGTGAGATAGCAATATGCCAAGGTGGCCACCAACACAACCCTGAACCACGCAGAGGCATCCGCAGCCGAAAACAGGCTCGGATCACATGAGATGGTGAGATGAAGGCCTAGAAAAATGTGAACAACTCACAAACTGGCCGAGGATTTCAAAGGCGGGCTGAAATGAAAAGTGACGTTAGAAATATGCCTAAGCCTGTAATTTGCAGGAGGAAAAAAAGCAGCCGTCTGTGTCCTTCAGCTTCCCCTTCTAGTCTCAGTTCTGAAAAGCCTTTTCCACAGCAGTGACATGACCTGATACTGCTTCATCCACAATCTACCACCCAGTCTAAAGTCTACCTTGTGACCACACCGTGCACAAACTGGTCAGAATTTGAGACTCAATTTCTAAGATTATAAGCATCTTACTAATAAAAATAATTTCCCAGGTCCACAGCACCTGTAACACACAAGGAACTGAAACGTTTGGGTTTTGAACTGAACAAAATTTTCCCAGTACAAAGCTAATCAGTCCACCAAGGAGAGAAATCTACAACCCTGGCCTGCAGAAGTGCAAGGCACTGGATGACTGCACTAAACTTGCCTTGCATATAAATGTTATGCAAAAAAAAAAAAAAAAAGTAATTTATCTAAACACAGTGTAGGTAGCTCTGCAATCAGTATCTCATAAATAAAGAAAGAAAGATGAAAGGAAAGCTTCTCTAATTGATTTAAAATTTTTTTCCAAGCAAAGAAATAATCTGACAACCAACAAGGTCATCAAGAGTTTAAAAAAAAAAAAAAAGATAGCCCTCAGGGGAAAAAGCGCACCTAAAAACTCCAATGAATCAAGACATCTGAACTGCTATCTATGAAAGAGGGATAATTTGGGAAAGCCTGAATAAGAGTAGAGGTGTTAAAAGAAAGTCAGTTGGGGACCAACCTGCAGAAGTACTTAAAATCCTGAAATTAATCCCTCTGGTGGACTGAACCCAATCTGCCCCGGGCTACCGGAATACCACTATGAGGAAAACCAGTGCCCAGGGAGAAGCAGGGCTCGTCACCCCAATGGCGGCAAATAGATTGAAACTAGGAGTGGGGAAGAGGAAGTGCCTACAGAAAACCAAGCCGTGTGTGACCTGACCATCGAAACAAGCAATCCAATTAGGAAGTAGGAAAAAACCCGACTGCAAAAACTCCCTCCTGGGGCCTTCGACACCCATACACTGGCTCAAGGTGCAATGGCTAGCAGAAGCAGTCACAGATATTAGCGATGGATTAGGAGCGCTAAAAATGATGTCGCTCAAAAATAATGTATGGATTAGGTCTTCAGCCTCAGCAGATAACGTTGATTTAAACATTTATTAAATGCCTACAGTAGTCACAGCACTCTGCAAGCTTCGGAAAAAGAGGGGAGAGAGGAAGCGGAGAAAAACATACCATTCCTGCCATCAGGGGAGTTTAAGCTTCACGGTGGAAAGCAGGCCTAGACATCAACAGACAGAACAGGATGATACAGAGAAGGAAAGGACTGGGTGTGGAAATCCCTGGCCTAAAGAGGCTTTCGAGAACCAAGGCAAGAAAGAGGGTTACCTCAACATAGCAGCTATGTTAAATGGTCAGAGGACAGTAAATATGATGGGGCTGTCAACTCTGGAAACAAAAGAAACTTACTGCAGCTCACAGGACTGAACAGAGACAAGAAATATAAACATAGCAGCACTGGGAAGATTTAGATAAATTGAAAATACAGAACTGGTAACAGTGATGATTAAATGAACGGAGAAGACAGAGAGAGATGGATTGAAAGACATAAATGCACAAGGTTTGGGAAAGGCTTAACCAGCAAGACCCACTAAGGAGACTGTTAAACTCCCACAAAAATTATTTGTAGGGGAGAGGCAAGATCATGGGAAAGGGGATGCATTAGCTAAAGGACACAAAAGAAAACATAATTTGTAATAGAGAGAAAAAAGTAAACCAAAGGGAAATAGATAGGCAATTGCTGTCTTCTCCAGGTTATAATTCACTTATAAAGAGCGGTGGAACATACATTTTAGGAAACTGGATCCACCCAGATATGAAATGTCTTGACTCTGGTGACCACTCCAGCTGAACAACAGGTATTAATCTTTAAAAAATGACTGGATATATACATCCTGGAATCTTAAATAGATGAGCTAAGACCAAGCCATCGTCTCCTAATAGTAATTTTTTCAGTCCTCTAACAAAGAAGTTTCAAGTGTTCTTCTCAAAAATGCCCAGATCAAACAAATCTGAAGCCGGTACAGAATGTCTCTGCTGGCGCTCTGACATATTCTATGTCCTTTGATCACATGCTGCAAGTCCCCAAATCTCTCCATTGGAAACCGGTGAAATGCTATATCCACTTCAGAGAGCTTCTGCTTTTCTCCAAGGTCCTCAATGCCAGGCTGGAGTCCCTCTGTAATCTGCTATTTGCTTTATGCTTCCCAGTCACACATGCAAGATCACAGTCAGCGGGTTTACTGGTTTGCCCCTGCTACACTTAGGGACTGCAGCCCCAGAGCTTCCTGTTGGTATGCATCTCAGCTGGCAGCATCGTCTGCTCTAGGGTCCAGAGGGACCACTCATCGTGCTTTCAGAAATCTAACCTGGAGGAAACAGGTTGAGAACCACCTTGAATCGTGTCAAAATGGCAAAGCACCCCTGGGGTCCTGCACAACAAATGGTGATATTAGCACCTGAAACCACCCTGCCTCTGAGAAAAAACCCTTAAGCATTGCGAGGTATCACTAATAATGTGCCTACCTGCGGCTCCGTCTCCCATCACCTGCCTAAAGAGGAGACCCAGTGGGCTCAGGCCTGGGAAACAAACCCCTCAAACAGGCAGCGAGGACTCTGGGAGATTAGGCAGACTGCAGCTTTAACAAAACTTATCCTACAGTGCCCAGGTCTGAATATTTAGAGGCCGTGCTGTGAAAGAACATTTATATGGTGGGTGAGTAAGTTCACAGGGAGGAGGCTGAAAGACAGGGTGATGGAAACAATACAAGTTGAAAGCATGAAACCACAGATGAGAGATGAGGGGAAGGGTTTCCACACTTCCCGGGGGTGGTGTGTGTGTGTGTGTGTGTGTGTGTGTGTGTGTGTGTGTGTGCATGCGCGTGCTGTCTTTGCCTACTACAATAGCACCGCAAGATCGGACTTCATGGGGAAATAAGTCAGCCCCTTCATCAAATGCCCAGGGGTTGTATTTCCTTTGTCATTAACACTCCAAGTGTAACACAAAGCCCGCAGCAGCCCTGGGCAATAGAGCACTAGGTTTTCCAGTTTCAGATCAAAGCCAAAAGCTCTCTAGGAAGTCCTGAGATGCACAATGTGTTATGTCCTTTAAGGCAGCAGCTCAGAAAACTCATAGCCTTTCTCCAAGATTTAGCACTTGTATCTTTGTGGCAAACAAGTGGATAACACACACTACACCTTTAGAGAAACCCTGATACATGTTCGGGCCACAGGAGCGCCACATACCAGTGTCCAAAATGGATCTCAGCCTGAAGGAGCTACATCTCCAAAGAGATGACGCTGGATTCGCCCTAATAATCCAAAAGCTTGGTGCCACAGAAACAGAATCAACAGCATCAGACATCCAACTGTACTCCTTCTGAGGGAAATACTACACACTCTAGCTTTTAACTCTGTCACATGTCCCAGCAACAAATCAAGCTCTAACCAAAATCTGGGAGCCGTGGCTAACCCATGAATTTCCGGGTGCTACTGGAAAAGAGTTGCCTAGAATGCAAACAGTTCCTTTGATCGTGCAGTTTTGTCCAGAGCCCTTCCTCTGGCTACAATTAGAAAGTAACCAAAAGGGGGGAATGGAAGTACACCGTTAGCCCTGGGCAAAACCTCCTTGCCTTCATGTATAATTTAATAGAATGAATTTGTCTCTGTATTTAAAAAACGGAAAATCCAATTTGCCCTACTATCCCCACAATATACAAAGGTGTCTCAGAAGATCTGTATTAGCTGATGTCACGTTAATTTTTAGGGTAGGGGGAAGATAAACATTAAAAGAACCTCCCCGTTCTTACCTGCAGGGCAAGCCCCACTGGGTCATCATCTGGGAGCTTGTAGGGAAGCCCACCCACAGCAGGAGTCTCTGCACACCACCTGCCCGCCCCTGAGGAAGCTCATGCAAAGACTCTCCCTCTTCATCTCCTCCTCCAGTTCCTTAATCTGCACCTTATCCCACTCTGTTCTTTTGTGTAGAATGAGCTCCAGTACCATAAGCTGCCAAGTTACTTTCTCTCCATTTCAAAGCCACTGACACCCCGTCCCCCAAAATGTCCCCAAATTCGAGAGAAGGCAATCTCCTGAGGGTTTCATTCAGCACCCTCCACGGTCCCTCCGTCATCTCCAAACAACTGTCAAGCATCCTTTGTTTCTGTGAGTACGAGACCATTACCCAATTCCCAAAACATACCCTCGACATCTTCTTTGGCGAGTCCATCAGCCCTGTTCTAACTAGGACAGCCGCATCGTCTTGTACACATTGTGCCGTGCACGAGGGCACCTGGCCAAGTGGACCGAGGGAGAGTGGGAGCTAAAATTCAGCCTCCACTCTACTTGCCAAGCCATGTGCCCTGACGTGAGGCTGCCTGAAGGAAGGGGCACCCTTCTCTAACCTGCACAAGGGGGCAATGCGGCCTAACAGAGGTCCCGACATCCAAGCCTTGAGTACTTGACTGGACTCCCCTTGTACTACAGGAACTGTTGGTATACAGTAAAGAACACTAGGGAAACCAAAGACTCCAAGGGGACTCCTGCTTGCCTAGTCATTACACACATATAGTTACAGCCTCACTGGGATCTCTGGGTGATTTCTGTTCCTACACCCATACTGTAAATCTCTTTAAGATAAGCAGAGAGCAGAATCTCCACTCATTGTGAGGGTTCCAGGGCGAATTCTTCAAGTAGAAAGACTCCTCCAGGGTGGGAGGCTACTGGAGCCACATCCACAGCCTCTCCTTCCTCATACCTTTCACCCCCAGGTGAGCTTTACCAAAAACAAAACCAGAACCCCTCGCTACAGATCAGTTTTCACCTAGCATGATCCTCTTTTATAGACGCAAAGTACTTTCATGTTTTATAAATGAAAGCCACCAACACAAGCACACTCAAACCCAAAAGGTGCCATCCCTTAAAATCGTTCAAGACAAAAGCCTACAAGGCATGGCAGACATGTTTTCAACACATGGCCTCTGCCTAACTCCCAAACTCATTTCTTACCAACCCCTGGCATTAAGCATCCTCTATTCCAGTCATACAAAATTACTCACAGTTCATCACATGCCCCACATTCTCTCTCTTTTCATGAGTAACCGGGAATATTCACAGGACATACATGATCTGGCCCTGCCCATATTTTGGACCACACAGGCATCACACCACTCATGCACCATCCGCAGAGGCCATCCACTCCCTATTCCCAAACTCACCCGATTCTTGTCATTGCTGCTGTCTCGGTCAGAAATTGTCTTCTCCTCACTTTTTACCTAGCTAACTCCTAATCAGCCTTCAGGCCTTCCTCACTTCCTCAAAGAAGCCTTCCCAGATTATGCATTCTTATAAACGCTAACCTTTCCTTTCATAACACAAGACATAAACGTGATTACTTGCGAATTTCCCCTACTAGATTTTAAAGTTCCATGAGAGTAGTTCCACGAGGGTTTATTCCCCACTGCAATCCCAGCATAGCATCTGGTACAAAGTGGGTACCCAGTAAGTATTTATCAATGACAATGAACCTATTCATTTGCATTCCTAAACCTGTGCTGTCCATTACAGTAGCCACTACACACCTGTGGCTACTGAGCCCTAGAAATATGCTAGGATGAACTGAGATCCGAGTATAAAATATACACCAGATTTCCAAGACACAGTAAAAATAAAAGTAAAATATCTCATGAATTTTTTACATTCATTAAATGTTGAAATGATACTGTTTTGGATATAGTAAGTCAAATAAACTGCATTAAAATTAATGTTCTTTAAAACATAGCTACTAGACAATTTTAAATAACACACAGAGCTCACATTTGGGGCTTGCATCATGGACAGTGCACATTTGGGGCTTGCATTATTGGACAGTGCTGGTCTACAGTGCCCTTTCTCTCATCTGCTCACTTCTCGTCTGTGAGCACTCAAGAGGTATACGAGCTGCTCCTGGAAAGACTTCCCAAGCACCCACCACAACAGGGCTCTTCACAGCACCCACCACCACTGTACTCAAAGTGTATTATATTAATTTCTTATGTGACCCTCATTAAAATCTTCCAAAGGAATTTAATGAACAAATAAGGGAAATCATTCTTCATTTCACTCAAAAGCCATATGTTGACTCTTAGAGCTGAGACTCACTTAGAACTTTCTTAAAATGGAGTAATATCTCAGGAGTGAACAGAAGTCTAACAAATAAAATAAGAGATAACCTACCTTGGTAAAGAAGAAGAAATTCTATAAACATGATCCTGCCTAAACTGGGAGATGTATTCCAACAACTTTTGTCATCCGCTAGGTTAAGGGAAATCCATCCATTATTCCCTGAGGAGTTCCAAAGGATCCAAGAAAAACGAAAACTTCTCAGTGGTAGTTTAGTTCTTACTCCAGAAAACTTGCTATCGTCAGACCTAAGCTATAAACTCCCCCACGCCCCTAAAAACTACTTAAAATTCAGCTACTGAGTCTCCTTAATTCCAACTGCATGGCACAAATGCAGAACTGTGGACTACTCCCAGCGCTGACAAAACTGGACATGTGTATTTACTCTGTGCAATGAGGCAGAGCTACAGTTACCGAGAGAACCTTATTTTGGCATTTCTAGGCTTTCGTGCATTTACATTCTCAACCTTACCACAATCCTGCTTGCTGCATTAAATTGCCTCCTCTGTGGGAAAGAAAAGGCTGGGGGGTTGGGGGTCGAGATGAACTGATTGGCCAGACATTCAAAGAACCCATCTTGTATGGGTTTCTTACGCATGATCTGACTCAAAAGACAATCACAATATTTTCATTTGACTCTTATGGGCTGTCTCTAAACTCTCACACAAATGAAAACAGGGCCTGAATTTCAACTCATGAATGCACCAAGACGTGCAAAACATCAGAAAAGCAAATTTCAAGTCTCTAGAACTACAAAAGGGATACATTAAAAAGCCACACAGCACTAACTTCAACCACACTGTTCAATTTGCCTGTGGCACCGGCTCTCACTGAGGACCCAGTTCTATAACCAATCGACACAGTTACACACTTTAGTTATCAGAAGGCAAAAACAGGGGCTAAAAAGATGTCTGTAAAAACAAGACAGCCAGACAAACAAAGAAGTTCAACCACAATCCCTTTCCCCAACCTCTTATAACATAACAATGGAAAGAAAATGACCACAGAATTTAAAACAAAACTGCCTGCAGTTTTCAGCCTAAACATAATTTCTCAAAGTTGACATACCAAAATCATACACATTGGCTAGGCAAGCACCCTTGCTGCCAAAAGATCCAACAAGCAGCAAGAAACAGTACAGCTAATAATTCCAGTTACCACTTGGAAAAGATGAGTAGGTGGCCCCAGATAATATATATACCAAGATTCATTTCTTCCTAGAGCAAAAGCGTACAGATCAAATCCAAATGACCAGCAGAACAAGCCTTACTATCATGCATGTGAGACATAGATCTTTTCCTCCCCTTATCCTCATATAATAAGATCTCGTTAATAAACAAGACTCATTTACCACCTAACATATACCAACCTTAACTCCTCTCAAGCCCCTTAGGGAGGAATGCCAACAGGGCCCATCGAAAATGAAGGAGAGTAGTGGGTGTGGTTCAGGAGAAATTGAGACCTGTCCAATAGCAGCTAGGCTGCAAATGCTAGGAAATAATACTTTGGCGATTTACACTACTTGTCCGTTAGCATTCTCCCACACATGGACCACATCTAACTAATTCTCCACCTCCTCCCCTTTGGTTTTGGAAAAGAGGCTTTGCTGCTTTTCTCATCTCACCTGTGTATTCTCCCCCTCCAGCCTCGGTGGTCGGATGCTGGACAAGTGGATGGTCTTGTAGTCCCCAGAGTTCAGCTTCACAACAATGGCATCGGCATTCAGCACCTGCATCACCTGTGGGCGAGAAGGCAAAAATGCTTAAATGTTGCCTTGATAGCCCAAATCTCATAGCACACATGCTAAGGAGCAAGGCACACCCAGTTACAGGAAGAAGGATGAGATCAAGAGCCATCTGGGGTAGATCCAATATCTTTCTTTATGGTACAACAATGTTGAAGAAAACTATCCTATAATTATCAGCCCCCAAAGAGATGGTGATTTCTCATCGAGGCAGGATCTGTGTCATTCATAAAGACAGTCAAGCTTTTTTTAAATCTTTTGCCCTGATCAAGATTTGTGGTTAACTACAAAGCTTACGAACTGGAAATCCAGTCTCTACGTGCTATTGAAGATTTTCCTTGAAACAGGTTCTAAGCTACAATCAAAATGCCTATCACAACATGATTCTAGGAAAAGAGGCAAGGGCTGGATTAGAAGAAGGTAGCAGCACTAGATGAGAAAGAACCAAAATAGGACGCCCCAATGCAGAGCAGAAAAATCAAAGGCAAGTGAAGGGCAAAAAGAATTGTCATCTCAGCGTGCGAAAGGAGATGCTCAGCTGTTAATCTCACCGGCAGAAACATTAAATTGCTAAGATATTACTTCAGCTACTCTGAAAGCCTCCTTTTCAGATCACTACTATGGGCATCTCTGTTTTGGAACCCAAAGTCAGTAACACTGGACCCCACTCTCAGCCAATGATTAACTCCCAATCTGGGGTAGTTTACGAGGATATCTATTCAAGGGCAAAAGCACAAATATTCCTCTGTGGAGGTTATTAGAACACTCCACCAACGTGTAGAGAATAAAATTCCATTGAAACCAGACTGGGACCACATCAGGGTTGTAACTAGACCTCATAATTCAGCCAGCAGTCTACAATTCACCCAATTATATTCAGAACCTGTTGTTACAAGGCTGTTTGGATTTTTTTGCAAGTAACACTTTACCATGAGGTAGCTATTGACTACAAAACACAGTCACCGTATACAGAACCAAAACTAACTCTCCTAGGCTTCAATCAGACCCCAACAGGAGCAAACAGGTAGCTGAACAAACTACTGGGGTCAGCTGCACCGTGAGTGTAGACTTGCAAAATTCCCTTCCTCTTTTACATGTGAAACAAAAGGAGCCAGCCTCTCCTTTGCTGTGGTGGGTATCACACTGGTAAGTATCCAGAAGAGCCTTCACTAACTATTCCCTGGAAGGCTCACAACCTTTTACAACAGAATATACCCATTTATTTGCAGACTCCTGCAAGAGTGGCTAGTCTCTACCTTTTCCAGAGAACCAGCCAACCACACACAAAAAAAGAGTAAAGAGTAATTTGAGGGACAATCTGAAGAAGGAGCAAAAAGCAAAACCAAGTGAGAAATTTTACATGACAGGAAATAGCAGGAGGAACGCGCCATCAAACAGAATGAATGAAAAAAGAAAGACGACAGCTGGAATCAAGCTATAAGTCCATGGATGGCTGACTACC
Organism: Lagenorhynchus albirostris; assembly: GCF_949774975.1. Lineage (NCBI taxonomy): Eukaryota > Metazoa > Chordata > Mammalia > Artiodactyla > Delphinidae > Lagenorhynchus > Lagenorhynchus albirostris. The sequence goes on from NC_083102.1 coordinate 23,953,232, forward strand.
GCTCGTGGATGGGAAGACATCCTGGGGTTTTAACACGGTAAGTAATAGAAGCAGTGTAGAGAAAAACAGGCCAGGGCCAAAAGAGTAGTCAAGAGTCTGAGAAAGAGCCGTGTAGATTAGGAGAGGGGGTAATTATTTTTAATTTTCAACTATGTCTAAGATTAACTTGCAAACCTGAATGCAGGAAATAAAAAAACAGGCTCAAATAACCACAGCCATTCTGCTATAACCTTTTTCATAGATCTGAGAGTCACATAAAGGCTAATGCTAAAACTCAGACAGCCAGAATCCAAAACTCATCTGACCAGAAAACCTTAGTGAAGTCCAAAGGTAATCAAAAGCATGATGTGTGGTCACAAGAGGGCCAAGTCAAGGTCAGGAATGATTATCTACGTATGAGTGGTGCCTAAGTGTATAGGACCCTCCAAATCAAAGAGCCCCTTATACCAGGCCCAATCACTTTAAGTGTAGATCTTAAAAACAGCCAAGAAGGTATAACCGAGAACACAGACTCAGTAACTGCAAAAAACAGAGTACATCTTGTTCCCATTATCACCTAGACACATTAATGCCAAGTAAAAATGCCCATCATAATGGAATCTCCCTCTCACTCCCTAAAGACAGCAGCAGTGGCTTGGCCAACTGACCAAAAGAAAAAGACCTCAGCTAATGATTTCCCTATGCTTCAAAATCCCACATTTGTATGACATGGATTACAGCACATGGGGGTAGGGGAGGGGGCCACGAGGTATCCATGCTACGTACTATACTGCTATCCCACCTTCAAACCAAAAATTCCACAAAGCCAAACCAAGCAAAACAGCTCGTACAGCAAATCAATACTGCTCCTCCCTCAAAAGTACAGGACCACTGCCCAACAGATACAGTAATCAGCAGGCATCTCAAGTGCACGCACACCACGGTATTTCCTACATCTCAATGATGGACCAAGCTACACATTCCTCTCACTGCAAAACTAACTCCTATTAAATTGTCAATTGCCAAAAACATAGGGAAGCTTCCTGTAATCAAGACATGAGAAATATCTAGACATTCTCTACTCCCTAGTCATGCTCAGAGAGAAATACAACCAGGGAAAGTATCATAGTGCTCGCACCTTCACCCCCCGATTACAGAATGTGAAGATCTAAGCACACCCCGGTGACAAGTTACTGGTATTCGTCACCCCTTATGATGCGTTAGCAGCCGCGGCAGCAGCAAACGGCTTCTTGGGGCTGTAAATTTCAGGCCTCAGCAGCAGACTCTGCTCGGCATCTCCCTGATTAGCAACCTCCTCTTCAGGAACTGTACACTCTGACGCTGCCAGCTAAACGAGGTCTGCCCTTCTGAAGGGGTGTGAGTGTGCGTGTGTGTGTGTGTGTGTGTGTGTGTGTGTGTGTGTGTGTGTGTGTGTGTGTGTGTGTGTGTGTGTGTGTGTGTGTGTGTGTGTGTGTGTGTGTGTGTGTGTGTGTGTGTGTGTGTGTGGTTTATGGTGTTTTATTCCTCTGTAAATTGTGTCATTACTGTCCGGAGAACAAGCAGCTCCTGGGCAGAGACATGGAAGAAACAATAAAATAGTAGTTACAGTCACACACTGTGCAGTAAGTAAAATGCAGAGCGGATTACTATCGAAAGCCTGCTCGTCAGCACCATCACAGACCACATTTATAACAGTAATATTTCTGATGGTGCTTTTCATCAGGACATTCTGAAGTATGCCCACATCATCGCTTACTTTCTCCACAAGCTACTGATCCCTAGTCAAAACACACACACACACACACACACACACACACACACACACTCACACACACACCCTACCCTACCACACGCTCCAAGAGCAGAATCAACACAGAAAAAAAGGTCACTGGCTGGACTTGAGATATATGCCCTAAATCCAATTCCCTCCCCATTTCTTAGATCTAAACTGTAAAAGGAAAAATGAGTGGCTTGATGACACGCGCAGACTAAGGGCTGCCAAAAGTCAGGAGAATGGCAGCGTGCTGTCAGGGGCAAGGGACGTCCATCCCTCCCCCTGGCCTCCTGCCACACTCCCCATCTGCGGAGCCCATCCACAGTGCTGTGCTCTGGATGCAAAGGGCTGCTGCTGCTCAGCTTGTAAAAACCCTGCGGCATCCATGCAATGAACATAAAGAGCCGCCAACAGCCTCCTGAGCTAGAGACCCTCAGAAGAGTCCCCAGACACAACCACCAGTGCTCCCAAAGCTGCCTAAGTTATCAGTACCAGATAGGAAGAAAAGGAACATCAGCCCAAACAGGGCTCCTTCAGGCACCACCAGCGAGCGCCCTCGATGGGGCCACTGGAAATGGGACACCAAACACCCTTTCTACTGACATCCGGCTGCCTCTCCTGCTCCCCGAGGCTGTCTGCCAGGTCTGTTCTCCCCAAGCTGCTCCTGGAAACACTAGTGAAACAACACCAAAGTGGCGGAAATATGGAGCACCCCACCCAGTTACAGCAATGGCCGGGGCCCACTGCACAGATCCCTTCCCCAGCCCCCAGAACAGCACAGCTGCCGCCCTTTGTCCTCACACAACACAAAGCGCCACTTTCTGATGCAAATACCCCTAGGCACCTAAGCGCAAGCCAACAAACTGGACACCTTAAGGGGTACTTAAAAGGAAGCCAAGCACCAGACAAATTCCCACAGAGGGGCAGCCCACAAAATACCCAACCCATACTCCTCGTAACTGTCAAGGTCACCAAAAGCAAAGAAAATCTGAGAAACCATCAAATCCAAGAGGAGCTTAACGAGATATGACAACTAAATTTAGCGTGCTATTGAGGATGAGATTCTGCAACAGAAAACAGACATTAGAGGGGAAGTAATTTTAGTTGATAATAACGTATCAATGCCGATATACTACTTACAGTCGACGTGCCATAATCATGTCAGATAATAATAAGGGAAGCTGGGGGGAGTGGTGAAAGGGGGTAATGTGGGAACTCCGTAGTATCTGTTAATTTTTCTGTAAATCTAAAACTCTTCTAAAAATAAAGTCTCAATTTAAAAAGCTAGGTAAATGTTTACAAGTCTTTCCTAATTCAATCATTTTCTTATCAGCAAATTAGTTTGCTAACTTAGGCTACAAACCAAGTCTTGACCTCGTTTTGGTATAGGAGAGGCCACCTTCCTAGCCAGACCATCCCCAGAACTTCCTTTTCATCTGAAAGCCATATGACAAAAGGTCAAGGAAGCAGCTAGTATTTTTTGTTCTCTCCACGTTACCAAATAGGAATATAAAAGTCTAGCCAAAATTACTAAATATCCTTGCTTAAAAACCATCTCAGAGGGCTTCCCTGGTGGCACAGTGGTTGAGAGTCCGCCTGCCGACACAGGGGACATGGGTTCGTGCCCCGGTCCGGGAAGATCCCACATGCCACGGAGCAGCTGGGCCCGTGAGCCATGGGCGCTGAGCCTGTGCGTCCGGAGCCTGTGCTCCGCAACGGGAGCAGCCGCAACAGTGAGAGGCCTGCGTACCGCAAAAACAAAAAAAACCATCTCAGAGAGACATGATAATGAGCTCCATTCAAAGCTATGACATTTTTGCACAGCAAAAAATCATCAGGGCCAAACCCAATAAGTACTAGAATCCACTGCATCCATAGATAGCTTATAACCGGACCTCCAAAACTGGACATGGCCAACAATATCACACAGTTAACCACTTAGGGTTATCTCCCGGATGAAGCCCTGAAGGGTAATAAGCTCCTTGAGAACGGGAACCACTTCTCATTCTTTTGCATCTTCTCGAAGCACCTAGTGTGGGGCTCTGTTGGTTAAGCAATCCATTGGTACAGAGAACCAAGCTAGAGGCCTCTAACTTACCAGGCCGGGCAGTGAGAAGACTCCACCCCCTCTCCCCACCCCCAAGTGTTATTCAGGTCTGTGAAATCTGCAAGGCCCAAGCATCCAGCAGCAGGGACAGGGATGCCAAGCCATGTGCTCAAGGGACCATATGGCTACCAACAGCACAGATCAGCTAAAACGCCACAGGGAAGGCAGGCAGGAAACTGGCAAGCCACGACAGGCACAAAAGTCTCAAGTAGGCTCAGCTAATCGCTGTGAAGTGAACATTCCTCTCTGCTAACCTGGAGAGACAAGGATAGCCCTCCCTAGCATCTCCTTCCTTAAGAAGAGAAGCTGCTTAAGCAGAGAATGGAAACCAGTCTTTCAGTGCCACATGTATCCAGAGAATACTTTGTTGAGTTTCAAATTTCTCAGAAGTGAGACTCTCGGCCAACATTCCAACCTACAGCTTTGCATCAGTTCCAGAAGTCACCCAGAGGGTCCCAGAGGCACCTGGTTAAAGAGTTCACAGGTCACCTTTAGCAGGCTTCGCAGGCTATTTAGCTGTTCCCTGTACAATTAACTCCTGGGAGAGAGTGGTCCTCTCTTCAGCAGTCACTCTATCTGTTCAGGCCTTAGGGTCACATCAGGCTCAGAGCAGAATCCTTCAGCGAGAACTTGCATGACTGTCAGACTATGGTAGGGAGGGCCCAAGGCACGTGCTTAGGACCTTTTTAGGTTTCCTTGAAAGAGTAGTTTGTCATTAACAAATGTTTTAAATTCGGCAAAATGACTACAAAACTGCAGCTGGGTTCTAGCTTGTGAAAAGAAATACAGATCATTTTCCCTTTTACATTTAATGCTGATATCCCATGTTCTACAACAGGGTTTGGTAAACTGTGGCCAAGGGCCCACCACTTACTCTTGTAAATAAAGTTTTAGTGGAACACAGCCACGCCCATCATTTACATATTACCCACAGCTGTTTTCTTGCTACAGTGGCAGAATTGAGTTGTTGCAAAGAGACTGTATGACCCAGAAAGCCTAAAATATTTACTATATAGTCCTTTAAGAAAAAGTTGGTCAAGCTCCGCTCTACAACATATTAGAAAATGAACACACATGGGATGTGCACTAGTTACCATTCCTGGGGAGCAAATATCCTCCAAAATATTCCTAAGGAAACAACTGCCATTTACAGAGAGATTTATTCCATTGTCTAAAAACTGGAAATGTGATAAACTACATAATAACTTACTGGGGACTAGTTAAATAAATTACGATGCAGCCTTATAATGGAACACTGTGAACTAAAGCAAGTTCAAATATTTATTCTGTTACTCTCCCTAAATAACTCTACACAAAAATAAAGGGTTTGGGGGGCTGTTTTTTATTTTGTTTTGTTTTGTTGTTTGCCAAAAGCCCAAAAGGACAAAGATAATGAGAGAGAAGAATATAGCAACAAAACCTGGAAGCTGGAAAGCAGAGGGATGAGTGGTAACTGACTCCACAGACTCACAAAAGCTACATCCTGAGCTAGTGGTGAGAAAAGAAAATAGCCTTTCTGATTGATACTGCAGACTTCCCCTACCCAAGAGTAAGAAACTATCAAATCAGGAATCTCAAGGGGGGATGAAAATAAGGCCCAAAACTAGGACTGGTTTAAAATCTATGTAAGAAGCACCTGGATTTCAAGATGTATACCCTAAATCCCATACATGAGTTCATTGCTCCTAAGCCAGGGTTGAATACCTAATTCTTTGAGAGAGACAACCAAGGATCACCAAATAACTGAGGAAAGCCTCTAATACGGAAAATAAGGGGTCAAAATAACCAAAGAGAATTAAAAACAACTTAGACAACAAAGACTATGCAGGGAGAAAAAAATCTTCAAAAAATTATTATTAATTCCTCAAAAGCCTAACAGATGATATTCATCTCTGAAATAAGTATTACATGTTATTTTTTAAACAGTATAAGAGAAACATTCAGAGAACAAAGAAAGCTCTTAGAAATTAAAATACAGCATCATAAATGAAATGTCTAATAGAAGAGATGAGAGACAAATATGAAGATATCTAGAAAGAAAAGACAAAAAGATGGAAAATATTAAGAAAAAATTAGATGACTAGTGCACGAATTCAAACATCCAAACAGGAATTCTAGAAAAACAGAGAGCAGATAAACAAGATGGAAATCAACAACAAAATAGTTGAAATTCCCAGACATAAAGGACTAAAAATTAAACCACAACGTGCTCACACATGGGTAAACAAAGAGCCTCATTGTGAAATTTCAGAATAAAGAAGAATTTGCTAACAGCTTACAGAAATAAAAAATATATCATAAGGATGAGAGATCAGACCACTAAAATACATGGAAAAAAAAAACTCCAATAGATAAATGACAGTGGAGCAATGACTTCATAATTCTAAAAGAAAATAACTTCTAACATAAAATTCTATACCCACCTAAACTATCATGTGTAATAACAGAGTAGATATGAAAGGTCTCAAAAAATTTACCTACCAAGCACTCTTTTCCCAAGAAGCTACAGAATGTGTGCCACCAAAATAAAGTAGTAAATCATAAAGAAGCCAAAAGATCCAGCAAACACAGTACCAATCCAGGAGTGAGGCAAAGAAAAACTCAGGATAATGGTAAAGAAATCGAAAGATGACAGCTTTATAAAAGAAAAAACAAGAACTAATCCAGGCTGGTACAGGTTACAAGGCTCCTGGAAAGTAGTATTGAAAAAGATAAAGGATAACAGACTGAATCAATGTCTTGAGAAGAGATTTAGACAGCCAGAATGTGGGGGCTGAATTAATATGTATGAGAAAGATATATACATAAATTTTAAAATAATTATTACCTCCAGGGAAAACAAAAAATCATGCAGGAAATGAAAAGTATTCATAATATGCTATATGGCTCGGAAGTGATTAGCATTTACAAAGTAAACATTGAATATTAACTGAGCCAGAATTATGGTATAGTCCTATTAGAAGGCATAGAGAAAAATACATGCACACCCATGTGTGAAAAAACTAAATCTTCTCCTTCTATGGTGTGAAGGAAAAGGGGTTATGCCTGAAAAATCAAGAGTGAGCAATGTAACATTTTATTCCAAGACATGGATTAGCAAAGAGTTGAAAATGGCTGCCTCGAGGGAGAGGGAAACAAACAGTACATTTCTTAAGCAGAGAATAGAGTTCTTTAAAAATGTTTACATAAATGGCTGCCTCAAGGGAGAGGGAAACAGTACATTTCTGTTTTTCTTTTCCTTTTTTTTTTTAAGTGACTCAGCCTTTGCAGTGTTGTTTTGGGAGGTCACCACTCTTTTTTTAAAATTTTATTTATTTATTTATTTATTTATTTATTTTTGGCTGCATTGGGTCTTCGTTGCTGCATGCTTTCTCCAGTTGCTGCGAGCAGGGGCTGCTCTTTGTTGCAGTGCGCGGGCTTTAGGAGCACAGACTTCAGTAGTTGTGGCACGTGGGTTCAGTAGTTGTGGCTCACATGCTCTAGAGCACAGGCTCAGTAGTTGTGGCGCATGGGCTTAGTTGCTCCGCGACATGTGGGATCTTCCCGGGCCAGGGATCAAACCCGTGTCCCCTGCATTGGCAGGTGGATTCTTAACCACTGCACAACCAGGGAAGCCCCCAGACAGTACATTTCTTAAGAAGACCTTAGAGTTCTTTAAAAATGTTTACGTGTTAAAAATAAAAACTTACAAACTTAAAAATTATATACAAAGGAATACAAGTCAGGACTATTCAAAAGTTGCTGCCAGTCTGCAATGAGATAAGGCACTTGTAGCAGAACATAAATCAACTACATCACCAAGAACATTTTTCTGTAGCAAGATTTTCTTGATGAAAGCAGCAATGCCTTGGTTTACATTCTGGCTCAAGCTCCTTATATCATATCAAGGTACTCTGAGTAGGACTGGTATAGATCAAGGGTCAGCAGACTTCTTCGGTAAAGGGCCAGATAGCAAATATTTTAGGCTCTGCAGGCCATATGGTCTCTGTCACAACCATTCACCTCTGCCATGGTATCACAAAAACAGCTCTAGACAATATGTAAACGAACAGACATGGCTATGTGCCAACTTACTCATGACACTGAAATTTGAATTTCATATTATTTCAATGTGCCACAGAAATTTTTTTTCTACGTAAAATCCATTCTTAGCTCACAGGCCACACAAAAACAAGTGACGGGCCAAATCTGGCCCGTGGGCCATAGTTTGCCAACCTCCGAGATTGACAGTATATCAACTTTGTTTTTAAAAAAAAAAAACAAACCTGTGTCATAGTAATTCCATCTAGTATGAGTGTTTTTCCTTCTTTTTTATGTTTTTTCCTGTTTTAAAAACAAAAATAAGGCTGAAGAATTTCCAAAATTCAGTAAGTTTCAAAAACCATTTATCTACCTATAAACACCTTTTTCTCTCTACTCTCTGAACAAGTCTATATCCAAATGACCTAAATTTATGTTTAGGATACTACAGGATCCTTAATCAGTTGGCTTTTGGAGGCAATCTCCTCTACTCTGGCATTGTAACAAATAAAACTTCATTGTAATTAAAAACAAAAGCAAAAAAAATGCCTCACCCTGTTTTAAAACAAAAAAGACAAAACATAGATTCTGGGATCCTGGATTTTTTAAAATGGAAGAAATGTCCTATAAATGTCCTAAAGCTCTCCTTTTTCTAGTTATCAATAAAATCATTTTCAAGATAAATGCAAAGCCACTGACTCAATTGTCTAATCCTTTAGCTGAAGAATTTTTCTTCAGCAATGCCTTAGGTTCCCCAACCTGCCAAGGCCAAAAAACCCTTCAAAATCTTCTAGGTTTCTCTACAAACTCAATTTCAACTGAGGAGGGGCTGCTAGGGACAGTACAGGATAATGAGACCCTCCCAAGGGTCATCTACATCACTAATATCACAGATGCCCAAAGTGATGATGGTGGAAAATGGAAGGCCTGCCTCCTTGGTGAGTGAATTATCATCCTTTCATTGTGCAGTGTAGTCTTTAGAACAGATTATAGGAAACATAAACACACCAAGTAAGTTTCAGTTAGGCAGAGTAGCCATGCCCAAGTTCCCAAACTAGTATGGTCCTCACAAAAAGAAGCAGGGGTCCATTCTGATCTTCATCAAGATGTGGAAGATGCATAGGGAGTATCCAACCAGGGGCTCCTCCCACTAATGTCCACTAAAAGTCACGATTATACTTAATCTTACAGGTGCTTAGAGACCATCTACCAGAAGAGGGAAGGGGCCGCTTGAACATTCTGTGACCTACTACTTTGGGCATCATAAAAAAGAAAGTGAAGAAATTCAGCTAATTCCTCGGAGACTTGTTAAAAATTTTACCATTCTAAGAAAAAGCATTCCAGGATTTTTCAGACTGACAGTGCCACCTAGTGGCTTTGCATCTTAAACTCACTATTAGACATTTTTAGCACAGCCACTTCTCAAGCTCAAGGATACGGATATTTAACCACTTTAAGTCCATAAAGACAAAGCTTCCATTATGTCTTGCCAAAATTAACAAACAGTTAAAAACACTAGCAATTTTGGGAAAGTGAGGTCTACCACAGGTTCTAACACTCAAGGTACCAAACCCCACAATGAAGGAAAAAACACTTCTACAGCACTCCTGCTGGACCCAAACAATCTATCCAGTAGCTCTAGTTCACATCAGAGAAATCCATCCCAGGACACATCAGTGGAGAGCCCTCAATAAAACACATCACTAGTTATTAGAGAAATGCAAATCAAAACTACAATGAGGTATCACCTCACACCAGTTAGAATGGGCATCATCAGAAAATCTACAAACAACAAATGCTGGAGAGGGTGTGGAGAAAAGGGAACTCTCCTGCACTGTTGGTGGGAATGTAAATTGATACACCCACTATGGAGAACAGTATGGAGGTTCCTTAAAAAACTAAAAATAGGGCTTCCCTGGTGGCGCAGTGGTTGAGAGTCCGCCTGCCGATGCAGGGGACATGGGTTCGTGCCCCGGTCCAGGAAGATCCCACATGCCGCGGAGCGGCTGGGCCCGTGAGCCATGGCTGCTGAGCCTGCACGTCCGGAGCCTGTGCTCCGCAACGGGAGAGGCCACAGCAGTGAGAGGCACACGTACCACAAAAAAAAAAAAAAAAAAAAAACTAAAAATAGAATTACCATATGACCCAGCAATCCCACTACTGGGCATATACCCAGAGAAAACCATAATTCAAAAAGACACATGCACCCCAATGTTCACTGCAGCACTATTTACAATAGCCAGGTCATGGAAGCAACCTAAATGTCCATCGACAGACGAATGGATAAAGAAGATCTGGTACATATATACAATGGAATATTACTCAGCCATAAAAAGGAACGAAATTGGGTCATTTGTAGAGACGGGGATGTTTCTAGAGACTGTCATACAGAGTGAAGTAAGTCAGAAAGAGAAAAACAAATATCGTATATTAACGCATGTATGTGGAACCTAGAAAAATGGTACAGATGACCTGGTTTTCAGGGCAGAAATAGAGACACAGATGTAGAGAACAAACGTATGGACACCAAGGGGGGGAAGCCACGGGGAGGGGGGGGTGGGGGGTGATAAATTGGGCAATTGGGATTGACATGTATACACTGATGTATATAAAATGGATGACTAATAAGAACCTGCTGTATAAAAAATAAATTAAATTAAATTTAAAAAAAACACAAAACACATCACATTAGAAAAAATTCAAATCCACAAGAGTCCCAAAACAGAAAGGAGAGAAATTTGAAGTCATATATACTTGGGCATAAGAAATCTAAGAGAGGGCGTTCCCTGGCAGTCCAGTGGTTAGGACTCAGTGCTTTCACTGCCATTGGCCCAGGTTCAATCCCTGGTGGGAACTAAGATCCTACAGGCCATGCAGCATGGCCAAAAAAAGAAAAGAGAAATCTAAGAGAATGTCATTTGCTAAATGGACAGAACCTCCAGAATATGAGAGAGATTTCAAGGGGTCAACGTCTACAACTTTAACCCATGAACTTCTAGTGAAGTTATGCAAATTCAAGGCAAGAAATTTAAGTTCTTATGGTTTCTAAGTCCGCTACAATAAATACACACGTGCATGCAATCATGCACACACATCCATGCAAGCCATGCAGTGGTTTGCCTAAAATAGAAATGCTTCAGCTCTTGACTGATTATTCAGAGCTCTGTATTATCACTAGACATCGTCCACAATGCATCTCCAGATGCGGAGAATGACTCACCTTGGCAACAAACTGCTTGTCCTTTTGGTCCAAATTAGCAGTGGGAGCCACATAGTCTCTCCATATTCTCAGCCTGCGCTCCTTGGCAAACCTGGCAACAAAGCAAGGATGCAAATCACTCAGATGGACTAGGTCAGCAATGGAATCCACCATCACCACAGGAGCAAACAGCACAGAATCCTACCCTATCTCATAGACAAGGCACCCAGCAGAAACGGCCAATCAAACCTGAACAAAGCATGACAGCCACAAGAAAAACTGTACAGCAACTGGAACTATCCAAGATGCATATATACCATAAACCCATGGCTGATAGGCTGAGGTCTGGGTGTACACTTTTCTGAGTCTGGACAGTACAAGTCCACCTCAATAATTAGCTCTTTTGGCTTATCAAGTACCTCCTGAGCTACTACTAAATGCCAGGCGCTGGAATGACGAACACAGAGCAACTACTCTCTTAAATGGGAGGGAGAACACACACATCTAACAAATATATTTTTTAAAAAGCATAGGCCTGCTCAATTTCCATTTGAATTATGAAAAGGTTGTCAGCAACCCAAAGCCCATGTGGAAAACAAGAACAAAATTGTCACTCTAGTGCAACTAATGATTATGAAAAATGGACAAAAATCCAATAGAATTTCACTGCCAAAAGGTAAAAAATCATGCTGGCGGAAATTTGTTTTAGAGTAGTAAGCCCAGGAGACATTTTTTTGAGTCAGATTAAGAGAGGGAAAGGGAATATGTGCAAAGATTTTTTTTTAATCATATATATACGCACACACATATATTATATATCAGTAAAAAACTGTCAAAGTATTTATTGAGAAATAAATGGATGGAGGGGAAAGGGACTATTAAACTAGTATTTCTGAAAACAGTATTGCAACCTTTAAAAGCAGCATGTAGTAGTTGTAAAGCACATGAAATACTTTAATACAGATTTACCAACAATGCAAGCAAGTCTATAACACAGCATGCAAAACAACAGGCAAGTAATCATATCACTGAAACATGATCTGCATTCCTTGGTCTAAACCTGTTTTTTAATGATGAGCACTCTTAAAAATCTCTTATAGATGTTATAAAACATGTAGAAACTACTGTCACTGTAACTCACTTTCTTCAGAGAGAGGCAGGAACTTAAAGAATGCAAAAAGAACTACCAACCAAAGTAATAATTTAGAATAACAGACTTACAGGATTTTCTGAACAACAATAAAAAAATTGAGCATCATGAAATAATCAGAGGTATCTGGAACACTGTGCTTGATAAGGGTATTGTATCTTTTGAATTTAACTGTGGAACATAAAAATACTAGACAACCACTAGACAACTGTACAACCACTGTGTTTTTTCAATCAGTCTACCTTTGTCAGGCAGGCCATATCAAATGGCCCAGATAAAAAATCCCAAGTATTTCTGCTTACAGGTACAGAAAGCTGTAAAAGAGCTAGCAAAGGGGAAACACAGTCATTTAATTCACGTTCTTGCACATCTCCTAGCTGTGCACCTCAAAGGCAAAAATGTGAAGTTATCAAGACCGTTATAGTCTTACGACTCTGAAATAAGCCACACAGGCTTGAGTGGAATGTTGTCACTAATGGTCCTGGCCTTCTACCTAAATGTATCCTGAGAGACAGTTGCTGGGACTTTGAGAACATCATCTCTATTCATCTACCTGCTTCATTTTCTTCCATCTGCCCCATCAGGAACATCAAGTTCACCTATATACCTGGAAACATTTTGAAACAGCCACTGATCTTGGCAAGATCCAACTAGCATTTGCCTGGAAATCAGTTATTGCTACATCTGCTTTAACCATGAGGCACCTAGCCAAAAACACCTCACAGTTGCATTAGCATTTATAACTACAACATACTGTTAGATAAATTAGGGCATCAGGCCTCACAACAACACTGGATAGTTCTGTTTGGGGACCCACCGGCTCTATCTTACCATCATATGCCTGGCTCCAGCCTGTATGTCGGGAAGTAGCTGATAAGCTATTTCACTGTCCTCAAATAAGCCTCAAGTTTATTTCATTTCAAATGCCTAAAACCTGGAATTTAAGTGAGGGGCTTGGAGAAACAGTGTACTGAAAACGCTAAAAAAGCAAGTCAGGTGAAGAATAATGTCTGAGTGAAAAATCTAGGCCCTTAGTATACAGCACTGAATTAGACTGAACCTGGAGACTTATAAGTAAGCCACTCCTCTCTGAGATCCTGGCCTCTTTGGGAATTTCCCTAATCCTTTACACTGACATGGATGGGTGAGAGAAGATCCCTAGATTTCCTCCCCTGAAGATCCCTACCAAGATCCTTGGCTGGAAGGCTTCCCCGACAGACCTTACCTCTCAGCCGCCCTCAGCTTTTCTGCACCCCGTGTGTAAACTGCAATCGACCAATCCACACAGCGGGCAAAACCTTCCTTCAGGAGGAGCTCTGTGATGTTGCCATTCTGAAAAACGAGGCACGTGAGAAAGCAGGCATAGATTAGATTCTATTGCAAGAGAATCTGTTTCTCTAGACTTCTGACATGATTAACATTGCCACAGTCTACTTTGCAGTTTAAAAAAAAAAAAAAGAAGAGCCATTTCTCTCATTAAGAAATCAGCCATAAGAGGGGAGATGCTGCTCTGCAACTCCTTTCAACAGCCGTGGCTTCACATCCCACAACACCCAGCACAGTAACTCTCACTTAACAGGGGTAGGATAAATGTTAGTGGCATTGAATGGAATTGACATTTCAATAGCTCTTCTTGTGGGCTGAGGATGTTAATCTTCAGTAGAGATTATACCTATTATTTCCTTCCCTGAGATCAGCACTTACTCCCCTTTTCATAAGGGGAAAGCTAAAGAACAGGCTGAGTAAGGGATAACTTAAGTTACATTTTGCCCAGTGAATTGCAATTCACATTCTGTGACACAGAGCCATCTGGCAGGGCTCTGGCAGACAGCTAGCACTCCAGAAGAAACAGACATGACCTTGGCACATTACAAACCAAGCCTCCCAGCCTTCCACAACTGCCATCATGGAAGAATTCTTTAGCCAAAGAGTAACAATAGTTTATTCTGTATTGGATAGAGGTTACAATAATGAAAATCTACTTAAACTTGGGTGCTAAAAACCAAAGTCATTTCCCATCCAAGAATACCCCACCTACCAAAGTATACAACAGAGTAAAACTCCCAATAGTCAGAACTACAAGAACTTAAAGAACCTGGTTCCTACTCAAAAGCAGAGTTAGGCAGTAACTGGATAAGGCCTGGAACAGTTTTTCCATAGAATGGTTTCCTCTTCAGAGTTCTACCAAAACCCCACATAGCTAACTTCTAGACCTGCATACAAAACTCACCAATCCCATCTACAAGCTTCATCACCACTTCTCACTGATGTGGCAACCTCCCACCTTTCTTATTGGCAAGCTTTAGGACCAGCCCTTGGGAAAATAAGTGCTAGAGTCCTTCCTCCCCTTATAAACCCAGTAACAACTGAGATGAGTTTTCTAAAAGTACAAAGTTGCAGATTTGTCCAATTCTATCAGGTAACTGATAACTCCCTAGAAAAGGCCTCAAAATCAGTAGATTATAATCCTGCCAAGATATTTCAGTGGCTCATGAATATACAGGGGAAGAAGAAAAGCAAACTACAGCTCTTCAAACCCCAAGTGGAACCCCACACACACACACCCCCACATGGCCCAGTCTGCATAGGCACACTCACTGGATGAAGGATGGTACCCAGAATGTTCTGGTTGTGGCAGCTCTCCAGAATGATCTGGACATCTCTCTGAAGCAGTCGAGACTCGGTGAAAAATTTGGCTTCGGCGGCAAAAGGTTCTGGTGTTTCACTGCCATCTGCTTCCCGTCGAAAAGTTGGGCACTAAAGCAAAAGTAAGGCGAGTGGGTGACGCAGCCTAATGTGAGTGCTGGGCTCGCTCAGGCCACAGGGAACCGTCCGAAAAGCACAAACCCCACAAAACTGAGCTTGGAAAGGTCTCAAATCAGGTCTTCCAACCCTTTTTAAAGCATACTGATAAAATGCAACTAGAGATATCGTCATCCCACACTTTTTGGTAAAGCAAACAAAACTCATGTTACCATGGGGAAAATCATCTTAATTATATCAATACTTGAAAATGACCCCTTGCCAAGAAGAGATTCACCAATGCCTCGCTTTAAATCCCTGATTATTTCTTTAATCAAAATGGGTATTTTATACTGACAAGCCACACTCAACAAACTTCAGAGCCTCCCATCCCCTCCTCCCTAGGTTTCAACAATCTCAGCACAGCCCACTCCAAACAGACCCTGAGTACTTAAAAAATAACGTCTTATTTGATCTAATTAGAACTGTCCAACTGCAAAGTTTAAAGTACTCTAGTCAATATTAACGGCCCATACAAGAAAGAAACAGTACATACGAAGTCCCCAAGTAGAAGAGTCTGTCACTGAACGCTTCCACAAACTCTATCACCACCCTGTAGCCCAATGTATGATCTGACCTTGATCCCTGACAGCATGACCGTGACCAGGTAGTAGTCAGGCAGGAGCAGGGCCCTGACCACACTGCCGTCCCTCACGTGCTCGATGATAGCTGCATGACAGAACAAACGCCTTGAGTCATAGCAAAAGTCGTGCCGAGGATAAACAATGCCCAAACAAACTGCCCAGAATGCAGTTCCTCTCCCCCAAACCCCAAGAAAGCCTCCCTCCAAGAAGTGACAAAGCACCGGCACATCACGAGTGTTCACACAACAGACTCCTGCCCAAACACTCCTGGGGGATTTGGTTCAGACCAACGTCTACGTCTTTTGAACCTTCTGGGACCTCATGGCTTATACCTAAGCAACCTAGCTTACAGATAACAAAGCTTATCTGTGTACTGAGTGCCTGGCAAAAAAATAACAACAATTCAGGATTGGTAATAATTTTATTTTACTGAGTCTGTAAGTTAATATGATCTCAAAGTAGGACCAAGAACTATACAGAATGTGTGTGTGTGTGTGTGTGTGTGTGTGTGTGTGTGTATGCATGCACGCACATGGGCACACGCATATGTGTTTCGCTATATACAGAATACACATGTCTACCTTGAAGTTTTGGGGACAGTACTTAGGTAGCCATCTTTTAGAGAAAATAGGAAGATCCCCCATGTGCAAGATTACCAGCAATTTACTAGCTTGTAGCCGCAAAGGAATAACC
Source organism: Lagenorhynchus albirostris (assembly GCF_949774975.1). Lineage (NCBI taxonomy): Eukaryota > Metazoa > Chordata > Mammalia > Artiodactyla > Delphinidae > Lagenorhynchus > Lagenorhynchus albirostris. Next base: position 23,969,540 of record NC_083102.1, read on the forward strand.
TCAGCAAAATACATCTGATGCAACCTATATGAACTGGATTCAAGCTCCCTTCCAAAATACCAGGTGTTGTTTTACCCTTAACAATTTCCCTTGGGCACTAAAGCAGAATTGCTTTTATTAACCTCAAGGAGCTCAAGAGCAGATAGAGAGAAATCACCCTGAGTCACATCCGTCTTTTCCCGACAGCCTCACCATTAACAGGCTTCTGGTGGTGCGAGTCCACAAAGTGCCTTGGGTTCTCAATGGTATACTTGAGGTCCCGGAGAGTATGTGAACCATTCCCCTCACTCCACATTCCTTTCTTAGCTGCTTTTGCTTGCTCCTCACACTCCGAAAGCCGGTTCTGCTCAGGACTGGGACGTGAGAAATAATAAACACATGTGGTTAGTGAATTCACAACAGAAATATCAGGCTCATCTTTGATTCTGGGTTTCTTCAGCAACTTCTCCCCTTGAAAAGACCAAAGAGTTTGTTTCACATCTGTGGCTTCAGACCCAGGCCTATAAACAGAAACCCATCATGAGTGCAACTTCTGGATTTCAGACTTATTCCCTCAAACAAAAGATTCAATCATAACAGCATTTAATGAGAGTATCCAAAGAACACGCGTCTCGGTACTGCCACCATCAGTGATTACAAGAGAACAAGCTGGTGGCTCAGAAGGGAGCCGCTCCAGGAGGGAGAGCTTCATTTAACCACCCCAGATTCAGGAACTAGAATCCGGGCAGAGCTCGGCAGGACACAGCGCAGGGAAAGTGACTAAGAACCACCCTTACTCCCTGTTGTCTGCAGAACAGAGCTGGGGAATGCAGAACAAATACCATTACAGACAATGTCACCCCAAAACTACTTACACATTCAATAAGGCCAGCTAAGCAAAGCAGTCTGAAGATGAAGACTCCTTCATTAGACAGGAAGCCAAACTACATACAAGAGCAGCCAGAAAGTCAGTAGACAGACCGGAAAACAAAAACAAAAAAACACCCAAAACAACCAAACCCAGAAATGGCTCTGCTCTTCTCTCTCTCATACGTATCCGAGCTGAAGTGAACCTGGAAAGCCTTTCCACGATGTCAGCGCCTCGTTCCATCAACAGCCTTCTGCAGAAACTGAAGCTCCCACCTTGATCAGTAGGGATTTTCAACAGGGACTCCTAACCTACAATTTCTCAAGCCAGAAATCCTCAGTACTGCTCTTTCCCTCCTCCCCACAAAAAAAAACAATCATCAGCTTCAGAGATCCAAAATTACTGCCAGAATTCCACAGGGGAAAAAAAAAATGTAGCTTGAGATAGAAGCAAACATTGAAACTGAGAAACGAAGGCTTTAAATCAAGACAACTTTGGAGAAAAAAGGATTGGGACTCCAGGGGAGATATCTTTGTTGAGATGATACAATACCGCTTTGGGTTTTTTAAAAATTCTTCATTCTGGTTGCAAACTGGATTCCAAAAAACACTGCAACAGTAATCATGCCAGCAACTGTCCTTAAGACACAACTTTGGTGTGCTTCCAAAATCAGGACCTAAGACAAATGTCAGAATTCAACAAATTCCCACATGCTCACACCCCAATTATAAGCTCTAGCCAACGACTCTTTGGAATCATAAAGGACCAAAGAAGTATATGGTGAATGACCTGACCACAAAGTCTATGAAGGCAGGAAGGAGGCAAACTGTACATTTTGGCCTTTCTTCCTCCCCATCATTGGTACAGTTCATGCAAAGATTTATCTAAAGCTTCTTCTACAGCTACAGTCATAATACAACAAGGATTTAATGATTTAAACAGCATCTTTGGGGAGTTCCCTGGCAGTCCAGTGGTTAGGACTCTTCACTGCCATGGTCCCAGGTTCAATCCCTGGTCAGGAAACTAAGATCCCACAAGCCGCATGGTTCAGTCAAAAACTAAAAAAATTTAAAAAAAAGCCAGGATTGGTTCAAGATGGCAGAGTAGAAGGACATATTCTCACTCTGTCTTGCGAGAGCACCGAAAGCACAACTAACTGCTGAACAATCATCGACAGGAAGACGCTGCAACTCACCAAAAAAGATACCCCACATCCAAAAACAAAGGAGAAGCCACAATGAGATGGTAGGAGGGGCACAATCACAATAAAATCAAGTCCCATAACTGCTGGGTGGGTGACTCACAAACTGGAGAACACTTATACCACAGAAGTCCACCCACTGGAGTGAAGGTTCTGAGCCCCATGTCAGGCTTCCCAACCTGGGGTCTGGCAACGGGAGGAGGAATTCCTAGAGAATCAGACTTTGAAGGCTAGCGAGATTTGATTGCAGGATGTCAAGAGGACTGGGGGAAACAAACTTCATTCATGGAGGGTACACACTAAGTAGTGTGCGCATCGGGACCCAGGGGAAGAAGCAGTGACCCCATAGGAGACTGAACCAGACCTATCTGCTAGTGTTGGAGGGTCTCCTGCAGAGGCGGAGGGGTGGCTATGTCTCACCGTGAGGACAAGGACACTGGCAGCAGAAATTCTGGGAAGTACTCCTTGGTGTGAACCCTTCCAGAGTCTGCCATTAACCCCACCAAAGAGCCTGGGTAAGCTCCAGTGTTGGGTCACCTCAGGCCAAACAACCAACAGGGAGGGAACCCAGCCCCACCCATCAGCAGACAAGCAGATTAAAGTTTTACTGAGCTCTGCCCACCAGAGCAACAACCAGCTCTACCCACCACCAGTCCCTCCCATAAGTAAACTTGCACAAGCCTCTGAGATAGCCTCATCCACTAGAGGACAGACAACAGAAGCAAGAACTACTATCCTGCAGCCTGTGGGGAAAAAACCACATTTACAGAAAAACACACAAGATGAAAAGGCAGAGGGCTACATACCACATGAAGGAACAAGATAAAACCCCAGAAAAACAACTAAATGAAGTGGAGATAGGCAACCTTCCAGAAAAAGAATTCAGAATAATGACAGTGAAGATGATCCAGGACCTCGGAAAAAGAATGGAGGCAAAGATCAAGAAGATGCAAGAAATGCTTAACAAAGACCTAGAAGAATTAAAGAACAAACAAACAGATGAACAATACAATAACTGAAATGAAAAATACACTAGAAGGGAATCAATAGCAGAATAACTGAGGCAGAAGAACAGATAAGTGACCTGGAAGACATAATGGTGGAATTCACTGCTATGGAACAGAATAAAGAAAAAAGAATGAAAAGAAATGAAGACAGCCTAAGAGACCTCTGGGACAATATTAAACACAACAACATTTGCATTATAGGGGTCCCAGAAGGAGAAGAGAGAGAGAAAGGACCCGAGAAAACACCTGAAGTGATTACAGTCGAAAGCTTCCTAACATGGGAAAGGAAATAGACACCCAAGTCTGGGAAGCGCAGAGAGTCCCATACAGGATAAACCCAAGGAGAAACATGCCAAGACACATAGTAATCAAATTGGCAAAAATTAAAGACAAAGAAAAATTATCGATAGCAGCAAGGGAAAAACAACAAATAACATACAAGGGAACTCCCATAAGGTTAACAGCTGATTTCTCAGCAGAAACTCTACAAGCGAGAAGGGAGTGGCAGGACATATTTAAAGGGATGAAAGGGAAGAACCTACAACCAAGATTACTCTACCTGGCAAAGATCTCATTCAGATTCAATGGAGAAATCAAAAGCTTTTCAGACAAGCAAAAGCTAAGAGAATTCAGCAGCACCAAAAGAGCTCTACAACAAATGCCAAAGGAACTTCTCTAAGTGGGAAACCAAAGAGAAGAAAAGGAACTACAAAAACAAACTCAGAACAATTAAGAAAATGGTAATAGGAATATACATATCAATAATTACCTTAAAGGTGAATGGATTAAATGCTCCAACCAAAAGACACAGGCTTGCTGAATGGATACAAAAACAAGACCCATACATATGCTATCTACAAGAGAACAACTTCAGACCTAGGGACACATACAGACTGAAAGTGAGGGGATGGAAAAAGATATTCCATGCAAATGGAAATCAAAAGAAAGCTGGAGTAGCAATACTCATACCAGATAAAATAGACTTTAAAATAAAGAACGTTACAAGAGACAAAGAAGGAAACTACATAATGATCAAGGGATCAATCCAAGAAGATATAACAATTATAAATATATATGCACCCAACATAGGAGCACCTCAATACATAAGGCAACTGCTAACAGCCATAAAAGAGGAAATCGACATGATCCAAACAGAAAATTAATAAGGAAACACAGCTTTAAAAGACACAATAGAACAGATACATTTAATTGATATTTATAGGACATTCCATCCAAAAACAACAGATTACATTTTCTTCTCAAGTTCGCATGGAACATTTTCCAGGATACATCACATCTTGGGTCACAAATCAAGCATCAGTAAATTTCAGAAAATTGAAATCATATCAAGCATCTTTTCTGACCACAACGCTATGAGATTAGAAATCAATTACAGGGGGAAAAAACGTACAAAACACAAACACATGGAGGCTAAACAACAAGTTACAAAATAACCAAGAGATCATTGAAGAAATCAAAGAGGAAATAAAAAAATACCTAGCGACAAAAGACAATGAAAACACGATGATCCAAAACCTATGGGATGCAGCAAAAGCGGTTCTAAGAGGTAAGTTTATAGGAATATAAGCCTACCTCAAGAAACAAGAAAAATCTCAAATAAACAATCTAACCTTACACCTAAAGGAACTAGAGAAAGAAAAACAAACAAAAGCCAAAGTTAGCAGAAAGAAAGAAATCACAAAGATCAGAGCAGAAATAAATGAAATAGAAACAAAGAAAATAAGGGCAAAGATGAATAAAACTAAAAGCTGGTTCTTTGAGAAGATAAACAAAATTGATAAACCATTAGCCAGACTCATCAAGAAAAAGAGGTAGGACTCAAATCAATAAAATTAGAAATGAAAAAGAAGTTAAAACAGACACCGCATAAATACAAAGCATCCTAAGAGACTACTACAAGTAACTGTATGTCAATAAAATGGAGAACCTGGAAGAAATGGACAAATTCTTAGAAATGTATAACCTTCCAAGACTGAACCAGGAAGAAACAGAAAATGTGAACACACCAATCACAAGCAATGAAATTGAAACTGTGATTAAAAATCTTCCAACAGGGGCTTCCCTGGTGGCGCAGTGGTTGAGAGTCTGCCTGCCCACGCAGGAGACACAGGTTCATGCCCCGGTCCAGGAAGATCCCACATGTCGTGGAGCGGCTGGGCCCGTGAGCCATGGCCGCTGAGCCTGTGCGTCCGGAGCCTGTGCTCCACAACGGGAGAGGCCACAACAGTGAGAGGCCCGCGTACCACAAAAAAAAAAAAAAAAAAAAATATCTTCCAACAAACAAAAGTCCAGAACCAGATGGCTTCACAGGTGAATTCTTCACAGGTGATGGCTTCACAGGTCAAATATTTAGAGAAGAGCTAACCCCCAACCTTCTCAAACTCTTCCAAAATATTGCAGAGGAAGAAACACTCCCAAACTCATTCTATGAGGCCACCATCATCCTGATACCAAAGCCAGACAAAGATACTAAAAAACAAGAAAATTACAGACCAACATCACTGATGAATATAGATGCAAAAATCCTCAACAAATTACTAGCAAACAGAATCCAACAACACATTAAAAGAATCATACGGGGCTTCCCTGGTGGCGCAGTGGTTGAGAGTCCGCCTGCCGATGCAGGGGACATGGGTTCGTGCCCCGGTCCGGGAGGATCCCACATGCCGCGGAGCGGCTGGGCCTGTAAGCCATGGCCGCTGAACCTGCGCGTCTGGAGCCTGTGCTCCACAATGGGAGAGGCCACAACAGTGAGAGGCACACGTACCGCAAAAAAAAAAAAAAAAGAATCATACACTATGATCAAGTGGGCTATATCCCAGGGATGCAAGGATTCTTCAATATACGCAAATGAATCAACGTGATACACCATATTAACAAACTGAAGAATAAAAACCATATGATCATCTTAACAGATGCAGAAAAAGCTTTTGACACAATTCAACATCCGTTTATTATAAAAAAAATCTCCAGAAGTGGGCATATAGGGAACCTAACTCAACATAATAAAGGCCATATACGACAAACCCACAGCAAACATCATTCCCAATGGTGAAAAATGGAAAGCATTTCCACTAAGATCAGGAACAAGACAAGGATGTCCACTCTCACCACTCTTATTCAACATAGTTTTGGAAGTCCTAGCCACAGCAATCAGAGAAGAAAAAGAAATAAAAGGAATACAAATTGGAAAAGAAGAAGTAAAACTGTCACTGTCTGCAGATGACATGATACTATACATAGAGAATCCTAAAGATGCCACCAGAAAACTACTGGAGCGAATCAATGAATTTGGTAAAATTGCAGGATACAAAATTAACGCACAGAAATCTCTTGCATTCCTATACACTAATGATGAAAAATCTGAAAGAGAAATTAAGGAAACACTCCCATTTACCACTGCAACAAAAAGAATAAAATACCCAGGAATAAACCTACCTAGGGAGACAAAAGACCTGTATGGAGAAAACTGTAAGACACTGATGAAAGAAATTAAAGATGATACAAACAGATGGAGAGATATACCATGTACTTGGACTGCAAGCATCAATACTGTGAAAATGACTACACTACCCAAAACAATCTACAGATTCAGTGCAATCCCTATCAAATTACCAATGGCATTTTTTACGGAACTAGAACAAAAAAATCTTAAAATTTGTATGGAGACACAAAAGACCCCAAATAGCCAAAGCAGTCTTGAGGGAAAAAAACAGAGCTGGAGGAATCAGATTCCCTGATATATTCAGATTCCCTGAGTCTACTACAAAGCTACAGTAATCAAGACAATATGGTACTGGCACAAAACCAGAAATACAGACCAATGGAACAGGATAGAAAGCCCACAGATAAACCCACGCACCTATGGTCAACTGATCTATGACAGAGGAGGCAAGGACATACAATGGAGAAAACACAGTCTCTTAAATAAGTGGTGCTTGGGAAACTGGACAGCTACATGTAAAAGAATGAAATTAGAACACTTGCACAAAAATAAACTCAAAATGGATTAGAAACCTAAATGTAAGACCGGACACTATAAAACTCTTAGAGGAAAACATAGGAAGAACACTCTTTGACATAAATCACAGCAAGATCTTTTTTGATCCACTTCATACAGTAATGGAAATAAAAGCAAAAATAAACAAATGGGACCTACTGAAACTTACAAGCTTTTGCAAAGCAAAGGAAACTACAAATAAGATGAAAAGACAACCTCAGAATGGGAGAACATTTTTGCAAATGAAGCAATGGACAAAGGATTAATCTCCAAAATATACAAGCAGCTCATGCAGCTCAATATCAAAAAAACAAACAACCCAATCCAAAAATGGGCAGAAGACCTAAATGGACATTTCTCCAAAGACATACAGATGGCCAAGAAGCACATGAAAAGCTGCTCAACATCACTAATTATTAGAGAAATGCAAATCAAAACTACTATGAGGTATCACCTCACACCAGTTAGAATGGGCATCATCAGAAAATCTACAAACAACAAATGCTGGAGAGGGTGTGGAGAAAAGGGAACCCTCTTGCACTGCTGGTGGGAACATAAATTGATACACCCACTATGGAGAAGAGTATGGAGGTTCCTTAAAAAACTAAAAATAGAACTACCATATGACCCAGCAATCCCACTACTGGGCATATACCCAGAGAAAACCATAATTCAAAAAGACACATGAACCCCACTGTTCGTTTCAGCACTATTTACAATAGCCAGGTCATGGAAGCAACCTAAATGCCCATCGACAGACGAATGGATAAAGAAGATCTGGTACATATATACAATGGAATATTACTCAGCCATAAAAAGCAACGAAATTGGGTCGTTTGTAGAGATGTGGATGAATCTAGAGACTGTCATACAGAGTGAAGTAAGTCAGAAAGAGAAAAACAAATATCGTATATTAATGCATATATGTGGAATCTAGAAAAATGGTACAGATGAACCGGTTTGCAGGGCAGAAACTGAGACACAGATGTAGAGAACAAACGTATGGACACCAAGGGGGGAAGTTTTGGGCGGCAGGGGGCGGGGGGTGGGGCGTGAACCGGGCAATTGGGATTGACATGTATTCACTGTTGTTTTTAAGATGGATAATAAATAAGAACCTGCTGTATAAAGAAATGAATAAAATAAAATTCATGAAATAAATAAATAAAACTAAAAAAACAAACAACAGCAGCCAAAACACCCCAGTATCTTTAGCCTCCAAATTACTGATGTAGCTTACACTTTTCTGAGACTAAAGTGTTAATTAAAGCCAGCTGCAACCCATCCTACTGAGTGAACTTAACATATGATATATGCACTATAAACCTTACATACCTAAAAATCATTTCTAACAAATTCACACTGACATTAACAACAAATACATTTTACCTATTACTTAAGTATATACAGATCCATAAACCGAAACAGGCCTAAAAGGCTTTGGAGAAAGATAAATTTTCCCTGACCTTAAAACATAACCACTGAGCCCCTGTCGGTTTTGCTAGATTCCAAGCAGCAGATTTTGCTTGGAATTTGATTTGTTCACTCTGCTTTATTTTACATTTACTTATTCCTTGTACCTCATATAATATCGTACATCTACTTGTTGTTTGGTTTGTTGTCTGTCTCCCTGTTAAATTGTTAGCAGAAGCTAAGTGTCTTTGTTCACTGCTATATTCACAGTGTCGAGAACACAGCCTGGCATATAGTAAATGCTCAATAAATATTTGGGGATGGATGGATAAATACTCTGGAACTCAATATCTACAGTGTAAGGCATAAGTCTACTGATTCTTATAAGAACAGCACTGCTTCATCTCCAAGCCTGTTTTTGAATTACATACATCAAATGCCATTAATGAATGCTGAGTAACCTCCTCGCTCAGAAAAATACACACATACACCTGGGCAGGAATATCCTAGAAGCCATGAGAACACCAGATATTACCTATTTTATGTCGGGGGCAGGAATGAAAATGCAGCAAAGCCAGTGTAGAGTCGACTCCCCCAGTTCTCACTGTGGTGTGAGAGGAAGTCAGATAGTGAGAAGAGTAATGGACACTTACTTGTTCGCTCTCATGCCTTCTCTCCGGGTGGCCAATCCCTCTGCAACCAGAGATTCTGCAATGTTTTCCCCATTGGTATCTGAGGAGGAAAAAAGAGATGTGAATCTTGTGTTTAAATCCATCTCCAATAGCAAGAGAGCTCTCATGGGACCACTTTCACCCGTAGCTCTTCAAGGAATGATGTTGCCAGAGAACGGGACAAGGCAGCAAGGTAGGGTTGGGTTTTCCAAAAAACCTCTTCTCCCCCAAAATGTCTAGTCTCTAGGACCCAGAGGTCTATAAATCTTCTCTGGACTAATTTTCTAGTGTATCTCCTCAGCCAAAGGCAATCTCAGGAACTCCAGGAGACTGACAGGGAAGCAAGACACATGCAGCAGCCCAGGAAAGGATAACTAACACTGACCTAAGGAGGAGAGGCCTGGCACCAAATGCAAATTCTGCCGCTTAATAGGTCTTTCAGCATCTTGATACACGTACTCATCTATAACATGGGAAGAGTACCTGCCGAGATGGGTTCTTGTGAGAATTAAATGTGTGTAAATCGCCAAGCGCAGTGCCAAGCACACGGCAGGAATTCACACAACAGATTCAAAAGGCAGCCCCCCCACCTGGACAGTCAGACAGATTCACCTAGGACTGCCTACGATGTTTCACACTGGCAAGTCCAGTTCCTCTCAGGATGTCCTGTTCTCTGCTCCAAGAGGCCACCAAGACAAGCAGGCCACACCATTTGACAAACACTTTCTCCTAGTCTCAGAGATGCAGGGGACAGCATCTCGATTTCCAATCTCACACAGCAGCCTTCAGAGCAGGCAAGAAAAATGAAGTGAAACATAAAACACAAGCTGATTAGGCGCCCCCTGAGCACTTGAAACATTAATTGCATTTCCACGCTACTGAAAAAGCTTTTAGGTGCTCTGTATTCTCTTAAATCCCTGCTTGTCAGCCAAAATGATAAAAGAAGACAGCTATGAGGGAATCACCACATAAAAATCTTTAATACAGCAGAGAACAAGCTCCTAGATAAACTGAAACACAGCAGTCTAGCTGATAGGTAACGTCAGCATAGAATAAAATTCTCTAAGGTTTATGTATTCAGTACACTATACATAGACTTCCGCAAGCAACAACAAGTTTACATACCACCCCCAAACTCAACCTAAATGCCTTGCCATTAGCCCTGTCCAAATTTTTGAAGCACATAAGCCCCTGTTCCTACTGCCAAAAAAAAAAAAGTTGAGATGAATGCTGTTCACGCAAAGAACGTTCAGGTTCTGAAGCTGAGCGTGGATCACAAGAACCTTTCCACTGAGGTTACTGCTGAGGCCTGACACAGACACACACAGCTACCTGACATCAGTAAATATTACATTGGTTCTTTCGAAGCAACAGGAATAATCCCACAGAGTGGAAAGTCAAAAGGAAAGACTCCACAATGATGGGGAAAGTTGTGCCGTAAGGTGCCAAGAGGTTGGGGGTAGAAAGAATGAAGGCCTGGTACAAACAAGGCGAACAGCCATAAGCTCTCCAGTCAACAGCAAACGCAACAGCTCTTGGACAGCTCCTTGGCACAGAGCACTTTGAAAGGGCTGCTGGCTGGCCCACTTCTAAATGAGTTCATTGCTCCTTCAAAAGGGAGAAAAATACAATTCTCTGGGCCAAACTCCCAAAGAAGGTAACAAAATGTGGTGGATAAAATACAGAAAACAGGGAATTTGTAGGGAAAAGATCTGATGCTTGCTTATTACTAACCAAGGTATGATTGTGATCAAGTCACAATTGGGGCTGGTACTCAGAGCAGGTGGGTGACTATATTTTCTCCAAAAGTTGAAGACTAATCAATCATCTCTCTCTCTTTTTTTTAATAAGTTCTGGGTTAACCACAACTCTCAAATTCTGTCATTCTCCTCCATCATAAAAAGAGTAGCCACGGGGCTTCCCTGGTGACGCAGTGGTTGAGAGTCCACCTGCTGATGCGGGGGACACGGGTTTGTGCCCCGGTCCGCGAAGATCCCACATGCCGCAGAGCGGCTGGGCCCGTGAGCCACGGCCGCTGAGCCTGTGCTCCGCAACGGGAGAGGCCACAACAGTGAGAGGCCTGCGTACCGCAAAAAAAAAAAAAAAAAGTAGCCACATAAACAACAGGGATTTACTGTACAGCACATGGAACCATATTCAGTATCTTATAATAACCTATAGTGGAAAAGAATCTGAAGCCACACACCTGAAACACAATATTGTAAATCAATTATAGTTAAATAAATTCTTTATCTATCTACATATAGCAAAAGAAAATCTTTTTTCTAAACAAAAAAAAAAACAAAAGACAAAAAAGAGAGTAGCCATAAAATAGGCTAAATATATAAACACTAATTAATTAGCTAAGGCACTGTTTCATTACAGTTGATAGTGAGAGTTGGTTAAAGTATCTGAGTGAAAATATTAAACTTTAAGCCATTTAAGCCTTTAAAACTGAAAGATGTAGATGATTTCAATCATTCTTTCGGTAATTTTTTTTTTTTTTTTTTTTTTTTTTTTTGCGGTACACGGGCCTCTCACTTTTGTGGCTTCTCCCGCTGCGGAGCACAGGCTCCAGATGCGCAGGCTCAGCAGCCATGGCTCACGGGCCCAGCCACTCCGCGGCATGCGGGATCTTCCCGGATCGGGGCACAAACCCGTGTCCCCTGCATCGGCAGGCAGACTCTCAAGCACTGCGCCACCAGGGAAGCCCCTTTCAGTAATTATTTATCAATCACCTCCTATGCGCCAGATTCTATTAAACACACTAGTAAGTTAACATGCTAAATTACATCCACTCTGTAATTTGCGTCAGTTTGAAAAACAAACTTTCTAAAAACAACTTTAAATTTTAAATGTCAGCTCCTCTTACCTTAAATAGACTTTTTTATAGCTGGAGACTAAGGCTATTTAAATGAACACTTACAGGCAGTCTCTCCATAGAGATATCTGTACCAAAAAAATGTTCTATAGTCCAGTGAGGTCTCTTGTCCGGTAACAGAAGATTGACCAGCTCTTACAGAATTGTATTATTTTGGGGAATGAAATTCTCGAACAATTGCATTTTGAAGACAGTATACTTCTATTTGTCTTACATTCTTTCTAGCCAGTAGCCCTCCAACAATAATGCTTAAGTGTTTTATTACCTACTATATTATTTGAATTATGGGTAAAAGGCAAATTTATTTACTTCTCTTTTTGAAAAGATTCCATATTATTTCTATAATTTCCCAATCAGGATGCAGATAGCCATTTGCTAAAAGGGCTGTTTCTCTACTGGGTAAATTGGACAAGAAGGCTCCAAGGTCATCCACAACTCACTTGTCTAAGACCTCTACACTTAAAATCAGAATCCTAAAAGGATACTGTTAGCCTTATCATATACCCTGCTTGCTTACTTCCAGCTTACTAGTCACCCAAGGCAAATAGATTATCTAAAGCAGCTCAGTTAGAAGGCTAGTTTATCAAGAATCACAGGCAACTTTAAAAGGTGTCTGCTCCCAAATAATCCAGATGAATGTAAGTGTTCCTGTTCATCTGACTGCTTTATGGAAAACATTCTACCTATTCTTTCAATGTCCTATTTCTGTTAAACTCCATTGTGCAATCTCACTCTCCCTCTACCTAATGCAAAAAAGACCAGAACACCTAATATCCTATAAGCTATCTGGCCCAGCTAAACAACAGGCACACACACATATTTATTGAGTGCATTCTCTGTGCTGGAGCAAGATGCTTTACACATACCATCTCTTTAAACTCTCTGTATAACTTACAAATGAAACTAGGGCTTAGAAAGGTTCAGTTACGGGTTAAGTAAGAGTACATGGTAGAAGAGCCAGGAATCACACCTACACCACTCCAAAGCCTGTGTTCTTTCCATTCCATTCCAAGTCATGTGGCTTACAAAAAACCACAAGCCCTAAACAAATCATCCTTTCCTAAAGAGAGCCCCCAGGAGGAGAGGAAAAGCCACAAGATAGATAAAGCAAATAGAAGATGCAATAGGAAATCTATAGGAATTCAATTAGCACTCTGACCTAGAAGCACAGAGCCAATGAGTTCCACAGGCTGACAGCCTAAATACAGGGGAAAATAATTCTACGCTTACACGCACACCTAAACCAAGCCAGGAAAGCGGGCACAGGAGTAAACTAGGAGCAGGAGTACCAGGGCACCTACATGCCACGAGCTCTGTGCACTTCCAATGAGACCTACAGCCAACACTCCCAGAGCGACCTCCGCCAGATGAAAACCAGTCTTTGGAGGAACTTCAGACTTGGAGAAAAATGAGTACCTTTCCCCCTTGGTACTCACCTTTTCCAAGGTAGATCATGCCATACTCTCGCCCCTGGGGAGTCTTGTTTTCTATCGTGAAGCAGACTTCCTTCCCAATCAGCTTCTTCCGAAGGAACTCTCGAGCAGGAAATGCCCAGGGCTGAAAGATAAAATAAACGTGTTCAAGAACTAGGCAGTTCTCACACGGCACAATCAACATCCAAGCAACTTCAGTCCTTCAATAGCCTGGCCATGCACTAGGCCTTGAGGAGAATATAAAAATGAAACATACACAACATGGATCATACGCTTAGGGGTCTCCTAAAAAAGGCAGGTCGAACAGTTGGTTTAACTAGCACGAGCCCTAAAAACAGGCATCATGGTTTCCCAGACACCAGCACTAGGAGTTCCCCCCATGCCCACCCCTCCATCACCCCCATCACTGTCTACTCTCTAGCTGTCTGCTGTCTACTGTCTACTGTCTAGCTGGTAAGGGATCAGCTTGGCAATGGTGGTTCTTCCCTGTCCCTCATTAAAGACCCAGATACAAGGAGTGAGCCACACATCCACAATGGGTACAGAGTCTGCATGTGATCTCAAGATACTGTGCAGGGACTTCCCTGGTGGTGCAGTGGTTAAGAATCCGCCTACCAATGCAGGGGACACGTGTTTGATCCCTGTTCTGGGAAGATCCCATGTGCCGCGGAGCAACTAAGCCCGTGCGCCACAACTACTGAGCCTGCGCTCTAGAGCCTGCGAGCTGCAACTACTGAAGCCCACGCACCTATAGCCCGTGCTCCTCAATGAGAGAAGCCACGGCAATGAGAAGCCCGCGCACCACAATGAAGAGTAGCCCCCGCTCTCCACATCTAGAGAAAGCCTGCGCGCAGCAAGGAAGACCCAAAGCAGCCAAAAATAAAAATAAAAAATAAAAATATATATATATATATAAAAAGATACTGTGCAAAGGGATGGTTTTACCCCATCACTTTGGGATGGTACAGACAAAGGGAGATGTCTCCTCTGAAGCAGCACCGTCATAGTCAGTGGTCACTAGCACTTGACTTTACAGTCTGGACCTAGCTCAGTGCCCCAAGTTCCCTTAGAACAGAAATGAGGAAGGAGAGGGTAAGAGCTCAAGGAGTACATGATCTGCAGAAGTTCGTGTGCAGGAACAATGCAGCGTATAAAAGGGCAGAGTGGTATATGTCTATCACCAATTGGAGCCACAGAACATGGACTACACATAGTAAAGGCAAAACAGTGTATCAGTGACCTGAAAAGGAAGCGCCTGCCAACCTTTTCAGTCCATGAAGATTATTCCATGGGGTTAGCCAAGAAGCTTTTCTAGAAGAAAAACATCCATGACTTCCCAGAAACCAGAAGCCAGTTTAAACGTGGCAGTCTACCAACCCACTGGGCTGGTATTCACAAAACCAGTACTGTTAGACAACGACAACTGTGGATAGTTCTAGGAAGAACTAATCCTGAGTAAGTGCTCTTAAAGACACAAAAACAAGCTTATCCTCATTCATCTAATGCGCTCTCTTCAAAGTGCCAACAAGCAAAAGAACCAATCACTCAATGGCAATATGGAGTTCACCACATTTTAATCTCCCATTTCTACCCCTCTCCTCATTCATAATAATGAGAACAGATACTGTGACCAAAGAGTATGATGACTCATAATGAGCCCAACTACCAGCCACATCACAGAAACAGCACTAAACCAATTAACACAGCCTCACACATTTTTATCACCTTACTGACCCGCTTACTCTAAAAACATCCTCAGCTATAGATCTAATGTCTAGGCTTCAGTTTTGAGTAATACACTAATACCTAAAATTCAGTAAAACATTGCTTTCCTAAATGTAAAGCTCTGACAAAACAAAGTACTCCTAAAGGAAGCCAAGACTTCGGTAAAAATTCATTTATCAAGGGTCAGTTCACAAGGAAATAGCTAACCCCTGTGGGGAAACCTCCAACTTCTACCGACTAGGCAGAATTACTAAAAGCTTTTAAGGCTTGAGGAAGGAGCACCCTTGTCTCAGGACCTCATGTTTTACAGCTGGTCAGTCACTGGGCAATAAGAGAAAGCTACACTGGAGGTCCTGAAAAGGACATACACCTTATCCTAGAGAAAGGTAACCTAGCTTCTTTAATATTCCAGCCTTCTCAAGTTGTGTTCCATCCAGAGTCAGGCAAATTCAATAAACGGACAAGATACGAGCTATGAAGAGAGGCGATTAGAAGATTCAGGAAAGCGAGTGACCGCATCACTCCTGCCGAGGGCAACAGGGCACTCCAGGAGAGAATCCTGTGCGGGTGTCCACACAGAGCACAGCCAGCAGAAGGCTACCTAATGGGGAAGGCCATCCCAGCAGAGCCTCCCAGAACAACTCTACGTATACAGAAACTGACTCAAAGCGTTCATCACATTAGGGGCACAATGACCCAAGAGGAAGAATCACTGGTCTGGTCAAATGATGTGCCAGAGCTCCACCTAGGAAGCAATGGCTGTTAAGTAGCTGAGACTCAAAACTGCCTCTTCCCTTTAGAATGCCCAATGGCAGGTGATCTAGCAGCTTGCTCTCCACTCCCAGACCCATGCAAGGTTCTGGTGTCCACCACGACAAATGGAATTTTAATTCCCATCTTTTCTTTGCACCAGGTAGACTCCCAAACTACTGAAACAAGATTAAATCCCACAACAATGTAAACCCTCAAAGCTAGCTACTTTTGTACTTGGCCCAGTGCTCGATCATCCCACTGTCCCACCTGCGCATGTAATTAATCCCTCTCTGCTGCAACCACGCCACCACCCCAACTTTCAAAAGCTCCACTGAATGTAGAACGACTGTGACATTCATTTCTGTATTTCACATGAAACCAACATACAGCTTCACGTACAATGAGAGCTCAAGAAATCTGTGGGAATGGGCTTCCCTGGTGGCGCAGTGGTTGAGGGTCCGCCTGCCAGTGCAGGGTACGCGGGTTCGTGCCCCGGTCCGGGAAGATCCCACATGCCGCGGAGCGGCTGGGCCCGTAAGCCATGGCCGCTGAGGCTGCGCGTCCGGAGCCTGTGCTCCGCAACGGGAGAGGCCACAGCGGTGAGAGGCCGGCGTACCGCAAAAAAAAAAAAAAAAAAAAAGAAATCTGTGGGAAATAAATATATAATTCCCACAGTGCCCATCAATGCAGTTATCTAGGCTGCGTAGAGTAGCTAGCCAATGCTGGGGATTAGGCTGGAACAGGGCAGTATGGTTGGGGACACACAGCAGAGCTACTTTTATTGTCACGGGACTTAGGAGAGAGCTAAGTTTCTCTGAAAGCAGATATGAAAGAAGGCGGAGAATAATCAAGTGCATGATATTTGGAACAGTGATACAAAGGGAAGCAAATAAGCAATCATGTCCTTGACTCTGTTTGAATGTGACAAAACTAGACATGCTCCAAAACAACAGAAAGCCAGAGAGAAAGTAATGCTACATTCCACAATCCACTGATCCACAAAAGGAGACGCTCGGGTTCTTTTCCTCATTATTCACTGTACACCTGCTTTGTGTCAGGCACTGACGAGGAAGAAAAACACAGATGTCCCTCCCCTCGAGGAGCCGACACCAAGTATAGAGACATATAAACATGGAATAGGGTGACAGCACAAAAAAGGGATGATGAAAGGTGATGTCAGGTGTAACTTCTCCAGAGGATGAATCACCAGGGCACAAGGAGGAGACGGAGCTTCCGCTGGAGGAGGCAGTTGAGCCAAGGCATGAGCAGGCAGGACTCAGGTGGCCTGTTAGGAGGCCCGAACACTTCCTCAGGGTTGGGACTTAGCATCCCAGAAGGGGTTCAGTAAGAGAAGACTAAAAGTCAAATCACAAATGGGACTGTAACCCAGGCTAAGGCATTTAAATTTGTCCAGCCCTAAGGAGGAATCACTGAAGTATCTGGCAGTAATACTGAGCCAGGGGAAAAAAATGACATTATATCTCAAAAACATCTGAGAGCATACAGAGAAAGAATCAGAGGGAAGGAAAATGAAGGCAGAAAGACTGTTATCTTAATATTCCAGAGTTGAACAAAGCACTCTCTCAGAGTTGAACAAAGAACAATAGCAATTGTAATGAAGTTTCGAGAAGAGAGATTTTGAAAGAGCAGAATCTCTAGGTCTCGATAAAAAACTGGAGGTTGGCGGGGGTGTCTGGAATTGGGTTACCACTTGGCGTCACTGCTAACTTGAGCCAGAGCACCTTCAAGGGCATGGTGGGGGGAAAACCAAATCACAGCAGGGCAAGGAGAGACTAGATTACTGCACACAGAAATAGTGGCTGTGGCTGACAAAGGGTGAAATCTGTAGCTCTCAAATACTTCAGGTCACAGGGACCTCTGAAGAGTTACTAGGAGAAACTGAGTTGCTCTGGAAGAGACAAAAACCACTAGGCTGTATAAATATATGAAACTCCAATGAGAGCAGGGATCAGATTACATGGTATTCTTTCAGGTGGGATAGTTCTAGTAAGATTTTATTGTACTGTTACATAGGCTACAGCTAAGATACTTCAGAACAAGCTCCAACTGGCCTTGATTCTCATCCACAAAACAGAAAATTAAAACCCAACCCTTCTTCCCTACAGGCAACACTGCTTCTTCCTTCTGGGGAAATGAACTTGATTGGCTCTAGCCAACCAGGGTCAACACTCTTCTCCTCTTAGAAGCAGGCAAGCTGTTACACAACACAAAACTGAAAGGGGAAGAACTATTCAAAACGTTGATCAAGAAAAGCACTTAGCACCCAAAATTTGAAAAGTGCTGAGAGAGATGTAATCTTCAGCACTTGGACTAACAGTACGAGAAATGTCTGTAGTAGCAGAAATTAAATAGCACTAGAGATTACCACAGCTAACATTTGTTAAGTAGCTTACAGGCCCATGCTAAACATTCCGCATTATCTTGTTTAATCCTCATTGAACAACCCTGAGGTATAGAGTAACCCAATACTTGTGCTTACTGATAGAGGACCAATGGAAAATAACTGATTTTGTCTATTTAGTCATTATCCCAAGAATCTAATTGCTGCTGATAGAATTTGGGGTGATTTGTCTCTATTTCCTATAACACTGCTTTACTATCTTCTTAATTCAAACAAAATGCTTTTTATTATAGATGAAAAAAACTGCATGTTTTTCCTTAAATGAAAGAACCCCGTGAGCTGCTTTTTTTCCCGCACTTCCATGGGAGAAAACAGCAGACGGAAGCTGAGGTACCAACTTGCCCATCATCATCAAGCTGAGGCAAAAGACAAATAATTAGAATCCAGAAACTTCATTTTTGATAGCCAAATCACCACTGAAGAAGAGACAAGAACTGATGTTTCAAAGTACAGGAGCCAAGAAGACTGATGGCAGCTGCCTGGAGAGGTAACTTAAGGAGTCCCAGGCAGACCACAAAGAAGGCAAGGTGGCCAGGCATTAGAGATGGAGGAGAAGGGGGCTGGAGGGGACGGTGGAACAAAAGCTCAGAAGCTTGTCAAATCGCCATAACACATGGTTCTTGACAACTACTGAACCACAAGTTGCCCTAAGAAACTGATAACTTCCTCCCTTCAAAATGCATGTTTACACAAAATTTTGCAAACAATTTCATGGGGTTCACAGACGTCCTTAGGACACAGATCCCAGATTAAGAATCTATAATAAGGCACATTCCTAACATTTATAGTATATGCTACCATTTATGAAAATGAGCATCTACGGTATAGCACAGTGAACTATATATACTCAATATCTTATAATAACCTATCATGGAAAATAATCTGAAATACATATAACTGAATCACTTTGCTGTACACTTGAAACTAACACAACATGGTAAATTAACTATACTTCAATTAAAAAAAAGAAAGAAAGAAAAGAAAATGAGTGTCTGCTTGTATAGGTGATAAATGCCTCTGGAGATTCAAGCCTGCCGTAACACCAGTAGTCTCCTGGGAGAAGAACTAGATTTTTCACTGTGCATCCTTCTGAATTTTGAAGGTAAATGAAGAATTCAAACATAAATAAAAGAGCTCTGCCATAACTAATGCCAACCTCAAACAGCGGAGACTACCTAGGAAATGTACTAACCCGTTTCCAGAGAAAGAGGCATGAAACACTGATAAACCTGAAAAGGCTCTAAACCTATGGGAAAGTGTATGACGGAAAGAGACTGGGATTACTGGGATTAAAGGTAGCGAATGTATAAACTGAAGCAAGCCACTGTTGATTTGTCATCAATCCTGTGATACAAAAATACTTGAAATAGGGAGCCTACTTCAAGATGGCAGAGGAGTGAGACGTGGACATCACCTTCCTCCTGACAAATACATCAGAAATACATCTACATGTGGAACAACTCCTACAGAACACCTACTAAACGCTGGCAGAAGACCTCAGACTTCCCAAAAGACAATAAACTCCCCACGTACCTGGGTAGGGCCAAAGAAAAAAGAAAAAACAGACAAAAGAATAGGGACGGGACCTGCACCTCTGGGAGGGAGCTGTGAAGGAGGAAAAGTTTCCACACACTAGGAAGCCCCTCACTGGCGGACACGGGGGGTGACAGGGGAGAAGCTGCAGAGCCACAGAGGAGAGCACAGCAACAGGGGTGCGGAGGGCAAAGTGGAGAGATTCCCGCACAGAGGATCAGGGCCGACCGGCACTCACCAGCCCGAGGCTTGTCTGCTCACCCATCAGGGCGGGTGTAGGCTGGGAGCTGAGGCTCGGGCTTCAGAGGTCAGACCCCAGGGAGAGGACTGGGGTTGGCTGCGCGAACACAGACTGAAGGGGGCTAGTGTGCCACAGCTAGCCGGGAGGGAGTCTGGGAAAAATTCTGGACCTGCCTAAGAGGCAAGAGACCACTGTTTTGGGTGCACGAGGAGAGGGGATTCAGAGCACCACCTAAATGAGCTCGAGAAGGGTGCGAGCCGCAGCTATCAGCGCGGACCCCAGAGACAGGCATGAGACGCTAAGGCTGCTGCTGCCGCCACCAAGAAGCCTGTGTGCAAGCATAGGTCACTATCCACACCCACCTTCCGGGGAGCCTGTGCAGCCTGCCACTGCCAGGGTCCCGTGATCCAGGGACAACTTACCCGGGAGAACGCACGGCGCACCTCGGCTGGTGCAACGTTACGCTGGCCTCTGCCCCCGCAGGCTCGCCCCGCATTCCATACCCCTCCCTCCCCCCGGCCTGAGTGAGCCAGAGCCCCCGAATCAGCTGCTCCTTTAACCCCGTCCTGTCTGAGTGAAGAACAGATGCCCTCGGGTGACCCACATGCAGAGGCGGGGCCAAATCCAAAGCTGAACCCCAGGAGCTGTGCGAACAAAGAAGAGAAAGGGAAATCTCTCCCAGCAGCCTCAGGAGTGGCGGGGTAAATCTCCACAATCAACTTGATGTACCCTGCATCTGTGGAATACCTGAATAGACAATGAATCATCCCAAAATTCAGGCGGTGGACTTCAGAAGCAACTGTAGACTTGGGGGTTTGCTTTCTGCATCTAATTTATTTCTGGTTTTATGTTTATCTTAGTTTAGTATTTAGAGTTTACCATCATTGGTAGATTTGTTTATTGCTTCGGTTGCTCTCTTCCTTGTTTTATTTTTAATATATATTTTTTTTTTCCATTTTCTCTTTCTGTGAGTCTGTGTGTGTATGCTTCTTTGCGTGATTTTGCCTGTATAGCTTTGCTATAAAGAAACACAAGCTTTAAATGATACATTAAACAAGATGGACTTAATTGATATTTATAGGACATTCCATCCAAAAACAACAGAATACACTTTCTTCTCAAGTGCTCCTGGTACATTCTCCAGGATAGATCATCTACTGGGTCACAAATAAAGCATTGGTAAATTTTAAAAAATTGAAATCGTACCAAGTATGTTTTCCGACCACAATGCTATGAGACTAGATATCAATTACAGGAAAAAAACTGTAAAAAATACAAACACATGGAAGCTAAACAATACACTACTAAATAACCAAGAGATCACTGAAGAAATCAAAGAGGGACTCAAAAAATGCCTAGAAACAAATGACAATGAAAACACGATGACCCAAAACCTACTGGATGCAGCAAAAGCAGTTCTAAGGGGGAAGTTTAGAGCAATACAATTCTACCTCAAGAAACAAGAAACATCTCAAATAAACAACCTAACCTTACACCTAAAGCAATCGGAGAAAGAAGAACAAAAAAACCCCAAAGTTAGTGGAAGGAAAGAAATCATAAAGATCAGATCAGAAATAAATGAAAAAGAAATGAATGAAACAATAGCAATGATCAATAAAACTGAAAGCTGGTTCTTTAAGAAGATAAACAAAATTGATAAACCATTAGCCAGACATCAAGAAAAAAAAGGAGAACACTCAAATCAATAGAACTAGAAGTGAAAAAGGAGAAGTAACAACTGACACGGCAGAAATACAGGGATCATGAGAGATTACTACAAGCAACTATATGCCAATAAAATGGACAACCTGGAAGAAATGGACAAATTCTTAGAAAAGCACAACCTTCCGAGACGGAACCAGGAAGAAATAGAAAATATAAACAAACCAATCACAAGCACTGAAATTGAGACTGTGATTTAAAATCTTCCAACAAACAAAAGTCCAGGACCAGATGGCTTCACAGGAGCAATCTGTCAAACATTCAGAGAAGAGCTAACACCTATCCTTCTCAAACTCTTCCAAAATATAGCAGAGGGAGGAACACTCCCTAACTCATTATACAAGGCCACCATCACCCTGATACCAAAACCAAACAAAGATGTCACAAGAAAGAAAACTACAGTGAGTATCACTGATGTACACAGATGCAAAAATCCTCAACAAAATACTAGCAAACAGAATCCAACAGCACATTAAAAGGATCATACACCATGATCAAGTGGGGTTTATTCCAGGAATGCAAGGATTCTTCAATATACACAAATCAATCAATGTGATACACCATATTAACAAACTGAAGGAGAAAAACCACATGATCATATCAATAGATGCAGAAAGTTGTGACATAGTAGATGTGACAAAATACAACATCTGTTTATGATAAACACCCTCCAGAAAGTAGGCATAAACGGAACTTACCTCAACATAATAAAGGCCATATATGACAAACCCACGGCCAACATTATCCTCAATGGTGAAAAACTGAAACCATTTTCACTAAGATCAGGAAAAAGACAAGGTTGTCCACTCTCACCAGTATTTTTTTTTTCTTTTTTGCGATACGCGGGCCTCTCACTGTTGTGGCCTCTCCCGTTGCAGAGCACAGGCTCCGGATGCGCAGGCTCAGCGGCCATGGCTCACGGGCCCAGCCGCTCCGCGGCATGTGGGATCTTCCTGGACTGGGGCACAAACCCATGTCCCCTGCATCGGCAGGCGGACTCTCAACCACTGCGCCACCAGGGAAGCCCTCACCACTATTATTCAACATTGTTTTGAAAGTTTCAGCCACAGCAATCAGAGAAGAAAAAGAAATAAAATGAATCCACATCAGGAAAGAAGAAGTAAAGCTGTCACTGTCTGCAGATGACATGATACTATACATAGAGAATCCTAAAGATGCTACCAGAAAACTACTAGAGCTAATCAATGAATTTGGTAAAGTAGCAGTACAAAATTAATGCACAGAAATCTCTTGCATTCCTATACACTAATGATGAAAAATCTGAAAGAGAAATTAAGGAAACACTCCCATTTACCATTACAACAAAAAGAATAAAATACCTAGGAATAAACCTACCTAAGGAGACAGAAGACCTGTATGCAGAAAACTATAAGAGACTGATGAAAGAAATTAAAGGTGACACAGATGGAGAGATGTACCCTGTTCTTAGATTGGGAGAATCAACATTGTGAAAATGACTATACTACCCAAAGCAATCTACAGATTCAATGCAATCCCTATCAAACTACCAATGGCATCTTTCACAGAACTATAACAAAAAATTTCACAATTTGTATGGAAACACAAAAGACCCTGAATAGCCAAAGCAATCTTGAGAAAGAAAAACGGAGCTGGAAGAATCAGGCTCCCAGACTTCAGACTATATACTACAAAGCTACAGTAATCAAGACAGTATGGTACTGGCACAAAAACAGAAAGATAGATCCATGGAACAGGAGAGAAAGCCCAGAGATAAACCCACGCATATATGGTCACCTTATTTTTTATAAAGGAGGCAAGAATATACAATGGAGAAAAGACAGCCTTTTCAATAAGTGGTGCTGGGAAAACTGAACAGCTACATGTAAAAGAATGAAATTAGAACACTCCCTAACACCTTACACAAAAATAAACTCAAAATGGATTAAAGACCTAAATGTAAGGCCAGACACTATAAAACTCTTAGAGGAAAACATAGGCAGAACACTCTATGACATAAATCACAGCAAGATCTTTTTTGACCCACCTTCTAGAGAAATGGAAATAAAAACAAAAATAAACAAATGGAACCTAATGAAACTTAAAAGCTTCTGCACAGCAAAGGAAACCATAAACAAGACCAAAAGACAACCCTCAGAATGGGAGAAAATATTTGCAAATGAAGCAACTGACAAAGGATTAATCTCCAAAATTTACAAGCAACTCATGCAGCTCAATATCAAAAAAACAAACAACCCAATCCAAAAATGGGCAGACGACCTAAACAGACATTTCTCCAAAGAAGATATACAGATTGCCAACAAACACATGAAAGGATGCTCAACATCATTAATCATTAGAGAAATGCAAATCAAAACTACAACGAGGTATCACCTCACACCAGTCAGAATGGCTATCATCAATGAATTTACAAACAATAAATGGTGGAGAGGGTGTGGAGAAAAGGGAACCCCCTTGCACTGTTGGTGGGAATGTAAATTGATACAGCCACTATGGAGAACAGTATGGAGGTTCCTTAAAAAACTACAAATAGAACTACCATGCGACCCAGCAATCTCACTACTGGGCATATACCCTGAGAAAACCATAATTCCAAAAGAGTCATGTATCACAATGTTCATTGCAGCTCTATTTATAACAGCCAGGACATGGAATCAACATAAGTGTCCATCAACAGATGAATGGATAAAGAAGATGTGGCACACATATACAATGGAATATTACTCAGCCATAAAAAGAAACAACATTGAGTTATTTGTAGTGAGGTCGATGGACCTAGAGTCTGTCATACAGAGTGAAGTAAGTCAGAAAGTGAAAAATAAATACCATATGCTAACACGTATATATGGAATCTAAAAGAAAAAAGAATGGCTCTGAAGAACCTAGGGGCAGGCAAGGAATAAAGACGCAGACGTGGAGAATGGACTTGAGGACATGGGGAGGGGGAAGGGTAAGCTGGGACGAAGTGAGAGAGTGGCATGGACATATATACACTACCAAACGTAAAATAGATAGCTGGTGGGAAGCAGCCGCATGGCACAGGAGATCAGCTCGTGCTTTGTGACCACCTAGAGGGTGGGATAGGGAGGGTGGGAGGGAGGGAGACGCAAGAGGGAGGAGATTCGTGGATATATGTATGTGTGTAATTGATTCACTTTGTTATAAAGCAGAAACTAACACACCATTGTAAAGCAGTTATACTCCAATAAAGATGTTATAAAAAAAAAAAACTTGACATATACAGAAAAGAAAGAGTACATCAAATGTGCAGTCAAGGAGGAGACTGGGCTATAACCTGGGTCCACAGCCTCTGGGAGGGGAAGCACCTACCTCATCCGGGGTGTCTTTTGCATCAGGTTGTGTGGCAGCTGCCCTGCGGGCAAGGTTTCCAGCGCGAACGTTGCTAAGGTTGATCTGCCTCTCTGGAGGAGGCCCACCACGAGGCTGCCCGCGCACAATGATGGCACACCCTGAGAGGACCTAGGTAAGGGGAAAAACAGAGAAAATTAGCCGTCTAAGGGTAACATCACCACAATACGATGGTCCACTCCTGTATCCCCAACATCTAGAAAACTACTCGGCCTCTTGAAGGCACTCAAATATTTGCTGGATGACTGAATGAACAAGACTATTTTTAAGTTTATAAGAGAAATACCTACATAAAACCTTGGGCTAGATTCTGAAGTGACTGACCCAGCAATACAAATAAGAATTACACAAAATGATAGAAGACTCAAAATAGACTAGGGTGAAGAGGCATGCGAGACATGGAGATAACCTTTGTAATTTCATCCCAGCAAGCTGACCACCACCTGTGTTCTTTTCAGTATTTAAGAAGTTAATGTCTCCATCCACACGTGCTATTCTACGGTGGAAAAGGCAAGCAATGGAAGAAGGCCAGAGAAAAGTGGAAGCTGAAGGAAGAAGCCCCGACACCCCAGCCACACCAGCCAGAAGGAGCCGAGGATTCCCAGGGCTAACGTGGAGGCAGTGCAGCCAGAGCCCAGTGCTCACACTTCCTCTGTAGACAGTGCTCAGACTCTAGGCTAAGAGAGAAATACAGAAGAGAGAATCTAGAAACCCCACGCCCTCGGTGATTACAACAGGGGCATCGAAGAAGCACCTTAAAGCTCCCAAGTCCAGCAGCTCCTTCCCTCTCTCTCTGAAGGATGCCAGGCATAAAACCCACTTGGCACCTATGGAATGAGCTCTAAAGCTCGCTTAAAATATTTGCGGGGGGAAGAAGAAAGGATTTCACGTGGGAGAAGAGAAGAGACGGCACACAGAAAAACATGAGAATCATCGCCCAAGCTATTCAAATTCTTCGCTCAGCGAGGCACGATTCAATCAACAGGGAGCCTTGAGCACTGGCTTCACAAGAGCTGAAAGGCTCAATCCCACCTTCAAAACAAGAAAAAGCTGCTGAATGAAAAGTTAGTAGATGGAAGGTTGGAGAGTCCTGCCAACGCAGAACTCCGAGACAGACAAGACCACGGAGTTTTCTGTAAAGGGAACAGTCCTTGGAAAGGAAGCTGACTCAAAGGAAGAAAGGAAGGAATATGAAGGAAGCCACTTTGATATGCATTTGCTTAGCTGACTTGTCTCCCTCACCTCTCCACCTTAACTCATGCTCTAAATCGTGGATTATTAATATAAATACAGAAGTGCATTAAACATATATGTACATCTTAAAGAATAAGAAGCAAACAACTATGTAACCACCACCCAAGTTAATTACCAAAACACTAGCAGAACCTTGGATCCCCCGTGTCCCTCTCTACTCCCAGCCCCATCTCCTGACCGCCACCACTATCCTGACCATTGTGATAACCCCTCCTTCCTTGCTTTTCTGTACAGTGTTACCATTTATGTTTACATCTCTATGCAATATGGTGCTTTTGTTTTTCCTATTTCTGAACTCTATAAACTGAGTCTACTGTGTGTACCCAACAGTGACTTGCTTCTTTTGCCCTTTTTTTGGGTGAAACTCATTCATGCCAGAACACTAGTTTATTCACTTTTGTGGCTGTACAGTATTCCATTGTATGAATCTACATAGTCCAACAAATATACATAGTCCAATTTTTTTTTTAATTAGTGCTAAGATTAACATCTCATTATCCCCAATACCTCAAGCATATAGACCTTGGTCTAAATGGTTCCTCCGTGGCTACACCATGACACACATAACAAAAGACTGTCTTCCTTACCTAGTTACAAGTCATGCTTTTCATTTTTATCCTTTGTGATCGAGTGTTACCAGCAATTAAACCCTACAGCTTCCAACCAAACAGTCTTGCTAACAGCCTTTCTTGAGAACCCATGTCCTGGACATCATCCCAGGGATCTGACATTCTAAAAAGACAAGCCCTCAAACAAAGCAAAGCCAAAGAAGAGATATACTAGGGCACAGGATGGTTGATGTCCCTGAAATGAGAAGGGCCAAAGGAAGAACAGGAAAAGAACCTGGAAATGATTCATTTACAGTCAATTCTTCACACGTGGCGGAAGAATAGCACATTTTTGAATAACTGCCTTGAAATCATTCATGTACAGACCGCAACGGGACTGAGAAGCATAGAGCATACAAAGCAGAGCACCCGTCTCAAAGGGCTATTCCTTGATTTTTGTCAAGTTTTCACAAAAAGTAATAAAGCACTCCCAGGAGACCCAGTACCTCTTGGGAAGCCCAGCTGGAAACTCACGTTGGCTAACCAGTGAGCACTGACCCAGGCTAAGAAACAATCCTTATTTCTCAAGTCTGACGAAACCCGCTGAAAAGCTCAAGAGTAGAATGACTGATGAGTACCCTCTTATTCCCCCTAAATATCAGCAAGGTGTTACCTCTAATGCCTTGACCTAGTAAAGTAGATCCCTGGAGGACAGTGGGTCTATAACTATTATCCCGGGCCCATTAAGGGCTTTAGTGAACAACTTGTACAAAGGAATTTTGAAAAACCTCGTTTGTACACTCTCCCCTTGCCCTGAAAGCTATTCTGAAGACTGCTGTCAGAGCTTCTTTGCATTACTGCACCAAATATGCCATTCAGACAACAGTCAGTACTTGAATTAATACTAGAGAGAGGTGATTTTATAGGCTGCACAACACCTTTTATACTATTGAGGATACAAATGCAAACAGCAGCCACCAAGTCAACCTCCCAAGCAACAAGGACAGATATTCACTGTGGCAGGTACTGCTATTCCTGTTCCCCCAGGAGGAGAGGACTGGCATGGCTACATCTTTCCTCTGAAACTCTCTCCCCCTCATTCATTTGGCCACAGCCTTGGCGATGAGATAGGAAAAGACCATTATGGAAGGAAGAGACCTGTCTATATGGGAAGAATTTGTTTCCTTCCTATTACTTATAGGAACTGAAATAGTTCAAAACACACTCCACCTCCTTTTTTGCTCTCCCCATTTCATCTTCCAAGTACTGTTCAACTCCCTCCACCTGCCTCACTTATCAAAAGTCTTTATTCAAGTTCTTCCTCAATAAAAATATTTAATGGGCTTCTCTTGTCTAAGGTTCCCCACCAAATAAAGCCAAGGGAAAGACCTTCTGGGGGAAAAATACTTAAAATGTCTTTATTTTGGGGGGGGCTGTGTTTGGTCTTCATTGCTGCACGCAGGCTTTCTCTAGTTGCAGTGAGTGGGGCTACTCTTCTTTGTGGTGCGCAGGTTTCTCATTGCGGTGGCTTCTCTTGTTGCACAGCACGGGATCCAGGTGCACGGGCTTCAGTAGTTGTGGCACGTGGGCTCAGCAGCTGCAGCACGTGGGCCCCTAGAGCTCACGGGCTTCAGTAGTTGCGGCGCACGGGCTCAGTAGTTGTGGCACGTGGGCTTAGTTGCTCCAAGGCATGTGGGATCTTCCAGGACCAGGGATTGAATCCATGTCCCCTGCACTGGCAGGCAGATTCTTAACCACTGCGCCACCAGGGAAGTCCTTTAAAATGTCTTTAGGTAAAATATGAAAAAGACCAAGGGTCTATATATCAAACTTAACTTGTATCTCATATGGCATGAAAACAAGTCATTTTTCCTCTGTAAATCACAAGACCTAACATCTGAAGTTGATTACTTATAATTTTATCCATTGATTGAGCCATTTATTTATTCATTCATTTATTAATTCAACACAAATTTATTGAGTGCCTTCTATATGTCAGGCATTGTTCCAGGCAAGTAACATACTTCGGTGAAATAAAACAGACAAAAATGTCTGCTCTTGGAGACAGGGGTAATTGTTCTGCCAAAGCTGTACTGATTCATGTTGCAAACTTTCATGGATGCGGTAATTATCATTAATTGCTAATTTATAGGGCATAGAAAGCAAGTCATATGGTAACTGCTTTATCCAATTATATTAATAAAATGACATATTCTAGAAAAATGATCTTAGCCCTACCTGATACAGCAGGAGGCTTGTGAAAACAGCTGTCAAAACGAGTCAGTGTGATTGAGGTTATGAATTAGACAGTTTTCATCTCTGACAATAAAGGCTGCAGAGAGACGTGGTGTGATTCAGAGGACCTGGCTTCAGGGCACAAGTTGGATGGTGACAAAGGCTGAAACAAGCCAGCTGAGAAGGAAAATGGGGACTCAAACTGCTCAAACCCACTAATAGGTTTACTGGGAGATTTACCTACAGTGAAACACTTTATGGGCAGCTATTAAAATACTGCACAGCAACAGGAACACCACCTTAAATCTTCACTAGATACTGATAAATGACTTGGTTTAACTCTTAAGCCCCTAGACCACTAACACCAAAAGATAGAAAACTTCTTATACAAAAACCTACCCAGGGCTTCCCTGGTGGTGCAGTGGTTAAGAATCCGCCTGCCAATGCAGGGGCCACGGGTTCTAGCCCTGGTCCAGGAAGATCCCACATGCCGCGGAGCAACTAAGCCCGTGTACCACAACTACTGAGCCTGCGCTCTAGAGCCCGCAAGCCACAGCTACTGAAGCCCGCGTGCATAGAGTCCGTGCTCTGCAACAAGAGAAGCCACCACAATGAGAAGCCCCGCACACTGCAACGAAGAGTAGACCCCGCTCGCTGCAACTAGAGAAAGCCCACGCGCAGCAACAAAGACCCAACGCAGCCAAAAATAAATAAATTAAATTAATTAATTTTAAAAAAAAACCTACCCACACTATACTTAGGGCAAAAAAAGTGATGGTATAGAAATCCGTGTCAATAAAATCAGCATTCTTTTTCACGGCACCAAGAGCAAAAATCATCTTGGCTTAAAAGTCGTATCTTCTTAGCTGAGAGCATCTTGTTAGCTCTACAAGGAGGACTAGCGTAACAGGTATACCTGCCTGATAAGCTATGACAAGAATATCTTAGCCATATCTGTCAATATGAAGATCCAATATAAAGAATAAGGACAGTCACCTGATGAACACCAAAATGTTATGAAATGGAAGCCCAAAATAAACTCATAAATTTATGGTCAACTGATTTTCAAAAAGGGTGCCAAGATAATTGGGAAAGAACCTTTCAACAAAACTATGCTGGGAAAACTGGATATCCACGTGCAAAAGAATGAAGCCAGATCTCTACCTCACACCATATACAAAAGTTAACTCAAAGAATCAGAGACCTAAATATAAGAGTTAAACTATAAAACTCTTAGAAGAAAACATGGTGACCATGGATTAGGCAATGGTTTCTTAGATATGACACCATCTTAGAAAGCACAAGCAACCAAAAACATTGTGCTTCAATGGACGATATCAAGAAAGTGAAAAGACAGTATTTACAAAACATATGTGATAAGGGTCTAGTACCTGGAATAAGGAAATACTGTAACTCAACAATTAAAAATGGGCAAGGAGGGGCTTCCCTGGTGGCAGAGTGGTTGAGAGTCCGCCTGCTGATGCAGGGGACACAGGTTCGTGCCCCGGTCAGGGAAGATCCCACGTGCCTCGGAGCAGCTAGGCCCGTGAGCCATGGCCACTGAGCCTGCGCGTCCGGAGCCTGTGCTCCGCAACGGGAGAGGCCACAACAGTGAGAGGCCCGAATACCGCAAAAAAAAAAAAAAAAGGGCAGGGATTTGAACAGATATCTATCCAAAGAAGATAGACAAATGGCCAGTAAGCACATTTATTACTAGTCATAAGGGAAATGCAAATCAAAACCACGATGACATATCACTTCATAGCCACAAGGGTGGCTATAATCAATAAAACAGACAATAACTAGTGTTGACAAGAATGTGGAGAAATTAGAACCTTAATACATTGTTGGTGATGCAATCACTTTGGAAAACAGTCTGGCAGTCCCTCAAAAGTTAAACATAGAATTATCATATGACCTAGCAATTTCACTCCTAGGTACAAAGCCAAGAAAAATAAAATACATGTCCACATAAATTCTGTACACAAATGTTCATGGTAACATTACTCATAAGAGCCAAAAAGAGTAAAAACAATCCAAATGTCCATCAAGCGACAAACAGATAAGCAAAATCTAGTATAACCATAAAATGGAATATTATTCAGAAATAAAAAGAAATGAAGTACTGATTGATGCTACAACATGGATGAATCTTGAAAACATTATGCTAAGTGAAAGAAGCCAGACAAAAAGCCACATACTGAAATGATTCCATTTATATGAAATGTCCAGAACAGGCAAATCTATAGAGACAGAAAGTAGATCTGTGGTTCTCAAGGGCTGGAGGGAGAGAACAGGGAGTGACTGCTAATAAGTCCAGGGTTTCTTTTTCTTTTAAGTACCAATGAAAACTGTTCTAGAATTAGACAGTGGCAACAGTTGTGTGAGTAATTTTATGGTATGTGAATTTATTTAAATTAAAAAAATTAAGATCCAATATGGAAGTACAAAAATATGACATAAAATGTCTATTTCCACAGGGGTATTTCCATATCTTGCAGGAAGATTAGACCCTTAGCTGAACAACACTAACAAAAGTTTTTTAAAAGGCAGCTGACTCAGACCCAAAATTCAGGCATGGGGATTCACAACAGAATGAAGGGCTTCTGTAAACTTTCAAGTCCTCGAGAAATAACAAGATAGAAGTCACGGGAAAGAAGCAGAACTTTAGTGAAATCTACAAAGCCCTAAAAAGGAGAAAGATGGTCAAAAACAATATAAGCTTTTTCTGAGAAACAACACAGCAAGTAGAATGAACTCCTTTCCCTCTGGCACAGAAAGGAGAACCAAGAAAATCATTAACAGTCCAAGAACCAAGAACAGGCCATAATGCCATCCAGAAGTCTGCAAAGGCCACAACCCAAAGGCTGCATGTTTAGAGGACAAAGAAGCAGGCCAGCGACTCTTCTCTGGACAAGGTGTTTTCTCCACCTAAAAATACCATCGGGGACGGGAAAGAACTGTTGTGCACTTTAATGAAGCAAAAAACTCTATAAAGAAACGGAATTAAAGCACAAGTAGCACTTAAAAAAAAAAAAAAACTGAGATTGGAGAAAATCTTAGTATATCAGAAAAAATGCTTCCTGGCAGCCAGAGCTGTTGCCTCCACAGGAAGAATCATCTCTTGAAAATTAAAACGTCATTTAGAAAGGAGCAAGCAATCCCAGAAGAGCCTAAGCCGTGTGGTCTGGGAGGTCTTTCCCAGCATATGCGCCAACATGACCGGCTTTTTCTTTCTTTTTCTGGCGAGAGCAAGAGGCAAACCTAAATGAAAGGGCCCAGCATTCAAGCACAATGACCTGGAAGCCCATGGCCTCGTGGCAGGCCATTTCACTTGTGCCGGGCGCACCAGCTCTTTCAGGAGAGACAATCCAGGGCCAGCTGTACCATGAATTGGGCCTCAGTTTGGAAAGAAGCAAGTTCAAATCCCAAGGGGACTCTAGCGATCACCTGCAGAGAGAGGGCAGCTAACCGAGAGCATCTAATCAAGGCCCTTTTATTTTACAGATGAAGAATCTGCAAATGAGACAGGCTAAAGTGACTTTTGCTTAAAATAAAACTGATGGCAGAGCAAGTACTAGACCTGAAGTCCCCAAACCTGATGTTCTACTATGACACAGGAAGAAACAAGCATTTGGGGAGTTGCTATCTGTTAAAACGGTAGGTGAGGTTACCCACTGATTAAATCCTTTCCTCAGTTAAAAATCTCCATTTCCGTGTGCCAGCAGAGCAGGTGTCAGAGACTAAACCACTAAGCCAGCAAAGCTTCCACGAGCTGGCTCCCCAAACCAAATCAACACTTGTTAAACACTACCATATGCAGGGAAAGCAGACTTGCAGTCTCAGTTTTATCAAAGAATACCCAAAAAGGAGACACAAAGGAAGAAAACTTCAGAATGATAAAAAGCAGGATTGGCAAACTACAGCCCAGTGGCCAAATCCGCCCTACCACCTGTTTCTGTACAACCCATGAGCTAAAAATGGTTTTTACATTTTTAAGTGGTTAAAAAAAAAAAAAGGATATTATGTAACACATGGAAAGAGTATGAAATTCAAGTTTCAGCTTCCATAAATAAAGTTTTGTTGGAACATGGCCAAGCTCATTCACTTATGTAATAGTCTATATGGCTGCTTTCACACTGAAACAGCAGAGCTGAGTAGCTGATACAGAGCCCACATGGCTCTCAAAGGCTAAAGTATTTACTACCTGGCCCTTCAAAGAGTCAGTTTGCCAGCCTCTGATATAAAACATTATGACAAGGAATGAGATGAAAACTAGTTTTATGGCAGGTTAAATGGTACGTGCACAGCAAAAATGAATTCTGGACGACCACTTCAAGTTACACATACTGCTCATCTTTATAATCAGGGAAGGGGCAGTGGTAAGTGGCAATAAGAATTTAGTTTCAGAATCAAATCCATGTCAGTAGTGATTTTTGAAAGTTCATTGGCTCTATTAGCTTCAATTTCCTCATTTATAAAATAAGCATATCAGAATATCCATGAGAGGTGTGATGAAACCTAAACAAGGGAATAAGGCCCTCGGCACAGAGGGTGGCCAAAAGACTCAATAAATAATAGCCAATATCGTTTTTATAAGAAATGGCTTGGGAGTTCCCTGGTGGTCTAGTGGTTAGAATTCGGCACTTTCACTGCCATGACCCAGGTTCAATCCCTGGTCGGGGAACCGAGATCCCGCAAGCCGCTGGATGTGGCCAAAATTTAAAAAAAAAAAAAACAGGCTCAAAGTGTGGTCTGAAGTAAAGACTGGAAGTATATGTACCACAGAAAAAGAACCATTTCCTCCTGGAGTTTACAAGTGAATATCAAATTCATGGAAATTCTCCCACCACTGAATTCAACCAGAAAGAATTAGAGAAATAATCCATGATCTCGTTTCCCTGCTTTATCACCTAAGATACCCACTCTCTAGGAGAGTGGACTTAAGTGATTTCTGAACCTCTGTCCTCAGAGATCATGGCAAATAAGTATCGTATCTTAAGTTTATTCTTAACTTCAAACTTGACAAAGTGTCTTGACAATCACAGCCTCAGATGACCATGAATCTGAAATCAGATAGTCTTAAGTTTGAACACAAACTCAAGTGACAAGCATTCCGAACACTGTGATGACATTCCCTCATCTATAAGTGAGGACAATACTACTGCCATCTTCTCTGGACGTTATGATTATTAAGCGAGATGCCTCACGGTACCTGACACCTAGTAGGTACGCAAGAAATGTTAAGGGCACGCTGGCCTCTCTTCTCTTCCCTCCCTACTGTCCATCCTCTCCATCCTCACAACAAACTGTGGCACAGTTAGATGATGGCCACCAGGACTAGAACACAGGTTTTCCCCGTGCACTTTCTAATAAACCCCAAATATTAAACATCTGATATGAGAACTATGAATCAAAACAGTCGTGACTTAACATAAAGAACACAAGGCTGTAACCTGCACAAATACAGCCTAACCAGAAAGGAACTAGCTCAGTCTCCTAGAGGCCAGAAGCCCGGTGATGATCCTCTGCAGAGCCAAGTCCTCACCACCCCAAGGCTCAGCTCCACGGTGGTCAAGGAACCAGAGTTACTCAGAAATAAGAACTCAGCAGGAACTATATGGCAGGCAAACACAAAGTGTCATTCCAGAAAAATCCATTCCAGTTGTCAGAAGAGTTTATCAGAGTAAACGTCACGTGTGAAAATTACCAAAAAGGGAAAAGAACCAAAAACTGACTCCAGAAGAGCATAAGAGTGATCATCTGATCACTCCAGGACTTGACCCCTCGACCAAACGTTTAGGGTCAAGTACTCAGACTATTAAAGCTGAAGGAAAATTACTGCAGTGATCAGGGCTTTTGGGTGGTGATTCTGCTGTTTAAAATGGCCCACAGGCGTAGTCACGAAGTTTTCTTAAGCACAAAGAAAGCTGTTATGTGCCCTACAGAGAAAATATTAGGTAATTTTCGTTTAGGCACAAGTTATAGTGCTGTTGCTCATATGTTCAAAGTTAATGAAACAAGACTACACATCAAGTAAGAGGACTTTTTTTTTTTTTTTTTTTTTTGGCTGTGTTGGGTCTTCATTGCTGCTCGCCGGCTTTCTCTAGTTGCGGCGAGCGGGGGCTACTCTTCGTTGCGGTGCGCAGGCTTCTCATTGCGGTGGCTTCTCTTGTTGCAGAGCACAGGCTCTAGGTGTGCAGGCTTCAGTAGTTGTGGCTTGCGGGCTCTAGAGTGCAGGCTCAGTAGTTGTGGCTCACGGGGTTAGCTGCTCCGCGGCATGTGGGATCTTCCCAGACCAGGGCTCGAACCCATGTCCCCTGCACTGGCAGGGGGATTCTTAATCACTGAGCCACCAGGGAAGCCCCAAGTAAGAGGTCTTTAAACAAAAGCACACAGAACAAGGTCATATATCTATTACTTGATGAAAATGTGGTGACCAGAGGCTCACAGGAACTAACTCAGTATTTCTCACAGGAGCGATGGTTCAAAATTCACTAATTCAGTGCTTGTGACTTGACAGAACAGAACTACCACAAATAATGACTATATGTTATAAATACAAAGAAGATGATATGGCAACCTCTGCGGGGAGAGTCACAGGAGTTACTTGCACTATTCTTGCAACTTTTCTGTAAGTTTGAGATTATTTTTAAATAAAATTTAAAAACCTTTTGAAAAAGGTGCAAAACACACTACCAGCTGCTTTAGAGCCTCAAAGACAAAACCAATCCCTAGAACAAGAACTCCTTGGTGATTCTGAAAATCTGTCTTGCTCCCCTCCCAAACCCCCTCCGCACACACAACTAAAAGAATGAATGTCAAACTGAAACCAAGCAGGATCCTGTAGGGCCCTCCCGGGTACAAAGCCCCTCCGTGTCCCCCATTTCTTTTTTATAGAAGGCTTTAGTCTCCTAGGCCTTCCAGAGTTCCAAACAGCAGGCTCCAGCAGTTACTCATTAGGGGAGTGAGGGAATACAGAAACAAAAGGCAGTTAAACAAGAGAAGTAACGAGAATAGTTCAGTGATAAAACAGAGTTCTAGTTCCTCCTCAAGGGACACACACAATCTAACACATATCTCTGAGTTGTTCTGCAGAAACTAAGACCCCCCCCACCTGGGTAGAGGACAGTAACTACACACTGTATACCCCACACTGGCTGGCAGGCAGGCACCAGAACATTGATAATTAAGATTCACATCACCCTGTTACCTCACCATCAACCAATCAGAAGAAAGTCATACACCCTGTAGCCCTCTCCCCAAATGTTGCCTTTAAAAATCATTCCCGGGCTTCCCTAGTGGCGCAGTGGTTGAAAGTCCGCCTGCCGATGCAGGGGACACGGGTTCGTGCCCCAGTCCGGGAAGATCCCACATGCCGCGGAGCGGCTGGGCCCGTGAGCCATGGCCGCTGAGCCTGCGCGTCCGGAGCCTGTGCTCCGCAACGGGAGAGGCCACAACAGTGAGAGGCCCGCGTACCGCAAAAAAAAAAAAAAATTAAATTAAAAAATAAATAAATAAATAAAAATCATTCCCTGAGGGAGGGATAAATTGGAAGATTAGGATTGACATATACACACTACTATATATAAAATAGATAAATAAGGACTTACTGTATAGCACAGGGAACTCTACTCAGTACTCTGCAATGGCCTACATGGGAAAAGAATTTAAAAAAGAGTAGATGTATGTGTATGTATAACTGATTCACTTCGCTCTACACCTGAAACTAACACAACATTGTAAATCAACTATACTCCAATAAAAATTTAAAAAAAGAAAATCATCCCCTAAAAGCCATCAAGGAGTTCAGGTATTCTGAACACGAGCCACCTTGCTTGGCACCCAGCAAATAAACATACTTACCCACAACCTGGTGTCAGTAAATTGGCTTTGCTGTGTAGCAAAGCAGACCCAATTTCAGTTCAGTGACAAAACCATTATTGTGTTGCAAGGACCATATCATCCCATATGATCTGCTGATCGCTTCATGTTCTTCTTCCAAATGAGATAATATGCTAGACGCATTCAAATCACAGAATTCCAACCTCTGAGCACACAGTTCAAAAAAGCTATCGCTGGGGACTTCCTTGACGGTCCAGTGGTTAAGACTTCGCCTTCCAATGCAGGGGGTGCAGGTTAGATCCCTGGTCAGGGAGCTAAGATCCCACATGCCACACGGCCAAAAAACCAAAGCATAAAACAGAAACAATATTGTAACAAATTCAATAAAGACTTTAAAAATGGTCTGCATCAAAAAAAAAAAAGAAAAGGCTATCACTCCCAAAAAGGATTTTGAATTTTAGGGAGATGTCCTCTTCCTTCCAGTGCTAGTTATCTGGTGGGGATTTTAAAAACCTACATGTGTGATCTAATTAGATTTTATATTCAGAAAAGCCAAAAACTGCTTAATGTCTCAAAAGTTTTGAGAAACAATGGATGAAAGTTCAGAGTCCTCTATTGAGAACATTCTCTAAGAGGCCAGAGCACCATCCATATTTTTGGTTTAAATCCTGTAATCTTGATGGCAATCCCTTTCCTCAGGAGCTGGCCTTCTTTATTAATGAAGAAGAATCTGATTATCAAAAACAATGCCTGGGTCCCCCACTCTAGTCTAGAAACAAAGGGGAAGATGTTTTGGTAAATGCCAAGAGAAATCTATTAATTTGCAAGACACTGGATCCCAAGTTTAGATTTTATTTTCTTTTATCCTAACCAAATCCTGATTTCCTCTTCCGCAAGAATAAGAGTCTCTACAGCTAATCAACTATACTTTGAATACACTGAAAAGTTAAATCACTGCAGCCACCATGGCTACAGATGGAGGGAGGCACAGCGCGGGGCAGGGGGTGGTGTTGACCCATCATCTTTCAACTGAAACAAAGAAAGGGGAGAAGGAGGATGCACAGAAAGCCTCTGTGAAGGCAATTACAGACCAGCAGTCACCTGAGAGCTTGTCGGAACTGCAGACTCAGACCCCACCTGGACCTCCTGATTCAGAATCTGCATTTTAATAAGATCCTCAGGTGACAGGTATGCACAACGAGGTTAATCTCCCCACACACACACTTTATTCCCCACTGTGCCTGGGGAATCTGCCTGGCTCAAACATGTCCTCCGGCAAATTCAGCTTAAACTTTTTACTCAAAGAGGCCTTCCCAACCCCCAGACTAGGTCAGCTGTATGCCATATATGCTCTGAGCCTCTGTATTTCTCTCCCATAGAATTCATCACAACATTAAATAGCATAATGAATTGTATAGTATCAGTTTTCCACTCCATGGTGCAAGCTCTCTCCGGGCAAGGACTGCATCTATCTTATTCACCATGGTAGCCCCAGAGCCCAGAACAAGACCAGAGACAAAGTAAGCATTCAGTAAGTGTTTTTTCTGAATAAATGAATGGTCCTAGTATGCATCAAGCACAAGTATCAAGTGCTAGACTTTGGAAAGAAGGGACAAAAACAATTAAAACACAGTCCTTGTCCTTAAGCAGCTCATAGCTTAGTGGGTTTTTGTTGAAGCTAACGAGAGAGCCAAGCTCTTAAGAGTATGCGCTGCATTCACAGCTGTTTTTCCGACAAATGACAACAGGTAACCCAAAGGTTCTCTAAGGCCTTACAGGGAACCCCTCCCTAGCATGACCTACAGGCAAGCGCGTCCTCACCTAACCCTCCCCTCAAAGATTCTCCCCTCCCAGAGTTCAGTACTTTGTCCAGCCCTCTCTCTCTGTCCTCTCTAAGGCAACTCCAACAAACTTCAGTATCATTTTATTCTCCACTAAGAAGTTTATGTTTCCTCTGGGAACATTTTCTTCAACCCGCTTTCTTCATCAGCCCTCTTATTATGAAATGTCAAATTTCCTTGTTACATCCTTTAAGAATGTTTTACCTAACTCATTTCCAACCACTCAATTATTTCCTGCGAGCTATGAAGTCTATTGTCAACAGAAACCATTCAAATCTATGTCCCAGACCACACTGGAGAAATCTCCCGATTAACTATTCGATACTCAATTGTCCTCCCACTTTCCTCAGTCATTTCCTATATCCCCCAAAGAGATACTCTGTCTGAACAA
This sequence comes from Lagenorhynchus albirostris, assembly GCF_949774975.1. Classification (NCBI taxonomy): domain Eukaryota; kingdom Metazoa; phylum Chordata; class Mammalia; order Artiodactyla; family Delphinidae; genus Lagenorhynchus; species Lagenorhynchus albirostris. The sequence goes on from NC_083102.1 coordinate 24,008,893, forward strand.
GAACTGTCATCTCTTCTAGGATTATATTTTCGATGATTCTTATATTTATTCTTGTTTAATAGACAAGAATCTCTTGAGATTTACATCCCAAAGCCAAATACCACGGTAACAAAAATGCCTAAACTGATAGCGATGAGAGTAACATTTTTTTCATTTTATCTCCAGGGAAGAAGCTCACAGTGAAATATCAGTGGAGGCAAAGAACACACTGACAAGGAGGGAAGTGCTCAGTGGAGAAGACAAGCTGAAGCTACTATCAAGGCACCTCACGGCCCTGTCCAAGGGGCTCAGAACCCACCCCGCCTTCCCAACCAGACCCCAGTTAGAGTATAATACAGCCACTAAAAACACCGAATTCTAGACACTAAGGCTTTGATGTAAAGATCCGTTCTAAGCACTGTTTGTACACCAAGTATTACAGATATGTTCATATGCCTGTCATGAATGGGATTAAAAATTCCAAGGGCATGCCTTCTGAATATTTTCCACATCCCACCCTGTAATACTGTTTACCAAACAATGACAAAACTGGAACCCTAGCCCAAAGATGTGGTTTGTGGACTGTGAGAAATTTTAAGGCACTTCAAAAAGTCACCAATTGTTTTCTTAAATGCTTCAAAATACACACTTCTAGGGTGTCTGGCCTTAGCCTATTTTGTGGGTTTCAAATCACCAGTGCCTTTTTTGGTTCAGATACACTTTGCATATCTGTCCACTCCACGTTTCAGAACTGCTAAAAAATGTGAGAGGAAGGTTAAGGTCTTATTTCTCTTGAATTGATGCACTGGCACTGCAGGTATCAGAGGCAACTCTCCAAAGACAGGTCTTCTGTTAAGGAAGCTCAAGAAAAAATGTGTTCTGAGGCCAAAGATTTTTCCTCCCCGCTTCAGGGGCAAATGGAGATGAAGCAAGTTGCCAAGCAAGTTGCCAAGGCAGGGTGGAGAGGCCTAGGTTGCATTCCAGGGGCTACTCAGTTAACGGGGTCTGTACGTCCAGCCCTCCCCACCCCTTTAACTCTCGTGCCTCCTCCCCAACTCCAGTGCTCAGAGGAAGGACAGAAGTGTAACCACAAAACCTGATCCAGAAAGGGGGAAAGCCCAGCTACTGCTTTCCCAGCCTCAATGGCCACAGCTGCTGTCATCTTATTTCTCCTCCTCAGAGCACTGCCATCACTGCATCCCTGAGCAAAAGGTACACTAGGCAAAACAGCAAATCATAACCCCATGATTAAAAAGGGGGTAGGAGGCCTGCACCAGACAGATACAGCTAAGTGAAAGTATATCAGACTCTTGCAACATTCTAGAGGAATGAAGATTATTGCATTTACTGTTCCTCAGGTTTGCTTCTGTAAAGCCATGCACATTTTTTCTTAGAACTAATTTATAGCAAACGGATGCTGGATTATGAGCATAATACTCAATACTGTTCAGAATGAATCATCTCTCAAGAATACCTAATATACTTATTTTGGCTTATATGTAGGACTGACTGTAGAACTTGGGAAAGTCAAGAAACTTCTGTGCTACCCATGGAAAGCATTGATGTTCCCATTTTATTGTCCAAACTTCTTTGGAAACTTTTCCTATTTGAAATGTTGATAGTCAATTTTAGATGTCAAAATAAAGAAGTACAAACCACAAATCTACCATAAACCTTTCAGAGTCCTTTATTGCTAAATTAATGTACCATCCCAAGATTCCCCTTACTATTAAAATCCTTCAGAGAGTGTGATGAACGCCATTATTACCTAACACAGCTGAAGATTACAAGTGGTCATTCCTTCCCCACTATATGCTGGTGTGCCCAGCCCACCCCCATCCTTAACCATAATGCACAGATTTGCACACCTCTTCAAGAAGTTAAACTAAGGCTATCTGGCCATGATCTGGAATTTGCTTACAAGTACTGCCCAGAAGAGATTGCTCCTCCATTTTTATTAAAAAATGCCAATAATATTCTACTTACCCTATACTATCACTGAAGCCCAGCTCTTTGATTCCCCTCACCGTTTTTTTTTTTTTGGTTTTTTTTCTTTCAAAATAAATGAAAGTTTGTAACACATAAAGCATAGAAATCTCACAAGAAAGTTTATGGACAGCTCAGACTCCTGAGGCATCTTTACTATGTTTAGCCTTGTGCCATCAACCCCTTTCAAAAACCGATTTTCCCCGTTCCTCAGATAATCTTGAGTCCCAAGTTTATTATTCTCTCTACACTGGCTTTCACCTTCATCCTGTTGATAATCCGGGAAATACATTTTCTTCTGACACGAGAGTAGGAGAGATACTTTCATTCAGAGCACCAATCGGGGGACGCTGAAGAATTCAATGGAAGCCGCGCAGTCTGGCCGGCAGCCCCACACTGACTGGCTCTGTGACACGCTGGCATGAGATGACTAACACCCGGGCAGGGCAGGCTGAACCGGGAGCCGGGCCTGGGCTCCAGAGAGCCTGCGGGAGGTCTCAGGAGAGTCTAAAGCTCTCACAAGAGAGGAGTTTAACAAGATAACTCGGCTTTTAAGTAACAGAGGCAGCCCCCTGGCCTCTGGGCTGCAAAAGCGCTCACCTGCCAGGAGTAATAACACAAGCAATTACTGCACACAGAATAATAAAGCTCAGAGGGATTCCCAGGTACTCGGATGGAGTCTCCCTCCCCCTTACTTACACAAAGGGGGAAGGAATGGGAGGAAGAAATGCCCCACCTTCCATGAAGACTGGGGACAGTACTGTTAGGTAAGCAGCTAAATTACACTTGACAGAGTAAGTCACTGTTTTGGGTGGTTGCCAAAAATAAAAATGCCCCTGGTATTAAAGGTTATATATAAAATAATGCATCCTCCCTCTCCTGGAACAGAATTCATAAAGTTTAAATGTTCACTAACATCACATTCCGGAGACTGGAAACACAGACTTAAATGTCTCGCTTCTCATTCCTTTCTCTACCACAAACTTCCAGGAGGCCTTCCTCACTTTAGGCAAGTTTCCTTCAACTTGCACATCGACAGCAGATTGCTCACAGCTGCTTTCACGAACATCTGAGTATTCCCACCTGGACCTACCCATTTCTTCTGCCTTTTATCTCATCCATTTTATTCCTCTGCCTCTGTCAAGACCTGTCACTTTCACCGTCTCCCCAGAAGAGATGTTTAAAACAGAGAAACTGATCTGAAAATATCACATCTGATTTTTCCAACCCATCCATTCTCCAAGAAAACCTTCAGTATTTAACTTCACGAGGTCCCGCTTCCACCATCAAACAAGGTTACCTGCCTCTATTTAACAGCATTTTAATGAGAGGGACACCTAAAATCTCATCAGCCCAAAGCTTTACCCAGAATCAGGTGCACAGCCTGGTCTCAAGCCTGGGCTGCCTGTGCTCCATGAAAGCCTGGAGACCCTCCACCCTGCCCCAGGCCATCCTAGCAGCTACTTAAAAAACGATCTACCTTCTGTTTATTTTGGCCTCTGCTGAACTATGCCAACCCACTCTTTCTCCCAGACTTGACTCTTCTTACTAAACCCATAAAACATACATTTTATCACTCAAATCAGAACACTTTTGAGAGTGAAAATGGGGCGTTACTGATAATTGTGCCAAGACAACAGCCCTGGGCAAACTGTGATGTAAGTTGCCCTGTCCTTACAAAGGTGGGAGGCCAGGTAAGGGGCTGTTCCTCACAAATAACTAATTTATGCTGGTCCTACACATTGTTCCTCTCTGCCAATCTCCCAAAGAGGACCAGAAAATGCCCAAACAAACTAGTCCACCTCGGGGCAAAGAAAACAGAAAATGTTTTATGTTGTAGTGGAAAATTTTTTCGAAATATATCAACTTCAAGTTTTGATCCTTTGGGGGTGGAGACGAAATGCAGCCCAGTCCTAAAGCACCGGAGGCTAGAGGGTTCCTGGGAGGATGGGGCAGAAGTCAAAGGAAACCAAAACTTTGCCCGTTGTATTTTTGCCTGATTAGCCTCACCTGCGCCGCTGAACCACAACTAGTATTCATATACAGCTGCCCTTTTCCACGTGTTACCTAAATTTGTTTAATCTTTCCTAACGGTTAAATTAATACCTCCAAAGCTCAGAAGGTTACACATTTGCCAGTGCACAGTTTCTGCTAAGCCAGGGCTTCCCAGACTTTTAAAGATTCCAGACCAGTAGAGTTTCCCCCACTTCCAAAAATTAAGGACTGACATGTTATACATTTTTTTATTTGTACCGAGGACATGAAAGAAAACAAAGGCCATCACATCATTTATAAAGTAAAGGACATTTTAGCCAAAAAAAATAATAATAGTAAGAATATAATCTCAAAATTAATGCCAGTCCTTCAAATTGAACCGCCTTAACATCACAAAACTTGCCAGGCGCCCTTCTTCCTCTCATTTTACCTCAGCTGGTTCCAATTCCAGTCCCATCTAAGCTGGGGACAGATGCGGAAAGTGCTGGACTACTAACACCAGCCAATGGTCAGAACACCGCTTTCTCTCACTCATTCTATCAGCAACAACCCCATGAGGTGAGCACTGTTATTATGCTCGTTTACAGGCAAAGCTGGAAGGTAAAGGGTAAAGTCACTTGCCCAAGGTATTGTGGCTAGTAGCCAGTGAAGCTAATGACGTGGGCCACAGCCATCACAGAAAATCAGTTCGGTTCGGCCTCAAGACACAACTTATGTGTCTGTTTCCCAAAGTGTGGGCTTGTTTAAAAAACAAACCAAGAAAAACTGGTTTAGGTGGTATATGATCCCTGTATGTATGTACCAGCATTTAATATTTATACATAAATAAGAACTGTCTCCTGTCCCCTTTTCAATTCTCTTTCAATCCTTTCTATTAAACGAAGTTTCAGTTTGGCGGCAGGAAGCCTTTAGCACATCTCTACCACTTGTTACACACTTCCTTGAGAGCCCGCTGTGAAACGCTGTACCTAGCTAGAATTTAATAACACTCGCTGTTTAGTTTTCATTGCGGGGTTTTTCTAAAGGTACTTTCTAGTAAGTAGTAACCAGGAAGTAATACTGGTTTCCCATTTTCAATGGTGAAATCATTTCCTTTTAAAATAATATTTCAATTTTTAAAATAGCTGATTGCCCCAAAGATTTTCAAACTAAATAAAAGTAGAGGCAGTGTTCCAATGTGCTAAAAATATGGGAGGGGCACACACACACCGGAAGCCCCGGAAACTGGAGGTAAACCATCAGCAGGGTTGAGATGAGCTGCACCAAAGGCTGAAAACAAGACTCCCCTGGTTCAGCCTCTCCGAACAACTCTAAAAATGGCTGACTTTCCCCGTGCAGGATGTGTCAGGCTCACCACCACTACCACCCCACCTGCTAATCCAAGAAGAAAAATGAGGAAGAGCTATGTACCAGACTGTAGGAAAGAAAAGTCAGGCCTCTCACAGGACCTTGCCTCTGACCTCCTCCTGTCATCCATAGGTAGGTAGTTGCACCCTTTCTTAGCCAGGGAGCTCTCTAGAACCCAGAGAGAGCCGGTAAGGCTAAAGCTCTAAGAGCCTACTATCCTTGAAGTTCAAGACCTCAAAACATCTGGGGGCCTTCAACCAATTAAAGAGTAGTGATTTAATGATCCCCAGGAGCAGAGCCCTGCCCTCCACTGAAAAGATAGTGGTTTTCAAGGATACTGACTGGGGAAAGAGACTACCAACCGTGAAAGGATTAATGAGTGTAAGGAGAGGATAAGCTGTATTTTGCCCTAAATCTAATCTAAGATGATCCTGGTAGGATATAAAAAGGTGAAGTCTAAGTAAAGCGCCCGCTACAACTACCGAAAACATTAAGTGCACTTCTAGGAATCTATCTTAGGGAAATGCCGACACAAGAACACGAAGATGTATCAAAGAATGTTGATATATCAACAGGAAAAGAGTGGATAAGCAAACACACCCAAACTATGGAATACTCCTCAAACATTAAAGAATGAGGTAGATGTATAATTATGACACAGATAGTTATGACAATTTAAAAAAGAAAGTTACAGGACTCATTACGACCTCATTTCTGTTTGTTTGTTTAAAAAGGGAGGGTGTACATATCTGCATGAAAAAACTGTGGGAAGAACATTTACTTAAGGGAATGAGAATGAATGGTAGAAAACTCATAAGGAGGGCAGAGAGAGATTTTTGCATTTAACTTTACATACTTCTATACTGTTTGAAGTCTTAGGAACAAGCATGAAGTTGAAAATTTAAATACCAATAATTATGAAATTACTAACACTGGATGGCATTCACCTGAGCATGTGGAAGTATTTCAGGGATGAACTAGAAAACTGCTGGTCAAAAGAAGGAAAGGCCACCAAGGAACTGCAAATGTGACCCTTAATCATAAGGACCTCAAAGACTTGAGAATTACAAGAAAGTTTTATTTACAAATTAGACAAGCTAGTGGAATAGAAAGTAAAGACTGGGCTTCCCTGGTGGCACAGTGGTTAAGAATCCGCCTGCCAATGCAGGGGACACAGGTTCAAGCCCTGGTCTGGGAAGATCCCACATGCTGTGGAGAAACTAACCTGTGTGCCACAACTACTGAGCCTGTGTTCTAGAGCCCGCAAGCCACAACTACTGAGGCCGTGTACCACAACTACTGAAGCCTTTGTGCCTAGAGCCCGTGCTCTGCAACAAAAGAAGCCACGGTAATGAGAAGCCGGCGCACTGCAACGACGAGCAGCCCCTGCTCACCGTAGCTAGAGAAAGCCCACGCACAGCAACAAAGACCCAACGCAGCCAAAAATAAATAAATAAATTTTTTTTTTTTTAAAGTAAAGACTAGGGCTTCCCTGGTGGTGCAGTGGTTGAGAGTCCACCTGCCGATGCAGGGGACACGGGTTCATGCCCCGGTCCGGGAAGATCCCACATGCCACGGAGCGGCTGGGCCTGTGAGCCATGGCCGCTGAGCCTGTGCGTCCGGAGCCTGTGCTCCGCAGCGGGAGAGGCCACAACAGTGAGAGGCCTGCATACCGCAAAAAAAAAAAAAAAAAAGTAAAGACTAAGACCACCACAGAGGCCACTGTCATTTTGGGTTTTACGGGTGTTGTTCTTGTTAAGAACGGGGCTTATAAACAAGAAACAGGATGGATATAAATAGAGAAACCAAAAAGCCCATATGTGTGGTTCTGCAGGATTCTAAGAGCAGAAAGTGAGGAGCAGAGAATCTTCATGTTTGTAGATGACACTAAAGACTTCCATAGTAATAACGTGCCAAGTTATGGGTGCCAAATTATAGGAAGATCTGGGGAATCTATGCAAATAGAAGGAAAAGTGGCAAATGAGTGTTAAAATGAGCATATGGCCTAAATCAGGCATATAAAACAACTCCTCAGCTGTCAGTTATGACCTAGGAATAGGGTCTCGGAGTCACTGTAAATGGACCCCTGAGGACGTCAGCCTAATATTGAGCTACAGATTAAAAGCAATGCAAAGTGTCCTGGGAGCCATCAAGACAAGTACTAAAAAGAAAAAAAGAAGCTACTAACCCCTCTCGTATAAAATTCAGAGGCACTGGCCCCAAAAACATACACTTCTTTTGTCATTTATGTCCTGCCCCTTCAACTACATACAGCACAGGAGTTAAACAAGATCAGTGGGTCTCAAATGCCAGCCCCTGGATGAATCCCAAACGGACTCTTTCAGAATCACTTAGGAGTGGCTTTTTTAAAATACGTATTCCCGGGAATTCCCCGCTCGTCCGGTAGTTAGGACTCCACGCTTCCACCGCAGGGAACTAAGATCCGCGTGGTGCGCGGCGCAGCGGGGGAAAAAAAAGAATAAAATACGGATTCCCAAACCACACTTGCAGAGATTCTAATCCAGTGCCTCAGAACGGCCTTCTAGGTGGTCCTGATGCAACGACCTGTTTAGAAAATCACTGGCCTCCTTCTCTCTCTCTAAATCTACTCCGAGAAAGGATGTAAGAAAGCTTACAATAAAAAATAAACTGAAGAAACCATGGGAGGAACTACCAAGAATAGATTAAGATGATTCCTATACTAGCACATGAAATGGAAGTGGGAAAGATCTGCAAGACAATGAGAATGATCTAAAGGAAGACGCTTTGGCCTCAGAGTGTGAAAACCAGAGCTCAGAACACAACCAAGCCGCATGCTCCTGCCAGACTCCCACAAACAAGAGCAGGATCAGAATAAACTCTCCCCGTGAGTTACAGGTTCCCTGAGTGTCCTCTTCAACCCCACCCTTCGCAGGTCTAGACCTGCTGCCCCAGGAGAATGGCTGGGTGTTTGGAAGCAGAGGTGAGACTGCATAAATAAAACCCACTGGTACCATGTTCTTCTGGGTCCCAAGCAATCACTCCCACTAGCCTATCCCGACACCACCGCTGAAGCCAGGAATCTCCATGGCTCAATTCCATCTACCCTCCAGCCGCTCCAGTGTCTGATCACTTAGTCTGCTTCAAATTCTAACTCTGGTCTTCCACATTAGAAAACCATAATTCAACTAATCTACCTTCTCAAAACAAAACAAAACGAAAAACAAGCAATGGGAACAGAAAATATGTCTCCTGCAGGATAAGCAGCAATTCAAAGTGAAGACTACCAGAAGGCATAAGATTTCTCAGCTTTGATGCATGCCTGAAAGACACGTGACATAGGGCTTCCTTCTTATACATTTGCAGCCTTTGGGGGCTGTAAGGAGCTTAGAGACGATGAGTCCAACCACTTCATTTAAGAGAAAAGAAAAGAGCCTGAGAGGCAGACTACCTTACCCCACAGCACACAGCTGCAGAACAGCAGCATCTGGCCTAGAACCTGTGTCCCCTTAATCCCAGGTCCATGATCTCTCTCCTCTTCCAGGTTGCTTCCCAGGGACAATGTTAATGCATTGGATTTATTAACTTGAAGCACAGTTTCCCAAATCTCCTCAATTCCCCCTATTACACATGAGGTTGGTGTTACAAGACCATCCCGAGCAGGCTACTTCCCACATAAAGAGAACGCAAAGCACCTCAAACTGTGTTAAGGCATAAAGAGAGAGGAGATGGTGCCTTAAAGTCTCCGTCATAAGCATGTAAATGGAGAAAATGTGCCAAGCCCAGTTTATATCAGAGACTGAACATCTCAAAAATGACATCTGAGAGTGTCATCTAAATTTTCATTAGGTTTATTTTCCCTGTAAGTTGCTTAACTTCCTAATTTTTAAAAAAGGCCAACTGAAATCTCTGGGGGTTTTTTTCCTAAACATTAGAGCTAAGTGAGAAAAACGTGACATTAATTTATCATATTGAGTCTCACGGAAAGTAAGTGAATCCCCACAACACTCCATCTGCATCAAATGTTCACAACCTGTGATTCTGCATCAATTTCCGCTGTACGAACAAAAAGCATACATCAGTCTCCCAAGAGAGGAATTAGCAACAGAAACTGGGGCGGGGCAGTGGGAGGACCTGGGTGGGTATCCATCTCCAAACAAGAAATCAGAGGAAAAGCTACCTAAGCCCAGAAAGATTTGAATCCCTTTACTTCATTCCTTGTCCCTGATAAGGAAAAAAATTTCCTGCAATATTTAGCTATGCTCTCCCTTGAAAAAATGAAACAAAATAAATCCAAAGACCAGATTCCAAAGGATATCTACTGAACACCCTGCTAGAACCATACGTATCAGCTGGACTGCTAGCCCGTGCTGATAAGTAAGTTTCGCAACAGGCCTTAGAACCTTCTTACTGGGATTCAAAAACCTGGTCAATTTTCTCTTCTGAACTTACTGATGAAAACTAAAATGTTCACTTATTTCCCAAATTTCACTCCCCAAGTAAACTGGGGCATAGACGCGCCAAATCATTTGCCTCGTTATTACCAGCACTGAACACTACCCCACCTCAGGAGCTCCCACTCCTGTTAATGAGCCACACTGCTCATGAGCTCTTCTCTCCTGACCATTAGTTTGAGCTCTGAAGCATGCTACTTCGCTTTTCACCATCACTGTTACCTAAAGCTTGCTACGTTAAAAGTGTTGTCAGAGGCCAGAGCTACTACATTCCAGGCAGTAAAAAAATGATGTCAGGAGCATAAACACTGACAGGTTCTAGCTGCTATGTAACTCTTGCTAAGCCTGCTCTTGGCATTTATCTTCTCATCCAGGTCCCGTCCACTGAAAGGTGGGTACCTTGGGAATACACAGGATTGGCTGATAGGAAGTCAGGAAACCTTAGTCTTGGGACTTCCCTGGTGGTCCAGCGGTTAAGACTCTGCACTCCCAATGCAGGGGGCATTGCAGGGTTCCATCCCTGGTCAGGGAACTAGATCCCGCATGCCGCAGCTAAAGATTCCACATGCCACAACTAAAGATCCCACGTGCCACAACTAAGACCCAAATAAATAAATAAATCTTAAAAAAAAAAACAAACCTTAGTCTTGGCCCTGTAAGAAACATGAATATGACCAAGAGCAAGTATTTTTTTAATCAATCTCTCATCAGTTATATTTATTCAGTAGACTTAATGTCTGCTACTGATCTCACCAGGATACCAGAACACCCATCACCTCTGCTGCCTTTCCACCTTTTATCACCGTAAAACACATATATTAATAGCTCAGGTTAAACCCATACCATTTATGTGAAACAATGAACTTGAAGAAACTGAAGAGCTACTATAAAAATTCTGAAAATAATCACCAATGGAGACCCCTAGGACCTTTGCACTTGCTGTTCCCTCTGCCAGGAACTCTTCCCCTATGGCTGGTTCTTTGATGTCCATCAGATCTCAGCTTAGGGAAGCCTTTCCTATCTAAAGGAGCCACCCCTCCCTTCCTCCCAACCACTCTGTCCCATTCCCCTACCGGAAATCACTATCTTATACTATCATCTTCTTGTTTACTTGTCGATTGTCTATCTCCTCTATGAACCCGTAAGGGCAGGAATCTGATTTACTTTTTTACCACTGTTTCTCTAATACCCAGACAGTGCTTGACACAGATGATCAATAAAATTCGTTCAGGAAAGGAAATATGATTGTTCATCATTCTATATCATTAGTTAGTACATGGCAGCAGCCACTGTTAGCATGACTAGAGCCAGATGGACGCTTCCTTTTCATACAGGAAAAACGACATAAAGTCTTTAAGACATAGCAAAAACTTAGTGCTCCTTTACTTACAATTTTGATTGAAAGCTACCATGCTCACATGCTGGGAAGTGGGCAATTTTAAGACTAGAGGGAAAAGCCTTCCATCCTATTCCACCCACTTCTTTGCAAATGGCCCTACTAAAATATTCTTATTCGGCTACCTTGTCCCTTTGAACAGTAGAATAAGAGTGTTTTAAGCAGCTTAGCAAAGGTGTTTTTCTTTCACAGTCTGCAAGAGCTAAGTGCACATAGGAAGGAACAGATTAATAGACTACTACTCTATCCCCACTACACTCTGGAAAGACACATACTTCTTAGCTCAGAAATGTAGGAAACACTTAGCTATAATGATCTAAATTATAGGCAGCATTTCCTACAAGCTGTACACTGGAGAAATTTCCACTAAGCTACTCACCAGGAAGCCTACATCCCGCTTCACAACAACCTGGCAGCACAATTCCTGTCAAAGGAGGAAATTGTGGCCAACTCCTCCTTTAGGTGTCCCAAGGCTTAGGCATCGAGTGGTAATCTTGGTTCTTAGCATAAAACCAAAGACTGGCAGAGGGATCCTTTTCCCCTTTTAAATGGGGCAGGGTGAAATGGGAATTGAGATTTGGCCTTCCACACCATAAGCAGGATAAGATATGCTGCTTCCATGGCTGCTTCTGATAAGCACAGAAGATTCAAGAACTGCGGTGGCTTTATCCTGCTATGTGCTCCTGCTTGAAAAGACATGCAGACATAAGATAGGAGGGTTAGAGTGAAGACTTCGAAAAGGGCTCTATCCCCAAGACAGAAGTAAATGGGGACAGCAAAACCAGCGAAAATAGCCATCTCTAAGTAGCTGCTAAGTGGGGTGACTGAATTTTATACTCAGTACCCTAAGACTTCTCCCAACCTCTATTTAACATGTGCTGACAATATTCTGATGCAGCTAAAGAAAGTCTAGTAATTACTCAAGAACCCCAGAGATAGAATCCTCTAGGGTTTTGAGAAAACATCTGATTTGACAGAGACATTTACTTTCCCAGGTCCTATTCTGTCTGCCCACACAATTGCCAGTCTTATCCCAACTCAAAAAATATACAAATCCACCTTCGGTTTTTCCATCATTCTCACTGCCTTCTCAGTAACAGAAGGGCCCCACAATGCTTGTGTCAACTTACTGCCGAGTTCCTCCTTCAACACATTCCAGAACCAGCTCTGTCCCTTGGCTCCCACTCTCAATAGCAGACGCAGCCTCTTCCGTCATTTAAAAAAAAACTGGGCAAATGCAAAAATTTTTTACAACTTCATTCTCAGTTCTTTCTTCTTCAACCTTAAAAGAAGGAATGCAGGACTTGCGAGGACGGCAAGGCAGAGACCAGAAGAAACTTGCACTTGCCACGGCCTTTCCATGGTTTTTTGGCCAAAAAAGAGGAAGGGTGAGTACTCTTCTTCACTGCAGCAAACCTCAACCCCAGACCTTCAGACCTTCAGCTCAGCCTGAGTCCAGACAAATCTCAGCCTGAAAGGCCCGCCTCTGGTTTGTCAGTTTCTGCCCCTCAACCCAAAGGCAAGCAAAGCAGTGGCCACTATTTTCCTATTCATCAAACTATTTCCTCCTCACTTTCCTCTGTCATAGAGCCCCATCTTCTCTTGCAGTTCTTACGAAGCAGTTCCTGGTACCACTGGAAACGATTACTCTCCAGGAAAATACAACTTTGCTTAGCAGAAGAACTTCACACAGAGCAATTGGCCAGGGGTCGATTTTTCATTCCAGACAGGCTTTGAAGCCTGGCACAATTCTGCCTGTCGCTCTGCAGTTCACCCAGCTTCCCTCACCTAATCCCTGCCTGGAACTCACCCACCCACCCCTTGCAGCTTGGTCACAGAAAAACAGCAGTATAGGTGACCCTACCACTCAATCTTCAAAACCTCCGTCCAACCCTAACGTGTCTTCCACACCACACTCCTTTGCACCTAAGGACCATAAGCACCAAATAAAGTCACTTAGCACAACAGCAGCTCCCGGACAAGACAGGAGGAACGTCTAATCTTTCCTTCGCTCAAATACAGTCAGCTTCACTTTCCTGCAATTTTGCGGCCATGCATCACCCGCCCTGCCCTCTGCTAACGACATGCCCTGTAGTCAGAGGCACTGTACTATGATGTTCAAGAACCTGTGCTTTAGCAGACGGGCCTGGGTTCAAGTCCCAGCTCTGCCTCTCATTACCAATTAAAAAGTACCTGTCCTGGGGTAAACTACTCTTTCTAAACCTCAGATTACATACCGGTAAAATGTAGCCAACGATCCTATCTACTTGTTAGGTATTATAAATGAGATAATACAAACAGAATACTCAGCTCAAGACATGAGCTTTAATAAACAAGTGATTGTTGATATTCAGTATCCTCGGGAGTAATCTGTGGGCAGACATCATCACCCCATAGAATCCAGATGCCCTGGAAACCTCCAGCATTTGTAGAAGCAAAAATATGTTCAGCTTCCTTCCACTCCCACCCCACAAATAAGGGGGGCCTTTAAGAAAAATTCAAGCCTTAGCAAAGGAAAAAACTCAGAAAGATTCACTCAGTGCTGCCAATTCCACTACCAGACCGCCAAGCACTGCTCTGTTCCTATGGTGAATGGAAAGATCAGTGCAAATGAAAAAGCTAATTTAAGAGGAGCTACTTCAGGATAATCCTTTCATAGGTCAAGTCAGTATTTCAAAGAGGTGAAAATATGTGGACCTTGGAAATTCCCTTCTCTTTCAGTTCCTGATAAATTCTGACTCTCCGTTTATGTGTAAATAAACAGGAAAGCAATATTGAAAATCCTAAGAATCTCAGCTGGAGGCAGAATATCGCCTAAGAAATGAATACATAAGCATCAGTGGGAAAAAAAAATCTTGAAATCTAATTCATACACACAAGCTGAAGAATACTTTAATCCTGTGAAAGACAGTAAACCACTGCAGAGCTTTGGGACAAAATCTCATAAAGAATATTTCCTGACGGAAAAGTCAGAATTGCAGTTTGAAATGCAATCTGGAAGTCTGCGGTCATCACAACCAGAAATTCTAGTAACAACCAAGAAGTGTCAGGTTCCAATATTAGGGAGTGTTGGGGGGAGGCCAATAGAGGGGACAATTGATAAAGAGAATTTATACTACAAAATTATCATGGAGCCGGGGGTAAATATTTTTTAATGACACTTGCAGGGTTTAAATTCACCATTCAAAGATGTAGGAAGGGGATATATAATCAGGCAGAATCTACGGTGTTACAGCAGTGGACTGGGAATCAGAACACTTGGGCTCTGGTCCTGGCTCCAATCCAAACCACCAGGTGACCTTAGGCAAGTCACTTGCCCTCTTCAAACTAGTCTCATCTGTAGTGAGGGAACAATAATGATCTTTAAGATTCCTACCGGCCTACCATCTTAAGAGTCAAAAAGAGGGGGAGCACAAATATGAGGAGCTCTCAGGACTACAGACTTGACACAAGAGGTGGAGGGAAAAGGACGGGAAATGAGGGCCAGAGCGCGAGAAAACTTGGCGTAAGTAACTGAGCGTCGGTGAAAATATAAAAGCTTCAAGAAGACCAAGTACTCCAGGAGTTCCATGGAAGAGTGGACGTCAGGATCTTGAAAAACTGCAAACTACTCAGCATATGCCAAAATGGACAGAGGACAGGGGGATCAGAGGACAGATACCAACAAATTATCCCCCTTAACCAATCACTAATCTATCTGTCCTGGTAAACAGCCAGGAGACTGAGTGCCGCGATCACGGAAATCACTGTGACCCCCCTAATGCCACGGTGTCCAGGAGGCAAGGCACCCAGGGGAGTCCGTATCGGCTTGCGTCTAGGGAGGGGATTCTGAGAACGGGTGAAAAGTGAGGAAAGGGGCAGAGAAAAGAGGATCTGGGAGACCATGCAGGCTGGCGGGAGGGGAAGGAGCCAGCGCCAGACTCCCGCACGGTGGTGGCCTGTGGGATCGGTGTCCCGGTCCCCGCTCTCACCATCTTGACGATGCCCCGCTGCACGGTGGGGACCGCGGGTCCCCCGGAGGAGCCGCCGCTCTGCGCGGAGGAGGCCATGTGTAGCAATGGAAAACCAGCGAGTAAGACGGTAGGCCGGCTTGGAGGTGTCAGTGTGGGTGTCGGTGTTGGTGAGAGGCCGCCGCGGAGAGGAGCAGGCGGGCGACCGGTTGTGGGCGATGGACGGGACGGACGCGCCGGGCGCTCACAGGAGCAGCAGCAGGACTGCCAGCGAAAGAGACGCGATCTCCGCCGCCGCTACACGTTCTACTCGCCGCGCAAGCGTGCCAGAGCGCCACTGCTCTCCGGCCAATTAGAGCCCAGAGCCCGCCGGACCCCAAGCCAATAGACACCCTGCTCGCGGAACCCCGCCCCTTGCTCCCCAAACCTGTGGAGAACTTCAGGAAGCGCTGAAAGAGCTGATTTGCGGTGATGGGCTAAGTCTGGGGCGGGACTTCCGGGGCAGCGGTAGTAGGTAGTGTCGGGAGGTGTAGTGGAAAGGAAAGGACACGTCAGCATCTGGCCGCGGGGCGCGGTGGGCCATGGGAGCCCCAAGGGCGGGGTCAGCCTCGCCCTCCGGCTTGGCCCCGCCCATTACGCCCAGCCCCGCGGGCCCCTGGGGAGCCCACGTGGAAGCCAGTTTTCCAGGAGGGCGCACCAGGGTTGGGGAGAGCGGACTGGGACCCCGAGCCAACGAGGCCGAATCCTAGCGGGATCTCAGTACTGGTGCACACCGACTTCCGACATTTTACCTCAGCTGAAAGTGTGGGAAGAACTTGGAAGAGTCTGAACGCCGTGAAACCTACCAATGTTGGCCTTGACACAGAACGTGGCCGCGCGCCCTCCCTGTAGTCGGGAGTGTATCTCGCTCGCATTTGTGTCTTCGGTGACTAGCACTTGTTAGGCACTTGATTAATGTTTTTTGGTGGAAAGAATAAATCTCTCTTACGGGGTGATATGTCTTGTGCGCCAGTGAAGTTGCTGAGAACCTTGCTAACACTCTCTCCGTTGACGCAGGGTGAAGAGCCACGCCTCCTCCAGCCGCCCATCCCTTCACCTAGCCCTAGTCTCTCTTTCGAGTAAAGTGATGGCGGGGTAGGGAGGCGCAGAGCAAAGACATATAAATGTTTACGTGAATGTTGAGAGGCAACTAATATTCGTCGAGTGCCCACTATGAGGAGCCAAGGATCTTACTTTCATGCCATTTAATTTTAATCTTGAAACTTGGTCCTACGCTGAGGACACTGTTTCCCCTGCAGCTCTTTTGAGAAGAGGTTATTCTCCCACGCTTCACCTTTCCCAAAGGCAAGTTTTGGGGTGAGCATCTTCCAAGATGCCTAGTGCCCCTTCCATACCATTAATTTGCCATCCTCGTCAAAAAAAAAAAAAGTCTCTGTGGTGGCTCATCCCACCTGATTATAGTACTCTCCTCCTCACTGGGGTTGTTGTCTTCTCTGCCCCAAATGCCACTTTGTCATTCATTGAAATTGACACCTGGTGCACACTCTTCTCCACCCAGTGATCCTGAGCGACTTTAACCTTTATGTGCCTGACTTATCCAATACCCTGGCGTTGACCTCATCTTTAGTGAACTTGACCTCTGCACCCGTTCAGCTACCTTCTTTAGGACAGATGAAGCATTACAACTGCTCCATAGCTGAAACTGTAAACTCAAACACCCCATTCTCTGATCATAATTGCTGTCCTTTCTCCCTTCTCACTAAGTTACTTCTTATACCTTGTATTAGTTATCTGTTGCTGTATAACAATTTACCCCAAAACTTAAGTATTAAAGCAATGAGCATTTATTATCTCACAGTTTTTGTCAGGAATCTAGGCAGGTCTTAGCTTCATGTTCCCTCACAAGGCTGGAATCAAGCCTGGAATCAATGGGAGCTTTGGTCTCATCTGAAGGTCCCATCTGACTAAGGGAGGATCTGCATTTAAGATCCCTCAGGCAGTCATTGGCAGGATTCAGGACCTCAGTTCCCTGCTATGTGGGTCTCCCCGTAGGGCACACAGCATGGTAACTGGTTTGCATCAGAGCAAGTGAGTGAGAGAGCGAGAGGGCAAGCACGAGTCTTTTTGAACCTAATCTCAGAAGTAACATCCCAGGACTTCCCTGGTGGTGCCGTCGTTAAGAATCCACCTGCCAATGCAGGGGACACAGGTTCTAGCCCTGGTCCGGGAAGATCCCACATGTTGCAGAGGAACTAAGCCCATGCGCCACAACTACTGAGCCAGCTCTCTAGAGCCCACGAGCCACAACTACTGAAGCCCACGTGCCACAACTACTGAAGCCCGTACGCCTAGAGCCCGTGCTCCGCAACAAGAGAAGCCACCGCAGTGACAAGCCCCCGCACCGATATGAAGAGTAGCCCCCGCTTGAATCTCCACTGGCCACAACAAAGACCCAACGCAGCCAAAAAAAAAAAAAAAAAAAAAAGTAACATCCCATCACTTGCCATATTCTACCGGTGCAGCCCACACTCAAAGGGAGGAGATTACACAGGGGCATGAATACCAGTAGATAGGATCACTGGGCATCATCTTAGAGGCTACCTATCACACACTGTTCTTTAAGTAGAATTCAAAGTCCCTGAACCTCTCTGTCCTCTTTATTTCAGCTCTTTTCTACTTTCTCCTGGTCCTTTAGACTCCATTATTTTTGCCCTTCTCCTTCCAGTATCCTTATCTCTAATCCCCATTTGTCTTCCACTGGACTCAACTGTCAAAACTGCAACTCTAGATCTCTCTGCCTTCTCCAAACCTACCACTTAGCTAGAGCAAACACTCAAAGATGCAGGTCATTGCCACACTAACAATTCACAGGCCCTCACACATTGCCTGGAATTTCTTCTGTTTCCTCAATCACTTTGGTCTCCAACTCCATTGGGTCTGGTGTGTCGTTGTTTAATTAAGACTATATTTTTAGAGCAGTTTTAGTTTCACAGCAAAACTGAGAGGAAGGTACAGAGATTTCTCCATATATTCCCTGCCCCCGCACAGGCATAGCCTCCCTCATTATCAACATCCCGTGGTCCGTTTGTTACAGTTGATGAACCTATATTGACACATCATAATCACTCAAAGTCCATAGTTTACGTTAGGGGTCACTCTTGGTGTTGTACATTCTATGGGTTTAGACAAATGTATAATGGACATATATCCATCAATATAGTATCACACAGTATTTTCCCTGCCCTAAAAATCCCTGGGTCTGTTTTACAACTGATGGGAACATACTTTATAACAAAGGGAGCTCTACGTAATGCACTGTGTTAACCTAAATGGAAGGAAAGTCCAAAAGGGAGAGGATATCTGTATGCGTATGGCTGATTCATTTTGTTGTGCAGTGGAGGCTAACACAACATTGGAAAGCAACCATACTCCAATAAAAATTAATTTTAAAAAAATCCCTGGGTCTGTTTTAAAGCTTCTCTGTTTTCCTCTTAACCCTGACTCCACTCTCTCCCACACTCTCCAATAGTGTAAAGCCTCCTACTTCGGAGGGATAATAAAAACCATCAAGAACTCCCTCCATACAAAGACTCAGACGTAGAGAATGGACTTGAGGGCACGGTGAGGCTGGGATGAAGTGAGAGTGGCATGGACTTATATACACTACCAAATGTAAAATAGGTAGCTAGAGGGAAGCAGCTGCATCGCATGGGGACATCAGCTCGGTGCTTTGTGACCACCTAGAGGGCTGGGATAGGGAGGGTGGGAAGGAGAGGCAAGAGGGAGGGGATATGCGGATATACGTATGCGTATAGCTGATTCACTTTGTTATACATCAGAAACTAACACACCTTTGTAAAGCAATTATACTCCAATAAAGATGTTAAAAAAAAAAAAGAACTCCCTCCATTTCCCACCACAAAAGCTAAAAACTTATCTTCCTTCTCATTCTTCTCCTTTTCTCCCTTGTTACAAAGAAAAAACTTCCTACTGCTTAGGCTAAACTCTCCGTCTATGTCGTGGATCCACCCCCTCCACCTTCTCAAGGGCGCTCAGATAATTCCCTCTCCTGTTTCATAGCCTCTCAGTTTATCCTGGATTCTTCTCATTAATATTTAAATATTCTCAAATGTCTTGCATAGTAAAAATAAATTAATTAAATTCATCTTTACTCCACATCCCTCTCCAGATAGCTCTCCTCCCTTCATAGGCAAACCCTCTCGGCGAAATTCTTTGTGTTTGTTGCCTCTACATCCTCACCCTGCATTCAGTCCTCAGCTCCCTGCACTCTGACTATTGCTCTTATCAACTTACTGAAACTGTTCTCTCGCAGGTCACTCATGAGTGACCTTCTTGTGACTACATTCAATGGACACTTTTCACATTGGGCAGTCACTTAACTGAGCTCTCCATAGCATTTGACATCGTACTCCTTGAAATGTCTCTTTCCTTCCCATGTTTCTTATATTCCTCCCATCTATCTCCATTGCAAATGACTCTCCTTTTGCCTACCCCTTAATATTGATGTTCCCCTTGGTTCTTTTCAAAGTGTCTTCTTTTCTAGTGCAAAACATTCTTCCTGAGACATCTAATCCATTCTCATGGCTGCATGCTAATGATTCCCAAATAGATAACTCCTGTTAAAATAACTCCCTTGCGCTCCAGACCCATATGTACAATGATACTCTGGATATCTTCCCGTGGCTGTCACCTTGGGAATTCAAATTCAACATGTCTCACAAGGAGCTCATTATCTTTCCTCCCTAGCCTCCTCTTCCCTAGTATGTGTCTCAGCCCAAATAATGAAATAATGGTAATGAGAAAAGCTACCCAGTCACAAGCCAGAAATCTGGAGATCGTCTGTGACTCCTCTCTCTACCTCATTCCTTAATTCTTAGTCAATCTCGGAAATCTGTTAGATCTACAGCAGTGCAGTGTAGCACATAAGCCCGACCTGGAGCAAGACCGCCTGGGTTCACATCCCAACAGGATATAACCTTGAGCAGGCTGTGTGGTATCTCTGTTCCATGGATTTCTCCTCTGTAAAATAAAGATGATAATAGGACTTACCTCCTAGGGTTGTTCTGGTCTTGAGGACTGTATGCGTTAGTATATGCTAAACGCATAGAACACTGCCTGGATATATGTGTTAAATTTGCTGTGATTATTATTAAGTATCTCCTGTTGCTTAAGCCTGACATATTTTCACCCGGGTCGCTGCACTAGGCTTATAATAGAGCTCCCTGACATCAGGGAGCTTCCTTTACCTACACCCCACCCATTCTTCCTACTGCAGCCTAAGTGATATTTCTAAAATGCAGATATGATCAGGTCTTTCTACGCCCTAAGCCCCTCCCGTGATTTCTCTACACCAGCTCTTCTCTCACAGCTCTACCCTTCCACAGTGTGCCCAGGCCAAGTGAACTTGGTTTTGGCCATTCAAGACCACACTCCTTGGCCTCCAGGGCTTTGTGCCTACTTTTCTGTCTGCCTGGAGCACTCTTTCCATCCCTCTTTCCTCCTCCCTGCCCTGACTCACTTCCCCTGTTTCCCCATCCTTCAACTCCCCACTTAGAAATCAGAATGTCTCCCCTGGAAGGCATTGGGAAGAATGCCTTTCCTCAGGGTAGGATTGTTTTGTTTTTTCTCCTACTCTTGGTCTGTTAGAGCACTTATGAGATTGTAGTATCATTGTCTCTTTCCCTTTGAAAATGTCATTAGACTGTGTCTAATTTCCTTACAGTGGAATTCTGAGGCCATGCCTGGCACAGACAGCTGCTCAGTATATATCTGTGAATAAGTGAATGACAGGGACTTCCCTGGTGGTCCAATGGTTAAGACTCCACGCTTCCACTGCAGACAGCACAGACTTTGATCCCTGGTCGGCGAACTAGGATCCTGCAGGCTGTTCGGCACAGCCAAATAAAATACAACAAAATAAATGAATGACAGAAAAGTATTATCATATTCATTTCACCTGTAAGGAACTATAGATTCAAGTAGGATGTTTGTTGAAGGTCACATGGCTAGAGGATTAGTAGAGAAGGGATTTGACACTAGTTCTTGTGACTCTAAAACTCATGTTCACTCTGCCATTAGTAATGGAAGGAGACTTAGAAAACCTTAGAGGTGACTCCTGTGTGTGGAGAACATGAACACATACCGCCCCCCCCACACACACAACCTAGAGATGGACAAGATTCATTTAAACAAACAAACAAACACCCTATTTTCTGTACTCCTTTGAGAGTAAATCTAGGAAATATATCCCCAGTAGTAATAATGGCCAAAGTATATTAAGCACTAAATACTAAACAGACTCTATGCAGAATGCTTTTCCCTACATTACATAATTTAATCCTTAGAACAATGCTATGAAATAATCAGTCTCTTTCCACAATGGAGGACATTAATGTTTTGAAAAGGTGAGCAACCAACTGTAAGTCAATTGGTAATAAGGGATGCAGTCAAGATGTGAACGCAGAAATTTCTGACCATAATCTGCCCTCAACCATTTAACTACCCTGCTTCTAGGGTGGCCAGACATGCCCCCCTCAACCTCGATCTGCACCTGTAGAATCCAGAGGCTTCAATGAAAGAGTTTTCAACTCTCCAGTGAGCTTCCGTTGAGTAAATGGGAGGAAATTCAGCACTAGACTAACTACCTACTTCTATTCTTTTTGTTTTGTTTTGTTTTTTGTGCGGTACGCGGGCCTCTCACTGCTGTGGCCTCTCCCATTGCGGAGCACAGGCTCCGGACTCACAGGCTCAGCGGCCATGGCTCACAGGCCCAGCCGCTCCGCTGCATGTGGGATCTTCCCAGACCGGGGCACGAACCCGTGTCCCCTACATGGGCAGACGGACTCTCAACCACTGCGCCACCAGGGAAGCCCCCCACTTCCATTCTTCTAAGCCCCTCTCCAACTTCAACCCACCCTCCTTGCTGTCAATTTGCTGTTCTTTCTGAGATGCACATTTCAATCACACAGTCTCCCTCCTTACCATTATAGTGGCTCCCCTTCTGCTTCAGACAGAGTTTCAACTGCTTAGCATAGCACAGGAGGCCCTCGCCTTCCGGCTCTGACTTCTTCTTCCTCCTCCTTCACCTCCTCTTCTTCCTTCTCCTTCTTTCTAAACTTTGTTACAGACTGAACTGTGTTCCGCGAAGTTCATAAGTTGAAGCCCAAACCCCCAATGTGACTGTATTTGGAGATAGGGCCTTTATGGAGGTAATTAAGTTTAAAAGAGTGGTTTCCTAATCCAATAGGATTGGTGCCCTTATAAGAATAGGAAGAGGAACCAGCTCTCTCTCCGTCTCTCCCTCCCCATGCCCTCCCCGCCTGCAGGTGTACAGAGGAAATGCCATGTGAAGACACAGCGAGACGGTGGTTGTGAGGTCTCACCAGAAATCAACCCTGGCACCTTGATCTTGGACTTCTAGCCTCTAGAACTGTGAGAAAATAGGTTTCTGTTTCTCGAGTCATCCTGTCTGGTATCTTGCTATGACAGTCTGAGTTAATACAACGTTTTACTGTACTATGCTTATCTAAAAGAAAAGTCTCATATGGGACTTCCCTGGTAGTCCAGTTGGTAAGACTCTGTCCTCCCAATGCAGGGGGCCTGGGTTCGATCCCTGGTCGGGGAACTAGATCTGGCATGCATGCCACAATGAAGATCCCACGCGCCGCAACTAAGACCCGGCACAGCCAAAGTAAATAAATAAATAAATAATATTTTTAAAAATAATAAAAGAAAAGCATCATAAACCCAAGTTGTCTAGATCAGCCCTGTCCAAAACAACTTTCTGCAGCAATGAAAACATTCTATATATGCTCTGTCCAACACAGTAGGCAATAGCCACATGTGGTCAATGAGCACTTGAAATGTGGCTAGTGCAACTGAGGAACTGAATTTTTAATGTTATTTAATTTAAATTAATTTAAATTAAGTTTAAGTAGCCATCTGAGGCTAGTGACTGATGTATTTAATCGCCAGTCTAGGTGATCAAACTTAAATCTTGCTGTCATATCTGATACCAGAATCTTCTATGTTGGTTTTTTTTTAATTTATTTATTTATTTTTGGCTGCGTTGGGTCTTCGTTGCTTCACGCGGGCTTTCTCTAGTTGCGGTGAGCAAGGGCTACTCTTCGTTGTGGTGCACAGGCTTCTCATTGTCGTGGCTTCTCTTGTTGTGGAGCATGGGCTCTAGGCACGCAGTTGTGGCACGTGGGCTCAGTAGTTGTGGCTCATGGGCTCTAGAGCTCAGGCTCAGTAGTTGTGGCGCATGGGCTTAGTTGCTCTGCAGTGTGTGGGATCTTCCCTGGCCGGGGCTCAAACCCATGTCCCTTGCATTGGCAGGCAGATTCTTAACCACTGTGCCACCAGTGAAGCCCTATGTTGGTTTTTATTTTTACTTTTTTAACATCTTTATTGGAGTATAATTGCTTTACAATGATGTGTTAGTTTCTGCTGTATAACAAAGTGAATCAGCTATACATATACATATATCCCCATATCTCCTCCCTCTTGCGTCTCCCTCTCACCCTCCCTATCCCACCCCTCTAAGTGGTCACAGAGCACAGAGCTGATCTCCCTGTGCTATGCAGCTGCTTCCCACTAGCTACCTATTTTACATTTGGTAGTGTGTATATGTCCATGCCACTCTCTCACTTCGTCCCAGCTTACTCTTCCCCCTCCCCGTGTCCTCAAGTCCATTCTCTACGTCTGTGTCTTTATTCCTGTCCTGCCCCTAGATTCATTAGAACCACTTTTTTTTTTTTTTAGATTCCATATATACATAAAGTCTCTGGAGTTCCCTCATGCTCTAGTGGTTAGGATTCAGTACTTTCACTGCCGTGGCCCAGGTTCAATCCCTGGTTGGGGAACTGAGATCCCACAAACAGGGTGGCATGGCCAAAAAACAAAAAAAAGAGTCTCCTTCCCAATATGTATAAAGCTTTTGAGCTATTTCCCTCTGCCTGGAGTTCTGTGCCTGCAACAGGAAAAAGATGGACAACACCTCTGCCTCCTGGAAGCTTACATTTTATTTTTTAAATTAACTAATTTATTTTGGGGGAAGCTTACATTTTAATATCAGAAACTCAGGATGGGATCATTATGATGGCTGAACTTTAAATTTAGATTAGAGGTACTTGCAACCAAGGCAAAAATAAAAAAGACACATTAGGTTATATAATTATCACTGTGTGATCAAAGGAAGTATATTATTTTATGGGAAAAAACAAACTTTTCCCTTGACATTGAATTCTAGAAGGTTGTCATTACATGACTCTTTATCTAAAGAGCAATGAGTAATATGATGGCAATGTTTGCAGTAGAGTTTTATGAGATGAAGAAATGTGGCTTTTTCTTATTAAAAGGTCACAGAAAACTTAAAGGAATACTATTGGATAGTAACCCAGTGAAAGGTTCTGTGGTAGAAAAGAGGAATCGTTATAAAGAAAAAAATCTGCTCTAAAAAAGGGGGTCACAATACATATTTCTTGGGAATTTTCTGTGGTCCAGTGGTTAGGGCTCGGCGCTGTCACTGCCGAGGGCCCGGGTTCAATCCCTGGTCGGGGAACTAAGATCCTTCAAGCCACGCAGGGCAGACAAAAAAAAAAAAAAAAAAAAAAAAAACCGCTAAGGGGAAATACCTAATTATTTCCTCCCAGGTACAGATAGTCAACCAAAACAGTTAAGAAAGGGAAAACAAGACCCTCTAAGATATTCTAAATAGGTCAAGTATAGAGAATAATATTTAGGTATTCCCTAGCCCATACCATAGTCATACAGAGAGACTCTAAAATTGGAATCCATAAACTTGACATGATCCTGACCCTTTATTAAACCCTCCTGATATCAGTGTACTTTGGTTCAGGGTGTATAGAGAACAATCTGGAATATTCTAAAATTGTTTGCGCCTTTTGACCTGGCAATTCCACTTTCGGAAATCTCAAGGGAAAAAATGTCCTGGGGCAGAGTGGGAGGAGCCCAAAGCAAGTATTAAGTCAAAGGGGTTGAGAGGAAGCGCTCTATAATGTGTTTGCCAAGGTATGAATTGTTTGTGGAACCTATACTTTGTGAAACTTACAAGTTACATAACCTAATTCTCAGTTTCCTCAGCAGTAAAAATGGGAATAAAAGTCGTGCCTGTCTCATTAGGTTGCTGTGAGATGATGAATGAAAAGTTCTATTTACAGTGCCTAGGATCTAGGGAGTTCTTAATAAGGTGAGTGATAATGATGATCCAGAGAATTTGAAGTTACTCATAGCCCCAAAGATATGAAAAAAGCTAAGAAAACTTGTGATATGTAAACAATGAAATACTAGGTAGCTTTAAAAAATGACATGGATGTAAACTATCTTTATAGTGCAATGTAAAAACCATGACACGAAATAGTTTTGCATGTTGATTTTAACAAGGTAAGAAGATATGTATAACTTAAAAAGAACCCAACAGAATTTTTAGAGATGGAGACAGAGTTTAATGTTCTGTTGGTTTGCTGGGTATCATTTCTAAAGTTCAGAGTGAATTCTTTTTCAAATAAACTTAGTTTTCAGTGCCAGAAGATTAATTTCTTACCCTTTGTCTTGTGAAATATAAGAAACAAGAAAGTGCTCCAAACAAAAATGTACACCTTAATGATTTATCACAAAGTGAACACTAATGTAATTACCACCTAAGTCAAGAAGATGAATGGCCAGCATTCCCAGAAACTGCCCTTTTAATTGCTGCTCTTCCTAAGCCTGTATCTTAAAACACTATAATTTTGCTTGTGTTTTTTAAAATTTATAACTGAAATTAAACAATATGTATTCCTTCATGTGGTTTCTTTTGCTCAGCATTATGTTCGTGAAATTCATCCACATTATTACATATAGCTGTTGTTTGTCATCTTCATTGTTGTATAGTATTCCATAATAATGACTATACCACGCTAGGTTTATCCATTCTCCTGTTGATGGATAGTTGGCTTGTGGCAGATTGTGTTTTCCAAAGATGGCCACAGAAATATCTCTCAACACACATGCTGTTTTTATAAAGTGACCTCAACATTCCTCGCATTAAAAGGTGGCGTCTATGTCCCCTCCCCTTGAAGGCCTTTGCTCTGCCTTAACCAACAGAGTGCAGCAGAGGTGACTTCTAAGTCACTTCATAAAGTATGCCTTGCACTTCCACCTTGTTCTTTGGGGATGCTTGCACTTGCCACCAAGCTGGGTGGAAGCCCAAGCTACACCATGGAAAGGCTGCATTCAGGTGTGCTGGTCAACTGCTCCAGCTGAGTTCCTGGCCAACAGCTGGCATCAACAGCCAGTGGTTGCCTAGTGGTTAGGAATCTGGGCTCTCACTGCCGTGGCCTGGGTTCAATCCCTGGTCGGGGAACTGAGATCCCACAAGCCCCCAGCCAAAATATATACACATATTCTGTTCCCTGGTGGCCTAGTGGTTAGGGTTCTGGGCTTTCACTACCGTAGCCGGGGTTCAATCCCTGGTCGGGAAACTGAGATCCTGCAAGCCATGTGGCGCAGCTAAAAAAAAAAAATCCAGAAGCATGCATATATTTGCGTCTTCCATGCTATTTTGGGGATTCTCTGGTGGTACAGCTGTATGAGGAAGAAGGCTTTAGATGATTTCAGCCCCTCACCACTGAGCCACAGCCACAGAAGTCACAGACATTGCAGAGCTGAGGCAAGCAATCCCCTCCAGGCCCTTTCTAAACTTCTGACCCACAGAATCCACAAGCATAACAAAATAAGAAACGCATGTTCACGAATGTTTATTTATAGTAGCTAAAAACTGGATACAATCCTGTTCCTGGCACTATTGCTATAAAATATATATATATTATGCGTTTCAAACTTAGTGCATAAAACCACGAACATGCGTTTCTTTGGGGAATATATAGGGGTCATAGGTTATGAATATCTTTAACTTTGGTAGATAATGCCAAACTTTTTTCAAAGTGGGTGTGCCAATTCAGACTGTCTCCAGCAGTACACGAGAGTTCTAATTATTCCATATCCTCACCAGCATTTGATATTATCAGTCTTTTTTTTTAAATTTATCATTCATTTATTTGGCTGCGTTGGATCTAAGTTGCTGCGTGGGAGCTTTCTCTAGTTGCAGCAAGTGGGGGAGCGGAGGCTCCTCTTCATTGCTGTGTGCGGGTTTCTCACGGTGGTGGCTTCTCTTGTTGCGGAGCACAGGCTCTAGGCACGCGGGCTTCAGTAGTTGTGGTGCGTGCGCTCAGTAGTTGTGGCTTGTGGGCTCTAGAGCACAGGCTCAGTAGTTGTGGCACACTGGCTTAGTTGCTCTGCAGCATGTGGGATCTTCCCGAACCAGGGCTCGAACCCGTGTCCCCTGCATTGTCAGGCGGATTCTTAACCACTGCGCCACCAGGGAGGTCCTTATCGGTCTTTTTTAATTCCAAACATTTTGGTAGAGGGGCAGTAGTATTCTCATTATGGCCTTAATTTGCATTTCCCTGATTTCTAATGAGGCTAAGCGTTTTTAAATATGTATAACTGGTATTTGGTCATAAAGGTATTCTCCTCTATTATCTTCTAGGAGCTTTATTATTTTGCCTTTCACATTAATAGCAACAATTCCTGGAGGTACTGTGACATCATTTCGTTTGTCTGCCCTCAAGTCATCTTTTGGGATTGTACTCATTTCAATGTTATCCTGATCCAAAATGAGAGGATCTAACCCTGGAACATTCTCCTGCTCCCAGAACTTAGAAAGTCTTCACTGCAAACCAAATGATAAAGTCAAAATCCTGAGGCCCTAGAAGAGTAAAACACTTTATTCTTCAAGCAGTCTAATCCCACCAACTCATTTGGGACCAAGCTCTACAGAGGAGTACCCCACTCGCTCTGTGCTCCCCATCACACACCTCGCCTCCAAACCAAGTGCTTGAAGCCATGGCTCTCCCCCTTTCTCACTGTGCTGCCAAACAAGCATAAGTGTCCCCACTCCTATCCGGCCCCTGTGGCCAGGACCAGGTCATTAAGAGGAACGTCTCTCCTGAACTCTGGATTCCCAGATTTAGGGGCAAACATGAGGATGTCAGCGCATTTTAACTGTGACTTTAGACCTTTCGAGCTTGGTGTTTGAATTCCCCTGGAAGGATTAGGATGGCTTCTCTTCCTGGGAGTTACTACCCATGGAATTGCAAGGCAGTTAGATTTCCAACCTTCTCTTCTCTAAGATGTGAGACCAAGTTCTTCCTAGCCATGACAGACAAATGGGAAGGTCTGTCCAGTTACCCTAATGTTTACTGCTATACAGATTCCACTAAGCATTCATTTCCCTTCTCCTTGTTTATTCTTTGTCCCACCCACCTTCCTTCTTGCTTCTGACTTATCCACATTCCTAAATGAATTTATCTCTTCCCCAAAACTAAAAATAAACCCATTATAATTAAACACCCTTGGCCTAGCCAAGAGGCCCTGAACACACCAAGGTGAGAGATAAAGCACAGAGCCATTTGGGATCGCAGCTCCGTGGACAGAGGGCGTTGGAGTTCAGCTAAGTTCCTTATATCTTCCCCTGAAATTGCTTCCCTCTCATGGGGGCAAATGAAAATACAAGACTCTACTAAAATCTGTAAGGGCTGCAAAGTGCAGCCAGGGGGAAGCTGGGCTGGAAATCGGAGAGAGACAGAACTGAGTATTCTCCTGGTGTGCAGCCTGCCGATGTGAAGGAAATTGTGGAGACGGGTGTGCAGACTCTTGCGATTGGCTGAGGGATGAGTGAGGCCTTGAAGGTACCCCATCAACTCTGGAGTACCTCGGGAAAGAAGGCACTGATGTGCGGGCCCTCCAGGCAGAGCAGGCAGTGAAGGAGGATAATGCCTTGGTTACCCAAGGTGCCAGGGTGGGAGGGGTCTTCCATTCCACCTGCTGATGGAAACTTAAGAGGATAAATCAGGAATTCCCTGGCAGTCCAGTGATAAGGACTCGACACTTTCACTGCAGTGGCCTGGGTTCAATCCCTGGTTGGGGAACTAAGATCCCACAAGCCATGGGGCACGGCCAAAAAAGAGAGAGAGAGAGAGAGAGAGAGAGAGAGAGAGAATAAATCACTAAGCAATGAAAAAACAAAACAAAACAAAAAAACCCAACCCACCCTTAATACAAAAATTCCACCCCATGCATTATTTTCCTTAAGACTTTCAACCTCCGTCTCATATCAGTATAAAAACACTTTAGGGCCAGGAAATGCAAAGGAGCAAAAAGGAGTCAGAACATGGTGGGAGCATAGTAAATGCTTACAGAAAAGGGTTATAAACTGGTTAGGAAGTAGGTGGTACTCATGAAGTTTTCCCCAACAAGGCAGCCTCACAGAGGCCCTGGCACCCCTAGCCTCCTTAGGGAGGGCATTTCTGAGGGTTCGTACGTACCCCACAGTGGGTACTGGTTGTATAACGCTAGGGGAGAGCCAAGAAGTTCAGCTCTAATCACTTATTCAGGTGATAGTGATGCAGCTGCTCTGCAGGACTGGGTCCCACCAGCCCTGTCTATTGGCCAACATACACAGAGTGCACCCTGGAAAGACAGCACATTGCTTCTCTTAGGTGACAGCACGATTGACAGTTATACCTTTCTAGCCCCCAGGCCAGAATTCATCTGGGTGAGAAAGAATGAATAGGCGTGCGCCCCATGTGATCATAAACCAACAGCCCAGAAAAGCAGCCGAAGTCTCTTTCTCATTTGAGTTTTTGCTTAGTCTGTATTTATTTATTTATTAATATTATTATTTTTTTCCTCAGCCTGGTTTTATTGCACATCGCTTCAGTATGCCTGCATAGCCATGTGTTCATCATTTTGGTAACTAAGAAGCCCCATTTTGCCTTCTATTGGTGCTTAAGTAAATTATAAACACTACCTTTTGCTCAGTCTCTACAACGGGCCAGGCATGGTACTAGATATTTTGTATATACTATCATATGATCTCATGAAATTGCTATAATAATCCCCCATGGGAGAAACGTTGTTTCCACTGTAAAGGAAATAAAACGGAGCCTCAGGAGGACAGGATTCCAACCCAGGTCTGTGTGACTCCTAAGTTCAAGCTCTTGGTCCTTCTGTCCATCTATCCATGAGGCATGGTTTTGGAAGCCTCTTTAGAGCCCATCCCACCTCATACAAAGGCTGAGGTCGTTGTCAAAGACATCCTTTCAGTAACATTTAATAACATTCACCTTATCTACCCATTTTTTCCTTATCTCACAAGGTCTTCTGCCCACCCAGCTTTTGCTTTCCCCATCAAATGATTCTTGTTTTTTCAGTCCTAGAAACAAAATGCTGGGCTAGATGAGTCATTGTTTCAAGCCACTGTGACAATTTTCTGTGTTCCTCCTACAGAAACTGTTATCTAGCACCTTGGGTAATTTTTTTCTCTTTTATCCAACTTGACTGTCCTTTGTCTCCCAAGAAAATTTCTGTTCCTACAAAGTAGCTATTAGAGGGAGTCTCCTCTAAGCTCCTAGGGTTAAGACAGAGCTGAATATATCTGAGAAGGTTTGGAAGTCCTGAAAATGATCATTAAAGAGGGGATTTGCTTTAATAGTCCCTGCTGGTCCCAGCCCCACCCCCATTTCCAGGGCCTTTGCCCCCTCATAAGGATTCCTCCCTCCCAGGTTCTAGGTAGCCAAACACTGCCCTCTGGCTGCCCAGTGGAGGCCTTATTGGCAGGCTAGGCCCAGTAGTTGGCCCTCACCTCCTTCTCCACCCAGCTCACATATTCT
This sequence comes from Lagenorhynchus albirostris, assembly GCF_949774975.1. Taxonomy (NCBI): domain Eukaryota; kingdom Metazoa; phylum Chordata; class Mammalia; order Artiodactyla; family Delphinidae; genus Lagenorhynchus; species Lagenorhynchus albirostris. The sequence goes on from NC_083102.1 coordinate 24,039,734, forward strand.
GGATGTCATAGGATGGTCAAGTTGTTTGCAGGAAGCAGCCAGATAACTTCAGGGCTTGTTTATCAATGGACCTCCTGATCGTCTCCTTACCTTAGGGCCTAGAATTTCCAGGGAGAGACAGGATAAACCTAAAAGGAAATCTAAAAACATTGACAAGAACATGACAATCAGCACACAGTGATGGTGGTCCCATGGAGTGGTCCAAAAACAAGAACTTGTGGTGAGAGTATGAGGAGAAATGGCACCTTGGTGAGAGCCAGGAGGATTATTGTCTTGCTGGGCATTTGCTCTGCAGTCCCTACCAAGGGTAAGAACTCAGTTTTGGGACCAGACAGGACAGGATAGAGCAGAAGATGCTCCCTTCTTGGGATATGTCTTGGAGGGGCATGATTATCTCTCTCCAAATCTCAGTGCTGAGAGGTTACCATAGGAAAGGTGCTAATTAAAACAATGGGATCATTCCTGTTATGGGTTGAATTGTGTCCCTGAAAAATTCATATGATGAAGTTCTCACCCCCAGTACCTTATAATGTGACTATATTTGGAGATGGGGTCATTGTAGATGTAATCAATTAAAATCAGAGGTCATACTAGAGTAAGGTGGGCCCCTAATTCAATGACTAGTGTCCTCATGAAAAGAATGCCTTTTTTGAACACACACACACACACACACACACACACACACACACACACACACACACACACACACACACACACAGGAAGAACGTCATGTGAACATTGGAGCCATAAGCCAATGAACTACCAGAAGCTAGGAGAAAGACCTGGAACAGATCCTTCCCTAGAGCCTCCAGAGGGAGCATGGCCCTGCTGACATTTTGATGTCAGACTTCTGTCTCCAGAGCTGTGAGACAATAAATGTCTATTGTTTAAGCCCACCCGGTTTGTAGTATTTTGTTACAGCAGCTGTAGTGAATTAATACATCTCCCTATGACTAAAAGAAGCAGGTAGACTAGGGTTAGTTTATTCATTAGAAAGATGAGGTCCCACAGCAAATAAGTGGCCATTTGGCCTAAATCTCATTTTTTCCAAGCAATGTGCTCCCCTCCACACACGTGCCAGGGGTGTCCTCCCACTCTCTCTTGATGGAGCAGGACAGAAGAGGCCACGCAGTCAAGAGGCTCGATTTCCTATGTCTTCTTTCTCATTTCCTTCCCACATACTACTTCCTTCTACTTCAAACTTTCCCCTTTCATCTCCTACTCCATAAATTTTTAAAAGATGGGAGTGAGTTAGGAGAGGAAGAATGTAGAAGCTAGGAGGCAGGACTCACTTGGGCATTTTATGTTTTATTTTTTTTAATTAAATTAAATTAATTAATTTATTTATTTTTGGCTGCGATGGGTCTTGGTTGTTGCATGCAGGCTTTCTCTAGTTGCGGCAAGTGGGGGCTACTGCTTGTTGCGGTGCACAGGCTTCTCACTGCGGTGGCTTCTCTTGCTGCGGAGCACGGGTTCTAGGCGCACGGGATTCAGTAGTTGTGGCACGCGGGCTCAGTAGTTGTGGCTCCTGGGCTCTAGAGCGCAGGGTCAGTAGTTGTGGCGCACGGGCTTAGTTGCTCCGCAGCATGTGGGATCTTCCTGGACCAGGGATCAAACCCATGTCCCCTGCATTGGCAGGCGGATTCTTAACCACTGCGCCACCAGGGAAGTCCCACTTGGGCATTTTAACTACTCTATTTTGACCCTACCTTCTTGTCGCCTTTTCAAGCAGACCAGAGCTCAGGGGATTCACCCTCCAGTACAGAGAAACCCCAGCATCTGGAAGAGAGAGACAAGCTGTCGTTTTCCTATTTCAATTGCTTGGTGTCTCTGTGGACTGGCTGATGAAATTCTCTTGCCTTGTCTTCACTCTCAACTGGGGCTCTCCCAGTACTCAAGATATGTGAACTTGGAACTCCAGGGGAGTCTGCTCTTTACAGACTTGCTTTGCTTCTACCCTTCATCTTCATAGACTGACATCTCCATTACTGCCCAGGGCTCATAGACTGACAGCTCCGTTCTTACTCAAGGCTCCACCAATAGTTTCAAAAAGAGCTTTAATTTTTTGAGATCAGGGTGATAAAGAGAAGGGAAGCATGCATAAGAACTTCCTTTTCAAAGACATCGTTCTAAGTGAAATAAGCCAGACACGAAAGAACAAATATTACATGATTCCACTCATGTGGTACCTAGACTAGGCAAATTAATAGAGACAGAAAGTAGCATAAAGGTCCAAGTGTTAGGGGGAGTGCGGAAAGGGGAGTTATTGTTTAATGGGTACAGAATTTGCGATGATGAAAAATTCTGGAAATGGATAGTAAGGATGGATATACAACACTGTGAATGTACTTGATGCCACTGAATTTTACGCTTAAAAATGGCTAGAATGGTAAGTTTTATGTGGTGTATATTTTCCCACAATGTAAAAAGAAAAGAAAATACCAGAGGTAAAATCAGCATTCTTTATTACTGATCCAACAGAATCATTTTTTTCTGAGTTACTAAGATTGGTATCTTTGGGCAATTACGTTAGATAGTTTGACTGATATTTTTACTGGTTGGTTTAAAATAAATTCCTTCTTTTCTCCTGAAAAAAGAGAATTCTATTCTCAAACCCAGCTTCCTTAACAAGGCTAATAACACCCAAAGGATTTTATTCTGTTGGGTTCCAGAGCATGTGTTTTCAATTCCATCCCTGGAGGAAGTCAGACTCATGGTGTGGAGAGCGGCTATTGGACGATACGGGATTTAAAGGAGAACTGGTGTTTCAGAGCGCTGGCATGTGCCAAGTCTTTCCCAAGTCTGCATCTCTTTTTCCCCTTCTGACCTGATGCTGACTCCCCTGCCATTCACAGTGCTCGGACTCTCAGGGGAGAGGCGATGAAGGAAGCCTGGGTTATGAACAATTACTATCAAACTCAGTGTCCCTACGAAATGCAGAGCACTGGGCAGGCTGCAGGGGGAGCCCACGTGCAGACCCTGCAGGGCCACCTGGCTCTCCCAGGCAGGCTCCCAAGTAGCTGATCCCCCGTGGCTGAGGTCAAGCAGCTCTAGCCAGCGTCTCTCCAAATACAGCTTGACTGGGATAATTACTATTATATATTATGAGAAACAGAAAGAAAACTAAGAGAAAGAACTCAAAGTACCAAGAGACAAGAGAAACCGGCATAGTGGGTGGAGAAAGTGAGGGCTTTGGTGAACCATCTAAATGTTGAATAGTGGGAGAAGAAAAGAGAATCAGAGAGTAAACAGAAGCTTCCATGAAACATCACTGCTGCTGCACTTTCTTCCACAAAAGAGAGACAGAGACAGAGAGAGAAAGAGAGAGAGAGAGAGAAATGTGGAGCCGTCTAGGGAAGGTTAAAATAATTGATTTCACGTAGTGGAGATTTGAGAGCGTAAGAGCGAACAAGAAGTGGACCTGAGGACTATAGTAAAGAGAAATTAGGTAAGCTGAGGGTTGGTGGTGAAAGGGATGCCAGGTGGGCTGATGACGAAACCTGGGACGTGGACCATTCAAAGCCTGGTTACTGTGCTGATGGTGCCAAGCCAGAGACAGTAATGAGACTTGATTTATAATTACCTGTCTTTACACAGCTTGTCCTCTGGGTAGTAGAGTGACTTCTGTTGGGCTGAGCAGATGTTGCTTTGGGGGCCTTTGTGGACACAGTAAAGATGACGAGCTCTGGATTCCTGGGACCGAGGTAAGATCCTTATCCTTGGGGAGGGAGCTCTCTTCCCCATTGCCTTTGGGTCTTGCTAAGCAGCGGAAAGTTACCCAAGCTGGAGCACTGAGCTTTCCTAGGTAGGACCTATTACAGACATAGTTTCAGTGATGACTAGATCACATTAAAACAGTTCAGTCCCCTCTCACTCTATAGTGAGACCAAGACCAAGATCCCACAACCTTCAAAAAGCATAGAGGCAAAGACCTGGGATCATCAATGACTCATGTTCCTCCTCCCCTTCCCTTTCAAAAGTGCAGAAGTTTGTGGATATTTCAAAGGCAGCAGAAAGATAGCCACCCCACTATCTCCAGATAAGGTGACTCTAGGTCAGAGAAGGAATTTCATATAGTAGGCTTAATGAGCCCAGAGATCAAGGGGTAAACTGAAGAGCAGAGAGACTGAAATGACAGGAGTGCAGAATTAAGGCAGCAAGGGTGGGGCTGGGAAGGTCCTAGGCTGGAACGGGTGAACTCAGTCAATAGATAACAGCGTCACCTGTTGGCACATAATAGTATTAGTAATAGTAGTAACAACAATTATAGTGTGATACTTATAGTGAGCGTTCTGTACATGTGCATGATAAACCCTGTCCTCAGTCTCAAAGCTGGATCTCTGAGAGAACACTTCTTAACTCATTTTATGAGACCAATATTAATTACCCTAATATCAAAAGTGTTAAAGACATCATAAGAAAGGAAAACCGAACACCAGTATGTTTCATGAACATAGATGAAAAAAAATGCTCAGCAAAATATTAGTAAATTGTACCCAACAATGTCTAAAAAGAATCATACATCATGATCAAGTGAGTTTATTCCAGGTATGCAAAGCTGGTTCGACATTTAAAAATCAATGAATACAATCCATCACATCAACAGGCTAAAGAAGAAAACAAAACCATATCAATCGGTGGAGAAAAGGCATTGAACAAAATCCAATACCCACTCATGATAAAACTCTCATCAGACCGGGAATAGAGGGGAACTTCCTCAGCTTCATAAAGAACATCTACAGAATTTACACCTTAGGTTCGTCAATTGTAACAAACTGGAGATATTGAATATGGGAGAGGCTGTGCGTGTGGGGGGACAGAGGGTAGATGGGAAATCTCTGTACCTTCCTCTTAATTTTGCTGTGAACCTAAAACTGCTCTAAAAAAATAAAGTCTATGGGTATGGTGACGCCTTTTTAGATACAACACCTAAGACATGGTCCATGAAAGAAATAATTGATAAGCTGGACTTTATTACAATTAAAAACTTCTGCTCGTGTCCGGAGACTGTGCTCCGCAACGGGAGAGGCCACAACAGTGAGAGGCCCACGTACCACACACACACAAAAAACAAACTTCTGCTCTTTGAAAGACAATGTGAATAGAATTAGAAGGTAAGCCACAGACTGGGAGAAAACATTTGCAAAAAACATATCTGATAAAGGAATATTATCCAAAATATACAAAGAACTCTTAAAACTTAACAATAAGAAAATAAACACCTGATGAAAAAAATGGATCAAAGCCCTTAACTGGACATCTTACCAAAGAAGATATACAGATGGCAAATAAGCATATGGCAAGATTATCCACATTGTGTCATTAAGGAAATGCAAGTTAAGATGACAATGATATACCCCACTAGACACCTATTAGAATGGCCAAAATCCAAAACATTGACAACACCAAATGCTAATGGGTTTGTGAAGCAACAGGAACTCTCATTCATTGCTGATGGGTGTGCAAAATGGTACAGCCACTTTGGGAGACAGTTTAGTAGTTTTTTTACAAAACTAAACATACCCTTACCATGTGATTCAGCAAGTGTACTCCTTGCTATTTACCCAAAGGAGTTGAAAACTTATGTCCACAGTAGGTGAATGCCTAAATAAACTGTGGTTCATCCATACAGTGGAATATTACTCAGCGCTAAAAAGAAATGAACTGTCAAGCCATGAAAAGACATGAAGGAATCTTAAGTGCAAATTACTAAGTGAAAAAAGCCAGTCTGAAAAGGCTACCTATCGTATGATTCCATTACATAACATTCTGGAAAAGGCAAAACTATAGTGATGGTAAAAAGATCAGTGGTTGCCAGGGGCTTGCGGGCAGGGAGCGGGGTTGAATAGGTGAGGCACTACAGATCTCTTAAGGTGGTGAAATTACTCTGTGTAATACTGTACTTGTGGATACACAACCTTATGCATTTATCAAAACTTATAGAACTTTACAGCACAGAGAATGAAACTTAATGTATACAAATTTTAAAAAACTACCTAGAGGTCAGGGAATCCTAAAATGAATTGCAGAATATGACTAAATAATCTAAGTGTATTACAAATGTATGAAACAGCTTCAGGGACGGGAGTGGGGAAAATCAAGTTACTTGATTTAAGTAACTTTGGAAATGAGTGGAGTCTGTAAGACTAAAGGTAAAATAAATTGTACTTATGTATTGTACAGACTTCACAGGTAAGCAAGGGAGGAAACCAGAATGATCCATGTGATAATGGACTGGAGTTGGAGACATCAGTATGAACTCATGTTTAGTTTAATATCGATACAAATGGTTACATATGGAACTATTTATAGATATGTCTATATACATGGATTAGTACACTCATGTATATTTCTTTGCTCTGTCAGCTGAAAGAACCCAGAAGCACTGACACCCCAGTCGCTGCAAGCATGCCTAGTGCCCAGGTCTTTGTTTCTCATACCATTCTCCAACAAAAGGTACCAGAGCTCCTTGGAGAAACAGCTGATTCTAGGCCTGGGGCAGGAAATATACAAGATAAATAAGGAGATACTCAACACACACAGACACACACAAAACAAAAACTGAGCCCCATGAAAATGGGGGTATGTCAAAGGGACAAAGGAGGCAACTGAAAGAGCTCCCAATGGCCAAAGCTAGAACGATTTGAGCAACAAAAAATGTAGCATATTGGGTAATAATATTCCAAAGAATAAAATAAGTATCTGTAGTCCATATTGACAGACATACATTACTGAACAAATAAGTGTGAGAGAAGTAAAAAGTCTCCTAAGCAGAAGAAATCCAAAATCAATGTAGATACTTCACTCTCAAGCAGGTGAAGCGTAACTCCCCACGCCTTAAGTGTGAGTTGTACATAGGACTTCCTTCAGAAAAGTACCGTATGGAAAAGAGGGGAAAAGATTAACTTCGGTGGGGAAACCCAATAAACGCTACCTCAACCGGATGATCAAGGTCAGCATCAACAGAGGTAAGTCACGTTGACGTGTGATGTGACATGACGAGGACCGCACTTTACCTTTTTCGGTCTTCTTCTTCAAAACCCATAAGCCCAGTCTGATCATGAGAAAAACATCAGACAAATCCAAACTAAGGGATGTTCTACAACTCCTCAAAATTTTATACGTTATCAAAAACAAGAAAAATCTGAGAAACTGTCACAGCCAAGAGGAGCCTCAGAATACCTGGTGACTAAATGTAGCGTCCTGGATGGAGTCTGGAACAGAAAGAGGACGTTAGGGAAAAGCTGAGGAAATCTGAATAAGGTATGGACTTTCGTTATTAATAGCATATCCATCTTGGTTCATTAATTATAACAAATACTAGTGTAAGATGTTCATAATAGGGGAAACTGGGTATAGGGTGTATGGGAACTCTCTGTATTATCTTTGAAATTTCTCTGTAAATCTAAGACTGTCCTAAAATATAAAGCCTATTAAAATAAAATGTATTTAAAAAATGGAATGCTATCTTCCTCCCCAGATCTTCCACGTCATGCAAAGTTGGGCAGGATGGAGTGGAGAAGATTTGCAGAGCACAGAGCTAGCTGTCCCTAAGGAATAAATGGAACTTTGGGTCACCAGGCGGGTCTGAAAACCCCAGTCAGGATGCAGCCCCTTCCCCTTGGGCAGGTCTGATGTGCATTTGGACCCAAGGACGCACTCTCCACAAGTGATGGGCCACTGAGGTCTGAGGCGCACAGTGCCAGACCTGGCAGCTTTGGGCTGGGCTCTTCCTCACCTGGCCTCCTGGAGCCCTTGGCTCTAACCCCTGAACTCCCCAGCTCTGCTGGGGGTTGTCTAGGGGAATAAAGACTCCCCACCCCACCCGGCAAAGCCTGGTTCTAGGTGAAACAAGGGGAGGGTTGAGCTCAGAGGTTAGAGGCCCGTGTTGAAAAAGAGGCAAGAGGGGGGCATTTTCTGTGTCCCCAGTTAGGAGGAAGTGCTCTTCACTCTCTCTGTGGCACATTCAGAGGGAGGGAGCTGAGTAGCCAGCGTCTCAGACGCTGAGCGGAAAAGCACTGGGATTTGCAAGTGTCATAGCGGGGTGTGGGCTGGGAGAGTAGGGTTGGCGGTGTGGGCAGTTGCAGATTTAGCACCAAGCTTAGGAATATCCAAGGAACTTGAAGATACCCCACATTTTTGTAGCCAGGAAACTACTACGACTTTAAACTCGGAGGCACGTGCTGCCAGCGAGTGGTTTAGGCGAGGTGGCCAGTGCGCTCTGGAAAGCTGAGGGCTGGCAGGAGATGGGGCTCGCTGGAGAGAGGGAAGATGGGAGCCAGAACCCCACAGCCTACAGGGAGGTGCCACAGGGAGGGGCGGAAACAGCCTGGAACTGGCGTTTCCACCCCCAATGAGTGCCCAAAGGCCGGGGTGAGGTGTCAGAGGGAAGCCGTCGGTCTCTGTTCCGGCTGCGCCCTGCCCTCTCCAGCTTTACGCACGGGCTTGTCTTGTCTGCTGGCCCCTTGAAAAGGGCAGGGGAACTCCAGCGGCCTCTCCCGAGGACAGATCTTTTCCCATAGCTACAGGGCTTTACACCAGGGGCTCCCAAGGGCAGAAGCAGCCAGCTGTCAGGGCTCTACAACAGGGCGAAGGACAAGCAGGAATGGCCGTGGGCGGACTGGAGAGGGGCGCACAGGCTGGCTGGCGGGTGGCAAGACCTCTGAGTTAATGTATAATTGACAGCAGATGGCAGGGGCTGGCGGCAGCCTGGGGCCTGGGCCCAGTGAATGAGGGACAATTAGCCCCAAGCCCGGGGTTGGGGGGTGTGTGTAGGTTGAGAGAGCCAGACAGTGAAGGCAGATATTTGCTTCTCAAACAGTCTGGTGCATTGGGCAGAGGGCTGAGTGGCTGAGCCTCTGGGCTGGCGAGGCCCCCCTGCCACAGCCCTTCCTCTCTTTTCCCTCCCCCCATCACCTCTGGGTCGAAAGCCTCTGTTTGTTCAGACCCAAGAGTGTGTTGTAAAGGTGGGGGGAGAAGGTAGTTTATGGGGGAAATCGCTGCCGCCACCATCTGCCAGGTCTTGTCCCTTCTCCCCCTGACACCCCTATCTCCACCCTCACACAGCTGTCTATGGGAATAGTGGGTCTGGACGTGGAGCCTTCGGCCCCCAGATGCAGGGGCAAATCAAGAGGAAGCGATGAGGCAGGAAAGGAGGAGTAAGATTAGAGCTACCACATGCCTTCCTTGGGAACTCCTCTCACCCAGGCATGGCAGAGTCCAGGGACCAGCAGTCCCAGCTGCCCTGGGAGTGAACGGCCTCTACAGCCACCAGAGCGTGTGCTGTCCTGCCCCTGGTGCTGAAACCGCCTGCTGCAGTCTCCCCTGTCCCCGAGGGCTCCAGGCTAGTCTGAGGATGCTGGAGGAGGTTGGAAGAGAAGGGCAGTACATGGCAGGGTAAGGTAGAAAACCCACTTCTGTGATATATTTGGCCCTGCTTTGAGAATAAGAGTTCCCAATCCTAGGATCAAGCTGAACATACAACATCAACACCCCTGCCCCCCAAACCAAAGCATTTACCACTGAAACCTATTCTTCCCTGCTCTGGGTCTAGTGTTAGAGCACCACACCCTGCTTACTTTCAGCCTGACTTCTGAGAGGGTTTCACGGACTCCAAGGTATGCGATGGACCCAAAGAGCTTTCCATGCCGGCTCCTTCACAAGGGGTCTGCCCGAGACCATGGTGGCAACAAAGCTTCCATGCGCTGGGGGCTTCGTTTCCCTTCCAGCTACTGGCCCCCCCACCTGAACAACAATGCAGATAACCTGTGGTATTCTCTGCGGGAACAGGAGTGTCATTCATAGCTCAGAGTCTAAAAGCACCAAATCCCGCGTAGAATGAAGCCTGATAAATCGAGAAATGGATAAACACCCCACCTGCAACCTAACTGCCTTCAGAGGCTCATTCCCTCCATCGCTCCTGTTGCCAGTGTTCTAAAGTCCAGGGTCCCCCAGTTTCCAGGCAAGAACTCATCCTGGGCGTCACCTCAGTCAAGGAGCCAATTGAAGGATTGGTGAGGACACTCTTGGGATGAACTGGTGCTATGTGATACTCTCTCTATGCACACCGCATTCTCTCAGAGATCCATGAGCCAACTTGGCCGGTATTTAGGTGTTGGTCTATATACCCATGGACCTTTTATAGCAATACACATAGGACCCAGGAGTTGACCTGGAACCCAGAAGTGCGTTCTGGCTGGGAAGCTGTGTCTGTAGTTCTGGAATTCATGTTTGGGCTTCCGTGCATTCAAAGCCTTGCGGACACAGTCTGAAATTCCCCATCCTCCTTATTCCCCATTCCCTTCAGGAGTACTGGCCCCAGAGTGGGTGTGCTCAGGAGTCAGGGGGCCTGCATGAGACTGGCTCTGTACCTGCTTCAGGGTGGCAGGTAGGCGCAAGGTAGGCTCTGAGGACTTCCGGTGGAAGGACACAGTGGGTCACTGGCTGTGGTTTGCCCTGACTCAGGGCCGGTGTCAGTCAGCCCCATGCACACCTCCCTCCTCCTCTCTCCTCTGCTCATGGCCTGTGACATCACTGGCTGCTCCCAGAAGGCTGCCCTCTGCTCCTGAGCACGGGCTTTCTGTGGCTCTGGACCCCCTGGCAGGACTGAAGCAGGAGCAGAGTGGAGGCTGTTAGCAGGACCAGACCACCACCATCCCTGGAGCCTGCAGGGGTCTCAGGAGCCCAGGCCAGGAGACTGAGACCCCCCCCACCAAACAGGTAGCTCACTGCAGGCTCATTGTCTGCTCCGCCTCTCATGCTGGTTCCATGTCTTTGTGTGGCCAAGCCAACCTCTCTCGTCCTTTGTCTTTGCAGCCACCACCCTCCTGCCCCCTCAGCCCCCTCTCCTGCTCTCCCATCTTGTGAGGACCAGTTCTTTCATCAGACAAGTTAATATGAACGTTGGAAATGTGTGGTGTGGTGACCGGGGACGGCTTTCTGTTTTGAGTTGGGGTGATTTTAGGTTTGGAGATGATTTAGGTTTGGATGTTGAACCTGAGACCCCACAGCTCCTCTGAGCTCTGATCACTCAGGGGGGACACAGTCCTATCAAGGATTCAGGGTTCGGCTGATTTTCTGAGCTTCCGCCTGCCTCCGCTATCCCGGCATAGCCTTTACATCCCCAGATTGACTTTCCTCTCTCTATTGCTTTGGAGGCAGCAGGGGTGGAGGCAGAGAAAGAGAGCCTCAGGATTAGAAGCTGGAAACTGCAGCTTCTGAGGAGGGACTGGCTTCTAAACCTCCTTGAGCTTTACTCCCTGGGTGGCCCCTGATTTGTGGGGGCCCCAATCTCTGCCTCAGTTTTCTTTTTGGAGAAACCTCTGCCTTCCTTCCTGACTTTCTGGAAAGATGAGAGCATGCAGGGGAATGTGTCTCTAACCATCTAGAGAGGAGTGAGTAAAAGCTGATTTATCTCCTGAAATTTATCAAGTCGCTCTGGCTGCCATAGTCTTTGTGAGTTCATTGTTGTTTCCTTCGGGCTCGTCCCCCCTCCCTGCTTGCACTGTAATCTCTTGGAGGGCGAAAACCTTATCCCTGTTCTTTTTACTCCCTTCATCTTGAACAACCAGCTATGTGCTCATGATTAATACCTTATTCAGTAAATAATTGCAGATTAGTTAACTGAGCCAAGATGGCATGGTTATTACAGGAAAGTTCTATGCATAAGCTATTCTCTGGGGGGACCTCCAGCCCTGCCAGGGGTCCAGGCATGAAAGGAGGAGGCTTCAACTCCCATTACTAGCAGATAAAAGCAAGACGGACATGGTGGCCCACGACCTGTGTCCTGGGCTACCAAGAGACTCTCTCGTGCTCGCACTGGCTTCTATACAGATCAGAGACAGCTCTCTCCTGCTTCTCCCTCTCTCCCTTTGACATGTCTTCAGTAAACAGTAGTTGCAAGAATGAGTGTCTGGTCCCAGAGACTTGGCCTCTGAAAGTAGGAGATCTAGACCTCTCCAGAGTTAACAGGGAGCAGCAACCCCAGCGGCTTAGAAGCTGTCAAGAGAGGTGTCTTCTGGGAGAAACCAGGACTTCAGGCTTGTTCATCTCTACTTCCAGGGGGTGGGACCCAAGCCTCAATGCCAGGGGGTAGAGCTGAGCCCTGGTGTTTCCCCAGACCTTCTTGGAGAGTATCAAAAACCAGAGCAAGACCCTCCCATGAGGTGCTCTGAAGGAAGCTTTCTGGCTGGTGGTTTGGAGAACATAACATCAGGACCTGCATGAGAGTAAAGGCAAAGCCTTGAACCTGGTCCCCACCTCAGACCAGGGATATGGAGATCTTTGGTCCCTGGTGCCCTCTCTGGCTGGGCATAGCATCCTGAGCTTAGGAGGCAGGACTTGGTCCCAAGTGTATCACCTGGTGGCTGATAAGGCTTTTGAGGGGTCAGTGGTCTGTTTGGAAAAGGGAAAGCATCATCCATTTTTCCCTGACCTCTTGTATGGAACATGTGAGAAAGAAAGCCCTCCCGCCCTCCCAGGCCCTTATCAGGACATCCAGAAAGATCCGGTCCTCTGCTGGCTCTGTGATGTTTTAATTCAAAGGTTTAGTAAAGAGAAATTGAATTTTCGTAGCCAGTCTACTGGCAAACTTTAGAAACCTTATCCTCTATCACAAAACACCCCAAGGCCATTCTAAGCAAGGGATTCTGCCCAAGGAACCCTCGATTATGGCAGGTCCAGCCTCAAGAACAAAAAAGGAGCTCCCAGGAGGAACTCCGCTCCCCAGTCTTCCCAGCTCCTGCCCTTCTGTGAGGAGGCCCAGCCTGGAGCATGCTGCAGGACGGTAAGATGCCCAGGAGAAGCGGGAAGAACAGGGTAGCATAGGAGGGCGGGAATGGCTCTGGGCTCCGCTTCCATCCACGTGGGTTCATGTGCCCTCAGCCAGCGTTCTGGGGGCGCCCCTCCCAGTCACTCCCTCCCCTCTCCACCCTGCTTCCCTTAGACAATGAGGGCCAGTGCATGTGGCCAAGGAGCAAAGACTCACACATGAGGCAGCTCCCAAAGAAAGTGGCATGTCTGGGGGACCCTGGGAGCAGAAGGGGAGCAGTCCCCTGGAGAGAGGATTTTCTCTGTGGTGGGAAGCCAGGCTAGCGGGGCCTGAGTAGCCCTCTCCCAGGAGGGTCCTCCACGCTGCAGGTGGACTGGGGAGAGGGGAGACTTCAGGTACGATGCCTCCTTCTCCTGCCCAGGGATCAGCAGTGTGAATCAGCTGGGGGGGCTCTTTGTGAATGGCCGGCCTCTGCCCCTGGACACCCGGCAGCAGATCGTGCAGCTGGCCGTCAGCGGGATGCGGCCCTGTGACATCTCACGGAGCCTTAAGGTAGTGTGCTGGGACCTTCATCCAGTGATGTGCACAAGAAGCAGGGAGAAGCGGCCCCTTTAAGGCAAGTCTGGGGCTGTTGCAGACTCAGAGGACCTTTGGGGCTTGGGCTGCCTCCTTGAGGGCTGGGATAGGGAGCTTCAGGGTTCCAAAGGTGAGGCTAGACTCGACTCTGGGGCCTGATTCAGTCAGTCTCACTTTGCCTTGTAGCTTCCTTCTGTCCCAGGGACACTCACCCTCTGCCCATCATGCCTCACCTGTCCCTGCTTCTCACCTGACCCAGGTATCTAATGGCTGTGTGAGCAAGATCCTAGGGCGGTACTACCGCACAGGTATCTTGGAGCCCAAGGGGACTGGGGGAAGCAAGCCACGCCTGGCCACACCACCTGTGGTGGCTCGAATCGCCCAGCTGAAGGGTGAGTGCCCAGCCCTCTTCGCCTGGGAGATCCAACGCCAGCTCTGCGCTGAAGGGCTTTGCACCCAGGACAAGACCCCCAGTGTAAGTGCCCTCCCCTCCCCAGAACCGGAACTGCGGCTGCCAGACTGGTTGTCTGGGGAGGGAGAAGAAGATCCCTTCTTACTTGGCAGTGGGGCCTCCCAGGCTGGGGGGTGGGGCTTCTGGGCTCTCTTCTGACCCAAAAGTTTCTCTTCTGAAAAGCGGTGGTGGTGAGACAGGTGAGAAGAAGAAAGCGTGGGGCTGAAAGGAGGCTGCCCTTGGGAACGATGTGTGGGCCGGGACAGAGGAGAGAAAGGATACTGGGGAAACATCCTCAGGATGCAACCTGGGCTGGGCACCGTTTCCCCACTCATCACCCCACATCCTCAGGTCTCCTCCATCAACCGAGTCCTGCGGGCGATACAGGAGGACCAGAGATTCCCCGGGGCACAGCTCAGGTTGCCAGGTGGGTCTTGGAGCTGCCTCCAGGAATGTTCAGAGCCAAACCTAAGCATTCTACAGTCCTCAGATTCCTTTCTTGTTCTTTCTTGGATCACCCTCACAACAAGACAATAACGTGGGCCTCACAGGGGGTCTTATTCTCTCCTAGCAGGAGAAAATGGAGGCTCAGAGGAAGGGAAGTAACTTACCCAAGGTCACCAGCTAGTTGTTGGCAGGTCCTGGAACAGAGCGCAGCTCCCTAGGTCTCTAAGTTCACAGGACCTGCCGAGGAGACAGGACTCAGAGCACTTTTGAGGTGCTGTGGGATCAGGCAAGCCTGGCCCATCCTTGCGGCTGTCTCCCCCCACATGCTAAGCATGCTCCCACCATGGCTGCGAACCCTCCCACCCAGTGCCCCTGCGGCGACCCCCGAGGAACTGTGGATGCCCCAGCGGTGCGGCTCTGCTCTCACCCTGCATTGTGCCCTGCCTACAGCACCAGGGACGTGGGGACTCCATTCGACCAGAGGAATCACCGTCACAGACCAGCACCAGCCACTGTCTCCCTTTGCAGCTGTTTTGGCTCCAGTTCCTCCAACGCCACCTAGCGGCTCCGAGGCACCCCGGGGTCCCCACCCAGGGACAGGCCACCGGAATCGGACGATCTTCTCCCCAGGCCAAGCTGAGGCGCTGGAGAAAGGTGCCAGAGCTGGGGTGGACGGTGGGCCACGGAGGCAACGGCCCTGAGGCCTGCGGGCCGAGGCTGAGAGCTGGAGGCCGTGGATGCCCCTGCGTCGGGGAGTAGGGCAGTCCGGGGCTGGCACGGGCGGGGAGTGGGGCCTTGCTCCTCTCCCCGCGCCCTGGCTGTGTGAGCCTCCATCTCTGCAGAGTTCCAGCGTGGGCAGTACCCTGACTCAGCGGCCCGCGGCAAGCTGGCCACCGCCACCTCTCTGCCTGAAGACACGGTGAGGGTGAGTGAGCTCTGCCACACAGCGTGCACACACCACAAGCACAGCGCGTCTGGGCCGGGCAGGCTTCCGCTTCCGCTTCCGGTGACGGTGACGTAGAGAAGGCGGCCAGAGGCGGAGACGGGCTTGTTCGGAGCAGGAAGGAGCCAGGCTCCTCCCTGTTGCGCTTCTGCTGAGCTTTCCTCTCCATGGCCCGCTCCACGCCTTAGCACTGAGGAAGGGGACGGAGAGCCCAGGCCAGAGCAGGAAGTGGGGACGGCAGGGCTGAGGAAGGGTCTGCACTCCGAGTCCAGGTCAGGAGCACGTGGTGAGAGCAGTAGGTGCTGGGCCTTGGAGCGCACAGCCAGCTGCATCGTTTCTGCCCTCCTCAGATCTGGTTTTCCAACCGAAGAGCCAAATGGCGCCGACAAGAGAAGCTCAAGGGGGAAATGCGGTTTCCAGGTGATTTCTCTGCCCATCCATCCACTCACCTACCCTTCTTTCCTCCCTTCCTTCCTTCCCATCCATCCCTCCATCCATCCATGCAACCACCAAACATTACTCGGCACCTCGCATGCACCAGACCCTGTGTTAGATGCTGGACATACACAATCCCTGCTCTTCAGGGCTGCAGTGCCCCCACTTTACCATCCCTGGGATTTAATCCTTCTTCCCCAGTCTCCCAACACCCCGCCTTGGGAAGGAGGGCAGTTTGGGGCTGTAGCATCCATTTCCGCCCCCCCCCCCAGAAGTCATTGCCTTTCCTGGAACCTCCCTGCCTCTCACCTCCACTCCCTGCTCCCCAGACCCCTGTTCCTCCCTCTGGTGCATCCACCCTTACCTTGTAGGTGCTTCCCAGGACCTGACTGTACCAAGTGCCTCCCCAGGGACCATCTCTGCACAGGTATCCAGGAAGAGGAGGAAGACTGAAGGGATCACTGCTTGTCCCATTCCCAGTGGGTGCCTGAGCTAGAATGCATGACTCCGCTGGGCCCTCACAGTACATGTTTCTAGAAAGTGCCGTCCTCAGAGTTTACCATGTGAATGGCTCCCTCTGAAGTTGTTCAGGATACAGCCCTGGGGGTGGGGTGGGGTCGTGCAGCCCTGGGGTCCCAGTTGTGCTAAACAGGAGGCATCACTGGCAGCTGAGGGTTTCCTCTTGCTTTTTCCAGCAACCCCCCGGCAGTGTGTCCACAGCGGTCCTACCTGCCCTGGCATCCTTGGCTGCCTCCAGCTATCCGCGGTTCTGGGGGACAGCATCAGACAGATGTCTGAGAGACACTCCACCACAAGCCTGTCTCAAGCCCTGCTGGGGTGAGAATCCAGGCCAGGCCTCACTCCTGCAGGGTGTAGGGAAGGCTAACTGACTCCTTGACCCGCCGGAGGGCATGGATCCCCAGTCGGGGTCATCAAAGGAACCTCAATACAGTTTTCCTCATTCTTTGCATGGCCCATAAAGTTGGGGAGACTAGTACCCCCGAGTCTATACTATCATTGACGGTCAGAGCGGGCAAAGGGGCTGGGATGGAGATTCAAGTGTGTATATCCAGTGTAGAGAACTGATGTCCGCCCCTCTCCCCATCAGTGACTTTGAGGGGTGGGGTGGCAGCAGCGAGCCCAAGCTCACCCTCTCTTCATCCCTACAGGCTACTTGCCCCCCACAGCCGAGCTCCCTGGATTCACTCCTGCTTTGCCATCCTTGCCGTTCCTTCCTCTGCCCCCATCGCCAGTCTTGGTACCCATCAGGTCTCGCTCTGGCCTGGCTCCCCACTTCGAGGCCTGGGATGAGGGAGGCGGTCCAGAGTGGAAAGGAGATGGGATGGGAAGGATCTGATACTGCCTGCCCAAGCACTGCTCCTTCTTCCTTCCTGTGTCTCCTCCCCATCTGTGGACCTTGCCCTTCTTATATGTCACCTGATTGCAGAAGCCATGCCCACCCACTTCTCACACTGGCCTTAAGACGCTTCCAGTTGGCAGTGATAAAAACATCTTTTAAATTAGCAGTAGTTCTATTGTCCATCATGTTTTTCTCATGAGCACTCATAATCCCACCCCTATATTTAACAATTATAAAGTTTGCCATCGGGCTTCCCTGGTGGCGCAGTGGTTAAGAATCCGCCTGCCAATGCAGGGGACACGGGTTCGAGCCCTGGTCCAGGAAGATTCCCACGTGCCGCGGAGTAACTAAGCCCGTGCACCACAACTACTGAGCCTGTGCTCTAGAGTCCACGAGCCACAACTACTGAGCCTGAGCGCCGCAACTATTGAAGCCCATGCACCTAGAGCCCGTGCTCCGCAGCAAGAGAAGCCACCGCAATGAGAAGCCTGCACACCGCAACGAAGAGTAGCCCCCGCTCGCTGCAACTAGAGAAAGCCCGCGCGCAGCAATGAAGACCCAGCACAGCCAAAAAAAAAAAAAAAAAATGTTTGCCATCTATCTATCTATCTAATTTAGTTATCTATGTAACTAGTTATCATCTAATATATTTATGTGTCTATATAATTAGGTATCTAGCTATTATCTATCCAATCTATCTAATCTTTGTATTTATCTATGTATATATATATCTACATATGTATGTAGATATGTATCTATCTTGGTGTTTGGGTGCTCATATACCCACATGTATGCATATATAACACATACACACACACTGATAGTACCTCGTGGCACGTCACCCCTGAGTCCTCCAGCATGCATCTCCAAAAAATAAGGGAAATTTTCTTACATAACCACAACACCATGACCACATCTAAGAAAATGTATAATAATTTCTTAATCTAAGAAGAGAGACATGGGGCTTCCCTGGTGGTGCAGTGGTTGAGAGTCTGCCTGCTGATGCAGGGGACGTGGGTTCGTGCCCCAGTCCGGGAAGATCCCACATGCCGCGGAGCGGCTGGGCCCATGAGCCATGGCCGCTGAGCCTGCGCGTCCGGAGCCTGTGCTCCGCAACGGGAGAGGCCACAGCAGTGAGAGGCCCGCGTACCGCAAAAAAAAAAAGAGAGACATGAACTCCTTAATTGCATATGTATATATATATTTTTGCACAACAGCACACAGAGTGGAAATGACCCTTTTTAACTTCTGCTCAGCCCTTTATATGTGCTCCTGGGGCATGTTTGCGTGCTTCCTCTTGGCTGTAAGTTCCAACTCATCTCAATTTTGTCTCCCTGCAGAGAAATCACGGCTCCTCCTGGGAAGCCCTGGGATGTAGGGAAAAAGAGGGCTATGGGGGGAAAGCGGGACAGAGGAGATATTTGGAATGGGGGATGGGCTCATCCCTCCAAATTCTTTCCTTTTTGAAGAGCAGGGGATGGAATGATGATGGTGCAAAGCAGGGTGGGGGGGACTGGGGGCATGTTTGTTTACTCCCATCTGTGACAGGTACAAGTGCAGAAGTTGTCCTTCAGGAAGTCTCTTTATCATCAAATACTCTAGAGCTGTGGGGCTCAGTAAATAGCCACCGACCACATATGGCTATTAAAGTGCAATTAAAATGAAATAAAATGAATAATTCAGCTCCTCAGTCACACTAGCCCCAAGTCAAATGCCCAGCAGTCACATGTGCCCGAGGTTACTGTACTGGACAGTAAATTTTATAGAACATTTCCATCAGCACAGAAAGTTCTATGGGACAGCACAGCTCTAGAATGAAATTCCGAGGGTAATCCAGTGCAGCCTGCCCCGCCCTGCCTTCTCTCCCTTCAAGCTGGGGACCCTGCTGGACAGACTGCTCAAGGAAATGGGCGAGGTTTTGTGGGGTGACAGCATTCACAGTACAGCTGAGAATATGCCCTTCACTTCAGCAACAAAACTGACCTCAGCAATGGAAGCAGCTGTCATCCGAGGCTCCATGGCTGAGCACCATTCAAGTGGAGGATGGATGACCACTTTCGGGGAACAGGGCATACCTGTGTGTGTGTGTGTGTGTGTGTGTGTGTGTGTGTGTGTGTGTTCCTGGGCACATGCATGCCCGTGCATCTCAGTGTGTAGATGTATTTATGGAAAACTGAGGAAGGGGTTCTCCACTAAATGACCCCCAACGTCTTATCTCTGAAGACTATATTCCACTCCACATCTTTGGCCTGTTCTTAATGTTCTGCAGGAAAGGAGATGCCCTGGTCTCTAGAGTTTGCAACCTTTTTAAATTGGATTAAAATGTTTACAAAATTCTTTCATATTCTTGAGGAGAAACATACTTCCAGAAACTCGACATCATTTTCCTCTATCCAAACAGAATGTCTCTCATGTTCCGGTTTCAGGTTCTTTACTCAGTGGACTTATAAACCAGGGACTGATTATGGGATGATGCAATAGGGGTCAGGCATCACTGGTATTTGAGAAACTTTTAGGAACTGTCTGGATGCTGCTTTATATAATATTGGGTTAACAATGAGAAAAATTTTCCCTTTTCCACTCCCTTTCAATTCTGATTGTGTCAAAGAGAAAATTTTCGTTTTGGTCCTACGCTTTAGCCCCTCTGTAACAGTTGCTAATCTACTTTTTTAACAGAGGGAAAGGGAGTCTCTGAGCCTTGGTCAAGGAAGGGAAATCTAACTAAGATTTGAAACCTCACTTTGTTTTCATTGTATTTCTTTTCATGGTCACTTTCTATTCATGGCAAGTGATTCTGGTCTTCCATTTTATGATAGTGATCAAAATATCCCTTTTAAAATAAATGTACTAAAGAGTGTATGTCAAGAAAGACATTAATAGGGTAGACGGTAGGTAAATAAAAGCCAAAGTTATGAAGACAGTGCAAGAATGACAGTCATTTTGGAAATTGTTTTGATGGAAAGAGCCATAGACATTAGGGTCTACTCTACTTGAAGAATTGTGTCAGAGGTCCCAGTCATGGGCAAATCACTTCAGCTCCCTGTAAACAGTGAGGTAGGCAGTGATGGGGAAAGTACCTGTTGTGTCCAACTGATTGGATCAAAGGTAATGGTAAGGTGGGATGGTTGGTAAGCTTTGGAGGGAGGGTGGGCTATAGAGGCATAAGCTGTTATGACCATTAATAATCCTTCCTTTGTTCTAAGCCAAAAGAACATCTAGTCATATCTGGTTTCTGAATCCTTCAGGGCAAGGCTGGATCCTCATGGGATCACTGGGAAAAGTCTAGTGGTTCTGGAGGGGATGCAGAGAATCAATAGAAGAATAGGTTACCATTTGGTCTCCCCTCTTCTGGATAGAACTTGGAGTGACCGAGGTCTCAGTCGCCACCCACATCCACACCCCTACTCACAAGTCAGAGGCACACCAGGGTCTTGGGGGTGGACTTTTGTGATGTATTGTTACTCGCAACAGGTGTTTTGCTAAACTGGGTAGGAAAAGTTGTGGAACAGATATTCTCATGGATCTTGACTCTGGGGTTCCTGTTCGGTTTAGCGTAGTAGTTTCTCCTGGAGGATTTGGATTTTGGTAGGTGGCATCCCATCGACCTGGGAGGCAAGTGGAAATAGAAACGTTCAGTCGGTCGTTTGCTGATCTTTGGCTTTTAGGAAAAACCTGGTGAGATCCTGTGGGAAGAGAGAATAAAGTGATTTGTTCCATTCTTGATGAGGGATCACAAGGACAGAGTTGAGGTTAGTTTATAGGAAAAGGCAGTAGAAGTGATTTTTAAAAATCCAATGAACAGTGCAAAGTTGCATCAGAATTCACAGGGAGACTACAGTCAACAGGTTAGGTTTACTAAGAATTCAAACTGGATCCGGAGAGACGTCTAATGGAGTGAGAGTGTGCTAGGTGCCAGGCTGTTTACTAAGCATTTCACTATCATCAGCTCATGTAATACAATAATACCACGAGATAAACACTATATTGCCATTTTACCCACAAGAAGCAGACTTTGAGAGGTTCATTTGCCCAACATCAAACAACAAGTTTAACTGATAAACATCGAATTAGAACCCAGTTCTGAGTCCAGAAATGAGCTCTTAACCACTTTGATACACTGTCTACTAGAATGGTAGGCCTGGAAAGAGCCTGAGAAATTTAGTTCGATCCAAATACTTCATGGAATAGATAAGAAAACAGGCCCAGTGGGATTTCATTGTATTTTCCCTAGTTTGCCACAGTTAAAAGGTTTGTGCAGAAAACTGGTAGAAAATGAAGGAGAAGAGTGAATGTACATGGGGATCTCGATCTAGAGGCATATGGTCATTCAATCTTCACACCACTCTATGAAGTAGATATTATTCCCATTTTACAGATAAGGAAACCAAGGCCTAGACATGTTAGAGCAATTTCCCTGGGGTTACAGAGCTAGTAAGGACCACACCTTGTTAGTTTTGGTTCCAGGTCTAATACAATATCAAAAGCGGGGTCGATTGTGAAGGGACAAGGCTAAGAGCACTGAGGTGCCCTGAAGAGCTGTGAACAGGGAATGATGGAATGGAGGCAGCATCTTAGGAAAGTGAACTTGGGGTGAGAAGATATCGGGTGGGAATGGGACTGGTGGCAGGGAGTCCTGCTGGGGAGCCCTTGTTGCAGTGTAGGCTCTTGGTGGAAAACCTGGAACCCCGCTGTGGCGATGGCAATGAAGAAGGAGCAAGCACTCAAGAGGCACTGTTAAGGAGGTACCTGAGTTTTCAGGGTTTGGTGAAGGGAATGTAAGGGAGGAAGGAGAGATGGTGCTAGCTTCTTGAGTCTGAGAGTTTGCGAGGACGGCAGTGCCCTAGATGGCCGTGGGGAGGGCAGGAAGAATCACCTTTGAAGGGGAGGGTGAGGAGGCTGATTTGGAGGGGATGGCAGGATGAAGTCAAGCCAACTGTCAATCAGGAAGTTGGGGGCTTCCCTGGTGGCACAGTGGTTGAGAGTCCGCTTGCCGATGCAGGGGACACGGGTTCGTGCCCCGGTCCAGGAAGATCCCACATGCCGCGGAGCGGCTGGGCCCGTGAGCCATGGCCGCTGAGCCTGCGCGTCCGGAGCCTGTGCTCCGCAACGGGAGAGGCCACAACAGTGAGAGGCCCGTATACCACACACACAAAAAACAATCAGTAAGTGGGAAAGAGATAAGGTTAGACTTCAGGAGAAGGGTCAGGGCTGCAGATAAATATCTGGGTGCCATCAGCACCCCAAGGATCCAGGGGCATAGGGGTAGAAAGTGCCTAGGGTGGAAAGAATACCCGCCAAAGTTACCCGCCTTCCCTACAAAGGGGGCAAAACTCCACATCTTAATGAAGAGAGCTACACAGGTACACCTCATCCTATGCCCTGCAGCCTGGCTGGCAAGCACAAGTGTCAGCGTGACGTAATAGTGAGAAACCTAGATCTGACTCCTCTCTCCAGCAAGTCTCGGTCTAGAAGCCCTGAAAGAAAAGGCACAGATTCGCAATAAATGTGTGGAGTTGATGGAGCTGTCAGACAGAAGTCAGCCCGGGCTGCCTTTTGGTCTAACTGCCTCCTGCCTCCCCACCCTCCTCTCTTCTTCTCTTGTTCCTCAGCTCCTGGTCCCAGACCCCCCGGTCCTTACACGCTTTACCTTACCTAGAATTCCCAAACACACTCTTTGGTAATGTCTGTGCTGTCTGCCAACAGGGTGCCACTTCGGTCAGATCGCATGTAGAAGCCATTGGGTGCAAGCACTGTGAGCAAGTTGCTGCCCTGAAGCTCTATACCGAAGTTGAAGGCAAACTTTCCCCAAGGGCGAAAAGTGCCAAAGGGTGTTATTGACCAGAAGGACCCACCCTGTGCTGCGGAGGGAAGAGATCAGGTTGGTGGGCCATTCTGGAGGAAAGCCTCCCTCAGTACAGCCTCTGAGAGGCTCCTAGGAGGCATGCCACCCCTCCTGGACCACCCTACGCTGCCTGTGTTGGCAGGTCCCTCTCTAGAAACACAGGAGGGCTGGCTTCTGTTCTGCACCCCCCACCCACTCTGGGGGCCTTGAAGTGTAAAAGCAAACAGAAACTCTGCTTTTGCTTTTATATAAGCAGGCCCTGCGTGGCAGGCCCTGAAGTCTGAGCTGGGGCTAAGGCTGGGTTAGACCATGAACCCAGGGGTGAAGAAGAAGAGCTACTCACCCTGGAAGTGGTAGATGCCCTGGCGGCAGGGCAGCAGGTAAATGCAGTCGGGCTGATCCATATTGCACTGCAGGAGGTCGTGTCGTGACGAGGTACCCACATACCCATACCGTCCCCTCAAGGCGAGGAAGGGGCGGTTGGCCAATTGAATCCCAAATTCCTCATTTGGGCCTGGAAGAAACAGGAAGAAGTTATCTGGATGGGCCGCCTCTAGGTGCTTTCCCAGATGGAAGCAGGAAGACGGGCACTAATGGCAGAAGGGTGTCGTCAATTATCTTAATATTTAGTGAACACTTACTATGTGCCACGTCTCACGCTAGGTGCTTGTGAAATGTTTGTGAAAGCACTTAGTACAGCGTGGAGGCCAAGAAATTTTAATATTCTTCCTTCCTTTGAGATGTGTGAATCTATTTGATCCTCAAGATAATCCTGTGAGGCAGGCAGGTTGGCTGTCACCTCCACTGATGATGGAGACAATGAACCTGACCCTCAGAGAAGTGGTTTGCCCAAGTGATGATGAAAAGTCAGTGATTCAGCAGATATACAGACCCACATCTTCTGACCCCAACTCCAGTGGTCTTTCTATCATAACCCCCGCTCCCTCTGAAAGCGTCTCTGACTTGGAATAACCTGGCAAGGGCTGCTTCGCTCACCTGGAATGGTGGCACTGGCCACCAGCAGGCCATTGGCTGCGATGCCCAAGAAGCATCCACTGGGAGACTGCAGGATGATCCTGCCATGGTGCCAGTACATACGAAAGAAGGTTTCAGCCTCCAGCTGGTGCCCATCAGCCATCACTGTCCTATGGCGCCTCTGGAGAGAAGATCGGGAACAGAGAAGGGAAGCAAGGACCCCAAATCTCAGCTTTCTTCTCAGTATTTTTATTTTAGACCCTCTTTCCCACATCCCACCCTCTAGCTTTTTTTTTCTTCTCCCAGGGTACGCTTATGCCTTCAGATGCTTTTTGGAAAACATGTTGTGACCTCAGCTCTCCCACTTCTCCAGTCTGTGCTGTATCCCATATGGACAGAAACGAACCTCGGCCCAGACTCCAAAATCATTTCGAAGTGGATCATAGTCATAAACGTGAAAGCTAAACTATAACCACAGTTTAACTATAAACATCTAGAAGAAAACGTAGGAGAAATTCTTTGCAACTTTGGGGTAGGCAAGGATTTCCTGGGGCAAGAAAAAAGCACTAACCATTTATAAAATGGAGAAATTGGACTTCATCAAAATGAAAAACTTGCTGCTCAAAAGACACTATTAAGCAAATGAAAAGGCAAGCCACAGACTGGGAGAAAACGTTTACAATACATAAATCTGGCAGAGGACTGATGTTAGAACACACAAAAACCCTTACAACTCAATAACAAGACAACCCAATAACAAAGAAACAAAAGATCTGAATAGACACCTCACAAAGAAGATATACAAGCGGCCAATAAGCAGATGAAAAGATGCTTGGGGACTTCCCTGGTGGCGCAGTGGTTAAGAATCTGCCTGCAATGCAGGGGACGTGGGTTTGAGCCCTGCTCCAGGAAGATCCCACGTGCCGCGGAGCAACGAAGTCCATGTGCCACAACTACTGAGCCTGTGGCTCTGGAGCCACAAGCCGCAACTACTGAGCCCGCACACCGCAACAAAGAGTAGCCCCCGCTCACTGCAACTAGAAAAAGCCTGTATGCAGCAACGAAGACCCAATGCAGCCAAAATTTAAAAAAAATAATAAAATAGAATAAATTTAAATAAATAAAGGGCAGCCACCAAAAACACTGGAAAAAAAAAAGAAAAGATGCTCAACATTATTAATTATAAGGGAAATGCAAAGCAAAGCCACGATAAGATGGCATTACACATTTAATTTTAGAGTGGCTAAAATTAAAAACACAGACAATACCTAGTATTGGAAAGGATGTGGAGCAATTAGAACTCTCATACATTACTGGTGAGAATGTAAAATAGTACAATCACTTTAGAAAACTGCTTGACATTTTCTTCAGAAGTTAAACACACATTTATCGTATGACCCAATAATTCCACTCTTACGTATTTGCCCAAGATAACTGAAAGCATAGGCCCACAAAAAGGCTTGTACACGAATGTTCATAGCAACTTTGTTCATAATGGCCCAAACTGGAAACAACTCAAGTGTTCATCAACAAGTGAAAGGATAAGCAAATTATGTTTGTGTTTATGAGTAGAGTTATGGAATACTACCCAGCAATAAAAAGGAACGAACTACTGATACATATGACATCATGGACAAATTTCAAAAACATCATGCTGAGTGAAAGAAGTATATATACTGTAATTACTGTATGATTCCATTTATATGAAATTCCAGAGTAAGCAAACCTAATCTATAGTGACAGACTATATACCAGTGGTAGTGGGGAGGGCAAGAGGGGAGGGGATCTGACTGAAAAGGGGCAAGAGGGAATTTCTGTGGTGATAGAAATAGTCTCTAACTTGTGATATGATTGTAGCATGGTTGCATACATTTGTCAAAACTTATTGAATTGTACACTTAAAATGGGTGCATTTTATTGTATGTAAATAATGCCTCAATAAAGTTTACGTTTTTTTTTTTTTAAAGAGGCCCCATTGAATGAAAGTGGGCCCATTGGATGAAAATGAATGTTTATTGACAAGGACCTCCACACTTTACCTCACCATCTGAGCATCTGCCTTGAAGAAGGAAAAAGTGTGTCTGGAGAGGGAGAGCTCAGGGCTTAAGGGTTCTCTTACTCAGAAAGTCAAGGTCTCACCTGGGCTAGGTAGCAGCCATTGGCTGAACGAAGCTGCAAGGTAGGGCTCTTGTTGTCACATTCAAACTGGAACAAGGACATTGGGGTTACCTGCTCAGAGGCGGCACACACATCCACGTCTGCAGGGGAAGAACACATCAGAAGAAGCCTGAGTCTGGCCTCAGCCTCAGCCCCTCCTCCACACTTCATGGCTGGTATTCCTTCTGCTTTCCCTCCTCAGGCTTCATCACCTTCGGTTGCACCATAATGGCCTGGAGAAGACCCAGGCCGCTTTCTCTCCAAGCCCATGCCCCTGGTTTAAAGCCCTTCTCCATGGCAGCAGAGATCCTCTTGGGACCTCGGGATCTTCCTTAGCATTAGTTTCAAAAATCCTCACTGATCCCAAACATACTTTCCTCTTTTCAGCAGCCAGCCCTCCCTCCCTCTATGGCCGTGTTGGACCCAGCACTTGCCATAGACAACGGTGAGAAACTTCTGAGTCGTGGACCTGAGGCTGACCCAGGTAGGGCAGTGCTGTAGGATGAGCCACTCCTCGCCCCCATGGGGATCAGAGCCCAGGCTCAGGAGCAGGCGTGTGCCCTGTGGATACAACATGCCTCCTTCTCCATCACTCAGCGCCACAAACCCTCCAGGCCGCACTTGCATGTGGAAAGCTGTCTGTGTTGAGGGTTGGGAGACCAGACCGTCTAAGTGGGACAAGAAGGTGTGTGCAGAGGTCTCCAGGTGGTAGCATCCATCTTGGAAATGCAACAGGAAGCCACATTCCTTCAGGCAGGGAACTGGTGCGTCCACCCAGACTCGGCCCATGGTGGGGTCAGCCCGGGCATAGCAGTGGTTGAGGGGGCTGTAGAGGATCACGTGGACATGCAGCGCTGGCCGGGGGGTCCACATGTGGTAAGCTGAGAGGGTCCGGGAGGTGCAGAAAACATCCTTGCCATCAGATTCCAGATAACGACCACTGATGAGGCACTGGAGGGTCCATTTGCCACTGCGGTGGAAGTGGATTAGGAAGCATCCATGATGGCTCGTCCTCGGCCGGCCATAGCACAGAGAACCATCCGCCTCGCACAGAAGGTAGAAGCCCTGCAAGCTTCTTAGTCGTACCACAGCCTGTGTGTCATGCTTACTGCTCACCAGGATCTCCCAGGTCTGGAGGCATTGGGAGGGAGAAGAAGGAAATCAGTACTGCCGAGAGACTAGACCGAGGAGCCCTTCAACTATCACCCCTGGCATTACTCCAGCGCCTTCGCTGAGGGCAACCACCTTCCCTCCACATTGGCCTCCTTGCTGTCCACTCTTCTACCCTCTCATCCAGTGGTAATCTAAGGATCTCAGGGCTCCTCCACCACTGGGGCCACAGGGCTTCTCAAGACCCCAAGAGACATTCTAGATGCCCACTCCTCCAGATAATGGAGGGTAACACTCCCTCTCTCTTCCTTGGTTGCTTCCTTAAATACCTAACTTTCCAGTAAATGCTTTTGTTTAAGTCTTACTTCTCTCTTTCTCACTGTCGCCCCTGGACAGCACACTCAGACAACACGTCCGCCCCCCAAAACCACCTCTCCACCATGGCAGGAGAAAAGAAAGACCTCTTACAGGCAGGCCCGGGCTCTGGGGACGGGGATGGGAGCACAGACAGTTGAGATGGAATTGTCTGTTTCAGGTGTGATCAACCTTGTTACAAGCGAGAGGAACTTGCCACTGCCTTGCTCTATAGCACCATCCCGAGAGGCGCCTACATTACTCTCTAAAATGAAGACCAAATCTCTGAGGGCTTCTAGAGTACCCCAGTCTCAAACTACAACCGGAACATAGACTTTGCAGTAACCCCGCTGGTCCAACTTCCCGGACGCCCACAACTCTGCCTTCCAGCCTGGCCTCTCCACCTCTCCTTTCTGTGATAACACACCCACTGTGCTGGGATAGAGGGGAGGGAGCAGCCAGAGCAAGACAAGGTAGCAAGGCCTGGGCTGAGGCTTCACCTGCTAGAATAGGGTTAGAGAGGGGGAGATGGAGCAATGGAGACCTGTGAGCAAAAGCCTGGCTTGCCCTGACAATGGCAACACACACACACACACACACACACACACGGCTTGGGAAAAATGGTTCCAGTGCAGGTTTGCTTTGTTACCTGTCTCCGGCCCAAACCCTTTGCAGTAGCAGTGACAGTATTCTTATATGTCTCAAAAGTGAGGTAGGATCCCGCCCAGCTGATGAGCCCAACCCTTAGGTCCTTGGCCTTGGGTTGTCTTGGCATCCACTCCACTTCATCCATGGGGCCGGCACCACAGGTGATGACTCAGTCTGGCCCAGCCTTCCCCGCCAGTGGTGAGGTTCTACAGGCCATAGGGCTCCGAATCAGGCCCTTAGTGCCTACCGGAAGATGTTCCCAGGCAGAACTTCCTAGGCAGAGGCTGGCCTGGGGCCCAGCACCTCTGTGACCCGGGAGCATTGTGACTGTGAGGGTTGCCTCTTATCCCACCATAGAGGAGAAAGGGCACTGGCTCAGCAACATCAATCCACAGCCCAGAGGAAGTGGGTCCAGGGCCACTGGCACTAGCCTCCCCACATCACTCCAGGCATCGAGGTAATTGACTGGGAATCAGAACTTCAGCCTGTGCCAACCACCACCTGTGACTTCAGGCAAGTCCCTCCCTTTCTTCACTTGTGTTCCTCATTTTAATCATAGGATAGAAATCAACCTCTTTCCTCCCTAGGAAGTGGGTTCTGCCTGGCTCCCTTGGGGCTCAAGTGTTTTTAGAGTTCAAGATACCTAAGAAAAATCTATTAACTTCTATGGCCCTTGGGAGGATGAAGCCAAAACATCTCAGAAGGTACTTTTCAGGGAGTGTGAGGAAACCCTAGATAACCAGCAAGGATCAGATTACTCATGCTAATCAGGAAGGGCTGGCTCAGGAGCAGGGTAAGGAGACTGGCCCTGGTGGGGGGACCACAGAGCACCCTCTTCGGTCCCCAGTTGCCCTGCTGCTGGGCAACCAGCAAGGGCTGCCCCTAAGGATATCAGTCCTTCCCTCACCAAAGAGTCTCTGTTGTCCAATAGCCTCCAGGACCCACTGCCTACTTCTCTAAGTAGCTGGGAGATGGATGGGAAATGGGCGTTAGGTGGTTTATAGACCCATGAAGGTAGAGCCTGTTACAGCAGCAAAGGTCCCTTGGAATTGGGGAAGGAAGGAGATTTCCTCCATTGGAGCCCCTAAATACTTCCAATCTCAAGAGTAAAGGAGGAGAAGCTGAGCTAGATGAGGGCAGCGATGTGTGTGTGTGTGCTGGGGGGACTGGGCAGGCCCTGCAGCCTTAGCTGCTTTGAGCCTCCCCCATATTGTCTCTTTGCAGCCAGTAACCCAGCCCCCGACCTCTAGGCTACAGACAACACCATGTACAAACCACAGCAAATTTATTACTCAATATCCAGTGCCACATCATAGCACCACCCGGAGCCCTCACCTTCCCTCCCCACCTGGCCCCAAGGGTACACCCGAAACGGAAGAAACAGAAGTAAACCCAGATCCCTGCTCCTCCTCTGGCAGAAGGGACCCTGGCCCCAGAAGCCCCTTTCCACAGGTCCCAGAAGGCAGGAGAGCGGAGCCCTCCGTGCCCAGAGAGCAGGGCCCCAGGCTCCAATAACAGAGGCAACATGCAGGCAGGAGCAGAGGCCACTGTCTGCGGGGGAGGAGGAGATGGGGGGGAAGGGCACTGCCTGAGGAGTCCAGGAGTCTGGTCATCCCGGGATGCACGCGGGAGCTTCTGGGCAGCAGGGGCCGGCCCCTGGTTGGTTAGCGCTTCGACAGCTCATGGGACAGCCAGTCCAGCCCATCATACAAACCTGTGCCTTGGGTGGCACAGGTGGCCTGGACGTACCACTGTGGGGAGAAGGAAAGAAGGAGGTCAGTAGCAGGGAAGAAAAGGGGATGCCTTTATTTCCTGCCTGGCCTGGGGCCCCTTTGGGAGAGGCAGGCCCTCACCGTGCGGCTCCGCAAGTGCTGTAGCCCCAGCTTGTCGGTCAGCTCGCTCACGGGCATGGCGTTGGGCATGTCCTGCTTGTTGGCAAACACCAGCAGCACCGCATCCCGCAGCTCATCCTCCTGCAGCTGGGAGAGGCAAAGGGGGTGGAATCCAGCTGTGTACGGGAGCCCCCCTTTTTCCCTTCTAGCATATTTGTGAGAAGAATAGAATATTGTGTCATCTACTGCTGAACCCAAGACAGAGTTATAAACTAGCTTGAGGCCATTTTGGCCTGAAGTCCAGAAAGGGTCTTCTTCTAATTTGACTCCTTGCCCTAGTCAAAATGACAAAATTTCCAAATGGAAAAATAAGAACGTAAGATGATGTTTCTCTCCACCACGCAGAACTTCCCCCCTCCCCACCAACTTCTCAGACGCAGTTGTGAAGACAGGAGAGAATGCAAGGAAAAAGTAAGTCCTATACTTTTTACCTGACCCCAATTCAAAACAGGGTGAGCTACTTCTTGTGACTGTGTCCACAAAGAGAATCACACATTCAAGGCCTCTGAGGCGTTTCCTGACTCTCACACCAGCACAGAGGATCTCTCTGTCCCAGGGCTCTGGGTGCTCACCATCTTCTGGAGTTCATCAGCAGATTCCTGGACCCGCTCTCGGTCATTACTGTCCACCACGAAGATGAGGCCCTGGGTGGGAAGGAAGAAAGGAGGAGCAATCACTCGAGCCTGGGACACATACACCCTAGTCTGGCTCTTCCTCTCTTCTGCCCACGTCTAATTGTGTCTAAACCCTTCTCATCTAGTAAACTTCCACTACGGCTTTGCAGATGTTCTCGCACAAACTGGAGACACTCAGCAAAGGATACAGCCTCTGCCCTCAGGCAAGCAGTCTAGCTAAAAGATGTGCAAGGGAACAGGGAAAGACATGTGATGAGAGCTAAATCAGGCAGTGTAGATTCAGAATTCTGCTTCTCAGGAGACGCTTACGGTGGCTAAGTCTCAGAAGTCTGAGGCCAGTTCTGAAGGATGAGGAGAGGCTAGCCTACAAATGAGGGTAGAAGGAGGTAAGGGTTTTTTCCTGGCCTGGGCCAACATCTCAGTCTTTCTAACCTTAACCCTCTTCCCCTGGGGTTGGGGAGCCCCAACCTGAGTGTTCTGGAAGTAGTGCCGCCACAGAGGCCGAATCTTGTCCTGGCCTCCCACGTCCCACACTGTGAAACAGATGTTCTTGTATTCCACTGTTTCCACGTTGAAGCCTGCAGATAATTGGTAAAAATACGAGGAAAAAATCCTGAAAGGAAGGAACTCACTAAAACTAAGTGGATTCAGCAGGGATATAAAACTAGAAGGCAACGAAGGCCCAGGGGAAAAGAACCCCAGAGGACCAGCTAGCCCACAGATGGGGCCGGGCTAGGTCACATCCATCCCGCCTCATCTTGCACGTAAAGATACCCTGACCCACTTCTCAGGTAGCAGTATCTGATGTCAGGGTCAGCTCCCTGCACAGAAATAAGGGCCTGGGGCAGAATGCAGAGCAGATCCTCAGAAGGGCCGCCGCCGCGCTCCCGCTCCTCCCGGTCTCGCCTCCGGACTCACCTATGGTGGGGATGGTGGTGACAATCTCCCCCAACTTCAGTTTGTACAGGATTGTGGTCTTGCCAGCTGCATCCAAGCCAACTGCAACGGAGAGGGGCACAGGGCTGGAGATGGGAGCGAGGGAGCCCCCTAGAGCCCAGGAAAGGGGAGAGGCCAGGACAGCTGATGGTGACGGGGGCGGAGAGCCCGAGCGCCTCCAGGTGCGCGCTGTTATCTACCTTCGGGGCCTTGAGTGCAGTAGGGTGGGGAGCGCCAACTCCTGCCCCCAAAGCGGGGGAGGGGCGGCAGAGGATTGAGGGGAAAGAGGCGCAAAAGAAAGGCCGCGCTCCTTTTAAAAGTCGTCTCCAAGGGCGGAATCCTCCCTTCTTACGAGCCGGGCTGGGGCGAAGGGAGCTTCACCCCACCCAGGCCCGCAGCTCTCGGTCTCAGGCCCCGGGGACAGTGCTGCAGACCGCGACCCACCCGACAGTAGCGGCCCCGGGGGGTTAGGAGGTGGGTGACTCGGGGTCAGAGACCGGGGTGAGCTGGGCTGGAGGGACGCAGGGGCGAGAAGGCTGCGCGGGGGCTGGTGCTCCAGTCCGGGCCGCGCGCTTGATCTGCCTCACCCATGAGGATCCGCATCTGCTTCTTCCCAAAGATCCGCGAAAAGAGCGCGGACACGGTGAGGCCCATGGCGGGGCCCGGGGGAGGGGGCGCGGGCGCGGACGCGGGGTGCGGGCTGGAACCGGCCGCTGGGGGATGGGGCCCAGCAGCAGCAGAAGGAGGAGGCGCCGCCGCGGCCTCCGCGCGTCCCGGCCGGCCCTACGTCACCTCGGGCCGTCCCCCGCCCTGGCCCCGCCCCCGCCCCGCCTCCAGACCGTGGCTCCGGAAGACACTGAAGTTGAGCGAGCCTCCGCATCCTCCCCCGGTCCCGCGCCAGCTTTAAAGATGGAAAGGGCCTGGGTCTCCCCAAGTTGCTAGCGCGCCTGTCAGGTGTATGGCGCTGAACCGGCAACTCGGGCAGGGCCGAGGAAAGCCTACAACGCTCCATAACGGCCCTCCACCCCCATCTTCAGTGGCCGGTCTCTGGGCCTTGGTTTGTTGCGTCCAACGCACTCTGGGCTCCGGTTTAGCTCTTGGTGACCTCCAGCCTCCTCCCCGGGAGAGCGGAAGTTCTGTGCAAGTGTCTTAATCCTCCCTTTTGTCCTCCCAGCTCCCAGCGAGGGACTCTGAACGTAGCAGGTGGTTCAGTGACCATAGAATCTCGAGAGGAGTACGCCAGAGGTGGAAGAAGATGCACTTCATGGTTCCTTCAAACGCCACCTTCATAGATCCCCAATCAGCAGAAACAGTGGAAGATCCCCAGTTCTGGCGGCGGGGTCGTAGACCCTACTTCTGTATACTGGAGAACTCTGCCTTCCCCTTGATGGCCCTGGAAACAATGCCTTTCAGTCGAAGAGGGCAGCCTTTCTAAAGTTCCCTCCTCACTCTGCCACAGACCTGGGAACCTGGATTTTCAGTGCACAGCTATCTAGGATTTTGTGAGGCTCTTGCCAAAGAGCTTCATAAGTTATTTCCGCACTCATCTTAGCATCTGAGGCGAAATAGCAAGATAGGAATTAATTTAAATTTCTTCTATGGCAGAGACTGGGTCAATGCCAGGCACCTAATATATGCTTAACAAATGCTGGCTGGGTTGAATGGACTAATTGGTTGCTCAGTGGAGCAAGGGCAGGCGTTTTGCCTATTCTGGATTTGCAGTGGGCTTCTAGGATCAGTTGCTTATGGACTGGACATGGTGAAGTGAGCTGGGAATCAGAGAAAGTTCCTTCCTCCCTCCCTCCCCTCGCTCCCTTCTACAAATATTTACTAAGTACCCACTTTGTGCCATTGTTCCAGGCCTCTGTTAAATTCTCAGTTCTGCCTTTTTTTGGGGGGGAATGGGGGCTTGGCTTCAACAATATTCACAGCCTATCATTTTCTCATCTATAAAGGGAGACTAATATCTGTCCTGTCTCATGAGGTTACGGTGAAGATTAAAATGATAAGATAATGTATCTGAATGTTTTGTGTGATGCAGATGATGTTATCTGGGCCACCAAGAATCTGGGTCTGAACAGACTTCTAGTGTCTGCCCCATCCTGACCCTCAGTCTGTAAAAAGAACAGACTCTGGGCACCAGGTATGAGTGAATACATGACTTTTTTACTCTTCAGTCACAGACTTGCATTCTTAAGAAGGTTTTTACAATGTTGAAGAGCACATTTAAAAGAGTTCCAATATAATAACACAACTAGTGGTGACCAAGTCATCTTTAGCTCTTTCAATTAGCCTTTTTCTTTCCATCCCTGTTGTCACTGCTCTATTTCACTACCATCTGATCCCCATGAATGAAAATGGCCTTCTGCACCTTGGTATCTTCACCTTGTCATACAAGACTTGATGATGCCACTCTTGTGATGAAAATCCTTTAGTGTCTTATCACCCAAGATAAAATCCAAATGCCTTAATTTGGGTCCTCATCTATTGTGTCAGCCCCATCTGTTGCCACCTCCTTCGCATACCCTAAGCTAGTGCCTTGAAATGATTCTCATTGCTTCCAGGGTGAGCCAGGCTCTCTGATGCCCCAGGAGTCCTTGCATTTTTTCCCCTCTGCCTGGAATGTTTGTTTCCCTCATCTCTAGTTAGATAGGCAATCAGTACTCATCCTTCAAATCCCAAAGTATTTCCACTGAGAGCCTTCTCTGTCTCCCCTAGACAGGTCTCCCTCCTCTTAACTTCTGTACCACTTTGAATATACTGCTGTTTGCACGTCTGCTTCCTCTCTAGATGTGGTCTCCTTGAGGGCAGGACCTTGTTTCTTCATGGTGATCATCTGGCACAGCATTTGGTTATGTTGAGACTCAGACTGATCCAGATAGGATTCTAAACTTACTGGCTGTGTGACCTTGGGCGTGTTACTTAGCTTCTCTGTGCCTCATGTGTCCCTATCTGTAAAATAGTGCTAATAATACCCACTCAGCAGAATTACTGTAAAGACTAAATAGCAAAACTCCTGTGAAGCTTCTGAAATATAGTTGGCACTTAGGATGGACATCATGGCTATATATAGTCATCTATATATATTTGTTTAATGAACTCAGCAGAACTCAGGAAGGATGCTAATAATTATACTGTACACCTACTAGGTGCCAAATACTGTCCTAGAAAGGGTTGTCATTTTCGTGGTCCGAAAGGGAGTCTTAATTGTTGCTCTTTAGGGACACAAATGCACTGAGCCCCCAAACAGTGGGGTCGTGTCGCTCACCTGGGTCTTTGGTAAGGACACAGTGCGACATCACCCCCGTCCCTCGCTGATCGTAGCGCTAGGGCAAGATCAGGCGCCCTCACCAAACCAGCATTACTTCCGTGTACTCGATTTTGCTTGCTCTGCTCTGGTGGAGAGTGACCGACTCGTGGCCCAGCGGGGCTCGCAACAGGCGGCTTCCCACCCTTCGACTGAAGTAGCTCCGCCCACCTCGCGCCCACGGGGGGCGGGGCCTGAGGCGTCGTGCTGTCGTCACTTCCAGTGGCCCCGGAAGCGCGGTTGTCTAACCGCTAGAGTTAGGAAGTCGGAGTGGGGCTACGCTCAGCTTGAAGCTTTGGCCGGGGGGCCGGCCGGTGCTGCTGTGGCCCGGGCGAGCTGGGAGCGCGGAGCGGCTTTTGGGACAGTGCGGGCGAGCCCTGGCAGTGTGCTCCTCTCGTGCCAGCGTCGCTCCGCCTCTAGGATAGGACCCGCCCCTGCCCTGCTGCCTGGGACCTGGCGGGCGCTTCTGTCAGGCTGCCCCGCTGCCCTGCATCCGGTCACGAATAGCTGTGAGGAGCGGGTGTGCGGCCTTAGGGACAACTCTCTCCCCGCCAGCGTCTTCGTGACCCTCTCCCAGGCTGTCCGAACACTGACGTGGAACAACCCGTTCTGAACCCTCATGGAGAAGTTTGGGATGAATTTCGGGGGCGGCCCAAGCAAGAAGGACCTGCTGGAGACCATTGAGACCCAGAAGAAGCAGCTCCTCCAGTACCAGGCACGTCTCAAGGATGTAGTCCGCGCCTATAAAAGTCTGCTGAAAGAGAAAGAGGCGCTGGAGGCCAGCATTAAGGTGCTGTCGGTATCCCACGAGGCGGATGTGGGCCTTGCAGGTGTCCAGCCTCAAGGCCTCACCTTTCCTGACTCTGTGGATGACCTATGCTCCACTCACAGCGAGGATAGCACTGGGACCGCCACCAGCTTAGAGACTGCGGCCAGTCTCACCAGCACCAAGGGTGAGTTTGGGGTAGAAGATGACAGACTGGCCCGTGGACCACCACCTCTAAAGTCCGAAGAGGCCAGTGGATCGGAGAGCGGCGTTAGCAGTAGTAGTGGGGATGGACCGTCTGGGAGTGGGGAGGTGGACAAACGACTGCACCAGCTGAAGACTCAGTTGGCGACTTT
The DNA here is from genome assembly GCF_949774975.1 of Lagenorhynchus albirostris. Classification (NCBI taxonomy): domain Eukaryota; kingdom Metazoa; phylum Chordata; class Mammalia; order Artiodactyla; family Delphinidae; genus Lagenorhynchus; species Lagenorhynchus albirostris. The sequence goes on from NC_083102.1 coordinate 24,075,693, forward strand.
GACCAGCTCTTTGGCTACAGTCACCCAGGAGAAGTCCCGCATGGAAGCTTCCTACCTGGCTGACAAAAAGAAGATGAAACAGGACTTAGATAATGCCAGTAAAAAAGCAGAGGAGGAGAGGGGCCGGCTGGAGGGAGAATTGAAGGGGCTGCAGGAGCAGATAGCAGAAACCAAAGCCCGACTTATCACGCAGCAGCACGATCGGGCCCAAGAGCAGAGTGACCATGCCTTGATGCTGCGTGAGCTCCAGAAGCTGCTGCAGGAGGAGAGGACCCAGCGCCAGGACTTGGAGCTTCGATTGGAAGAGACCCGAGAAGCTCTGGCTGGGCGGGCCTATGCAGCAGGTCAGATGGAAGGGTTTGAACTGCAAACCAAGCAGCTGACCCGTGAGGTAGAGGAGCTGAAAGGTGAGCTGCAGGCTCTTCGAGATGAGAAGAATCGGCCTGACCCCCGGCTGCAGGAGCTTCAGGAAGAGGCCGCCTGCCTTAAAAGCCATTTCCAGGCTCAGCTGCAGCAGGAAATGAGGAAGGTAATTATCTTCATCTCCTTCAAACATTAGTCATTTAACCTGAAATGGGGAAACATTAGGGCTTTTTTTTCTCTTTTGATAGTTAGAACTAAGTGGCTGCACTGTCAATTTTATTTTTAAATTATTTATTTATTTATTTATTCTTTATTTTTGGTTGCATTGGGTCTTTGTTGCTGTGCGCGGGCTTTCTCTAGTTGCGGCCAGTGGGGGCTACTCTTCGTTGCGGTGCGCAGGCTTCTCATTGCGGTGGCTTCTCTTGTTGTGGAGCATGGGCTTTAGGTGCTCGGGCTTCAGTAGTTGTGGCTCACAGGCTTAGTTGCTCCGCGGCATGTGGGATCTTCCCGGACCAGAGCTCGAACCCGTGTCCCCTACATTGGCAGGCAGGTTCTTAACCACTGTGCCACCAGGGAAGCCCTGCACTGTCGATTTTTGATGCTATTCAAAAAGTTTCATTTGTGAGTCCTGGGAAATCCTTTTCTGTGTGGTGTTGACAGTATCCACAGAGTGTGCTTCCAATAGGATGTGGAGTTTCTGAGTGTAGGCCGGGTTGGAGCCAGACAGCTCTGAGCATCTGGGCATTGGCATCTTCCCAGCTGTGCTCTGTGAAGCAGTGTAGTGGCGGCTGTGCAGTGAAAGGTGGAGTGTATGCTTGTAGGAATATGCCTATATATAGGTAACAGTGTATTCCTATAGGTAGCGTGGCTGAAGGGGGCAAAGGGAATTTTCTCAGAAGAAATAACCTGTTGTATTGCTTGCAGTCAACATTTGCCTTGTGTGGAAAGGTATGCTATTTTACAGCGCCACCTTTCAGTGTGGGGAGAGATCCAAGTCAATTTTGAACTTCCAGGAATATTGGAAGTGGAAAAGAATGTCATATGGTTAAGAGCACACTTCACATGTGAGGTTGGCGTATGAGAACAGAGCGCAGAAACGCTAAAGCCGAACAACAGCAGATCTACAGAGGTTCTTAATGTTGTTTGGTGTAATGTGTGGCTGGGAGCAGGTTACAGGAGCTTGGGTTAGCTCCCAAACGAACAGAAAAATTCCCAGTTCCCGTTTTTGCCAGGCCACCTCCGTCCCGTAACCCTGTTGCTCCCCTCTCTTGCTTTCTCAAAGTTTGCCATCGGGCCTTGTGGCTTTTCTGGATGCATCTCCACCTGTTCCCTTGTTTTCCAGACAGCCGTCGCCGAAGATCAGCTACGACAGCAATCGCAGTTGGAAGAGCAGAGGGTGGCGGCCCTGGAGAATCAAATATCTGAGGTGTCGGAACTGCTGGGCACCTATGAGAAAGCCAAGCAGAAGGACCAGCTGGCCATCCAGAAGCTGAAGGAGCGCATTCTTCAGCTGGACCTGGAGAACAAGACACTGGCACTAGCGGCCTCTAGCCGGTCCCCTCTGGACAGCCATGGAGAGGAGTCCAGTCTGGATGTCAATGTCCTGAAGGACAAGATGGAGAAGCTGAAGAGGCTGCTTCAGGTTGCGGCCAGGAAGAGCCAGGTGACCTTGGATGTGGAGAAGCTCTGCAACCTGGAGATAATGCCCAGCTCAGAGGCTGCCGACGGGGAGAAGGCCAGTGCACTCTACTACCAGCAGGAGCTGAAACAGCTGAAGGAGGAGTTTGAGAGGTACAAGATGCGGGCCCAGGTCGTCCTCAAGAGCAAGAACGTCAAAGACGGGAACCTGGGTAAGGAGCTGGAGGAAGCCCGGGAGCAGCTGGCGGAGCTGAAGGAGAAGTACATCTCGCTGCGGCTGTCCTGCGAGGAGCTCGACTGCCAGCACCAGCAGGAGGCTGAGGGCTGGAAGCAGGAGCTGGCCCGACTGCAGCACATCCACCGGCAGGAACTGGAGCGGAGCCAGCTGGACTTCAGGGACCGCACGCTGAAACTGGAGGAGGAGCTGCACAAGCAGCGGGACCGGGCCCTGGCCGTGCTGGCCGAGAAGGACCTGGAGCTGGAGCAGCTGCGTTCTGTGGCCTTGTCCTCTGGGCTGCCGGGACGCAGAAGCCCTGTGGGCAGTGTGGGCCCCGGGGATCCAGCGGACACATCTGCTCCGGACAGCCTGACCCAAGCCCTGCAGCTAGCTGCGGCCAATGAGCCCACTTTCTTCCTTTACGCCGAGCAGTTGGCCCGCAAGGAGGTGGAGATCACGTCACTGAGGAAGCAGAAGCACAGGCTGGAGGGGGAGGTGCATCAGCTGCAGGATCGGCTGCTGGAGGAGGGGGAGCGGCATCGGGAGGAGGTGGGAGCCCTGCAGAGCCACATTGCAAAGAACATCAGGGACCAGAGTCGGGAGGGAGCCAACCTGGAGTACCTCAAGAACATCATCTACCGCTTCCTGACCTTGCCGGACACCGTGGGCCGCCAGCAGACACTCACCGCCATCCTCACCATCTTGCACTTCAGTCCGGAGGAGAAACAAGTGATCATGCGGCTCCCAGCCGGTGGTAGTTGGTGGCCTTCTGGCAAGAGATGATGCCATTTTCACTAACTCCTCAATTTTCTGTGCCTCTTCTGTGAGAAGGGGCAGGCTCTGGTTTCTCCTGCCTCTTCTCTTACATTATCATTTATTTCTTCACTGTGTTGACATGGGAGGAATCCTCAGTGTGGGTTGGGATTTTCTGCCAAATGCCATTAATGCCATTTTATCCTTGGGCCCTAGAGGTACTAAAAGTGTTGGGACAGCATCTTCTGGTGGTGTGTGTGAGGGGAAGCGGGGGGAGAGGTTAGGACTCAGAGGTGCAAAAGTTGGGGAAGTGAGAGTCTTTTAAAATAAAGTGTTTTTGGTTTTAATATCATACTCCTAGTGCAGAGCTAGGAGTACATATGACTCCAAAGGGAGTTCAGTTAATTTCTAAACATGCACAAGGACCAGCTATTTACTCCATCTCATCAGAATCTTGAATCTGGTCAACTGCTGCCCCAATTCTCTGGGGACAGAAATTCAGGCTGGAGAGGGACCAGGAAGTTTGAAATAGTGACAGATTGTCCCCTACTCCAAACGGCCAAGGAATAGTGAACTTGGGAAGTTCATCTTGGAACTGGGAAGCTTGGAATACTTAGGGCTAGGTATGACCTAATCAATCTGGACAAAACACACCACTTGTGACCATCCTAGAGAGAACCCTGAGCACCAGTTGGATCTTAGGGGTTTCCTGAGTGACCTGCTTTTGGCCTGGATAGGGTTCTAGGCCTCTCACATTTGTCCCTGCCTTAACCTGTCTGCCCAGGGTTGGCCTGAGATTGTGAGTGAATGACTTTGCTAGCTTTCCCTCAATGTTGAACTTCCATTAAGAAAAAAATTCTACCTTCTTACAGAGAGGGGTCTGATCAGGAAGCTCTGATCCTGCCTGGATATAAGGAGTTAGCTCAGAGATTTACACCCTTCCCCCCCAAGCTGTTTCTGCCTTTGTAGGGGCAGGGAAGAGGAAGAAGATCTGCTGCAGAGGATTCCAGAAGGATGCTATGACCCTCACAGGAAAATGGTGGGAATTCAGCTGAGGCCGGGCTGGGGTACTTGCTGCTCCGTGGATAGCATTCTGGCTAAATCTCCACGTCCCTGCAGCCAGGGTGTTCATGCATTACTGTCACCAGAGTACTTTGCCCGCTCACTTAGGGAGGTCATAGAGTTTCAGTCCGAAAGCGTCGTCTTCCCACACATGTTACTACTAAATGAGGAGCTCAGAAAAGTTGGGTTCAAACAGTATCACTTCCCTATTCTTTGCTTTCCCCCATCTGCTCTCACTGGTTGTAAAGATCTTTGGATCCTAAAGACCAGTGCTTTGCCACTGACTGGGCTGATGTGTATCTTTCTGTTATTTCATCATAGTAGTCTGTTTTGTGAGGGTTTGGGGGTGCAGAGACTGTGATTAAATGTTCTGATTGGGAGGCTGGGTGACCTGGACTGTTTACAGTAAGCAGACTTAGCGGAACAGAAGTGATGTGTTCAAATGATAATAACAATAACCACGGAATCATTAAACCTGACCAACTTGACCTGTGTGCTTCCTTAATGGTATACACACACACACACACACACACACACACACACACACACACACACACACACACACACACACACACACACACACACACACACACAGAGAGAGACATAAATGGAGTGTGAATGTAAATGGGAAGTGAAAAGGATGTAAGAAATATTTCATCATATTAATCCATGAGCTTGAATCTAGGGAGGAATACCTCAATGCTTTAACTGCCTCAATTACAGCCCAAATTTCTTAGCCTGGAATTGTGTATGAGTGTTTGTGTATAGGCAACTACACTGGAAAAAGCCTTCTCATGGGTTTAGTGGGTGAGATTGAAACTTCCATCATTACTGCTTTAAACTCGATTTTATTTATTTATTTTTTGAAATTAATTTATTTTTGGCTGCGTTGGGTCTTCGTTGCTTTGCACGGGCTTTCTTTAGTTGCGGCGAGCGGGAGCTACTCTTTGTTGTGGTGCGCGGGCTTCTCATTGCGGTGGCTTCTCGTTGCGGAGTACGGGCTCTAGGCGTGTGGGCTTCAGTAGTTGTGACACACGGACTTAGTTGCTCTGTGGCATGTGGGATCTTCCTGGACCAGGGCTCGAACCCATGTGCCCTGCATTGGCAGGCAGGTTCTTAACCACTGTGCCACCAGGGAAGCCCTGCTTTAAACTTTAGAAGTAATCTGCTTATGAATGCTTTATTATACTTCAAACCAGGATTCATGGTATCCTGGAAAATTTCTCAGGATATCAAGCTAAACTAAATGATGATGATGATGATGATCATGGTGGTGGTGGTGGTGGTGGTGGTGGTGGTTATCATCTCTTAATTTTCTTACCTGATCCCCTTAAATGTAGGCTATACTATGATTGTTGTTATTCCTAGGTGGTTTTGGACAGAATAGAAAGATCCATAGTCACAGCTGCTTTCCTAGGACTAATAATTCTGTGCTTTTGACTTTTGAGGAGATATTAAACGAGCAAAGAAGCAAGACAGTTTCAGATTAATAATTTTAAGTATTGATATACATAAGGCTGTGCGAATGCGCCCAACTGAAAGGAAAAGACTTGGTCCCTTCCTACCCTTAAGGACACAAGTTCCTTGTCTTCCCTCCGCTTTCCCCCGGATAAGTTTTCCAGTTATTTGACTGGTATTTCTGTTCTAGATACTCTAAGAAAGGAAAGGGAGAGAGAGAGAGAAAGAATTTAGATGAGACACAAAGAAAAAAATTTATAGTTTATTACAAGATACTGAATATCTTGAATATAGTTCCCTGTGCTATAGAGCAGGACCTTGTTGTTTATTTTATATATAGTAGTTTGTATCTGCTAATCCCAAACTGCTAATTTATCCCTCACCCCCTTCCCCTTTGGTAATCATAAGTTTGTTTTCTGTGTCTGTGAGTCTGTTTCTGTTTTGTAAATAAGTTCATTTGTATCATTTTTTAGATTTTACATATAAGTGATACCATATTTGTTTTTCTCTGACTTCACTTAGTATGATAATCTCTAGGTCCATGCATGTTGCTACAAATGGCATTATTTCATTCTTTTTTATGGCTGAGTAGTAGTCCATTCTATGTATGTATGTATATATATATATATATATATATGTATGTATATACCACATCTTCTTTATCCATTCATCTGTCAGTGGACATTTAGGTTGTTTCCATGTCTTGGCTATCATAAATAGTGCTGCAGTGAACATTGGGGTACATGTATCTTTTCAAATTACAGTTTTCTGTAGATACATGCCCAGGCGTGGGATTGCTGGATCATATGGCAACTCTATTTTTAGTTTTTTGAGGAACCTCCATGCTGTTCTTCATAGTGGCTACACCAATTTACATTCCCACCAACAGTGTATGAGGGTTCCCTTTTCTCCACACCCTCTCCAGCCTTTATTATTTGTAGACTTTTTGATGATGGCCATTCTGACTGGTGTGAGGTGATACCTCACTGTAGTTTTTGTTTGCATTTTTCTAAATAATTAGCAATGTTGAATATCTTTTCATGTACCTATTGGCCATCTGTATGTCTTTTTTGGAGAAATGTCTATTCAGGTCTTCTGACCATTTTTTGATTGGGTTGTTTGTTTTTTGTTATTGCGTTATATGAGCTGTCTGTATATTTTGGAAATTAAGCCGTTTGTTGCATCATTTGCAAATATTTTCTCCCAGTCCATAGGTTGTCTTTTTGTTTCTTATATGGTTTCCTTTGCTGTGAAAAAGCTTATAAGTTTGATTAGGACCCATTTGTTTATTTTTGTTTTTATTTCTGTTGTCTTGGGATACTGACCTAAGAAAACATTGCTGCGATTTATGCCAGAGAATGTTTTGCCTATGTTCTCTTCTAGGAGTTTTGTGGTGTCATGTCTTATATTTAAGTCTTTAAGCCACTTTTTACTTTTGTGTTTGGTGAGAAGGTATGTTCTAACTTCATTGATTTACATGTGGCTGTCCAGCTTTCCCAGCACCACTTGCTGAAGAGACTGTCTTTTCTCCATTGTATATTCTTGCCTCCTTTGTCAAAGATTAATTGACCGTAGGTGCGTGGGTTTCTGGGCTCTCTATCATGTTCCACTGATCCATATGTCTGTTTTTGTGCCAGTACCTCTCTGTTTTGATTACCGCAGCTTTATAGTATTGTCTGAAGTCTGGGAGGGTTATGCTTCCAGCTTTGTTCTTTTTCCTCAGGATTGCTTTGGCAATTCTGGTCTTTTGTGGTTCCATATAAATTTTAGGATTATTTAGAACTGGGGTCATTTTATCTAAGTGAGAGGAGAATATCAGCGCTTACTATACTGTGTTCCAATAATAACCTCCAGTAAAGCTGGGGAAACAGCTTTGGGAATTGGAAATAGAACTGTAATGAATTGGTCACCTTACCCAACCTTCAACCACCTCTACTCTCTCCCCTCCACTCTCTTCCTCTGCCTCTCCCAGGCAGCCTGGCTTACTGGGATTGATGGTTTTTGGAGCAAGGAACTAGATTCAGACGTTTTGGGCTAAAATCTCAGTCCAATCTCCTGACAACTGTATAACCTTGATTAATTACTTAATCTCTCTGAATTTAATTTTCTTATAATGGGAATAATGATAGCTATTTCAGGGTTATATTCTCAGGTTATAAAGAAATTAAGTACAGAAAGAACCAGCACAGTATCTGAAACAAAGTAGGTGCTAAACCACATTAGTTTTTTTCCCCAAGAATTGGCAGAATTGGAAGTTAGACTGAGCTTTTCTTGATTTCTTAGCCACAAATGTTTCCATAAACAAAAGGAAAAATGACTGTCTTTTATCAAGTGCTTGCTCTGAAGCTGACTGCGTTATTTTACTTAATCCTCACAGCAGTCTTGTGAAGCATATCTATTTTGCAAATGAGGAAATGGAGGCTTGGCAGGATGAATTGCCCAAGGCCCAGAGCCAGGGATGGTAGAACCTGGATTCAAACCCATTTATCTGAACTGAGCGGCCCAGCTCTTTCTGCCGTCTATGCCACCAGAGGGCAAAGTGGAATCCTGAGGACGCGGTGCTTGCCCAGGAGTTCAGGCGGCTGTGTTTCTGGCCTGGGCTGGGGAGGAAGGAGTCCTTGTCCAGGTGGTCCTCTCTTCAGTGGCAACAAACTGCCTTATAATTTCTCTGAAGCCTCATTTCTTCGTAACAGCAGAAAAACAGCAGAGCTCTTTCACACTGAAAGTTCTGAAATGGACTCGTTGTTACCGCTCGGTTTTATGTGAGTTTGAGTAGTAACAGCCTGTTTTTTCCTGGGACCCGGATCTGTGAATAACCTAAATATCAAAGCTTCTGACAAACCCACAGGTCAGGGAACCCAGAAAAGTGAAGGTCACCTGCAAGCTAGTGACCCTCATGGGTAAACCCTGTCCGTTGACTTCAGCAAGGAGACCATCTCTGGTTCAGTGTAAATTTGTCCATCCCTATGGGCTGCCGCTGAGGGACCACACTGTCTTTCTTATTTGAGAGAATGAATCTAAAGGCTGATACCACTTTACTTGAACATGAGTTTTTTAATGCAAATCACATGCAAATTTTTTATTAGCTGAGACTGTGCTGTCCATACAGTCAAAATATTTTGGGGGTTAATATTTAGAGTAGGGTCCATTGTCTTTCCTTTAGTTCAACAGCTATCAGGTTTTAAAAATGAAGCCTCAGCCTGGGGAATTTCCTGCCCCTTTGGGTGGATATCTTTGCTCTGGCATCCTGTATAGTCCACTGGGATATCTGCCCAACTTGGAGCCTTAGCCAGCTGAGAGGAGCTTTGAAGGAGTCTGGAAGCCAAGCTTGTTTGTGTTGGTTTTGAACACTTACATTGTATCACCTGGTTGGATTACATTTCCCAAACCTGGGATCCTTAGGCACGCTGTTTCCTCCACCTTCAAAATCCACCCCCCAACCCTATCCTAGCCACGTGCAGTATGGTCCTATCCTTTCAGACTCAGCTGAAACATCACTCCATCCATGCTGATTTTTCCGATACCCAGGGACGCTCAGGTACTTCCCTGAGGTCCTTTAGCACTTTGTTCATACAACCTTGGGCACAGTCATTTCTTGTACTTTCATTTTAAATTTACTTCTTGTCTCTTTGACTACTCTATAAACCTCTCATGGTCATGTCCCAGGCCTCATTCATCTTTGCACTCTCAGGACTTTTCATAATTTGGCACATACTAAATGTTCAATAAACAGCTGAATGAATGAACAAGAGACTGAAAATACCAATCTTGTACATTCAGAGTGAGAGATTTAATTTTTTCCTAGTGTTGCTTTCTCCCACGGTACTGTTTACCTGCTAGTTGTCTCTTCGGCCATTTTAGTGGCTGTGCTGTTTCTCTCGGTCTCTGGGAATATGACTAGAATTGAGTTTAGGTAAATTAGCTTCCTTTGGTTGTTAGAGGATTTGGGGAGTTCTCTTCAGAGCTATGAGGAAGATGGCTGAGAAAAGGAGGATATAGGATGTGGCGAGTGCTCTGAGGCTCAGGTGCTGAGCCAAACTTTGGGCCTGAGGTCTTGCTCCTGATGAGGACCCCTGCAGGAAGCTTCTGGCAGCGTGTCCCTGTATTTAAGAGACCCCTGTACTTGAGGGGTATGTAGAACAGGCATCGCCATTCCCTTATCTCTCAAGGGGATTAGGGACTTCCTTTTCTTCTATCGTCATATCCTTTTATGGTTGTGGCAAAGTTCTTGTAAATGAAACTTTCTCTGCTGCCTAGGTTTAGTCAGGAACAAAAAAAGTTGATTTCTTTCCGTGAGTTGACACTTGGTCCTTCAGACCGGCACCTAACTTCTGGAGAGGTAGTAACCAAGATAATGCTTGTCTGGAAGGAGGTAAGAGTCGAGAGTGGCACTATCTTTCTTTCTCTTTAGCATCTTCCCAGGGAGCTTTCCGGGAGCCTCTTCAGCACCTTGGTCAGCACTTGTGCATGGCTCATGGTCAGTGAGTCAGCCAGCCCCATGGGTACAGAAGGAAACAGAATTTTCGACAATTTGTGAACCATGATTTGGAGACACCTGGGGCCAAAATCGTTCACATTAGCAATCCCTGGTCATTCAGCCATCAGATGATTCAGGCCGTATCTGGATGCTGTACAAACCACAGAGGTGACTCTTGGGATCTTTCCCAAGTTATGATGGCAGACTTGGCCAAGAAGCTGGATCAGAGGCTGATCCAGCACCTAGCATGGGTTCACTAACCACCTCTGTCTCCTCTCTCCATTTCAGACCTGTTGCTCCTCCAATAAAAATGATTCCTGCCTTGAAGTTGCTTAGAGTCTGTTGGGGTTCATATAGCATGTTTATCCAAACTGCAATAGCAGGAGGACTCTGTACACCAAGAGTGGGTTGGTCAATGGATGATGATGGTGAAGAGTCAGGGAGTGATCCAGAGTGATGAGGGAAGGCTTCAGGATATGAGCCTGGCCATGAGTGATGATCTGCCCTTCTTTGGTGGCTTAGGTGGGGAAGTGCATCCCCACCCCCAGGATGAAAGCATGGACCAAAGGCCTGGACTGTGCAAGTCCATCAGAGCATTTATGGAATCACAGAATGTTCAGTCCGTAAGGGATATTGGAGCTTGCTTGGTATGCTGCTCCCTTAAGAGAAGAGGAAACCAAGACCCACACAGGACAAATTGGCTCTATCACAGGTTGTGGCTTAAGAGTGAAGTAGAGGCTCTCGTCCAGAGTAGTGGCTGATGGGTAGCGGCTGGGTGGCAGGCAGAGTGGGGCATCGGGTGCACGGTGGGTTCAGGCAGTGTGGGTCTGGGTGAGCACAGCAGCGGCCGACACTGAGGACAGGGGGCAGTGAGAACTGCAGGCAGCAGCTCTACTGGTGTCTGAGGCTGAGTCTTCCCTCTCTTCTCCGGCTCCTGCTCTGGGCCTCTTAAAGAGGTGCAAGAAGGGAAAAGGGAGAGATCCAGGAGGATGATGCTATTGGTTCAGCTGACTAAGGGTAACTTACCCAGTAACTCCCACCCATGAGTGTTTATGGACCTAAATTTTAACCCACTTGTAGGTGAAGTCTGCAACGTGGAGGTTATATCACTGTTTATTCATCAGTTCAGCACACACATAGTGAACTTTTACTCTATCCCAGGCACTTTGCTGGGCATTCAAAATATACTCAATGTTTAGCACAGGATATAGGTTCAGAGTTGAATGATTATAATTTGGTGTGGCAAGTGCTGTAATGGAGGAGTAGAAGGGGAAGACAGGACATTGAACTCAGTCTGCAAAGAATCAAAGAACCAAAGTGAAGGTGACACTTCAATTGAGCTTTGCAAGACTAAGACAACTGGCATTATCCACATGGACAGACAGTGGTGGTGAGAGTGGGCATGGGGGCATGTGGTAGATATAGGAGATTAGCTCATTCAGTGTCCTTCTAATCCCCTTTTGATTCAATCTTCCTGAACTGCAGAGATGAAAAAGCTAAAAACGATGTTTGTCAGTTTCTTTTGCAACTAGGATTCCAGAGGTACTTGAGGCTCCATCTGAGATTGGAGCTAGGAACGGACTGAGTGGGTGGCATGCAAAGTTTCTGTTTTTCTGGCCTGGCTGTAACAGAAACATGGCTCCAGAGCCAGCAGCTGCTGTGTCTTCCTGTTGCCCAGATCCTGGCAAAGGGGGTTTGATTTCCAGCTTCCAACCTGAGCAGCTGGGAAGGACACGGTGCTCAGCTTAGAGAAGAAAGAAGATGACTTCAGGGAGAAGAGTAGAAGAAAATATCAATGTTAATGTAAATATAGCCATGCAAATGAAAACTTCTTTTTTAAGTCAGAGGTTATTCAGAAAAGTAAAACACTTCTGTATTCACGGGTTATCATAGTAGGTGCATAATTTAAGAATTAAAATGCAGAGCTCTCAAACTTTCCATTATCCAAGTCATCTCAAATTATGTTAACTGCTCCCACTCGTTAGTTAGAGGCCCCCTCGACTGTCATAGAGTTTGGGGCCTCAGGAGCACAGTGTGGAGTAGAAATGAAGATTTGGGAGTCTGCGGCGTGACGCAGGCACTAGTGTGCGTGCGATTACTCGGGGGATGTGTAGACTTTGGAGAGAAGTGGGCCAGGGGTGGCACCCACCCCCTTTAAAAAGATCTTTTTCGAAATAACCTCATATTTACTGAAAAGTTTCTGGAACAGTACAGAGAACAATCATACCCTTTACCCAGACTCGTCTATTGTTCACCTTGTGTTCCACTAGCTTTATCCATTGCTCTCTCTATGTATGCATATATATTTTTTCTGGACCATCTGAGGGTAAATTGCATGCATCATGGCCCTTTACCTTTTACCAGTGACTATTTCCTAAGATGTTCTCTTACATAACTACAATATAGTAACAATCTTCAGTAAATTTTAACGTCCATACAATTCTATAATCAAATCCATCATCAGCATTCCAATTTGTCAACTAACGCAATAATATCCTTTATAGGATTTCCCCCACTCTAGTATAGGATCCTCTCTAGGATCACATATTGCCTTTAGTTGTCATGTCTCTAATGTCCTTTAATTTGGAATAGTTCCTTACCTTTTACTGTCCTTTATGACAGTGACATTTTAAGAGAATACAGCCCTCCCCCACTTTTTAAAATAGAAGAGTCCTCATTTTGAGTTTGACGTTTCTTCACAATTAGACTAAGGTTATGCATTCCCTGCCAGAATGTTGTATCCGTGATGTGATTGTTGAATGAAAGAAAATTGTACAACGTAAGAGCTATGAGTTTAAATTTTATTCAGGGTCTTACTGAGGACTGTAGCCTGGGAGACAGTCTCACAGTAGCTCTGAGGAGACTTCTCTAAAGGGGTAGGGGAGGAGCCAGTATATTTATGATTTTTGGCTAGGGAGTCCATGCAATCAAGCGTACACCTTGGTAAAAGGTTACTGCTGGTCACAAGGAAAAGATACATCAGTTAATGATTTTAATGCTTTACCATGCATGGGAAGATCCAAGAATCTGGGTTCATTAAGGTTCTTCCTGAGATAAACATCTATCTAAGGGGCCTATTTTCCCGAAGCACAGAGCACCTCATCCTGGTTTTCATCCTGAATTCCTCCCAGGGTACACTGTTGGTCAGCAACTGCAGTGGCTAATGACTTAATCCTTGTACAACTGGATGGTGAGCAACATTCTTTGTTTTACATGCTTTTCTCAGGGTATCACTCCCAGAGGCAAATTATCATTTGCTCCTCATTGGTGATGTTAATTTTGATACTCAGACAAGGTGTCTGATTTCTTAACTGTATAGTTAATATTTTATTTTGCTACTAATAAATAATCTATGGGGAGATACTCTAAGTCCATGCAGATATCCTGCTTCTTTTCAAAATTTTCCCCCTAAATTTAACATCAACTGATGATAATCCAATCTTTGCTATGATGGTTGAAAAATAATGATTTTTCAACTCCAGCACTGCTGCCGCATTTATCTTTTGGTCCTTGGCATTTTCTAAGCAAGAGCCCTGCCTTCTCTATCACTTATTTAACATTTATTTATCTATTTATTATTAGACTGATGGATTCCTATTTTTCAATGGTTTATTATTTACTATTTTACTTAATTGTTTTGGCTCAAATTTCCCCAGATTGGTAAGAGCCCCTTCAAACTCCCATGTTCTTGTGACATGCTCCCATCATTTTTTGGAGTACTTCCTTACTTTCTGGCTGGAAAACATGTTTTGGCTCATCTTATGGTTTCTGTGCCCTAGTCCTGGAATCAACTATTTCTCTGGGGATGCCTGGTTCTTTTTTGTGGAGGCTGGTATTAGAAACCAATATCTGGGAGCTATGCGAGCTCATTGCTACTGGGGTGTCTTTGCTTCTAGGTCCTTACAGCAGACAGACTTAGAAAATATTATGTATTATATATACATGTATACATACATGTGTGCACATGTAGCTATTCATGCATAAATACACACTTTAAAAATTCCAAATTTGGGGACTGCCCTGGTGGCGCAGTGGATAACTCTGCGCTCCCAATGCAGGGGGCCCAGGTTCAATCCCTGGTCAGGGAAGTAGATCCCACGTGCATGCTGCAACTAAGAGTTTGCATGCCGCAACTCAGGAGCCCGCCTGCCGCAACTAAGACCCAATGCAACCAAATAAATAAATATTTAAAAAAGATAACTCAAAACGGATCATAGACCGAAAATGTAAAAACACAAAAACTGCAAAAAAAAAAAATTGCAAGTTTGCACCAATATCTCTATTCCAATCCCTTTCCACTCAGTTTTTCCCTACCATCTCCTATCCCATATACGTTTCTTCTACAGCAAGAACACAAGGATGGAGCCCTTTAGTATTTCATTAATGTTAAATGTTTCTTTAACATTTAAAAAGTAGGCAGAATAAAAGAGCACACAGAGACAGATGAGGAACAACCAGAAAAGAAGTGGAAAACTAGCAGAGAAGGTGTCAAAGAATTCAAAGGAGAAATGAGTTTTATCATGGAGAGAGTGTTCGGCCCTATCGAATTTAAATCACTTTTCAACAAGATTTTTAAAAGCTTTTAAACATCCATGCATATCCCGGCTATGTAACTCAGCAGCTGTTTTCATTTTGATGCTCCCTTCCAATATCTGTCCATAGGAATTCTATCCTTTATTGAAATTATAACATGATGCATTACAATTTTGTGTTTGCTTTTTGCTTGAGATAATCTTACAGCATCTGTTCATTCTCCATGTGTCCTCCCACCCTTCATTCTGACCTGTTTTAATGGCTGTACTGATTAAAGTAGGAAGAGGCCTCCTTTCTTCCATCTTCTGTGGCTTCCAGAACCACTCCTTTGCCCCTTCATCTGCTCACTCTCCCACCACTCTGCTGGAAAGACAGTGACAACACTTATGTAACGTTTGCTAAGATGAAAACATATGGAGTTGCTGATATCCAACCTATAACAACAGCAATTTCATATGGTCTAATATATGCCAGGTACTATATTTACATGTATCAAAAGACCTGATTTAAGAGTGTCTCTGTGCTATTAATTTAATTAATCATACCTTATGAGGTATTATTATCATCATCCTTGTTACATCTGAGGAAATTGAGGCAAAGAAAGGTTAAAAAACTTGCCCATAGCTAGCAAGCAGCAGGTGCAGGATTTGGGCCCAGGAAGTCTGGCTTTGGAGCCTAGGTTCTTAGTCATTACACTATGATGCCCCTCTAGAATGGCATCACTAAACTGAAAATAACCAAATCCAAGCTTATGAAGGGAGCTGGAGCCAGTATCCTTGTTAACTGAGTGTGGGTGCCCTGTGTTTCCCCCTTTTTAGGGTTTGTTATTTAATGTATGTGTGCATTTCCCAATAGGTGTCAGGGCCAGAGGCTAGGGAGTGGGCCTGCTCTTCACTACTTCATCCCAAGTGTCTTGTGCAGTATGCAGAGTAGATGTGCCCTTAATACTTACTGAAGGAAAAAAGGAAGGAAGGAAGGGAGGGAGGGTGGAAGGTGGAAGTGGGGGCATCGATTGGAGACTGGGAAGGCTGGTGAGATGAACTGTAGAATATGTCTGACTTGTGTAGAGAGTTGGGCTTTGAGGGGCCACAAACAGGGTAGAATTTTCTACTTAGGGCATCCAGAGTAGGATGGGCCAGAGGGATGAGTTCAAGCCAGAGATTCATAGTGTCAGTCAATGGCGAACCCCTGGCCAGCACGGCTGCTGCCAGGCTTCAGAGGATGGTGGAGGCTGGGTGGGAGGGGAGAGCCAGTGAGGAGTGAACCGTTGAAGGAGGAGCCTACAGTCTGAGAGTCCCTTTATGCTCTGGGAACCATAAATCGTACAACATAAGGTCTGAAATACCTAGACCTGCCTGCCTACCAGGCTTCTCGTCATTGTAAGCCCAAGGTAGAAACTTTCAATTCATGTCTTTGAACTCTTTCCCTAAGTGCTAGATATGGTGGAAGAATGGCTGCAAACATACAGATGTCCTTAGGAAAGTGGGCTTTTGGTTTCTAGCACCCAGGACCCTAGTCCTTTGAAAGAGTAAGATATTAAAGGCCAAGGACCACCCTGAAAGAGATGAAAACAAAATGCTGATTCTGTCCTTACCTCTCTCTGGGACCTTCTTCGTGACTCATTGTTTTTAATCTGTCAAAAAGGGAAGCAATGCATTTGCATAGCTTCTCAAAGTTATTGTGATGACTTTTTGTTTGTTTACTGATCAAATCAGATAATGTATTGAAAGTTCTTAGAAAAGTGTAAAGTACTGTAAAATGTAATTATTATTAATGTCTGACATCACATATACTAGACAACATAATACAATGATAAATTAACTCTGTGTGGGTCAACTATTACCTAACTCCTACTTTGGCTCCCACATCCCACTGTCTTCCTAAGAAGTAGATTCCTACTTTTTAAAAAAAATTTAATTTTTGGCTGCGTTGGGTCTTCATTGCTGCGTGCGGGCTTTTCTCTAGTTGTGGCGAGCAGGGGCTTCTCTTTTTGCGGAGCATGGGCTCTAGGTGTGCGGGCTTCAGTAACTGTGGTACGTGGGCTCCGTAGCTGTGGCTTGCGGGCTCAGTAGTTGTGGCGCACGGGCTTAGTTGCTCCACGGCATGTGGGATCTTCTTGGACCAGGGCTTGAACCCGTGTCCCCTGCATTGGCAGGTGGATTCTTAACCACTGCGCCACCAGGGGAGTCCCAAGATTCCTACTTTTAAAAAGATGAGGTGGGGAAAAATAGTATTAGGATATGTATTGACTTTCTATTGCTGCCATAACAAATTACCCCAGACTTGGTGACTTTAAAACAACACAAATTAATCATCCTACAGTTCTGGAGGTCAGAAGTCTGAAAGGGGGTCTCACTGGGCTAAAATCCAAGGTGTTCCATTCTGGAGGCTCAACAGGAGAACCTGTTTCCTTGCCTTTTTTCCTTTTCTAGAGGCTGCCTGCGTTGCTTTTCTCACGGTCCCCTTCCTCCATCCACAAAGCCAGCAATGTCAGATCTCTCTGCGCCTTCTCTATTGTTACATCTCCCTCTGCCTCTCTTCTGCCTCTCTCTTCCACTCTTAAGGACCCTTGTGATTAGGGTTAGGCCCACCTGGATAATCCAGGATAATCTCCCTATCTTAAATTCAGTCAATTGGCAACTTTAATTCCCCTTTGCCATGTAACCTAACAGGTTCCGGAGATTAGGACATGAAAATCTGCGGGGGCGGGGGGGGGCGGGGATATTATTCTTCCTACCACATTATATACTTTGTAAGTATTTCATCTGGAAAGAACTTTGGCAAAAGTGAAAATGGAAAATCAAAATTCTTCCTAACTTGTTGGTAATAAGAGCTTCCAGTATTACTGGATAATTCCTAGCAAGATTCTTTTTCATGGGAAACTAGCAACACCTAGTGTCTCTCCAAATAAATTTCAGCAGAAAACTTACAGTGTCCTGTAATTAAAAAGGTAGACTAGAAGGTACAGCTCAGTGACTGATGGTGGAAAAAGGAAATTCTCACCATTCATAGAAGGAGAAGACTGATTCTGTCTTCTGTATGTTCTTTAGACAGTGTGAACCCCTACACCCATGTGTACATCCAGAAGTATTTAAATCAATTCTGTTTTGGGCCTGGCACCATGCTGGACTCTGTGATAGATGCAGAAAGATAAGAACATGACCCTCATCCTCAGATTGCACCCAGTCTTATTGGCAGTCAAGACACACCCTGGCAATTAAAGCATATGTACCCATTTACAAAACACTGAAGACTTAATGGCCAAGGGTACCAGTTATAATTAGGCTCAGTTGTACATACATCAAAACCCCAAAGAACACTGGCTTAAACAACAGAGAGGTTTATTTCTCGTTCTTGTGAAAGAATTGGTATAGCCCTGGTTTGGCAGTTCCTCAAAAAGTTAAACAGAGTTACTATATGACCCAGTAATTTTACTCCTAGGTATATATCCAAGAGAATTGAAAACATACTTCTATAGAAAAACTTGTACACTAATGTTCATAGTAGCATTATTCATAAGAGCCAGAAAGTGGAAACAACCCAAATGTTCATCAACTGATAAATGGATAAACAAAATGTGGCATAGCCATACAACGGAATATCACCCAACCATAAAAAGGAATGAAGTACTGATACATTCTACAATGTGGAAGAACCTGAAAAACATTATGTTAAGTAAAGAAGCCAGACACAAAAGGCCACATATTGTATGATTCTATTTATATGAAATATCCAGAACAGGCAATTCCATAGAGACACAAAGCAGATTAGCGGTTGCCAGGGTCTGGGAAGTGGGGAGGGAAGGATGGGGAGTGACTGCTAATGGTACAGGATTTATTTGGGGAGTGATGAAAATGTTCTGGAATTAGTGGTGATAGTTGAACAACTTTGTGAATATACTAAAACCCCTAAAAACCATTGAATTGTACACTTTAAATGTGAATTATATCTCAATAAAGTTACTAAAAAAATACTAGGAAGGTCAAGGAGGCAAAAATGGGTGATGACTAATTAGAGGCCATGAAGAAGAGATGGGAAAAGTACTTTCCATTAGTTTTTTGCCCCCTTCCCCCCTGTTCCTTCTCCAGGTCTCAGAGAGGTTTACCCTTTTCTTTCCCATATATTAGGTCACCTCTTCCCCCACCACCACTGCAGTCAGCAAGCTGTTTACCGTGTGAGGCTGACCTGGCCCCAGACAAGGAGAGAGATGGCAGTTCTGTTCCCTACAGAGATAAAATGGTGAATAAGCTGATGGAAATAGAGCATGGAATAGAACTCACGCCCCATCCCTCCTGAGGGTGTCCCCCCATGACAGGCACCTCTGATTCTGGGGAACAAATATCCTTTGTGGGGTCCCTGGTCCTGATGGCACAGGGGAGGGGCTCTGTGAGCCTGTGGCCCACCACACAGTTTACCCATCTATCTGGAGAATGAAGAATCTTGGGGCAGAACACTCGAGGCTGCCTGTGTCCCTGCTCCCCACGGGAGGTGTGAACTAGCAGCGTCTGCATCTGCCCCTGTGGCGGCCTTGCTCTGGGTCGTCAAGCTACTCACCCTCCTGTCTGTTCCACTGATAGAGCAGTTCCTCATGTTCTGATGTTTCCTTCACAGCCATGTGACTTTATTCTTGATCTGTTCCCTGTTCCTCCTCTTGTGCTGTACAAGTACAAGATAGTACAAACTGAGGTACTATTTCTTCCAGGACAAGATACCACTCCTCACACCACTGTAAGAGTTATTTTACTTATTTTGTGGTCATCTGTAGACAGTGCAGGTTGGCTCAGGCTCCGTGCGTTAGCCTGAGTGACCCATGTTTGCCCCAAGAACTTCCTCCCCGTGCTCGTGGGTTCTGGGGATCTAGATAGTGGGATATGCATGGATGTCGAGTCTGAGACAGCAGAGCCATTGTAAAAGATAGTAGCCCAACTATCACACCCAGGAGAATTAATCAGGAGAAGTGGGGGGAGACATGATGACTAAATGTAATAAGGTATTCAGATGGGATCCTGGGACAGAAAAAGGAAATTAAGTAAAAATTAAGGGAAAAAAAATATGGACCTTAGTTAATAATAACAAATCAATATTGGTTCATTAATTGTGACAAATGTGACATACCAATGTAAGAAGTTCATCAGAGGGAAAACTAGGTTTGGAATATATAGGAACACTTTACATTGTCTTTAAAATTTTTCTGTAAATCTAAAATGATTCTAAAGTTAAAGCTTTATTAAATCCTCCAAAAGTATATTGTCTCCACCTCCACGAGAGCACTCAGCTCTGACCTGGCCAGACCATTTTAAAAGAATAGTGTCATCCAATATGCCCTCTTTGAAGAGTAGTTATAAGATACCACCTGTATCATCAGTGCAGCCTGGAAGAGTTCCATTTACCTGTGTATAAAAGATAGACTTTTAAAGTCCTGGCTGAGTGATTAGGAAGATGAGAGCATTGGAGCAGAAGTACACATTCTGGTCTTAGGCTGAGTGAGGCCTTCCAGGGCAATGAGTGATAGTGAGTGAGCCTGTGGTAGCCCTGGGCCATGTCCCAGTGGCCTTTAGGGAAGGACCAGCCCACGAAGACATCATCTCAGGGGGTCGAGGTAAGTTTTGCATCCAGGGCAGAGCTAAAAGTCAGGAGCTGAAAGTGTAGCCACATCCATGATCTGCTTGATCATTATGACCTCTGACACCATGAGCCATCCCTTCCTGAAACTTCTCTCCTTGGGAGCTATACCTGTTTCTTCTTTCTCCTGTGACTTCCTCTCTTCTTAGCTGTGTGACTTGTCTCTTCTTCCTCCACCCATTAGAAAATGTTGCTGTGCACTCGGGTTCTGTATTTGATATTCTCGCATCACTCTGAAACTCTCTTGGGTATCCATCCAGTTCCTCACTGTCACTGCCACCGCTCGTGACTCCTGAATCTGTGTTCTGGTCGGGAGTGCATCCTTGTGCTCCAGCTGCATGCGGTCAATGCAGGGTTTCCAGGGGAGGGACGGACACCTGAGACTCAGTGTGTTCTAAGCCCTGTATTGATTTGCCTCTTCCCTCAGCTAGAATCACAGACCCTCCTCTTTCAAAATGATGGGTTCATGCAGAGTTTTTATTTTTTCTTATTTTTAAACTTTTATTATTATTATTATTTTGGCCACACTGAGTGGCTTGCAGGATCTTAGTTCCCTGACCAGGGATTGAACCTGGGGTCCGGTAGTGAGAGCACTGAGTCCTAACCACTGGGCCGCCAGGGAATTCCCACATGCAGAGTTTTTAATTAAGATAAAAAAGATAGATATTGAGCAGTTTGGGAGGAAGTAAAACACCCCCCCACACACACACACATAGAATTATGGTTGGTGGCAGTGTCGGAATTACCCAATCAATACACTATCAAAGCTTGTTTACACGAACTTTTTATACAATACAAGGGGACACAAAATATACATTTAAGGAAATTACAGGTGAAAGTATAATACATTTTACAGCTCCTTCCAGCTCCTTTAGTCTCTCTCCTTTCTGGTTCTCAGCCTCGACTTAGGGGCCACTCTTCCTGGTCACCTTATTTTGTCTTCAGGCCGGGCTGAGTCCTTTGAAGTCTCCTAAGTAGATGGAAAAATCGGCTTTTCTTGTCTCCATCCTCCCCGTGCAGCTAGGTTCTGTCCTTGCTCTCTGTGATGACACCCTCCTGGCCTTGCCCTTCATCCGATCCAGCAGGCTGATGAGCCTAGAGCCTCCCATGTGACCCGAGTCCTGAGTCCTTAGCCTGGAGGCCATGGCACTCCTCTCTTCGCCCCCTGGCTGCTCGCAGAAACTGCCTTGCGTCAGAGTACTGGCCAGCAAACACCTCCATGAAATCATAAGAAAGACCAAAATTCTGCAGTGGCCCAAGGGCCATTTCTTTTCAAAATTTAAAATCTTTATGGCTCCAGAAATGGACTGAGGGGTTTAGAGGTGGAATGAGAATCCACATAAGATTTATGTTCAAAAGTGGTGTCAGGGCTTCCCTGGTGGCGCAGTGGTTGAGAGTCCACCTGCCGATGCAGGGGACGCGGGTTCGTGCCCCGGTGTCACACCCTCTCATGACAGCGAGAGGCCCACGTACCGCAAAAAAAAAAAAAAAAAAAAAAAGTGGTGTCAAATTGTCTAATTTCAGCACTCTATTGCTTACAGTGTTAAAGTCCTGACACCAGAGGCTCAGGGAGATGTACTGATGAAGATACTTGGATGGATAATACTGGCTATTTCCCTTGGTACATTAATGCACAGTTGGTTTTTGAGACATCCAACAATGATGAGAAGTGTGCCCCTAAGCAGTTCTGGGCTCAGCTCTGGCACCCACATCTTAATTAGGTGGGTTTTGACTCATCATTATTTAGTTGCCCATTTTTCCTTAACACAGTGCTTTAGTTGTTTTATGCAATTAGAAGGAGGAAGCTTGCAAAAGTCATCACATTACAGAAGAGATATGACAGAAAAAATCATTAACTCCATCTTACTGTACGAATCCCAGCAGTAGTTAGGGACTTACGTAAATAGCACAGCTTAAATTATTTAGCTGACAATCCCTAGTAACAATACCAGCACTTGATTCTTCATAAAAGCAAAAGTGATTAGTCTGCTATATAACCTCATCGTCGGAAAAATGTATTTCCCATTATAACATTTGTCATGATTTCCTTGGGAATGGACAAATTAAAAACAGAATTTTGACACGTCAAATTGTCCTGCAGCATGAAAGCCAAAATGAGTGTCTCTTCCACTAGAGGCCTGGGGTCCATGCTGCCTTGGGGAATTTTTTGCCTGGGTGGCAGGCAGTGTGGAAGAAGCTGGGCAGAACCTAATTTTCAGCAAGTTCTTATTTTTTCACAATCTAGATGAGTTCTAGGAATAATGCTGCAGAAGCTAATTCTTTTAGGAGAAGAGTGGCTCTAGAAAGATGATTGAGGTTCACGCGGGAGATCTGGGCGAATTTTAAAACTTCCCCTTTGGCAAACAGTTAACTTAAACAGTTAGCAGACTCCTTAGGTGTGTGAGGATGTGGGCCAGATGCCAGATGCCAAGGTAGTGAGACACTGCTTCTGGCCTCAAAAGCTTCTTTCTAACCCTGGACCATCAGCCATTGATGTTTCCAATTCTCCTGAGCACTTAGTTACCTGCTAGAAGGTAGGCGTGGTCATGTCCCTTTCTTTGACCTATAGGAACTCTTGTGTGATTCCTTCACTTCCCTATCCCCTTCCCAACAAGTGACAAGGAGTTTTCTCTTTAACTGCAACCAATCTAGCCCATCCTGACTATTACAGAAAGTAAGATTTCCTACTACACCTGATGGTGGACAATCAATGAGATGGCAGATGCAAAGGCACTGTGGTTGGCACATAGTAGGCCTTGGTAAAGGGTATTTTTCTTCCCCCTCTTTCCCTTTAAAAGTCTGATGAAAAATGTGAATTCTTATTCCTCAAAAGAAAGCTGATTCCATGTACATTTTTACTACAGCAATGTCTAGAAATGTTTACGTAAGTGATTTCTTCATTTGGGGGTTGGGTAATGGCAGGTATGATTTTACAATTACAATGTGTGATAAAATTGGCTAATTGTCTCCCAATATTTATTCTCTTCTTCTCCCTTAGTAATATCTGAGTGGGCACATTGTGCCTTAAGCTAAAAGACATTTGCCAGCTCCCTTGCAGCTATGAAAAACTGTGTGACTACTGGATAATGAGATGTTAAAAGGAAGTGTTGTGTGGGATTTCTGTGAAGGCTTCTTTTAAGGGAGGGAGTACCCATGTCATTTCCTTTACTCGATGCTGCTGCCTGGGATGTAGATGCAGTGGCTGTCTAGCAGCCCACTTGGACCATGAGGACAGGGGTCCCACACTAGGGATGGTGGAGAGTGAGGCAAAAGGCACTTGAGTCCTTGGTCACTTACTGGAGGACCATACAGGTCATGAGCTCTCTGTGTCTGCATTTGTTCTAGATGAAAGAAAAATAAATTTCTAATTTGCTCAAGCCACTCTTTTTTTTTTTTGGCTGCGCCTCGTGGCTTGCGGGATCTTAGCTCTCTGGCCAGGGATTGAACCCGGGCCCAGCAGTGAAAGCACTGAGTCTTAACCACTAGACCTCCAGGGAATTCTAAGCCACTGTATTTTAAATTTAAAATTTTTTAAATTTATTTTTAATTCTGGTAAAAAAAATAACACAAATTCACCATCTTAACAATTTTTAAGTGTACAGTTCAGTAATGTTAACTATATTTACACAAACTATTGTTGTTTTACGTTTTTTGTTTATATAAAGTCAAACCTAATCCTAACAAACACAGTAGAGTGCTTCCCTGGTGGCACAGTGGTTGGGAGTCTGCCTGCCAATGCAGGGGTCACGGGTTTGAGCCCTGGTCTTGGAAGATCCCACATGCCGTGGAGCAACTAAGCCCGTGTGCCACAACTACTGTAGAGCACAGGCTCTAGGCGTGCGGGCTTCAGTAGTTGTGGCTCGCAGGCTCTAGAGCGCAGGCTCAGTAGTTGTGGCTTGTGGGCTCTAGAGCGCAGGCTCAGTAGCTGTGGCGCATGGGCTTAGTTGCTTCGCGGCATGTGGGATCTTCCTGGACCAGGGCTCGAACCCGTGTCCCCTGCATTGGCAGGCAGATTCGTAACCACTGTGCCACCAGGGAATGTTTTGTCCTGTTTTGTTTTGTTTTGCTTTTTTGCTGTTGTTTTTGGCTGCACCAAGCAGCATGTGGGATCTTAGTTCCCCAACTAGGGATCAAACTTGTGCCCCCTGCCGTGGAAGCACGGAGTCTTAACTACTGGACCCCCAGGGAATTCCCAAGTGAACCCAATCTTTAAAAAACAAACAAAAAAAACCTTTGGAAAATTGGCAAACAAGTGCATGCTTAAACATTTTAAATTAAAATAGCATTATAAACTAAAATAAAACATTTAAATAAACTCTTTAAAGTATCTTCCCTGTTTCCTTGCTTTTTTAGTTAACTGATGGTCTTACCCTAGTTTACCCAAAATTCAGAGCCTGTGGAAAAGGCTTATATGCTATTACTTTAATCGGGATACAACCCAAGCAGGATGAAGAAAAGGAGAGTAAGTCTAGGAAGGAGAGAGAGCTAGTATGAAAATGCCCAACTGAGCCAGCCTGCACTTGGAATCAAGTGGGACTGATTTCTTATAGGACAGTTTTCCGAGAAACTACTCTTCAGGACAGTATGTCTGGATTAAGGAGGGAGAAGAATTTACTTGTCTCCCATCTCCCGTTGGTTAACAGTTGGCTCCACAGGGTGTTGATTGTGTTAGTTCTTTTACACTCCCATTTGGGCACGCATGGGCACCAGGGCCGGCTTCCTGGGCTCGTGACCAGTGAGTCATAACCGAGCTCAGAAGGGGGCCCATCTCTGGAGGTTTAATGCTCTGTAGTCACTGCCTGGAAAGTCTTAATAACTTTATTTCTGAATTTGTGTTTTGTAAGTGAAGTCTGAGGGACAATGCCGCCTGCGCTGAGGGACTTGGAGCTTCTGCTCATGGTGGGCTCTTCTTTTCCCTGCCTCTCTGAGATGGGTTCTCAGTGCCCAGCTTTGTGCCACTGGGTCATTGGCGGTGCCCTGGATACTTGAAAGGGTCTGCACTCACCCGGTGAGTACCTCTCTGCCTGAGGGAGTGCAACATGAAGTAGCAGGTAAAATATACCTTGACAGGTCAAGAGAGAGACTGTGGAAGAAAGAAAAAAGCTTCTTTCCTGTTTTTGAACAAGCAACTTCACATTTTCATTTTGTACTGCGAAGTCTGCAGCTGGCCCTGAGGGGCACTGAGTGGGTCTGTGTGTACCGTGCCTTGGTGTCAGTAGGGATGCCTCAGGGCAAAGGATGGGAGTGTGAACCACAGTGTGGAGCAAGGTGCTACTAGGTTTTCTCTGCCTGAAGTGGGTCAGAGGCCATATGGACGAGGTCACTACAATTGCAGCTATGTCTTGAACAACTGGCCAAAGGCCCTGTGGATGGTGAGGCCATGAAGATCTGGACTGGCATGTGAGAGGTGCACATACAGTTCTCCTCCTGCATTTCTCAAATCAGCTCCACCCTCCCACTGTATCTGGCTCTCACACGTGATCTGTGGCCTTCATTTTTGTGACGTGAAGATGTTTCCATATCTTCCCTGAGAAAGGAGGGACACGTTCAATAATTCACAACTTGATGGCCAGCCATAATTTCTGAAAAGATTTAAGGTAGCAGAGTTAGCAGAATGGTCTACAGTCCCTGATGCTGCAACCTGTCCCTTGGCTGTAATAGATATTCATCATCATTTCCCTCCACCACTCTACATCCCTCTCTCCCTTGGCCAGCACTTGGCTGGTCTGAGTTCCTTTGCTGGTAGACTGACCTAGACCTTCATCTTTGAGGGATCTGAATCCTTAGTTGCCTTAACTTGGTCAGGTACTGGTTGCTCAATTGTCCATCCATTGTTATCAAAGGGCAAGGAAGCACCGAGAGATACTACAGCAAGCCCCCTGGGTTTCAGACATATTCCTTCCTGACCCCATGTGTAGCATCAATGCTAGCTCATCATGGTAATTAGAAATAAAGTCATGTATTTGCCTGTTGGTGTACTGGAATGAGGAGATGAAAGTGACCAAGTAGGGGTTGGGGCCTCGAGGTTAGTAGAACTCTTACTGTATTCCCTGGTGGAAGTATCCTCACCCAGGACCAAGACTGCTAATGCATCAGAGCCTAAGGCTAAAGAAACGGGAAGCACAAATTCTGTGAGTGAGTCACTGGGAGTGATAGTGAGAAGGGTTAATCCTACCTCCACTCGTTGGTTCTTGGTCTTGGGTCTTCTAGCTGTTGGACACACAGAACCAGGTTCTGCCTGTTGATTCAATACGTACAGCAAATCCTGGAATAGAGCATAATAATTCCAGCACCTTAAATGAGTCCTAACAGGCCGTTACACTCACTAGCAGCCTGAATGTTTCAGGGTGATGAGGCATAAGGCAATGGAGTCTGGTTTTGTGTCCCTTGTCACACTTCCTCTGCTGTAAAATTGATCCCTTGGACCGAGGCAGTATCATGTGTGATATAATGTTTTTAGAAGAGGCATTTGTAAACCTTAAATGGTGGTGCTGTTGGAGGCATTATGAAAAGGAAAGGCAAATCTCATCTAAAGCAGGTGTCAAATCTGGAAAGAACACCTACTCTTCCATGTAGGGTGGAAGGTGATATAAGTGTAATTCCTGAGCCATAGCGCCATATCAATAGCTCAGTGTCAGACTCTGCTCTTGGCAGGTTGGGCATTCAGCACTGGTAGTTGCTACATCAGTCTTAGTGAGGGCAATTCATGCTGTTTAGCCCATCCATAGCATGGTAGCATGAATGAAGGCTATGGATATAGCATGGGTCTATTGCACAAGCACTGAGGTAGCCAAGAAAGAAAGGCTGGCTCATGTCCATAAGACATGTCATCCTGTCCATCTGGTTGGTGAGAGCCTTAACTGGGAAGAATACCCCCTGTGGGCATTAACATGAGTCAAAGATCTAAACACTTAGGGTCCACTTCCACAGATCCACCCACATACCTCTTCCCCAGACTGCCTTCTTTCTTCCTTCCCTCCTTCCTCCTTCCCCTCCTTCTCTTCTTTCCTTCCTTCCTGCATGCCTTTCTTTCTTTTTCATTGAAGTATAGTTGATTTACAATGTTGTGTTACTTTCTGGGGTACACCAAAGTGATTCATATATATATATATATATATATATATACACACATACATACATATATACACACATATACATATAAGTATATTCTTTTTCAGATTCTTTTCCATTATAGGTTATTACAAGATATTGAATATAGTTCCCTGTGCTATGAGGTAGGACCTTGTTGTTTATCTGGACCTCCTTATTTCTGATATTCCAATCTTGTTCCTTTCAGGACTTGACCTTTAAGCCATTCTTTGAAACTGTTTAGGAATCTATGTATATCTGTAGTTCAGGCCACTTCGTATGGAGTGGATGACCAAGTATACTGCTCAGAGCTCTGCCTACAGGGAGAATTTGCCATCATCATCGCACCTTAGACCCACTCCTGAGTAATGCAGCTGCAGTATTTATTTATTTTTTATATTTCTAATTTTATTTGTTTTATTTTATTTTGTTTTTGTACCAATATATTGTTATTGACCCATCTATGAACCAGGCCTGAGTCCCTTCCTCTTCTGTTAATTGGTGTCAAGGAGTCCTCTATGAAGCTGTGGGAGTGAGTTGAGGAAGAGGTGTTAATGCAATAGAGAGAGGTGTAGGGGAATCTGGACCACCTGTTCAGGTGGCTTACTCATACCTTCTGGACTTGCTCAGGCCCAATCCTGAATACACCATTTTCCATCATATGGTGGATTGCCGCACTTCCCTGACCTTATAGTCATTTGCATGGTCAATTCATGCAGCAAGATCAATCAATCTCTACTAGGTCTCAGTGGTACCAGGAGCTGTTTTTTCAAATGGAAAATAGTTGTTGGCCACAGAAGGTCTGGCCTGGCTCCATAACCATCGTGTTTTGTGCTAACTCTCCCACTGAGGCTTTCCAGAGACTCTGCACAGTGTTCTTATCCACTGCAGATACTTCCAGCACCGCCAGAGCTGCTGAGCAGTACGATGGCAGAGCAGCTTCACCTCTGCTTGGACTCCTGCCTTCTGAACCCAATCCCAGGGAGAAGAGTGAGGGCAAAGGGGGAGTGATGCAGGAGAGGAGAGTGAGGGAACATGAGTGCGCGTTAGTCAATGGGCCACCACTTGGATTTAAAAATGTCTGATTTCGGGCTTCCCTGGTGGCGCAGTGGTTGAGAGTCCGCCTGCCGATGCAGGGGACACGGGTTCATGCCCTGGTCTGGGAAGATCCCACATGCCGTGGAGCGGCTAGGCCCGTGAGCCATGGCCACTGAGCCTGCGCATCCGGAGACTGTGCTCCGCAATGGGAGAGGCCACAACAGTGAGAGGCCCGCGTACCGCAAAAAAATAAATAAATAAAATAACTAACTAACTAAATAAAAATGTCTGATTTCTCACAAGGAAAATATTTTTTCTATTTCTTTAATTTGTTGTTATATCTATGGATGATGGATGTTCACTAAACCTATGGTGATAATCATTTCATTATGTATGTAAGTCAAACCATTATGCTGTACTCCTTAAACTTAAACATCGCTGTTATGTCAATTACATCTCAATGAAACTGGAAGGACAAAAAAGAATGATTGATTTCTCAATCTTGTGAGGTCATTTCCTGGCTTTGATTTTTTTTTCTTTTCAGAGCAGTCCATATGGAGGTGGAAGGGAGATGAATTTATCTGTCAGCTGCCATCTTGCCTTAGTCAAAGACTCACGCATGGGGCATTAATTGCCTCACATATGTGGGAGCTGAGGAAGTCTGCCTCAAAACGGAGGTCCTCAGGCAAAACCTGGAGGTTGGACATGAGAGATGTGGGATGTGGGCACAAAGGAAGGCAGCTGGGTCACTACCCTGCATAAAACTCCCTGTGTGCTCCATCCTATAATTAACATAAAGTCCAGTGATGTACCTGGTCTGGTTCCTGCTCACCTCTCTGACTTTATCTTACACCACTCACTCCCTCCACCACTGCATTCTAGCCACACTGGCTTTCTTTGTGTTTTTTGTTTTGTTTTGTTTTTTTGCGGTGCGTGGACCTCTCACTGTTGTGGCCTCTCCCGTTGCGGAGCACAGGTTCTGGACGCGCAGGCTCAGCGGCCATGGCTCACG
The DNA here is from genome assembly GCF_949774975.1 of Lagenorhynchus albirostris. NCBI lineage: Eukaryota > Metazoa > Chordata > Mammalia > Artiodactyla > Delphinidae > Lagenorhynchus > Lagenorhynchus albirostris. Next base: position 24,104,955 of record NC_083102.1, read on the forward strand.
GGCCCAGCCGCTCCGCGGCATGTGGGATCTTCCTGGACCGGGGCACGAACCCGTGTCCCCTGCATCGGCAGGCGGACTCTTAACCACTGTGCCACCAGGGAAGCCCCTGGCTTTCTTTCTGTCCCAAGTTTTCAGGATTTTGCCCTTGCTGTTCCCTCTGCCCAGAGTGCTCTTCTCCCTGATCTATGCTGGCTAGTTCTTTTAAAGAGTTCACTCAATCCAGTGTAGCCCACCAATTTCTGTCCTACCACTCTACTTCTAGTTCTGTTTTTGCTTGTGTATGATCTTTCCCTGGTCCTGTGCTAGGGTTTGAGCTCCATGAGAGCAGAGAACTTGTCATTCTTTTTCACTCTTGTATTTACTGCACCTGGACTAGTGCTTGGTGCAAAGTAGGCACTAAATAAATATTTCTTGAATGAATGCTTGGATAGTGATACTAGTAATGGAAGTATTTATGACTAAACCAAGACTTCCTCTTTGTAGATACAAAATACCTAAGAGATATTTGTCAGATAATTTTTAAAAATGGTATCCTGTTTTCCCATTTGACTGAAGAAAAACATAGAGGCTGTTTCTAGAGGACTAAAAGTTGGGGCAGCTAACTGCCAGAAACTTCATGGCTAATTTCCTATTGACCACGTTGAAGTTCATTCATATGTGTATCATAGAGATGACCAGAGCCTCTAATAGGTAAAAAGAAAGCCTTCCAAGCCCTATCCTGTGCCAGTGAAGCTATTCTGTCATGTAGAAAGCACATAACATGAGACTTATTTTAGAACCTTTGTATTACTATTATTGTCTTCAGTCTCCAGAGGAATCTTCACATCACTCTTTGGTGTTACATCTGGAATGGTCCTTGGAAATCATCTAGTTTAGTCTTCTCATTTTATAGATGAGGAAAGGAAGGTCCAGAGAGGGAAAGGGACTAGCCCAAGGTCATTCTGTTAGTTAGAGGAAGAGCCAGGACCAGAATTCAGATCTCCTGACAAAAGAGTTGAGGAATTTACAAGGTACTGTGACAAATTCTCCCTTATTCCTCTGCTTCCCTAAAACAAAAACAAAAACAAAAACCTCAAAGGATTTGCCTTAAACAATGTGCTTGTGAGTCCTGATGGGATCACCATGGGTCTCTGGATCCTGGCAGTGGTGGTAATGATGAAGTGCTGATCTTCCTTTCTTATTTTGCTTGGAATATTTTTTGAATTATCATCAAACATTACCCATCAAGGGAAGTAATTGTGTTTTCATTTAGGGTTCCAGTGAGACCTACATAAAAAGTCACAGGAACATTTCCATTGCAACTAGGTAACAAACGGTCTATTGAAATTCACTAGAAATAAATTACTGTGGATATGTTTTCTCCCAGTGACAGTTTTCTCCTAAGGAATCAGTAGACATGCCTGTCTTTTCCCTTTTGCTTTACAGGTGAAGGTTTGCAGAATTTCAGAAACTTTATCCAGGTCTCAGAAAACCAGAACCATTTTTCTTTGTACTATGATGCTGTAGTTAAAATTTAGAACTATCAGGAAAAGACTCCAACTAATTTGGAAAATCTGGGGGAAAAAAAAAAAAAACCTGAATGTTTACCTCGGCTGAAAGCAATTTGAGTCTATAGTCCCTTTCCTGTAAGACTTCTTTCCCTGTCTTCCTGCTGTCAGAGGTGGGAGGTAGGTAACATTTCCAATTTGCAGAGTTTTCTATCCACGTTTGTTTTCTCTAGATAATTCTCAGGATGATTATGAGGATTTAGTTGTTGCGGGGTGGTGCACACCTATGTGCAATTTGAATAACTTAGTCCTGTGCATTTCTAGCTGAGCATGTGACCGAGAAGTTCTGGACCAGTGCTTTATGGCTGGAGCCCCTTGGTAAGCGTGCCCTTTCTAAACATTACGTGGGATGTGACCAGAGCAGCATGATGCTCTTTTGTTTTAAGGGTGGGTTTGGGGAACAACAGGACTTTGAGTTCATCCTTCCGGGTGGGGGGGGGGCGCAAAAGATTGAACTGAAACTACCGGCTGGAATTGCCCGTTTCTCCTCCCTCGTGCAAATCACTTTCACATTTGTTGCAGCTGGCCCTGCTCGGTCCCTGAAGAGGCAATTGCACAACTTGCTGCATACGTCTTGTAGCCCTACCTTTGTGCCTCCGATCCCTCTTCGGTAAAATGTTCTCAGCGCACAAAAGCGGCGGCTGAAGGGAACAGCTTTGGGCACAGAGGGAGGAGGGAGCTGGCCGGCTGAAGCGCCGCCGCACCATCTCCAGTGGAAACGGACGCTGCTAACCCTGCCTAGGAAACTAATGGAGCGTCCCTAAGAAACCCAAACTCCAGCTTGGCTCACACCAGCTATCTCCCCCACCTCCAGACCCCCAGGTGAGACTAAATCCAACCAACCAACCCCGCGGCCGGCAGTCCAATCAGCCTGCCTGTAGAAGGCGGGCTTGCAGCGTGCTTTCTCATCCTTGAATTCGACCTGAATCTTAGCATGTTTTGTTTTGTGCAAAGAAAGGCCGTCACCCCCGTTTTCCTTTGTTTTCCAGCAATTTCTTGTCTTGTAGTAACTTAAAACATTTCCTCTGGGGATGGGGTGAAAAAAACTGGATATAAGTGTTTATAGTGCAAAGTCCTCAGGCTTATTTAGTGTGTGAGACATCAGAGATGCCTGCTAACTAACCGGGTTACCCACACGAGGCTTCCAACTGCCTCCCGAGAACGATGGCCGAAAGGCAAGGGTACGAATGTGATGCTGCCATTTGCGGGCATCCGTGTCAGCATTTATATTTAAATATATTTCCCTGTAAGAATTTTAATTGGAGATTTCGGCTCGAGGTGCTCCAATAAAACAGAGAAGGAGCCAAACCGAGTTATTTCGCTTCATAACCAAGCTTTATTTCGAGGCTTTCTTTCCCCTGCGGTTCCTGCCCCGAAGCGATCTGTAAAGCGAACCCACTCTGATACAGTTTGAAAAGTGCATTTTGTACTTGGCTCTTTCTTTGATCGAATTAATCTGGGCTTTTTTGTAGTTCTAAATGAGGCCTATGGGCTGACAATGTAGCTGTTTAAAGGGGATTTTAGGGGATAATAATAGCCAATGCAAATAGTGCCATGAGAATGGCAACTTGCTTTTGCACTTTCAATCACATAATAACTGCAAAGAAAGCTTTTAAAATGAATTGAAATTTTGTGGCATGCCATCTGGGATTATTTGGGCAAACAGTTCTGAATACTTCAGTTGGGCGAAAGAATGGTGGTACGTCTGCTCTTAAGCTGACATGTTTCAGATGGCAACCTTATGCTAACTGGTTCAAAGTTGGCTAGCATTATTTTTTTAAATTTTATTATTTTCTTTCTTTCGGATTATCTGCAAAAATTCTCTTTGATTGCTGGTATTTGGGTCTGAAAAACTTTTCCATTGTTGAAGAGTTCAATTCAACCCCTTGCAGCTGCTGATCCCTTCATTGTTCCTCTCGTTATGTGTACGCGTCTCAGATGAATGTAGCCAAGCCTTTTAGTGCCTTAATGGGTGTCTACATAAAGGTCATTTTTTCTGCGGCACTTGTTTTAACAAAAGTTTATACACAAACAACAACCACAGCTAAAACATTCACATTAATCAATTTCCTCCTGATTGCAAAATGCAAAAACTGCCTTAGGCCAGAGCCCGGGCATGAAAAATGTTTTCTGTGTAAGATGTTTTCTGTGTATGATGTCATAAAGCAGAAAATAGTTTAAGCAGTTTCATCAAGGGCAAAAGCAGGACAAAACATCATTGTGGCAACACAGTTTCTGAGATCTCCCCTTCTGGTGTTTCTGTGTCTATGTAGTTATGTCAGGTTACTTCGAGGGCAGAGAGGCTCTTAGGATGGAGTGAGTTGAGGTTTTAGCTCTGCCTTTGATGTTCACCCTGGTTTGGGAGCTGTTCTCTGTGAACTTCTGGTGGGTGTCAGGTATTGCCTCTGTGGGAAAGTGTAGGTGTTAATCAGAATCTGGAGAAAACTGCATAAACTGTATCTATAGTTTGCAAAAAATAAATCATTTCCTTGCTGGTATAAAATTCCCCCCCCCCCCGTTATACAAAAGAAAAGATGACCACAGCCATCCCTTTCCACCTGCAAACCCCACAGAAGGCTGCTTTTAGGATGAAGTAAATGATGAAAATAACAGCCACCAGTCGTAAACGCTGGTAAGGATGCTGCCATGCTAACTAAACTGCTAGATGCGCAGACAGACAAGCAAGGGTTTCTAAGGGATCTTGGTGCTTATCTTTGGTGCTGTGAGGGGACTGCCCAGCACGGTGGACGTCATGTGGGAATTAGAGAACTCTGGCCACGTGGGGGAGGAAGCGAGGAGCCCCACCCACCCCGCCTCCCTGAGCAAACCCTGAAGTGTTTGCCTCAGCCTCTGCTGCTGTAATTCAGAGATGTGACCACATTCCTCAGTCCATCTCAGGATGATACCCAGTACCTGTTCATGGCTCTGCCTTCATCCAGATCCTTCAGGAAGTAAAAATAAACACACTATAGGGTGTCCATAGGTTATTCTCCTTTGCTGTATCGGTTTGCCTGCTCATTGATCTTTTTAGCTCAAGACTTACACTTGCGAAGTTAAGGATTCAAGTCCTTAGATTCTTTGGAGGTTTTATGAAGGTCAAAAAGCTCTGTGACTTGGTCTCTGGGTGTGGCTCCACTGCTCCCCCCAGCCTCATCTGAGGGTCTCTTCCCTTCCCCGTATACATCTCTTGGACTGAGGACCTTCCCAGTGGAGCCAGCTGGTTCTCTCAGCCATTTGGGTTAGATGGGTACTTCTCAAACTTTAAAGAGCATGTGAATGACCTGAAATATTGTTAAAATGCACATTCTGATTCTGTTGTTTTGGGATGGGGCCTGAAAATCAGCATTCCTGCTGATGCTGATGCTGCCAGGGGCTCGAGATTCTAACTTACCCAGAGATGAGATGTAGCTCTCACTGTCCGAGAGCCAAAGTATCTATCTGTAAAATGATGGTAATAAAAATGGCCATTGGGGGCTTCCCTGGTGGCGCAGTGGTGGAGAGTCCGCCTGCCGATGTAGGGGACACGGGTTCGTGCCCCGGTCCGGGAAGATCCCACATGCCATGGAGCGGCTGGGCCCGTGAACCATGGCCGCTGAGCCTGCGCGTCTGGAGCCTGTGCTCCGCAGCGGGAGAGGCCACAACAGTGAGAGGCCTGTGTACCGCAAAAAAAAAAGAAAAAATGGCCATTGATGCAATCTTGGATTTCTTGACTTTTCAACAATAGCTTTTGGGAGATTGGGAAGGGTTTGGGGACAGACTAGCTATAGGGAGGCTTATCTTGCAGTTTATCTTGTACCTCATTTGATTCTTTGGTTCCAAGTAGGAAAGACAAAGTAAGTGATATTTGGTCCCAATCTATGATCACTTCTATTTTAGTCACTCATTTTAAAAATTACCAAATATATATCAGATGCCTACTATATGCAGGCATCATGCTAGATGCTGTGGGTACAGTGCTGGCAAACAGATTCCATCCCTGTCCTCAAGTGGTTTATACTCTTAGAGTCTCCAGCAGGCAGCCTCAACCTTGGCTGCACACTGGAATCACCTGGGGAGTTTTTATAACTAATCGATGCCTGAGCCCCACTCCCAGAGAGTCACATCTAATTGGTTTGGGATGGGGCCTAGTCATCACTATTTTTGAAGAGCTCCTGAGGGGAATCTATTGTGCAGCCAGGACTGAGGACTCCTGGCCCAAAGGGTTGAACTAGATGAAGAAGGATGTGGGTGGGCATTGTGAGAATTGCTGCCTCAGTACAGACTCCAAAGTCAGGGGAGGACAGTGGGATGACCATGCAAGTGGAGCTCTCTTTCCCTGTTAGCCTGCCTTTCTAGAGCATCATGCTTCTCGCAGTGAAAGAGGAAACGGGAAACGTACCATGTGTACACATCACGACGTTGTAGCATCACAGCTACTTATATGTCAATGACTTCACGTCCTGACTGTAAGTCATAGGATGTGGTGTCTCCCTGGCACTAGCCCTGCTACCATTCAGCCGAGGCTACTTTGGTCCAAAAGAGGGACAGAATTCCATTGGTTTTAGTTATGGTGACCAACTGTCCTGGTTTGTCTGGGACTGAGGGGATTCCCAGGATGCGGGACTTTCAAAGCTAAAACCAGGAAAGTCCCAGGCAAACCTGGACGAGTTGGTTACCATAGTTCTAGTGCAATGGCTCCTGCTGTGGGGTTCTCTAGCTTGACACAAAAAAGCATGATTCGTAAAAGAAAAAATTGAGAAATTGGACCTCACCACATTGAAAACTTTTGCTTCTTAAAAGACTATGTGAAGAGGATGAAAAGGTAAGTACAGACTGGGAGAAAATATTTGCAAACCATATAGCTGATAAAGGACTAGTATCTAGAATATATAAAGAATTTTTAGAACGCAACAGTAAAGACTAAACAGTGCAACTAGGAAATGGGCAAAAGATATGAACAGGCATTTCACTAAAGAGGATATACAGATGGCAAATAAGCCCATGGAAAATGTTCAACGTCAGTAGCCATTAGAGATATGCAAATTAAAAGCACGATAAGATATTACTACATGCCTGTCAGAATGGCTACAATGAAAAATAATGACATTTCCAAATGCTGGTGAGGATGTAGATAAAATGGATCAGCCTTACATTGACAACGGGAATGTGAAATGTTCCAGCCACCCTGGAAGACAGTTTAGCAGCTTCTTATAAACCTAAACATGCAACTACCATACACCCAAGCAGTTGTACTCTTGGACACTTATCTCGGAGAAATGAAACTTTATCTTCACAGAAAAACCTGAAAGTGAATATTCATAACAGCTTTATTTGCAATAGCTAAAAATTGGAAACAACCTAGGTATCCTTCAACAAGTAAATGGTTAACCGATGATTGTATTTCAGTAGATAAAATCTTTTAAGACATGTTTGTGGGGAAAGAAAATAAAAGGAGTTCTTAGAGGTGAAAATGTTGGGACCTACTTTTTCAGTGCTTACTAGGGCCGGATGTTTGATTTTGGGATGCTACATTCAGAGAGTAATTGGTCTGTGTGGTGTGATGCGGAGCTGGGTAAATAATGCATTCTCACAGAAAAAGAGGAAATGATGAAGTCCTCATTGCCCAGAGTCCAGCAACTGGAAAATAAAAAAAGTAGAAAGACACCCAAGTGGTGAGTAAATATACTCATATCAAGGATATTTAGTAAAAAAAAAAAAAAAAAAAAAAAAAAAGACTACTTCCAGGATATAGTCGAGGCAAGTTCAACTTTGTTGTTCTTCTCTGTCGGCACCTCTACAGTATAGTAATAACTGATGTTCATAGTAATGATTCTGAAATATTATTGGATCTTGAAGTGCTTTCTGAGTTACCAAAATTTGTTTTATAAATGTTATTATAGGTAGACTGTACAGTATCACAAGTTTTCTGCAATTTGGTAATACACGGATGGTCTCCTTACGGCGTCTCTTAGTTAACGTTGCAGATCCAGTGCGTGCTCTTCCCCATCCCCTAGATGTTCAGGAGTTGGAGGTACCTGGATAAAAGAGAACTCATGAGCTCTGCCTTAAATTAATAATAGAGGGGCTCATCTATTGGTTCAGATCATCAGTCAGGTTGGATTTTTGGGTTCAAGCGTCCAGAAGTGCCAAGCCAAGGGGCTCATTTTGGGTTGGTCGTGCTAACATGGCACTCTGCTGCTACCCCACCTCTAGTCTCATAGAGACAATGACAGCTGACTCCTATGTAATGCTTCCCATGTACCACACACTATTCTAAGTATTTTACACACGTTAACTTATTAATTCTCCTTACAACCCTACAAGATAGGTACTATTCCTGTCCCCATCTTACTGATGAGAAAACTGAGGCACAGAGAAGTTAAATTGCCCAAGGTCATACAGCTTAGCAGAACCAAAATTCCAACCCAGCTCATCTGGCTCTGGAGTCCATTGCCTTTCAGAAAAGCATGCAAATGCGTAGCCTTTATACTTCTATTTGAATGCTAAATATTTTTATTTTAATATGTCCCAAATTTTCTAGAATTTGTTTTGGTTCCCTTTACTGAATCAATTTACCAATGAAGTGTCTATATCACAAAGCCTGTGGCTCTACATGCCATATTCCAGTTTGATGAAATGGTAAGTCACGAAGGTAGGATGCATTAACTGTGGAGCCTCACAGATGGCAAAGCAAGGTCAAGATGGAGTAATGTTATTCTAAATGTCATTGTGCATGTCAGCTGTTTTGATGAGGCCTGCGTAAGTTACTAGCTACTGGTACTATGGAATAATTTGTTGAATGGTATTCTTTTCATTTAGTCAAGATTGTGATTCAACATAATGTGTCATTTGTTTGTGTTCACGAGTTGCTCTTTCCTATGGGCACCTTCGAAGATGAAGGACAAGCTTCCTATAGAAACCCTAATAAGTTTTAAGGGATTATCTGAAGTATATCTGTTCTCTCCCTCCCCCAGGTTGTCAAATTACTACAGATGGGCTGACCTATGGACACCAGAATGTTTTTTATTTTATGGTATATGTTCACAGGCTTGGAGGGATTTGGTTGGCTCTAGATTTAATCACAGGCTGCTGTTTCTTGGTGTAGTATGTATTCATTTAAAAATGAAATGAGACCTCATTATCTTACAACTAGGTCTAAGGGATTTTGCTTGCAGGAGTTTGTTGTTGTCGTTGTTATTATTATTAGTAGTAGTAGTAGTAGTAGTATTGCCAAGACTCTTTTTTTTTTTTTACATCTTTATTGGAGTATAATTGCTTTACAATGGTGTGTTAGTTTCTGCTTTATAACAAAGTGAATCAGTTATACATATACATATGTTCCCATGTCTCTTCCCTCTTGCATCTCCCTCCCTCCCACCCTCCCTATCCCACCCCTCCAGGCGGTCACAAAGTACCGAGCTGATCTCCCTGGGCTATGCGGCTGCTTCCCACTAGCTATCTACCTTACGTTTGGTAGTGTATATATGTCCCTGCCTCTCTCTCGCTTTGTCACAGCTTACCCTTCCCCCTCCCCATATCCTCAAGTCCATTCTCTGGTAGGCTGAGACTCTTTTTTAAGTATTATTTCTGTTTCTCTATTTTTTTTCTCTATTTTTTGAGAAAAATCAGTGGCTGTACTTACGTAAGTTATATGATTTCCCCCTTTTATTCACTCTGAACTTAGAATGCTGGGCTAGCTCAGTGGGGGAGCTAATGGCTGATAATTATCTCTTCGATAAATTACTGCTAGAAGAAAATGGAAGACACCTTGAGAGCTAGAAGTCAGTCTATTGAATAGTTAGTGGAGATATCCCTGTAATTTTGTCATTTTGCAAATGATGTCAATAATGTTTGCTTGGCAATCCAAGAAATAGCCTCTCAAGCATGTGGGCATCAAAATTAGTAGGAAAAAACCCCTGAGCCATCATCAAATTGTCTTCTCTTTGACTCAGAAATAAGGGGCAGCGAGAACAGCACCTGTCCCTGTGGCTTACCATAGACTTACCTTGTACATCATCAGTTATGTGATCCGCCAGAGCAATCTTAAGTATGATAAGAAAGTCACGCCCCAGCATCTAGCCAGATTATGGAAAGAAAATCTTTGTGTATTCAGAAACAACTGAACTATCATTGGATACTCTATTTTATCTGAGAAATCAGGCAACTGACAGAAGATGGGAAAAAACATTTAAGGACACATTGTTGTAATGGAAGTGTTTGCGCAGAATGACAAGAGGACTTCAACTTTTTCTTATTATTTTAAGCTCTGTGTCAAGTCAACTTAAGCTATTATTCTGTGTTTGTTACTATTTTTATGATATATACTATTTAAAGCTATTTTTCTGTGTCACTATTTTTATGATATATACTATTTAAACTGTAATTCTATTAGGCATCTTAGAGATTTTAGAACTGGAAGGAGATTTGAGCTAATAATAGTTGCAATTACAGAGTGCTTCCTCCCTATCAAGGACCCCGATAAATGCTACGTATACTTTTTTCATTCTCTACAATCTAAGTTGGGTACAATTATGCCCACTTTACAGTGAGGATAAATGAGTCCTGGCAAGGTTAAATAACATGACCAAGGTTTAATTCCAGCTCTAAGAAGGTAGAGCTGGGATTAAAATAGTAACTGCACTGACCCTCCCGGACCGGGGGCATGAACCCGTGTCCCCTGCATCAGCAGGCGGACTCTCAACCACTGCGCCACCAGGGAAGCCCTCTAACGTATACTCTTAACACTTGGGTTCTAACTCCCTTGGGTGAATACCTGAGAAAACTGAGGTCAGGAGAAGTTAATTTACATAAAGTAACATCAACACGTGGTCTATTTTCTGAATTAATTCAGTAGAGGAAAAAGGGGAAGGCCAGGGAGAAGCCCCTGGATCTCTGGAACGGAACTCTATCCCCTCCAGGTCTTAGACACCAACCAGTCCCCATCACTGGGAACTCCTTTGCTGATCAGAGCACAAAGCACTTCCTAGCAATAAGCACTTATAAAGGAATAACAGTTTATTGAGATATAATTTATACTTTATAATATTCGCTCTTTAAAAGTATACAATTCAGTGATTTTTAATATATTCACAAAGTTGTACAAGCATCACCACTATCTAATTCCAAAATATTTTAATCACTCATCTACGGCCATACCACCCTGACTGTGCCCGATCTCATCAGAATATTTTAATCACTCCAAAAAGAAATCCCACACCTACTGGGAGTCACTCTCCATTTTTTGCTGCCTCAGCCCCTGGCAAACATTAATCTGCTTTCTGCCTCTGTGGATTTGCCAATGCTAGATATTTCATATAAATGGAATCATACAATATGTGACCTTTTGTTTCTGGCTTCTTTCATTTAGTATAATGTTTTCAAGTTTCATCCATGTTGTAGTATGAATCAGTTGCTTTTTATGGCTGATAATATTCTATTGTAATGAAAATACCACATTTTGCTTATCTATTCATTAATCATTAATGGATATTGGAGTTGTTTCTACTTTTTGGTTATTGTGAATAATGCTGCTATGAACATTCATGTACAAGTTTTTGTGTAGATGAATATTTTCAAATTTTTTGGATGTATGCTTTCAAACTTTTAGAAGTGGAATTGATGGGTCATGTGGTAACTCTAGGTTTAACTTTTTGAGCAACTGCCAAACTGGTCTCCAAAGTGACTATACCATTTTACATTCCATTTGCATGTTTGAGGGTTCCAATTTTTCCACATCCTTGCCAACACTTGTTATTGTCTATCTTTTTGATTGTAGCCGTCTTAGTAGGTATGAAGTAGTATCTCCTAGTGGCTTTGATTTGTATTTCCCTAATGACTAATGATGTTGAGCATCTTTTCATGGGCTTATTGGTCATCTGTATATCACCTTTTGAGAAATCTATTCATATCCTTTGCTCATTTTTAATTAGGTTGAGTGGTAAGAGTTCTTTATATATTCTGAATACTAGACCCTTATCAGGTATATAATTTGCATTTATTTCTTCCATTTTGTCAATGGTCTTTTCTTTCTTGATGGTGTCCTCCAAAGCACAAAGTTTTTAATATTGATGAAGTCCAATTGACCTATTTTTCTCTTTTATCACATGTTCTTTTTGTGTCATATCTAAGAAACCATTGCCTAATCCAAGGTCACAAAGATTTACTCCTATGTTTCCTTCTAAGAGTTTTGTTGTTTTAGTTCTTATTAATCATAGTAAGAACTGTAATCTTAGGTCTATAATCCATTGTGAGTTAATTTTTGTATTTGGTATGAGGTAATAAGCATATTTTTGTACAAATTTATGGGAGTTAATCAAGTTGGCACTTTGGTTACTGAACTAATGTGTACTAGAGCAATAGAGTCAATTACTTGAAATTATGTTACTACATTAATCTGATTGGGAAGACATATTAAAATTTTGGCTCCACATTTAAGATCGATTCTACCCCATCTTTTCTAACTTTAATTTTCTTAAAGCTAATAATAGTTAAATATTCTATGATTCTTTAATTCATATCTGTTAAGCCATTATAGTGGGGATGGGAAATAATTTTTTTTGAAGGGACTTTTGCTAACTCACAGGAAAAAAAAGCAATTCATGAGCCACAGGAGTAAAATTAGCTTTAATTATTATTTTAAAGAGAGTCATAAGGTTAAGAAAAAGAGTCCATGAATCTAGTTCTTGCATTAGGAGCTGGCAATTGAAAGGACTATTTAAGCCCTTCAGTATTAAGTATTTAAGTGCCAACTGCTGAGGAAGAGAAAAAAGATAGATGGGACTGGAGGGAAGGATAAGGAAAAATGAAGACGGGAGAGAGATGAATAGTTAGGAAAGCCACACCCAGATGGCTGGTAGGACCTGGCAGTTCATTTGGGGTGTGAACAATGGGGAGCGGGGGACTGTAGCAGAGGGGAGACCCGCTCAGATGAATGGCCTCAGTTACAAACATGTAAAACTTCCTGTGCTCTTAAAGATACAAAGGTAGGCAGAATAAAAGAGGAAAGAGAGACTGGCATAAACATAGGAATTGTTCACAGGAGTGAAGAGAAAACCAGGTTTCATAAGTAAGAAGCGTTTGGGAGACAGTGGTTAAGTCATTTAAAAGTGGGGGTGGGAGGGCTTCCCTGGTGGCGCAGTGGTTAAGAACACGCCTGCCAATGCACTGGACATGGGTTTGAGCCCTGGTCCGGGAAGATCCCACATGCCGTGGAACAAATAAGCCTGGGCACCACAACTACTGAGCCTGCGCTCTAGAGCCTGCGAGCCTCAACTACTGAGCCTGCGTGGCACACCTACCAAAGCCCGTGTGCCTAGAGCCCGTGCTCCGCCATGAGAAGCCACCACAATGAGAAGCCCACGCACTGCAGTGAAGAGTAGCCCCCGCTCACTGGAACTAGAGAAAGCCTGCACACAGTAATGAAGACCCAACGAAGCCAAAGATAAATAAAATAAATAAATAAATTAAAAAAAAAGTTAAGTGTTAAAAAATAAAAAAGTGGGGGTGGGAGGGTTCCGTTTATACAATCCAAAGCATTTAACAAAAGGTGTCTTATCTTGGTACCATTACCCTGGGTAGGATGACTTTAAGTTAAGGGCCAGAGTCAGCTTCACAGCTATGTCTTTTACCCTGGGAGGTCTCGCTCCTGCATCACAGCTAGACCGCAGTGCAGAAGATGGAATTTCTTCTAGGGAGTTCATAGGCATCATTGTTGTATATTGTTCTGCTTATTTAATATATTTCATGCAGCCTGAGCACACCAGGCACTTATTAGGATCAAATATAAATGACTGCTTTTTTATTTTTTGCTTTCAAGGAACTCACAGCTCTAACACTGGTCAGTACGCAAAAGATTCTAGGTCTTCAACACAGCATTAAACATGTAATATTACTACTGCAAGCTTGAATTCAGATTATAGACTTACTAGAATTCAGTTGTACTGAATTGACAGGAGCTACAGGCTCTGCAACTTGATAAAGGGGTTTGAAATGATTAAAACGAAATGTTAATAAATAGACAACAATGGGAGACTATCAGTGTGTGACAAGCTTTAAATTTAAGAACATTACATTCGTTTGTATCAATTCCTTCAATAATGTTAATTTTCAAGAACATTAAATTCTGTCTAGTGTACTGAAGCTGGTAATTATAATGTATAAAAATAGCTGAATAACCAGGGTAGTGCCAATTACTCTGTCACTCATGAGTAATCAATTATTTTTGTGCAGCACAATATATATATAGTGCCTTCACACAGAGTGATAATGTACAGCACATAAATGCAAAATAATTTTTCAAAAGCGTGGTGAGGCACGCCTGAAAGCCTTAGCAGATTTCCTTGAGAGCTAGGTTATGTCTCTCCGAGGAGTGCTCAGTCAAATGGTTTGAAGAGATGTTGGTCCTGGGCTGGCTAATGTGTCAGCATCCCAGGGATCCTGGATACACAGCTTCCCCATGCTTTAGATGACCCACGATGATTGGCCGACCAAATGTTGGCTATTGAGTTTCTGTGTGATGAGTAGACTGTGTGATGGAATGGGTACACTACAGTGGGGATGATGGTGTCTGTATTAGGAATAGTCATCGTACCTCCAGGATTTCCCTGTAACTTCCCAGCAGCCACGCTATGAAGATAGGAGATTCTTGTCTGAGGCTGGTCATCCCCGGTGCATCTTTTTCATCTATATTCTTTTTTTTTTAATTTGTTTATTTTTCTTTATTTTATTTTTGGCTGCGTCTTCATTGCTGCATGAGGGCTTTCTCTAGTTGCAGCGAGCAGGGGCTACTCTTCCTTGTGGTGTGCAGGCTTCTCATTGTGGTGGCTTCTCTTGTTGTGGATCATGGGCTCTAGGCATGTGGGCTTCAGTAGTTGTGGCACGTGGGCTCAGTAGTTGTGGCTCACGGGCTCTAGAGCACAGGCTCAGTAGCTGTGGTGCATGGGCTTAGTTGCTCTGTGGCATGTGGGATCTTCCCAGACCAGAGCTCGAACCTGTGACCCTGCATTGGCAGGCAGATTCTTAACCAGGGAAGCCCTCACCTATATTCTGGTGTACTCACCAAACCCTTGACTTTTGGAAGCCCTCAGCAGGGAGCCTTTCAGATGTCTCAACACAGTCCCCTTCCTCAGTTACAGGCTCTTTAAGAAAGGAAACTCAGGAAGAAACTGATAAAATTCAGAAACAACAGGAGGACCACTTTATAGTGTTGTTGTTAGAATTAAGTAAGATGTTTATAGAGCATTTACTATGTGCCAAGCACTGGTTTAATAGACATTAAATTATTATTATTACTATTACTTGTTATGAATGATAATTATATACTGGACCTAATTGCTTATTTCATGCTCTAACAATCGATTTCTCCTTTATGGAAAACTACGTAGTCACAAAGGAGGTAATAGAGAGATACTTCTTTTTGTAAGTGTTTCATTTTCGTTTTATGCATAATTTCCATTAAAACCCCTCAAATTGAAGTACACACACAAAAAGTTGGACCCAGAGGTGCCCTAGAGGATGCTAGGTAGAGGATTATACAAAGCAGATTATTGGATTCAGTGAGTGGTATTTATTTTTTGTGTTTTTTTTTTTTTTTTTTTTTTTTGCGGTACGAGAGCCTCTCACTGTTGTGGCCTCTCCCGTTGTGGAGCACAGGCTCCGGACGCGCAGGCTCAGCGGCCATGGCTCACGGTACCAGCTGCTCCGCGGCATGTGGGATCTTCCCAGACCAGGGCACTAACCTGTGTCCCCTGCATCGGCAGGCGGACTCTCAACCACTGCGCCACCAGGGAAGCCCCAGTGAGTGGTATTTATTGAACATTCACTAAGGAGCTCTAATAAAAGAGTGAACCTCTATTCTTCCCTGTGGGAGTGTGTACTATAGCACAGGGGAGGGGAAAGAGTGTATGTCAGATACAAAGGATTTATTGCAAATGCAAGCAGAGGTCTAGGACAAGGTACACAGAACAACGGGATAACTAATGTTGGGATAATCCGTCCTAGATGAAGCTAGACAAAAATTCACAGAAGCTGAGCTATAAGCAACTTGAAAGGGGGCGTGGGTAGGAGGGAATGGGAGGGGCTGGGATGAGGGAATTGTCAGCATGAGGACTGGGACGAGGGCTCAAGTCAGCCCTCTGTGAGTGTAAGTATGAGTGTGTGTGTGTTGGTGTAAGAGAGAGAGAGGCATTGGGTATTAAAAACCAGGAGAGGAGGTTATGAGCTAAGGAGTAATTGGGAGGAAAGGCTCCTGGTTGTTTTTATTGCCTGGTAAGCACTGAGCAACATGATGGGGATCCATGATGTGAACAAGCAGAGCCAGACTCTGCCTTCATGGAGCTTACAATCTAGAGGGCACCCAGACATGACTAAAGGCACAGAGATCAGCTGAGAGTTACCTGCAATAATCTGATGGTGGCTTGAACTAGGCAGTGTCAGAGGGCGCGTTAGGCACTGTAAAAGATAAGCCCAGAATTCCCAGTGGCTTGACACAATAATAGTTTGTTTCACACTGGGTCACAGCCCAATAGGTCTCTTCCTGGAAGACAGCCTTCCAAGTGCTCATTCAGAGACCTAGACTCCTCTGTCTCGTGGCCCCATTACCCTCTGAGACCTAAGAGCCTACTCCATTCAGCTGGTGGATGGGAAAAGAGCCTTGGGAATGTACATCTGCTTCGTAAGTACTGAGTGGCACAAGTAACATCAGCTTACATTCCACGGGCAAGAACTAATCATATGCCTTCTTCCGCAGCCCAGATGCTAGGGGCTTAGGAAGTAGTTTCTGTCTGGACAGCTCCTCCCCTGTGACAATTGCACACTACAGAGGAGGAGCTCAGATCTTGGGTTGTCAGACAGTGGTCTCTGCTACAGTTGGGTTGGTGAGACATGAATGAAATAGAGAGTAACCCAGGGGCCGGAATCCACAGGGCAGTTAATTAAGCTTCTGTGATGGATTGGATAGGATATCTGAGGGGAAGGTGGGAGTTCTGGATGACTCCCAGGTTTTTGACTTGGACAAAAAAGTCAACGGTCTTTACATTTACAGAGATGAGAAACAGAGGAGAGGGAGGCAGGTTGTTGGGGGGAGAAAGGAAAGAACAGAAATTTGATTTTGGATACGTAGAGTTTCAGGTACCTGGTGATATCCAAGTGAAGGTGACCAATTATGGATTCTGAAGTTTAGGGGAGGTATCTAGGCTGGAGAAGGGGATGTCTTTAGAACGTAGAACGTAGATGGTGGTTGGTGTCATGGAAGAGGTTGAGCATTCTACTGTCTTTGTCCAAGTGAGAGACAGTGGGGTCAGGGACCAGGGCCCCTGCTGTGGGGATGGATAGGGAATGTTGTAGGGGAGAAGAGGCAGGAGCCAAGCCACAGCACCACATCCAAAATTGCAATTAAAGGGCCGGAAGGATAGCACTGCATTTGATAGAAATGGGGGAATTGGAAAGGAGTGGTGATTCAAAAGCGGGGTGATTCATTAAATTAAATTTAATGCTTTAATCCATAGCATTAAAGAAGGGACGTTGCAAGTAATCCCTCTTATTCTAAGTCATTGAAACCTCAGCAGATACAGGAGAGGAAAGGTCAGGGAGTGCTTCTTCTATGGAATATTGAACCATGTGCTTAGATACAGTCCCCTTGATACTGAGTGGTAGAAGGAGGGCTCTGGAAGACCACACAGGGAGTCTTCGTGGATGCTCATAGTTCATGGGTAGAGGAAGAAAAACAGTGTGTAGGACCACAGAGAAGAGAGGAACACAGTGGAGGATGGCGTCAAGAATGGAGGATTAAAAAGGAGAGTCAAGTGAGAGAATAGTTAGCAGGGTGAATGGCAGGAGGCATTTACATGGGGGACACGCGACACATCAATAAACGTGTAATCTTCATAATTTGCGTTTCAAAATTGTATCAGTAAAACGACAGTTCTCATTTATGGAGCTTGGGCATGGATTAACGGGGCTGTTGTATACACGGATGTTTGATTTTTGTTTTAGAAAAGAATTAAAATGGCCTAAAGTCTTGTTTCATAAGAGAGTTAAACGCTAACACGAGAAGCCATGAACATGAGTTTGCAATCTGTTGGAAGTGAAGGACATAACATACCTCAAATGGCTCAGGGCCAGTAAGAGATTTGGTTTAGGAGTTGTTCTGCAGCCGCAGAGAAGGGAGATAGATTCAGTACACTTGTAGCCAACAGATGTCAGTGTTGTGATGTGCTACACAGCCTGGTTTTGGCGTCTCCTCTCATGTCATACTTCAGACTTTGATTTAATATTATGAATATTGTTAGCTACCTCTCCCCCTTAAAATACACCAGCAAAAGTACATTATAATGAAAGCTCTTCTGCATACAGAGAACTGCTTCTCACACTCTGGAAGTGTCATCAGATCTTGAGAATGAACAAGAGTTAGTGTCATTTCAATGCATCTCTTTGCAACAACTGCAAAATGATGGCACTCGGGTGACACTGTATCTGACAATGAACGTCTTGGAATGAACAGGGGAAATAGTCAATGGTGAGGAATATATTGGCTAAATGTTAACACAGATCTTTTTTCTTTTGACACAGTCACCGGCTCTAAAGAGTATCAACTTTATTCTTTCATCAGGCTCCATTGTATCCTTTGAAAAATTATGCTTGTTTAAGAGATGCAACAGCTACATAGCATATGCTCCATCCTTCTCACTGCATGCCTAGGTGTCATGGAGGCTGGGATCCAGTTGTTTTGTGGGTTCAAGCAACCCCGAGAAGACTATGAGTTGGGCGGGCAGTTGATTTCTCCTTATTCTTTGGGGAGCCTGACACTGTGACCAAAAGCACATGTTTTCAGAGGCTGGACAGAGCTACATGTCTCACCAGGCTGCTTGTTTGTTTTTAGACCTTTTCCCAAAGTGGTGGCTTGGATATTAAACTTTTAACCCAATGATGTTGAGCTCACAGATGGAATTCTTTTTGCCCCAGTCTAATTTCTTTTTTCCCTGTGGGTGTGACAGAGTTGCTGACAGTGTAAACAACTGTCTGGTGACAGCACAGGTAAGGAGAGGGGATGACACAGGGGTCAAAGTCACAAGAAGAGAAGCTATACTCCTGAAAAGCTGCAGCTGCCTAGCCATCTTGTATTTTCAAGTCTATTCAGGGATTTGGCCTTCCGTGTTGTCTGGCTTCCTAGATATGATCGTCTGCTCTTTTGAGCAACGTTCTGCCGAAAGGAAGGAAACTTGAACTCTGACTGTTGGTACTGGAGAAAAGAATTCTGATTTCCAGGACTCAGTTTACCTAGTTCTAATACAGAGGTAATAGTGACTTCTCAGCAGTTGGAAAGATGCACACTTAATCATGATGACTATGAAATTGCAGAATGTAGTGGGAAGGTTCAGCCTTAGAGAGTAAGGAAGCTAAAGGTGGATGCTGATGACAGCATGGTGCTTTCTGAGATATTTTATTGGATGTGGCATTGGGTCTCACTCTCTCATTTTCACTGTTAATGGCTGAGCTTGTGATAGAAACCAGAAATCTGGTTTTGGCTTTGAGTGATAATCAGAATTTGGGCACTTCCTCCACAACTTCTGGCAAATTGCTGGACTTTCTAGTATTATCCCAGCAAAATTCCTGGTGCTGAGTGTGGGCAGTTGTAACTTTAAGGTCTATCTTCAGCGTCTGTTATGAGGTTCCTGGTGCTGAGTGTGGGCAGTTGTAAGTTTAAGGTCTATCTTCAGCGTCTGTTAGGAGATTCCTGGTGCTGAGTGTGGGCAGTTGTAGCTTTAAGGTCTATCTTCAGTGTCTGTTATGAGATTCCTGGTGCTGAGTGGGGACAGTTGTAACTTTAAGGTCTATCTTCAGCGTCTGTTACCAGATTCCTGGTGCTGAGTGTGGGCAGTTGTAACTTTAAGGTCTATCTTCAGCGTCTGTTATGAGGTTCCTGGTGCTGAGTGTGGGCAGTTGTAACTTTAAGGTCTATCTTCAGCGTCTGTTACTAGATTCCTGGTTTTGCCCTTTTACAACCCCAGCCACCCCTTTCCCTCCTGCCACACCTTCTGTCCCTAATATGTGCTCCATGCACAAACCTACACAAACCTACACACAATGCAACTGTACAGAATCCAGTACACACACACATAGTAGATATAAAGCTTTCAGTAGAGTAGGGCATTCAGAAATGCATATGTGGCAAAAATAAAAGCAAATACTTAGAGTGTTAAATCATATCTGACTTAAGAATAGTTTTCTTCTATTACTAAAAACTCTACATTCCAATATATAATTATTTATAATAAATGCAAAAGTAGTTTTTCGAAAATACTGATAGTATTTGGTTGTATGAGGGATATAAATGCATATTAAAGAGGAAGATATTATTTTAGTATATGGATTATAATAAATGCCTTTTTAATTGAAATTTTATTGAGTTAATTGTAGATTCGCATGCAGTTGCAAGAAATAATACAGAGAGGTCCCATGTACCATTTACTCATTTTTTCCCCAATGGTAGCATCTTGCAAAACTGTAGTATACTATCACAACTAAGATATTGACATGGATAAAATCTACCTTTCTTATTCAGATTTCCCCAGTTTTATTTGTGTGCGTGTGTGTGTGTGTGTGTGTGTGTGTGTGTATTGGGTTCTATATCGTTTTATCACATCTGTGTATCCATCACTACCGTCAAGATCCTAAACAATTCCGTCACAAGGATACTTCCAGCTGCCCTTTTGTAATCACACCGACCTCCTTCCCTTCTACCACACGTTCTGTCTCTAATTTGTTCTCCATTGTCATTATTTTGTCATTTCAAGAATGACAAATGGAATTATACAGTCTGTAACCTTTTGGGATTGGCTTTTTTCACTCAGTGTAATTCCCCTGAGACTCATCCAAATTGTTTTGTGCATCAATGGTTCATTCCTTTGTATTGCTGAGTAATGAGTGTTCTGTGGTATGTATGTACCACTGTTTGTTTAACCTACCTATGGACGGGCATCTGGACCATTTCCAGCTTTTGACTGTTACAAAGCAGGTTGCTTTGACCCTTTGTGTACAGGTTTTTGTGTGAATACAAGTTTTTCGTTTCTCTGGGATAAACATCTAAGAGTACAACTGTTGTGTCATATGGTAGTTGTCTGTTTAATTTTATAAGAAACTGCATGTATTAGTTTCCTATTGCTGCTGCAAATTTAGTGGCCTAAAACAACACAAATGTATTCTCTTATAATTTCTGAGGTCAGACCTCTGAAATCAGTCTTACAGGGCTGGCAGTGTTAATTCCTTCTGAAGGCTCCAGGGGAGGATCTATTCCTTGCCTCCACCAGCTTCTAGAGGCTCATCATGGTCCCTCCTTCTATGTTTAAAGCCTCTGCAGCATCTTCTCTTCTCTCTGATGTTTGGCTTTCCTCTTATAAGGACCCTTGTGTTTACATTGCACTCACTAGATAATCCAGGATAATCTCCCCATCTCAAGATTTTAACTTAATTACATCTGCAAAGTCTCTTTTGTCATATAAGGTAACATTTCCAAAGTTTCTGGAGATTAAGACATGGACACCTTTTGCGGGCCATCATTCAGCCTGCCATATTGTCACAGTGTTTTCCAGAATGACCATGATTTTACATTCCCACCAGTCATGTATGAGTGATCCATTTTTCCCTGCAGCCTCAGCAGTATTTGATGTTGCTACTATTTTTCGTTTTAGTCATTCTGGTAGGTGTGTAGTGATATCTCTTTGTGGTTGGTTTTAATTTGTATTTCCCTGAGGGCTGATGATGTTGAATACCTTTTCATGTGCTTTCATGTCTTTTGCCCATTTTCTAATGGATTGTTCATTTTTTTAACTGTTAAATTTGGAGAGTTTAAAAATATTTTTTACATACTAGTCTTTTGTTAGATATGTCATTTGCAAATATTTTCTCCCAGTCTGCACCTTGCTTTCTGTCCTTGTCAAATGTTTTTTTGCAAAGCAAAAGTTCTCAGTTTGATATGGTCTGATTTTGTCAACTTTTCCTTTTACGGATTATGCTTTTTGTGTCAAATCTAAGAACTTGTTGCCTACTCCTGGACCCGAAGTTTTTCTCCTTTTTTATTGTGTTATGTTTTTTGTTTTACACTTAAGTCCGTGATCCATTTTGAGTTAATTTTTGTAGGAGTAAATTCTTGTAATAGAAAAAAATGGAATGATATGAACAGATTTCAGAGTCTTTTGGTTCCTGAAGCTTGTATTCGTCTTGTCACTACTTTAGTAAGACTGTCACTTGGTGCCAAAATAAGCATCCACTTTGCAGATAAACTGTGCCTGATGGTAGGTTTTTTTTTTTTAAACAAATTAATTAATTTTTGGTTGCGTTGGGTCTTCGTCACTGTGCACGGGCTTCTCATTGTGGTGGCTTCTCTTGTTGCGGAGCGTGGGCTCTAGGTGTGCGGGCTTCAGCAGTTGTGGCACGCGGGCTCAGTAGTTGTGGCTTGTGGGCTCTAGAGCGCAGGCTCAGTAGTTGTGGTGCATGGGCTTAGTTGCTCCACAGCATGTGGGATCTTCCGAACCCGTGTTCTCTGCGTTGGCAGGCAGATTCTTAACCACTGCGCCACCAGGGAAGTCCCCTGATGGCAGGTTTTAATAACTAAACAAATCTAAACCATTTCTGATTCCCCTGAGCAGAGCCCTGGGCTCTTTTTCATGTATACATCAAAAAAAGGAATGCAGGCTTTGTAGTCTTTTTCTGAAGAAAAATAACAACAACAGAAAAAGATTCTATGACATCCTGCTAAGTTTATTTTGTTATGGGCCTGAGTCATTTTTAACTGTTGCCTTATTAGGAAAGAGCTTTGTGAACTGGTTTAATTTTCTCGGCACTGGTTGTTTCATTACGTATTCTCCTGGCTTTGGAAGTGGGAAGTGCCTTTTTCAGTGGTTAAGCATCCAGTTACGTTTCATGTTATATTGTTGGACTATGGCTGGAGGGTACTGCTGAGGCAGGTAGAAGAGGGAATTTTGGAAAGGGATTAGGGAGAAACTGGTAAAAGCTTAAAATAAGTATTTCGAAGGTTGGGACAAAAACCTCAGTGTTATCAGTATTATTGGTGAAGAAGAGATCCGGTGAGGGTCTTTTACTCCACTGTGGATTTTTTTACTAAAGAAGTAAGTATAAACTTGTATCTCCCTTGGAGACATTCAGGAGTGTTCACTGTCATCATAAATCCTTGTTCTGGTAATTTTATATTACCAATTCCATGATGGATTTCATACTCTGCCTATGGAAGGAAGAAATTCAGAATATAATGTATGCATTCTGAGTTTCAAACAGTCAGTATGGGAAATGAAGTTGCTTTTGTAATAAATATAGTAACTGGATTGGTAAAGATAATTATGGAATGATTCTACCCTTGGCCCTTGAAGACAGATTCCACTGAAATCAATGAAATTACATGCATGGATCAAAGATCGAACATTGATTAATTTTCACACGTCAAATTAAATCAGCTCACAAACTAGTTGCTACATGTGCTAGGAGAGCTATTTTCAAAATATATAATCAGATCTTTATACTCTTGCAAAAATTATTAGTTTTAAAGAGAATATTTTATACATGTTATTTTGTTGTCAAAAATGTGATAAAATAATATGAATATTAGTACTGCACACATATCTTGAAAATGATGAATGCATAATTTCAAGGACCTTGGTGATGTACTTGGTCTCCTCAATTGTAGCTTGGATTGTAGATCATCAAGTGAAGGGAATAAGCCTCTAAAAATAAAGATGGCACTGTTGTAGTCTTTCTTCTTTCAAAGCAAAGAAGGAAGTGAATATACTAAAGGAAGGCAGAAACCCTGGATCTTCCTGAGCTCACAGTATCATCTCCTCCAGCCACCTGTACTCAACTTATGTTGTCGTTGCTCCACGTTCTCAGCATGAGAGAGAGCATGGAAGTGTCATGCATATCATGACCTGCAGTCTCCTCCCTACGTGGCTGGATCACACCTCCTCCTCAAATATCCTGTTTCAGACTTGAATCTGGAGACAAAGAGGCCCCATGTGACAAGCTAACCTCTTGACCAGAGTCTCTGCTTTTTTTTTTTTTTTTTGGTTGCTCCGCAAGGTGTGCGGGATCTTAGTTCCCCAACCAGGGATTGAACCCATGCTCCCTGGAGTGGAAGCGTTGAGTCTTGCCACTGGACCACCAGGGAAGTCCCCAGAGTCCCTACTTTTATCTTTTTGGATTACCTGATCATATTTTCTGACTTTGCCTCATTTTCTTTTGCTTACAGACATTTCTATGATAGGTATACCATTCTTTTATTTTTGTATAATTTGTGCAAAACTTGGTATGAAAGAGGTGGGACTGCATTCCTGCCCAGTGAATGAGTGTGACAGATGTTCTCTTTGGCTCAAAAGGGCCCCTCTTGAGGTCCACACACTTTCATGTCTTTCCTTGGCCTTATGGTTGAGGGCTGTGTTTGTCTTCCCTGGTCTCTCCTTGCAGAAGTACTAGCTCCCTCCTGTGAATTTCCTCAGCACCCTGTCTGATTCCATCTTAGAGAATGTCCAACTCTTTACCTTCCTCTAATTACCTATGTGGCAGTCATATCTCTCAATAGACTGGAGGCCTCTAGAGGGCCCAGGTCATGTCACAGCTTTTTTTGTGGTTTCACGTGGCATGTGTTTGTGGCCCAGAGCAGACTAGGCACAGGATAACAGTGGACAGGTTGTGTTAATACTTTCCATATATTCTAAAGTCTGAGTGAGGCATATCGTGATACTTAGCTGAGCTACATATGTTATAACATTTAATGACAAGAATTTTGTTGTTCTGGATTAGAGCTTTCAGATCAGTTGGTCTACTGTCCTTATGATCAAATTTTCTGTATTTACGTCTTCAGAAGATATAAATTATCTCCTCTCTTTGCTCCTGGTTTTTATCTTCTAGGCTGAGAAACATGCATATACATGCCCTTCTTGCTAATCACTACTTTGTGCCTAATCATCAGGGACCTTAAATTTAGAAGAAAATGTGTAAAATTCATGCCCTGAATTTGTTTCTAGGGAGCCACTGGGGTATTTTCTTGAAAAAAGAAAATCACAGTCTCAATCCTCTTATTATTAATATGAGGTGATCCTTAGAATCAACACGTTATATAACGAGCATGAAAAACAACATGATATTCTTACAGAGGAGTTATCGCCCATAAAAGAATGCCTCCAGTTTTCAGGCAGAAGTATCGTATAAATCCAAAGTACAATTATTATTTTATGTGTTTAATTATTATTAAAAGTAGGTCTGTAAAGCGAGGAAGATATGTTTTCCAAGAAAACAGGAAACAAATTTGCTTTCACTAGTCATACCTAGTAGAAAGCTATTAATTTTCTTCCAAGAATAAAACAGGATTGCAAGCGGGTGTTTAAAAAATGCATTAAAATGGCAATGTGCATATAATTTAAATGAGCCAAGAGCTGCTAATTATTCTGGCGTGTGTTCAGTTACTTTTGTACTATTACTCCTCTGATGTAAACAAGAGAAATCCTCTTTAATTGTCAAAAATAGCTTTTAGTAGATGTTGCTTTTTTCTATTTTTGCTGTTCTTTTAGTGCCGTTTGCATATCTAAGAATTAGTCACAAAGTGTGATTATGCAGAATATTAAAAAAAAAAATGCACATTACTTATATTTTTCGGCTCTTAAAATCAAATTAAAGAGCTAATTAAGCTATTCATTTACTAGAGCGGAAAATAATCATGCAATGTGTATCTGGAGGGAAAAACGGCCTCATGTGCATCCAAATGAGGTAGAAGTGGGCTGAGACATACTTGTGTAACAGGGAACTTGGAACTCGACGCATAATGAAGAAGACAGGTCCTTCACTGTAGTGTATGTGATCATTCTTTTCCAGAAATGACATTGATTTGGGGGTGTGACAGCAGTATTCTTCACAGCTCAGGGCCTTCAGAATATGACTAAATACTGCAGACTTACTTTTTTTTAACTTTTTATTTTATATTGGAGTATAGCCGATTAACAATGTTGTGATAGTTTCAGGGGCACAGCAAAGGGACTCAGCCATACATATACGTGTATCCATTCTCCCCCAAACTCCCCTCCCATCCAGGCACTGCAGCCTTATTTTTAAGGCATTTTATCGTACATTTACAACATTTAAATGAGTTAAGTTTATTAGCACAGGCTCCTGCTTCCTCCGGCATGGTGTACTAAATACTCAGCTAGTTCCCGGATAAAGCATGCTCACTGATGAGTCACAGGGTGTTGGACTGAAATTCTTTCCTCTGGATTTTGACTCAAACACCAATATGGTGGCTACCAAAGAGCGTTTGAATATCCTGTGAACAATGTGCATGAAGTAGTAGGTCAAGGATATGAAAAGGGCTTATTGCATGGAGCGAGGAAAGGGTTAGTGAGGAGGATCCCTTTGGAGAAACCTGGGAATCCATTGCACTGCCCACCCCCACCCCCTAGGTGGAGACACTTCCTTTTTAATTTCAGGTCTGTAGCACCACCTGGAGGGCTTTGATGCCTGTGGGCTGGAGTCTGATTCTGATGTCGGAAATCTGGCGGGCAAGAGAAGGGCTGACTAACCACTCTTGTGGCAGATGTGGGGAGGGATTGGTTTTTTCTTTTTCCCCATATGCTGTCTCACTGTTTCAAAAAATCTAGATGTGGGCATTGGGAAAATGAGCCAGTGTGGTTTCTCTCAGAGCCTGCCATCTGCGAGAGGTGAGAAATCAGAAGATAGAGGCTGGTAATGTACCACTGGTGTACAAAGTCTAGGTGGGGAATTATAAAGACCACTCAGGTTAGAAATGCACCCACCTGGAGCCAGAAGTTGCAAGAGAAAGATGTCCATTGATAATAACCTCTGAAGAGCTCATTGACCCTCAGATCATGAGGATATCAGTTAAGTGAGAACATTTTGTCCCATTCCTCTTCTCCATCCTCCTACTTTGACCCTGAAGGCATCAAAACTTCAGCTTGGAAGAGGGAAGACAGAAGAAGAAGGATGAGAAGAGAAGCACAAGGCAGTGAATTAGGGAAGAAGCCAATCAGCCCCTCTTTCTCATGGAAGGCTTGTAGCCTGAAGCAGAAGCAAGCTGGGAGAGGAAGAGATTGACTGCTGAGTCACACCCAGAGTTATAATTATTATACAGAATCGGACATTCTAGTTACTGAATCAAGACTGTGTTTTAATCCAGGTGCAGGGAAACATTACCCCTACTAAATAAAACTTGTAGGAACAGTGGGAGGCAAAAATAAAGTTGGGTTTTGATTCTATTATGATATATTATATATGTACTTAAGTAACATCACAACTTCAAATGCAGGGCTAGGTTGGTAGGAAATGAGGGAAATGTCCAATGGTGAAAAAAAGAGAATAGTTTGTTGAAATGTGAGTAGGAGATGCAGTGAGCAGTAACCAAATGTGATCAGGAGAGTAAGTTTTGTACCCAAAGCAAGGTGAATGAGTGGAATCTGATACTATTATGTTAGTGAGACCCTGGGAGGGGGATAAGGTAGCCCAAGGTCTAGAGTCCTGGGCCTTCAGCAGAAGAAGGGGAAACCTGCTCTGGACGAGGGCAACCTCAGTGGGCCTTCGGGATTCCTATAGGTTAAGATCTACCAAATATAAACTCACAACCAAAGATCACCAAAATGGCAGAAGAGAAAACATCTGTCTCACCATGAGGAAAGTCAGCAGAAACAACGAACGAAGGATTCAGAGCATTAATGAACTCAGATTTTGGAATTATCAGATGTAGAATATCAAATGATAAGGTATGAAATGTTTAAAGAAATAACCTGGCATCTTATAGAAATGAGAAAGCAATAAGGAACTACCCAAAATAAGTGGGAAGATTTGAGAAGAAACCAAATAGAAATTTCCAAATGGAAAAATATAATGGTTGAAATTTTAAAAATCGATGAGTTGGTTAAATAGCAGATTAAACAATTGAAGAGAGAATTATTGACAGGATTAAAAGAAATTATCCAGAATATAGCACAGAAAGACAGGGAGATGGAAAATATGCAAGAGTTTATCACAACAAGCCCTCAATCAAGGAACTTCTAAAACAAACATTTTGATCTCAGATCCCCTTTACATTTTTAAACATTATTGAGGACCCCAAAGTGCTTTTGTATATGTAGGTTATATCTATTGCTATCTACCATATTAGAAGATAAAACAGAATTTTAAAATATTAATTCATTCAAAAATCATAAATCCATTTGATGTTAACATAAATAACATAGTTTAAGAAAAATAGCTTATTTTCCAAAACAAAAATATTACTGAGAAACTGTGTTATGTTTTTGAAAATCTATTGTCTGGGTAAATAGAAGACAGCTAGATTCTGATATCTGCTTGTGCATTCATTCTGTTGCTATATGTTGTTTGGTTGAAACGTATGAAAAAAATCTGGCCTCACACAGATATGTAGCAGGAAAAGGGAGAAGTATTTTAATACCCTTTTCAGATAATGGTGGATATTACTGTTGATATTACACCAAAACTCAACCAATGGTAGTTGTCTAATGGTTAGTTGCAATGTGGAATTTGAAAGCCATATCAGTAAACTTTTCATATTCTTGTTACATCAAAATCTATTTGCCTATGTTAAACTTTAAATGGATATTTCATTTATGTATGACTTTGTAACATCGTGGACTGGTGATTTGGAAAATATTGGTTCATTGAATAATGCAGATCTTCCAAATATTGGTGCAAAAATCACACTCATTAACATCACCGCCGATCTTGATAGAAAAGTCCCTCCACTGAGAAGCTGTCATGCTCATGGTGGGAAATACAAGTTTTCTAAAATTCTAACTTTTGCGTGTAAACTTGAATTTTATCATTAGCAAAAAATTCTGTCAGTTGTTTTCCTTGAAGTAACAGGCTCAACTTCGTTCAATTTTGAGAAAATGTCTGGCAGTTATCCAAGTCTGAATAGCCATAGTTCATCTGTCAGTCATCCTTTTAAGTAAAGATGGGGTTCCATAAAAAAACTGGTTACGTCAGCTTGAAACTCAATCACACAAGTGTTTTTCCTTGAGACAACCACCATACTTTGGTATTCAGCAGAAGTGCTTTTTGTACTTGCCCTTTGGTCACAGAGACTATTAAAAAGACATTGCTTACCGGTCAAGACTTAATAACATTAATATTATTTTTCCTGCTTCACCAAGCACACTGTTAAGTAAAACTGGCATTTTAGAAAATTTACTGTGAGGGCGTGACAGTGACAACACAGTGATTCCTAGCCTAGTTTGGTGACACTGCCTTGATTCGTGCTAAGGCACCAGCACTTTTAACCATTGTTGCTTTTGCACCATCAGCGTGTGTGTCAACGCAGTAGAAAAGACAAATAACACCTCAGTATTATTATGGAAGTAGTTTTGACCTTTCGGACCCCTAAAAGTGTCTCGGGGACCCTATATGTCCATAAATCACACTTTGAGGTTGCTGTTCAAAAGGAATGAAAAAAATGTCTCCAGAAGTAAGGTCTGAAATAGAAGAAGGTCTGATGAGAAGAAAACGGTAATCTAACAAATCTTAGCTATATAAAATAATAATGTTTTATTTGTGGGGATTAAAATATTAGAGTTAAATTATAGGCAGCAGAGCCGTACAAATTGGGAGGGGTAAAAATCATATGTGAACTGGGAAGGATGAAGGATATTCAGGAGGGAATGTTACGGTATTGGTTAACTTTTGGATTTTGTTTAAATATGAAGGAAAAAATTTTAAGGATGGGATGTCTAGTTAAACCTTATGGATTGATTGAATGCATTTATTTTCACTCTAAAAATCACAAGCATGACAATAAATGGATGTTTTTAAAAGATACAAGCCTATAGGAACAAGTGAGAAGCCAAATTTAGGAAGGTGGGAAGCAGTTGGGTACATGGTAACTGTCTTAGAGAACCTGGGGAGGCCGAGTTCCAAGCTGCTTGAGGAATCAGTGGCAACAATGAAAAATGATTTAGATTTCTAAGAACTTCAGATTTTAGAATTGCGAGATGCATAATAGAAACTGCATGAAATTGCTTAAAGAAATAACATATGATCACTTCATGATGTGTGTAAGTCAAATCATGATACAGTACATCTTAAACTTATACAGTGCTGTATATCAATTGTATCTCAATAAAACTGGAAGGGAATAAAGGACATAACATATGTATTCACATAAAAGGAAAGCAACAAGAAACACAATGTGGACCTGGAAGAGAGAAATGGAATCGTGTGCGTCCAGATGGAGAAAGCTGAGGAGCACCTTATTTGTGCTGAGGGATTCACAAAAGGTCCAGGAGTGGGTGTCATTAGGAACTTCCTGGAGGTGGAGGTTTGGTGAGGGTGCAAAAGGAAGAGTGGTTGAGAGGTTTTCTACGAAGAGGCTAGCCTACCAGCTTTCCTTCCCACCCTAAAGATTTCCTCTGGATGGGATAATTCCTGTGACTTTTGGGATGGGCAGTGGTAGGCATAGTTGGGAGTGGAGTCTATTAAACTCTATATACTGAAGTGTAGGTACTGAATACGTGTAAAACAGCAACCCCTATCTAAAATTCAAATAGGGACCTACCTGGTGGCTCAGTGGTTAAGAATCCACCTGCCAATGCAGGGGACATTGGTTCGAGCCCTGGTCTGGGAAGATCCCACATGCTGCGAAGCAACTGAGCTTGTGCACCACAGCTACTGAGCCTTCACTCTGGGGCCCTCAAGCCACAACTACTGAGCCCACGAGCCACAACTACTGAGCCCGCATGCCACAACTACTGAAGCCCATGCGCCTAGAGCCTGTGCTCGGCAACAAGAGAAGCCACTGCAATGAGAAGCCCACGCGCTGCAACGAACAGTAGCCCCCGCTCACCGCAACCAGAGAAAGCCCATGTGCAGCAACAAAGACCCAACACAGACAAAAATAAATAAATTAATTAAAAAAAATTCAAATAGCTATATTGTGAAGATTGAAGGGTAGTGTTTGTGTGTATATGGTAGGTTTATGAGGATATAGAGTATGTGTGAGAGTGTATTAAGTTCTTATTTTCCAAGGTGGGAAGGTAATAGGTAATGCCTAAAACAGAAAAACCAAGAAGTAGTAATATAAGCATGTTATGTAGAGCTATGGATATAAATATCAAAAGAATCAATGAAAAAATTGAGAGAATTTACCTCTGGGAATCAGGAAATGGGGCTGCATGTAGGGGTTAGGGAACTGCTGTTTTACATAACGAATTCATAGAAGTATTTGACACTAAGCTATATCCACATGTATCTTTGATAAAAATAAAAATAAAATCTAAAAATTACAAAGGTTACTACTAAAAGAATAGAAATAGATTCTATAATTTCAAACTCATCAGAGGAAAGAGATAGAAAAAGGAAATGAAATAAGTAGTTAAAATCTTCCCATAAAAAAATACCAGGCCCAGATTTTTTACCAAACTTTAATGAACAAGTCATTTCACTCTTATACTAATGCTTCCAGAATATAGAAAAGGAGACAATACTTCCTCAGTTATTCTGTGAACCTGTTATAAACGTAAAACCCCCAAATTTGACAAGGATAGTACAGGAAGGAAAATTACAGGCCAATCTCATTCCTGAACATTCAAAAATTCTACACTAAATATTAACAAGCCAAAATCCAGCAGTGTATAAAAAAGATAATATATTATGATTTAATTGGGTTTATCTTAGAGATGCAAGGGTGGTTTAACATTCAACTATTTATAAATACCATTCATAATATCAAGAAATTAAATGAGAAAAAATCAATTCAATAGATTCAGGAAAAATATTTGATAAATTCAAAACCTGTTTATGATTTTATTTAAAAATCTCATGAAGTTAAATACGGAAAGATATTCCCTTAACCAGATAAAAGGTATTAAAAGAACAGCAACACACTTCAGTGAACATTATTCTTATTTTTAAAAACTTTTATTTATTTATGTATTGAACTATAGTTGATTTACAATATTGTATTAGTTTCAGGTGTATAGCAAAGTGATTCAGTTATATATACGCACATATATATATATATATATTTAAAGATTATTTTCCACTATAGGTTTTACGAGATATTTTATAGTTCCCTGTGGTATACAGTAAATTCTTGTTGTTTATCTATTTTATATATAGTTGTATGTATCTGTTAATCCCTTACTCCTAATGTATCTCTCCCCCTCCTTTTCCCTTTGGTAACTGTAAATTTGTTTTCTATGTCTATGGGTCTGTTTCTGTTTTGCAAATAAATTCATTTGTATTATTTTTTAGATTCCACATATATGTGATATCATATATTTGTCTTTGTCTGATTTTCTCCACTTAGTATGATAATCTCTAGATCATCATGTTGCTGCAAATGGCAATATTTCAGTCTTTTTCATGGCTGAGTAGTATTCCATTGTAAATATACTCTGCTTCTTCTTTATCCATTCATCTGTTGATGGACACTTAGGTTGATTCCGTGTTTTGGCTGTTGTAAATGGTGCTGCAGTGAACATTGCAGTGCATGTATCTTTTTAAAGTATGGTTTTCTCTGGATATATGCCCAAGAGTGGGAATGCTGGATCATATGGTAGTTCTATGTTTGGTTTTTTAAGGAACATCCATACTGTTCTCCATAGTGGCTGCACCAGTTTACATTCCCACCAACAGCACACCCTATTCTCCACACCCTCTATAGCATTTATTATTTGTAGACTTTTTGATGATGGCCATTCTGACAGGTGTGAAGTGATACCTCATTGTAGTTTTAATTTGCATTTCTCTAGTAATGATGCAGTGAACATGATTCTTAATGTTCAAATCTTAGAAACATTCTTTTTAAGACCTGGCAATGACAGTTGGCAAAGCCAGTGACATTCACTATTGTCAGTTCTCATCAACATTTTATTGGATTTTTAGTAAGGCAAGAAATAAGTAAGCAAATTAGTCATTATTTGCAGATAATATGATTCTCTACCCAGAAAGTTCAAAGAATCTGTAGGCTTGTTACAGAATTAATAAGAAGGTGGTTGGATCTAATGTTATTGTACAAACTATTTGCCATCAACAAATAGAAAATATAACAGAAGAAAGAATATCCCATTTATGATAGCAACAAAAATATGGTACTTATGAATAAATCTTCCAAAAGATACATGTGACCTTTATGAAGTAAATTATAAGACTTCATAGAAAGACATTAAAAGAGATCTAAAAAAATGGAGAGGTATACTACGTGATATAAGATTCAGTGTCGTGAGACATTGATTCTTCCCCAAATAATTCATAAATTCAATGCAATTCTAATCAAAATCTCAAAGGGATTTTTTCATTTTTGGTGGAACTTGAAAAACTGATTGTAAAATTTATATGGAAGAGCCCTAAACCAAAGAGAGCCACAGTACTCTTGAAGAAGGGCAAGATGGGAGACTTGTCCTACCAGATATCAGGACCATTTATAAAGCTACAGTACAATTAAAACTAAAATTATTTAGAACAGTAGCTGACCCAGAGTAAGTGCTCAATAAATGTTAGTTGTTATTATTATATTGTTCACACATTTTTGAGGTTTATTTTCTTTGCCATATTGCAAGGATGACTTCTTTCACCCAGTACTGGAATTTCAAAACTTATGCCCTGGGGTAATTTTGACTGTTAAGGCCTGGGTTATAGCTGTAGTCCAAATCGTGTGGCTCCTGACATTATGGAAATGAGTTCTCTATTTCTTTTGCTTCTTCTTCCTCCTCTGACTTGAGTCTGGATAAAAATGGAGCATTTTGGGAACATTGTATGTCTGCAAGGGACTAAGGAGGTGAGAAGTAGTATCCAGAAAGCTAGTAACATAACAGTGGAAGAGGTATATACTTAGTGGACAAGGCAGGAGTTGGTCAAAAGTGGTAAACTGCTGAATGAAAGTCACACCATTCGTTCATTCATTCAACAAAACTCTACATATTACCTATGTATCAAGCACTGCGGCTGGCACAAGAGCTATACAGATGCATCAGAGAGGTCCTTGTCTATGTGGCATGCACAGAGAAAAGGGCAAGACATATCTGGAAAACATTAAAAGATAGCATTCCAACTACTAGACTATAGGAGGTACCAAACAGAGTGCTTTCAGACCAAGGAGGCTGCAGGACTAACTGTACAGGGGAGTACAGGCAGTTTTCTCAAAGGAGGTAACGTTTATGCTCGGCCTTGGTTATTATCTGTGTTGCTGGGGTAGGAGATGGCTGAGGTGTAGACATAAAGACTCAGAGAATTTTCCAAATGTGTTTTAGTAATCACAATCAACCTCCGTCCCCCAAGCATCATCAAAAATTTTATAAAATTTGTTCACACCGTACAGTACATTGCTTATGAATTTTAAACTCCTGCCTTTCTTTCTTCCTACCTATATTTTGAGTAATGACTAGCCAAATGGCCAAAAATTGGGCAGTAGTGGGGAGGAGGTAGAGAACCAGGATTCGGGGTAATAGGTTGACTCCTGGGTATGAAGTAAAGGAGAATTCAGCATTACAACTTCACTGATCTGCACTATGTAAATGTCTAGAGAATGAAGTAATTTTGTAATTCTATGGTACCTGTGATTTAGTGTGTGGTTTCTTTCTTAAACTGTAAACAGCAAGTCATAGCAAGCTGAAAATTAGCACACATTTTATGTCACCTTTCATTTTATTTATTTTTATTTTGTTTTTTTTTTGGCTGTGTTGGGTCTTTGTTGCTGCACGTGGGCTTTCTTTAGTTGCGGCGAGTGGGGGCTACTCAGCAACTCTTTGTTGCAGTGCACAGGCTTCTCATTGCAGTAGCTTCTCTTGCTGTGGAGCATGGGCTCTAGGCGTGTGGGCTCAGTAGTTGTGGCACGTGGCCTTCAGTAACTGTGGCTCATGGGCTCTAGAGCGCAGGCTCAGTAGTTGTGGCACACGGCTTTAGTTGCTCCACGGCACGTGGGATGTTCCCGGACCAGAGCTTGAACCCGTGTCCACTGCATTGGCAGGCGGATTCTTAACCACTGCGCCACCAGGGAAGCCCTTGCCTATTTTTAAAGTGTGTTGTTGGTCTTTTTCTTACTGATTTGCAGGAGCTCATTCAAATATTTTCTCCCAGTCTGTTGCTGTGTTTTTTTTCTTTGTTTGCTTGCTTGTTTTTATCTTTTAAAAGGTACCTTTTATTATTTAAAAGTTAAAAGTTTTTATATAGTGAAATGGTCAATATATGGCCTCTGGTTCATAAAAAAAACTTTTCACCCCAAGATTATATTAAAATAATCTGTACTTTCTTAGGATGCTTTTATAGTTTTGTTTTTACATTTAGCTCTGTATGTGGAATTTATTTTTGTGCAACACAGGAAATAGGGATCTAATTTTGTTTCCAAATGGTTAGCCAGTTGTACCAATGCCATTTAATGTAAAATGCTGCCTTTGTCATAACAGAAATTATGAATATGTGGCTGCTGCTAGATTCTCTCATGTCCTCTGTAGACTATACCACGTTTTAATCATTAAGGCTCTGTTTTGAAACCTGGTATGGTAAATGCTCCCTCATGTTTTCAAATGTATTATTATACGTTTTTCTTTTCCAGATGAACTTTATAAAAAGTTTGTAAGTTCCATAAAATCTATGCTTGGATTTGATTTGTGTTATAGGTTGAGTGGCTTTATAATTTTGAGTTTTCCCATTCTGAAATATGGTATATTTTTTCATTTTCTCAGGTCTTCTTCAATATATCTTTCAGAAAAATTTTATATTTTTATTTAATGAGTTTTATCCATTTCTCATTAGGGTTGTTTGGATATCTCAGTTTTTGCTATTTCTGTGAATGGATATTTTTTCTTTACATTTTCTAATTGGTTATTGCAACTGGGTAGGAAATTTGTTGATTTTTTTGTGTTGATAGTGTATTTAGCCACCTTCATGAATTTGTATTAATTACAAGTTGTAATTAATTACAAATTTAATAATATATAAAAATAATATATTAATACTTTTCAGTTGATTCTCTTGAATTTTCTAGCTTGACAATGATATCATCTCCAAATAATGAGTGTTTACTTTTTCCTTTTGAGATCTTTACCACTTATTTCCTTTTTCTTAAAAAAATATATATATATAGTTTTTTGTCTTATTACATTGACTAGGATGTTGTGGTAGAATTATATTTTCCTGGCATCCTTTTCTCCTTCTGACAGCACCTTGATTGATTGATTGATTTTGTGGAATTACCTCTCCCCCACTGTGGGCAGTCATAGAAGAATGGTAAATCCTGGGACCCTGCTCTCCTATTATGGACATAGAAGGGGCCCTTGGACATTTTTTTTTATTAGATCTTTCCCATCAGTGCACCTGCATAGTCAAGGGGCAAGTTCATGACCGGAGCTTAGCCATTTGGATTTATTGTCCTAGGACTTCGGCTCCTGAAGAAGTGACCCATGTGTAAGCAAGCGAGAAAAAAACTGTAATTCATTGATTCCAGAGACCAAGTAATTCCTGTCTGTTTTGGAGCTAGGTTCTCCAGGCTTCTGGTTGATTTTGAGAACTTTCTAAAAGCTTTCCAATAAATTCTCCCTCCCTTTGTACCAAGTTAGTTAGAATTGCTTTCAGGCAATTTCTTTCAACCCAAGAACTTTTATGTGATACATTTTCTTGGTCTTGTCCTCAATGAGAATGCCTCTAGTAGTTCACCATCAAAAGTAATTTGCATGTTTCTGATGGTTAACTTCTATCTCGGAAAAGGAATTTTTTTCTGTTCTTACCTCATAAAAGCTTTTTTAAAATTTAGAATGGGATTTTTATTTCAAAAAGCTTGCTGTATTCTATCAAATGCATTTTTTACATCTA
Organism: Lagenorhynchus albirostris; assembly: GCF_949774975.1. Lineage (NCBI taxonomy): Eukaryota > Metazoa > Chordata > Mammalia > Artiodactyla > Delphinidae > Lagenorhynchus > Lagenorhynchus albirostris. The sequence goes on from NC_083102.1 coordinate 24,141,308, forward strand.
TCAAAATGGAGAAACTCCTGATATTTTCTCCTTTGGTAATGAGGTTTCCTAATGTTGAATCATCCTAGCATTCCTGCCATAAGCCTTATTTGGTCATTACATATATATATTTAATATACTGCTGTGTTTGATTTACTAATACTTGGTTTAGGATTTTTGGATCTACAGTTTTGAATCATATTGTCAGTAACTGTCTTATTCAGCATGCAATTTTTGTCCAGTTTTGGTAACATGGTTATATTTAATTTGTAAAATGAAGTGGGAAAACTTTTCACCTTTTCTATACTCGATCTGGCGTTGTTTGTCTAAAACAGAAATCACATTTTTTTCCCCCAAAATTTTTCTAGAACTCGCTAGTAAAGCCATCTGGACCTTCTTGATGCCTTTTCAGGGATAGATTTTTAAAATTACATTTCTGTTTTCTCCAGTGGTTATTGATCTCGTGTTTTGTGTCTTCTCTTGAGTCAATTATTTCATGTTTTCTTTGAAAATATCCATTTACTCTAAGTTTTCAGATTTATTGATAATAACCTGTATGTAATATTATTTTAAAAATAAGAATTCTATCTATAGTCATGTTCCTTTTCTTAGCCTAAAAGGTGTCTGTGTTTCTTTTTTCTCACTCCTTAATCAAGTATGATAAAAGCTTGTCTATCTTTTAAAAAATCAAGTCTATCTGATTTTTGTTTTCCATTTTGTTAATTTTTCTATTTGTTTTAGTTAATTGCTTTCTACTACTTTCTTTGGGCTTATTTTGTTCTTGAGTTGATAAGTCTTAGTGGGAGGCAAAGCCTGCCTTTTCTATAAAAGCTGAAAATGTTGTTCTGTCTTGCAGCATGAACACAGGCACATGATCTAGGCTCCAAGCATAGGTATGCTATCCTGGTTTTGAAGTGAGAGTTAGCAGTGCACAGAAGTGACAGCAGTAGCACTGGCAGCAAGACCAAGTTCTTGGGGCAGGACCACCAGGGCAGTCTCAGCATCCATGGCTGTCAGATTCAGTGGTGCAAGAAGCAGCTGCTGGCCCCTGGTGGTGTCAGGAGCATTGTCCTCTCCAGATTGCTTCAGTGGCACTGTGGTGGGCATTGTTCTAACTGTATAGCCCTGAGTCTAGTTCTGCTGCCAAGCCAGTGATTCTGTGGGCTAATCAATGTCCTGTTAATAAATTCATTTTCTGCTGAAGTCAGCCAGAGTTGGTTTCTATTGCTTCCAACTCAGAATCTTTTTAAAAATTTTTGCTTTTTATTTATTTTTAATTAAAAATTTTTTTAACATCTTTATTGGAGTATAATTGCTTTACAATGGTGTGTTAGTTTCTGCTGTATAATGAAGTGAATCAGCTATACGTATACATGGATCCCCATCTCCCCTCCCTCTTGAGCCTCCCTCCCACACTCCCTATCCCACCCCTCTAGGGGGTCACAAAGCACTGAGCTGATCTCCCTGTGTTACCCAGCTGCTTCCCACTAGCTATCTGTTTTACATTTGGTAGTCTATATATGTTAGTATCACTCTCTCACTTCGTCCCAGCTTACCCTTGCCCCTCCCCGTGTCCTCAAGTCCATTCTCTACATCTGCGGTTTTATTCCTGTCCTGCCCCTAGGTTCATCAGAACCATTTTTTTTGGTTAAGATTCCATATATATGTGTTAGCATAGGCCAACTCAGAATCTTGACTGAATACATGCTTTCATTGTCGTACCTTTCTAAATAGTGTTTCCTAAGTAATGTTCCTAAATAACATAAATAAATAGTGTTTCTAAAAAACATTTTGAGTTCCTCTTTATTCCAGGAACTATTTAGAAGCATGTTCAAAATATGTCCCAGCTGATAAATATTTTGGTTCCCTCTTTTCACTAATTTCTCTTTTTATTGTGATGTGGTCAGTTTTATGGCTTGTAAGACTTCTGACTTCCGGAATTTATTGAAATTTTACCTGTGATCTAATATATGTCAAATCTTGTTACTGATCCAAGAGTATATTTTCCTTCTGCGAGTATGAAGTTTCCACTCTGAATGTAGCCATTCATGGATTTGACAGTTTTACCTTACATTTCGAAGAGTTATCAATCTTTGTGATTGATTGCACCGTTTTTTAATATAAAATATTCTTTTTTGTTCCAGCTACTGTCTTTTGGACTTGAATCCTATTTTGTTTAAAATTAATATTGCTACATTTTCTTTTTGTTACCAATTATATATTTTCCATACCTCTATTTTTAATTTTACTTCATAATTTCTTCCCTTCCTCCTTTCCTCCCTCCCTCTCTTCCTTCTCTACCCAAAGTGCAATTTGTCTTTTAAAGGTGGGATTTAATATATTTATGCTTATTATGATTATTGATATGGTCGGTTATATTCCCACTACTTTATTTTATTGGTGTTTCATCCTTTTGGGTCTTTTGTTAGATTTATTATGTTTTTGTCATTTAATTTTTATTTCTCTCTTTCTAATCATTATCCTTTAAGTTTTTATTTTTAGAAATTTATTCATTTATTTTATTTATTTTGGCTGCGTTGGGTCTTCGTTGCTGCGTGTGGGCTTCCTCAAGTTGCGGTGGCTTCTCTTGTTGTGCAGCACGGGCTCTAGAGCGCAGGCTCAGTAGTTGTGGCACACGGGCTTAGTTGCTCCGCGGCATGTGGGATCTTCCTGGACTAGGGCTTGAACCCGTGTCCCCTGCATTGGCAGGCGGACTCTTAACCACTGCGCCACCAGTGAAGCCCATCCGTTAAGTTTTTATCCCCTATATTTAAACTTACAATTTGACTTCAACCTCTAGAGCAGTACTGTGCAATAAAAAATTCTGTGATGAAGGAAATGTCTTATATCTCTAACACTGGCTAGTAGGGTAACCACTAGCTACATGGGCTATTGATTACTTGAAATGTGGCTAGTGTGACTGAGGAACTGAAGTTTTAACTTATTTAATTTTTTTTTTTCGGTATGCGGGCCTCTCACTGTTGTGGCCTCTCCCGTTGCGGAGCACAGGCTCCGGACGCGCAGGCTCAGCGGCCATGGCTCACGGGCTCAGCCGCACCGCGGCATGTGGGATCTTCCCGGACCGGGGCACGAACCCGTGTCCCCTGCATCGGCAGGCGGACTCTCAACCACTGTGCCACCAGGGAAGCCCAACTTATTTAATTTTAATGAATGTAAATTTAAATAGCCATATGTAGCCAGCAAGTACCATCATATTAGTTTGCTCAGGCTGCCATAACAGAATACCACAGCATAGGTGGCTTAAATGACAGAAATGTATTATCTCACAGTTCTGGAGCCTGGAAGTCCAAGATCAAGGTGTTGCCAGGTTTGGTTTCTCCTGAGGTCTCTCTCCTTGACTTGTAGATGGTTGTCTTCTTGCCGTGTCCTCACAGGGCCTTGCCACTGTGTGCACACATCCCTGGTGTCACTTGTGTATCCACACTTCCTCTTCTTACAAGGCCACCAGTCAGATTAGATTAGGATTCACCCTAACAATGTCATTTAAACTTACTTGTCTCTTTAAAGGCCCTATCTCCAAATAGTCACATTCTGAGCTACTGAGGGTTAGGGCTTTAATTTATGAATTTTGCGGGGACACAAATCAGCCCATAACAACCATGCTGGACAACACAGGCCCAGAGTTAATTTGTGTTTATTTCTTCCTCTCCAGATACACTGCTACTCACCTTAGGATACTTTGATTTTTCTGTTCCTCATCCTACACCACTATCTGCCTCACGGTAATCATCTGGAATTCTACTTCCAGGTTTTTTTTTGTTTTTTGATTTCTGCATTAAGAATTATTAGAATTAACTTGACATTTTATGTATTCCTTTGTTTGTATTTTTTCTTGTATACCATGCATTTCTCTTTCTTGAACTCATTTATCTTGCTGCTCCAATATTGCTCTCAAGTAATTCTTTCATAGAGAGGCTAGAGGGCCAGGTATAGGGTTCTAGGTTCAAAATAAATTTCTCTTAATGATTTGAAAACATTGTTTACACTGCTGGTGTCCCTCTGAGATCCCTATTAACAGGCAAGGGCATCCATCCCACAGCTGCCATAATCATTGGCTACTAACAGCTCACTCCTGCTCCCTTGTCTGGAGAATTGCCCTTTGCTCAAAGAGAGCTAACTCATTTGGTAAACTACCTACCCACTTTTCCTGGGGGCAGCCTCCAGCCCTTGCCTGGTAGGGGCGTACAAAAGGCTTTCTCACTGCCTCAAGGTGAGACCAATTCTGTGGGAAATGGTCATGCTCCAGAGCTCTCCAAGGGATCAAGCTGAAGCCAGTCCCTTGCTAACACCACATCTTAATTCCTTCTCCAGCCTTATTCTGTTTCTCTTATTCTCTCTCTCTCTAAGGAACTCCCTTAATAAATCACGTGCACCCAAACTCCGCTTCTAGGGAACCTGATCCAAGACACATTGTTTCAGTATTTTCTGTTGTCCCATGCCCTCTTGCTTAGCCCAGGACCCAATGCCAATTAGACCTTCAAAAAATGTTCACCAAATGAACAAATGAAGTCATCTTCCCTGGGCAGCAAGCTGATCACATTACACTTTCTTTCCAAACCTAACTTCTAATTATGAAATTAAAATTCCTGATTTTGGGGACTTCCCTGGTGGTGCAATGGTTAAGAATCTGCCTGCCAATGCAGAGGACATGGGTTCGAGCCCTGGTCCGGGAAGATCCCGCATGCCGCAGAGCAACAAATCCCGTGTGCCACAACTACTGAGCCTGCGTTCTAGAGCCTGCGAACCACAACCGCCAAAGCCCACGTGCCTGGAGCCGGTGCTCTGCAACAAGAGAAGCCACTGCAATGAAAAGCCTGCGCAGTGCAATGAAGAGTAGCCCCCGCTCTCTGCAGCTAGAGAAAGCCCACGTGCAGCAATGAAGACCCAACGTAGCCAAATAAATAAATTTTTGAAAATGACTGATTTTGGCCTTAAAGCCTTGCACTAGTGGCTCATTCACATCAAGCCCATCTACCTTTATTTGTTAGTCTACTGTGATTTTTTTTTTTTTTTACTGCTTTTATGATCCCAAATGTATTTTTTTACCTCTGAATTATAAACAGTCTTACATTGCTTATACATGTGTCCTGTTTCCTCAGCTGGAACACAATTTTATGGACTTTCTTTTTCTTTATTGCTTAGGACCTAGCACCTTGCTAGATATATAGTGCTTAATTAATAATTGTATAATGTTTTTATGACAGCTTAGTTTAAAGGGATTGTGTTTGAACACAAATTTTTTCTTAGAAAAATCCTTTTTTTCTTTCTTTAGTACTCCTGGATCATTTAATCCCTGTTTGGGAACTCTATTTCCATAGCAACAGATTATCCTAACAGAAAGAGGACAGTATAATCTTTACTTTGAATGACCAGAAAGAGAAGGATTATGAGAAGAAAACTTGAAGTTACAAAATTGTGGATAAAATGAATGAATCAAGCAGAGGAAACAGTTAATGCAAAGAAGGATAAATCATTTCTAACAGCATTAATAGTATTATTGTACTTCAAGATGATTAAACTAGCCAGCAGAATCCAGAAGCTCAAACATTAGTAACATGATAAACTTGAGAAGCTGAAGGCAAAAGCATTAAGTCAGTCCCAGGGGTCCTTGCTGGCTTCAAAGCAGTGCCCTCTATTTGATCAGTGAGGGCAGTGGAACAGAACCTAAGCTCTTTAATGATTTGCAGTATCATCAAGTCTCCACTAAGCCCGTATTTGAGAGTTGCCTGAGGTGACTTTCTCTTTAATTTGCAAAAAGTGTTCAATATCTAAGTAGTGACAAATTGAATCTGGCCCACAAAGAGGAGAGAAATATAATGCGGCACAAAATAAGCTGCTCTTTGGAGAACATAAACAGAGTTCAGGACAAACTCCAGCAGCTGAAATTCTGTGGATGTTTCTTTGGCTTTACATGGCTAGATATTTAAAAATATTCTAGGTGGATGCCGCCATCAACCAGACTCTCTCGTCATTGAGCATGCTCTCTTATTCTTGAAGTGAAGAATTGTTGATTGGAAAAAAAGACTGCTAGAGAGATGAGACCACACCTAAGTTTCGACACTGAACCGGTCTTGGGAGTGCCGAGATTCAGAAGAGGAAGCAGCGTGGACACAGGACATGCTACCCAGCCAGCCCTCTGCTCCCTGGGTCTTGGTGACCACCTGAGAAATAGGAGATTCAGTAGTTGGGATGATGATCTCTGAGGATCCCTGAGCTCAACAAGTCTACAGTTTTAAAATAAGAACAAAAGCTATTTGTATTCTCTGCATTGTTAGTGGGAATTTCTTTCTTAACCTCACTATTCTTTGTGTTAACTATAGTTCTTTGTATATTGTATATTCTGGACATTAGTCCTTTGCTGATTATACATACATGTTGTAAATATTTTTCCTACTCTGTGGCTTGTCTTTTCATTGTTTTTTTTTGGACACAAATTCTTATTTAATGTAGTATAACTTATCAATCTTTATTATTACAGTTATGTTTTTTATGTCTTATTTAAGCAATACTTCTCTGAGTATACCTTGAAGTCATAAATGTATTTGCCTTTATTATTTTTTAAGGTTTTATGTCTTTTTCTTATTGTGTTTAGATTTTTAGTCCATCTGGAATTGATCCTTACATATAATGCGATATAGGGATACAATTTAATTTTTTCATTTGAATAGCTAACTGTCCCAGGACCGTTTATTGAAAACACACTTGTCTTTTCCTAATTGATCTGCCATGCTCTCTCTCTCTCGCTCTCTCTCTTTTTTTGCATAAGATGTGAAGTTTAGATCAAAGTTCACTTTATTGCATATGGAGGCCCAGTTGTTTCAACACCATTTGTTGAAAATACTTGATTTGCCCATTTTCCTATGCCAAATTTCCTTTCCTACCTCTCTTAACTATTTATATGTGGGTGTATCCTTTTCTGGACTCTCTCATTTGTTCTATTTCACTGTTTCTGTACAAAAACCAAACAATCTTATCTGCTATAGCTTAATAATAGGTCAATATCCATCAGAGCAAACATTTCTATTGCTAATTTTTTTAAGTCATGAATGGATGTTAAATTTTATCAAATGCTTTTTTTTATATGCTTACTGAGCATATAGTCAATTATGCCAGTTGATTTTCCTAATGTTAAAATAACCTTTCTTCCTAGAATAATCTCATTGTGTTACTGTATAAGTTACCCATTGCAGCAAGACAAACACCCCCAAATCTCGATGGCATCCAACAATAAACATTTATTCCCAGGCATCTTGGGTCACCTGGGTTTTGGGTGATCTAGGCCGCATGGCTTTGTTTGATGCTGTGGCAGTGGGGGCAGCTCATATTTTCTGAGAACTGTGGTTGGGTTGAGACAACTGTGCTCTGCATGCCCCTCACCCTTCTTGGATTAGCAGACTAGACAGGACATGTGCTTTTCACGGTAGAGGCATTATCAGGTAATCAACAGTGATCCAGTACTGTTGTCTACTCTGTGTACTTTATTCAAATATCACCATCTGTCTCACTAATATTCTATACAGCAAAGGAGAAAAACAATTTCTGGTCCAGGGTCCAATTCAGGACCACACATTGTATTTACTTGTCATATTTCTTTAGTCTCTTTGACCAGAAACATTTTCTCAGTTTTTCTTTCATGTTCTTGATATTTATGAAGGGTGGAGGCCATTTCTTTTGTAGATACTTTTGTATTTTAGATGTGTTTTCTTAAACAGTCTTTAAGTGGATTTTGTTTATTGTTTTATACAGTTGGAAAACATATTTCTTCCACTAGATACTTATCTATTTACATTTATTACTGATAGTAGTTATTGATATACTTGGATATATTTCTACATCTTATCATGGATTTTCTATTTGTCCTACCTTTTTAATGTCATTTTTCTCTTTTTTTTCTTGCATTCTTTTGAATTGAGTTTTTTTCTCATTCCATTTTCTTCTTTATTATATGCTTTGTTTCTATTCTTTTACTTGTTATCCTACATATTTTAATATACATATTTGGCTTATCAAATCCTAAAGTTAATCATATCATCGCCCTCTTCTCTAGTAATACAGTTATTGTAAAACATTTAATCATGACAGTCCTGAAATGTATTAATCTTGGCATCCATTTTAGGTTTATTTTGTTTTCTTTTAACTCCATAAGACAATATTATTATTATTTATAAAATCAATGTTTATTTAGTTTTGTCCACATATTTACTACTTTCTTTCTTGATGATTTCTTTTTGCATCTTGGATCTTCCATCTGGGATCAATTTCCTTCTGCATAAAATATATATCTTTTAGAATTTCCCTTATCAAGCGTCTGTTGGTAGCAGTCTGTCAGGCTATTTGTGTTTGAAAATATCTTTCTTTGTCCCTTTTTTAAAAGACATTTTGAGTTTACAGTTCTAGAGTGTCAGCTATTTTCTTCTCAGCCCTTTGAAAATATTGTTCCATGGTCTTTTAATTTTCACTGTGTCTGTCTTTGTGCTTTATCTGAAGGTAGCTGTCTTTTCTCTCTGGCTGCTTTTAAGAGACTTTCCTTGTCCTTGTTATTCTGTGCTTTCTCCAGGATGTATCCAGGTATAGGTTCCTTTTTATTATCAAGCTTGGGATTCATTAGGCTTCTTCAACTTGTGGAGAGGTGTCCTATCACTTCTGAAAAATTTTTAATCATCAATCCAAATATTCTTTTTTCCTATTTTTTTCTCCGTTGTCCTTTTAGAGCTCTGATGTCACATATCTCTTAGTCTCTCTTTTGTGATTTCTATCACGAGCTCTCTATGCTGCCTTTGGGATGATTTATTTGATCTATTTTCCCATTTCACACTTCAGCTTTTTCTAGTCTGTCTGTTAGGCTTTAATTTTTTTTGTTCCAGGAGTTATATTTGTTTTAGCATATGTGCTGCCAAAATGAGTACTACACACACACACACATACATATATATATATATATATATAAAATGTATGTATTAATATGTTTCATCATTTCTACAGTGGCTTTTTATTCCCCTCATAATTTTAAACCATTCTTTATTTAGACAGAAAGCCTTTTAGACATTTTTTTCAGGTCTGTTCTGATGGCTTGGGCTTGGGCTTCATGGTACTGTCTTTGTCCTATTATGTTTTGTGTCTTTTTTTTTTTACTGTGACTTCATATTTCATTTTTTCTTTTGCATGAATTCTTTGAAACTGATAAAGCAGACTCCAGAGAGGATTTGAATTTGTTTCTGTCAGGAACCTGGAGGAACTACCAGCTCAGGACAACTTTAAACTGACTTCTTAGCTTGTGGTTTATGGGAACTGCCCCCCCCCCCGTGCCCCTGCCCCGGTAGTATGACTTTGGCATGACTGGCTTGTGGTTAAAAATTTGGGGGGAAGTGTCCTGCCCTCTCCAAGACTAAATTTCTAGGTAAATAATTTTGCTTTCAATTCCTTCTTTTTCTAGTTCCCTCTTACACTGGTGCTGTGGCCCTTTGCAGTCTCAGCTTTATGAAGTGGGCTCTCCAATTAAACCTCCCACGTTGGGTGAATTGTGGGCTTTGTGACCTCTGTTCTGTGGCTTTATGGGACTGAGAAAACCAAAAAAGCGAGCTCATTCATTTTGGCAAATGCTCCCCAAAGGCAAAAAAAAAAAAAAAAATCATTTCTCTGATTACCTCTCTGGCTTCCTACTTTCACTGAGTTCTCCTTACTAAATAGCTAGATAATTGATGTATTAAAAATGTTTTTATTGTATTTTTCCAGTATTATGTTTTCTGCAAGAGGGCCAAGCAGGGTACTTTGTTAACCAAATTGTTGGAAATAGAAATCTAGATATCAACTTGAAATTATAGTTGGCCCTTGAACAACAAGAATTTGAACTGGGCAGGTCCATTTGTATAGGGATTTTTTTCAATAGTAACTGCTACAGTACTGAACCATCCAGGTTGTTTGAATATGTGGATGAAAAACTGCAGATATGAAGGAGCTGACTCTAAGTTGTATGAGGATTTTCCACTGTGGGGGCCAGGGAGGGGGACAGGTGGTGCCCTAACATCTGCATTGTTCAAGAGTCAACTGTATATTGGGGAAAACTTTCTTAATACTGAATAACTGGATAGCATTTGACTATCACAAGGTAAAATGTATGACAGTACTTTTCATAGAAAGCTAATAAAAATATAGCCAGCAATAATATTGTAAATACATAAATAAAACAGTCAAGCAGTATTTGATCAGGATTTTAATGCAAACATGTACATTTGATTTTATCATTTAATACATTATTTATGTAATGATTGTGTAATAGAAAGAGCTGGGGTTTTGTGGGAGTGAAATATCATATTTTCCTGACTTCCACTCTCAAAGATTCTCTCGGGCTTCCCTGGTGGTGCAGTGGTTGAGAGTCTCCCTGCCGATGCAGGGGATGCGGGTTCGTGCCCCGGTCCGGGAAGATCCCACATGCCGCAGAGCGGCTGGGCCCGTGAGCCATGGTCACTGAGCCTGCGCGTCCGTAGCCTGTGCTCCGCAACGGGAGAGGCCACAGCAGTGAGAGGCCCACGTACTACAAAAAAAAAAAAAAAAAAAGATTCTCTCATACACTGAATGCTGGCCTGGCAATGAAGGTTCTTCAAAATAAGCGGAGCTAATTTTGCTTCATTTTTCCTCTCCTCTCCTTGTAGAGACTTGTACCCTGAACTCCACCAGATTCCACCACCACTGGATCCTGACCAGGCTCTTTGCTTTGCCACCTCAAAGCCTTTCAACTTGTCCTTCCTTCTTCTCCCACCTAGGCCTTGATTATTTTTGCAGACAAAGAGTGCATCTTGTGTTTTCTATCTCTGTTTCTACTTTGAGGTTTTTTTGGCAAAGAGTGCATCTTGTGTTTTCTATCTCTATTTCTACTTTGAGGTTTCTTTTTTAGAAAGCAACCTCTTGAAACCTCACCCTGACAAGACAAGATGTGATCTCTTTTTTTGCTGCCCACAGCCTTTTAAACATCTCTTAAAGCTCTTCTATTCTGCCTTGTGTTATCATTTTTTTCTTTTTTGGTTCGAATGGAAACTTCTCAGTTGCAGAGAATCTTATTCATAAGTGTGTTCCTCCCCAAATGCCAAAACCAGTGTCAAATACATGTGGTGTAGGTACAAGAAAAGTACTAGATGTAATACAATCAAAAAACATCTATTTAATTGGATGAAATAGACTAGTTTGAACACAGAGCATTCTTTTATTTCAGTATTAGTGCATGCGAAGTTATGTACGGAGATAATAAAATGGTATGGAAAAATGTGTGGCTGTATGTAAACGGGATTTGGAAACCTTGTGCTATGCGGAAGAAAGAAAATCATTTTTCAGAATGTAGGTGAAAGGAAGAGAAATGATTGATTTGTTATTATTAACCTTGTGTATACGTCTTTGTAAGTGGGTCTTTATTAAATTTTGCAGGATTATTGTCATGAATGAGAATTAGAGGAATTCTTCTAGGATATAATTAAGCATGGGCTAAATGCAAATTGCATAGTTTGAAGTCACACAAGGGTAGCTTAAGTTTAACGTGACAATATTTCAAAATACTATTTTCTTATGTGAGGACTCCAGAATGACCGTGATCATTTTTTTTTTTTAGGTGGCAGACCTTTATTTCTGCTCCCTGTTAGATTTCTTGTGTTTTAAAAAGCCTCTGCTTTTATGTGAGACGTCACCTGCAGCCTCGTGGTTTCCCCTTTTCATACTCTTCACCAGATACAAAGCACTTTGGCTTTGCTCAGCATTTTTAACTTTTTCAAAGTATGTTTACATTTTTTTATGCTTGCAACTCTGTGAAGTAGGAAGGATGAGTCTTTCTACTCACCTTTTACCGACGACAACCACGAGCCACAGAGCGGTTAAACTGTGGCTTAAAGGCAGTGGCGCTTCCCCAGCAGCCCACGCTGCTTCCCTTTCCTGAGTGAAAGTACGTGGGCCCACAAGTTCTACTGGAACAAACACGGGGCCAGGCTAGGCAGCGCTGCTTGACACACCTGTGTGATTGTGCACTCCATTGTGTGGACAGAGGACTGCAGGAAAATTAATGGGTCAGAGAAAGCTTGTTTATGAATTCACATGTTTTATCTACGCCGTCGTTTGAACCAGCTTTCATAATGACCTCACATCATCACACTAAGAGTTATTCTCCAACTGACTTGGAGATCAGTTCACTTAATTTATGTCACCTGCTTTCTAACTGTTTTACATTCAGATGTGAAAATTTTAATTTTAAAATTGTTTTGGGCTCCCAAGCCCCAAACTTGGAAGACCAGTTAACATGCCTTTTGTTAATAGCCGAGTAAACACATCTCCAGCTGAGAAGCAGGGGCTGCTTTCAAATCATTTGCTTCAGCTGGAACTAAATCCATGAATTAGCCCAACGGGGATGATGATGTTATTCAAGAATCTGGGGAAGAAATGAAGGATGAAACTGTTCATATCTTCTTACTCTTTCGGTAATTCATGTACAACTTCCCAAAAGGTGAGAGTTTTCATAATACTTCTGTCAGAGGCTTATTTACCCCAAGATTTCCATTTTAAAGTTGTGTTCAGCTTTGTGGCCTGTTTTCACAGTTTTGTCATTTAACTTCATTTCATTCTTCTGTTTTGCATTAAAGAATTAATTTAACTATAATGTTCTCTGTGAATAAGACCTTCGATTCCAAAATCTGTTTTTCACTAGTGAATTTCTTTAATCCTTAGATAGTTGTCGTTTTCCTCCAGACCAAATAAGTTTTTCTTTTTTCTCCATTATGATGACCTAAGTCAGGACTGCAGGCCAGAATATGCATTTTGCAAGTAAAGTAACCTCAACTTTTACTGTTTCCATTAGCTGTATTCAAGTGGTTCTCTTAAAATAATTCCTGGCCTTAGTTTTTGCATAATGAAAGTAATGAGGTGAGGTCACCAGCAGGCCGAGGGGGAGGTGAGATGACTCTTATCCTCAATAAAGGGCTGCTGGATGTCGGTAACTAGGTCAGCAAATGGGGTCTGGGGAGGACTAGGGTCATCAATGATGCTTTACTAGTTGAATGGAGGTTGTGTAGATGCAGTTTAGAGTAGGGCAGAGGTGCTGAACTTGGGGACAGACTGAAGTTCTAGACCCTCTTCTGCTGCTTTCTAGCTCCAAGACCGTCGATAAATTACGTAATGTCTCTGAAGCTCATATTCCTAACTTATAAAATAGGAACAAAAACAATATCTCCTAGGGTCATTCTGTGTATCAGTTATCTGTCGCTAAGGAAAAAGCTATCTCAAAGCTCGGTGGCCTAAAACACGATAATTTATTTGCTCACACTTGGGGCTCAGTTCTGTGGGCAGTTCTTCTGTTGGTCTTTTCTGGAGTCACTCATGCAGCTACAGTGACCTGGGGTTTCCCGGGTGGATCCAGGATTGGCCTCACCCTGATCTGGCAGTCATCTGGGACTGTCAACAGAATGCCTCAGTTCTCTACGTGGCTGCTTCAGCAGCCAAGTCCAGGTGTCTTACGTGGCAATGGCAGTAATTCCAAGAAGGCAAGTCCCAATGTGCAAATGCTTACCACGTCTCTGCTTATGTCACATTTGCTAAATGTCTTTGGCCAAAGTAAATCACATGACCAAGCCCAGGGTCAGTGAGGGTGGGAACTTTGCCACAGTATGGAGGCTTGATATATGTGGGACTATTAGTGTAGCAATCTGTACATTCTCTTGGTCAAACGTGACAATGCATGGGAAATTATTTTTAAAGTGTTGTATCAGTGTAAGTTTTGTGTGGTATGTATGCACGTGTAGTGGCAGGTGGGGAGAAGACATAGTACCTGAAAACTTTAACAGATATTGAATTTACAGTCCTGAAAATAATTATTTAGCTTTTAATCTCTGACTTCCATTATTAAATTAAAATTAGTTAACTCAGGTGGGCTCAGAGGTATAGCATGCTGGAACCTGGATCATGTGATCAGTATACGAAGCTTGGAGAAAAGGACTTAGCTACAGAGAATTGGCACTGCAAGAGAATTGGTTCAAGGATATATCAGATTTATGGATGAATGAGTCATTCATCAGAACCTGAAGGTGTATTCTAAGTGAGTTCAACTTGAAGGTCAGGATAGTCGTCAATGTTATGAGAGCTCACCGCACATCCTGCCTGTGGATGGAGATTGTAAAGATGAGGATTCATCTGAGACAGACTGGTGGTAACTAGGAAAGCACCATCCCTATACTAGAGGGGATTGGGGCAGGGCAGGGGACATAAGGAGGCAGAACTCAAGCCTACTTCTCTGGACTAGACAAAAATACATGGGGAGGGAGGGCAAATAGCATATGAATTTGGGAGTACTGTGACTCACGGCAGGGTGAGGCAGGTGCTTAGAGTTTGTGTGTCATGAGTGCCCTTAAAGTTGGTCTTTAAGGAATCTTGGGATGCAGAGGGAGGATATGGGAGGTCAGCAACCATCCTGAACCACTGGGTCCATTGTACAGGCAGGGTTGACTGTGAGGCTGAGGCTCTTAAACTTCCTAAGTCAAGACCAATTTAGGAACTGAAGTGAAAGTGACAGGTATCAATGGACCCAAATGAAAAGTTTGAGGAGACTGGAGCAGATGCCCTGCAGGATAGTGGGTCTCAAATGTCAGTGAGCACAGGAATTTCATGGTTAAAAGTACACATCCCTGGACTCATCCCAGATATTGTGACTTAGTATATCTGACATGGTGCCAGGGAGTTTGCATTTTCAGGAAACAGCGTAGTGCTAATGATCTAACCTGTGCTCTACAATATGGTACACTTGTGGCTATTTAAATTTAAATTAGTTAAAATTAAATAAAATTAAAAATTTAGTTACTCATCTACTAGCCACATTTCAAGTGCCCAATAGCCACATGTAGCTAATGGCAACAATATTGAACAGTGCAGAATTGGAACATTACCATCACTGCAGAAAGTTGTATTGGATGTGCTGGTTAAGCCACTTACTCAGTAATTCCTTTTCTTTGGACCACATCTGGGTCTGCTAGGCCTTCCTGGTTTTGTGCCCCATCGCACGTCCATAACCACTACTTCCCAGATGAACAACCCTAACCTGAACAATGGTTCAGGACCATGCACAACAGCACACATGGCCGTCTCTCCCCTCAAATAGTTTTAGTCACACAGTACTTAAGTCTAAGCAGGTGAAGAGCCAGGAATGGGAGTCTAAAGTTAAGGAATCCAATGGGGCAGCAAGCCATGTTGACATCAGAGTCTTTGAACCATACTGAAATCTTCAACCCCTAATCCCTTAGCTCAATGGTAGTGACTCTGGCTTCTGGCCACATCAGCTCTTCTCAAGGAGAGGCAGGGGGAAGAGAGCCTTGAGCTGCTGCTATTTAGAATGTATCATTAACAAGCACCATACTTCTAGGGCAGTGAAGTAGGAGATAAGAATAGAAAGAGTCCAGTGGGACTCTCTAAATTCTGGACTACCACTTACTTGTGATGCAACCATGGGGATGTTACTTAACTTCTTTGAGTCTCAGTTTTCCAATCTGTAAAATGGCTATAATAATATTAATGTTATGAAATGATAAAATACTTGTAATGAACCTCATGAAAGGTCTAGCACACAGTAGGCATTCAATAAATATTAGTTCTGTTTCCCTTCATGGTAATTTGGACTTTATACTCTTTAATGTGGCAGTCCCCAATTTACAGTACAGAGTCTCTGCTTTCTGGCAGCAGCGTCAAAATTTAGGGACAGAGGTGACTTGGTAGGCTATCATTTTTTTGTCTGTCCCCAAGTAGGATCTGGTAGAGCTATGTAATTCAAGTACCCAGAATTTCAAATAATGATCTGGAATTAGGCTATCATGGCAGATTCTTTCTCCTCTCCCCTCCTCTTCCTCTCCTCCCATCTCTTCTTCCATCTCTTCTTTCCTTTCTCTCTTCTTCTTTCACCTGTATCTCTTCGTCTTGCTTCTTCCTCCTACTTTTTCTCCTCTTTCTTCTATTCTTCCTCTTCCTCCTTCTTCTTTTCTTTTTCTTCTTTTTCTTCCTCCTTTTCTTCTTTTTCTTCCTCTTCCTCCTTCTTCAACTGCTGCTATGAGAACTGCCGTATGTACGTATGTACAGAATCACAATCTCATTATCCGCTGGAGCTTAGTGAGTTTTGTTAATGCAGTTTTTTTCCCCCAAATTTCAAACTATTAGTGTGCTGATGTATTTGAGAACATGGGTATATCATTTTCCAAAGATATCTCTTTTACATAGGAATCAGGTGGTTTAAACTCATCAATTAAGATTAGTTTGAGGGCTTCCCTGGTGATGCAGTGGTTAAGAATCCGCCTGCCAATGGAGGGCACACGTGTTCGAGCCCTGGTCTGGAAGATCCCACATGCCGTGGAGCAACTAAGCTCTTGTGCCACAACTACTGAGCCTACACTCTAGAGCCCGTGTGCCACAACTACTGAAGCCTGTGTGCCTAGAGCCCGTGCTCCGCAACAACAGAAGCCACTGCAATGAGAAGCCTGTGCACCACAATGAAGAGTAACCCCCACTCGCTGCAACTAGAGAAAGCCTGCACGCAGCAATGAAGACCCAACACAGCCAAAAATAAAAAAATAAATTTATTAAAAAAAAGATTAGTTTGAAATTATGCTTTCTTTCTTTAGCTTTATTGAAGTATAATTGACAAATAAATTGTTTAAGACATTTAAAGTATTCAATATGATGACTTGATATATGTATATGTTGTGAAAGGATTTCCCCCATCTAGTTAATCCACACATCCATCACCTCACATATTCCCTGCCCCCTTTATTGGTGAGAACATGTAAATTCTGCTCTCTAGCAAGTTTTGATTGTATAATACAGTGCTATGAACTATAGTCACCATGTTATACGTTAGATCCTCTTATGGACCTTACTCAACTTATAATGATAGGTTGTGCCCTATTACCAACTACTCCCTACCCTATTCCCCTTCCCCCACCAAGCCAGTGGCAATCACTTTTCTACTCTCTGGTTTATATACCTTGACTATTGTGAATAATGCTGCAGTGAACATGGGAGTACAGATATCTCTTTGAGATAATTGTTTATTTTCTTTGGATATATATCCAGAAATGGGATTTCTGGATCATATGGTAGTTATATTTTCAATTTCTTTAGGAACCTCCATACATTTTTCCACAGTGGTTGTATCAGTTTACATTCCCACTAACAGTACACAAGGATTCTCTTTTTTCTACATCCTCCACAGTGTTTGTTATATCTTGTCTTTTTGATAATAGCCATCCTAACAGGTGTGAGATGATATCTCATTGTGGTTTTGACTTGTATTTCCATGATAATTAGGGATATTGAACACCTTTTCCTGTACTTGTTGGCCATTTGTATGTCTTCTTTGGAAAAATATCTATTCAGGTCTTTTGTCTATTTTAAAATTGGATTATTTGGTTTTCTGCTATTGAGTTGTATGAGTTCCTTGTATATTTTGGATATTAACCCCTTATTAAATATGTGGTTTGCAAATATTTCCTCCCAGTCCGTAGGTTGCCTTTTCATTTTGTTCATGCTCTCCTTTGCTGAGCAGAGCCTTTTAGTTTGATGCAGTCCTACATGTTTATTTTGTTTTTGTTGCCTTTGCTTTTGCTGTCAAATCCAAAATATCATTGCTAAGACTGATGTCAAGGAGCTTACCTCTATGTTTTCTTCTAAAAGTTTTATGGTTTCAGGTCTTATTTTCAAGTTGTAATCCATTCTGAGTTGATTTTTGTGGATGGTGAAGATAGGGATCCAATTTCATCCTTTTGCATGTGGCTGTTGAGTTCTCCCAACATCATTTATTGAAGAGACTGTTTCCTTCCTCTATTTTTGGCTCCTTTGTTGTAATTAACAACTATATATGGATGGGCTTATTTCTGGTCTCTCTATTCTTTTCCACTGATCCATGTGTCTGTTTTTAATGCTTATACCATACTGTTTTGATTACTATAGCTTTGAATATAATTTGAAATCAGGAAATGTGATGTCTTCAGCTTTGTTCTTTCTCAAGATTGGTTTGGCTCAAAGTTATGCATTGATTCTTTTTTTTTTTTTTTGCATTGATTCTTAATGGATATATTATCTTTATTGAATATTTCTTTTCTGAAATACTATAGTTAACTGTAAACAATAATATTTGGAAATGCCTGCTACTCCAGAACATTTGCCTTCATCACCCTTTGTAATATTGTGAGGGTAGTATCTATATAATTTGGAATGAATCTGCATTCTAATTAAATTTAAATAACAGAAAAACATTCTTTTAGAATAGAACATTTAAAAAAAATGATGGTGTTTGGGGGACATAACAAATTGTTTGTCCCCTAGCAGGCACTGCTGTATTCAAGTTGTTAAAATCCAAAGGCCATGTGTTAACTGACATAGTATAAGTATGCATAATAACATGGAAGCAGTGGAAGATCTAGATTCCAATCCCCATCTGGCCATTTGCCAGGAATGCAGTGCTGAGCAAGTTGCTCAACTTCTCTAAGCCTCAGTGTCTTCATATGTAAAATGGGGATAATAACAACCTGCACAGATTTTTAAGGATCAGAGATAATATACAATGCTAGGCACAAAAATGCTAGAATTTATTTTATGTTACTTATATTTACTCTTGTCCAGGAAAAATTTAGAGGATCTAGTATTATATTCATAATGACAATGAGCATTACTAGGGAATCCTATTAATTTTATTAAAAGCAAACATAAACTTGCATCATATAATGTTGATTTCATTCTTTGCATTGAAGATAGTTATTTTAAATATACATAATAGAAGATCACATGATTCTGGAGTGTGTTGCTTGTAAAATTAAAAAGAAATAGAATAGGTCAAACTACCAATTTTTAAAAATAAATAGTTATGAAGTTTCACAACTGGAGAAAAGTATTTCCCTTTCAAATTGCTCTGAAAGCATGGTTTTACTTACCTGATGCATAACTTACTGTCTCATTTTAATCGGATAAAAATGTGCCCTCCAGTGCATGAATTTTAATTTACTTTGTTTTGACTTAATATGTTACCTGTTAAAATAACTAGGAGTAAAACCTTGGCTTTGATATGAAGGGAGAAAGGATCATGATTTGAAGTTCTTTTTCTTCAATTATTTTGACATCAACTTATAGTGAAAGGGAAGAAAAAACCCTAAGAAGTCTTTCTGCTTTGCATTTATGCCAAGTAGAAATCAAATATACTTCACTTGGATTTTTCTAATTATCGTATTTACTTTCTTTGTGAAGGTGGAGAACTTGATAATTTTAGAACGCTTTACTCTCTTTTGCTCTAGGATATCTATATTACAAAATAGAATGTACTACTTAAAAGAACTATTTACTTTTCTGATGATTTCCTCTTTCCACATGGGAGCAGTGAAATTTTCCTTCCCTTTTCATTACACCTGTCTTCAGTATCAAGCTACAAACACATTTCTGCTGGCCTTTGTACACAACAAATATAGACAGATTTGCTCATAATGGAGCCTGTGGTTACCCTTTCTACACAGATATGGTGAGTCTTTTGCTTTTATTTATTTATTTATATTTATTTTTTACTGAAGTATAGTTGATGTATAACATTATATGTCACAGGTGTACAATATAGTGATTCACAATTTTTAAAGGTTATACACCATTTATAGTTATTATAAAATATTGGCTATATTCCCTGTGTTGTACAATATATATTGTAGCTTATTTTATACATAATAGTTTGTACCTCTTAATACCCTACCCCTATATTGCCCCTCTCCCTTCCCTCTCCCCACTGGTATCCACTAGTTTGTTCTCTGTATCTGTGAGTCTGCTTTCTTTTTTGTTATATTTACTAGTTGGTTGTATTTTTCAGATTCCACATATAAGTGATATCATATAGTCTTTGTCTTTCTCTGTCTGACTTATTTCACTTAGCATTATACCCTCCAAGTCCATCCATGTTGCTGCAAATGGCACAATTTCATTCTTTTTAATGGCTGAGTAGTATCCCATTGTATGTATATACCACATCTTCTTTATCTATTCATATGTTGATGGATGTTTAGGTTGCTTCCACATCTTGACAATTGTAAATAACACTGCTATGAACATTGGGGTACATGTATCTTTTCGAATTAGTGTTTTTGTTTTTTTGGGGATATATACCCAGGAGTGGAATTGCTGGGTCATATGGTAGTTGTATTTTTAGTTTTTTGAGAAACCTCCATACTGTTTTCCACAGTGGCTGCACCAATTTACATTCCCACCAACAGTGTACAAGGGTTCCCCTTTCTCCACATCCTCGCCAACATTTGTTATTTGTGTTCTTTTTGATGATAGCCATTCTGACAGGTGTGAGGTGATAGCCCATTGTGATTTTGATTTGCATTTCCCTGATGATTAGTGATGTTGAATATCTTTTCATGTGCCTGTTGGCCATCTGCATTTCCTCTTCGGAAAAATGGTTATTCAGTTATTCTGCCCATTTTTTTTTACATTTTTATTGGAGTATAATTGCTTTACAATGGTGTGTTAGTTTCTGCTTTATGACAAAGTGAATCAGTTATACATATACATATGTTCCCATATCTCCTCCCTCTTGCATCTTCCTGCCTCCCACCCTCCCTATCCCACCCATCCAGGTGGTCGCAAAGCACTGAGCTGATCTCCCTATGCTATGTGGCTGCTTCCCAGCAATCCCAATACTGGGCATATACCCTGAGAAAACCATAATTCAAAAAGAGTCATGTACCAAAATGTTCATTGCAGCTCTATTTACCATAGCCAGGAGATGGAAACAACCTAAGTGTCCATCATCAGATGAATGGATAAAGAAGATGTGGCACATATATACAACGGAATATTACTCAGCCATAAAAAGAAACGAAATTGAGTTATTTGTAGTGAGGTGGATGGACCTGGAGTCTGTCATACAGAGTGAAGTAAGTCAGAAAGAGAAAGACAAATACCGTATGCTAACACATATATATGGAATCTAAGAAAAAAAAATGTCATGAAGAACCTAGGGGTAAGACGGGAATAGAGTCACAGACCTACTAGAGAATGGACTTGAGGATATGGGGAGGGAGAAGGGTAAGCTGTGACAAAGTGAGAGAGTGGCATGGACATACATACACTTCTGCCCATTTTTTAATCGGTTGTTTTTTTGATTTTGGGGTATATGAACTATTTACATATATTGGCTATTAACCCCTTACTGGTCATGTCATTTGCAAATATTTTCTCCCAGTCAGTAGGTTGTCTTTTCATTTCGTCAATGGTTTCTTTTGCTGTGCAAAACTTTCAAGTTTAATTCGGTCCCATTTGTTTATTTTTGTTTTTGTTTCCTTTGCTTTAGGAGACATCAAAAAGAATATTGCTGTGATTTATGTCAAAGAGTGTTTTTTCTATGTTTTCCTCTGGGAGTTTTATGGTATCCGGTCTTACATTTAGGTCTTTAATCCATTTCGAATTTATTTTTGTATATGTTGTTAGAGAATGTTCTAATTTTACTCTTTTACATGTAGCTGTCCAGTTTTCCCAGCACCACTTATTGAAGAGACTGTCTTTTCTCCACTGTATATTCTTTCCTCCTTTGTGGTAGATTAATTGACCACAAGTGTGTGGGTTTAATGAGTCTTTTGCTTTTAAAGCAATGTATCTCATAGTAGCATGTGGTGGTGAGTTTTTAAAAACCACTTAATTAAGGTATGACTGATACACAAAACACTGTATGTACTTATTGTATACAACTTGATGAATTTGGAAATACATATACACCTGTGAAATTATCACCATAATCTATACCATAAACATATCTATCACATCCAAATGTTTCCTCTCACCCTCTTTATTATTATTATTGTGTGTGAATAAGAACATTTAACATAGATCTACTGTTTTAGCAAATTTTAAAATATACAATACAATATTATTAACGATGGGCACTATGCTGTATAGTTGATCTGTGATGCTGATTTAAAAAATAATATGCCAAGGAAAACTGGAGAATCATATATTTCACCTAAATAAGTTAAAATAGTAATGTTATTTCATAGACATTCTTTAGAAATGCAATAACCTAATTTTTGTATAACAGATTTTCAAACACTTATTAAAGCCAATTACCCAATGGGTTTCAGTGTTAGCTGCTCAGGGTGAGGGCAGGAGCATTAATCATCTTACTTCACCCTGCCCGGTCATGCTAGGATGGATGACGGGAAAGCAGTTAACAGATAACTGCAGTGTGGCAGACTAGCTACCGGCACTGAAATATGCTAGGAAGACCATTGATATGGTTAGCTGTGTAAATGATGCATTTTTAGTTAAAAGAAAAATAACAAAATGAACTCCCACCCAGGCCAAGAAATAGAATTTTGTTCTGTACCGGGTACCCACTGTGTATTTCTACCAGATCATATTCCTCTCCCTCCTGGCTGAATTTTGTGTGATATTGCCTTATTTCATCATAGTTTTATCCCTCTGTATGCATTTTAGTGAACATATTGTTCAGTGGTTTCTGCTTTATATAAATAGAATCATACTTAGGTATTCATCTGTGGCTTCCTCCTTTGCTTCAGTTTTGGATTTCTGAGATTCATCCTTGTTGATGCATGGTGTTCCAGATATTCATTTTCACTAGTGCAGGTTATCCCAGTATATGAACACACTACCACTTCGCTATCTGTTCTACTGTTGATTGACATTTGTGCTGTTTCCTCTTCCTTTGGTATTACTTACAGTGAATTATAAATATATTTGTATTCTCATGTACATGTGAATGAGTTTCTCTAGGGGATTTAACTAGTAGTGGGACTGGGTCATGCAATATATGTGTTCAACTAAGTGTTTTCCAAATTGGTTGTAATAATTGTAACAACTAACAATCCTATCAGCTGTGTATGAGAGCCCCTGTTTCTTCACTTCTTTGCCAACACTTGTTATTTCTCTACTACATTTGTAGTGTGGCTATAGGCTTTAGAACTATAGCAAACCTGGCTTCAAATCCTGGTTATAGCATGTGACCTTGAACTAATAATATCAGCTTGCTGACTTCTTGTAACGAATAAATGATACAATGTATTAAAAGATGCCTATATCGTGCCCCGGTCTGGGAAGATCCCACATACCGCGGAATGGCTGGGCCCGTGAGCCATGGCCGCTGAGCCTGCGCGTCTGGAGCCTGTGTTCCGCAACGGGAGAGGCCACAACAGGGAGAGGCCCGCGTACTGCAAAAGAAAAAAAGATGCCTATGCATCTTTACACTTGTAACCATGAATTATTATTGCTATTATCACATATTCCTTGTGGTAAGCTTTAGGACTCTTTAAGAAAATTAAAAAGATTCATTCTCTATCATGTTATTTAGAACAATCCCAACTTCCTTCCTAACAATGTCATTTGACCAATGCATATATAGTATGATGCATACATATTTTACACACATTCACCTACATATACAGGTAAATCGAGGAACAAGGCACTTCTATATGTGGTGGAGAATATTCTGTTGGTCTGGCTAAAAACAGAAATATTGAGATATGTAGAACTATTTATCTTTCTTATTGAATAAACATTTAGTCAAGGAAAATTACTTTCTGGTTCTCCTTAAAGGCAGACAAGTGTAGTTTTCCATTCCTGACAGTTTTCTGAGGGCATCTGTGATGGATTAAAGATAGCTTCAAGTTGTTTGACACCTCTTACATTGAGAAGTCCATTTCTCCTCCCCTTGAATCAGGGCTGGCCTGGATTGTTTTGATCAACAGAGCACAACAGAAGTGATGCTGCCAGTTCTGGGGCTAGACTCCAAGAGGTCAGACAGGGTTCTCCTTTGTCTCTTGGAGTCCTGATCACAAGTCAGCCATCAGGTAAGAACTCTAACAACCCTGCTGGAGAAAACATGTGGAGAAGTCCTGAGATTATATAGTGAGGCAGAGGAGCTCAAGTAAACCCAGCCATCTGCAGCACTGTTAAGACATTGGGCTAGTGAGGGAAGCAGCTGCAACTAACGTCCAGCCTAGCCCAGCCACTGGCTGAATAGCACACGTGACCCCACTGGATGCCATATGCAGCAGAAAAATCACCTAGTCCACCCCTTCCCAAATCATAAATATAATAAAAAGGTGCTGTTCTAAGCCACTGGGTTTTGGTAGTTTGTTACACAGCAGTAAATAACTGAAAGAGTAAGTTTTCAAGGATGATGCCCAGGGTGGTGGAATGCTGCATTATTCCGTTTCTGGCCAACATGAGTTCTCATGTCTGACTCTAGAAATGGAGATTCCTTGTATATGTGAAGAACCAACAGCTATTCTGACAGTGACTCAAGGGTTTTAATCAAATCTCAAAAAACTAAGAACTGCAGTATTTGGCAACACAGATTTGTCCAACTCAGCCTCTGAAGTAGTACCAATGGGTAGATTGTAAAAAGCTTAGATGACTTCCATGGTGTTGGTCTCAAAATGTTTAAGATTTTTCTCTCAGATATCCTACTTTCCTTTAATTATACTTTTTTATCTGCTAAACGTGCATAAGCTTATTTGTGTTCTTAGCTAAAACATTCTTATAAAGTATACTTCCTTTTGTTGGAATTAAATTACATCTTTTAAGCTTTAAGTGGCATCTTCTAGTTCTAGCATTCTAGGGTTTAGTGAAAAGTCCCTACAACACTATTTATACCTCTAAGGATTTACAACCTTCAGGTCTCCAGTGTTACCATCTTTTGGTCTCTTGTTTTCATACATTTCCCTTGAGTATCTAAAAAAATAATTAATTACCCTTCTCTGGATTTTTTGAATTTCTAATAGTACTTTTTTTTGCAATTAGTATATAGAATGGAAAATTTTAATCTTCTATACTCTGTCTGTTCCTAGCATTCTGTTGGGTTTATAATTCAGCGCAGCCTATTGGGATGGTGTGGTGAAACTTCACCTTCGCAGTGATTATAGATATTCCCCAAATGATTTCTCATTGGCAGGAATCCTGGTAGCTCACCTTTCCTTTTCCTCTACTTCTCCCCAGCATATTGAACACTATCTCTTATACCCTCAGTTTCTGCCTGGGGTCCTAGTTCAAATAGCACAGAACCAAATTAGCTCAGAATCATAACCCTGTATCTACTAGACTTTGGGCATCACCTCTGCCCAGTGATACCCACTAAACTTACCATCCAAGCACATCAAATCCTCCAGAGAGGCCCTTGGCATAGAATGGATGAGCACCCTTGGTGATTCCGCCATACCACATCCCCTTGACTTGAAGGATGTGTTTTCAACTTCTCTTCTCGCCCTTATGGAACATGTAGCATAGTTCAGGACGACTCCAGGCCAAGATTTTTCCCCAGGAAACTTAAAAAGAAAAAACCTCTTTATTATGGAAACGTTCAAACATACACAAAATAAAGTAGAAAAGTAAATCCCCTGTACTTACTTAGTTACTCACTTGGCTTCAACAATTATCAGTATGTGTCCAATCTTGTTTCCTCTATGTTCCTAACTATTCTTACCTCTTACTTCTTCTAACTCTGCTGGATTATTTTAAAGCAAATACCAGATGTCATATTACTTCATTGTAAAATCTTTAGTATTTACCTCTAAAAGATAAAGAATTTTTTTAAACCATAATACCATTATCATGTCTACAATACTTATCAATAATTTCAGGTAACAGTGTATCCTGGGAAAATATCTTGAGCCTATACAATATTATTAATGTAGGTTTGAATTGCTTTTCTTAGAATGCATTACCTATCCTTATTCACACAGTATAAAATCATCCAACAATTCATCTTCATTCATTTGGCATGCACTACTGAAAGAAATTTAAGGATAATCTACAAACTCTGCTTCCTATGCAATCACCTTCTTTATTTTAGCATTGAATAAGATTGATTTGAGTACAAATCACTCAGGGAAGAAATCCTGTTGTTGACACATCTCCACCCAAGAAAAGGGATATTTAGTATTTGCCCCTTTATCTCCCATCTTTTTGAAGTCAGTTCCCCATCCACGTCAAAATATTACTTTTAGGGACTTCCCTCGTGGTGCAGTGGTTAAGAATCTGCCTGACAATGCAGGGGACATGGGTGCAATCCCTGGTCTGGGAAGATCCCACATGCCGCAGAGCAGCTAAGCCCATGCGCCATAACTACTGAGCCTGTGCTCTAGAGCCCACAGCCACAACTACTGAGCCTGCATTGCCACAACTACTGAAGCCCACACACCTAGAGCCTGTGCTCTGCAGCAAGAGAAGCCTGCACACTGCAACTAAGAGTAGCTCCCGCTCGCCGTAACTAGAGAAAGCCTGCACGCAGGAATGAAGACCCAATGCAGCCATAATAAATAAGTAATACTACTTTTAGCCCCTGTTTTTAAAAATGAAAAGAAGCTATTATCAAAAAGGTTTCTAATCAGCTTTATTGAGGTATAATTTACATACAATAAAATTCACTTATTTTAAGTGGATAATTCAATGAGTTTTGAAAAATGCATGCAATCATGTAACAGACACCACAATCAAGATATAGAACAACTATGTCATCCCCAGAAGTCCCCCTATGTCTCCACCAACACTCTACTGCTTGGCCCATGGCAATGACCAACCTATTTTCTACCACTATAGTTTTATCTTTTTTAGAATTTCATGTAATGTAATCTTTTGTATCTGGCTACTTTCACTTAGCATAATGTTTTTGCAAATCATTGCCTGTAACACTAATTATTCTTTTTGTTGCTGTGTGTTACTCCATCATACAATATGCCAAAATTTGTTTAGCCATTCATAGTTGATGGATATTTAGATGGTTTCCAGTTTTTGGCTGTTGTGAATAAAGCTTCTATGAAAATTTGAGTATAAGAAGTCTTTGTGTAGATTTATGTTTTCATTTCTCTTAGGTAAGTACCTGGGAGTGGACATACTGGATCATATGCTAAGTGTGTGTTAACTTACTACCAAATTGTTTTCTATAGTGGCTGAACCAATTTGCATTTCCAACAGAAAACTATGAAAGTTCCAGTTTCTCCACATCGTGGGAAACTGTCAGTATTTAATTTTAGCCATTCTAGGGATTGTGTAGTGGTATCTCTTGGTTTCCCTAATGACTAACAATGTTGGACATCTTTTCATGTATTACTTATTTGCTATTCATGTACCTTCTTTTACGGACTTTCTGTTTTTTTTTTTGTTGTTGTTGTTGTTTTGCAGTACGCGGGCCTCTCACTGCTGTGGCCTCTCCCGTTGCGGAGCACAGGCTCCGGACGCGCAGCCTCAGCCGCCATGGCTCATGGGCCCAGCCGCTCTGCGGCATGTGGGATCCTCCCGGACCGGGGCACAAACCCATGTCCCCTGCATCAGCAGGCGGACTCTCAACCACTGCGCCACCAGGGAAGCCCCAAGTTATAAATTTTGACAAAGTTCAAGTTATCAATCTTTTTCTTTAGAATTTGTGTTTATCCTGTTAAAAATTACTTGCCTAACCCAAGGTCACTAAGATTTTCTCCTATGTTTTCTCCTAGAAGTTTCATAGCTTTAGTTTTACATTTAGGCCCATGATCCATTTTGAGTTAATTTTTGTGTATGATGTGAGGTAAGGGTTTAGAATCATTTTATTTTTGCATATGGATATTTAGTTTTTACAAGCTCATTTTTGAAAAGGTTATCATTTCCCTATTTAATTGTCTTGGCATCTTTGATGAAAGTTGATCATATATATGTGAGTCTATTTCTGGACTGTATTCTGTTTCATTGTTGATCTTTATGTTTATCTTTATTGCCTGTATTCTCATTCTATATGTCTGTCTTTAGTCAGTACCACACTATCTTGATTACTGTAGCTTTACAGTGAAATGTGCAAAACTTCTGCCAGGATTTTCGCTGGAATTGCATTGAGTCTATAGATCAATTTGGGAGCAAGGACAGTAGATTGGAGCAGCCGTCTTGAAGGCTGCCATCACCAGCTTGTTGCTATAATTCTCTCTCTTTTAAAATGGAAAATAGAATGACTGGGCACATCTGTCCAAATTTCGTATCTGTACTTGGTATGCCTTGACCAAATGCTAGTGAGCCTCCAGCCTTCCTTAATAAGACAGTGTGGGATGTCTTCCCAGAAGTTTACAAGAGCAAATGCCAACATTTGGATGTATGCAAATGTTATTCAGTCATTCATTCTACAAATGTTTATTAAGGGTGTACTATGTGCCAGGTACAGTTCTAGGTGCTGGGGGTATAGCATTTAACAAAGCGGACAAGCATCCCTGCCTTAAAAGGGCTGTCTTCTAGCCTAAAGAACCATAAGTATATAGGATTGATTAAAAGTAGAACCTTAAAAAGTATTTTACTTCTTGATCTAGTACTATCTCTTCTAAGAATTTATCTGAAGAAAATAATGAGATGTGGTCAAAGTTATGTAAAAATGTTCATTGCATCATTTGTAATAGAACCATCCCCCCTCCAAAAACTACATAGTTAATATAGGGGAATGATTAAATAACTGGTGATATATGCATTTGATGAAATATTATGTAATCATTAAAACTTTAAATTTTAGAAGACTGTAAGACCACGGGATAGATAATTTAATCATTTCCTAGTAAGACTGAACCAAGTTACGTCTACCAGCAGTGTTTGAGCGTATCCATCTAATTTTACCCTTGCTGCTGTGAGTACTTTGAAAAAACAGAATGTGGAATAATCTTGTGTGTGTGTGTGTGTGTCTAATTACACAATAAAGCCAGAGCCAGTTTGGATGGCAAAAATGTTATCTTATTTTAATGGACAATTCTTTATTACTAGTGACAATGAATATTTTTGGTCATCTGTTTAGGCTATTTTTGTATTTCTTTTGTCAACTGTTTTTCTTTTTAAAAGGAATTTGGATAAATTCTTCAGGTTTAATTTGTTGAGAAGGCACCTGGTTAGTGAGGTTTTTGTTCTTTTATTGAGAGATCTATTTATTGTGCTACAATGTGGCTTATGAAAGATGCTTTAAAAATTTAAAGTATTCTTTAGGTTTACTTGGAAAGGCAGTAATTTAATGATACTTTAAATTGGAAAAATCTCACACCAAACTAATTTGAGCAGTAAATACTCATCATTCTTTTCCCATATTTCTTTGCTATTTAAAAAGCTTACTGATAGGTAGGGCAGAACTTGATGTGTTGTGGATTTTGCCTATTGTTTTAGATATTTTAAAATATGTATTTCTTGCATACTTGAGCACTATATATTCAACTGCTCTACTCTTCCTGTTTTTGGAAACATCTGTTTCTATAACTTTTGACGTTAAATTTTAATTTGAGTGAATTTCCTTGTGCTTCCACTGATGGGCTGGGTTCAATCACTGGTTGGTGAACTAAGATCCCACAAGCCACGTGGTGTGGCCAAAATAATAATAAATTTTAATATGAGAAATAAAAAATAAAACTAATAGCCTAGGGCCAAAAGAAAATTGTTAAATGTACATCTAAGAAATGGAAAGCACTCAACATCTGTCACTGAATTACTTTTCTAAAATACAATGAGAGGACTTCCCTGATTGCTCAGTGGTTAAGAATCCACCTGCCAATGGAGGGGGTATGGGTTGGAGCCCTGGCCGGGAAGATCCCACATGCTGTGGAGCAACTAAGCCCGTGTGCCACAACTACTGAGCATGTGTTCTAGAGCCCGCGAGCCACAACTACTGAGCCCAGGTGCCACAACTACTGAAGCCTGTGCACCAAGAGCCCGTGCTCCGCAACGAGAGAAGCCACTGCAGTGAGAAGCCTGCACACTGCAACAAAGAGTAGCCCCAGCTCACCGCAAAAAAAGAGAGAAAGCCTGCGTGCAGCAACAAAGACCCAACGCAGCAAAAAAATAAATAAATAAAAAGAAAAAAGAGATGAGAAGATGTAGACACATATTACATTATTGTGTTCAAGCAAATGCAAAGAGTTGGAGTTAGTATGACATATTTGGAAGACTTGAGAGATGGTTCACGGAGAGAAGGGTGTTGGCAGAGAAGAAAGGCGAGGAAAAGCTGGGTGGATGAGGTGGGACCAGATCATGGGAACCGTGGGTGCCATGCTGAGAAGATAGAAATTCTTTTTATTTTTTTAACATCTTTATTGGAGTATAACTGCTTTACAATTGTGTTAGTTTCTGCTGTATAACAAAGTGAATCAGCTATATGTATACATATATCCCCATATCCCCTCCCTCTTGCGTCTCCCTCCCACCCTACCTATCCCGCCCCTCTCGGTGGTCACAGAGCACCTAGCTGATCTCCCTGTGCTATGAGGCTGCTTCCCACTAGCTATCTATTTTACATTTGGTAGTGTATATATGTCCATACCACTCTCTTACTTCGTCCCAGCTTACCCTTCCCCCTCCCATGTCCTCAAGTCCATTCTCTACATCTGCGTCTTTATTCTTGTCCTGCCCCTAGGTACTTCAGACCTTTTTTTTTTAGATTCCATATATTTGTGTTAGCATATGGTATTTGTTTTTCTCTTTCTGACTTACTTCACTCTGTATGACAGTCTCTAGGTCCATCCACCTCACTACAAATAACTCAATTTCGTTTCTTTTTATGGCTGAGCAATATTCCATTGTATATATGTGCCACATCTTCTTCATCCATTTATCTGTCGATGAACACTTAGGTTGCTTCCGTGTCCTGGCTATTGTAAATAGAGCTGCAATGAACATTGTGGTACATGACTCTTTTCGAATTATGGTTTTCTCAGGGTATATGCCCAGTAGTGGCATTACTGGGTCGTACGGTAGTTCTATTTTTAGTTTTTTAAGGAGCCTCCATAGTGGCTGTATCAATTTACATTCCCACCAACAGTGCAGAGGGTTCCCTTTTCTCCACACTCTCTCCAGCATTTATTGTTGTAGATTTTTTGATGATGGCCATTCTAACTGGTGTGAGATGATATCTCATTGTAGTTTTGATTTGCATTTCTCTAATGATGAATGACGTTGAGCATCCTTTCATGTGTTTGTTGGCAATCTGTATATCTTCTTTGGAGAAATGTCTGTTTAGGTCTTCTGCCCATTTTTGGATTGGGTTTTTTGATATTGAGCTGCATGAGCTGCCTGTATATTTTGGAGATTAATCCTTTGTCAGTTGCTTCATTTGCAAATATATTCTCCCATTCTGAGAGTTGTCTTTTCATCTTGTTTATGGTTTCCTTTGCTGTGCAAACACTTTTAAGTTTCATTAGGTCCCATTTGTTTATTTTTGTTTTTATTTCCATTTCTCTAGGAGGTGGGCCAAAAAGGATCTTGCTGTGATTTATGTCATAGAGTATTTTGCCTATGTTTTCCTCTAAGAGTTTTACAGTGTCTGGCCTTATATTTAGATATTTAATCCTTTTTTGTTGTTTTTTTTTGGCGGTATGCAGGCCTCTCACTGTTGTGGCCTCTCCCGTTGCGGAGCACAGGCTCTGGCTGCGCAGGCTCAGTGGCCATGGCTCACGGGCCCAGCCGCTCCGCAGCATGTGGGATATTCCCGGAGTGGGGCAGGAACCCGTGTCCCCTGCATCGGCAGGAGGACTCTCAACCACTGTGCCACCAGGGAAGCCCTCTTTAATCCATTTTGAGTTTATTTTTGTGTATGGTGTTAGGTAATACCATACACAAGAATTTCATTCTTTTACATGTAGCTGTCCAGTTTTCCCAGCACCACTTATTGAAGAAGGTGTCTTTTCTCCATTGTATATTCTTGCCTCCTTTATCAAAGATAAGGTGACCATATGTGCATGGATGTATCTCTGGGCTTTCTATCCTGTTCCATTGATCTATATGTCTGTTTTTGTGCCAGTACCATACTGTCTTGATTACTGTAGCTTTGTAGTATAGTCTGAAGTCAGGGAGCCTGACTCCTCCAGCTCCGTTTTTCTTTCTTAAGATTGTTTTGGCTATTCAGGGTCTTTTGTGTTTCCATAGAAATTGTGCAAATTTTTTGTTGTCGTTCTGTGAAAAATGCCACTGGTAGTTTGATAGGGATTGCACTGAATCTGTAGATTGATTAGGGTAGTATAGTCATTTTCACAATGTTGATTCTTCCCATCCAAGAACTTGATATATCTCTCCATCTGTTTGTATCATCTTTAATTTCTTTCATCAGTCTCTTATAGTTTTCTGCATACAGGTCTTTTGTCTCCTTAGGGAGGTTTATTCCTAGGTATTTTATTCTCTTTGTTGCAAAGGTAAATAGGAGTGTTTCCTTAATTTCTCTTTCAGATTTTTCATCATTAATGTATAGGAATGCAAGAGATTTCTGTGCATTAATTTTGTATCCTGCTACTTTACCAAATTCATTGATTAGCTCTAGTAGTTTTCTGGTAGCATCTTTAGGATTCTTTATGTTTAGTATCATGTCATCTGCAAACAGTGACAATTTTACTTCTTCTTTTCTGATTTGTATTCCTTTTATTTCTTTTTCTTCTCTGATTGCTCTGGCTAAAACTTCCAAAACTATGTTGAATATTAGTGGTGAAAGTGGGCAACCTTGTCTTGTTCTTGATCTTAGTGGAAATATTTTCAATTTTTCACCATTGAGAATGATGTTGGCTGTGCGTTTGTTATATATGGCCTTTATTATGTTGAGGTAAGATCCCTCTATGCCTACTTTCTGGAGGATTTTTATCATAAATTGGTGTTGAAATTTGTCAAAAGCGTTTCCTGCGTCTATTGAGATGAACATATGGTTTTTATCCCTCAATTTGTTAATATGGTGCATCACATTGATTGATTTGTGTATATTGAAGAATCCTTACATTCCTGGGATAAATCCCACTTGATCATGGTGTATAATCCTTTTAATGTGCTGCTGGATTCTGTTTGCTAGTATTTTGTTGAGGATTTTTGCATCTATGTTCATCAGTGATATTGGCCTGTAGTTTTCTTTCTTTGTGACATCTTTGGTTTTAGTATCAGGGTGATGGTGGCCTAGTCGAATGAGTTTGGGAGTTCCTCTCTCTGCTATATTTTGGAAGAGTTTGAGAAGGATAGGTGTTAGCTCTTCTCTAAATGTTTGATAGAATTCTCCTGTGGAGGCATTTGTTCCTGGGCTTTTGTTTGTTGGAAGATTTTTAATCACAGTTTCAATTTTGGTGCTTGTGATTGGTCTGTTTATATTTTCTATTTCTTTGTGGTTCAGTCTTGGAAGATTGTGCTTTTCTTAGAATTTGTCCATTTCTTCCAGGTTGTCCATTTTATTGACATATAGTTGCTTGCAGTAATTTCTTATGTTCCTTGTATTTCTGCAGTGTCAGTTGTTACTTCTCCTTTTTCATTTCTAATTCTGTTGATTTGAGTCTTTTCCTTTTTTTTTCTTGGTGAGTCTGGCTAATGGTTTATCAATTTTGTTTATCTTCTCAAAGAACCAGCTTTTACTTTTATTGATCTTTGCTATTGTGTCCTTCATTCCTTTTTCATTTATTTCTGATCTGATTTTTATGATTTCTTTCCTTCTGGTAACTTTGGGGTTTTTTTGTTCTTCTTTCTCTAATTGCTTTAGGTATAAGGTTAGGTTGTGTATTTGAGATTTTTCTTGTTTCTTGAGGTAGGATTTTATTGCTATAGACTTCCGTCTTAGAACTGCTTTTGCTGCATCCCATAGGTTTTGGGTCATCATGTTTTCATTATCATTTGTTTCTAGGTATTTTTTGATTTCCTCTTTGACTTCTTCAGTGATCTCTTGGTTATTTAGTAGTGTATTGTTTCTTCTCCATGTGTTTGTTTTTTTTACAGTTTTTTTCTGTAATTGATATCTAGTCTCATGGCATTTTGGTTGGAAAAGATACTTGATATGATTTCAATATTCTTAAATTTACCAAGGCTTGATTGGTGACTCAAGATATGATCTATCATGGAGAATGTTCCATGAGCACTTGAGAAGAAAGTGTATTCTGTATTTTTGGATGGAATGTCCTATAAATATCAATTAAGTTCATCTTGTTTAATGTATCATTTAAAGCTTGTGTTTCTTTATTTATTTTCATTTTAGATGATCTGTCCATTGGTGAAAGTGGGATGTTAAAGTTCCCTAATATGATTGTGTTACTGTTGATTTCCCCTTTTATGGCTGTTAGCATTTACCTTATGTCTTGAAGTGCTTCTATGTTGGGTGCTGAAATTCTTTCTGTAGTTAATTGATAGCAATGAAGAATATGAATTTAGAAAAGTGAAGTAATGAGGGAATTCCCTGGTGGTCCAGTGGTTAGGGCTCTACACTTCTGCTGCAGGGGGCCTGGGATCAATCCCTGGTTAGGGAACTAAGATCCCACATGCAGCATTGATGTAATGAGAATAACATAAAAAATATTTTGTTGATAGTCTTGAGTCTGTCTCTTCATAGCCAGGCTCTGAAGGGTCTGTATCTTAGTATTGGAGTTATTCCTTTTCCCTCCAGATCGCTTGTGTTTGCTCCAGTGAGTTTGACCAAAGCAAACTGAATGATTCCAATCATCACTCACTTAAGCAAAACGAGACTTAATGCTTTTAACAAAAAGGATGCCTATTACAGCCCAAAATATTACTGAGGCCAGCAAACATGAGTTCTGAGGTGGCTTGTCTGGGCCTTTGTCACTCCAGTCCTGCCATGGCTGCATGATCCTCGATGGACTGGCATCTATTCTCAGTGTCCACCCAAGGAAGGACGTGGAAGTGCCCCTCTGATGGTGTGGTGATAAGGGCCCTATACACCCTTATCCCAGTGACTCAGTTTCTTCGAAACACTAAAAATTAGCTTCTGTAGAACTAGAAGACTCTCACTTAAAATGATAAGAGAATTCAACCATGTGTATAATTGTCCCTTGAAAGGCAAGCAAGGAGGGACCACTGAAGTCCATTCTTGGTTGTAGTTTATGCAGCAGGGAAAGGTCTAAGATGAGCTATTCCTTTGCTGCACTGATTAGCAACTCCTCTGTAAAAGGAGGGAGATAGTTAAGATTAAAGACTGGAAGAGATGTAGGTGATCCTGCTGTTTGTGTTTGACTGAGATATTCCTATAATATTTCACTGGACTGAGAACCAGGGGTCATTTCCCTGGTTTCAGAAGGCCGCACTTAAATAAGATGGGACATACTCTCAGAAAGATAAAAATTTGAGTGTATGTGAATGTTATTCAATCATTTATTCAACAAATATTCATTGAGGGTATACTATATGATGCATACTGTTTAAGAATCGCAGAATTTAACAAAACAAATGAGAATCACTGCTTTATTAAAAGCCTATACTCTAGGCTCTGTTTTTATTAAAAACCTTGTATAGAACCACCAGTATATAGGATTGGTTAAAAGGAGAAAGAGAGAAAAAAGAAACCAGCACGTAAAAACATTTGTGCTTCAGTGGACACCATCAAGAAATGGAAAGATAACTCACAGACTGGGAGAAAATATTTGCAAATTGTGTATCTGATATATATATCAAGAGTAGGTCTTCCCTGGTGGCGCAGTGGTTAAGAGTCCGCCTGCCGATGCAGGGGACAAGGGTTCGTGCCCCGGTCCGGGAGGATCCCACATGCCGCGGAGCGGCTGGGCCCATGAACCATGGCCGCTGAGCCTGTGCGTCCGGAGCCTGTGCTCCGCAACGGGAGAGGCCACAGCAGTGAGAGGCCCGTGTACCGCAAAAAAAAAAAAAAAAAAAAAGGACACATAAAAGAAGACATACATTGTCCCAGAGAAGATATACAGATGGCCAGCAAGTACATCAAAAGATGCCCAATGTCATTAGCCATCAGGGAAATGCAAATGAAGACCACAATGAGATACTACTCCACACCCATTTGGATGACTATAATCAAAGGGAAACAATAACAAGTATTGGTGAGGATGTGGAGAAATTGGAACCCACATATATTGGTGGTGGGAATTTAAAATGCTACAGCTGCTGTGGGAAATAGTCTGGCAGTTTCTCAAAAGACTAAACATAAGAGTTACTGTATGACCCAGAAATTCCACTCCTAGGTATATATCCCAATGAAATGAAAATATATGTCCATACAGAAACTTGTACATACACGTTTATAGTGGCATTATTCATAATATCCAAATGAAGAAACAACTAAATATCTATCAACTGATGAATGGATGAATAAAATGTGGTAAATCCACATAATGGAATATTTTTTTTGGCAATAAAAGAGAATGAAGTACTGATACATGCTACAACATGGATGGACCTTGAAAACATGTCAAGTGAAAGAAGTCAGACACAAAAGAAGTCAGACACAAAATATTGTATGATTCAATTTATTGGAAATTTCCAGAATAGACAAATCCACAGAGATAGGAAGTTTATTAGTGGTTGCCTAGGGCTGGGGGCAGGGGAATGGTGGTGTTGCTGTTGGGGAGAAATGGGAACTGACTGCTTATGGGCTCAGGGTTTCTTTTTGGGGTGATGAAAGTGTCCTAAAATTGTGGTGATAGTTGTACAACCCTATGAATATACTAAAACTATTGAATTGTGCAGTTTATATGGCTGAATTGTATTGTCTGTGAATTATAGCACAGTAAAGCTGATATACATATGAGTGGTAAGTGGTAAGAGATGTCCACAGGCAAGTGGTAAGAGATGGTCCAGTGACATCATTTAAATAATTTTTACTACAATTGTTTTCACTTCTTAATTTTATTTCCTATCATTATTCTTAGCTGCAGGCTAAATGCTTGGATATATGTAAGGAGGCATAGAATGGGTTGTGGGTGAATGTATCAGACTCGCTGTGGGTTACTGGCAGCTACAAAAGTGAAACAGTTCTGGAAAGGAAATTCCCATCCCGTTTTGTTAGTGGGGATGGCAGCTCCATGTCAGACACACTTGAGTTAACAGCAACCCTAAGATCTAAGATCTGGATCTGTCCTCCATTCCCTAAGATAGATCAGGCTTGGCAGTCTGGGCTTGGCCATTTGTGGGAAACACCGACCTTACTTCCATCCCCGATTAGATGGCTAAATTCCCCCCTGTGGCCTGGGAAATTCCTTTTCACTGAGGGATGGGAACCAGGGTGAAGAGGGGGTTAGAGACAGGCTGGTGGACAATGGGATGCGAGCAGAGAAGAGTGCACCCAGGTTTTGTTTTGTTTGATGAAGGGACATATTTGAGAGAGAGGAGATAATCTTTCACCTCTTGTACAGAATATGGAAGCATAAATTACAAGTTTGCTTTCAAAAGCCACATAAACAATATAATTTATTATATGCTTTACAAGTGAAATAAACTTCATGTCATTTTCCAAGTCACTTCCAAATTCATATACTTATATATCACGTCATATATTTGGTTGGCCAAAAAGCTCGTTCGGGTTTTTCCAGACAATGTTACAGAAAAACCCAAATGAACTTTTTGGCCAACCCTATATACATACATATATATATATACACACATATATATATATGTATATATACATATATATACATATATATGTATATATATGTATATACACACATATACACACATATGTATATATACACATATATGTATATGTATATACATATATATGTATATATATATTTTTAAATTGAAGTATAGTTGATTTACAATGTTGTGCTAATTTCTGCTTACAGCAGAGTGACTCAGTTTTACACATATATACATTCTTTTTAAATATTCTTTTCCATTATTGTTTATTCCAGGAGATTGAATATACTTCCCTGTGCTATACCGTAGGACCTTGTTGTTTATCCATTCTAAATGTAATAGTTTGCATCTACTAACCCCAAACTCCCAGTCCATCCCTCCCCCTCCCCCTCGGCAACTGCAAGTCTGTTCTCTACGTCTGTGAGTCTCTTTCTGTTTTGTAGATAGGTTCATTTGTGCCATATTTTAGATTCTACATATAAGTGGTATCATATGGTATTTTTCTTTCTCTTTCTGACTTACTTCACTTAGTATGATAATCTTCTAGTTGCATCCATGTTGCTGCAAATGGCATTATTTCATTCCTTTTTATGGCTGAGTAGTATCCCATTGTATATATGTACCACATCTCCTTTATCCATTCATCTTTCGATGGACATTTAGGTTGTTTCCATGTCTTGGCTACTTCATATATTTTTTAAAAGTTACAGTGATTCAAGAAAGCTTCCAAATTGTTACATGAGGAGTATTAATAAACGCTCTATCAGAAAACAGAAAAGGAATGGAGACAATTCAAAATGGGTGAAATAAAACCAACATCAGTTAGGGATGAAAAAATTTTAAAGCAGTTGTTTTTAAATGGTAACAGAGTATATAGACTCTCGATTTCTATCCATAAAAAGGGGTGAAAAAAGACATCCCATTTATTTTCAGCTAGTCTGGAATCAGTTCTTACAACATTCTTACCAAGCTGAACCTGTTCGACAATTCACTAGCTTCCCTTCCTGGTGGTTGACTCTCTCAGCTCTAGGCTTTACTGCCTATAGTATCACAATTCTTGCCTCTTCCTATGTAGACGGTATATGATTTGAGCTGTTAGCACTTGCGGGGGAGGTTTTGCCTAAAATATTTTAATCTGCTGTAATCAGTACAGCTCCCAGCATTTGCTTCTGCATACCACACCAGTATTTCCCAAACCCTGCTGCGCGTTGCAATCTCCTGACAGTCTTTAAGTATACTGACACTTTGTTCCCACTCGTAGATGTTTTGGGTTAACAGGTATAGGATGCAGCCTGGATGCTGGAATTTAAAAAATTCTCCCAACGTTCCTCATGTGCAGCGAGAATTGGGCACCACTGTACTAGACGATTATTGACGGACTCTCGGTGTAAGCCACTCTCTGACTAAAAGGGAAAAGCGTTAAGCCACGCACTGGTACAAGAAGCATGTGACTATTAAACTGCTTGGTTGAATCTAAAGGCAAGTGGTAAGAGATGGTCCAATGACATCATTTAAATAATTTTTACTACAATTTTTTTCAGTTCTTAATTTTATTTCATATCATTATTCTTAGCTCCAGGCTGAATGCTTTCTCTTTCTTCCTAACATTAATATCTTTTACATATTTTTGTAACTTTATCTCTTAACTCTGTCGTCTCTTGGCAAGTTCTGCATATTTCTTTTCTTGCTCTTTTTTTGATGAATGAATCCCCGAAGGCTCCTAGTTATATGCTTTGCTAGACGAAGGTTTCTTGTGTTCCCAATTTGAATATTACCTGGGACTAGATGGTCTCAGCAAGCAGTGAGGAAAGGCAGTCTTGCCTCGATACCCAGTCCAAATCAGCACTGACCTGTTTCTCACTGACGTCATTGGAAACCAATCTCTAATTTGTTTTCCATTATCATTCCAAGATCTCCCCCATTTCTCCACTGCTGTTCTTGCCATTTGTTGCTTTCCAGGCTTCTCTATTATTGAATAACTATGCAGAAAAGAATTTCCCCAGAGGTTTTGGATTGAGTTTTTTCAAGATTTAAAAAATGTCCTTCTTTATTAATGAGCTGTGTGGGCAGTTCGTGTCTGGGTTGGCCTGTTTTTGTGGCCCTCCCTATTGCTTTGCCAAGATACTATTTGAAATATGACTTAATATGCCTTGAACTTCCTTTTGGAAACTACTGATATATATATAACGTCAGAACCAAAGCAACAGTAGCCCACATCACAACTGCCTTAAATGGATAGACTTAGGGCTTTTTATTTTTTCACACACAATTCTGCCTAATGGCTGCGTTTCTTTGCAGTTACAGAATAATATTTTTTTAACTGAGAGGGACATCACCTATTATTATGCTGACATAACTACTGTCAATATTTTGGTATATTTCTTTTTAGTCTTTTTTCTATACATATTTTTTCAAGTTTTTATTATAAAAAATTTAAGCACATAGAAAAAATGAAAGGCTAGCATGAAGGACCATATACCTACCACCTAGATTCAATGGTTATTAGAATTTGCCATAAATAATTCCTTTCTCTGTCTCTTCTGGCTCTATTTTTCTGTAGCTCTCTCCATCTCTATCTCTGTCTCTTAGGAGAGTGAGCCATGCTTCTTTACTTTCCAAAATATAAAACATTCTCTTATGTAACATAAATAACATGATCATCAAAATTAGTAATAGCTCTCCAATATAATCTAATACCCAATCTGTATTTAAAATGTCCTCAGTTTCCCCGAGATTGTTTTCCAAACCAGGATACAGTTAAGGGTGGCCATTGGGTTATTTATTACGTTTCTCTAGTTTCTTTTCATGACATCACCTTTTGAAGAGACCAATCTTGTAGAATGTCTCACATTTTGTTGAGGGATTGTTTCTTCCAAGTAATAGTTGACTTGCTGTGTTCCCTGTGTTTCCTACAGACTGGAAATTAGATCTAAGGCCATAGCTAACATTTTTGGCAAGACTGTTTCATAGGTGACGCTGTGTAGCTCATTAGTTCATGTCAAGAGGCATATAGTATCAGAGTATCTTACTAGGAGCCATGCTGTCTGATTCCCCAATTAAAGTGATGCAGTCACATACTTGCATGTTCTTCCCCTTTGTGATCTGCAAGTAGTCTGTGGGGTGAAATTTCGGCACTTTCACATAGTATCCAGTCCCTCATTATCTTTTCACCTAATGGTGTTAGCATTCACTGAGATTCTTGCCTGAATTAATTATTTCACTGGGGATTTCAAAATGGTGATTTTTCTAATTGTATTCTTTCTATATTTATTAGCTGGAATTATTCTCTATAAAAGAACTTTCCCTCATAAATTATTTTCCTCCTAAAATGACAGGGTAAGTGCCTAATGCTTTTCTTTATTTACTAATTTTCAGAGTAAATAATTAGTTTAATATTTCATAGTTTTTTAAGGTACAAAGTTGAGATCGTAAAGCA
This sequence comes from Lagenorhynchus albirostris, assembly GCF_949774975.1. NCBI lineage: Eukaryota > Metazoa > Chordata > Mammalia > Artiodactyla > Delphinidae > Lagenorhynchus > Lagenorhynchus albirostris. The sequence goes on from NC_083102.1 coordinate 24,182,061, forward strand.
TGTACAGTTTCTGTACTTTTGAGTTAGTGTACCAGTGTACTAGAGTTAGTATTTTCTCATAATGATTTGTAAATATCTCCTCTAATGGCTGTGTATAATTTTTCTGTGTAGTTGAATCAAAACTCTATTAAATATTTAGATTGTTTCCAGTTATTCAGGGGTGATGAATAATGTTTTAGAACATTCTGTGCCTGAAGTTTTGCTTAAATATTGAATTATTTCCTTAGGATAGAGTCTATTATCTTAAAACTCAAATTAAGCATGTAACTATGTAGAGCATGCTGGTCAGTGCTTGGCTTAGGGATATATAATGCACCTTAGTTAAATGCTGCCCCCCCCCACCCATCCCTTTAGATTAAATGCTCATCTAGTGCTGTAGTTTTCCTCATGCTACCTTGTATTTCACTTCACTTTAAAATGTCTGTGTTCTCTTTCTCAATTATCTTACAAACCCTTTGAGGTCAGATATTGTGTTCCATTTCTCTGTTATCATGCATTATGTTTTTATTCACCATAGACACTGAAGAAATGTTTGTTGATGCTGGTGATTTCATGATATTTTGCCTTATTGGGGCAAATTTAGTAGCTTTAAAGTGATTAGAACTGTCTGTGATTTTGAAGGCTTATGTCTAATTGAAGACTCATTTTGGTCTATTCCTCCTATTAAAAAGCTCCATCATTTTGTTTGTGAAGTATGAGATTGGTGAGGGTGTTGCTAATGTGTTTCCTAAATTACTCCCAGGTCCAGAAGTGATTCTTTTATTTTAAAGCAAAATCTACTGCATCATCTGTGGTGTGCTGCTGAGAGGTCCTAGGTATGGACCAATTAGTGAGCAATGTGGCAGGATGTTCCCCTCCATAGTATGGCAGTATCTTCTCCTGGGAAGATTTCATTGACAGATGAGTCTGCATAAAAGTGGTGAACAGGGCTTCCCTGGTGGCGCAGTGGTTGAGAGTCTGCCTGCCGATGCAGGGGACACGGGTTCGTGCCCCTGTGCGGGAAGATCCCACATGCCGCGGAGCGGCTGGGCCCGTGAGCTATGGCCGCTGGGCCTGTGCGTCCGGAGCCTGTGCTCCACAACGGGAGAGGCCACAACAGTGAGAGGCCCGCGTACAGCAAAAAAAAAAAAAAAAAAAAAAAAAAAAGTGGTGAACATTTAGCTTGGGACACCCATGTTAGGGGAGATAAAACCTTTATTACCTACAGTGGTTGATATTTATTTGGTATTGGTAGACATCAGTGATGACCCTCGAACTACTGCTATTTTTCTTTATCAATTTTTTTAAACATCTTTGTTGAAGTATAATTGCTTTACAATGTTGTGTTAGTTTCTGCTATATAACAAAGTGAATCAGCTATATGTATACATATATCCCCATATCCCCTCCCGCTTGTGTCTCCCTCCCACCCTCTCTGTCCCATCCCTCTAGGTGATCACAAAGCACGAGCTGATCTCCCCGTGTGATGCAGATGCTTCCCACTAGCTACCTCTTTTACATTTAGTAGTGTATATATTTCAGTGCTACTCTCTCACTTTGTCCCAGCTTACCCTTCCCCCTTCCCGTGTCCTCAAGTCCATTTTCTACGTCTGTGTCTTTATTCCTGTCCTGCCTCTAGGCTCTTCAGAACCTTTTTTTCCCCCTTTTTTTTAAGATTCCATATATATGTGTTAGCATATGGTATTTGTTTTCCTCTTTCTGACTTACTTCACTCTGTATGATAGACTCCAGGTCCATCCACCTCACTACAAATAACTCAATTTCGTTCCTTATTATGGCTGAGTAATATTCCATTGTATATATGTGCCACATCTTCTTTATCCATTCATCTGTTGATGGACACTTAGGTTGCTTCCATGTCCTGGCTATTGTAAATAGAGCTGCAATGAATATTGTGGTACATGACTCTTTTTGAATTATGGTTTTCTCAGGGTATATGCCCAGTAGTGGCGTTACTGGGTCATAAGGTAGTTCTATTTTTAGTTTTTTAAGGAGCCTCCATAGTGTCTGTATCAATTTACATTCCCACCAACAGTGCGAGAGGGTTCCCTTTTCTCCACAACCTCTCTGTTGTAGATTTTTTGATGATGGCCTCTGTTGTAGATTTTTTGATGATGGCCATTCTGATTGGTGTGAGGTGATATCTCATTGTAGTTTTGATTTGCATTTCTCTAATGATTAATGATGTTGAGCATCCTTTCATGTGTTTGTTGGCAATCTGTATATCTTCTTTGGAGAAATGTCTATTTAGGTCTTCTGCCCATTTTTGGATTGGGTTGTTTGTTTTTTTGATATTGAGCTGCATGAGCTGCCTGTATATTTTGGAGATTAATCCTTTGTCATTTGCTTCATTTACAAATATATTCTCCCATTCTGAGGGTTGTCTTTTCATCTTGTTTATGGTTTCCTTTGCTGTGCAAACGCTTTTAAGTTTCATTAGGTCCCATTTCTCTATTTTTGTTTTTATTTCCATTTCTCTAGGAGGTGGGCCAAAAAGGATCTTGCTGTGATTTATGTCACAGAATGTTTTGCCTATGTTTTCCTCTAAGAGTTTTATAGTGTCTGGCCTTACATTTAGGTCTTTAATCCATTTTGAGTTTATTTTTGTGTATGGTGTTAGGAAGTGTTCTAATTTCATTCTTTTACATGTAGCTGTCCAGTTTTCCCAGTACCACTTATTGAAGAGGCTGTCTTTTCTCCGTTGTATATTCTTGCCTTCTTTATCAAAGATAAGGTGACCGTATGTGCATGGATGTATCTCTGGGCTTTCTATCCTGTTCCATTGATCTATATTTCTGTTTTTGTGCCAGTCCCATACTGTCTTGGTTACTGTAGCTTTGTAGTATAGTCTGAAGTCAGGGAGCCTGATTCCTGCAGCTCTGTTTTTCTTTCTCAAGGTTGCTTTGGCTATTTAGAGTCTTTTGTGTTTCCATACCAATTGTGAAATTTTTTGTTCCAGTTATGTGAAAAATGCCAAACTACAGAACAATATCTCTGATGAACATAGATGCAAAAATCCTCAACAAAATACTAGCAAACAGAATCCAACAGCACATTAAAAGGATCATACACCATGGGGATCAAGTGGAGATTATCCCAGGAATGCAAGGATTCTTCAGTATACGCAAATCAGTCAGTGTGATACACCATGTTAACAAATTGAAGTATAAAAACCATGTGATCATCTCAATAGATGCAGGAAAAGCTTTTGACAAAATTCAACACCGATTTATGTAAAAACTCTCCAGAAAATAGGCATAGAGGGAACTTACCTCAACATAATAAAGGCCGTATATGACAAACCCACAGCCAACATCATTCTCAATGGTGAAAAACTGAAAACATTTCCACTAAGATCAGGAACAAGACAAGGTTGTCCACTCTCACCACTATTATTCAACATAGTTTTGGAAGTTTTAGCCACAGCAATCAGAGAAGAAATAGATAAAAGGAATCCAAATCGGAAAAGAAGAAGTAAAACTGTCACTGTAGATGACATGATACTAAACATAGAGAATCCTAAAGATGCTACCAGAAAACTACTAGAGCTAATCAATGAATTTAGTAAAGTAGCAGGATACAAAATTAATGCCCAGAAATCTCTTGCATTCCTATACACTAATGATGAAAAATCTGAAAGAGAAATTAAGGAAACACTCCCATTTACCATTGCAACAAAAAGAATAAAATACCTAGGAATAAACCTACCTAAGGAGACAAAAGACCTGTATTCAGAAAACTATAAGACACTGATGAAAGAAATTAAAGATGATACAAACAGACGGAGAGATATACCATGTTCTTGGATTGGAAGAATCAACATTGTGTAAATGACTATACTACCCAAAGCAATCTACAGATTCAATGCAATGCCTATCAAACTACAACTTTTTAATGGCTCATTTTCATGAATGACAGTGTCAGTGGCAAAATTTGTTGTCTGAGGATTCTTTGGTTTTATTTCAATAGCATTAAAGTTGAAATTTAATTCAACATTAATACTTATAATCTATTAAATCATCTCTCTTGGTGTACTTCACATACATTCTTTTTTTTTTTTTTAGAAAATCACATTAATTTTTTTTTTTAGTTTGAAACGTTTTATCTTTAGGAATGTTTAGATCTAGAAGTGTGATGTTTTTTAAACTAATAGTGGTAGAGGGACAGAATTATTCTTCTCTATGAGCAAACTATATCTCTATTGCATAGGCCACAGAATAAACTTTGAAATGCATGAGTACATTTTTTTCATTGTTTGAGATGAGAATTTCTTTATAGACTTCTCTCTATCAAGGATAGGAATCATTTCTTTTAAAAAAATCAAATCTCCAGAGCCCATTATAATGCCTAATGGGTGCTCAATAAATTTTTCCTGAGTCAAGGAATTAATTTTTCTCTATTGCTATTGGTGGGGCCTAATAAAAGAATAAATAGAGTAGCTCCATTAGTCTCTGAATAACATAAAACCCTTCGCAGTTCTTAGAATAGATGATAGTAATGCTTCCTTATAACTTAAAAAAAAAGAAGTAGTTTAATCTCTGTCTTTTGGTCCAACCAACTGGACATTCTCATTTTTCTTTACAAGGTGTTTTTCATAAAACACACACACATACACAAATATCATGGAAAAATGCATAAAATTAATTAGACTTCAGTATTTTCAGTGCTGTGTAAGCATTAGTCCCATTCACTATCATAACATCCTTATAAAATGAGTATTATTATCTTCTGCACATAGGTGGGTAAATTGAGGGACCATGTTTGCAGTGACTGAGTTGAGTCTTTAATGTGATAGAGTTTTCTTACTCTTCTCTTAGGCAAACAGAATCCATCTGTACTTTTGCTGGAATGCTCTTTTCCATTGTTATTAATTGCAGTTAGTACAAAACAATTTCTTAATTCTGAGAAAACATCAAACAGATTTTTAACACAGAGAATAGAAGGTAACTGAAGTATCCTCTGGTGGACAAAGGTTTTAATTAGCAGAGGAAAGAACACAGTGAAATAGGAGAGACTAACCACTACATAGAAATCCGTCCTGTATCTATTCTTACCAGGGCCACCCTGTCATTGTCAGACCCATTTCAGATTCCCATGTTAGCGGCCTAGAGCTGTTACTTTTGTCCTCCTTCTCTGGTTACCCTAAGAGTCAGACCTTTCTGCACACATGGTCCTGTCTGACTTCTCAAGTCCAGAGGTTTCTCTGGGACTGTGTCTTTCATCCATTTCACAAGATCCATCTGTTCCTTACTTTTCAATACTTCATTTATTCCCAGGAAACTAAGTGACCCTATATATACCTAAATGTACACCTGCATAGCCATCCATCTCTTTTTACCCCATTTCAGAAACCCTATCTTATCCACAAAGTGGCTTGAGGAAAGGATGTACCAGTGATTTTTGGAGGGAGAATTTACAGGTTGAACAGATAGTTGAAGTGCTAAGGGAGTGTTTAGATTTTGTTTCCTTCTAGGATTTTTTTTTTTAACCACCAGCCTCCAACCACACTCTAGAAACTCAGTATAGAAACTCCTCCCAGGCCTGGTTAAGAACCTTCCCAACCAAACCACCTGGAAAACACTGTGAGCTGATAAAAACCACAGAGTGTGTGAGTGAAGGGTCTGTATGTGGCAGAGAGGATGTGATCAAGAAAAGTTCTACGCTTAATTCTGAAGGCAAATTTTATTTCTTTTGAATTACACTCTTTCCATTCCCTTCTTTAGTTACTTCATGCTACCTGGGGCACTTCAGTCAGGACAGAAAACAATAACCATAATTACTCTAAAATTTTATGGTCTTACTATTATTTATTTTTAAATCCTTGTGATGTAGTTAATATCACTTCCATTTTATAGCTGAAAAATGTGGAATACAAAGAAGTTAAGTGATTGATAGAATTAGTAAGTGGCGGAAACTGAACTTAATCCAGGGCTTTTGATTCTAACTCTGTGCTTCCTCTACTAAACCACAGTGCGAAGATAATAGCACGGTATATGGGAAGTGACAAAAATGTACCTAAAGAAGAAAGACCGTACTTAGGATTTCAAAAAATTCGTTTAGCAACATTATATACAGAGTCATTATTTTGGTAGAAAATTGTAGAGAAATAAACTGCTAGATTTTCTTCTAGCTCACTAGATTGGTACATGTCAGCCCTATAAAAGGCTATGCTTCATTGATTTCAGAAATGACAGCTATAGCAATAATAAGAAAGGAGGCCCATAAAATTCACAGGAAGTACCTAAAGGAAATTTAAATGAAAAACATTTAAAAATGAAAAAAATAGATCTATGTTGAGGAAAACACATCTTAAAGAATCAAAGCGAGGAAAATAAAAAACTCCAATCTCAGTTGCTGCAATAAAGAGTGAGTAGCTAAAATATGAATCTCTTTTCATTACAGTATAACTGCCAATCAACCAAAGAGAGTAACAGCCCATGGAACTGAGGACCATTAAGCATGACAAGGGGTTATGTACAGTGACTCTCTGTATTATAAAAAGATTTTCTCTGTAGATTCCAAAGCATACTCTTTACTTAGAGTAGAAAACATTTCAACATTAAAAAAAACTCTTGTTACAATTAAGATAAATCTATTTTGACTTTTTCACGAGAATAATTCCTAATTGCCATGTAATATAGTCAGTCCATCTGTCATATGTTAGAAGGAAAAGAGAAAAGTGATAGGAAAAATGTCTCTGTTCAATCTTGTTTATTGAAAATACCTTCTATGTCAATTTATAAAAATCTTTCTTTACCTATAAATGGTGGATCTGGCTGCAAACATTATAATAATGGATTTCTCTCAGGTTTACTAGAACCTCATATGCTTATCTAACTTTACCTTAATTTTTTTAAAAAAAAAAATTAATACAACAGTATAAAGACCAGAATAAAATTCATCCATAATTCCTCTGCCCAGAGAGAACCACTTTTAACATTTTGGTATATTCCTTATTTAGATTTGAGAATGCTAGATGGAATAGGTTATAGTTCAGGAGGATATTTTCATAGGAATGACAATCTTAATTTTAAGAGAATGGGAAATCAAAACTTTGTGAAAAACTGAAGTACCAATTATTTGTAATTATGCAATTATTCAATGAGGAGATTGTTCTCTCTCAATGCTCACGGACTCTAGGTATTGAAATGTACCTAAGAGGCCAGGTATCGCTTCAATAGGTGGTGTTGAGTCTTTGACAGAACATGATTTAGTAATTACTTGGGTCATTCTGACAACTCTCCTTTTTAAATCATTTTACTGATTAAAGATTTTAGAGTTCAGTATTTAAGACTTTTTCAAAGTTTAAAAAATATTTATTAGTGCTCGCTTTGGCAGCACATATACTAAAATTGGAACGATACAGAGAAGATTAGCATGGGCCTTGTGCAAGGATGACATGCAAATTCGTGAAGCGTTCCATGTTTTTTGGGTCATTTATAGAGACATGGATGGACCTAGAGACTGCCATACAGAGTGAAGTAAGTCAGAAAGAGAAAAACAAATATCGTATATTAATGCATATATGTGGAATCTGAAAAAATTGGTATAGACAATCTTATTTACAAAGCAGAAATAGAGACACAGATGTAGAGAACAAACGTATAGATACCAAGCGGGAAAGGGGGTGTGGGTGGGAAGATTGGGAGATTGGGATTGACATATATATATACTACTGATACTATGTATAAAATAGATAACTAATGAGAACCTACTGCATAGCACAGGGAACTCTACTCAGTGTTCTGTGGTGAAGGAAATCCAAAAAAGAGGGGATATATGTGTATGTATAGCTGTACATTATAAACTAACACAATATTGTAAAGGAACTATACTCCAATAAAAAAAATTTATTATAGACCAGTGGTTGCAAAACATACGTGCTCATCAGAATCACCTGGGCAGGCTTATAAACACAGATTTCTGAGTTTCTGATTCAGTACATCTGGGTTGGGGCTTGAGACTGCATTTCTAACAAGTCCCCACCCCAGGTGATGCTAGTGCCTCTGGCCTGGGGAACCACACTTTGAGAACCACTGATACAGAGGCTACTTACATGAAGACAGTTTAGAAAAGGCAGTTTTCCCTTAACACTGCAGAAAGAGTTTCATCCTTACAATTTAGCATCTTCCATTTGGGATATTTCACACTGCAGTGATGAGCTCTAGGTTTTATTTAGGACTTTTAACATGAAATTTTGTAGTCTGATTTTGAGTATGTCAGAATGAGTACGTCAGAAACAAGCTTGAGTATAAACTACAGGAGTTCAACGTAGCTCTCTACAGGCATGAGAGAGGAAAAGCAATTTCATCAAAAGAAAACCTCCAAAATTCTAGAATTTCCTATTTACATGCAGATTGCCTATAAAAGCCTATAAATCTGTTATGTATGGTGAAAATTTCTGTTTCTCACGTTCTAAACCCCAACTATTTTAGTTTTCCTCTTCAAACTCTAAATCTTGCATGTGAGGGCGATCTGGCGGCAACATCTGTCACCCCTTTGATTGCCAGGGTTGATTGGGCTGATCTGGCTGGCTAAGCAACTGTCCTCTTCCTCCCTGCCCGCTCCATCACGTGTGTCCCTCCTGAAACTGCATGCTGGTGGAGGAGGGCAACCTTCCCTGATAGAGGTGGATCTTTCTTCCTTCAAGTGCAGGCAGTAGCTGTGCTCTCCTGCTAGGACCTCCAAGCAAGCTCTCATGGTCCATTTGTAGGACAACATAGGGCAGTCAACCTACCAGGACTCCAGATACATCCTAACGAGGGCTCTGCAAGTGGCAGTCTGCCTTTCTTAAAAAAATAAATAAACCCAACCCCCCTAAATCTCATCAGCATGGCTCTCCCTCTTCTCTTACCCACGATCAGCATCCAGCCACCCTCACAGACGTTCCTAGTCCAGAAGCCTCACCCATTTTCCAATCTTCTGATGCTGTGTAGAGCATCTGCAGAGTATGAGACAGGAACAAGAGGTCCAGTGGGTCTCAGCCCTTTGCCAGGCCACCCTGCACTGATGCGAGAACTCTGTAAAATTTTGTGTTTCAAAATGTCTTGCAGTCATCGAGGCAGGATACTGGTTTGGGAGTCAGGTGACCTCCATTCCAGCTCTAGTTCTGCTGTGAGTCAGAACAGCAGGCAAATTGATTAACAGTAGGCAAATTGGTAAACTCATTCTGGTGTAATGTCCAAGAGTTTAGGACTTTGGTGTCAAGCAGACCTGGGTTTGAACCCGGGTTTCTGATAGTCACTGGCTCTGGGAATCTGTAAAAATGGGGACAATAGCAATGCATACACTGAGCAGGGTTGATGTAAATATCAGAATATAGATATCCGTCCCAGTGTCCCACACTGTAGGCACCCAATACTGCTAGTTATTATTACTATACATAGAATGATAGGGTTGGCCTGGATAATTGGTACTGTGGCACTTAATTGATGCTTTAGGCACAGTGCTATGATTTTAAGTAAAATACATAGTTGAAAAATAATGATGGCTGCATTAGTCTCAGGGCTGCCGTAACAAAGTACCACAGACTGGTGGCTGAAACAACAGAAATTAATTTTCTCATAGTTCTGGAGGCATCAGGGTGTCAGCAGGTTGGTTTCTTCTGAGGCCCTTCTCTTTCTCTTGTAGGTGGCTGTCTTCTCCCTGTATCTTCACGTGGTATTTTCCTCTGTGTGTGTTCGTGTCCAAATTTCCTCTTCTTGTAAGGAAACCAGTCGTATTGGATTAGGGCCCACCCTCATGACCTCATTTTAACTTAATTATCCCTTTAAAGACCCTATCTCCAAATACAGTCACATTCTGGGGTGCCAGGAATAACACAGGAATTTTGAAGGGAAACAATTCAGCTCATAACAATGGCTAAGCATGCAATTTGGACCTTTTTGTCCTACTGGGTTTGATGAAGAATTGTGATGAATTGATCTTTAATTTTGGGTTTTCAGTTTTTGTTTTGGTGAGTCATTTCATGGTGAACCTTGGGTAGGCAAAAACAAAAGAAATCAAAAACTCTACCACCATCACCACCACTGAAACCCAGAGGGAAGTAGTGGCATCAATCATGTCAAAGAAAATAATTCTCAAACCACTGTTTAACATGAGAATGTACATTTTATTTTTAAATTTTTTCCATTTTGATAATATATTTCATTTAACCCGATATATTTAAAATCATTTCAACATGTAAACAATGTAAGGAAATTATTAATGAGATGAGAATGTACATTTTAAATGCTCACAGATTTACATAATCCTGTCTTGTTTTCTGAGAATTACTAGCCTGGCTTCATAATATCTGGCTTATTCAATGGTGTTAATATTGGTTGTGGCTTTGTTTTTTGTGCCAACATCTGCCTCAGAACTGATGGCCTCACTTTCTGCAAAGGGATACTGATCACCCACAGATTAAATACATTAGTGGCAAGAAACAATTTTCACATTCCGTATTTTCTGTTATGTGGGCATGTATTGACTGATAAATGAATGCCCTCGTGGGCAGTTGCCTGGCAAAGCTCTGAGATCCCTGATACCTTTTGTTTCTACCTCATGCTCTTAATTCATGACACACTAATGATTTCCAGATCAGTAAGTGTACTTGTTAAAATGTATTTAAACACAGTCTATTGCAAACCAATACTTTTGTCATTGGAGTTGGGAAGAATACGTCAGCTTACCTTGGCTTGGGAGCTATTTCAGCAAGGAAGTTCTCTTGGGTGTGAAAAAGATCATGTTTAATAAACAGTGCTTGGGATGTACTTGGTGCTCAAAAAATGTCAATTTATTATTCATTTTATCGAAAGTTTCAATTCATTGTGGGCATAATCATGAAATGATTTTACCTTCTCAAGTTATGCTCTGCCTCTGGGTAATGGGCTCCTTTGAGGCATTTCAGTGCAATTCCACAACTTCAAAGACACAGAGTTATTAGGCTAGTTCATCGATCGTGTTTTAAGGGCAGTACTATCCATTTAAAAATATTAAACTCATATACATTCAAACGTAAAAAATATATATGTATATAAAACTCATACTTGGCCCAAATCTCTAGCCATACCCCTGCCCATACAGGTAAGACTTTTGGCTCTAGCTGCTTGCTACTGGTCGTGATGGTGGTGGGCAGAGTGGTGGTAAGGGGAATAGTAGTGGTTGTTGGTGGTGGTAGAAGCTGGAGCAGTGGTTTGTAGGCCGGCCGACTGGAGCAGGCTGAGAGCACATGGTGGACACTCTCTGAGGCACCTGCCTTCACTCCTACCTTCTCACTGCTTCCCCTATGGTGCTGGGGTGGGGAGCAAGTAGGAAAGGCAGAGGCAGGGGTCTCCTTATAGAATGGCCTATAATGAAGTAGCAGCTACTACTCTGCCGATTGTGACTGGCACTCGTACATTTGCATTTTGTGGTAGCAACCAAATGCTATTCTCTCTGTGGTATGTTTGTTGATTCTTTGAAGGGTGCTGATAGGGGCCTCCTCTTTGCACGGTCCCTAGTTTTGGGGGGTCTGGCTTGGATTCCAGCCACCATGGCCACAGCCCCTGCCACTTCACTTGGGATCCCCATCACTTGGAGTCCCATAACTGTTGCGTGATTGTTCAGTTCAGTAAAAGTGAGGTGGCTCAGACATATAGACCCCTTCATCAGTGTCGTCTTGACCCACAGGCACTCAAGAATCCTTGTTTCTCCAAAGAGTGGAAATTCAGGTTGCCTCTCCCAGACAAACCTTCTCTCAGATCTATCATCATTCTCTGACGTGGCATCAGGCACTTGGCCATTCTGGTCCTTGATCCACTCTTAGATAAGATACTCATCTGTAGCCCCCACTGTAGTTGGGGATGAGAGTTTGGGAATCCTCTACTTTTATTATCACCTTTCTTTGGTTTGCAGGCGGTAAAGGAAGAGAATAGCCTCATTTCAATGAAGCTGTAGTCTCCCAAATCATGATCTCCTCTCTTCCAGTTCTTCCCTCAGTTCTTCCAGAACGGCAGCTCTCCACAAGCCCCATGGGATGCTGCCTCCTCCTCAATAGCTGTGGCTTTGACTCAGAATGTGGGGTCTTTCTGGACCTTTTCTTTCATCTCTGGGTCTTAGTTGCCAATTCTGTGTCTCAGAGCCTAAAGCTATACTGTTACTTTAGTTTTGTTCCCCTAAGCGGAAGGAAGCAAAAGGAATGGGTTACATGGTCTTGAACATCCCATCTAATTATGAGATCTGAAAGTCATTTGCTAAAAAGGGGGGCCTACATTGCAAGAAATAGCTTTGCAAAGGAAGGTGTAATGCTAGATTTTGTAGGGCTGGGACTACAAATGCATTGGGTAGTGCTCCAAACACAATCAGAATAGGTGACTACTTAACAGTTCTTCATTTATTGGGTGCTCTAGGCTAAGGTCTGTATTGTTTCTCATCTTCACAACATAATGCAAGGGGGTATAATCAATCTATCCATTCCATGATGAAGAAATTAAAGTTCAGAGAAGTCAAGTGATTGTCCAAATTTTGCAAAACCTCCGAAGTAACATCGTGGGGACTTGCACTCAAATATTCTCATTCCAACATTTGTATTATGTGTTACAGTGTAGCAAATACTTATACTAAATGTGTCAGGGTGGTCTAAACTGTGGTAACAAATAGGCCCAAGCCTGGACTCAACACAATAGAAGTTTCTTTCTCTCTCACAGGACAGCCCTGGGCAGTTGTACGGGCCAGTGGGTGACTCTCCTCCAATGTCTTCATGAAGGCTCCTTTCCTCTGTGGCTCTGCTGTCCTCTAGCAGGGTTTGTTTTTTTTTCTTAAGTCAGGTTTATTTAGGTATAATTTACATATAGTGAATTTCTCCCTTCTTAGGTGTACAGTTCAGTGGGTTTTGATGAATACATACAGTTGCATAACCACTGTCACATTTGAGATCTAGAACATGTCCATCAATCCAGAAGTACCCTTGTGCCCCTTTGTAGTCAATCTCCTTCCCTTCCCCACTGATTTCTATCCTTATAAATTTGCGTTTTCCAGAATGTCTTATAGATGGGATCACATAGTAAATAGCCTTTCAAGTTTAGAGTTTTTTTTTTCCTCCTTAGCATAATCCTACCAGGGTCCTAAATTTTTTGTGTCATGGGCCACTTAGACAGTCTGGTTGAGCCTGCAAACTTCTTTCTTGGAATAATGTTACAAATGCATAAAATAAAATATTTAAGATTACATAATGAAATTTATATGTTGAACTATCATTATTAAAGTATTAAAAGAGCTAATTTGTGATGGAGTAGTATATGTGCTTTTAATTAATGCATTAAATAAGAAGATCTAGCAGTGGGTCTAAGGATGACTATACTATCAAAGTAGTGACGAGCATACATTGTATTTCAGATTTCTCCAACAACTGTAGTATTGGTGACTTTTATTGGTGAAAGGGTCAGTTACAGCTCATAGTACTGTGCTTTGTTGCCTACATTAACAGTGAAAGGAAATGCAGCATTTCAAATAGAGGTTAGTGGAAATAAAGATTTAAAGGTATTCCTCATCTAAATCATAGATTCCCTGAGTTCTATCCATGGATCCTTTGGGGCTCCACAGACCCCAGGTTAAGAATTCCTGCTTCTAGGACCTCACCATCGTTTACAACCAGCCTACAGGATGGGAAGGGTGTAGAGAAACAGCTGTGGGAGATTTTCAGGACCTGGCTGGGAGTGGCGTATATCACTTCTGCTCACATTCTGTTGGAGAGAACTTAGTCAGATGGCTCCAGCTATCTGTAAGAAAGACAAGGAAATGTCATCTAGCTGTGTACCCAAAGATGGATTTTGGTGGCTAGCTGATCGTCTCTGTCACACAAACCTTATTGAATTTAACCCTTGTAGGACACCATTTTACAATACCATCATACGTGATAAAAGCATGGTTTTGAAAAGTTCAATAATAATAATCTCCTTTGGTTAGTAAACCAGCAACTCAGGACACAAATCTGTATCTTTTCATTCCAAATCCTACGCTGTTTGCACTATGTCTTGATGTCCTTGTAATGCCATGTGATTAAGGACCACTACAAAGATCTACTTGCATGAAAATACTGCTCCCTTGTCTATGGAGCCACTGCATTTAGGGTTTAATGCTCTGTGGCTACTGTCTTGAAACTCTTTAATAATTTTATCTTTGAATTTGTGGTTTCTAAGTGAAGTCTGCTGGGACAATGAACCATTCTCTGGGAACTCGGAGCCTTGGCTCACACACCTGCCCCCCTCTGACCTGGCGGAGGTTCTTGGCTGCCTGCTTCCTGCCCCCTGGTGCCTTGGGCATGCTTTTCCTCCTCCCCACTCGCACCCCATGACCACTGTCACCCTCTACGTGACCTAGCAACCAGGTGGTGGCAGCAGAGTGGGGAAACCTGCATTCTGTTGCCCACTTCTGCCCCTGGTGGTGGCCTAGGTGCAGGCGCAAGGAGGGTCAGAGTCTGGAGCGTGACCTGTAGTGTCCTGGGGCGGCAGCACCCTGTACATTTGGCAGGTGACTCGGAGGGCCCTCTTGAACATCCCTAATCCAGGTGCTGAGCATGTACTGGTGTGGAAGTTATAATCCTTTGGAACTTGCCTGTCCCCTGTGAGCTGGGACTGGTTCTGGGGCCCTGCATTTTCAGTTTGCACTGGATCATGCAAATTATGTAGCTCTCCCTGCCTGAGAATCCTGATAGAAGCCACTATGCTGAATTATACAACAGAGGCATCTGCCATTGTTTCAAAGGTGTTTTTCTTTTTCAATATAGATTTACCTACAAGGGATGGAAAGATTCTTCATCTGTCTCCCATGACCACATTATCGTGGATCAAATTCATTAGTTTTGCAAATTGTGATCAGAGATGGCATTTTAAAGAGCCTGATCCTGGGGCTTCTCTGGTGGTGCAGTGGTTAAGAATCTGCCTGCCAATGCAGGGGACATGGGTTCAAGCCCTGGTCTAGGAAGATCCCACATGCCTTGGAGCAACTAAGCCCATGCGCCACAACTACTGAGCCTGCGTTCTAGAGCCCGTGAGCCACAACTACTGAGCCTGCATGCCACAGCTACTGAAGCCCGCGCACCTAGAGCCCATGCTCTGCAACAAGAGAAACCACTACAATGAGAAGCCCACGCACCACAACGAAGAGTAGCCCCTGCTCGCCGCAACTAGAGAAAAGCCTGCGCACAGCAACAAAGACCCAATGCAGCCAAAATAAAATAAAATAAATAAACAAATTTTAAAAAGAAGATATATATTTTGATAAAAATAAAAATAAGAGTCTGATCCTGAGGAAATTCAGAACTGGCAGATTTCTGCAGGTAAATTCATCATAACAAATCCTGAATGGTCGTGGCAGGACGGGCCAAACAGCAAAGATGGCAGAATGTCTACGGGACCCTAGACAATCCTGGCCAGGAAAGGCAAATACGACACAGTGAAGTGCCTGAAAGGGAGGAAACAGGGGAGGAAGAGAAGGGAATGGCCAAAAGGCAAGTCTCCTTTACTTCGTAATTTTGCTTAGGTTGGGTTTTGCTTTGAAGATTCTTTATCTTGAGGAAAATGGCAGCAGGAAGCTGAGGTGTATATCAGCAGTGTTTATATGCTCAAATCTAAAAGTAACAATTTCTTGTCACTGTAAAGTTTGGCTGGTAATTTTGCATGTTCTTCTATGACAAGTAGTTGTATCTCTATTGCTATTATATTATTTCGCATGAAAAGCCCTCAAGATGACTTAAGGGCACTTACAGTTGTCCAAGATTTCTGGTATTTTTCTCCCTCAAAATCAAGAAGAAAAATAAGCAGGAGGACTTAGAAATTGAAGCTAGAAGTCGTACCACTCATCAGTACCACTATTTTACTTCCTTTCCCACAGCCGTAATTTCACAGGCAAAGCATTATTGCTTTAAGAAAAAAGGTAAACGTTATGGGTTGAATTGCGTCCCCCCTCCCACTCCAGAATTATATGTTGAAGTCCTAACCCCTAGTACCTCAGAATGTGACTATTTATTTATTTATTTTTTGAGTTTTTTAAAGAACTGAAGTATAGTTGATTTACAATGTTGCGTTAATTTCTGCTGTACAGCAAAGTGATTCAGTTATACATATATATACAGTTTTTATATTCTTTTCCATTATGGTTTATCATAGGATATCTATACAGTAGGACCTTGTTGTTTATCCATTCTATATAAAATAGCTTACATCTGTTAACCCCAGCTTCCCACTCCATCCCTCCCCCAACCCCCTCCCCCTTGACAACCACAAGTCTGTTCTATATATGAGAATGTGACCTTACTTAGAAATAGAGTTTTGCCGAGTAACGATAAAGATGAGGTCCTACTGGAGCATGGTGGATCCCTAATACATTATACTCTTTCTTTTGGCGATCTTGACTTACGTATTCCATCCTGCACAATTTATACTCACCTCCTCTGCCAAATAATTTAAGACAGTTGATGACTCTTTCCTTCTCTCCAGTCTGGAATGTCATAGCTATATTGGTGGCTGGATCAATGATACAAGGTTCATTAAACAATTCACATGGACCAATGTGACTCTCGTTGCTATAATGCCCCATGATAATATGAGATGTCTTGATATTGGATCTAACTCAACTTCATGAAATCATAGATTAAAATTAAAATAAAATGGGAGACTTCAGAGAGAGAAAGCAAGAATGCATTAAGCCTCCATGTTTTCCAGTTCATGAAGCAGCACCTGGACTCCTATTCTAAGACCTGCCTTTATTAGCTAAAAGCTGCAGGGACCAAGACCACAGCTGAGCAACCACGCTACTTGGAGACAATCAATACATAAAGTTAAGATATAAAGGAATTAGATTCTGAAGATATTAAGCCACTCCCCAACTATATGTTTGACATCTTTGTACATTACACTATTATGCTGTGGTCCTGTAAGGTCCCAGAAGACCTTAAGTGATAAAGGATTAATTTAATGATACCCGGCCCATGGGAGAGCATGGGGGAACACTGGCCACATTTGCACTAGATTTCATAGAAAACCAGAAAAGCTGTTGTGTTTCTCTTGAGTCAATAGATGAGCTTCTCACAGTCAATTATCTGCACAGCATCTGGAGTTTATAGAACCCAAACATCATTATGTTACCTCCTATCTTGCTTTAAATATTTATAGTTAACAATAATTAAAATAGCACTTTTTTTTTTTTTTTTTTTGCGGTATGCGGGCCTCTCACTGCTGTGGCCTCTCCCGTTGCGGAGCACAGGCTCCGGACGCGCAGGCTCAGCGGCCACGGCTCACGGGCCCAGCCGCTCCGCGGCATGTGGGATCTTCCCGGACCGGGGCACGAACCCGTGTCCCCTGCATCGGCAGGCGGACTCTCAACCACTGCGCCACCGGGGAAGCCCTAAAATAGCACATTTTAATTTGTCCTTTAAATCATGAGTTTTATCATCTTCTGCGTTTGAGGATGAGGCTTGAGGTTTACTGCTCTGGGGATGAGAGGGAAATTACCTGACTTCTTTAATCTTGAAACCAGGCTTGGGCTAGAGATGATCATCTAAATTCTTTTAGCGTATCAAGAACCAAGCCTACTCACTTGAGAGCATAGAGCCTGCCGTAGTGTAGAGAAGCTAGCCAGGCCTCGGATGATAGCCAGGCCGTGAGGCTTGCTGCCCTGGGTGGAGGAGGATATGATGTAGAGCAGTGGGTCTCAACCCTCTCAGATCCAGTATCCCATTTCCATAACGAATATTGTGTAATTCCTCCTTCATTATCCTGAAATGAAAGTCATAGGTAATATAAATTTATCCACATAGAATTCCAAAAAAATCAATATAATAACCTATACCTAATATAAAGGGGAAACAAAGGGGAAGTAATTTACTATAAAATAATAAATCTTTCAATGTGTAAATGCCTGGGCATGTCTAGACTAGAAGATATCGTGTAGGGATCAGATGCTTGAGTCTTGTTACAATGAAAAAGTTTGAATTTGACACAAGTAAGAAATTCCTCTGTACAAGAAATACAGGAAAATGAAAGAGCAGAAGTACAAGTGGAAATGAAAGTATAAACTAGAATTAGGATACGTATTATGGATCAGACTTATTTGTATATGATAAGAGAAAGAGGGAAATAACCATGACTGAAGTGTAGTTAACAGCCAAGACAAATTACAGACAGTGGAAATGGAGAAAATGAGGAAGTACTATAGGATGTTTGTACACGCGAGTTTGGTCTTATTTGTTAGTACAATGTAGAATAATTCCCTTTATTATGACATCAGATAGTGATGAAATATCACACACACACACACACACACACACACACACACAAAACATGTCTCCTGTCTTAAAATCCCAGTGCACTCAATCTTTGGTATTTAAAAAGACCTTGGATACTACATCCTTAGGCGAAGAGGAAGAAGGTAGACTGGAAATAATACCGTATTAGAAGAGACTACCAAGAGGGTTGTTTGACAGGCTTCTGGGAACATGAAGTAAGATCGAAAAACAACAGAACATTATGAATTACATAATTTTAATATGTAATTTTCACAGCATAGATAACACTGTGTTACACAACATTAAAATACATAAGTTAGAAATAACATAGAATATTTACAAACAACCCTTATTGTTAACATGCATTGAGATGCCTATGTTTCTAAATCTATTAAAAGGAGTCTCAAATTCCCTTGAATACTTATTTGCATGTCACAGCAACAAGCGCAGACTGATACAGAAAGGCATGTTACACCAGCAATTCAAATGCCATGAGGGCACTGCCACTGATCATGTGCTCTGAAATAATGAACAGATCTTGCTAAGCTTCTGAATATAACATGGTATAATCGATACTCAATTTACATTGTAGTTGCATTCCTTGAATTCACCATATATTAAAACCATGCAAAAATATTTCATGATTGTATGTGACCTGGAGTTAAATTCTAGGCTCAGATAATTATAAACAATATTTTACCTTTATGAAAATCTAGTAGGATATTCAAAAGTCAGGCGTGGTATTTCTTCAGAGAAGATACACAAATGGCCAATAAACCCATGAAAATATGCTCAACATCATTAGCTATCGGGGAAATGCAAATCAAAACCACAATGAGATACCACTGCACTCCAACTAAGATGTTTATAATAATAATAAAAAAAAAGACAGTAGGACTTCCCTGGTGGCGCAGTGGTTGAAAGTCCGCCTGCCGACGCAGGGGACACGGGTTCGTGCCCTGGTCCGGGAAGATCCCACGTGCCGTGGAGTGGCTGGGCCCGTGAGCCATGGCCGCTGAGCCTGCACGTCCGGAGCCTGTGCTCTGCAACGGGAGAGGCCACGGCACTGAGAGGCCTGCGTACCGCAAAAAAAATAAATAAATAAAAATAAATAAATATATATATATATGTATATGTATATATACACACATTGTATATAGACACACACGTAACATGATGACACCATGTTTTGTGTGCATGTTTGAGTGTAATGATTAAATCCCTAATCTTGTTACACACTGGGATGCTTTTACTTGCTTTTAAGACTAAAGGACCACCACTCATGGCCTACAGGGGTCTTTCCAGCCTCATCTCACACCATGCCTCCTGTGCAAAGGCGTACTGGCCCTCATTCTTCCATGAGACCGTTGCACCTGCCAGACCCTGTGACTGGAACGCTCCTTCAGCCTCGCTTCGTCTGGGTAATTATTTGTCATCATGTCCTTTAGCAAGGCTTCCCTGACCTCCCTGACAAGGTCAGACCCCTCTGTTAGACCCTCTCGTAGCACCATACATCTTATCATGCCACTTCTCATATTATGCATATTATATTTGCATTTTAATGGGCGGCTTTTGATTAGTATCTGTCTTTTCAGTTAGACTAAACTTCTTGAGGGGTAGTACGATCATGCCTGGTCTTGCTTACACCTGAGGATGAGGCTTGAGGTTTAAGGCAGTTGATGATACCTTGGAAGAGTATCTGACGTACAGTGCCTGTATACCTTGGAATACCTGTATACCTT
Source organism: Lagenorhynchus albirostris (assembly GCF_949774975.1). NCBI lineage: Eukaryota > Metazoa > Chordata > Mammalia > Artiodactyla > Delphinidae > Lagenorhynchus > Lagenorhynchus albirostris. The sequence goes on from NC_083102.1 coordinate 24,202,047, forward strand.
GGAAGAGTATCTGTATACTGTATACCTTGGAAGAGTATCTGACGTACAGTGCCCGATTTAATTATAGAGATGAGAAAATATTTATTGAATGAGTTAGTGAGTGGGTCACTTTCTCTTTTTTTAACCGCTGTTATGCTAATTCTGAGTTTACTTCCACTTCTGCCCATTTGTTCATTCATTTAAAAATGTTCATCGGGTGCCTAGTGTGTGCCAGACTGTATAATGTTGCCTGTGACTCGTGAAATGATGACTGGTTTAATCAACCACGATTACAAAGGCAGGAGTCGTTTTACCTGCAAACAATTCTGAATAGGCCTGCAAGAATATAGGAATTCATCTCCTCATCATGTGGCTTTGTATATGGCAGGAACTTAAGGCTTCATAGATTCTGTCTTCAGAGTTTTCATATGTTATTCTTGGTAACGTCAGTCAACTAAATCACATGACTTAATCTTATAAAATTTTTTTCCAGCTCCTAACCTAAATCCTACTACCAAACTTCCAGCTCAACTGTAAATTTAATTTTGCAGCAAATCAAACTACTGGGGTGTGTAAGAACCAGACTACTAACCACAAATGTTTCTAATGCTGATCTAGACCATAGTATCTATCTGAAAACTGCAAAACGCCAGCTAATTAACGTTCATAAATAATTTTTGATTATTCAAGTAATTATATTCTCTTAATGAGTCACATTTCATGCAAATTAATTTGTCTATATAAATTAATCATAGCAAAGAACATTCTTACATATTATGTATATTTGTACTAACTCCATAAATATAAGCGGTGATGTATTTTGGTAGAATATGGTTTCTCAGATTATGTAAATTGAGTCCTTCTAAGCTGATAATCATGATATTTCTGATGAATGTTTAATAGAAGGAAAATGTTTTTTCTGTTTTAATTATTTTGACATTTTTAATCAGAAAGTAAATTAATGAAGGCACATGCATGGAAACAGTAGATTTCATGAGATCTGTAGGGAGACAGCAACTGTACTAGACTGTAAACTCCTTGAGGGCAGAGGTCATGTGTTTTTTGTTCATGATTATATCTCCCATCCCAATCCCTAGCACTGTTATTGGCATATAACAGGTGCTCAATAAATAGCTGTTACATGAATGAATCAAAATACTCCAATTCCATCCTTGATATTTATAGAGGATAAACCAATGATGCCTGATCCCAGTGTTGGCATTAACAGGTCAAGTTGTTGGTTTGTGTCTCAATTTATGAAAAAACCAGTGAGTAAAATTGTATATTCTAACTTTGAATTAGGAAGGGTAGGAAAAGTCTGATTTCTTATTGTATGGTTCATGTGAGAAAAGTTTATTCCGATTTATTGTATTTTGAACTATGAGTTCCGAGGCACGAAGGTTTGGTTCAATCACCAGTCATTTGTGAACAATGTCTGGGTTGGAAATAACTTCAGAGTCATCTATTTAAACCCAGTCTTCCATTTTAAGTTTGAATCTCCTTTACAATATTTCTGGCAAGGGCCCAGTCAAAGTTTGCACATTTCCAAGTGATAGAGAACTTATCACCTCCTGAGGCAATCCATTCCATTTAAGGACAGTTTGGTTAGAAAATTCTTTATTCTATCATATTGAGATTGGCCTTCCTGCACTTCTTGCACCCAGCAAGGATGGGCATATAGAACACATATTTTTCCTCTTCCATCTGACACCTCATGTATTTTTGAAGTCTTCAGTGGCTAGGCGAAACTTCCCCAGTTTGTACGAACACTCCAGGTAGGACATGATTTCCTATCTCTTCCCTTTTCTGGTCATTCTCCCAGTGAATGTGCCTCTGTTTGTATCTCTTTTAAAAGTGTAGTGTCCAGACAGAGCCCAGTATTTTAAGTGTGGTTTATGTGCAGCAACTATGCTCCTGCCAAATACTGGATTTGTAGATAGCCAGGAGTTTCCACACACGTTTTCTCCTGGTAGTGTAGTGACAATTCCTATGAATTGGTAGCAACCTTTTTGTCTCCCTCGTGAAAGTATCAGAGCTAGAGCATTTTAGACTGGGCAAAGTGATTTTTTTCATAGGTCACATCAGGAGAGAATATCTCCATGCTCAGTGAACATATGAAGGCTAGTATAAAGCTATTTAATACTGCTTGGTAAGTGAGATAATGAATGTATGTAAAGTGCCTAGGCTGGTGTCTGGCCCAGAGTAGTGACTCAGCTAATGTTCATTAACTTTTCCTTTCCCCTCGCCATCTCTTTATATTTTTTCTCAGAATTTTTTCCCCTCTCTTTTAACAAAGGATGATGTAGAGGTGAACACGTAGACTATAAAATACCTTCTGTAGACTCTTTTTGTAATTCCCAGAAGACATGAGTTCTCTGTTTTCTTTAACTAAAATCCTAAGGGAGAGTTAGATGAGATACAAACGTCTCAGATGTTTTCCACATAAAATATAGCACTTAAGTTGAACAATCTTTAGGCATTCATTTTATTAATCTAGTTGACTTGTGCATTATTTTGCATCTTCATTCATCTGGCTGGGTTGTGTGTTTAAAATGAACTTCTAGCTATTTGTTTTCTTTAAAATTATGGATACAAAGTCAAATAAAATTAGCGTACTTGAACACCAAATAAAATAAAATAAAATAAAATAAAATGAGCTTCCTAAGACTAGAAAGACAAGGATTAAAAAATGAAAAGTTTCAATTCTCTCACTTTATTGTATTACAGTTTCCAGTTTCACAAGAGATGAAGAAAAGAGAACTAACATGTATAGGGGAATTCTTGAATATCCTATAGCAATTGTTTCTTTAAAAATAAGGTTCTGAGAAATGTAAAGCAACTTTGTTCCCATAAATGAAACTGCCATTCCTAACAGTTGGCACACCATCTCTTTTAGCAATAAGATGCTTAGAAACACACTGAACTTTGACTCACTTTTTTACAAAGACATTTATTTTAGAAAAGAGAGTGACACTACTTTAGGTACTCCCCCACAAATTACTAAGGAGAAAGCATCATTCTATGGCATTGAAAACAGTGATATTAACTCCAGCATCTAGGTGTTACTGGATGACGTAGTACTGCCCAGCAACACAGGTCTTACCAAGGATCTTGACACTCTGGATCCTGAGGGGCTTTCTTCTAACTTGAAACATCTCTTCTTGAGTGGAGAGAGTAATTCCTTGATGCTCTTTTTCAAAATTCTCACCGATCTAACTTTTTTCCTTACTCCACATATGATCATTACAACACTGAAATTGCTTTAACTGTTTGCTGACTGACAATAACTGATGACTTGAAGTAGAAGAAACACCCAAGCAAGCTTCCTGACTTTTTATAAAGTACCTTCTACCTGCAGAGGCTCTAATTCTAGAGATTTCTCAGATGTAAAATATGCAACTTTCATTTGAGAAAATTAGACCGTTTGAATGGGAAAAATTAATGCCAATTTAAGATAAAAATGTGATCATTTTGTAGAAATTATTTTAGAAATTACTTAAAATCTCAGATCAATATAATAAGTGCAGACACAATTTATTTACTTAAAATGTTCCGTTAATACAGTATTTTGTTGTAGGTTATAGTCTGGTACATAGTAGTCTATGTATTCAACTGGAATTAAGACCTAAGGCACATGTGTTGACTCAGTTCTCTTAAGTCAAAAATGTACATTTCTTCTGATACTTTGTTGTTAGAGATGAGGCATCATCTCACTTTTCCAGAGAAGATTTTGGATTTGGTATTTTAGATCAAGATACTAATGAAGTTAGAGTTACATAAAAGACATTCTGTTCTACAGTCCTGAACTGCAGCCTTATTTTCAGTCATTCAAATAAACCTTCTTGGCCATAAGGAGGAGCAGTTAGGAGAATGAATGAAAAACTCAGACTGTCCCTTTTTCTTTTCTTTTTTTTTTTTTTTAGCGGTACGCGGGCATCTCACTGTATCTCACTGTTGTGGCCTCTCCCGTTGCGGAGCACAGGCTCCGGACGCGCAGGCTCAGCGGCCACGGCTCACGGGCCCAGCCGCTCCGCGGCATGTGGGATCTTCGCGGACCGGGGCACGAACCCGTGTCCCCTGCATCGGCAGGCGGACTCTCAACCACTGCACCACCAGGGAATCCCCCAGACTGTCTTTTTGATGGTACAATATCAAATACAAAGCCCTTCATGACTGTTGTTCAACCTGAATCACAAAACATTTACAACTTCCGATTTAGGATGAATGATTCTGTTAATATATAATAATAGGTAATCTGTTAGTCAGCTGGCCTAAAGAAATAGGTCTTAGTAACATTTTAAGAATTACTTGGAAAAAACCAACATATTATTATTCATCATCTATTATTATGGCTTTCTAACTCGAGATGAAAACATGCTGCAAACACCCCCTCCCCCCTGCCCCCGTGCTTCTGTTGTGAATAGACCTTATAAGTCCATGGTTTCAGTCATCTCTCATGTGCTTGTCTTATGTGATTATCATGAAACAATACAGGTTTTTACTGCGTCACAGTTACTAGATTGGGAGCTCCTCAATAATTAGACTATAAACTCCAAGTAGGTAAGAACTTCCCAAATTATTCATGGATGTATTCCTAGAACCCAGTGCATAGGCACTAAGGAAATTTTTGTTTACTAAAGGGAAGAGACCTGGTCTTACTCATCAATGTATTCTCAGCTTGACATGATGTTTGGAATATTACAGATACTCAGCAAATGTTTGTTGAATGGATTTACTGATAATAAATTAACACCCAGGGTAATAACAAATATTTTTCTAACTTTTTATCATATAAGAGTAAACCAAAAAACAGCTTCCAGTTACATAATTGACCATAGTTTCTAATTATATTACAGTCAGTTCAATTAACTTTTACTCTCTTTAATTTTGCTTTGATAGTTTCTAAAACCTAAGTAAGATTACTGAGATCACTAGTTGAAAGGAGTCTCTATAATAAAACCATTGTTATCTACACACAAATTACTTATTCATAACAACAGGAAAAACAGCAACTATACGGTGGAGAAGCTGAATAACGTCTTAAACCTGTGATCAAGATTAATATCAAACATATATGCACCACCGTGTTCATTGTAGCATTATTAACAATACCCAAGACATGCAAACAACCTAAGTCTCCATTGATGTGCATATATATACACACAGTGGAATATTATCCAGCCATGAAAAGAAAGAAATCTTGCCATTTGTGACAATATGATGGACCTAGAGTGCATTATGCTAAGTGAAATAGGTAGACAAAGACAAATACCATATGGTCTAACTTATATATGGAATCTTAAAAAAAACAAAAACAAAACAAAACTGAACTCATAGATACAGAGAACAGATTGGTGGTTGCTGCAGGCAGGGGGTTGTGGGGGTGGGAAGGAGTGAGTGAAATGTGTGAAGGGGGTCAAAAGTACAAACTTCCAGTCATAAAATAATAAGTCCTGGGGTTGTAATGTATAGCATGGTGACTATAGTTAATAATGCTGTATTATATATTTGAAAGTTGATAAGGAGTAGATCTTAGAAGTTCTCATCATAAGAAAAAAAGTTTCATAATTCTGTGGTGATGGATATTAACTAGACTTATTGTGGGGATCATTTTGCAATATATACGAATATATTTGAATCGTTGTGCTGTACACCTGAAACTAATATAGCGTTATATGTCAATTATATCTCAACTTAAGAAAAAGGATTACTGGGAGTTCTCTGGTTGCCTAATGGTTAGGGCAAGCCACGTGGCTAGGTGCAAAAAAAAAAAAAAAAAAGCCTATCAACCAGGCATTCCATGCCTTAAGAAAGACACCACATCAAGTATTACGTACCATTCAAAAAATGTAAAACTTCAATCTAATCATGAAGTAACATCAGACAAGTCCAAATTGACTCATTCTATAAAACAACTGGCCTGTATTGAACAAAATGTCATTGTCATGAAAGACAAAGAAAGGCTGAGGAACTATTGCAGGTTAAAGGAAAGCAAAGAGACACGACAACTAAATGCAATATGTAATCCTGGATAGGGCCTTAGATTGGAGGGGAAAAAAAATCCATAAAAGGCATTATCAGGATAACTGACAAAATTATAACATAGACCTTAGTCTAAATAAAAGTATCGTATCAGTGTTAAACTTGCTGAATATGATAACTGTATTGCACTTATGTAAGATAATAAAATCCGTGCTTTCAGAAAATACACACTGAGGTAATTAAGGATAAAGGGGCAGGATGTACATTTGAATCTACCCTCAGATGGTTCAAAAAATCAGATATGTATATGGATTGAGAGAGAGAGCAAGTGAGCAAATATGACGAAATGTTAAAAATTGGTGAATCTGAGTAGAGTATGGGAATTATTTGTGTTCTTTCCATTTGCTTTTAAATTTGAAACTATTTCAAAATTAAAAGTTAAAAAAGTCAAAGATGATATCTAAAAAAGGCAGAAATTGCTTAAAATACAATCCCATTTATTTGCAAGTTAAAAAAAAAAGTTAAAAAAACCAACCAAACCAAAATAACCACCCCTCATAAAAACAAAAACACAATCCTGATGAATGGTTTTACATGATGAATGGTTAGTAGTTTCAAGTGTCCAGCTATGGCATATAGTCTACAGCATTACTAATTCTATACAATAGTGGTTCCTTTAATTGTCCTCGTATGGTTGTTCTCTACATTGAAAATGAGTGTCCTATTAGGCCAGGGGCCTAATTAAACTAAACCAGTAAAATTGATTTTCCCCACTAAACTTTTTCTTATGATGTTTATTGCAAAGAATGAACGTTGTCATTATTTCTTCTTTAGCCCAATTGAAATGAAAATTTGTTCACTCAAGCCCATCTAGTAACTTTTAATTGTTGCCTGTCATGTGCCATGTAGTGGGCTAGGTGATGGCAAAACAAAAGAGGAATAAGTTATGATGTGTTTCTTGACGAATTCAGACTAATGGGAGAGTCAGCCATTTAATCAGAATGATTTATTACAGGAGCAGGAAAATGGAGCAGTTATTTGTCTGTGGGAGCTAGTTTCTCAGAAGAAGTGACATCTGAAGGATGAATAGGAGCTTTCCAGGTGGAGGGGAAGGATATTTATTTCCAGGTGTAAGGAGTAGCATGTGCAAAGGCTCAAAGCCTTGAAAAGTTCAATACTCATTTCTGATTTATGCCAGATGTAGTTCAGAGGCATTAAAACCTACGTCAGCTATTTTAAAAAAATTTTTTATTGTGAAATATTATACACGTTCATAAAAGTGCATAAAACATAACTATCAGCTTGCTGAATTATTACAAGGCAAATATACATGTAACGATCATTAGGTCAAAATCTATAAATTGGCCAGTAGCCCCCAAATTGGCACCACTCCCCTCCCAGTACACTTCCCAACCTTCTACCCAAACCACTGTTCTATTATTTAACAGTTGCTTTAGCTAATGGATACAGCCACATAACCTACAACTCTATCATCTCTCTCTAAAATTCCCTCGTGTCCCACACTCCCTCCCCACCCAGTTAAACTACTGTTTGCTTCGTTGATTTCTGCAAAGGGTGAGAAATCCAGCAAGTTTCTTTGGAGCATAAAGTTGTGAAGTTGTGGGAGGGACAAGTATAATAGTAAGTATTTATTATTGTTATACCTGAACTGTGTTCCAGGTCCTTCTGGGCACTTTATTCATTCACTGATTTCCCACAACACTGAAAGTAGCAGACAGCCGAGGAAACTGAGTTTCAAGACAGGTTCTCACTTGTTTAGAGACACAAAACTCATGAATGGTGGAGATGGGACTAAGACCTAGATTTTTCTGGCTCCAAAACAAATGCTTTTTTTTTTTTTTCCAACACAGCTTGTGGGATCTTAGTTCCCCAACCGGGGATCGAACCCTGGCCCCCTGCAGTGGAAGCGTAGAGCCCTAACCACTGGACCACCAGGGATTCCCCATGTGCTCTTTCTACTAATGGTTTTTGTTGAGATTTGACTTCTTCATATGGAAAATGAGTAGTCAACAGAAATTTTAAATTGGGAAGTAATATTTGTTTGGACTATAATTCTGTTGATAGTGTGGAATAATGGAGAGAGGGAGAGATGGTGGTAGGGAGACCATGGAGGTAATTATTGAAATGGTTCAGAGATGAGGTTTTGGACTAGAAGACTGATGGTGCCCATGGAGAGAGGACACTATTTTCTAGATTTTTCTGAGGTATAACCAATGGTGCTAGGTTAGACGCTGGGGATAAGTGAGATGAGAAACCTTGTACACAGGTAACTTGCATTATTTGCATCTCTGCATGTGCTCCTCTCTATGACTCCAAGGCCTCTACCTTGATAGCCTGAATAGATAGCAACACTGTTGATTAAAATTTGGAAGAGGAAGAACAGGTTTCGTGAGAAGGTAGGTTCAGTTTGGACCCTGCTAATTTTGAGATGCCTGGGAAAATTCAGATTATCTGCCTCCTGGGTAGTTAGAAATAGAGCTTAGAGGCTTCAGGGACAGGTCTGAGGTGAAGATAAAATTTTAGAAATAATCAGAATATATAATCCGAACGCATGTAACTTGAGGTACAGGACCTGGACTCAGACCTACGTTTAAATCTTAGGTCAAACACAAATTATCTGTGCCCTAATTTGTAAAATGGGATAATATCTAACCCAGGAACTTGGTAAGGATTCAGTGAAAAACCAGAAAGCACTTAGCACCTTGTCTGAGTTCAGTAAGTGACAAAATTATCTTTAGCTATTATTATTAGATTATAATACAGACTTACTTATGAACATACTCCCCTATAACAAAAAACATTTTTAAAAATGGAATTCACTTAAATGCTATCTAAAATGCATTTGAATGGAAGACCTGTAAGGCATGGTTTGGTGCCGTGTCACATGGCACCATGGTACATGCTCTGTGTCACCTGGCCAGGAAGACCTAAGTGTGCTTTTGGCACCAGGAATGGAAACTTTAAGTCCATGTTCGGGGTGGGGGGTGGGGGGGTGGTTCCTAGTAGGTGACTTACCTCCAGGGCAGCAGGTACAACCTACTCCCTACTGTCCTTAAAATAAACATCTTAGGGAAAGCATTATCATCCCTTTTCATATTATGTTGCTTGCTTAGATGTTAAGTTCTAGAATTGATAATAGATCAACAGTTTAATATTTGCCCTTCTAAATCAATTTTCCATGACCCTTTCTAAACTTTCAGCCTTTATTTTGGTCCATAATTTGATTTGTAAATAATTATGAATTTAATTATTTGTGTTGTAAAATGCCACATCATAATCAAAGCTGGAAAAATCTGGACCAGAATATGTATGTCCTATAGGAACTATAAGTGCTTCTACTTGTTGTTAGGTTTTTATACTGTGTTTTAGAGAGATTTGTTTAGAACACATGGGAAAATCTTAAAGAAAGCAACAAAATGATGAGGAAAGTAAAGGAATCACTAAAGTTTATTTATACAAGGCCAGCAAATTGACCCACTTAGTTTAAAGAATTGGTCTGACTAGTGTTTCCATGTTACGCTCTTCTTAAAGGCATCATCAAGCATTAAGAAAAAGAAAAGCAATCCAGCAGCTTTAGTTAGTATCATTCTTGAAATAATTGTATATTGTGATAGACTACATGCAAAGATCATCACAATAATTGCTTCCATTCCTATATGCGTATCCCTTTGAAATGTGACTTGGCTACTCCTCCCATCAAGGAGGGAAATTTAAAATATGGCACAAGTGAACTTATCTACAAAACAGAGACTCACAGACATAGAGATCAGACTTGTAGTTGCCAAGGGGGAGGGAGGGAGGGAGAGGGGTGGACTGGGAATTTGGGGTTGGTAGATGCAAACTATTACATTTAGAATGCATAAACAACAAGGTCCTACTGTCTAGCACAGGGAACTATATCCAGTCTCCTGGAATAAACCATAATGGAAAAGAATATTAAAAAAAGAATGTATATATGTATAAAACGGAGTCACTGCTATACAGCAGAGATTGGCACAATATTGTAAATCAACTATACTTCAATTAAAAAAATTTAAAAAGAAGGGAAATTTATCTCCCAAGTTTCTGAATATGTGCTGACCTTTTGACTTTCTTTGACCAATAGAGTGTGGTGGAAGTGATGCCAAGTTTCTGCTTCAAGAGGTCTTGCAGTTCCCACTCTGTATTTGCTTGGCATGCTGCCACAATGTGAAGATGCCCAGGATAATATTGAGGATGAAAGGCTACAAGGGGAGAGAGAGGTCCAGCCAATAGTCAGCACTAGCTGCCATCCATGAGTGCACCCAGTCAAGCTGCCAGATGACTGTAGCAGCTACAGGCATGATCCCAGACAAGGCCAGAGAGCACATAAAATGGCTTTAAGGCACTGATTCTAGGGTGGTTTGCTACGCAGTAATAGTGTATATGTGTGTGTGTGTATGTGTATATGTAATATATACACACACACACACATATATTCTCTAGCCTTGAAGATGAGGGAATATTTTTAAACTGTAAGAGGGTCTTAGGTTAATCATTAGGATGCATTTGCAGACTTTAAGGATCAAAAATTTCCTTAAAGCTGTAATGATGTGTCACCTAGGTTGCTGCAGTGAACAACGAAAAGGGAAGACAAATAATTTTTCTGTGATGGTTTGTGCATAGTGTTTTTAGAGGTAGGGTGAAAATTCTAGAAGATGTTCAAAGTCTCTTTAAACTCTAGGGCCCTGTGAAATTCAGTTGTGATTTCAGCAACTCCATTCCCGCTTCGTGAACTTGTACGTGGCATTTTAATACCTTTCACAAATGACAGGATCTACTGGCTAATCTTTCACATACAATGTGATCTAAAACAGCTGTGGTACAGTGTAGGCAACACAGTATAGCCAGCATAAGTGACTAAGCATAGTGACTTAGCTAAGCATAGCACTAAGCCAGCATAGTGACTAAGGTCATGAGTTCCAGAGCCATACCGTTTGGGTTCAAATGCTGGTTCAGTTGCCTATCAGCTGTAACCTTGATGAGTTATTTAACCATTCTTTGCCTCAGTTTCTCCCCCTGAAGAATGGAATGATAACAAAATCTCATTGAATTGTTGTTAGGATTAAATGAGTTAATGCTTGAGCTTAAAACATATTACTCAAAACATGTCAGATACTAGCATTGTTATTTTATAAAGGGAATGATCTAGGTCCTAGACTCAGTTCTGTTAACTGTGTGACCTTCAGCAAATCAGTTAACCTATCTGGGTTTCAGTTTTCTGCCTATAAAGTAAGGTTTACTATGTAACTTCCATGGTTTCTTTTCCTCTTTAAAATTCTATGATTCAGGGTTCAATATTTGTTCTACCCACATGCACATTACAGTCTTGTCTATAATTCTAATTTTTCAAAAATTGTTTAAAACTTATTCTATTAACAAGCAATTTTGAGGACCCTCTAGTAATGACCACTTTGAAGTACAATATAAATAATACTGCATTTACTCAGGAAACTAAACATTTTTTATTCACATCTGGTCAGCAAACATTTACAACTCTTACATATCCAAAGAGATGCCTTTTCAGGTTTATGAAAACTTAAAATTGTATATTCATTTTTTAAACCCATGATAAATTTGCTTATTAAAGTAGGAAAAGATCTTCCAAAAGTGAAGACAATATTTCACCTCAAATTTTACCAAAGATCTCCAGTGTTAAATAAAATCCACTGTTAAGGGTCACGTTTAAAATTTTTTTCTATTTTTTTGCTTAAGCATATTACACACAATATTATAAAAATGTGATTTTTTAAATTGGCTTCATAACACCATCATGTGGACGTAGTTTATTTTACACTGGTTTATAAATTGTGGCATTTCATTTTAGTTTGATGTTTTGTATTGCTTCTTGACAATGAGACAGATAACGAGATCAAACGTACTAAGGTAACCAGTTAGTATGTAGAATGTACAGTACGTGGAATTCCTTTTAAAAAGTTTTTCATTTTCCTATCCTTTTCCTGTCACCCCTATAACCAAGCTGCTACAATCCCTTAGGACCTATGCAAATGTTCCATTCAATATTTTTACAGTAACAAATTTATCAATTACTGGGTCTACTACAAACTTCACTTTTAATTCTGAAAATAGATTTCAGTCACTCATTTGTTTTTCCAAAAGCCTATCTACGAAACTTTGTTTTTCAGGGATCCGAAAACTGGCAAGCTAACTACGAAGTGGATCTTGGGGGTGGCGGGGGGAGAGATGGAGATAAACAAAGCAAAGGGTCTTCTTCTGTCTTAAAATTTTCATATTTGCTTCTGGAGCAAGAATTCCATCCTAGACGTCGGGGAGAAGGCGGGGGAGGCGTCTCTCCTGCCCCCGAGCAGCGGCACACGGGTTTGCTGAATTTGACAGACCATTGCGATCTTGGGGGATTTTCCAAGCTGGAAGAGAGCGCCGATGAGAAAAAGTGCGTACAGCCCACGTGACCCAACTTCACTTTCAGGTGCCAGAAGCGGAGCGCAGCTGCAATCAATACCGATCTTCCACCAACTAGGTTGTATTCCTCCCAAGGACCTGCTAAAACCCCCGAAGTTCTGAGAGACCCACTTCGGAAATTGTTGGGTTAAAAAAAAAAAAAGTTCCACTTGTACCATTTATGACAACTTTTTCGGAATCACCACGATTTACGGCTTACGCATTTGCCAAGCCTTTTCCTACAGTTCCCTCCCTTGCTTTTCCAAGCCTCCCGTTTCGGTTCCACCGAAAGAAGAAAAGCGATAGCAACAGTTTGGTTGCCCAGCAGTCCGTCTCCCGGGCGCAATCACCGCACCAGGGGCCTCACACCTCTCGGCCCGCGAAGCCCAGGACTTTGGCTCCCAGTCCGCCGGGGACGTGCGGGAGTACGGCCGCTTCGAGACCCGGGCCGCGCCACCCGCCCCGGTTCCCTCCCCGCGCCCGGCCGCAGAGCGTCGCCACCCCACCGTCGGGGGCGCCGGGCTGGGCGCATGCGCGCGGCGCTCCCGGGCGTGCCGGCCACACTCCCCCCACCCACTCCGAGAGCTTGTCACTTCCTGCCCTCGCCCCATCTCCGTCCGGGGTCAGTCAGTCGCTGCCTGTCGCAGCCGGCGAGTCTCTGCTTCCCCCTTCCTACCCGCTCCGCGGCGGCAGCTCAGGCTCTTCGTGGAGGGGCAGACAGAGAAAGAGAGAGACTGACTTAATAAAGTTTCCTGAAACAACAACTATTACCAAAAGGAGCCCAAGGCGGGGGAAACCCCCATCCTTCCCCGCCCCTCTCCAAAAGCCTGAGGGACCGTCGCAGGTGGAGCGGCGCTGAGGGGAGCCGGGCTCCGGCGGCAGCCGTTGCCCTGGCAAGGGGCGCCTCGGGTCCTGCCCGCTCCGGTTCCGGCTCCTTCGGTGGCGGCGGCAGCGGCTGCGGGGCGGTACCTCCTGTCAACTGCCTGCGCCCGCGCGCCGTCAGCCCGCCCGCCCAGCTCCACAGCGCGGAGGGACGCCGCGAGCCGCCGCCACAGCCGTCGCCTCGGGCCGCGGAGGGACGTGGTGAGCTGCGGCGCTTCCGCGTCAGCGCCAGCGGGGAATCTCTGGGAGCGCGTCGGGCCCGAACCCCGGTTCCTTCGCGCGGTCCGCCGAGGCTGCGCCAGGTGGGGCCCGAAGCCGCCTCTCACGCCAGGCTGTCCCCGCGGCCGTCCGGCCTGCCTTCCTTCCTTCCGCCCGCCCGTCGGCCCGCCCTAAGAGTTCAGTAAGTTGGGCGCACTTGGTTGGGGGGACGGGGGTTCAGCCGGGGAGACCCTGGCGCACGTGCGTCGCGGGAGGGCGCGACGTGGGCCGGCCGCCGGCGGGAGCTACACCTCGGCCGCCCGGCCGCCGCGCCCCCCGCCCCACGGGCCCCGGCGCCGGCCGTGCCCGCTGCGCTCCGCGCCACCGTCTCCGCGCGCGCCCGCCCGGGAAGGCGAGGCCGCCACCGCCGCCGCCGCCCGCGCAGCCGGCCAGGCCCTTGCCCTGCGCGCCCGGGGCTGCGTTTCCGGGTAGGGCGATGAACCTGTGCGGGAGTTCGGGCTGAAGAAGCCTTCGTGCGTTTTTCTTTCTCAGTTCGAGAGGAGGGTGCAGGGCTGTGGAGGGCAAGCGGAGGGCGGGTCAGGGGAACGTTTCTGGAAAATGCAGCCAGAACCCCCCCAGGAAGTTCAGGCTGAGTGACGGGTTTGTGCTTCTTTCAACAGCTAAGCCGCAATGAAGAGCTTCTTACAGTGAAAGGAAAGTAGGTCGCGCCCACTGAAAATGCCTTTAAGGGACAAATACTGTCAGACTGACCACCATCATCACGGATGCTGTGAACCAGGTATACGCCTTTCTTCAGTTACTTTGCCCTCCACCAGAGCCGCTCTGCCTTCTGTTTTCTTTTAGTTCTTCTTACCTCCTGCCCAAGAAGACATTCCTAACTAAGCAGGCTATAATTTCCCCCAGCATAAAACCAGTTATGAAGCTAAAAGCTTGTACAAACAAGAGATCTCCCCTGCTTGATCTCTTAAAAAAAGTACTGCAAGTGTCACCTTAAATCTTTTCCACAAGATCAATTACTCAATCCCCTTTCCTTTTCTTTCAAGGCAGCCTGCAGTTAGTAGTATACACTCATGCTCTGTGAATGTTTAAAACTGAAGAGAAAGGAAAAAATGGGTAGTAGAATACTGGCATTATCTTCGAGGAAGCTGTTTCATGTAAATTTTTAAAAACTAAAAGTTTCTCGTGCTTTGATAGTGCTTAGAGACAGAATAATGCTTAAACTTAAAAATGAGTTTAGTTTGGGCTAAGAAAAGTTTGCTGAAGTCAACTTGTTGGAAGAATCAGGTTTTGTTAAGTGGAACCTCTTAAAGAAATTTCTTGGACAGAGCACATTGTTGCAAAATCTGAATATTTAGATAGAATACATAAATATTTCTAGGATAGTTTGTTCAGTGAACAAACTTTTGAGTTTTTTTGAACTCTTTTGAGTTGAATTTATGAAATGAAGAACTCTTTTGAGTTGAATTTATGAAATGAAGAAGTTGCTTTTTGAAGGCTCATGAAGAGTATTACAACACTTTAATAAATGTGATATATAAACTCTTAATAGTTTCTCTGCTTATTAGAAGTATGATGTGCTTTGTCACAAACATTTAGAGATACAGCTTAAAAAGGGAATCCTTGAATACACAGTCACTAAACCAACTAAGGGCTCTTCTGTTACAGTTCAAAGGCAGTTGTTTATCATTATTTTTGACCTAAAAGTTATTAGGACTTTTTAATACTTTTGCTTGTTGTTTTGTTGGAGTATTTTAACTGCACTAATGTACTTGGTTTTGTCACAGTAGAGTTCATGTAAAGTAGAGTACTTTTTTTGTATAATGGGAAAAAATGGCAATGGTAAAAGGGGAAGAACTATTTTCGGAACACTTTGGTACACATGAGAATAAAATTTGTACTATGACCCTATCCCCACTGATTTGCTGAAAATAATACCTCTTCTAGTAAAACAGGCAATCCCAGGGTGGAATCCAGTGTTTATTCAACTGTTCCTGATCTACCTACCTTTCACCATCCTTTCTGCTGCATATTTTGTATCTTTGAAGTGATGATATATCACTTAACGTTTTGCCAAATGTTGAATGGATTTTGCTAGTTTTGAAGTACAAAGCTGTGAATGACTTCTTATACTTGTGTTCCACTGTCTTTTTATTCCATTTTTTTTCTGAGAAGTCATTTGAGTTGCATTAGTTAATTAAATCATCATATTAAAACTTCTTATTTAGGAAGAAATTTATTTGGTCACTCATTTCTTTATTTCTTTGACAAATCTTTATGGAGCACCGGTTAGGGGCTAGGCACTATTCAAGGCAATGGGGATATAAGTGGTGAACAAAACAGATAAGCTCACCCCCTCATGGAACGTTTGAGTGGGAAGAGATAGACGTAAGTAAACAAGTAAGATAATTTGTGACCATACCTTATTTATAAAGTATATATTCTGGTAATTAAAGTTTTCTAGATACTTTAATGTCTTTTTAAAGAGGTTTTCCAGAGTTGAACTTTTAAATATGTGTTGGAACTTTTCTGCTTTTTCTCCCTCATTAACACAAATTCAGATAAGTTGCATTAATTGAAAAATTTCAACTTTATTTTGCCAGGAACTTTTCCCATGCAACTTATTTTTCAGACTGTCATGTCAAAAGTGGTTGGTATTTCTTCACTTTCTTAGTTAGAAGTAAACACTTCCTGAGGATTTAGTTCAGTGGAAAGCCAAAAGTTTAACTTACGGGGTAGTTAATTGTCATTATTTCAGAGGAAGGTATGGGCCATTATTGAGAGGAGTATGTTATGGTAGTTTTAAAAAGAGGATGCCCTCAGATGGAGGAAAGACGGTGACATGATGTTTGAGAAGATCTTTTAATGAGCTGTCCCAAGAGGTCTGACCTCCTTTGGATTATGAACGATAGGTGAGTTCTGAATGAGAGCAGTGTGTTCCTGAGCAGGTTTTGATAGGATGGATCAATTTGTATTGAGGGGTGGTGTTATAAGTCTATCAGTGTATGTAAAATATTCTTAGTTATGTTTTAAGAAAGTTTTTTGTTAGAGAAATTTTCAGATGTTCAGAAGTAGAGAGAATGGTATAAGGAACCTGATGTAGCCATTACACAACTCCATCAGTTATCAATATGTGGACAAGCTCTTTTGATCTGTATTCTCCCCTCCCCACAGTTCCCTTCTCCATCCTCCAACTGCTCCCCTACGCTCTACTGTTTGAAAGCAAATCTCAGACATCATAGGTAGAAGGATATTTTAAGGGGCTTATTTTAAGGTAGGAGAGACTTTAAAAAGTGGGTGTTTTATTCTGGGAAGTGTGTTCTTGGAAGGATGTAAAGAAAGGTGTTAACTTCTGAGCGTTTGTGTTTTTTGGCTGGAGAGAGATGCTCCTTTTTTCCTGAATGGTCATGTAACCTGATCTTGGGAGGGATGTTAGGATATGTAAGAGGAAATTTTATAAAATACTAACATATAAAGTTTTTTTAGGATTGAGAGTATGTTTTCATGAAGAAAGAAAAGTTTCTTACAAGGGGACCTACACAGATGTGTATACTAAATGAATGTGTCCACTCATAACTGAACTAACCCTGGGGTTATTTTGAATGGTATCTCAGGATGTGTATGTATTCTGGTGGTACCAGTGATGGTTATGGGTAACAAAATTTTGCTCTAGCTTTAAAATCAGATGTTGTTATGTGGAAGTGGAAGTTAGTGTATTACAGGAAGTTTTCTGGAGCATATACCTAAATGAAGAAAGGGGGCTCTAAGGAGAAGTTTCCATTTTTTTCCCCCATATTTCTCCCTTATTCATTACTCTTTTTTTCATTCTTCCTTTCTAGAATTCTTGTCACTTACAGAGCCAGGCCTTTGAGCTTTTTAGTTCTTTAAAATTGTATAACTTCTACCCTATCTTCTGTAGTTGTTATTTTTTATAATCAGTTATTGGTTGTTACAGTGTACAAATACTGGAAAGAACATCTAACCTAAATAAATGATATCATCAGTCTACTTACAAACTTCTACTGTTGTTTCTCTAAGGGGTTGCATTCTACTTCTCTTAGATTTTGGAAAAGATTTTTCAGTTTTTGGTGTCAGGAAGGCAGTTGATTTGTAGATTATGATGATGATGGTGCTAGAACATTTATTGAGTCTTTACTATATTCCAGGCTCTGATATAACCAGGTACCTGCATTAGCCAATTTAATCCTCGCACAACCCTATGATTTGGGTACTTTTATTATCTGCATTTTAGAGATGAGAACAGAGAAATCAGAGAGTGTAATTTGCCCTAGTGGTATCTAGTTATTGGTAGCAAAAGAATTTCAGCGCAATCAGTCCAGGTCTGGAGTCTTCTGTTCTTAACCACTGCAGTTAGTGCCAATGTCAGATATTCCCAAAATGAGTTGTATTTGTGTGTATGTTCTTAAAAACACCTCAGAGTTTCTCTTAAAATTGGGAAAATTTTGCTTAATGGAATGATTTGGTCCTGAGACATAGTTCCTCCCCTTTGTGTACGCTGAACTTAAGAGTTGAAACCAAAATGAGAATCTAAGGCTGTGTCTCTACACATAGCCTAGCAGGCCTTATCAGACAGCTAAATGCTGTCCAAGCCTGGGCCCTGAAGCAGTAGCAGCACACAATTACTGAAGTAACCCTCCTTATCTTCTCACACTGAGCAGATGATGGTAAAATATCATCTGGGTTAAGACGGTAAAACATTATAACATATTGAAAAAAAAGAGGTAATTAAAATGGCCAATTTTTCTCCACCACAACTATCTCTTTATTTGATATCTGATGGGAAACTTCAGTTTTCCTTTTCACTTACCTTGTTCCTTATTACCATAATCTTATTTATATTATATATTTATACTGCTACTCTGGGAATTTTGGAAAGCAGGCATGATATAGACCTCTGTATATGAAAATTTTTACTTTTACAATGGGAATATTATTTTTACTTATTATAAAAATGCTTACTTTCTAAAGTGCACACTTCCAAAAGCCCAGGCTAGTGAAGTGTGAGGCAGAAAGTGAAAATCACCCCTATAAACCCACCCTGATGGAAAGAACCATTGTTAAATTTTGTTGGTATCCCATCAGACTTTCTGTGTTTATATTAGCATTTATACATAGACACACATATACCTTAAATTTATTTCTTTCTGTAGCTACTGAAATATATATTAATATAATTGAGGTCATATTCTATAACCTGTTTTTGTTGCTTAGCAATGTAGTATTGACATCCTTTGTTGTCAGTACATGTAGACCTAGCTCATGCTGTGTAAGAGCCATGAGAGATTCTGTTGTATGGATATTTCATAGTTTATTTAGTCTGGTTCCTTTTGAGAGACTTCTAAGTTGTTTGAAATTTTTCTCAATTATTTACAGTACTGCAGAGTGCTGCAGTGAACTTTCTTGTACATCTGTCGTTGTGCACTTGACCAGTTCTTTCCTTAGGTAGTGGTTTTTGAGTTTTGCTCTCTTAATTGCCCAGAGAGCTGTACTAGATTGTCCGGAGAGTTTTGGAATGGTTTATGAGGTGTGGCTAGGTTATCATTGCCCTAGAATTTTGGTTAAATATAGTGGTTCCTCTTCAAGGGGAATAAAAAGGCAAACATGACTAATATGTACTAACTAACACCAAAATAGTAAGATCTTTGCATTTGAACTTAATGCATAGTCTCAGTAGCCTTAGTTTCACCTTGAATTGAGAAAAATTTTAGTTACATTTTTCCCATTATTTCATTTTGCCTTACAAAGATAATGGTGGAGTATATACAAAAAAGTGTGATTGTCATTAACATGATTATAGCAAACCATTGTTTTACTTCAATAGTAAATGATTTAAATAAATAACCCTTTTTTTGTGGGGATTGGGTTGGGTGTTTGTCTTCCATGTAGTTTATATCCTGGAACCTGGAGATGCTCCTTTGTTACAGCAACCACTACAGACATCCAAATCTGGTATTCAGCAAATAATTGAGTGCTTTCGATCAGGTATGAATGTTTTAGGATGTATTTTCAATCTTCACATAGTAGCTAAAAACTACCTAAAAATCCTTAGAAATAATTTTTTAAAAATAAAATGTATACATTGGTTTTCTTTACAGAATACTTTTGATTGTCATTTTTAAAAAGTGGATGAGTAAATATTGACTTGATAGAGATTCCTTTTCAGTACTATATATTATATACTAATTTAAAAAGTATTTAGTATGGTTTAAAGAAATATGTGGTATATTTGCTGGCAAAGATTCATTGTTATTTTTTGGCATGTTCTTTATAAACTCTCAAAGGACGGTAGTAGATTATACAGGGTCTTTATGAGCTTTGACAGAGTAGATTATTTACTCAGAATGTCTGAGATGTCCCTTGTTCTAGATTAATTACTTTATCATCTCTGTTTATGTGACTCACCATCTCCTACCTAACCCTGGAGTTTCAATATCTTTAGTAGAGCACAGATAGAAAAAAGATTATTCCAGCCCTGATATTTAGATATATTTGTTTAGCTTTTCTTTCCATTAGATTGCTATAATAATGGATATATAATAAGTATATTTGTGCAGTTACAATCCAGTGCTCTAAAGTAGGTGTTGCTCACTAAGTATAAATGGTTGAGAACTGTTAGAACTACAGTGTTTTGTAAAGTCTTAGGTTGCTGTGATTCTTATGATCCACTTGTCCACCTCTTGTGGATTTGGCTTCTCTGACATTGCAGGCTGTTAAATCAAATATGAACAAGCAAACATACATGACTAATGGACACCTAAGTGGTGGGCAATTAAAGGGTTAGACTATCTTTTGTTATTATTTTAAAGCTTATTATATCATAATGAAAAATTTCTGAGATTCAAAGAAAAAGATAATTTATATGAAACCATTTGTTTTGTATTGAGAAATTTTTTGAGGTGCTTGTTTTTAAATCATTTTAAAGGGAAGTAGTATCTATTTGATTTACTTTAGGATTCTAAGAAATAGATTGTTCTTTAATCTAAAATAAATTTCTGAGTCTAAGATTCATTTCTTACACTTTTCATCTGTAGTCCTTATGGCATTGCTTTTATGTATATTTAAGTCAGTAAATATTTCGTGTATACCATATGCCTATGCTTAATGTTGGATGGTGGTATAACATATTTTACTGTGTTTTTTGTTGTTGTTTTTTACTTTTGATAATTGCCCTTGGTTAACAGAAATAAATAATACGTCAAATTCTCCTGTGGTAAATACAATTAAAATTTTTCTAATTAGAGGCAGTATTTAAATACATTTCTGGCATAACAGAAGAATGGTTAGTTTTTATTTGTAGTTAGAGTTTCTGTTAGCTACTTTTAGTATAGAGATAAAAATTCTTTTTGTTCTTTCTCATATCATGGAAATGAAGGTAATAGCTTCACATAGTCATATTCCTTGCTATATAGGTTTCTTTTTTAAAAATTCATAATTTGGGATTAACGAAGTTATTTTATACTGCTTCAGTTTATTATAGTGTTATTTGATTAAGAAGTTAGAATTGTTTTATTTATTTGTGCTTTGTCTTGTAAAAAATACCTTCTCAATAAGCTCCTGTACCCAAAATCTATATATTTTTTTAACTTTGGAAGGTGAATATTTAAAAAGGAAATTACGTGTTTTTCCATTGCACTGTGGTTGTATCTGTTTTCTGTGTTTATTGTTTCTTTACAAAGCTGAAGGAAAGGGACTGTGAAATGGGTAATATGTTCTTTCTTAAATGTCCCTGGTAAATTTGCCTTCTGAGTTTTTTTTTTTTCCCCAAACAAATTTTGAAAATACTATAATTTAAATTCTCTAAGTACCCTATCATTTAAATTAGAGATGATTTAGAAATATGCTGAATGGTACAAAGAAACTAATTTTGGATTAAAAAAGGAATTCTTTTACTTCATTAGTGTATCTCATAGCTAAGTAATTCTAATTTCCTCAAGATAGTAATCTCTTACGTATCTGGATAATCTCAAGTCTCCTAAGGTAGCTCTTCTTTAGCACTGAGGTATTTAAGCCTTGGCTGACTGAAACCTTGAGAGGATGAGCTGGAAGTTGGGGCCTCATGACTTAGGGTCTAAGATCCCTTCTCATCCTGAGACTCGTGTAAGTTTCTCCCGGTCTCATTCTACTCCCAAGCAGCCCCTCAATGACTCCTCTCTTTCTAGGCTCTTTCCATTACAGCTGGGTCACACACATTGCATTTAAAGAACAATCTTGGTGGTGTTTTGTATCTGACAGGTATTTGAAGATAGAACTTTGAAGTCTATGCTTTTGCTCTTGTTAACCTTCACAGGCTAAACCAGGTTGGGCAGTAGTAATGTGTTAGGATATCTGCCTTTGTCTTCAAGCTCAAGATAGTTGTCTTCAGTTCCGGTATCAGCTTTGCTTAAAGGATTCATGGTCTCCTGCCTAAACTGGGCTCTCTTTGGCCTGGTATTAATTCCTACCCAAGCTGGAAGTTCGTAAAAGGCTGAGGAAGGAGTTGACTCATTTTTTAGGTCCACCAACCCCATGTGTGCTGTACTGACTGC
Source organism: Lagenorhynchus albirostris (assembly GCF_949774975.1). Taxonomy (NCBI): domain Eukaryota; kingdom Metazoa; phylum Chordata; class Mammalia; order Artiodactyla; family Delphinidae; genus Lagenorhynchus; species Lagenorhynchus albirostris. Next base: position 24,224,111 of record NC_083102.1, read on the forward strand.
TTGACCAGTTTTGACTCATTTTCTTTGCTTCACACTTCAGCTTTTGCTTTGGACTGTTTTCCTGGCTTTAAATTACAAATACTTCTTAACCTCTAATCTCTCTCTATTTCTATCTGCTTAACTTGTAATCTGAATAGACTTTTCTTTTTGGAATAAGTTGTTTAAAAAAATAATAAAGAGGTATAAAAGGGTATACAGAAATACAAAAGTAAGTGTCTTTGTTCAGACAGCACGGCTACATGGTTTGTGTCTTCTTCTAGAGACCTTCTACACACATATGAGCATATATTCCTCACTTTCTTCCTAATACAAGGAGTAGCTGACTCTGCATAGTTAGGTATCTTTGGTTTTTTAACAGTACTTTCCACTGTTGTTTGACATCTGTCCATAGATAGATACCTCATTTTTTTTAGAAGGCTGCCTGTTTTGCCCCTACTTGCAGATTTTCTACTCTGAAATCCCTGATGGTTGGGTGACTTGAGACATGCTGTTTGCTTTGAATCCTGGCTTCAGGTACTACCTTGACTGTGCCCTGCCCTTTGCTTGAGCCTTTCCTTAGTTGTGTCAGTCCTTCCAGGATCATGTCTGTGACTTTTCGTCTTCAAATTTCCCTCGTATCTATTAACTTTTTTAAAGAAATAGTTGATTTACAATGTTGTGTTAGTTTCTGGTGTACAGCAAAGTGATTCAGTTATATGTATATATTAATTCTTTTTCATATTCTTTTCCATTTTAATTTATTACCAGATACTGAATATAGTTCCCTGCGCTATACAATAGGATCTTGTTGTTTATCTGTCCTCTATATATTAGTTTGTATCTGCTAGTCCCAAACTCCCAATCCAACCCTCCCTCTATTAACTTTTATTTTAGCTTCCTTCTTTTCCCAACCTCTCTCCCCAAATGGAAACAAAATTTTAAATAACAAAAAAGGTGTACTTCCATGAGGTATTTATAAATAATTGATTAATTGAGCTTAATATTCTTTCTTAGTCGCTTAGTCTTCTGGTAGAGGCAAAGGAGCTGTGGAATGCCCTAAGGTTAGAAGCAGAAAAATGGGAAATTGTCCAGTATTCATAACTGGTCTTTAATATGAAGTTGACATCTTTTTTTGAATTCTTGAAATATATATTATCTCTTTTTACAATATTATACTGTTGATTCTTGAACATTCACCATGGGTGTGAACTGCGCAGGTCTATTTTTTGCGGAGTTTTTCAATAGTAAATATTACAGTATCAGACGATCCTTGATTGATTGAATCCAAGGATGCAGAAGTGAGGATATGGAGGAAGGGAGTATAAGGAGGACTGTAGGTTATATGCAGATTTTTGACTGTGCAGAGTGTTGGCATCCCTAACCCCTGTGTTTGTTCAAGGGTCAACTGTATTATAGAAAAAAGATTCTACCTATAGAACACATTACTACTATTTGCAAGTAGCATCTTTTTTGAATCTTAGGGAGGAATAAATTGCAGTGAAAAATGAGAATTGGCTTTGTGTGATGTTTGCTATTGTCATTAATTAAATTTAAGTTTGGTCATTTACTTTCTTAGAAGAGTTTTTGTTTATTTTTGATTGCTTAAAGCAACATTTCTTGGAGTTAGTGTAAGCTATGACTGGATGGTGATGCCTCTGTCCTGGAAGTGTGATTTATCAGAGATACATAAGATAGTGCCATATTATGTGATGGATTTTTTTGGGTTTTTTTTTGGTTGATACATAGCAACTGTAGGAAGTTTTAAATCAGAGTGCATATTTTGGGGATGAATAAGAAAAATGTAGATTTGTTTTATTGTTCTTACATTCATCTTCAAAGCATTTCATTTGGGGCTGTGTTCCTAGGAGAGCAGCCGTTTATATTAGGGAATTTCTCAAGGGTGCAGATCATATCCTTCACTTCTCATGTCTTCAGTGAATAACATTGTACCTGGTATTTAATAGGTGTTCAATAAATGTGTGTAAGACTAAACGAAAGAGTCACCAAGTAGGCACTAAAATCATTTTATTCTACTTATAAATTTATTGTAGTATGTGGCAGTGTTCCATAATTTAGTAATTTTTTTTTTAACCAACCTTTGTAGGTGGTGGTTTTAAGATAACAATTTCAGTTTTCCTAAGTTTTCTTACGTTAAGGATGATCAGTACGAAATTCCCTTTGTACTGGTCTTGGAACTCAGGAGGTATGACACGAGTTACAGATTTGCTTGCAGTGTTGGGATGATATTGTGGTTAAACAGTCATCCTAAAGAAACTGAGCTCATGTGTGAGTCAGCAATAAAGCATGCAGTATACTATTGAAAAATCATTATTGCTGCAACTTATCATTGATCAACATATCAGTATATTAAGGGAGAAAAGGAAAGTTTATCTTTGTCTAGCACTGAAGAGTTAGAATTAATATTATGTCATGTCAACTGACTGCCACCGAACCTAATGTAAAATTGAATATTGATTCCTTTTGAAAATAATTTTTTAAACATTTTTATCAGTGTATACAATGTGTTTGGCATTAATTGATAGCACAGGAGAAACCCTTGAGGTTTAACTAAATTTTATTGAGCATCCATTATGCGTGATAATCTGAAATATTCATTAATTAGTTAATTTCTAGGCATCAAAAGCTTTCCCTTTGGAGGGCTGGTTTTTTGAAAGATACTGATTGATGATCTATGTAAGCAGTATGTAAGCAGTATGTAGTGACTTCTAAGATAATTTAAAAACCTAAGGCAAGAAAAAGAGTTAAATATAGGAAAAGGAATAATTAGGGGTACGGCAGCATGGCTCTCTCTCTCTCTCAGGGTTAGGAGTTGTGGAAGAACTTTTGTGTCTGTCTAGATGAACTTTTGCTGCTGTCTTGTCTCGTGTTTCAGGTTATAGAAAGTTTTAACTGTTGACAGAGGCACAGTTGGTTGCTGTGTCTAATTGTCAGTGAGCAAAGCAATCAGAAAAAGGTAGCTGATTAGAATAAAGCAGTTATGTCCCCTTGGGAAACCAACAAAACCTTAAATGGTAACTGAAACTAACTTAGGGAATAACTTTTGCCTGTATTTATGAAATGAGGGCACATCTTATTTTTCTCATTTGGAAAGTATGTAAGCAGAATTGGAAAATCATTCAGGTCCCTTTTTTGACTTTCTGGTCAACTTTACATAGACTTAATAGAAATCTTACTTATAGGGAAGTTTTCTGAAACATAGAGAAGGCTCTTCAGTATGTCATTTAACAAATGCCCATCAGGCCTGGTCCTGAAAGCTGGGAGTACAGTGGTGAGCATCAAAGATATCTTCTCTGTCTTCTTAAAGCCTCCAGTTTAATGGGGATACAGAAAAGTAACTAATTACAAGATAGCGGGGTTATGTAGTATAGATGTATAGGGTGCTCTGGGGAATATAGGAGAAGAATTTTTTTTTTTTTTTTGCGGTACGCGGGCCTCTCACTGTTGCGGCCGCTCCCGTTTTGCGGAGCACAGGCTCCGGACGCGCAGGCTTAGTGGCCATGGCTCACGGGCCCAGCTGCTCCGCGGCATGTAGCATCTTCCTGGACCGGGGCACAAATCCGTGTCCCCTGCATCGGCAGGCGGACTCTCAACCACTGTGCCACCAGGGAAGCCCGAGGGGAAGAATTCTTAACAAAAAACAGGAGGAGTCCGAGAAGGCTTCCTGGAGGAAATGACATCTAACCTGGAATCTGAAGGATTGCTAGAAGTGAGCCAGACCAGGGAAATGAGAGAATGTTATAGGCAGAGAGAAAAAAAACATAGGTGAAGGCCTGAAAAGTAAGTGAGAGAGAATTTGGTGAATCCAAGGACCTGAAAGAATTTTGGTATGCCTGGATCAAAACAACTGTGTTTGTATGTGTGTGTGTGCATAGGTGACGTGAGGGTGTTGGAGCATTTGTGATTGATAAGTCAGGCAGTTTCTCTTACATCGACCGCCTAAGAGTCGCGCTGTAAGAAGCAACAGCCTCTCCTCCTCCTGTCTGCCATCTGCTTGGCAGCCACAAAACAGCAGCTATCATCTCCATCCATGTTGTCCAGGCTGGTGTCCAGATCGGCAGTGTTTGCTGGGAGCTCTGCTACCTGGAACACGGCATCCAGCCCGATGGCCAGATGCCAAGTGACAAGACGATTGGGGGAGGAGATGACTCCTTTAACACCTTCTTCAGTGAGACAGGCACTGGCAAGCATGTGCCCAGGGCAGTGTTTGTAGACCTGGAACCCACGGTCATTGATGAAGTTTGCATTGGCACCTACCGCCAGCTCTTCCACCCTGAGCAGCTCATCACAGGCAAGGAAGATGCTGCCAATAACTATACCTGAGGTCACTACACCATTGGCAAGGAGATCATTGACCTCGTCTTAGACCCAATTCAGAAACCGGCTGACCAGTGCACAAGTCTTCAGGGCTTCTTGGTTTTCCACAGCTTTGGTGGGTGAACTGGTTCTGGGTTCACCTCCCTGCTGATGGAGCATCTGTCTGTCAATTATGGCAAGAAGTCCAAGCTGGAGTTCTCCATTTACCCAGCCCCTCAGGTTTCCACAGCTGTAGTTGAACCCTATAATTCCATCCTCACCACCCACACCACCCTGGAGCACTCTGATTGTGCCTTCACGGTAGACAGTGAGGCCATCTATCATCTGTCGTAGAAACCTTGATGTTGAGTGCCCAACCTGTACTAACCTGAATAGGTTGATAGGTCAAATAGTGTGGAGCCCTGAATGTTGATCTGACAGAATTCCAGACCAACCTGGTACCCTATCCCCTTATCCACTTCCCTCTGGCCACATATGCCCCTGTCACCTCTGCTGAGAAAGCCTACCATGAACAGCTTTCTGTAGCACACATCACCAATGCTTGCCTTGAGCCAGCCAACCAGATGGTGAAATGCGACCCTCTCCATGGTAAATACATGGCTTGCTGCCTGTTGTACCATGGTGGGACATGGTTCCCAAAGATGTCAGTGCTGCCACTGCCACCATCAAGACCAAGCATACCATCCAGTTTGTGGACTGGTGCCCCACTGGCTTCAAAGTTGGCATTAATTACCAGCCTTCCACTATGGTACCTGGTGGAGGCCTGGCCAAAGTACAGCGAGCTATGTGCATGCTGAGCAATACCACAGCCATCACTGAGGCCTGGGCTCACCTGGACCACAAGTTTGACCTGATGTATGGCAAGTGTGCCTTTGTTCACTGGTACGTGGGTGAGGGCATGGAGGAAGGAGAGTTTTCTGAGGCCCGTGAGGACATGACTGCCCTTGGGAAGGATTATGAGGAGGTTGGTGTGGGTTCTGTTGAAGGAGAGGGAGAGGAAAAAGGAGAGGAGTACTAAAGTTAAAATGTCACAAAGGTGCTGCTTTTACAGGGAAGCTTACTCTGCTTTAAACATTGAAAAGTTGTGGTCTGACCAGTTGATTTGTTCAAACATTTAGAGAAGAACTAACACCTATCCTTCTCAAACTCTTCCAAAATATAGCAGAGGGAGGAACACTCCCAAACTCATTCTACGAGGCCACCATCACCCTGATACCAAAACCAGACAAAGATGTCACAAAAAAAACAAAACTACAGACCAATATCACTGATGAACATAGATGCAAAAATCCTCAACAAAATACTAGCAAACAGAATCCAACAGCACATTAAAAGTATCGTAAACCATGATCAAGTGGAGTTTATTCCAGGGATGCAAGGATTCTTCGATACATGCAAGTCAATCAATGTGATACACCATATTAACAAATTGAAGGAGGAAAACCATATGATCATCTCAATAGATGCAGAAAAAGCTTTCAACAAAATTCAACACCCATTTATGATAAAAACTCTCCAGAAAGTAGGCATAGAGGGAACTTACCTCAACATAATAAAGGCCATATATGACAAACCCATAGCCAACATTGTTCTCAGTGGTGAAAAACTGAAACCATTTCCACTAAGATCAGGAACAAGACAAGGTTGCCCACTCTCACCACTATTATTCAACACAGTTTTGGAAGTCCTAGCCACAGCAATCAGAGAAGAAAAAGAAATAAAAGCAATCCAAGTCAGAAAAGAAGTAAAACTATCACTGTTTGCAGATGACATGATACTATACATAGAGAATCCCAAAGATGCTACCAGAAAACTACTAGAGCTAATCAGTGAATTTGGTAATTTAGCTATAAAATTTGGTAAAGTAGGATATAAAATTAATGCCCAGAAATCTCTTGCATTCCTATACACTAATGATGAAAAATCTGAAAGGTAAATTAAGGAAACACTCCCATTTACCATTGCAACAAGAAGAATAAAATACCTAGGAATAAACCTCCCTAAGGAGACAAAAGACCTGTATGCAGAAAACTATACGACACTGATGGAAGAAATTAAAGATGATACAAACAGACGGAGAGATATACCATGTTCTTGGATTGGAAAAATCAACATTGTGAAAATGCCTATACTACCCAAAGCAATCTACAGATTCAATGCAATCCCTCTGAAACTACCAATGGCATTTTTCACAGAACTAGAACAAAAATTTCACAATTTGTATAGAAACACAAAAGACCCCGAATAACCAAAGCAATCTTGAGAAAGAAAAACAGAGCTGCAGGAATCAGGCTCCCTGACTTCAGACTATACTACAAAGCTACAGTAATCAAGACAGTATGGTACTGGCACAGAAACAGAAAGATAGATCAATGGAACAGGACAGAAAGCCCAGAGATAAACCCACTCACATATGGTCACCTTATCTTTGATAAAGGAGGCAAGAATATACAATGGAGAAAAGACAGCCTCTTCAATAAGTGGTGCTGGGAAGACTGGACAGCTACATTTAAAAGAATGACATTAGAACACTTCCTAACACCATACACAAAAATAAACTCAAAATGGATTAAAGACCTAAATGTAAGGCCAGACACTATCAAACTCTTAGAGGAAAACATAGGCAGAACACTCTATGACATAAATCACAGCAAGATCCTTTTTGACCCACCTCCTAGAGAAATGAAAAATAAAACAAACAAATGGGACCTAATGAAATTTAAAAGCTTTTGCACAGCAAAGGAAACCATAAACAAGGCAAAAAGACAACCCTCAGAATGGGAGAAAATATTTGCAAATGAAGCAACTGACAAAGGATTAATCTCCAAAATATACAGGCAGCTCATGCAGCTCAATATCAAAAAACAGCCCAATCCAAAAATGGGCAGAAGATCTAAATAGACATTTCTCCAAAGAAAATATACAGATTGCCAACAAACACATGAAAGGATGCTCATCATCACTAATCATTAGAGAAATGCAAATCAAAACTACAATGAGGTATCACCTCACACCGGTCAGAATGGCCATCGTCAAAAAATCTACAAACAATAAATGCTGGAGAGGGTGTGGAGAAAAGGGAACCCTCTCGCACTGTTGGTGGGAATGTAAATTGATACAGCCACTATGGAGAACAGTGTGGAGGTTCCTTAAGAGACTAAAAATAGAACTACCATACGACCCAGTAATGCCACTACTGGGCATATACGCTGAGAAAACCATAATTCAAAAAGAGTCATGTACCACAATGTTCATTGCAGCTCTATTTACAACAGCCAGGACATGGAAGCAACCTAAGTGTCCATCGACAGATGAATGGATAAAGAAGATGTGCCACATATATACATGAAATATTACTCAGCCATAAAAAGAAATGAAACTGAGTTATTTGTAATGAGGTGGATGGACCTAGAGACTGTCACACAGAGTGAAATAAGTCAGAAAGTGGAAAACAAATACTGTATGCTAACACATATATATGGAATCTAAAAAAAAAAATGGTTCTGAAGAACCTAGGCCCGGACAGGAATAAAAACGCAGAAGTAGAGAATGGCCTTGAGGACATGGGGAGGGGGAAGGGTAAGCTGAGACAAAATGAGAGAGTGGCATGAACATATATACACTACCAAATGTAAAATAGATAGCTAATGGGAAGCAGCCGCATAGCACAGGGAGATCAGCTCCGTGCTTTGTGTCCACCTAGGGGGTGGGATAGGGTGGGGGGAGGGAGATGCAAGAGGGAGGAGATATGGGGATATATGTTTATGTATAGCTGATTCACTTTGTTATACCGCAGAAACTAACACACCATTGTAAAGCAGTTATACTCCAATAAAGATGTTAAAAAAAAAAAAGATTGATGAGTCAAGGTTAGCCCCAACTCGTTTTTTTTTTGGGGGGGGATGCTTACTGGGAATAAATATATACTCTCTACTGAATATAACTGTGTAACTGGGACTAAAGAAGAAATTGATACTGTTTTTGTTTTTTTATGGTTGATTGAGAGAACCTGATTTCGAGATGCAGTTTTACGTTTTTACAAATAACTTTATGTTGTACGTTCTAGTTATATCTTCAGTAGAATTCTTAAACTAATCCTAGTTCAGATTATTTCTGTGTCCCTCTTCAATCCTTTTTAACTACCTTTAGAGGCAGAATTGAATTTGTAGTATGGGTCTAGCTGGTCTTTTAATTTATAATTAAAGTGCAGAATTTTCCCATGTTTTCTTCCGTCTGGTAACACACCCACCTACACTTACCGAGAACTATATGTAGATCAATTGGAGAGGTTTATCTAAAGTGTTTTTTTATCATCAGCCTACCTCTCATAGTTTGTCAGTGACTTATGAGGTTAACTATGAACTAAATATATTAGCACTTTATTGCCAATATATTTTGTAATGTGAAATAAACTAGAGAAGTGTGTGCGTGTGTGTGTGTGTGTGAGTGTGAACTTACTTTTATACAAAGTATAATACCCAAGCTATCCTCTGAATCTTTAAAAATGTGTGTTTTCTGATTTTGCAGTAGTATGGTCTAGTGGACCAAATTAAACCTTGAGTTGGATTGGGAAATAGTGGAAGTTATTTTATATATATATATATATATATATATATATATTTATTTTTTCTCAGTAGAAACCTGGATTTATAATTTAGTTCTTCTAGAATTTAGGTTCATATTTTCTTTCATAACTCTCCAAGATAGGTTTGGTTTGTTTGTTTTAAAAGATGAATAAACCAAGGTGCAAAGATTATATAGCCCTTTAAGGTCACACGACTAGGTGATAATCAAAATTGGAATCTCTGAAGACTTCGTAAAGTTCTGATAATGTGGTAATCTTGTTGCAGTAGAAGTTTGAGGGCTGGCTTGTCTTCAAAATGATAAAATGCAACATGATGATTAATACAATAATTAAATATAAACAGATTGCAAAAGATTGAATCAGAAATGCTTAACCTTTATGGATCCTACAGTATTAATTATGCTACTGAGATGGTGTTTATTCTGTAGTAGTCTTGGAGCTTAATAGTCACGTGCTTGTTGAATGATGGAACACTGTGCACCTAGATAGTCTTAAGTATTTTTCAGGACGCTTTTTTGTCCCCTCCTTTTTTTTTTTTTTTTTTTTTTTTTGCGGTACTCGGGCCCCCCACCACCGCGGCCTCTCCCATTGCGGAGCACAGGCTCCGGACGTGCAGGCCCAGCAGCCATGGCTCACGGGCCCAGCTGCTCCGCAGCACGTGGGATCCTCCCGGACCGGGGCACGAACCCGTATCACCTGCATCATCAGGCGGACTCCCAACCACTGTGCCACCAGGGAAGCCCTCCCTTCTTTAATTTAAGTCAATATTATTATCATTTTTTGAGGAAACCAAAGGCTCCTTAATTAGTGAACACTGCAGATCACTTTTGTCAATTTACCTGCGTCAAAGACCTGTAGGAAGTAGTGACAGAAGATCTTCTATTTGTGTTTTATTTTGAAGATTTAAAGAGTGCTTGTTGCTGTTTATTTTTTCTCTGCCTTTTGATCTTCCATCATAATAATGCTTAGATTCCATAGATCAGTGGCAATTCTTCAACGAATATTTATTGAGCATTATTAGAGCTGAACACTTTTTAGGTGTAAATAAGGCAGGCTTGATCTTGGCTGCCTTGGAATTTATAATCTAGTGGAAAAGACGGGCTTTAAAGTAGTAATTATATCAATATTTAATTTATTGCAATTAAGGTGAGTTTTTGAGGGAGAAAGTCTTTGAATAAATTTCTAGTGGTATTAAGAGACCTAAGCAAAATTCAAAACCGTGGACAAGGATTCTTTACTCTCACTGAATGGCCATAATCCCACGTTGGCCCAGAACCCGAAGTAATTTAAGCTGAATTTAAAAAGAAAGTCACAGACAATCCTGTGACACAGTTTTGACCTTCTTTAAGGAATCGGGGAAAGTGTATTACTCATGTTTACTTCCTAATGTGAAAGAGAGCTGGAAGAACCAGCCAAAAACTTGCGTTGGGGTGGCATTTAATTCTTCTGTTCACACTCCAGGTCTGTTGAATCAGAATCTCCAGGAGTGGGTCATGTACATCTTTATTCCTCGGTCATTGTGATGATCAACCAGATGTTGGAACCACTGTTAAGATAGCCCAGGAATTGATTGGCTGCTGAATTAGAAAAAGACCATCAATTTCAGCTGTCCTAATATCCAAATGATAGTAGAATTTTGCTTAAAACTTAGTTTATAACTTAGTTCTGAGTATAGTATGGTAGACATTGGCAATGCCCGTATTTTGTTTTTAAAGAGTAAAACTGCACCTTTGGATTGTCAACAGTGGTTGCCCAGTTTAAAACTGCATGTTAAAGTTACCTTTTGTGTTAAGTTTTCTTTTCTTTTTTCCTTCAGGAACTAAACAACTTAAGCATATTTTATTAAAAGATGTGGACACTATTTTTGAATGTAAATTATGCCGCAGTCTCTTCAGAGGATTACCAAATTTAATTACCCATAAAAAATTCTACTGCCCACCAAGTCTCCAGATGGATGACAGTAAGTTTTATTCATATATTCAATTATGCATTTTGCTATGTATTCTTATACTACAGCTATACATTTATGTTAAAATAGTATCGATGTCTAGTTACAGATAATTTAGTGATAGAGAATAAGGTAAAATACTTGACTCAATGTTATATTCAGTTTCTTAAATAGATATTTTAATATCAGTGTTTTTCATTTGGATTTTGCTAAAGATATATGAGGTTAGATTTTTGAGTATATTTGTATTAAAGTATTGGATATATTTGAATGTTTATATGGACTATACAGTTTATATCCAGGATTTTTGTAATTTAAAATATTAATGCTTGATGAGGGTGTTGGTATTTTTCCTCCTTACTTCTTAAAAACTTGTTACCAGATATGACTCATCATTTACTTAGATTCTCCTTAAGTAAGTGAGAAAGTTGGAAATAGAGCAAAGAATGAGTAAATGAGTTGATTTTTTTGGTAATTGTAGAGAGCATTAAAAAAATACTTGTTGATCTTTCTAGTGTTTTCTAGGTCTTGATTTGAAGATCAGTTTTATTCTCAGTGAAGTTTATTAGATAAGTCATTTTATCAGAAATTAGATTGTGTTATGGGCTAACCTGAGATCTGAAATAGCTTTATGTGGTAAAGGCAGGTAGTAGCCTAACAAAGTCTTTGTGGAACCAAATGTTTGTTGAATTAAGCATATTGTCTCTTCTCTGTATGATTAAGTTGCAGTATATATAATGGTATTATTTTCTTGCTTTAAAGAATAATGTAAATTCCTTAAAATATTTTAATAAGTAGTAGGTTACTTTCATTATTTCTTGTTCAGGGATTTAACTCTTGTGGACTTACAAAATATAGAATTTATTTTGTTAGCTTGATATTACAGTTGCATTATGGATTTTGTGCATTTTTCCACTTAACCTTTTTGGGATGGAAATGGAATGCAGAGCTCCAAATATCAAAAGTACTGCTTTAATTATTAGCATGAAGCTGATTTAAAGTATATTATAGGACATAGATGAAACAGAAATTTCATATTTGTCTGGAAACTTTCCCTACCACTGTTAAATCTTATTACACTTCTTTTTATCCTTGAAATATAAATGAAAAGGTAGTCTATAGAGATTAGTTTCAAATCTAACCTTTTAATTAAAGAACTAGTAGGAATTTAATTTTCTGGTAGTCATTCTTTGTTACTTTTTGGTGTGAAATAAAGTTTAGTTGAATTTTAGAGGGAAATAGATAAATGGATTTGCTGTATTATTGTGCACTGCAATACTTATTCTAGAAATACTTCTGTGAAAGTATAATTCTTCTTACAGATACCACTTTATCCATTTTAAAAAAGAAAGATTAGTAGACTAGAAGAGCTATGATGAGTCATTTCTTGATTTATAATTAGGTACCAGATTTGATGCTATACTTGTAGCTAGATTTTAACATTTTAGGTAGAAACATAACCAGTGTTAGACAACTCTGTTACAATAGGAATATTAGGTTGCCTACAGATGGTGTAATTATTGCACAGATAAATAAAACTAGCTCTGTTTTTGGAGTTAATCTGTAGTTTTTAATCATTTGTTTTAATAGGTTGCCATGTTAAGAAGACATGTAATAGGACTGAATTTAGCAAACACTTCTATACATCCTGTCATTCGTGTTTATGTATTTTCCTATAAATCGTCTTCATTTTCCATAAGATGTTCAAATGTCCCTATACAATTAGATGAGATTATTTATTATGGATTAAGTTAATAGGAATGCTGTTATATTTTCTAAAAAAAGAATTATTTTTATATGTAGTAACATTCTTCATGGTGTTTTATCCATCTTGGGTTATGAGAACTTTGATTTGCCTTTGCTAGCCTAAAAATATGAAATACTATTTTTATTGTTTATTGTACCCATGTGCTTAAATATTTTATATTAAGGGCCCTTATTAGAAGTAACTCTTCAGATTGCATCTATTCCTTAACATTTGTGTACCATGATGAGATTGTAAATTAAAGCAAATTTTAATTTAATTAATACTTGTTTTTATACTCATAAAATACTGAGAAGTAGATAATGCTCTTGTAAAAATAAATGCAAACCAGTAATGTAATAAATTTTAAAATAGAGGTTCATAATACATTTAAAAATATTAGAGGGCTAGAGCAGGCTAATTATTTCAGATTAAAATGTTGTTTTTTCCTTAACAGACCTTCCTGATGTAAATGATAAACAAAGCCAAGCCATAAGTGATCTCCTAGAAGCCATATATCCAAGTGTGGACAAGCGAGAATACATTATTAAGCTAGAACCCATAGAAACGAATCAGAATGCAGTTTTTCAATATATTTCAAGGACTGATAATCCTACTGAAGTCACAGAGTCAAGCAGTACTCCTGAACAGCCTGAAGTTCAAATACAGGAAACTAGCACTGAACAGTCTAAGACGGTTCCAGTTACAGACACAGAGGTGGAAACTGTAGAGCCCCCTCCTGTTGAAATTGTTGCAGATGAAGTTGCACCTACATCTGATGAACAACTGCAGGAATCACAGGCTGACTTGGAAACTTCTGACAATTCTGATTTTGGTCACCAGTTGATATGTTGTCTTTGTAGAAAAGAATTCAATTCCAGACGAGGTGTTCGTCGTCACATTCGAAAAGTACACAAGAAAAAAATGGAAGAACTAAAAAAGTACATTGAAACACGAAAGAATCCAAACCAGTCCTCTAAAGGACGCAGTAAGAATGTTCTAGTTCCATTAAGTAGGAGTTGTCCAGTATGTTGTAAATCATTTGCTACAAAAGCGAATGTAAGGAGGCATTTTGATGAAGTTCATAGAGGACTAAGGAGGGATTCAATTACTCCTGATATAGCAACAAAGCCTGGGCAACCTTTGTTCCTGGATTCTGTTTCTCCTAAAAAATCTTTTAAGGCTCGAAAACAAAAGTCGTCTTCAAAGGCTGAATACAATTTAACTGCATGCAAATGCCTCCTTTGCAAGAGGAAATATAGTTCACAAATAATGCTTAAAAGACATATGCAAATTGTCCACAAGATAACTCTTTCTGGAACAAACTCTAAAAGAGAGAAAGGCCCCAATAATACTGCCAACAGTTCAGAAATAAAAGTTAAAGTTGAACCAGCAGATTCTGTAGAATCTTCACCCCCTTCCATTATCCATTCTCCACAGAATGAATTAAAGGGAACAAATCATTCAAATGAAAAAAAGAACGCACCGGCAGCACAGAAAAATAAAGTTAAACAAGACTCTGAAAGCCCTAAATCAACTAGTCCGTCTGCTGCAGGTGGCCAGCAAAAAACCAGGAAGCCAAAACTTTCAGCTGGCTTTGACTTTAAGCAACTTTACTGTAAACTTTGTAAACGTCAGTTTACTTCCAAACAGAACTTGACTAAACATATTGAATTGCACACAGATGGGAATAACATTTATGTTAAATTCTACAAGTGTCCTCTTTGCACTTATGAAACTCGTCGGAAGCGCGATGTGATACGACATATAACTGTGGTTCATAAAAAGTCATCCCGTTATCTTGGGAAAATAACAGCCAGTTTAGAGATCAGAGCTATAAAAAAGCCCATTGATTTTGTTCTAAATAAAGTGGCAAAAAGAGGCCCTTCAAGAGACGAAGCAAAACATAGTGATTCAAAACACGATGGCACTTCTAACTCTCCTAGTAAAAAGTATGAAGTAGCTGATGTTGGTATTGAAGTAAAAGTCACAAAAAACTTTTCTCTTCACAGATGCAATAAATGTGGAAAGGCATTTGCCAAAAAGACTTATCTTGAACATCATAAGAAAACTCATAAGGCAAATGCTTCCAATTCACCTGAAGGAAACAAAACCAAAGGCCGAAGTACAAGATCTAAGGCTCTTGTCTGGTGAGGAACAGTTACAGAGTTTTGCTTTTTTCCCCCCATCGAACTAAAAAAATCATTTGACCATAATTTATAGCTGGTTCCATTTTAACACATTTGCTTCCATATATCTTACGGCAGTGGGAACTGCAAGAGTAATGTGCATATCGCATTTACCTCTTCAGTGACCTTTATTCCAGTGGCTTGGGAACAAAAGTTAACTTCAGAACTTATCTTCCACAGGACAATGCAATATAGTTATAGGTAGATGGCACAGGGTCAGTGATTTCCTCTCAATGTTGTAAAATATATACATTTATATTGGCTTATGTTTACAATAGAAGTCTTCTGTTTAACTAACTTTGCACAGGTTTAATTTGATTCAGTGACTTAGTCTACTAATTAATACATTGTAGGAAGTTAAGTATATTAGAATGAATTTGTGAAGGCAATAATTATAGGAAAAAAGTCTTTTGAGGCACTGTAATTATTGTTAAATTAATCTGTGACGGCTAAATAAAGTGCTGCACTCAGAAAAAACAATCCCCAAATTGAATTTAGAACAATTAGCATTTATTATTTACGTTTAACATAGTGCTTCCAGGCAAAGGGGGAAACGATAAACAAAAGTTTGGGTTTATTTTTCCTTCTCCTTGGGAGTATGTGTTAGTTCCTGTTTTTTAGTTTTTACCTTTGGAAAAAGTGATTGTTTAGGTCCCTGATCCTCTTATTTTTACCTTTTTGTTTAAATAAAGTTTTGGTGATCATTTCAACATAGGTAATATTATTAAGGAGGTTTTTTTTTTTTTTTTTTCTCTTGTGGTTGTGTGTTGCAAGAAAAATAAAATTCCTATTGGGAAGAAAGAAAAAAATATTAGTTTTTTAGAGGGTTTTGGAACAAATGTAGATTTTTAAAATGCAATATGAACTAAGGAGTAGACTCCCTGTACTTGTTTTTGCAAGTCTCTCTATATTTTTAAAGTTTACCTTCAGTACCTGTGTCCCTTGTATTAATGCATTTAATATATTTAATTAGTATTAAATTAGTTTTGGATTCAGGTTCTAAAGCAGTATACTTAGTTTGAGTGCTCAGTAGGTTAAATGTTGTGGTTTGATTATCACACATTTTTTTATTTGTGTGGAAAACTTGAGATGAAACCATCCTTTAGAAGTCATTTACTATTGTATTATTTTGAAAATAAGGTTTTATTGGTAAACTCAAAAGTGTTCATTTATTCCCATTTCTCCTCAGATAACTTCAAGTGATGTACGAAAAGGTTTGGAGTTCATTTTTGTGGAAAGACTTTAAATTGGTGTTAGAACCACTAAACATCTTCAAATGGTACTATGAGGAAAAAAAAAAGAAAAAAATTTGATAAATATATGACTGTAACTGCTGTTTTCTGACTAAAATAATAACCATCTAACCACTTGTTTCTAAGGCACTGCCTCTTCCAGCACTTTCAAGTAGCTGTGACATTTTGTATTGTCATCACAGTCCATCAGCTAACCACCCCTGTGCATTTGGTCTACAGTTTCTACAAAAATGTTGCAGATTTTGTTTTCCAGCAGTTTGTTGATTAAGTGATCAACAATCTGAAGAAAATACCACCACTGGTGATTTTTAATTATCAAAGACTTTATAAGTTAGCGATTTTAGTTTTGTTCCCCTTTATTTGGCAGAATTTTTATTGGATTGTACAGATATATAATTTCCTAGTGAGCGTATGTTAGGACCAAAAGACAAATCTCAACACATTATAAATATTTAGCCTACTAAATATTTGTAATTATTTTTACATCCATTTATTTCTAACTTGTTCTATAGCACTTAAATGTTTGAAAATTTCATTCTAAAATATATACTATAGGAAACTTCCGGTTCATTTTCATCCATGGATCATCACATTCTTCATTTGTAAACATCTGAGGTTTTTATGAAAATTAAACATTCCCCTATTTTTCTTTAAGTTTCATACAAAGCACTTTAATGATAGATGCAACTTAATTTTTCAGTTTTTTTTTAAAGGACCCCACATTTACTAATGTTAATATGAAGGTAATAAATAGCTTACTGCTATTTTATGGATGCAGACAATCCCTGCACAACCACTTCTTATAATACTAGTTTATTTCTTTACATATTGCTAAAAAAGGAAGATTGGGGTATAAACCCTGATTCTTTTTCTCTCCCAAGTAAAATCTTAAATGACCACTTTAGATAATATTTGATCCCTACTGTAAAATTTAGAAAATAATGAATTTTTGTCCATTTTTGTAATCAAGATTTTAGGGAAAACAGAAGTACATCTATCTTTAATGAAATACTGGACAGGTTTTTGTGTAATCAATATTTTGTACTTTTTAGGGAATATTTTATTTTTTAGTAATTTTTGTCAAATTATAATTTTAAAAGGTACAGCAGAGAATATACCATGTTTTTATATAGGTTCATCCCTGTACTTAGGAGGGACCCTGTCCATCTATATACTTTTTGTATAAAATTTTAAAATGTTGAAGATCCACAAGGTCATAATAAAATGCTTTCATAGCTAGAAGAACATTTACCCTTCCCAGTGCTTTGCACTAAAATATACTGTGAAAGGAAACTAGAAAGACTGTAACTGTTGCTGGAAATGTTCTATATTGAATGTACATGCTCTTGTTGGAAAAATGTACTATATGTGATGGAAATAAACCAGACTCGAAGTTATTTCAGCTAAATGTGCTTCAACGAAGGTGCATTGGTTGAAACTTAAATGTTTTATTATCAAATTTAAATTTATTCAGTGACTATGAGCAGCTACACTTGAAATTTATCCTGATAGTTTTATTTTTAAGAATTAGAGTAATAATTTCTCTTTAATTTAAAAACAGATTTACTTTTCCACATATGGAAAACTTGTACTTATAGGTCTAACTTTAATGATTAATAGTGTAATATATTTAGGGAACTAAATGTGTAGGTGTTATTTCATTTATAAACCATCTTCATTAGTTGCACGTTATTAAACCTGTATGTTTGACTTTTGCAAGGTGTTATCTTTTATGCATTCCTACACACAAGACATATTCCAAAGATATTTTCCAGACTTAGGTACCTATAACAAATGGAAAGGTATGAGGATTCCTAAAAAGCTTGGGGTAGCTCTTTGCTGCAGCCTCTCTTGTGTATGCTGGCCTTTTCCTTTCTGCTTTACTTGTTAAATACTGTAGGGAAGAAAGAGAAATATCCTGATGTTGGTGGTGGAGAGCCCAATTGCTGCAGTTCCCTTACTTTACTCACCTGTTTCCACAGGACCTTTCACATACAGTTTGTCTCCACTGTCGTAACTTAGAGCCACAGAGCAGGAGTTTAGGAGGGGGCATCAAGGGTTCCAAGGACTATAAAAATATTTCATCTGGGTCATAGAGAAAAAAATAGCATTATGTCAGGACGTGTCTAAATTAGAAGGGCTTAGAGAGATTAAGAATATTTTATCATAATAGCCAAATTAATGGATCATGGGAAGCATAGAGACTAAACTAGGACCAGTTAAGTAGAATGAACAAGTAAGAAGTGATTAGAAATTCTTTGTTCTTCCTATTCCTTTCTGGTCTTCATCCTTTTTGGTTTTATTTTGACTCTTGAGGTTTGTCATCTCAGAGGATCAGGCTTGAGGGTCTTGAGAAGAGGCCTAAGAAATTTGTGCCAGAAGCTTTTCTACACACAGGCTGTATAAGCAAGTATTTATAGTACTTTTTGTTGTCGTTGGGGGGAGTAGTGAAGCAGGTAAAGAACCATCAGAAACTCCTTATTTTATATTAAGACCTATTTCTGGCTACAAATTACATCCACTTTTGCTGCAATTTGATCAATTGAGAGTTCTTCTATAGAATTCAAATCATCTTCCTTCCTGAAGATACCTTTTATTCCTAAATTTGGTGGAAGAGGAGAAACAGTAAAAGGTATGGCTTGCGCTTCAACTTCATAAGTTTGTATAGTGCAAGCAAAAGCTGGATGAAGTATGGCTGATACTAAGCAGGTGGTTTTTTTTTTTTTTATGGCCACGCTGCCCAGCTTGTGGGATTTTAGTTCCCCCCTCAGGGATCGAACCCTGGCCTTCGGTAGTGAGAGTACGGAGTTCTAGCCACTGGACTGCCAGGGAATTCCCTAAGCAGGTGTTGATTATAACATGCAAATATACCTTGAATGCACAATAACCATTTGGGGGGTTCATGTCTCTTTCCCCTCTTTACTCCCTACTTCAAGAAGAAAACCTTGAATGTATACATTCTTGAGCAATATATAAATTATCCATCCTTAACTTTTAGCCTAGTTTTATATATATATATATATGAGCCAAATTTTCGGTTGACACAGATTGCTTGTATTGTTGAAAAGTACCTTCACATTTTTTAGGAATATGTATTTGTTACATTGCCTTATGGTCAGTAGGCTGTTCTACTCAGTTTGCTTTAGAGAGCCTGTGGATGCAGTAGTGGGGAGTTTTGTGGTTTTGCTACAGTTTGAGGCTGCAGGTATAGAAAGAGGAGTTTCCCAGTAGGTATTATGGCAAGTAGGTATAGAGATAGAAGCACAAGTGAATATCATTTCCTGCTGTGAAGTTGTAAAAGATCTCTTTGAATAGCATGACCACTGAAAATGAGATTTGAAATGCTTCTAAAACTTCAGAAATTAGGTCTTCAGGTTTCCTGTAGTGGCCCTTGGAAATATTCTAGTTCCTTAGTTAGGAGTTTTAGAATTTACTTTTCTAATGGAATCCTTAGATTACCAGGATTATGATTCAGACACAGTCTCGTAGTTGATCAGTGGCCGAGCTCTAAGATATGGGCAGCATGATGTTGACTGTGGTGTTAGACAGAATCCTTCTGTACTCTATGCTATTCTTTTTCTCTTCTCTGACTTCAAGAGCTAGCGGAAGCCTCAAGATTGAAAAGGAGTAAGGATCAGCAATCTTAAGTACGGCTGTTAGTTGTTTGGTTTCTAAGGCATAAAGCACATGTTAGATGGCAGAATAAAATGTGTTTCACATAAAGTCACCTACAATTATTTTGGCTTTTCTAACTTTCTAAATTCCTTCCTTCTCTCTTATAATTTGTTTCTGTACCCTTTTTCTTTGACCTCAGTTCTGAGCTTCCAGCTCTTTCCTTTTTTCTCTTCTGGTTAATTAACAGATCATTAGTACCAAGATAGCTAAAACATTTTTTTGAGAAGGTAAGAGTGTGGAAAAACAGCTCATTTCTTCCTGAATCTTTATCATTCTACACTTGTCAGGTTTATTATTTATTTTGAAGTTCCTTTCTCTACATATGTTCACCACTATCATACCACAAACAGAGGGGAACATAATGAGCACCATAGGTGCATCTGGTTCAGAAAGTGCCCGGAGTTGGAGATTGTGCTGTTGTGCCCACCCAGCAGAATTAATTTGCTTGATTGTGTATTTTTGAGGTCAGGGACTATGTCTTGATAATTCTGTTTAGTGCCTAGCACGTTTTCATGTATATCCAGACACTAAATAAATGTTTGCTAATGATGTTGAAGTAAGTAGTAGCCTTTTCCATCTGAATTGTGCTGTCATATACTTTGAGGCTTTGGGTCTTACTTTCCTAAACTTTTATTATCTCAATATTGATAGATTTAATTTATTTTAGAAAGTGCCACCAGTACTAAAATGAGAGTTTATGATAATAAAGAGAATTCTTAGTATTAGTTGATAGTAATTAACATGTATAGAGTGCTTACTATATACCAAGTGCTTTGCTAATCCTTTATATGCATGATGCCCCTAATCCACCAACAGCCCTGTGGAGTAAGAACTGCTCCTTCATCATGCCCACTTTACAGAGTAGAAAAATTGAAGCTTAGGGAAGTTCAGTGGTTTACTCCAGTTCACATAGCTAGTAAATTATAGAATTGAGACTTGACACTAAGTCTGACCACAAAGCGTGTTCCCTTAATCAGTGCACCTTATATATGCAGATTTTATCATTTGCAAAGTACAGTCACTACATTACTTGCTGGCAGTTTGGTGTAATGATCTGGAGCTAGATTCGTTGGTGAAATTTTTGTATCCACCATTTATTTCCTGTGTGACCTTGGGCAAGTTCAGTTACTTAAGCATTCTGTATCCTAGTTAACCTCATTTATAAAATGAGAATAATATTTCTTACCTGATAGGGTTGTTCTGAGGAGAAAATGAAAAATACATGTAAAACAGGGTGGTCCTTGTCATGTTACAATAAATGTTAGATATGATTACTATAAGTCATTTTCACAGTATAAATGTGCAACTTTTTATTACCTTGTAAAGTTAAGTTTAAATGGAAATGTGTGCATTAGAAGAGAGTTTATTGCTACGCATCAGATTTTAACTGCTGCTTTTGTGTTTAACTGGGAAATGAGGACAACCAACTATATTATTATTTGCCACCAATTTTCTTCTAAGCAGCTATTACTAGTTTATCATTTCTACTCAAGTTTTTCATTTATCTTGAAAAGGTATTAGGTAGTTTTAAGCACATTCATTGTTTAGGCTTTGTTTTTATCATTACTCCTTAGGACAACCCATCTGTCTTAAAATTCTCTTAGTATCTGTTCTATCACACAATATTTTGGTTTTGGTCATGTGTAAAGTATTGACATGGAGCAAATATTAACTGAGTAACATAGTTCAAATATTTCTATGAAACTAAAGTAGATATGCCTTACTATTTGAAAGCAAGCATTTGGTTGTGGAAAGAGTGGATTCTTCAGGAGAGCATTATTTGGGCTAAGTCAGGAATTTCTTTGGTGAATGTGTCATGAAGAAATAAGAAATGGTACTTTTCAAAAGTCTTGCCAATAATAGGCATTAGTGACTACTCCACATTTCACTTGAGGCCCAAGTACTGTTAAATTATCTACCAACAGGGTTTAACCGTACATCTCCCTGTTCTTGATCTTGTTTTTTTTTAATCATAAGATGACGATTTTAGAAATTTTTGTGTCTAGGGTTAATTTGCAACACCAGAGAACCTTTGTCCCTAGGTTTGGATGAACTTTCATATCTTGATCTGCAGATCAAGTGCTGGGGTCCCAGCACCTGGGTTGTGTGGTTTCTTAATGATTCTGATACTCAAATTCTTATGTCAGGTATCTGAGCATGTTTCTGGCACACAAAACATAGTGATGTTTAAACAGTAGAATGAGGTGGTTGAAAAAAATAGGCAAACCAAAACAAAAAAAAAACGCTTTGAATGCTTGAGCAATAATGACTTGCAGCCTCTCTGGGTGTCCTGCTCCTGTATAATCTGGTAACAATTTCGATGCAAGAGCATGTAATAATGTTATGTTCAGAGGAGAAATTATTACACAAAAATGAACCCTAAATGCATAGAACTCTCTTTACAACCCAGGTTTTGAATATTAGTTTTTAATTCCTTCTATCCGTGGAATTATCCTGAGAATAAATTAGCTCTGAGAAATGGAACTGTGGCTTTTAGTCAGTCTTTCTTTCTAAGCTGTGCAAAAATATATTTTTTTAAAAGTTGAGACTCTTCTTGGCTAAATTGATGCTTTGGTAGACTTAAACCCCAAAGTACTGGTTGTGTCTGGTAGTTTTTATTTTGGATGGGAAGAGAAAGTGAGGAATAGTTTTCTTCTAAGAAAAAAAAATAGCCAAGTACTAGGAACATTGTGTGCACAAGTGATTGAATTACATGAAAAGAAATTAACTTTTAGGGAAAAGATTTTTATGTAGTGTTCTTGGGTTTTTGTCGTATAAGTTGTTAGGGTCGTTCTGTATAAGCTTCTGCAGGAGAGTGGCCATGCCATTTTCATGCCTTTTGTTCATTAGATATTTACTAAGTTCCTTTACTAAGAATTAGTATTAGTTCCTTTACTAAGAATTACTAAGAATCCAACATGCTGGACATTTGTAGATGTTTGAGACTTTCTGAGCTTTATTCTCCTTTCCTTTGAATGGGCAGCCTTTGAGGACATAAGGTAGGCTCATGGGGCTGTCATAAAGATAGAGGGAACACGCTTAGTGAAATTTGTGAGTCGTCATCAATATTTATATCCTCAAGTTAAACTTTCCTCAAAACGTTTTCATGATTTTCCAGTTTGCCCTTTCTTTGCCTTGCTGTCTTGACTAGTCAGCTGTTGTTTCTTATGATTGTAAGTGAACACAATCACTTAGTTACCATGAAATTTGGATACAAACACACACCAGAGGAAGAAACTTTTCAAGGAAATGGTTTTGTTGCTGTAACTGCCCTGGATCTCTTTTCAGTTTCTAAGTGTATAATTGTAATGATATGAATTGTTATTTTTTAAGGTTTAAGATACTTCTTTGAAGGTCATTTCTTTCTAAAACAGTTAACTAGAGCTAAAGAACACAATGTCTTCAAACCACAGATTCTACAAGATGGAAGTAAGACCCACAGTACTTGGATTACCAGTCACCACCCAGCTTGCCATGCCATCTCATTGCAGGTGTGTGAGTGCATGTGTGCCCGTGATAGAGCATTGTGCTATGTGCTTGCTGCTGCGAGTGCAGGGTTTTAGTTGGTCTGTAGCTGGTCAAGAGAGGTTCGTTAGAGAGTGCTGTGTGGGGAACTAAGACAGAAGGGGCCAGGCCTTAAGGGAACCTAGCAGTAATTGTACAAACTGGCTTCACCATATGGATTTCAACCAGTTAAAGAAGCCGGAAAAAATAATGCTACTCTAGGGACTGGGTGTTGCCTTCTTAGGAGCAGGAGTATGGCTTCTCTGCTGCTATTAGCCCTTCTCAGACTCTGCTTTTTTTTTTTTTTTTAACATCTTTATTGGAGTATAATCGCTTTACAATGGTGTGTTAGTTTCTGCTCTATAACAAAGTGAATCAGCTATACATATACATATATCCCCATATCCCCTCCCTCTTGCGTCTCCCTCCCACCCTCCCTATCCCAGCCCTCTAGATGGTCACAAAGCACTGAGCTGGTCTCCCTGTGCTGTGCGGTTGCTTACCACTAACTGTTTTACATTTGGTGGTGTATATGTGTCCATGCCACTATATCACTTCGTCCCAGCTTACCCTTCCCCCTCCCCGTGTCAGACTCTGCTTTTACTTTAAAAAAAAGACACTAATTACATCATTTGATATGTTCTCGGTGTGGTTATATAACTGCCTCATTATTTCCACTGCTTGCCTCTTCTGTGTCTTTCAAGTATTTTCTTTCTCCATATAGCTTGAATTTAGACTTCTGTAAGAGAAAATCTGATTGGTTCAGTTAGGTGCATTCTTGTTGGGCAAATCTCCCATGCTACACCTCTTCGTAGGTTGCTGGTCATAGGTTGCTCTTCAGAGGTTGGCTGTTCCTGGGACAGGTGCTCTCTGTGGGTCCTGTCGTTGGTGATCATGGTAGCAGAGTCAGTGCCATAAAACATGGCCCTGGACCTAGTAAGAGGAATCTTTTGGTGCCAGTCTTTTAAAAGAGGGATCTGGATAGTTCTAGAATGTACTAATCTTTCCAGTACACATCATTTTCTTTCATTTTAAAGGTGATAGAATTAAAGGTAACCTGTGGGCTTGACTGTTCGTCAGTGCAGAACCAGTGATCCTTTCCATACTGAGAAAATGTGGGGAGGAGTTTTCTAATGAGCACCTGCAGTTCCTTTTCTGAACTGCCTGGTGCTGTTTCCGTCTTTGGCTTTGTAGATTCATAGGCAGCCTGAAGTTTTCACTCAAAAAGAGCCATTACATTTCCTGTAACAGCATATTAGGCCATTCTGTCAGTTGCTGTGATTTTCCAGACACCCACAATTATGCTGCACAATTTGAGTTGGTGATTTAGTGAAACCTTAAAGTATTGCTTCTGCTCTTGTATTTTCCGCATTTGGACTTACTCTGCAATAGCTGCTTTATTCATTCCTTCAACGACAGGCACTATTGAGTGTTAATCATGTGTCTGGCACCATTCCATTCTTCTGGGAAAACAGAATCACACAGTGGTTAAAACATGGATTTTTAAGAATCATGCATACCTCAGTTCAGGTCCTGGCTCCTTTGCTTACTAACTGTGTATGTTGGGCAAGTTACTTAGTTTTTCTAAGCTTCAATTTTCTTGTCTGTATAATGATGGTATTAGGAAATGCGGTATAGGTCGGTTTATTGTGGGAATTTATAAAAGTTTAATGATATATTGTATGTAATATACTTAGCACAATGCCTGGCTCAAGAGCTCAATAAATATGTATTAATACTGTTACAGTGATCACTAAAATTGCTATCAGTTTGCTGCCAAAATACTTTCTGGCACTTGCCAAATAGTTTCTGGTTATCTTGCTTTGCCATTTGATGTTCGTTGCCTTTTTGTTGGTATTAATCCAGCCATTTAAGGAAAAGTCAGATGTAACGTCTGTGATAAAGCCAAGATGGACAGCAGTTTATTAAGTTAGAACATATTATTTTATGGGTACTTAACCTGCTGCCGTGTTTGGCAGCACCTTTTGCTAATTGTTCAAGAAGTTGTTGAACTTTTTATGATGTAATTGTGCTTCCTTGTGATTAATGTCTTATAGAACAATGCATAGTTTTGAGTAGCAAAACTCAGAACAGCTTTCAGTTTTATTACTATTTTTTGTAAAAATTAGGCTATGGGTACAAGAACATATTCTGAATTTATAAGCAAGAATTATGTCTTCTCTTTGTATCACTAATGCCTCACAATGTACCTGGCATAAAACAGCTAGGAGAATGTGGAAAGAAGGAGAGAAGGAAAGCAGCAACATTACATCAGTTATCTTTAGGCTTATATTAGTCCACAATATGTCTTTGCTTTTAAGCGTCTTTTCCCATTACCTCATCTTCTAATGTATATAGCTTCTCTACCTGTGAATTCCTCTTCGTTTCTATTGCTGATGGCTTCTGTTTCCTGACTTTTTGAGGCTCCTAGCTTCTGCCATTGCTACTAAGTAGTGGTGACAGGTTCAAATTCATGGGAGTGCTGTACTGACTGTATACCCTGGTAAATAATCCATAATCAGTTATACACTGGGTGTACATTTAGTGATTTTTGATAATTCTCTTTTTTTAAGACTTACCTTTGTTTAATTCATCCCCGTTCAATTCTATGAAATGCATCTCACATTTCACTTTCATATTCCACTCCCAGATCTAAACAAACTAAGCATACAATTGTTGATTGCCTCTTCTGTCATTTGTGTAATCTTAGGAATTAGAATTAGTTATTTCATTTATCCAATTCTCACATTGCTACTTCAGAACTTTTATACTGCCCTTAAAGCCTCCAGTCCTATTTTGCTTCCTTGATAAGAGGCAGCCTTGCCTATATCATGACAAAGGGTAGAAGACATTTCTTTATGCTCCCCTTCTGCATCACAGTTTTGTCTTCGGTTCCTTCTTTGGTTCTTTGAAGGAAGAAGTCCAAGTCCAACACTTCTGCCGTTGCCAGTCTTCTTCCTCAGACCTTCCTCCAACCGTCCTCTCCTTCCTCCTCCTCATCTCTGTCTCCCTTTCCACAAACTTCTCCCCTCAAGACATGCTCAAATTCCTTTCAGCCAAAAGGTAAACTTCCCCTCCAGACTACCTTCAGTCTAGTTACTGCCATCTGTTCCTCCTTCCTTTCACTGTCAAACTTCATGTCCTCTCATACTGTGCTTTAGCACTAATTTCACTATACTGTAATTGTCTATTTTGTTGTCTCCTTTCTCCATTAAGCTCTTAGGAGACCTGTGCCTTGGTCACCGTTGATTCCCCAGGGCCTAGGGTCGTTCCTGGTACATGGTAGGCATTCAATAAATATTTGTTGAGTGAATGAACAATATTGAGCCATGCCTATACCATTAAATGTGAACCATATAGTTTTTCCCTACCCCTACATTTCTATTGAGAGTTCACTTGAAGGCCATCAGTGACCACAGAAATGCTACATCTAGTGCCTTCTTGCTTCCCATCATGCTTGAACTCTCTATGACCATTAATGCTTACAAAAATATACCTTTCCAAGATTTTCATGGTTACTTGTAACTAAGTCACTTTGGGCTGGTCTCAGCATGGTATTGCATCCAAAAGAAACAGACAAGTTTCCAAATCTTTGGAAAATAATGAACTTTTTACTATTTTACAGAAATCTTCTGAGGAGATAGAAAGGTACAATTACGTTAAGCTCAGCAAGCTTCATACAAGTTCTCTTTGCCCATCTCTTCCCAGATCCTCATACAGCTTGGCAGCTTCCCTCAATCTCCCTTCTGTAACATTTCCCCCAGAATCTTCTGTAAACTTCCTACCAAAACCTCTTGTCTACTTTTTTCATCTTCTGGTTCTCTTAACTTTGTTCTTTCCAATTTAAATCACTTTAGCCTCTCAGCTTCTTCCAGTTCTTTTCTATAACCTGTTATCCTGTTCAGCATTCCAAAAGTCTAGGAGCATTCTCTTGATTTCATCTGGTTTGTCCTTACCAATTTTCTTTGCATGATTTTACTTAATTTTAGAGCCTTAGATTATACACTGTCTTCTCCAGTGAGTATTTCTTAATCTCCTGGGTTTGGCTGGGTTTCCCCCTTGTGTGTTTCTGTAGTGCCCCATCTATAACTATATTGAATTTATCTATTTGTGTCTCTCCCCATAGTCTGGAAGCATCTTGAGAACTCCTGTCTTTTCTTTATACCCCTAGCATCTAGCACAGTACCTGGAACATGGTGGATGTTGATAAATATTTCTTGAACTGATGGTCCTGTGAACTCTGATTCTTCCTCTCTTGCCACTGACTTTTATTTTGTTTCTACGTCTTTAAATATGATCAGAGTTTCCTTCCTCCTTTTTCTGTTCTTTTTTTAATACTCTTACTGATTCCTTCACTCCTGAAGCATCACTTATTACTTCTGTGAAGATGACCCCAGACCTATTTTCTAGCCTGGCGATTCTGATTATTAGACCATTTGTTTTCAAAGTTACATGTCAGACATCTCCACATGGATATTTCTCCATATCTTACCAGCAACGAAACTCAGTAAGCCAAACTTACCTTCTTTTTAAATTTGCTTCTCCTTTATTGTTCCCTGTTTCAATTATTCACACTCCTACCTTCTTGATTACCTAGGCTAATTAGAATCCTAGGAAATACCTTGACTTCTTTCTCTCTCTTACACTCTTTACCTTATCAGCGATCAATGCCTGTTCATCCTGCAATTCAGTGTTTCTTACATTTGGGTCCTCCTTGCCATCTCCACTTTTAATAGTTTAGTTAGGACTATCTCTTATTTATACTACTGCAATAATCTGTTAACCGACCTCCTCTCTAATCTGTCTTCCATGCTGCTGTCAGAACTACCTACCTAAAACACAGATCTGTTGTTACTGTAGGTATTGCTTGACTAACTTACTCATTGTCAGGTCTCAGCTTAAATGTCACTTCTAAAGACAATCTAGAGTAGTCTCCCTTATAGTTCTGTTTCATGTTCCTTTCCATATTGTCATTGAATACAGTTTTTAGTTATGTTTATATTTGTGCATTGATTTGTTTAATGTCTGTCTTCGCACTGGAGAGATTTATGTAACAGACTGGGGAGAGTTATGTAGACCCTGTGCCTAGCACAATGCTTGGGACATAGTAGTCCTTAAAAAATATTTGTTGAATGAGTGGATCGATAATAGATAGCTTATCAGTATAGGAAAACAGGAGCTAGCAAAGGCAGAAAAGTTACGGGGTCCTAGAATCTTCCTACATTTTCACAGACCTTGGTCTGTAGTTCTGGCCTTTCTGAAATAGTAATGGGCTTCTGCCTTCTGTCGTTTGCATTTATTTCCCTAAGGATGAGAGTCAACAATTATATTACCCCACACTCACATTAACGCTGATGTGACTGTAGTTGATTTGGGGGCTGTAGAGTAGTGGCAGCTAGATTTGTTGACCTGTTTTTAATACA
Organism: Lagenorhynchus albirostris; assembly: GCF_949774975.1. Taxonomy (NCBI): domain Eukaryota; kingdom Metazoa; phylum Chordata; class Mammalia; order Artiodactyla; family Delphinidae; genus Lagenorhynchus; species Lagenorhynchus albirostris. The sequence goes on from NC_083102.1 coordinate 24,252,746, forward strand.
TAGGTGGTACCCTAGCCATGCAGACAAACAGGTATTTGCTAAGTTGACTTAACCCAGATTCCTTTTTAGCCTCTTGAGTGATGCAGGCCTTTGTACCACATGTTAATTAATGTGTTCATTACTTGTAGGACTAGTTGTGTTTGACATGAGGAATTTATTTGCCTTTTAAAGATTAAAGATTTTAATTTAGCAAACTTTTATTGAATGGAAAATGAAAAAATTATTTAAAAATATTATCTAGAAACAGATCAGTGAGTAATAAGCAAATTAATCTCCCTCTCCCTGTGGAGCCTGCTCAGGTTTCAAAAGTCAGAATTTCATCAATATTGAGATTTCACTGTCTTAGGTTGACTCGCTTCATCCATTCAGTAGACATTTTGAGCTCCTGCTTTGTGTGAGGCACTTAGTTAGGTGCTAGGGTTACAGAGATAAGAAATGCAGTTCCTTTTCTCAAATACTGTGAAAGAAGAACATGTTACAAGGATACACAGAAGTGGAATATTAAGGCACACTGAGGGTTTAGCGAAGGCTTTTCATCATTCATTCATTCATTTTTAAGTTGAGTTTTGAAAGAGTTAGCTAGGCAGACAAACTTTCCAAGTAGGTACAGAGGACATGAGACCACATGTAGACCAAGGGAAGGAATTATGGCCGAATCAAGAAAGGTCTTATATACCAAGTGAGTAGTTTGAATCATATTTTCAAAATTAGGAGTAGCTGTTGAAGGATTTTAAGCCAGGGGCATCTGATAGCATTGAGAAGACTGAATTGGAGATGGGATAAGGGTAAGATTTGTGGTGGGGAAATCAAACAGAAACCAGTTTCAGAAATTTAAGAAGTGATAAGGACCTAATTTTAGGTAATGGCACTGAGGCTATGGAGATGGATACAGATACTATAATTATTTCAGAAGTGGAATTTCTGAAGTGGAGTTGAAGATGGCGTCTAGTTTGGGCCTTCTGGTTGGGCAGGTAGGTGGTACCATTCTTCAAGGTAGGGATTAATTTGCTTATTACTCACAGGAGGAGGAACACTTTTCCGGGGAAGTGTTGAATTAAAGTTTAGAGATGTTGAGTTTGAGGTGCTTGTGGGACATCATATTGGAGATGCTTAGTGTGAGTAGGATATACAGACTAGAGGTCAGGAGAGAGATTGCACAGGGGCTGGAGATTTAGGGATCATTCATGTACCTGTGGTGGTTGAAAATGTAGAGATTACTGGCAAGAATAGAGTCAACATACCATACTAATTCTCACATTCTTTTGGTTTATTTTACAGTTTAGGTCAGTGCCTTCCTATTTCAGTTTTTCATTTGGGAAATGATGTTTAGCTAGCACCGGTTCTCCTCCCCACTGCCACTCCCCACCCCCATTGCAACGTATGAAATCTATAATATAGCATGTATTTGATACTACTTTAAGAAGTGCTAGATAATTAAATTGTAATAGTATTAGGCAATGTGAACTAATCCGTCTTGTATTTTGAGGGCTTTTTCAAAACTCTGTAAGACCTATTTTTAAAAGATTATTTCTTTAAAAAGGAAATATCCTACTTTTAAAAATAAAACAATCAGTGTTCTTGGACTGAAGAAGATGTGTTTGTTGACTCCCATGGCTTTGGTCTATCCAGGAGTTGTTTGTGACTTAGTCCCTATGTCTCTGACTAAGGCAGAAACTATTTCTGAAAACTGGGAGGAAGCCATCTGGGTAAACTAATAGAATCTGACATAATCCATATGATAAACTTAAGTAATTTAGTATCCATAGCCAGATTCTGAGGGCAAAAATATGCTATTAAACATTGAACAGATTATTGAAATAAATTACAGTAATTTTACTTTGCCAAGCTGCACTATTTGGACTGGTGAATATTTAAAATAACAATGAAATGAAAACTAGGCCCTGCATTGTCATGTATGTTCCTGTGTTCCGCACTGGTTTCTCTCTTTTTACCTCCTTTCTGAAGGGAGAACCTAACAATAAAACTTTAGGTCTTGCCATCTAGCTAACCACTAGAGTTCAAGTAGAGATTTTTGTCTTCTTGGAACTGAAATGAAGCAGCCTGTTTACCCTGCCCTGGCCAGCGTATACTTAGGAGGGTATGCAGAATGACTTTTAAGAAGTCAGTCCTGCTTGGGATCGAAACCAGTGATTTAATACTGAAAGTGTAGGTCTGTATACCATTTAAGCTATCCAACTTTTGATTAACTTTTAAAATCTGCCTTTAAAGGGAAGAATTCCCAGGAGACTGTGTGTCAGGTTTCAATAGAGCAGATTTTATGGTTGAGTTATGAAACTTAAAACGGAAGTCAGTAATAGAAATGCTGACAGACTTGAACTAGAAGAGGATAACTATAATAAAACAACGTTTTATTATAATCTTATAATCTATAGTAAAATGAGAAAAAAAACTTAAAAGTTTTCTGTTTTAATGCTTTGAAAATGGTTTCATTTTCTTGTTATTTGAACTTTAAATTAATCAACAGTAGACATCAGCATAAACCTAACAACCATGTCAAAATAACACAGGGCACATTGCTATAGCACAGAATTATTTTAAATCATAAACTTTTAACTAACACCTGTTTCAGATCTTCCTTTTTAAATAAATTTGTTTCTAAACATTGATTTTTCCCTCCCCCCAGCAAGCCTCTGTGTACTCATTCTCACATCAGTAAATCACTAAGAGATTACTAAAAAAAAGGTAATATGTGTATTTAGGTGTTTGAAGGATTGTAACAAAAATGAATGGTAGAGTAGAATTTTAGAATTTATATTTTCTGCACTGAGGACTTCATTTGTTTAATAACCTTCTTTATATTTGTTGATATTCTTTCTTGCCCAACATTTTAGAGATAAATTTTGTTTAGAAATTTCTTACAAGATTTATCAGTATGTCACCAATAACAACACACACACACACACTCATACACATACATGCACACTCTTTATTCATAAGATAATACCTTGAATATGTATCTTGCCAAAAGTTATTACATGGTTTTATATTATTCGTTTAGCTTCACAAGGTTACTAGATCGTTGAGAGAGAGGTTAGTTTTTTTGACATTTTTTTCATGTAGTAAAACACACAGAACTCTTTCGGCAGACCCAACTCACAATCTTAATCAATGGAAAGGTAGAACCGGCACCTCTTGATTTCCTCATTTTGTTGTATTTTGGGTGGAGCTGACTCTTGCGTATGAAGGTTGTGATAGGAAATAATACTAGGTACTTGCAAGAAAATACTGGAAGAGAGTTGCCAAGCCTCCTGTATAGGTATGATTTTCTCATACTTCAGAGCCCTGCCCTATTAAAAATTGTATCTAGATGCATATTAATCTTATATTTGAGCCTGTTCGGTCACTTTTGATATATCTCTATCATGTCATCACTCCTGTATTCTATCAAGAAGACTTGGCAACCCAATATTTGAAAAATAATTTCTGACTTTTTTTTTGCCAAGTTACTATTTAAAATCAAACTGTGACTAAAACTAAATTTATCATCCTACTACCAGCACTGATTCCCCTTGCTGACTTTATTTTGTCCATGCTATCATCATTTTGCTTATCACACAGATTTAAAGTGCTGTTTCTTCTGTGAATCTATTCTTGGTAGCTCCAACCCATGGTTACCTCTTCCTCTGATGAACTCAGATTTACCAGTTTTTTTCACTTTCATCCTTTTTGTTATTAATGCATTATTATTTAATTACAGTGTCCCCATGATTAGACTGTAAGCCCTCTGAGTCTCAAGACTAACAGTTTTGCTCTACAGCATATAAGGTCATGAATGAATGGAACATCAGGCCTGTCCCCATTTTCTGTTCTCCAGATGTCAGTATCCTCTTCATGTCCTGTTTTTACTGGTCTAAACCTTCTGTTGCTCTACCCTTGGCTACCCTGCCTGGTCTGCTAGTATCTTGTGTTTATGAAGATTATGGATGATTTTTAGGAGGTTCTTGGGCTAATTTTAGGGGAATACAGGGGTGATTTTTCAACTTTTTCCTTATCCAGGATCCATTTTTAAACTCTACCACAAGATTCTACCTCTTTATAATTATTTTTAATATTTACTCATGTATCAAAATATGTTTTGAGAGTCTGTATCTTAGAAGCAATAGTTTGTGTGTGTGTGTGTGTGTGTATGTGTGTATAAAGAGGACTAGCCAGATTATTATTTATTTATTTATTTATTAATTGGCTGCGGCTTATGGGATCTCAGTTCGCCAACCAGGGATTGAACCCAGGCCACAGCAGTGAAAGCCTGGAATCCTAACCAACTAGGCCATCAGGGAACTCCCAGGACTAACCAGATTTTTTACTTTTGATAAAGAATAAAAACAAAGAAGAGAAACATTGTCAAGTTCACAAACATGAATTTTCTTCCCAGATTCTTTTGCTTACTATGCTGCTTTTGTAGCCTGGTGGGAACAGAGCAGGCAGAGTATAAATAATTATAATATCATGTATGTAAGTCACTGCAAAGTCAGGCTTATAGTTATTTTATTTAGCCATCTGGTATATACATTTTGTATATACCTTCTTTTGAGCCAAAATTCTGTTGAATTGTAGATGGGAACTATAGAGATGTAGTGTAACCTCATTTTAAAATGGAGAAAATTGAGGTAAGTGATTGCACAAGGTCAGTGAAGAAGTCAGAAATAGAGACCAGCTATCTCTTAAAGATTATTTTAGTAGGTAATAACATGTACATGTTAACAAAATTAAACAGTACAGAGAGATGTACTGTGAAAGGTAAGTTTTCTTCCCACCCCATCTCTTGGTTTTCTCATTCTCTTCCCCAGAGTTAAGAAGTTAGTTTCCAGTTTCTTGGGCTTTTGAGATCTCTTTTATGTATATATAATCATATAAATGTATATATTCCCCTTCACGCAAATGGTAGCATACTATACTGTACCTTGTTTTTTTTCACTTTTTAACATTATGTCTGAAAATTGTAGAACACAGATGTTTTTATCCCTTGGTCCATGAACTTTCCATTTTACTTTACTTCCTATCATTTAGACAACCAGTTTTAGTTAATGTGAACAAAGTGTTAAATTATTCTTTGCTTCTAGCATATCGTATTGAGTACCTCATGTGCAACATAATGTGGTATTTCACATTTCTTTCAGAAAGAGAGCATGGTCATGGATTTATTTTATGATAAATGCTAAAGTGAAATGTACATAATAATTATTACTACTAGTTACCCAAAATAGCTGATTGGGATATTTTCTTTAATATATGAAAAAGAAATGGCAGGTGAAATTTTCAGGGAAATCATTTACTTTTAAACTTGTGTAAAAACTTGTATAGTAAGTATGTACAAAGCAGTTTAATATCTTAGTGCCAGTGACAAGCAGTGGTGTTATAAATATTAAAGCACAAATGTTTATTTTCTAATCTCCAAACTCATATGCAAATCAGAAAAAATTTTCATTTGTTTCTCAAAACAGGTTTTAACTATGTGCTTTAATCTTCTTGAGATGACTCATGGTCATCTGTATAAAAATACACCCTTAATTTTGATCATTCAGGGTTTATTTTGGCTAGCTTCTCTGTCAATGCAATTATTGCTTTATTTTTCAGAGATTAATGGGGCCTATTAAAACTGCTTGATTTTACATCTTTTGGACCAGCCTATATTACAAAAGACAAATCCATTAAAAAAAAATGTGAACCATACCAAATGTCCATGTTAAGAGTCATAGAGGCCAAGTACTTATACTTGAATTTTACTTTAGATAATTAGTAATCCTGCATTCTCCCTAAAGATGGCAGTACTTCTCCATGTATCATTTACTGAGTAATTCTGTTTGAAAATAGTATTAATTATAATTCCATTATTGATTGGAAAAAAGTTAATCAGACTAAAAGTATATTTTCATAATATCACAATAGTTAAAATTCAGTAGTAGAACAAATAAAATTGTATCCTTGAGGTTCATAGCATTAGCACAACTTTTATGTGTGTTATCCTTGACCCTGGACACAGGGTCTTAATGGTTCTTACTGCATTCTGACTTTGGAATTCTTGATGTGACATCATGAACTCAAGTCTTGTCAAGAATTGTGATAAGTCATGTTAGGACCTTGCTGTATTTATATAGATCTCGCCTGTAGAGGTATCATCAGAAAACAAAAACTGACAAAAAACCCCAAACAGAAACAAAACCCTTAAGTAACTGCGTATTGTGCATATTTTTGGACGTGAGAAATGTTTTAATCTTTATTCTTTGGTAAAAGTTTATATGTCCAAGTTCTACTCGAACTTTTTCTTTTTTGCTTAGGTGACTAATTGTTTTAATAAATGAAATAATTACTTATTGGTGCCATAAACAAACAAACCAAAAAAAAAAAAAACCACACAAATCTTCAGCCTTCTCTGCTGTAGAAACTAAGCTCTAAATTCACAAGGTAGTGCTCTGGAACATGGAGAAACAACTCTGTATCTTGTTCCTCCATTTTCCATTATTCCTGTTTTGAATTAAATGGTTCTTCCTTGCATGCATGTGTTTGAAATCATGTGGCATTGTAGTTTGAAGATGGTGAACAGCAAGACAGAGGGCAGGCTAGCCTCCCTGCTAGGCCTCACAAGTAACTTTCACATGGTCACTACTTTCTAAGGCTGGCCCTATTGGTTCATCTAGGGGCATTACTGGTTCACCTAGCAAGGTGACTAGGTGCTTGAGGACTGTGTCACTCTGACCAGCCTCATAGATACTGGTGTATAAATACAATACTACTTTTTAAATTTGTCATGAGATGTATCAGGGACACTGGCTTCTCATGTTTATGGTTCAGTGTATTTTCTCCCAGTAGGCAGATATACTAAATTATAATGAGAAGGTTTCTTGATGAGCATTGAATCAGCTCTTAGTGACCAGTATCAGCAAGCTCTGGTAGTATGATACATTCATCTTTCCCATAGGAATATACTTGCCACTCAGACCAGATATTCATCAATTTTCAGAGAATCCTTTCTCGTAGACCAGGATGCAGACAGATGGCCAGCTTTTGCTTTCTTGATTTCTTTTCTTACAGATACTATAGATTGTCTCCTTTAGCACATTTTTTTCCCCATTAGAGTTTAATAAAATTGCACCAATGTATGTAAAACACTTAGCCCAGTGCCTGGCATACAGTAAATAAATGATAACTAATATTAATAAATGTAACTGGTATTAAGTTCAGGTTACCTTGGTACTTGTAATGTCAAAGACAGTCTTTTAAAGGGCCATTTCTTTAGATGACTGATCAATCTCATCTTTCACATTTTGAGTTATTTTCATTGTTTAATTCCTGATTCTTTTAACTCAATTGCATTTATCATTCATGTTGAATCCCTTTTGACTCTGCATGATTTTGCTACCATTTTGTTGAGATTTTGATACTTCTAAAGTTTAAGTTTCTTGCTCCAAAATACCCCATTCCCCACAGTTCTTCCGTCTGTAATGTGAATCTGTTGGAAGAGATAATCTTCAAGTTACTGCTCAGCTCTAGGATATAGGTAATTTTATATCTTATTTGAGTGGATGATGTTGATTGTAGGCCTTTCCATCTAATCAGCTTACCTTAACTTCAAATCTGCTTAACTTCTTTCTCATAGAGTGTAAAGTTATTTTGAAAATGGTCTGAATCCTTAGAATAGCAGGTGGCCACGGAACTGGGAGGCAATGATTGAACAATCCAGGCGTAGAGTTATGATGGTGGTAAATTCAGCAGTCAACAATGGCATTACCGATCTGGTGAACACACACTTGACAAATCAAACTTCTTGTGTGAAAATGAGTACAGAAAGGAATAATTGAGATGAGTTGATCTGTCACTCGGGCAACAATAAGCATTGTTGTCAGCCTTCTCCTCTCCATCCATCTGGGGATAAGTTATTTTTTTTAAGAATGGCAAAATAGGTTTAGGAAAACAGTGGAGAAATTGCTACAGCTCTTTCTGGTGTTTGTAAAAATACAGATTATGGTGCATTTTTGAAGCTGGTGGTCTCATAACCACACTTCGAGGACAGTTATAAATAGTAAACATTGTGGGAGTTCATAAAAATGGATAGATCATTTCAGACTGCAGTAATCAGGGAAAGCTAATTAGAATGGCTGAGGGTCTTGAGGGATGGGCAGTGTTTGAATACATGAGAGGAGGGAGAAGACATTTTTTGATGGATGAAATGCCAAGAACAAAAGCATAGAGGTGGGAAATAATAGTGTATGTTAGGGGAGTGGAGAGTCAAGTAGTTTGGTGCAAAGTTTCTTAAATATGGCCCGTGAAAGAGAATTGAGGCAGTGTTTGTCAAATGGTATCATTCATTCCAGGGTTGGAAAAAAATGGGCGCCATGCCATTTCCGTTCATCATGCAACTGGATAACTGATGCCTCTCAGTGCATCAACCTTCATGTTTTCATGGGCTCTCTGGTGTCATCAACAAAGAATTTCATTTTAGGACTCTTTTTGGAAACTGGAAAGGCTGTCAATATCTTCAAGATAATATCTCTCCGTCTCTCTCTGATAATTATTCAGATGGCAGGAAAAAAATGATAGCACTCTGAGGTCAGATGTACACTTGTGATGTCAGGCATACATCATGGTTTTCCTGCTTTGATGAGGGATAGCCACATGTCATTGTGCCTCATTACTTTCCATGTCAGCAGCTGTCACCACCTTTCCAAGAGGTATTGCCAAGAAATGGGAACAGAACATGATGTTTTTCTCTACTAGACAGAAAGAAATGTGCTGCCTTTCCAGAGGTCTTAATTGAACTTGAAGGCAGAGGAAATAATGTGACTTGACTTCAACTTGAAAGCCTTAGAGGAATTTAGTGTTCTAGTACACAGGCTACCTTAACCTGACAAAGCATTCTATGAAATTCTGCTTTGGTTCTGTGTACCTTTGTGAGTCAAGGATTTCAACAATTGTTGCCATGGAGAAAAAGTTATAATTGATTATCCAAGATTATGTATGTGTTGCTGTGTCAAAGCCCATATTACAATTTCAACTCAAGCCAAATCTCAGATCTACTACTAAGCAGTTAGAATTTTAAAATTTCTTTCAGGAAGTCACCAGTTTTCTTTCATGAAAAATAACAATGTGAGGGAGGGATTCCTTTCTTTGTAAATATTTGTTTTTGTATATTGCTTATGTTGAAGAAATCAGTTTCTAGTGCAGTGAAATAAAGTATATGGTGTATGCATTTCTGTGCATGCTTCTGGAGGACAAAGTCCATGTCTAAGCAGAATCTCGGACTATTATTTGATTCCCCTAAAAGGTTAAGAACTAATAATTTTGCTAGTGTGGAGACAATGGGATGCTCTGGATGAATTTGAGCAAAGGAATGACAGGAAATTAGAAAGTGCTCATTTGAAGGATATGAGAAGGAAAGCTTTGGCAGGACTGCAGCGTGATTTAGGGATTCAGGTTAGCCTTAGGGTTGGAGTTATCTGAATAATCTGAAGGTAATTTTCTAGATAGAGCTTCTCAAAGGAAGGAATCTCATGTCTTTTTTTTGGTTCTTAGTGTCTGAGCACAGTGCCTGAGACATAATAGGCACTCAAAAATGTTGAATTAAATTGAAATTGCTGTGTGGACATGATACACCAAATGAAAGTTAGATGATAGCGCTCCAAAAATGTTCTTCTGTCTTATGCATTTAATACTGTTATGTTAAATCATTTGGTGTAAAATAAGGGTTTTGGAGAGACACTGCTTTATAAAAACCTCATGCACACTTTCTGTTTGAGCAGTTGGTTAACACAAAGTTTTGACCACTTAGGATTTGTTTTTTTTGTATATTTTATTTCTGATAATTTTTTTTACTACAGGTATGTCTCTAGACATGATCATTTTATCCAGTACCTGCAGAGGGAAGGAAACTTGCAGGATGGTGCGGTTGATTAGGTCATCATCTGTTTAAGCAGCATTCTAATAAACATCTAAGCTTGGATTTACTCATCATTAAGGAAAATCAGTCTGACAACTCTGAGGTCACTTTGGCTTAAAATATCATTGGAACTTATGTATTAAATGGATCTTCTATCAGTTTAATAACAAAGCCCTGGAATCCCATCCCTACGTTACATTAGTATAATTTTATTGTCATCGTACACATTTTTCTGGAACAAGGTTTAGCAAAACAGATTCCCTTGGTATTAATGAGTGCTAAAAATTTTAATTTGTTATGACTGGAAGACCAAGATGTAAAGTTTAGACTCTCGTTTATTGCAGTATTTTAGTTTTGCTCCCACTAAGTTCTTTCAACTTAAAGAGCAAATTATTGAATACATTGTGAAAACATTGGTATTATCTAAAACATTTGTTCCAAAAGTATGGTAATTTTTTTTCGGAAAACTTTGTGTTCCTAAGTCTGTGGAGATTACAAATCAAATTAGGTTCGTTAGCAGCCCAGAAAGCTTTTTTTTTTTAAATTCCTGAAGTAGAAATGCTTAATAGAGTGAAATAAGGTATAACTTCACAGAAGACAGTGGTTTTGATTAACTGCATAACGTTTAAGGCATAAACTGCTCTGAAATACTGTGATTTACTCAGAACTTTTGAGGAAGATAAACTACTTCTGTGGACCATTCATTCATTCTTAAAATCTTTTGATGTCCACCACTTTGCTACACAATATAAAATATAATTTTGAATTGGTAGAAAGTTAGAATGGGTACATAAGAATGAACTAAAATGCCTTTTATTAAGTTACTTGATTTTTTTATTATAAAGATATGCTTATTGTATACAATTTGGGAAATATATAAATAAAGATTACCTGCAGCCTCATCACCTGAAGATAACCACTTAACATTTTGGAGTGTTTCTCTCCATTGTTTTATACATGTGTGGTGTGTTGTGTGTGTATACACATAAAGTATACACACATCCCACCACTACAAATGGGGAGGAACCTAATTTTTTTCATTCTATTTAGTATGCCTTTCCATATGAATAGTTATATCCCAGCATTGTTTTAATAGCAGGTTAGTATCAACTATAAGAGAAAGACTATAATTGTATTTTGGGATATAGGATATTCCCGGTTTCTCCTTAAATTTTTTTTTCCATTTTCTTTGCCTGTTGTTTTTTGCTGTTACAGATACTGCACTGAATACCCCATACGAAATTTTTGCATGTGTTCATAATTACTCCTTAAGGGAAAACTCTAAAATGAGAATTTCTGGGTCAAAGAGTATTAAAAAATTTAAGGGTTTTGGTACATTTCCCTAAATTGCTAAAAACGTGTATAATGACACTTCAATCGGATGCTGTTTTCCTCTGATCAACACAGGTTTATCTCCTGTGTTTACGTGACAGACAACCTGTTGGGCGGAAATGGCATCGCGCCGAGTTTGGGTTGGCGGCTCCTTGATTAGCTGGGAGGCGCCGGCGCGTTCGGCCCGTTTCTAACCGGCGTGTCTTTGTCTCTCTCCCTGGGGACCGCTGCCGCCCGTGCGGGCCGAAGCCTCGGGAAGCCGTCGCCCCGCAGTGCCGCCGCCCTGCGCCCGGCCGCCCCGGGGAGCCGCTGCCCTCCCGCGGGCGCCGTCACCACGCGCCAGGCCGCCGCCAGCTGCCGCGCCAAGCTCCGCGGCGGCGCCGCCCGGGAGCGCCAGCACGCCGCCCGCGGCCTGGGGAAGCCCGCGCCCCCGTGAGCGCCGCCGCCCGGCCGCCGGCGGACGCTGCCGCGCCCGGCACAGCCCAAGCCTCGCCCGTCGCGCCTCTCCTTCCCGCCGCACCCGCCGGAGCTCTCGAAGTCCACTCGGGCGTCGGCGATCTCCCTGGGGTCCTCAGCCATCGCAGACCTGCCGTCCCCCCGCGCTTTACCGAACTCTGTCCCACGCAGCCCCGCAGGCGGACCGTGTGCCTTAGGGCCGGCGGGTGGGGAGGAAGGCCTCCCTGCTAGTCGCTGCTACTTGCTGAGCAGCACTTCCTCATCCCGTCTGCCACAATCCCGGCTTCTCTGAGAATCTTGCCACTGGACAATACCATCCTCTTTCCCTCCTCCTCGTAATTTGTCAAGTTCCTAGTCAGCTTCTTTCATTATTAGTTCTTAAAAGACTAGCTCCCACATGAGTCTTCATCTCAAATCCCATCATCGGCAAGCTGGTGACCCGCACTGTCTGGAGTCGTGTGACGCATAACTGTGGTTAAACTTGAACTCCAACCTCCAGTCCACTCCTTGTAGCTTCATCCCCAATGACCATTTCTTCCCTTCGGAATCAGCCCTTGCTCCCACGTTCTAGACTGCCATCCCAGGGCATCCTCAACTGGGTTTGCGCTGAGGCTGGTGCGTCTCCTGGGCTACCCTTAGTCCATGACTGAGCACAGTCGGGGTATTAGTGAGACGTCGGGACTCCTCTCACGAGCAGCTTGGGCATGGGGACTCCTCAGCAGCCTGGCTGAAACTTTCTTAGAACCCTGCTGCATGCAGTCTAAGGCTCTTCTTGCCCAATCTCCCGCTCCTTTCCTAGGTGCCAGACTTGAATTATGATATGAAGACCCCGCCCTGCTCCTGATTCCTTTCCTTTGTCCTTCACAGATGTTCCCTCAATAAAACTCTTCTAAGTTGAACCCTGCCTTGGTGTCTGCTTCTAGGAGGACCTGAGCTAACACATTATCAGACATTCCACTCTGATTACCATCTTCCTATCCTCCTGGATCCCTTGTTCACTGACAGCTAATTCATTAACCTCATTTTTTCCAGTATTTATCAGCCTATGTTTTGGATTCACTTCCTTTCTTGTCTAGCCTAGATCCCATGATCCATCACTGTTATCATCATCCTTGAAATACAGTGCCCTCGGTAGTCTTGAGCCTCAGTTTCTTCCAGTTTACTTTCCTGGTAAAATCCCCACTCCAGATGAACCTTACCATCTCCTTCCACTGGCCTGACTGGGACAATTGGACATTTTCTTTAAGAAAAATCACACAACACAGTCAACTAGTTTTACTTTAAATCAATTATCTCAAACCTCAAATTGGTGCTATTGTTCCTACTGTAGTCTTAGTTTCCCACTTCTAAAATGACTGTTTATACCTTTTCAACTCTCCTCAAATTTTCGGATCCCCTCCTCCCTGTTTACTTTAAATTTCCCTTGGAAAATAGAAGATGTTACATACAAACTTCATCTTCCTAGCACAAGACCCCTCCACCCCCAACCCAGCTGGCTTGGCAACCACCAACTTCCATTTTGTGACTATGGAGGAAGTTGCAAAGTCCAGCCCCTCCTCTTGTGCTCTGGATCCCAACCCTTCCTGCCTTTTCATGGACTTTTCTCCTTAGCTTTTCCCTTTTCTTCTGCATTATTAATCTGTGTCTTGAATGGATCATTCTCATCAGCCTGCAAACATGCTCCAGTGTTCTCCATCTTAACCAAAGCTTCCTTTGTGCACATCTTTCCCATCTATTAGCCATTTCTCAGCTGTCCTTCATAACCAGACTTCTTTATGGAGTTATCCTTATAGACTGTCTTCATTTTCTAATCTTCTATTCACTTTTCAATTCACAATGTGACTTCCCCACGACCACTACTGAAAGTGCCCATTTCAAAGTCACCAGGCACTTCCATATTACCCTGTCCAAAAGGATACTTTCCTGTCCTCATCTTGACCACTTCCTGATTCTTTAAAGATTATCTCTTCATATCCAAGACACTATTCTGTCCAGGTTTTCTTCCTGCTTCACTGTTCACTCCTAATGTTATGCTCTATCTCCCACCTAACTTTGAAAAGTTGAGGTTTTTCACCTCCACTGGGTTCCTCTTTTTTTCTATGTGCTTTCCCAGGAGGATCTTTTCCATTTCCATGGATTTAGATACTGGCTTTATGCTAATGAGTTACAAATTTATGTTTCCCACTTTGACCTTTCCTCTAAGTTTTAGACTCACATATCTAATTGCTTGCTTGGTATCTTCCTTTGAATGACTCAGATCTTTCAAACTTAACATGGCCAAAATCGAATTCCTCATTCTCACCCCAAACCTGTTTACCACATCTTCCCTATTACAGTAAAGAGTACCACCATACAACCAATTGCTCAAGCCAGAAACCTACGCATCATCCTAGATTCTTTTCATCTCTCCCCTACATCAGATAGACTGGCATAATATATCCATTTTGTCCCCCAAATAAATCTTTAATCTGTCTGCTTCTTTCCATCTTCAATGCCAACACTTACTTCTAATCACTATTTTTTCTCACCTGTTTATTATGACAGCCAGCCTACCTGTTTTCTCTGCTTCCACTCTTGACCCATGACCCACTTCAATACATTCTTCATAGAGTTGCAACAGTGACCTTACTCCTAAATTGAATTGAGTAAATTGTAAGATAAAATCTAAACCCTTTACCGTGACTCACAGAGTTCTGCACAATCTGATCCCTACCTATCTCTCCAAACCTATGTTCCTCTCTTTATTGCTCACCATGATGTAGCCACACTGGTTCCTCCAACATGCCAAGATCTTTTCTGCACTTCAGGGGCTTAGTAAATGCTGTTATCTTTGCTTAAGCTGCTCTCCTTGGCTATCCTCTCCCCAACCACAACCCTTTAGATAACTTCTTAAATACAACATCTTAAAAAAGGCCTGCCCAGAGCATTGTTTGCAAATAGTCCTCACCTCTCTCCTATTTGCTATCTCACTTTTTTGTTTCTTTGAATTCCTTATCTCAATTTGTAACATTATTTATTTGTTTATTTACTTTTTATGTCTGTGTTTCCCATATTGGAAAGAATGAAAGAGACTGTGTCTGGATGTCTAGGTTCTTCTACATTGTATTCCTAGCCCCTAGCACAATACCTAACACATACTAGTTGAACAATAAATATCTGTTAAAGGAATAAATGAACACATTTGCTCATTTTTCTGTTGGGAGTTCACTTTTTATTGATTTGTAAGAACTCTTTATACATTAAAACCACTAACCACTAATAATTTGTTTATTCCATTTGCTGCAGATATTTTGCCCCTTGTCATATATGTGCCAATTTAATTCATGATGTCTTTGATATATAGAAATATTACATTTTTTATTTAGGTGAATCTATCTTTTCTTTCATGATTTCTACTTTTGGTGATATGTTTGAAAAACTCTTCTTCCAGCTCAATGTTATATAAATAGTTGTCTATTTTTTTATTTTAATTTTTTTAGATTTAAATCTTTACTCCAAATGGAACTTATTTTTGATATAGATGTGATTAAGGCTCTAAATATTTATTTAGTTGCTGCATCATCACTTATTGAAAAAGCCCTCTTCCACTGTTTTAAAAATTCCACATTTATCAAAATTAAATTCTTACATGTACTTGGAGTGGTTTCTGGATTTATTAGTTATTTGTTTATTTGTTTTGTTTTGGTATCCTCTATTCCTGAACCATGTTGTTTTAATTATTGTCATTTTATAATTTGCTTTATTGTGTGATTAACTTTTTTATGGGGTAAACATTACTCTTCTTTTTCAAAATGTTTTCAGCTATATTTGTGCATTTATTCTCCCAGGTAAACTTTAGTTATAGTTTGGCCAGTTTCCAAAAGAAATTGGCATTTTGTTTAGAATTGCTTTAACATTATAGATTAATTGGGGGAAAATTGCCATCTTTGTAATAATAATTTTCCCATTCAGGAACTTGTCGCATGTCAAGGTTATTGAAGGCTTCCTATATATTTTTCAGTAATTTTGTAGGTCCTGCATATTTCTTGTTAATTATATTATTAGATATTTTATATCTTTGTTGGGATCATTTTCACATTATGTTTTATAACTGGTTGCTCCTTGTTGGGTCAAGCTATTGATTTCTGTAATTGGTAACTTTTCTGAACTCTTTCATTAATTTTTCTAGGTGATTCTCTTCTAAGTAGACAATCATTTGAAGTATAATTAATAGTAATTTTCTCTCTTCCTTTACAATATTAATACCTCATATGTTTAATATATGATGGTATTAATTTTGTTCTTATTCCTGACTTTTTAGGAATACCAGTAATATTTCACCAGCTTTTAATATTAGCTGTTTGATTGAAATAGAGTTCTTTATCAGGCTAAAGAAGTGGTCTCCTTGTTCAAGTACACTAAGCATTTTATTAAAAGTTGTTATTGAATTATTAAACATATTCTGGGCACTAGAGAAGATTATGTGGGCTATTTTTATAATAAATTATATTACTAGATATCTCAATATTGGATTATTTTCTGCATGAGATGTATCCTATTTCATCATGGGTTTTTTTGTTTTCTTTTTCCTCTTTTAGTACAATCATGTTGAATTCAGTTCCTTACATTTTATTTAGGATAATTGCATTTATATTCATGAATAAGATTGGACTATAGTTTTACATTTTTAAATTCTATCTTAAACAGCTTCAAAAAAATGTTGTTCTGTACCCTAGATTAGTATAGAGTGTAGAAATTGCCTGTTCTTTGAAGGTTTGGAGGAACTCACCCATAGCACAGTTTAGGCCCCAAGCTTTTTTCAGGGTAAGTGAGTGGAAGATAATTATCTGAAAAAATTTAAATTTTCTTCTATGGTTTTGGCTTAGACAGGTTAACTACTATTTCTTGAGTATCAATTTAAAAAAATAACAGTTTTAAAGAAAATCATGCATTTTCATAGAATTTAAAAATTTGGGGCTTCCCTAGTGGCACAGGTGTTGAGAGTCCGCCTGCAGATGCAGGGGACACGGGTTCGTGCCCCAGTCCAGGAAGATCCCACATGCCGCGGAGCGGCTGGGCCCATGAGCCATGGCCACTGGGCCTGCGCGTATGGAGCCTGTGCTCTGCGGCAGGAGAGGCCACAACAGTGAGAGGCCCACGTACCACCAAAAAAAAAAAAAAAAAAAATTTGTTAGCAGTCCTCAACATATAAACTTATAATTGGAAATATTTTTCTCTATATTAATAGTTATAGCTCTTTTCTCACTTCTAATATTTTTAGTTGCATTTTTCTTTCTTTTATTAGACTTGTAGTCTAAAGGAACCAGCATTTAACTATTTTTTCTGTTTTGTACATCATTAATATAACTTTTAATCGTTTAAAATTCCTTCTTTATTTTCTTAAGTTTGTTTTGTGTTTTCTGAATATTTCTTTGTAATTAATGATTTAGTTCATTGATTTTTACTTCTTTCTTATTTAATAATAGGACACATAAGGCTCTACATTTACCTCTGAGCACAATTTTGACTGCATCTCCAAAGTTTTTGTATGTAGTCTCTTAATTGTTGCTATTTTTAAAATAATGGATTATAATTGCTGTTTTTATTTCATTTTGACTGGTGTTATTTAGGGTAGTGTTGTGAGGTTTTTTTCCTTGTTAATTCTTATTTCTTTTTAATAAAGAATAAATTTATTAATATTTATGTTGCTATTTTAATAAAGAGGTAATTTTGATTGGAAAAGGTGAAATTATGTGTGAAGTTGAATTATCCCAAGTTATATGCAAGCATTATCTAGAGTTCCTCATTATGAGATCCTATCAATAGTGTTGACTAGTGGTGACTATACTAGTTACTGACAACAGGGATTTGGTATACCATTAGTGTCAATAATTTACTGGAATTGTGATTTCTATATAATATCCTAGTTACTCATGTAAAAGGCGTAAAAAGAGCTTTAATACTGTTTACTGCTTCAAAAATCCTCAGGTAATATGGAACTTAAATGATCATCTAATAATTAGAAAAACTCATTATCAAAGTTTATGAAATCCAGAAGGATTTGAAAATTGTGAACAGGGAGTTTGAAAATTTTGGCCTTGGGACAAGTTTTTTTTTATATTTGGAAAGATTCATTTTAAAAATATTTATTTTTATACTTACAAATGTAATTCATGTACCTAAATAAAATTAAAATTACCTATAAGCTATCAAGCAGTAAAAAAAGCACTGTTAACATTTTGTTGTATTTCCTTCTAGGACTTTCTGTACATCTCTTTTTTCTTTCTTTCTTTTTTTTTTTTTTTTTTGGTGGAGAGGGACTCATGTTCTTTTGCATCTTGGTTTTGCTTTTTTACTTATTATTTGTTAGCATTTCCCTATGACATAAGGAAGTAGTGATGGTTGGGAATTAATTTATTTCAGTATTAGTAGCATAAGGATTGGGTTCTTCCTGCTGTGGTTTCTACTGCCCAGACTACTTGCTTTCCAAGCCTGGTTCTTGAAGACTTCCCTGATAATCTTCCATTTAATTATTTTATTTCTGTCACTTGCACTCAAGAACTCTGGCTGTTATAGTGATTTTGTTTTATTTGATTCATAGCATTTTCAGAATGCCAAGAGATATATTATGCATGTGTGTACAGGTGTGTGCTTGAGCACACACACACCTAGGCATACACACACCCATACAAGTTTGGAAAATGTCACCTACTTTATTTGCCTACTTGAAGATTCACAGGCCACATTCTTACATTAAAGGCTCTGAGAAGTTCTGCATAAAAGAAAAAATTTGCTTTAAAATATGTATTTCAAACATTTCATTACAGAATACTGTACTTTTTCCTGGTAAAACTGGTAATATTTTTTTATGAAATTTCACAAAACACTGATTTTGTTTCTTAGCTTAGCAACAGCTTGGTGGCCCTTCCTCTTGGTTTCCACACATCAGTATTAGTTGAACTAATACTGATTTAGCATATTGAATAAGTTTATTTTCTGGTGTCTCGTCTTGTGTGCTGACAAGTTAGTCCCAGCAAGGCCTAAGGATCTGATCTCAGGATTGCCCTCAGACCCAGGTAAGAGAGGCCCTTGCTTGGGCCCCACGCTTTGCAGAGCCCTGCTCTGGCTCTCTTTCGGTCACTCTTGAAGAGTCTGTGGATCTGAGGGAATATGCCCACCTAGACCCTGAGCACTCTTCTTTAGACTGCATTCTGGGTGCCTGGGATCCAGCATTCTCAATCCAAACAGCCTCACCTTCTAGAGCATCTTCTGGTCCATCCTATCCTGCCAGTTGAGTACCTTAGTCCTGAAGGGTGGCCAAAGGATGGCTATTTGCAGGGGTGTGATACAGCTTGGTTTTGCAGGCTGGGGAGTCCACATAGTTGCATGTGAGGCCCCTCACAGTGTGGGATGCAGCTGGGGGTATGGGATAAGGACCAATTATGATTAGGCCACCATGTTCCAGAATGGGACACTGAGGAATCCAAGGATTCTTAACTTGAATGTGGCCTTCCAGGAAATTATGAAGGTATATATGTTATCATAGAACAATAGAACTCATTGAATAGTTTGTTGGCTTGGTTTGTAACTTTGAAAATATTTGGATGTATGATACATAAGCCTCTACTTTTCTCTTGTTCTGGCCCCTGTGAATATTAGGGGTGAGATTGGTGCTCAGAGGGCTAGAAGCAAACGTTACAGTCCTGGGGGCAGTGGCACATTGGAAAGTCTTGGGGCCTCGGAGGAAGGTGGCTGTAGGGGGCCACTTGGGTGATAGAGCCCTGGATGTCATGAGATAGGTAGATAGATAGATAGGAAGAACTCTAGGGCCTCACGGAGCCCAAAAGCTTGGCGTGAAGCACCAGGGCCTTCTGTATTTGAATGAACCACAAACTGGATGATGAGTATCTTAGCAGTGATCATGGGTCACAGTGGCTTAAAGACTAGAGGCCCTTACTCCAAGTCCTAGGCATTCCAGAGGCCTTCAGAATTCTGTACTCTTAACAGTCTTGCAAAAACATGACTGACTTTGATATTTCCTCCCCACACACTGGTGAGTGGGAAGTTCAGAATCAGATTTAATTTTACTTAGAAAATTAAATAATAGCACATCTCTTATACCTGAGTGAAGTGGTATGAGTCACACGATTGCAATAAGTGCAAAATGGTGCAGGAAGAAGCACAGAATGTCTTGGAAGAGTAAAACAGAGGGACCTCCCTTGGTCTGGAAGTTCAGATTAAGTTTTTGGAAGAAGTAACATTTAGCTGAGGGACAGACAAAGAGCAGAGTTTTCAGGGACAGTGTTCAAGGGGGTAAAAAAGGGCACTGCAAGCAGGAGGGAAGACTGTATGGGGAGGTTGGAAGTAGGGGAGCACATGATGAGTTGGAACTGAGTAAATGTCTGTGTGGTATGGGAGTTGAAAGCAAGATGCACAGTGTGGCCAGATAAGACAGGAGAGGAATACAGAGGCCTGATCACACAGGGCTCTGTAAACCATGCTGTGAATTTCAGGAAAACAACAGACCATGGTTTCTACCTTCAACGAACTCATCATGGTCTAGAGGAGAAAAAAAGTCTAGTAAAACGATAATTAAACACAAAGAGGTAAGTGCTACACTAAAGATATGCTCACTGTTATCTGGAATCCTGGGAAAAGGAGCAACTTAATTATTGCTGAGTGGATCAGAGAAGGATTTTTCAAGGACTTGAGTGCTTGAGTTGAAACTGCAGGTTTGAGTGGGAGTTTTCCAGTAAACAAAGAAATGTGAAAGAAAGAGAAAGAGAAAGGGAAGAGCAAGGGTAAAGACATGGGTGTTAGAAATCATTCACATGGATGGAAGTAGGGTGCATGCCTTGTTAAGAGCTTGGATGTTTTCCTTCAGATGATAGCAAGTCTTTGAAGACTTATGAGTTAGGACATGGCATGATTAGAAAGATCATTCCAAGGACAATGCAGAAGATGAGTTTGAGGGACATGAAACTGGTGCAGGAGGACATGGTAAAAATTTATTGCCATAATACAGGTGAGAAGCGGAGTTCCTGAAAGAGAGAATTGGTAATGGGGGTAGGGAGAAGATCAGAGGATGTTTTGGAAATGGAAGGAACAAACTGGTTTTCCCAGATCTTTGTGCCTTACTCTCACCTTGGCTTCAGACAACAAGTATATTAAAAATGGGCCAATCTGTGAAAGAAAGGAGTCTGATGACCCAATTACAGTAATGCATCAATGACTGATAACAGCTAGATGTCCTTTCTCAGAGGACTTTGAATTTAAAATTATACGTCTGGGAGTTCTCTGGCGGTCGTCTAGTGGTTAGGATCCGGCATTTTCCCTGCCAAGGCTGGGTTCAGTATCTGGTCGGGGAACTGAGATTCCTGAAAGCTGCTCAGTGTGGCAAAAAAAAAAAAAAAAAAAGTCTGAAAAAGAATGAAAAATGAATATATATATATAAATATAACTGAATCACTTTGCTGTACACCTGAAGGTAACACAACATTGTAAATCAACTATACTCCAATAAAATTTTAAAAAAATGCCTGGAATGGGCAATGAATGTGGAATGATGGAATTTAGATGCTTTGGATCTTGGTAGGGAGGTATTTACTGGGTGGGAAAAGGAAACAGAATCTCATTGCTCCTCTTAACATCAGTGGTTTTCAACTGGGGGCAATTTTGCCCTCTCAGCAGACATTTGGCTGTCTGGAGACATTTTTGGTTTTCACAACTTGGGGTGGGAGTGCTAAGGGTTAGAGATAAGGTATAGATGCCGCTAAACATCCTGTAATGCACAGGACAGTTCCCCTTCCCGCTCCTAAAACAAAAAATTATCCAGCTCAATAGGCAATATTGCCAGGGTTGAGAAACCCTGCCTTAAACCATGGCATGAGTGGCTTTATATTGAGACTTGCCCTATCTCTAAGAGTTACATAATTATTAGATTGAACAATCATGACTTGAGGGATGAAACCATAAAGTGACTTCTTGTCTTTAAACTCTTCCTTTAAAATGGTCTGCGGGGCTTGTTCTGGCCCTGACCCTGGATGAAAACGGGCCGATCTCATGAATTTTCTGGTCACTGTTATACAATGAAAAATGTCCTTTATTCATTTTAAACCACAGAGCACATTCTCAGTTCAGTAATTAAAATGTCTAGTCCCTTGTAATAATCAAAACTCCAAGTTTGACTTAAGAGGACAATGGTGTGGCAAGCTTCTTTCCCCTTTCCTGGTAGTGGTCCTACCCCTCTCCTAGCTTGTCCAACCTTGGGGTTGGAGCATAGGGTGGAGAAAGGGAATGGGGCCGGGACAGTTCTTAGTGAGCTGATAGTGTTGTGAGTTGGTGTGGAACTCGCTGGAGTGCCTGGCAAGTGTTTACAGCTGATTCTGGCTCCTTGGAGATTTCCAGGGGACCTCTCACCTGGAATTCCCTTCTGTAAGTTATGCACTTTCCTCTAGCTCAGGGCTTCTTGAAAAATCATCAGTGGTGGGACTTCCCTGGTAGTGCAGTGGTTGAGAGTCCGCCTACCGATGCAGGGGACACGGGCTCGTGCCCCGGTCCGGGAAGATCCCACAAGCCACGGAGCCTGCACATCCAGAGCCTGTGCTCCGCAACGGAAGCGGCCACAACAGTGAGAGTACTGCAAAAAAAAAAAAAAAAAAAAAAGAATTGCTAATAAAATGAAATGGAAAGAAAAGACATACAAAAAATAAACCTGCATTTTAAATAATCACATTCTACAACAGAAAATTACTCTGTCAAACTGCTCTAAAATTTTCCTAAGGTTTATTCTCAATTTCTGTCCTTTTTCAACATTGTAGATTGGTCACAGTGTGTGCACCAGCACCAGTCCTGACCTCGCTCATTGAGCACTGATCTAGCTCACTGTTTGCTCCTTCCCTCATGCCTGAGAGATGTTGACGTTTGGCTTCTTTCTTCTGAGGCCTGTCGCCCCTTAGGCTGCCTGAATATCCTTTCTCTCTCACTTGCGTTGCCCACATCATTTGGTCAATGGAAAACACTAGGAATCCTTTGCTCTGACTTGGTCTTGGAGCACAGACTGCCCAGTGGGGCTGCTTCTTCTGGCTCACCTCACAGCTGCTAGCCCGCAGGTATTCCCCAGGTGGGGCCGACAGAATTATGAGCCCTCCATCCCCAGCCCCCTGTAAGACATTCATGCCTAATCCCCAGAACTTATGTATATAATTGCTTTACATGGCAAGAAGGACTGTGCGAAGGGGAAGTGATTAAGTTAAGGATCTTAACATGGAGAGATTAGCTTGCATTTCCCAGGTGGGCCTAATGTAATCAGAGGGGGTCCTTATAAGTAAAAGAGGAGACAGGAGAGTCAGAGGCGTGATGACAGAGGCAGAGGTTGGAGTGATACACCAAAGAACGTGGGAAGCCTCTAGAAGCTGGAACAGGCAAGGACCTTGGTTCTCCTTTAGAGTCTCCAGAAGGAACACAGTCCTGCTGGCCCCTCGATTTTAGCCTACTGAGACTTCTTACCTCCAGAACGGTAAGATAATAAATTTGTGTTGTTTTAAGCCACTAAGTTTGTGATGATTTGTTACAGCAGCACTGGAAACTAATACAAGCAAGAGTCGGACCCAAAGCAAGAGTAGCCCAAAACTTGAAGAGACAAATAATAACTGGGTGCTCTCTCTTTTTTTTGTGGTATGCGGGCCTCTCAGTGTTGTGGCCTCTCCCGGTGCGGAGCACAGGCTCCGGACGCGCAGGCTCAGCGGCCATGGCTCACGGGCCCAGCCGCTCCGTGGCATGTTGGATCCTCCACGGATCAGGGCGCGAACCCGCGTCCCCTGCATCGGCAGGCGGACCCTCAACCACTGTGCCACCAGGGAAGCCCTGGATGCTCTCTTTAAAGTCCCTCTACTTTGACTTATCAGTCAGATTTCATTTTCATTTTTTAAACAGCATGGTGCTTAAATGCTTGACATAACTCCCTTTTAAGCAGCTTCATTTCTTGTTTGTGGGGGAAAAAGAAAGGACTAAAGCCTCAACTTTAACGGCAGTGCTTAATGACCAGTTTATCAGTTTTGAGCTGAAGGAAAAACATTCCCCAAATTACAAGCCTTAAATTTTGTAATTTTACTTCTATGCCGTTTTTTGGCAGAGTGAATTATTTCTAACTAAAAGGGATGTGCAATTAGCAATTTAATTTATTTGATTGCTTTGATGATTTTCTCTGACACTTTTCTTTCATCCAAATACTGTAAAGTGCTTTGTAGAAATCAGATTTCATGCAAATAGTGTAATTAATCCTTCTTTGTAGGCTTTTGCTTGTAATGTTAGCAGAAATCTGAAAACGATATATGCAAACCCAAGTTTCCTACGATAAAACAACACTTAAGAGCAGTTTGCTGTTGTTTTACTTACCTGACTTTTCACTATCCTGTGGTATATGATTGTTTATCATTGTGCATAATAAGTCAAACACCATGGCCTAATGCTAATCTTCTGAAAGTACTTCAGCTATTGTATGGTTCTGTTTCTTTGTTTTGTTTTGTTTTTCTCAGTAGAAGCTCTGTTACTTAATGAAGGTAGACAGGTTCAGAAAGAAAGGACAGTGAGGGAAAGACAAGTTCACAGCCCTCAAATGTTCCCATTCATCCTTTATAAGGTAGATATTTGCTGACTACTTAAAATGTAAGATGGCATATTAAATTCCATGGAATGTCAGAAATTATTTCTCTTGATTAATTGCCCAGGAAATATCTCTAAGTAATTGGGTGATCATCCCCTTGAATATAACTATTCCCAGTAGTTGCCCACATCAGCACCATATCATATACATAGAATCAAAGAAACCGAATGAAGAATGAGAGATGTGTAACTTGAGAAAATCCATGATGAAAGGACTGATTTTCTGGCTGAAGCAAATGATTTAGAATAGTCAAACTTAAAAAAAAATGTCATGCTTTCTTTAAAATTTTCTCTTTTAGTCCTCTGGGTTCTCATGTAAGTTGAAAAGATGATAAAGGAACTCAAAGAAGAGAAATGGTTTGCTTTTTTGAGCTGTCTCTGTTCTGGGGCCCCCATCAAAGAAACTCAGTTCATTTTGATCAAATAAGCTAACAGAAATGAATGGAAAGAACTGAATTGAAGTACAAATGGAACGAGAGTGTTAATAGGATGAGCAAAAGACTGGGGCATGGATTGGATACATAATAGTTTTTGGCTACTGACACTAATCTTTTAATGCTGACTTCTTGGTTGTAAATAAAGTGGAATCCATGGAACTCATTTAACTCATTGTTCTTGGAAAACGTAAGTCAATAAAAGTGAAGCATTCATAACGAGGCATAGAAAGTCCAACTACAATATACATTGTGGTTGAAAATGGAAAGAAGGCTAATGTTGACAATTGGGAAAAACAGAATGAAACCTTGAATTCATCAGTTAGGATACTGTTTATACTCTTTTCAAGACTAATCTTTCATTTGTTTTAGGTAAGATTTTTTCTTAATTACTTGGAAACTTGGCGTAATTGGTAACATATCTGAATATCTACTAGTAGATTTGTATTTCACATCTTTTTATTGCAGATATGCAAGTCATTAATACTTTTCTAGGCTGCCACCAGAAACCATATTTTAAGTTGTCCCTTAAATTAAAAAAAAAAATTTCTCTTTCTCATTAGAAGAGTAAACATAACTCTAAATAAGGTCCACTGTTATTTCCAGCAATGTACATTGGTGTTGTCTTTAAGCTTCAACCTACATTAAATGTATTCCCATTTTAGCTGTATAACAGGAAAGAGAAAATTTTAAAGATAATTTTCACTTATTTATAACCATGACACCTGAAATGACAGCTGAATCTGCTCTTTTCAGGGAGCATGGAGACTCACAGGAGGTGAGCCCTGGTACTTCCTGAAATCAAGGCAGTTCTCTCCAGAGTTCATTCATTTCTAGGTGAGTTGTTCCACTTTTGTTTGTTTAATTTACATTTTACAACCTGACATTGGTGGCAGTAGTGATGTAGTGTCCTTGGCTTTGCAGCACATACATGGTCACTGCTCTTCATACAGTTTCCTCATCAATCACGTGATGTACATTGTTGGCGCTACATGCTGAGTTTAATATAAACAAAAGACAGTTAAAATTATCTTCAAAAACCTTGTCCTTTGTAGTACTGCAAAGCCTTCAGGTCTGTATCAAGTCATGAATATGGAAGGATAGGCTTATTACAGTTGTTAAGAAATACAACGTGAAATTTAGAAGGAAGAGGAGGGGAAAAGTATGATTTCCATGCTTGAGCACTTGGTAGTCCAGGCTAAAAACAAGTACACCTCACCCAAATGAAGGATGAGACTTTGTGTCTCCATCAGAGGCTTACTCTGCCAGATTGCTTACACCTGAATAAAAGAGGATATGTTAGTCTATGCAGCTTCTGCTTACAAACTTCCATGCTTGTGAAGGTTGGTTTCCAAGCCACACTGCAGCAGAGTTCACTGGTGTGGACAAGTTCTGTGAAGGCCCAGTGAGGTGCAGGAGAGCGGAGAGGAATGGAATGTGGAAAGCACTGGTGGTCAGCCTGCCGCCTTCACGTGCCTTTCAGATGTGGGCCTTGCCAGACTCCTTTGGGAACAAAGTTTTTGGGGCTCTGAGGGAGCTGAGGATTGGCGAGGGGCGAGGGGGGAGTTGTTCTAGCCCCCACAGGTACCAAATGATTCCTTGGTTACGATTGAGAACGCAAAAAATTCCATGTGGCAGTACATGATCAACATATGGGTTGGATGCTTATAAGAAATAATTATTTCAATAGTTAAAGAAAAATGTAACTCCAGGCGTGATGGAAGAGGTATATTGGAAAGCTCATGTTGCTACAGAGAGAGTCCAGTCTGTAAAAGAAACTTGACAGAGTTTAAAAGAAAAGGTAGGATTGTCCTAAAATCTGTCTTGTCTGGAAGAAAGATGAGGTTGCTCAGAAGGTGGCCAGCTTCCTTAGGGCTCAGGAATAGACCTAAACTGAACAATACGCTCTCAATTCTCCATCAAGTTATTTTGGTTAAGACAATACATTTATTGATGAAGAAAAAAAATGTTACTCTCCGATTCAGCATTGAAAAGTCATTATGTTCAAAGAAAGGCACAGAAACAGAGCAATAGGACATACATTTGATATTAATGAATCAGGTATTCATTGTTGGAGGAATAACTGCAATTCCATACTTTCTTGCAAAGCAAAACCAAATGCTCTATGGTACCTAAGAGAGGAAGTCCCCACAAACAGATGAAGCTGTGGTATGTTTCTTCCTCAGATATGTGCAGAAGAACTCTGTTTGCAGGCCAAGCAAAATCCCTGGAGGCAGAAAAATCACATCCTTTAGATGAGTGATAGAATTTTAAAGCAATGAGAGAAGCTGCTGGGGTCAGTTATGCCTGGTGCAGGCCTACCATTAAGGCATCAAACATGAATTTATCAGAAACTTCTTGCTACCTTTGAATAGAAACTCCTTAACTTCCAGCAACATGTGATTTTTGTTGAGGGAGAAAATCAAACAATGAGTTTAGTCAAAGTGGCAATGCTAATAAAGTCCAGGTGCTCTCTGACCATCTTGAAATTACACTGTCAAAGCAAAGGCGCTATAAAATATCAAGATCCAGTGACCACAGCTTATTTGACACCTGCCTCTAAATATAAAAATAATTCTTTTAATAAGTATAAGGTAAAAATTCCAAATGATAAGAAAGCAGTGTTATTTATTTCTTAGTAATACAGAAAAGAGTGGCATCTTAGGTTTTGTGAAATGCACTCATTTTTCTGGAATCCTGAGTCTAGTACAGTATCGGGCACCTTGGGGCACCCAGTAAGAGGCTATTGACTGACTGGATGAATGAATGGTGCAGTGGCCCCCGGAAATGGATGCACTTCTCATGGGCACTCAGGTGGGTTCCCTGCGGCTCGATGGATTCCTGTTAAGCTTTGAATTTGCTCCAGTTATTTCACATTCTAACCTAAGAGGTTAGGTTAGACACACCTTGTGTGTCTCATGGGAGGAGACTTAATTATGCAGAAGAAAGGAGAGGCCGTAGCGCCAAAGTGAAATCACTTTCTGTCCTAGCACCAGCCTTGGGATGTGGTACACCAGAAAGGTTAAAACCATGGCCTTCAGAGTCAGGCAAGTATGGGGGTACTGATGGCTTGGTGTGTGGCCTTGATGGAGCTACTGTCTTAAGTCTCAGTAGCTTCATCTATAAAATGATAATAATAAAGGAGTGCCTATACAATGGGGTCATGTGCTTAGCACAGCATCGGGCACATAATAAGCGTCCAGTGAATAATGCTATAATGAGCGTTAAAGACAGAAAGAATGACTGTTTCCCCCTCTAAATTATAGGAGGAGGAAATGGGTGGAAAATTACGTGAATAAATTTTAGTCACCGGAATGGCCAAAACTATAAAAACTGGCAGTACCAAAGGTCGGCGAGCCTGTGGAACCACCAGAACTCTTTTATGTTCAGTGTCGCTGGGGGCATAAAGTGGTTCAATTACTTTGGGAAAAAATCTGGCAGTTTCTTTTAAAATTAAACATACATCTACCCAATGACCCAGAAATTTCATTCCTAAGTATTTACCTAAGGGAAATTAATATACCTACCCCAAGACACGTAACTTGTACAAGTATCTTCATAACAGCCTTATGCATAATAGCTAAATACTGGAAACATCTGAGGTGTTCTTTAAGAGGAGAGTGGTCAAACTGTGATATATTACATACAACGAGATATTACTCAGCAATATAAAGGAATGAATTTCTGGTACTCACAAAAACATGCATGAATCTCAAAAACACTGTACTGAGTAAAAGAAGAAGCCTTACATGAAAGAATACATAAAGTATGATGCCATTTTTAAAAAGTTTTAGAACGGGCCAAACTGATCTATGGTGAAAAAAACTCAGAGCAGTGGTTGCCTCTGGTGTGGAGGATGGGTTTTGACTGGAGTGGAGCCTGAGGCAACTTTCTGGGATGATGGAGTGTCCTGTACCTTGACAGGGGTTTGGGTTAGACAGGTGCATGCATTTGTCAACATACAACAAATGAATTAAAATTTGTGCCTTTCACTGAATGTAAACTTTATATCAAAAAGAGAAAATAACTATGAATATTGAACTCTAGTTGATGGTATGCCTGCTGATGTGTTAAGGAGTGAAGTGTACTGATGTCTGCAGCTTACTTTGAAATGCATCAGAAATAACACGGACTGATGGATGGGTAGAAGAATGGAGAGAGGGATCAATATCTTATAATGCAAATGTAGTGAAACATGAATTGTCAAATTTAGGTGGGAGTATACAGGTGTGTATTGTACAGTTATTTCACCTTTTCTGTATGTTTGAAAAGTTTGAGAACAAAATGATAGGAAACTACAGCATCTTTACAGTTGCTCCCCTCCCTGGAGGTGGGAGATCAGGGCATTCGTCCTCTGGTTAGGCCTGCTACTCTTCTGTTTTCCTTCTTCCCACAAAGTTCTATTCTACTTCCGGTTTTCTACTTTCAGGGTTTGATTTCTGGTATTTCCTATGCACTCTGCAGCATTTGAATGCTCTAGATGGTCTGGCCTCTCAGCTTCTCAGGAACTGACGGCAGCTGTTTGGGTCACTTAAATTCCTGCCCTCGGCCCATCCCCCCTGTGTTTCCTGTGTCTCCGGAATTCTCCCAGAGCTGCCCTGCGCGGATGGGTCCTCTGTCCACAGACATCGCCTGAAAGGGCAGGTGGAGGGGAGAAGCCGGTACCCCCGGTTGCTGAGCCTATTCAATGCCCCTTCTTAACGATCGCGTGAAAGTGAGTGCTTGACGCTGTTATACGTGGCAGCATCTCTCTTTTTACTCTAGGGATTGGAATATGAGACCTATCTCACAAGGGGTATGGGCTGGGCTGTTATACTGGCTTTGTATAGTATAAAGAACGCTGATCTGGAAGAGAGGCTACCTGACTTCTCGCTCTGCTTTTTCTTCTAACTCTGCCCATACAACTCTGAATGAATCATTTTTGGCCTCAGTCCCTTAATCCGTAAAATGAGGGATTGGATTAGACACTGTGTAAAGATGGCTTCAGTCCTAAAATTCTGAGTCCAGGTATTTAGATCAATGACTGGGCTCAAATCCTGCCTTGCTGCTTACTAATTATGTGGCTTTAGGCAAGTTACTTATATTTTTTGAAACTTTAGTTTTCTTATCTGCAAAATGGGAATAATAATAACAACAATTATTTATCTCTTAGAGACTTCCTTAAGGATTAAGTTACATAAAGCATATAGAGACCTTGCACAGGTGTCGGCACATAGCAAGCAGTCCAATGTTAGCTGCTACCACTGTCACTACTACTGTTACTACTCCCTCTACTGCCCCTCCTCCTCTTCCAACACCAGCGTGGACTGGAAAGCTACCACAAATATATTTAGTTGTAAAAGTCCTCCAAAGGCTTTATGTTTCTTTTTTTCTCTTCGAATTTTACCGTTATTTTGTTTTTTTCAACTTAATGTTAGCTTAACTATTTTCTCTCCGACTTAGATTTTCCAGATATATTTGCAGTAACTTTAGGGGGTGCGCCCTTTTATTTTTTAGTGATATTGATTTTTCAGAAAGGATATACTGTTGAAAATAAGGATCCATTTTAATTCTACATTCTCTTCCTGATCTTTCATCTTCTAAAGACAAAAATCTTCATATTCTTTCTTCTCTGAATCATAAGGACTAAACTGAAAAATCAATTCTTCCTAAGAAGGGAGAGAAAGAGCTATTATTAAGAAATAAAGAGGGGCATCCCTGGTGGCGCAGTGGTTGAAAGTCCGCCTGCCGATGCGGGGGACACGGGTTCGTGACCCGGTCCGGGAAGATCCCACATGCCGCGGAGCCCGTGAGCTCCGGGCTCCGTGAGCCATGGCCGCTGAGCCTGCGCGTCCGGAGCCTGTGCTCCGCAACGGGAGAGGCCACGGCAGTGAGAGGCCCGCGTACCGCAAAAAAAAAAAAAAAAAAAAGAAGTAAAGAATAGTCTGAGGATGGCCTGAGCAGATCAGTGGAACCATCGGCGATAATCATTCGTTCCTCGCCATAAACTAAGCCATCACCTCAGGCTGTTGCTGATGAACATCTGTCCCCACCGGAATCAATCCACGGAAATACAGGGAGGTACCTGTCAGCTTCAGCTCGTGGGATCTCTGGGCCTTTCACTTTTCTCTCTTAAAAATCCCCAACAACTGAGAATATTAATCTAGTTAGATAAATGCAATTAAAAAATAATTCTAGCATAAAGCATAAACTGCTTTTAGCTATCCAATATTCTATACTAATTAGAAACATGTAACTAGAACTTTTAGAAGCCAGAGAGTACAACTTTTAACCCAAAAGATGAATCATATTTATAACATAAATAATAATAATTTTTCCAGAAAGCTAGGGATCTAGAATAAATGAGTGAACATAAGATAGTAGTGTTTAATCAGAAGTCCGTGATATATATAATCTTTGTCTTAAAGCAATCTGCCACATCTTCAAGGAACTTGTGGGAAATACGGGCACAGGAGACAAAAGTCTGCCAAATGTATACTTGTTACCACTTCTGCGCGAAACCCTGATGTAAAATCTTAGAGTGCAGGATTCATTTGGCTGCCACAAGAGGCAGCTATGCATCTAGTACCAAGCAGGCTGAAAGACTACTCCTTCTCTTAAGCTCATTTCTAAGTCTCAGGCCTCATCAAAATAGCAAGGCAAGGCTGGTTAGAGCAAGCCGGCCCCTGGACTCCTTGCTAGGCCTTGTCAGGTTTGCACGGAAGTTCCCTGGCTAGGAGGGAGGTTGCATTTCATCTTGGGAGTTACCCAGACCCCAAGTTTCCCCCAGTTCACTAGATCCAATTGGGAGTAAAGGAAACATGGGGCAGGGAGTGGAGATAAAGATGGTACCCAAGAGCCCCGTAGCTGTAGCTAGGCTGCTGGATCCTGAGTGAGACCTAATCCCATGGCCCACTGAGGGAGAAGGATTGCAACTAATGCTATTATTAATACAGCTCTGGACACCTCCTGAGCTTACAGGTGAAGACTCTCAGTGAATCTGCTTGGAAAGGGGCAACAGAAAAAGTGAAGCAGGGACAATTCCATCCCAACAACCTCTTTGCTTTTTTTTTTCATTTTCGTTGCTCCCCCAGGAACTTGAGAGCAATGGTGGCAGTATTCTAAAAGGGACCCCAAGAAGAGCCTCAGAAGAAAATGCAGAACTTCTCTGACAATCAGTCTGAGAAGGCGATCTTCAATCAGCGTTATAAGGCTAAAAATGGCCACCTAGTATGTTACTTCTATTGCTAAGGCATCAGATTGGTAACATCAGCATGTTTTCTGAGGAGGCTGACATAAGTGTAACTTATATAGATTTATAAAAGCAACAAATATGAGATTTTTTCTTTTATAAAAGATTCAGTGTAGAGTATCTTTAAGAAACAAACTTCCCAAGTGCAGTTGAATCATTTTACATTCAGCTTTTCAGGAATAAATGTATATCACATATGACGAGAATTATTCCTATGAGACACAGTTATGGAAACATACTTTAGGTCTTGGTGAAAAAAACCTACCGGTAAATCAAAAGGTAAGACTTACGCGTTTCAGAGAAGTCAAATCAAAACTTAGGTTCCAATCACAGATACAATATCTAGACTAGTTTTCCTAGAGACATAGATCACCAGGAATCAGAATGAGGTGACCAATAGTAAGATTCTTTTGTTGAACCAGTTATAAAATGAGAGGGTTTGTGTTAGATCCACAAAGAGGACTGGTGACAGCAGAATTCCCATATTATTTCTAAATGCTAAGTCCAGTCAATCTTGTTTTTTGTTAAGAATATTAATGCCTTTTATTTTACTTTTGTAAAGTTATTTTATTGTTTGGCATGTTTATACTATTTGAGACTTTTATCAGAATGCTTACTTTTCACCATTAAGTAGGATACAATTTATTCTTTTTGTGTATGTTTATACTATTAATTTTATTGAATTTCTAAAAAAAAATCAGGATCTAATGCTTTTTTGTTTTTTGTTTTTGTTTTCTTTTAGTTAAGAAAATGTTAGGCAGTGTTTTTGGTTCCTCCTCACACCCACCACCACGCCGCGTGTCCTGCGGGATCTCAATTCCCCGACCAGGGACTGAACCTGGACCACGGCAGTGAAAGCGCCAAATCTTAACCACTAGACCATCAGGGAGCTCCCTGTTGGGCAGTTTTAATTAACATAATTTTGTGTACACCAGTTAAGTCAATAATCCCTTATTTGTTACCTTCTGCCCATTAGGCTAGGTAGTAGGGAAGATAAGACAGTCCCTAACTTCAAAGAATTTTAAAGCTTATTAAAGACCAAGCTTAAATATGAAACTAGTGTGGTTCACAGATGGGCTCTAAACTCACTTACTAGCTGTGTGACCTTATTTAACCTCTCTATGCCTCAGTTTTCCCATCTATAAAATGGGACTAATTATGGTAGTTGTCTCATAGAGTTGCAAGAATTAAATGAGCTAATTTATTCAGAGGTATTAGACTAGTTCCTTGACATAAATAAATGCTCAATAAATTTTCACAATTATTATAAAACAATCCCACAGCACATTAGGCTAGCGCTAGATTATGTGAAAGAAGATGACATGAAAGGTCCTGAATTGTGTTAAAGCCACTGCCTGGGTATAGAAGGCAGTTAAACTACTCCTTTTCAGAAATAATCTACATTTTGCAGTTGTTTCATATTGTATTCCTCAAGTTAGATAGTACACACCATAGACTCCACACTTTACCTGATCACTCTCATCTTGGGAAAGGAGAAGAACTTGGTTCTTCAGTGGAGAACTTGGTTCAAGCCCCAGGACTGTCGTGATGAAGAAGCTCTCCCTGGAACACTGGTCATTCCTTCACTGTCACATTGGATACATGTGGCTGGGAACAGGTCCTCTGTTGTCTACCACAAATCTGGAACACAACTTGGTTACTAATCCCCTTTACTGTATTCTAGTTTCCTAAATAACTTTGTGTGATTAGGTTTCTCTAAATATTTTACCACAAGTTACTCTATGAGAACAGACAGGATAAAAGAAATGGGGAAAGTCTACCGTTAAAAAGCAAAAGTCTGAAGTTTTACAAGACTAAATGTCTCCTTTGAGGCTATGAAATTCAAATCCCCAGGCTGCAGCTACAAGAGAGGTGAGAAGCAGGGAGAAGGAGACATCTGAGAAATGCTTAATGAGTGTTTCATTTGTGGCAGGCATGATATTCACACAGTTACAAAATTCAAGTGGTCAAAAAATATATATAGCCGTCTTTAGAACAAAATGAATAGGGGAAAGGTAATCTTGCCAATTCAAGGTAACGTCATCACTGTTAAATAGAGTCCTCCTTCCTCCTCTTCTCCCCTGGCTGTGATCTCCAAGGGATCTGCAAGGGATCCAAGGGATCTCCAAGGGATTAAAACTGGGGATTTGACTCTTTGTTCATGCTGGACTTGATGATGGATAAAAGAGAAACGGTTCTTGGTGGTGAAAAGATGGGGAACCACAGTTCTTGGCCCAGGGGAGATAGATAAAGAACCCATTCTGATATAAACAGCAAGGTCCTACTGTTATAGCACAGGGAACTATACCCAATATCCTGTAATAAACCATAATGGAAAAGAATATCATAAAGAATATATATGCACATATATATGTGTATAACTGAATCACTTTGCTGTACAGCAGAAATTAACACAACATTGTAAATCAACTAGACTTCAATAAAATAAATTAAAAAAAAAAAGACCGAAGGAACCCATTCTCCACACTTGAGCTAACAAAGCTGTGAGGGGGACTGAGAGAGCCATTGACCAGTAATAGAGGCAAGGTGCCTTCGGCTGGTGGGGTGGCAGGGGCGTCCTTTGTGCTATGTCTCACAAGAGTTCATTCAGAGCAGGGCAGATCTGGACCAAGAATCGAGGGCCACCGCAATGATCCCAGCTCAGTTCAAGCTCTGTTTACACCCATCAGACCTTGACACATGACCACTGGCTTCTGGGAAACAGCCCTGTATGGAGACATGGCCATAGAAGCAGGCTCTTTCTCAGCACAGGTCTGAGCAGTTTGAGACACGGGGAGGAACAGCTATGAACAGAAACGGAGCTTGTTACAGCTTCCGAGGCTCACTGAGGGATGCGTTAAATGTGCACGCAGGATAGAACCGGCAGCAGGCTACTTGTGACCTTTGATCTCCTTCTTGCCTTTCGGAAACCACATTGCCAGAAGTTTCTTTCTCTGGATTAGGTTAAGACAAGACATAATCACCTCTCTGTAAGACCTCTGTAAGAGCCCAGCCCCACCGCTGCTCAGCTTGCCACCTAGGTTTGTGAACAGGTAGTCCTGCTTCCTTTATCTTTGTTTTCTCTGCTTTGTTCCTGCTGAACCACAATGCGCACAGCTGAGCTGCACTTTCTGGCCACACCACCTCCGCGCCAGCCTGGGAGGAAAGTGAACTTTGAGAGCTTCATTATTATCTATAATCCCAAAGAACTACAGAAACCCTGCTGCGCCGCCACTAAAGTTTGCTCTAGGACCATAACAGCCTTTTTAAGAAGATAAGATTAAAAAAAAAAAAAAAGGCGGCAGAAAACCTGTAATATTTTAACTATTGTTTTTTTGCAATTTTTACTTCTATAATCTATGGAAACAAACAATAATAAGACTTTAAAGTTATAGCTAGAAGGTTAAGGTTAACCTCTTCTATCTTATTTAGGAATGCCAAGTATATCATGAATCTCTGCAAGTACAACTTCCATATATTGCTGTCCTCTGAGTTCATGTCAGTGGAGTCCCTTTCTGGTGAGATGCCCTCATGTGGGCCTAATTTTATTATCCTGGTAACTGTATTTGTTTCCATGGGGAGGAGAGAAGGGAAGAGAACTAATATGCGTTGAGTTCCTAATATGTGTGAGCTGCTGTGCTCATGTTTATTATCTCATTTATTATCCCCAACAGTTTTGACAAGTCTATGTTATTATGCCATTTTATACATGAGGAAAAGGAGGCTCTGGGAACTTACATGACTGGATCAAGGTAACACAACCAGTAAGTAGGGTTTGAATCCAGGACTGTCTGATTCCAAAGACACCTGTGGCCTTGGCTGCCCCAAATGGGCCAAACTTATTCCAGTGTATAGTGATATTTTAGCACAACTTTGGAAAAACATCAGTTTCCCCATTTCTACTTGATTCACAAAATTCATGTTAGCTCTCTGTTCTATTAGTGGTACTGCCCACTCATCCTCCTAAACCTCGCCAACTCTTATCTTTTAAAGACTAACCTAAGCCTCCATTTACAGCATACACGGTGTCACATCACACAGGTCTATGGGATTATCTATAAATGTCACCAAAGAAAGCTAGTAACACTTCTTTTTATTTTTATTTATGTAAGTATGTATTTATTTATTTGGTTGTGCTGGGTCTTAGTTGCGGCTCGTCGGCTCCTTAGTTGCGGCACGTGGGCTCCTTAGTTGCAGCAGGAGGGCTCCTTAGTTGTGGCGTGCATGTGAGATCTAGTTCCCTGACCAGGGATCCAACCTGGGGTCCCTGCATTGGGAGCGCAGAGTCTTAACCACTGTGCCACCAGGGAAGTCCTGTAACACTTCTTTTTAGGTTTGTTTTTTAATTAGGTCACTGATGTTTCTATATTAATGGCTAGACTTCCTTCAATAATACCTCTTACACAATAATACCTATTATACAATAATACCTATTACACAACAATACCTCTTGAACATATTTTGTTTCTTCAGTGCAGCACTGATAATGATTCCCCCACTACCTAAAAATATTCACTAAGATCCTGAAAAGATACAAATCTGGAGACTTCTGGAGGCTCTTTCCTGTCCTCTTTTAATAGCTTAGAAAGAAGTTGCTTCTAGGATCCAAGACAGCTCCACAGAGGAGCAGGCCATCCCAGAGGCTGATGTCAGGAGAGTCCCCCTTTCTAAGAAGGCCATCACACCTACCATGCAGTTCCCATGATTTTATAGGTGTCTAGAGCTTTCCTGGCCCCTTTCATTGCTTCTATAACTAGGTAAAGGGGCACAGACACAGGGGTGTCCTTCATTTGGTGCACTTTCCATGGTGTGTCTGACTCTGCATGACCCAAGACTGTCTCCTTGCAGGATGGCAAGAGGATGGGGCTCATGACCTCTGCTGCTTCTTTGCCTGTAGGTTTTTCTTAAAAACCTTATTTTGTACTTATGTCATGTAGTGTCCATGCTCTGCTTTTACAGCAGATCGCCAAGGCAACCCTATCATTTAGATATATTCCTGTAATAATTTTAAAGAATATTAAAAGTTGCCTCATGAGGAAATGATTACAAGTACCTCATGAGACTTAAGCTGTGAAAGTTTTAACAATATTACATGTGATATTCTATATTGATTTAGAGTATTTCTACATTTTAATGGTATAAAAATGAACAACTACTCAAGCATAATATTGTGAAAGAGTGAAAAATGGATGAAAGTGACAGTAAGTATAATTAATCTAAGTACATTGTACAGTGAAAAATTACCCAGCCCAAATTAAGTTTTGGGGAATTTTAAATTAGATTATTTCAAGCATGGCTTATTAAGAAGCAAATATCAATACAAATTTACTAGTTTTTATGATAAAATATTTTGTTCAATTTAACTGCTTTTAATTTTTCATTATTTATTTATTGGGGCTCACTTTTTATTTTTTTATTTTATTTTTTTAACATCTTTATTGGGGTATATTTGCTTTACAATGGTGTGTTAGTTTCTGCTTTATAACAAAGTGAATCAGTTATACATATACATATGTTCCCATATCTCTTCCCTCTTGTGTCTCCCTCCCTCCCACCCTCCCTATCCCACCCCTCTAGGTGGTCACAAAGCACTGAGCTGATATCCCTGTGCTATGCGGCTGCTTCCCAGTAGCTATCTACCTTACGTTTGTTAGTGTATATATGTCCGTGCCTCTCTCTCGCTTTGTCTCAGCTCACCCTTCCCCCTCCCCATATCCTCAAGTCCGTTCTCCAGTAGGTCTGTGTCTTTATTCCTGTCTTACCCCTAGGTTCTTCATGACATTTTTTTTCCCCTTAAATTCCATATATATGTGTTAGCATACGGTATTTGTCTTTCTCTTTCTGACTTACTTCACTCTGTATGACAGACTCTAGGTCTGTCCACCTCATTACAAATAGCTGAATTTCGTTTCTTTTTATGGCTGAGTAATATTCCATTGTATGTATGTGCCACATCTTCTTTATCCATTCATCCAATGATGGGCTCTTAGGTTGTTTCCATCTCCGGGCTATTGTAAATAGAGCTGCAATGAACATTTTGGTACATGACTCTTTTTGAATTTTGGTTTTCTCAGGGTATATGCCCAGTAGTGGGATTGCTGGGTCATATGGTAGTTCTATTTGTAGTTTTTTAAGGAACCTCCATACTGTTCTCCATAGTGGCTGTATCAATTTACATTCCCACCAGCAGTGCAAGAGTGTTCCCTTTTCTCCACACCCTCTCCAGCATTTATTGTTTCTAGATTTTTTTGATGATGGCCATTCTAACTGGTGTGAGATGATATCTCATTGTAGTTTTGATTTGCATTTCTCTAATGATTAATGATGTTGAGCATTCTTTCATGTGTTTGTTGGCAATCTGTATATCTTCTTTGGAGAAATGTCTATTTAGGTCTTCTGCCCATTTTTGGATTGGGTTGTTTGTTTTTTTGTTATTGAGCTGCATGAGCTGCTTGTAAATTTTGGAAATTAATCCTTTGTCAGTTGCTTCATTTGCAAATATTTTCTCCCATTCTGAGGGTTGTCTTTTGGTCTTGTTTATGGTTTCCTTTGCTGTGCAAAAGCTTTGAAGTTTCATTAGGTCCCATTTGTTTATTTTTGTTTTTATTTCCATTTCTCTAGGAGGTGGGTCAAAAAGGATCTTGCTGTGATTTATGTCATAGAGTATTCTTCCTATGTTTTCCTCTAAGGGTTTGATAGTTTCTGGCCTTACATTTAGGTCTTTAATCCATTTTGAGCTTATTTTTGTGTATGGTGTTAGGGAGTGATCTAATTTCATACTTTTACATGTACCTGTCTAGTTTTCCCAGCACCACTTATTGAAGAGGCTGTCCTTTCTCCACTGTACATTCCTGCCTCCTTTATCAAAGATAAGGTGAGCATATGGGCGTGGGTTTATCTCTGGGCTTTCTATCCTGTTCCATTGATCTATCTTTCTGTTTTTGTGGGGCTCACTTTTTAAAACAAATTTTTTTTAAGAGTTGAGAAGGATTGCAATAATAAATTCTTTCTCTGTAAGAATATTCATATTTCGTAAAGACTTGCTTTAGTTTTTCAAGTGCTTTATAGACCTTAATGAATATGCTGTATTACTGTAGAGGCGGTCTGTGAGGGGAGAGCTTGAGACTCTCGGCATTTAAAGGGGCCAGAGGTTTTGTAAAGTGAATGGAAACAAAGAGATATGCTAAGAGGGGAAGGAGAAAAAGAGGGAAAGACATTTCATGGAGGTAAATTTAATATCTATTCAGGGTCGAAGTCATATTTGAGTCTCTCAGGGCTGAAAGTTGAGAATGCCGTCTCATTTTGATTGGATTATGTAGTACATGCGGTGGTGTGGCCTGGTGGTGTTGAGCTGAGGCTCTGAGATCAAGCAGACCTAAGTTTAGTCCCAATTCCACACTCCTGAGCTGCGTGACCTCAGACAAACTCCCGACCCTTCAGGAGGCTTATGTAAAATGGCAATGTTTGTGGCACCAAATTGGATAATACTCATAAATAGCTTAGCACGGTGAGTGGGCCATAATGAACCCTCTGTAAGTATGAGCTATTACCATTACCTGAGACCAAACAACTGGGCAGTCATTTAATTATACATTTAATATCAGCCTAAGACGATTAGAATGGAAGTGATGCCAATGAAAGTGATCAATGCTTTTGTGGCTTTACAGAAATGTGAACAGGTTCCATTTACATATACAAATGAATCTGAGGTTTTGAAGGCTCCGTGCCTGGGGCATTCTCAAGGATCCTGCCCCTCATAGGTCATAAGGAACTCAGCGGTGACCACTGTGCTGAATCTGTGGAATCATTAGTGCCTGAAAAGCTGACATATAAAACACGTGTCTGAAGATGCTCAGAGGATAGAAGGATGTCATACTGAGGTAGGATAGAACCACTGAGAAAGCGGTGTTACCTTTTCTCACACAAAGTTTGATCACTTGAAGTTCAAATGGATGTGGGTCGATTTAAAATGCCTAGTGGCATCATTTAGCTGTTTCTTAAAAAGGCTTTTGAGGACTTGACTTTAAGCTGTAACTTTAGAGCCTGTAGCCAAACTGACGCTTTCGGGGACTCGGTGTGAGTAATGTCCTCCTGTAGCTGGGGTCATAACTCATCAAATATTGCTCTAGTGGCCTGGAAGAGGCAATATATCTCTGAGTATGCACAGGGGATATACTTTAATGCCAGAGGATCTGGTTCAGTAAGCAAAAACATATTTAGAGCTTAAAATAAAGATCCCAGTGGGAAATCCACGACTGAAATACATTTCTAGAGAATCCTCCTCAGATTGGCTAACCGTCACCTCCCGAGGTGCTGATGCCACTTGTGCTCAGAACAAAGCTCTTGTGGGGACAAAATTATTACTGATTTTAATTTTTCATGAACGGCATTAACATCTTGGGAAAAGCATTAACATCTTGGCTCCTACAGCAGTCAAGCAGCCACAGCGGTAGCAGTCCAGCCCTCGTGGTATGCGTTGTTTTTGTGTTGTTGCAGATAGCTATGGCACACGTCTTTTAATGTATTTCTGCATTTTTCCGTGAGTTGCCTCAAGTAATTAGTTTAGCAGGCTGTTGCGTTGGCCAGCATTTAACTGCCCTCATGATTCCTGGAAATATTTGAAGCATGGGACAGGCATGGCCAGCCTAGCCACCTTGTTATTCTTCTCCCTACAGAGTGCTCAGACTTGCAGGTCAGTTAAGAGGAATGCTAACTTTTTAACTCACAATTTTTCCATTACATATACCTGATCACAGGGCTCAGGGCTATTACCTTAGGGGAGAGACTAGTGTCGAAGACAAATTCTTTTTTTTTTTTTTTAACATAAAATGGTTTATTTTAAATTAAAAGTTACATGATTAATAAAATGTGAGTGATATAATTTAGGCTTTTTGTTGGCTACCTCTGTTGTTCTAGCGAGAGATTACGATGTTTATACTTAGCCATCTGGTTCAGACCTAGTATCATCAGACTTTGCGTCTTTATAGCCACAAAGATTTGTAAAAGATGTTGGACTAAGTCAGTCCAAAGATTTTGAGAATATCTATTAAAGCAAACAGAAAAGAAATTCACTCAGTTTCTTAATATTCTTCAACTTGTAAGGAGAGACTGGCACTTTTTTTTTTTTTACATCTTTATTGGAGTATAATTGCTTTACAATGGTGTGTTAGTTTCTGCTTTATAACAAAGTGAATCAGCTATACATATACATATATCCCCATATCTCCTCCCTCTTGCATCTCCCTCCCACACTCCCTATCCCACCCCTCTAGGTGGTCACAAAGCACCGAGCTGATCTCCCTGTGCTATTTTGTTAGTATATATAAGTCCATGCCGCTCTCTCACTTTGTCCCAGCTTACTCTTCCCCCTCCCCGTGTCCTCAAGTCCATTCTCTACGTCTGCGTCTTTATTCCTGTCCTGCCCCTAGGTTCTTCAGAACCTTTTTTTTTTTTTTTGATTCTAAGTTCTTGACTTTGGACGTCCAGTAGTTCAATAATTTCTTGATGTTGATGGCAGAGTCAAGGATTTAAATTGCAGAAGTCCAGGTTTTTGAAAGAGAAAAGGTATTTTGAGTTCCAGAAAGCTAAGAGACTGAAGGATTCAGAGCACAAAGTTCATACAATAGACAATAGACTTGGAAAGACAGCATGAGGGTGATAGCTAGTTCTTCTCCTAAAAGGATGAGTGAGAGATGCTGATATGATTCTAGGACAGGGGATGCCCCATCCCAGTCTCCATCATAGACTAGTAGCAATAACACTAACCAACACACCTAGTACTTCCTATGTGCCAAGCATTATTCTAAGTGCATTACATATTTTGATTCATTTACCCATCTCAACAACCTTATGAGATCCCATTTTGCAGATGAGAAAACAGGCACAGAGGGGCAAGTGATGGGCCCAAAGTCACACAGTAAGTGGTACAGCCAGTGTTTGTACATAGGCAGTATGGCTTTAGAGTCCTTGTTTAGCAGTGACAAAACCCTGGTTGAGGATGATAGAAAGCTCAGCTTTGTTTGGAGGGTTCCAAGAGCAGGGAAGACCTTTGCCGTTCCTGGGTGAAACCTGAGTGCGCAGCAAACCTCATGAGCACTTTGGAACAGCAGCAAAGCAGAGACAGTGGCTGGGCCAATCTAGGCTAGCAGGGATCTGACAGTTTTGAGTCTCCTGCATCCCAGAGGAGAGCCCACAGGAATTTTTATTGTCCCTAAGAGGACTGTGGACATAGCTGAGAGATTTGTGATGAGAGTTCACTGTCAACACGAGCAGCACAGAAAAGCCAGAGGCCATAGTGGACCCGTGCACAAGGGCAGGGCATGCTGTGGAGAGAGAAAGAGACCAGCAGGTGGAGTTGCCTTCACTGGGTGCCAGTGGAGAAGCTGCCTCACTCTCCAGTGCCATGACATGTGCAAACCTACAGACATTCACTGCCATCTCAAGAGAATGAAAGGGAAAGGGTGAAACACCTGAAATTGCTTGATTTTATCCATGAAATGATTGAAGAATCACTAATTTGAATTAACTTAGGGAGATTAACTTTTCTGCTACGGAGAAGAGCACGAGCTTGAGATTGATGTTAAATTCAATTATAGGAAACGTAAAGACTATGTTTTTGCACCCTTGCTTATTGGCTTGTAAAACTGTATTCAGTATGTCCTTCTACTGAAATCATGTACATTCAACACAGGAAGCCACCTTATGAACTTTTCGTCATGTTTTCAAATAGAAAGTGCTCCGTCTTGGGCCTGGGTAGATGAGAAGGACTCTCCGATCCCTCATTTCACATTTCTAGTGCAGACACAGCTCCTTGGAAGGCAATTTCCACTCAACTGCATCTACTTTTCCGTGGGTCGGAAGCAGTTAAGGGAAATGAAGGACGTTTCGGTGCCAGTGTTATATTGGTTACCGATACCAAATTATTTCTGGATTAGAAACACTGTGGTCCATATTGTGGCAGTAAAAGTACTTTGCACCCCGTCTATGGATGAGGCTAACGCGTCAGTTTATAGACCTGTATCCTCTAGAGGGCCTTGTAAATCTATGAGCTTTTCCCAAGTGCTCTATTTTACATCTGGATCCCTGAAAGAGCTGGAAAACCAAATGAATAAATGCACACGCATGCAAAGAGCTACCTGGTTAATTATGTGTTGCAGGAGCTAGCCATGCTCCCTGACTTTTTTCTGTTTCTCTCCTAAGTTTTTCTTTTTTTGGGGGGTGGGGTGGGGAGTTGAATTTTTGTCAGAGAAACAAAAGAGGCTTGCATTTTCTGAATAGAGGTGAACAAAGTACCTCCATAAGAACTGATCGGCCTTGAAAAGAAGTTTAAATGGCCAAAGAGGGTTTGAGATGGGCTCCTAAGCAAAGAACAACCAGACTCTTATCACTGCTGCGGTCATTTGATATTTATTGAGACTCATCATGCAAATAGCTCTGTTTGGGGTTTAACACATAATTACGTCTTAGTTTTGTTGCTAGTAAATAAGTGCATTTGAAGTCTTTTCTGTCAAAATGCTCTTCATGGAACTTAGGTGCCCGGTCCTTTGCTAAGTCAGCCTGCTGCCTGGAAGCAAGGGGAGGCTCCAAGTTGTTCTGTGATTCTGTGCTTCAGTTTCCTCCTCATTTTGCTAAAATGGAGATGATCTCTGCCACAGACACATATCAGAGAGATGTTAGGGTAATTTGTGAGTTATTACCTGAAAAGTACTTTAAGCATCTTAGGAGAAAAGAATCATAAAGTGTAGGCCAGCATTACTTGCACACTGCCAACTAGGAGAGATTTCATCACCTAACAGGCCTCCCTGGGAACATCCACTTAGGACAGGAAGTGGTGATTCACAGGGCTCTGAACATAGCTCCCATTTTTTACCGTCTCCTCTTCCTAACACTTGAAGCTGCAGGATCCAGGAGGTGCAGGCTCTCAGCCTGTGACATAATCGCAGTGTTTTACTTCTCTGTCAGTTTAGAAAAGGTAATTCACAGGATTGCCATATGGAGTGAGTAACCAGGGTGATCGCAAAGCCCTGTGCAAATAAAAAGCGAAGCCCTTGGCAAATATAAGGCACATTTAAGTGAAGACTAATACTCAAATACATGCATTTTGTATGTGGAGATATGGGTATTTGTCTGTTCCACCCTTTATCTACAGGAAATGAGTATGTTGGCTGAAGGAAAGCTGTCTACAGCTCTTAAGACGACAGCTGTGAGATACTTAAAAACATATGCTGCTTAAAATATTTGCAAATGAAGCAACTGACAAAGGATTAATCTCCAGAACGTAAAAGCAACTCATGCAGCTCAATATCAAAAAAACAAACAGCCCAATCCAAAAATGGGCAGAAGACCTAAATAGACATTTCTCCAAAGAAGGTATACAGATTGCCAACAAACACATGAAAGAATGCTCATGATTAATCATTAGAGAAATGCAAATCAAAACTACAATGCGATATCATCTCACACCGGTCATCATCAAAAAATCTACAACAATAAATGCTGGAGAGGGTGTGGAGAAAAGGGAACACTCTTGCACTGCTGGTGGGAATGTAAATTGATACAGCCACTATGGAGAACAGTGTGGAGGTTCCTTAA
This sequence comes from Lagenorhynchus albirostris, assembly GCF_949774975.1. NCBI lineage: Eukaryota > Metazoa > Chordata > Mammalia > Artiodactyla > Delphinidae > Lagenorhynchus > Lagenorhynchus albirostris. The sequence goes on from NC_083102.1 coordinate 24,297,324, forward strand.
AAAACTAAAAATAGAATTACTATATGACCCAGCAATCCCACTACTGGGCATATACCCTGAGAAAAGCAAAATTCAAAAAGAGTCATGTATCAAGATGTTCATTGCAGCTCTATTTACAATAGCCAGGACATGGAAGCAACCTAAGTGTCCATCAACAGATGAATGGATAAAGAAGATGTGGCACATATATACATTGGAATATTAGCCATAAAAATGAGCGAAACTGAGTTATTTGTAGTGAGGTGGATGGATCTAGAGTCTGTCATACAGAGTGAAATAAGTCAGAACGAAAAAAACAAATACCGTATGCTAACATATGTATGGAATCTAAAAAAAGAAAAAAAATGGTCATGAAGAACCTAGGGGCAAGATGGGAATAAAGATGCAGACCTACTAGAGAAGGGACTTGAGGATACAGGGAGGGGGAAGGGTAAACTGGGACAAAGTGAGAGAGTGGCATGGACATATATACACTACCAAACGTAAAATAGATAGCTAATGGGAAGCAGCCGCATAGCGCAGGGAGATCAGCTAGGTGGTTTGTGACCACCTAGAGGTGTGGGACAGGGAGGGTGGGAGGGAGGGAGACGCAAGAGGGAAGAAATATGGGAACATATGTATATGTATAACTGATTCACTTTGTTATAATGCAGAAACTAACACACCATTGTTAAGCAATTATACTCTAATAAAGATGTTAAAAAAATAATTTGAATTTAGACATTAGGAACTATAAATGAAAATAATAAAAGCAAGTTTAAAATTATAAAAAAAAGTAAAACATGCTGCTCCACATTTTGTCTGCTTAACACTGCCAGATTGAAGATTTAAAAATGAGTTTCCAAGAATTTCCATGGTATTGCATATCCTTTTTCATAAAGGACACATTTATTAACAGTCTATTTTGACAAGCCACCTCTATGCCATGCCTGATATGGAAGATCCTCCCAAAAGAACAGTAGGTGAGCAGAGGTTTCCTGGACATGCAAGGATGCCTTCAGTCTACAGCAGCGACCACTGTAGTCCCAGACCTGTAACAGGCCCCCAAAGGTAGCACAGATCTGAACATTGTAAGTTTGCCAAACCGTGGCTCATTCTCAATCCCTTTTTGGGGTTATAAACACAATAATATTTTCTCCATTGTTTTTCTTAAGAGTTGGGGGTACACATTATCTGCATTCTGGGGAGCTAATCAATACCTGAATGTTATGGTTACCTAGTAAATCCTGAAGCGCACACCACCATTGATAAAAAGTAGGCACAAGCTTCCTTTGACTCTTCCAGTTTCCCCTCAAGTAAAGCCCAACGTCATCAGTGAAGATATTTTTACTCCCTAAGTAGGCGTATGTCATCTGACACATCATCAGAGTTCCAAAAAAGAGGTACTTTTGGGGTTAGTGTTAGGTGGAAATTCCCTGACAGCAGACTCTGGGAGGCCAAAGTCCCTCCTGGAAGGTCCAGGCCATTCCTCCTGCCTGGGTTGCCCTTGTTGGAGAGCTCCAGCCCTGAGCCTAGGAGGCGCGTTACTAAGCAGTCAGTCATGGCGACATCAGCCAGCAAGGGGTGAAGGAAACGGAATGGCGAGTGAGGAGGCAGAGGGGCAGGTAAACTGGGGAACTAACGCTGACAGCAAGATGTGATCAAATGTGAGGATGGGGAGAAGACCCTGCATACGGAGTGCCAAGATTGGGAGGAGGCATGGGTGCAGAGCAAGTGTGGTCCAATGAAAGAAACAGACTTCAAACACGTTAGAAACGTGGCCAGTGGTGGGAGAGGGAGATGGAGACAGGGATGGGGACAGGAACTAAATTCACAAGTAAAATAAAGAGAGACCGTTTCTTGGAGTCAAGGAAAACAATGTGCCATCAGCTATGGGGTATGATTAATTAAACCCTCTGCTCTGCAGTTCAATAAAAAAAGACAAATGAAAACAACCTCAAGGATGTGGGATTCCAGCCCTTGAATCCTTCGCATATGCACCTACGAGTGTGCCTAGGAATGGGGATTCTAGATTCCCCTGACACATGCAAGAAGGAAGCAAGCTCTCTTGGACCGGGTCTTAGGTGCCACTTCTAAGATAAAATAGCTTGAAATAGTCACCTTGTTTGTTCCATTAAATAACCTACACTTAATACTAAAACATCAGGACGCAGCTATTAGCTGCAAATCTATAACTGAACCAAATGGACCATGTGTAGGATTTAGACTAAATGACCAATCAGAGTAACATTTCTATTATTTTTGAGGTTTTAAATACCACCCTTTTTGAAGCTGCCTCAGATTGAGGAGTAATGGTGAAAACAATAATTAAAATCTATAAAACCAGGAAAGAGCAACTTTGTTAAAAGGAGTTCAAATGGCAGACAAAGGTCCATTAAATAACATCTTATATTAATATGAGTGAGCATATTAATCGGAGTTGGACCAGGATGGGATTCTATTCTGACATTTCATTTGAGGGTCTGAATCATTTTCCTTAATGTTTAGTGTCTTCTGAGATTCTTGGAGGACAATTTTATCCATCTTCTCCGCTTTTTCCCTCTTCCAACTCTTTCTGTTATCACTTAGAACAGTTTCCCGTAGAATAATTTGGGTCCTGGACAAAGGTGGATAGGAATCAGAATAAGATAAGAGCCTTTTTTTTTTTTTTTTTTTTTGGTGCTTAAGTTGACTTGTTTTTTCATTTCTTCCCATTTCAAAAAAAAAAAAAAGAAAGAAAAGGAAACAGTGAAAATCATTCAGGTGACATGTGGACAGTATTATCTTCTTTCACTTGAGTGATGTTCTCTCCATTTTCAGTTTTTGTTCCATCAAAAGTTGACATTTTAATACCAAGTGATATTTCCTCCCACTCTCTGCCATACAACTGGAAAAAGGTCTCTTTTTGCAAGTAATTTGATAGCCAAGATTTTGTGAAAGGATATTGTATCTAACACAGCCACACATTTTAGGTATTTATCCATGCTTTTCTAAATCTGTGAGAAGCTAAAAGCAGTAATGTTTATGTTTTAATATCATAAGAAAACCAAACGTTTAAATATAGAAACAGTGATTTGTAACAGTTTCAGCCCTGGAAAGAAGGACTTAGATGTTTCAAGCTTAAGGAGATCACCAGGGCAGCTAATTAGGTGCATTGGTGAGTTTGTACCCATGCTTGTCTTTCCAAAGACGTGCTATATGGCAGGCTCAGAGTCCTTGTTACACAGCTCACATGGGAGCCAGAGTTGGATGAGGTGAGTTAGTTTTTGTGCCTAATTTCTATCCTCTTTGTCTCATTAGAAAGATAAAAAAACGTTCTTAACTCATTCCCTTGTTTTGAATTTCAGATGAAGAGCCGGGAACCTAGTTGAACTGCCTTTTATATCACATACAGGAAAGGGTTTTGTGGCGCCACAAGTGAACCTCCAGTGGGAGCAGAAGGCTTCCCCCCTTGAGGAAGGGAGCTGTGATGCGGACCAGGGCTGTAAGACACAGATATTGATTCGTGAGGGGAGTAATGTCATCAATGTCACCAAGGTGTCTCAGGCTACGTTTGTCATTAGGGGATAAGCTATGGTAGCTGGAGACCCCACCTGCCTGACTCTGGTGGCCTCTTGAGGTCACTTGTGTTATTTCTGGGGTTTTATGCATGTCTTTGGACTAGCCTGGCAGTGGTGGTCACTGCACCTTCCATTTGGATCGTCTCTATTCTATCTTCCATATGTTTCCACTGCTTCTGGGGTTCAGGAGTTCCTGCCTTCTTTTTTTTTTTTTTTTTTTTGCGGTACGCGGGCCTCTCACTGTTGTGGCCTCTCCCATTGCGGAGTACAGGCTCCGAACGCGCAGGCTCAGCGGCAATGGCTCACGGGCCCAGCCGCTCCGCGGCATGTGGGATCCTCCCGGACCGGGGCATGAACCCGTGTCCCCTGTATCTGCAGGCCGACTCTCAACCACTGCGCCACCAGGGAAGCCCGGTCCTACCTTCTTAAAGGGGCTGGGAGAATGGCCTCCACAGCTCTGAATGTTGCCCCGAGCCGGGTAGCAGCTCTGCTGGTCTGGAGCTACACCAGCTCTCCCTTGCACTCTTCCACTAGTTTCTGGCCCTTTCTCCCTCCGAGAATGGGGAGGAAGAGCAGGAGGCAGAGACAGAACAAACACCTTTTACCCTTTGCTCTTTCCTCTTCTTTTCTCTTCTTCATCCTCCTCCCGTCTCATCATCCCAAGTCTCTCCCAGGTGTAAAATATAAATGCTATGCATAATGCGTACATATGGCAGAAACAAATCTTGGGCTGGGAAGACCGACGGTTTAACTAAGAGGAGGGAGAGTTGAGGTTTGGCTGCACTCGGTGTTGGAGGCTCCACTCGGCCAGGTGAGAATATTGTCAAAATTAATAGGCACATAGATGGAGAATCACTGGATTCCATCCTCCACCTCCTCTCTCTCTGCTTCTCCTTATTTAATCTCCAGTGACCTCTGTGTTAGGATGGCCTGCAGGCACCCCTTGCTTTTGTTCCCTTAAAGTTTTGAAGCCGAGGGAAACCAGGGAAAGTCTCTGGCTGGCAGATTGGGCCGTCTTCTCACTAGACCCGAGGAAAGCAGGTCTGTGTCTCTTCTGCTCAGACCCAAGCCTTGAATGACGGTGGCATCTCTGAGGCTCACACAGTCCAGGGCCGCCCAACAAGCAGCTCCTGAACTTGGGCTTTTGAGAAAAACAGAGCGGACAATTGCCTTTAGGTCTTTGGCCGGACCTTCCCCAGAGGCCGGTGGCTACCACAGTGTCCAAAACACCTTGATGAGATCTGGCAGGTACAAATAATATCTCAGAGAGTATGTTGAAACTGTTTAAATAGATGTACTTCTCTGGCATCAAAGAAATGCTCATTTGTGGAAGGTCGATAGGCGCATTATTCTTAGCCATTTATACAAAGACTCCCAAGGGAAGATATCTACTTGGCAGCATTTTGGTGGAGCATCGTATTTACTAAATGATAAGAAAACAAAATTTCTTCTAAAAGCATCTTAGAATTTTTATTGTCCTTCCCTCAGCAAGAGAAAAATAGTATTGCTGGACTTGACGGCTGTATTGTAACATCCACAGAAATTATAGTTGGCAAAGCGCTTTCCAGTACACCATCTTGTTTAACCTTGACAACAGCCCTGTCTTATGATGAGGCACAGGCCAGCCAAGGGCTTCGCTCAGGGTCACACAGCCAGCAGGGAACAGAGCAGGATCATCAGCTTTCAAATCTTATTTCATGGTCCTTTGGTGGATCTTAAACTTAGAGTGAACTTGAACAAGGTGAATGTAAAGTCCTTAGCTCTTCCAGGCTCCGTAATTTGTCGCATCACCAGCCGTGATGGTTTTAGCCCCTTCATAGCCCTTTCCTTTTCTTTGGGAAATGCCCCAACACCTTTCTCATTGTTTTCGGGTTTTTTTCTGTGAGAATTTTGAGAGATTTCTATAATTTTGTTTTTGAGTTATTTGGCTATGAGTAACTCATTTAATGTAAAAGTTGGCAGTGATGTCTTAGCAAGCACCATGAATATGCTCAGGGATTCCCGCAAGTGAGAAAAATCTATCCTACAAATTGTTTTCAGGTACAATAAGGATTTTAAGTATGTTAGATTCAATAATTAATAGAACCTATGTAAGGCTATACATGCTAGACATTTTATTAAGCATTTGTTTTTGTTTTGCAGCTTTTTATTCATATGTTTTTAGGGATTACGTATGTTCGTAGGTCTTCAAAAAGCATTTTCAGTTTCTCATCCATAAATTGGATATAATAATAGCACCTGCCTCATACGGCTGTTAATGAGATCAAGTCAATTTCAATTAATAAACTTAAAGCTCTCAGAACACACCTAGCACATCATATTCAATGTGATTAGTTAGTATTATTTTCCTATTAGACAAAAGAGCTTTCATTCTATACCTCATGACGGAACTAATTTATAGGGAGCCAGTAATTTCACAATTTGAATCCTAATGTAACCCATGACTACTAGTTTACACTGAATACCAAAATAATTTTGAATATAGCTCTTAAGAAATGATACGGTTTAAGAGAAGAGACTATATAAAGTAATTCCAGTCAAATATAGCAACAGGATTAATGGGAATGTTTTTTTGTTTTTGTTTTTTTAATTTTTAAAATTTATTTATTTATTTTTGCCTGCGTTCGGTCTTCATTGCAGTACACGGGCTTCTCATTGCGGTGGCTTCTCTTGTTGCGGAGCATGGGCTCTAGATGCACGGTCTTCAGTAGTTGTGGCACGCAGGCTCAGTAGTTGTGGCTCACGGGCTCTAGAGCGCAGGCTCAGTAGTTGTGGTGCACGGACTTAGTTGCTCTGCGGCATGTGGGATCTTCCCGGGCCAGGGCTCGAACCCGTGTCCCCTGCATTGGCAGGTGGATTCTTAACCACTGTGCCACCAGGGAAGTCCGGGAATGTTTTAATGAAAGGCAGAAATCAACCCTTTCCAGTAGAGTAGAATAGAGTAAGATGATTAAGAACATGGATGTCTTTTCTCAAATTTTGGCTTTGAGTTTCCTCCCTGTGTGATCTTGGGTAAGTTATCTGAGCCCCTGAAGCATCCATTCCTTCATCCGTAAAATGAGGTTTTAATATTATGTACATTGAGGGTCAGGGGAGGATTAAATGAGATGGTGCCAAAGCGCTCAGCCCAGGGCCTGGCACAGAGTGATGGTCAAATGTTGATGTTACAATCATGAGCTCAGGACAGGAGCCCAGAGACTGGTCCCTTTAGCCCAAACAGCCCTGATGCTCACTTACCCTCATTATATCCCCCAGACACCAATGTTTTGCAGCTCTTTAACATTCTTGCCTACAGTTGATATAAAAAATTTACATCTTCCTCTCCCTTTTGTCTGAAGTTCCAACACGCCCCTAGGGGTGAACCTCTATTTGAGAATCACTGGGTATTCTGCATATTTCTTCCAGCCAAGGAAATGTTGCCAAGCATTGGTTTGCTTTCTGTAGTTTCTATTATAAAAAATATACACACACGTATATATTTATATTTGAATGATATAATCACAATTTCTATAATATAAAAATATAATATTGAATAAAAATTTCAAAACTCCACAGTTAACACTTTCTGATTCTGCTATCCAGTTTGTCTGGAACATAGGCTCCCTGCAGTAGGAGACAAAGTACAAAGAATACAGTTTGGTTGGCCACAGGTTGGGAAAAAACCTCAAGTTTTCCAAGGCAATTGAGCAAAAAAACCCCACTCATATTTTAATGCATAACTAATATTTTCATAAGTCACTTGTTTGAATACTTTTGTCAAAAGTAAGTTATTTTCCTTTTAAGAGAAATATACCTGCCCTTGATAATTAAATTTCTATTAAGTACTTTTCTTTTTCCCTCATGTAATGGTTTTCTATTTCAACCCCAACTTCTTTTATTTAAATGTGAAATTTGTGAGTCAAATATGGCAAATGGTGTAAAATGCAAAATTATCTTTTAATTCATTACTCTACAGTTTTATTCATTTCCGTAATAGGCTTCCATGGTGGGAAAGTACTGACTTTAAGTCAATTAATTTAGAAATGATTCCTATTTCCAAGACACAGCACTGGTTTTAACCTGTTCTGTGGTTCATCACTTTTATTTTATTTTTTATTTTTTTTAGTTTTAAATGGTTTTAATTTTTAAAATTTAATGGTACAAAACACTTTTGCTATCATGTTTTAGAAGTTTGCCTTCACTTTTCGAATACTCTGTTTTGTAAGAGCACTTCATTCTGAATTAATAATGCTTTTAAAATGTAAAAAAATGCCTTACTTACAGCCACGGACCATAGTTTGCTGACCCCTACATAAGACTTGAATTTTATAAGTGATAGATTCTCAGTCTCCTCTCGGGCCTCATGTGGTTCATCACTTTAAAGCGTGGGTACACCTCAAAGAAATTTTGAAAATCTGAAAATGGGGTAAAGAAACAGGGTAGAGATTGGTATACCACTGGGAGGGGAACTGGACAAGTAAAAGAAAGTGCTCTGAGAAGGAGGAAAGGGAGAAGTCAGGGCTTCCTGTAGTTGAATGGGTAGAAAATAAAAGAATGTTGGCATTAGAGGCCCGAACAGCATAATTAGGTCTGAATCACACAGGACATTGAGATTTTTAACCCATGTCAGTAGTTCCAGAAAACAACCAAAGGTTAAAAGTGGTTAATTGCTACAAGAAGCCCTCTGTGCTTAAAATTCACTTTCACATTGATCTTAAATATAAAAATACCCCTCAGCTCAACACTGGTGTGTTTCTGAGCCTTTCCTTAAAATATCCTAGACCATAGAAAGGTTATGTGCTCATAAACTTACCTGCAGATTTTACATTTATTTGCTTTATGCAACAAAGACTTTTCTGAAAAATGAGTTGCAAAATAAATTTTTATAAATAGAAACATTTTTGAAAAACACCAGAGGAATTTTCAACTTACAAGAACTCAAATAATAATTCTTTGATTTGGTAATTCTGTAAGCTCAACTATACTCGGTTTTAAAAGTAGGCAAAACACAAAGCAAAGTTATAAGAGCTCTGGGAAAACAGAGCAAGACAACAGAAGATTGTTTAAAAGGGTCACAGATGAGGCAGGGAGAACAGACTATATATATACTGGTCGGCAAATGCAAATATCTCTGTAGGATACACAAGAAACTGAGAATATCAGTTGCTTCTGGGAGGAGAAGAGGACAAATGGGGGTTAAGGATATAGGAGATTTTTCACTGTAAATCCTTTTGTATTACTTGAATTTTGAACCATGTAAGTGTGTTACCTCCCCTCAGAAAAACAGATGATGAGACTGTCTTTTTGGCTTTGTGAAGAAACAGATCATTCTTTCATCTCTGTGTAACTATGTTTTAGTTATCTATCATGTGCTAGCCACTGTTGTGGGCATTAGTTTGATCACAGACAGTCTTTCTGAGGAGGGAACTTGTGAGCTGGACCAGACTGTGCCAGGCAATGGGAGTATGTGCAGCACCTTCAGGGAGGAAAGGGTGGAAGGACAAACTATTTTGGGTGAGTGGCCACTGTGTGTGTATTTATAGGCACTTGTGTATATATGCACATCCCTCTGCCTTTGGTCCACTTCATCACTGACCCCCATCCCTGTGGATGGCAGGGTCAGCATTTCACCAAGATGCCAGAGAGCTGTGGACCTGTGAAACCATTTCTGGATTCTATTTTTTCACGACCCCAGGGTTTGCTGTTCCGTGGAGCCCCCATAAGTACCACAGATAACGCTTGGAAGGGGCGCATTAAGTTCCTCTCACAGAGGCAAGCCTGAGGTATTTCTCCCCCAGAATCAGAGAGACTGTCAAAAAGGAAGAGAAGAGATAAGAGTTTTGGCCTCATGCCCAGAATCACCTGTATGGATGCTACCTTTGCAGGGGGAGGGTGTGGTCCCCCACATAGGAGGATTTTGGAGAGATGCAGTGAGACCAGGTGAACTATGAAAGTAGCTGGTAAAATAATGCTCAAGGTAGTGATTTTCTTGTCCCCCCATCATTATTTTTTTTTCTTTTCTTTTTTTTTTTTTTTTGCGTTATGCGGGCCTCTCACTGTTGTGGCCTCTCCCGCTGCGGAGCACAGGCTCCGGACACGCAGGCTCAGCGGCCATGGTTCACGGGCCCAGCCGCTCCGCGGCATGTGGGATCTTCCCAGACCGGGACATGAACCCGTGTCCCCTGCATCGGCAGGCGGACTCTCAACCACTGCGCCACCAGGGAAGCCCTATTATCTTTTTTTCTTTAGAGTAAGTCATAAGAGAGTCATTTGATTTTTTTTTCTGTTTATTTAACAACTTATCATAACATGTCAGGTACTGTTCTAAATGCTTTCAGTTATTAATTCATTTTATCCTCTTAACATCTTTGCTGCTAGTCCCACTTCATTGACAATGAAACAGTCACAGAGTTTAGACAACCTGCCGTCATCACATAGCTGGTGGGTACAGAGCTGGGTTTCTAACCCAGGCACTTAGGCTCCAGAGTCCTGCCCTTATTGAGTATATTGGCAAAGGAATACATTTAAACATTAAACATTAAATCCTTTCCATCTCAAAGGATTTCCATTCAATTTGAATATTGATGCAAACACCCTTAGAAAAATAATTTGACGATAGCGAGTGCCGGCGTTTAGATCACATTACAGTTATACGGGAGATAGAGAAGGAAGTTTATTAGCTTGTACGTGCAATCAGAAGATTTGACCTGGCTTAATTAAATTTTCCAGATGAATCCCAAAAAGGAAATGAACACAGGGTAATAATTGGTTGAACTCATTTCTTATTAGGTAAACATGTTAATGTAGTGCAATTTTGTCCCTTTTGGGCATGAAGTTTTAATAGTAAAAACACCCACGAAGTTCACCATACAGTTCTCAGGGAAGAGCAAGCAAAAGGTGGAGAGCTCAAGGTGCCCATTCAGCAGCCGGGGGTTTATTCGTTCCGTGGGACACATTTTACCTTATTGTGCCATTACACTTTATTCAGGCACTATTAGCGAGTACAGTGGCCTGTAAAGAAAAATTAACTTTCAATAAAGATATGAGCAATGAAGTGAAATATGGGAAGTTCATACTCTTGCTGCTACGATCTCTAAAATGTACCACAAAGTTCTAATAGTAAAATTTCTTTGAACTACATGATGCTTCCTGACAGGGCTTTCGTGGAAAAATAAAATGGGAAAGGATACACTTTTGCCCTTCTTACCTGTTTCCAAACCTATTGAAGAGTGTGTGTTCCTCCTAAATGCCTGCCCATTTCCTTCAAGCACAGGTCTAACATACACCATCTCTCACTTAACTATGCAGAGCTGGGAAAATGCATCACTTATAAAATCTTTCACTAGGGTGTCAAGTGGCCTGAGTTGTGTGCGTGTAGAGCTGAACTCTGATCTCTTGCAGCAGTGTAATGGCTCACGACTAGAGGTCAAGGCCTATTGCGTCTTCCTCAGACCCTGCTCCACACCCAGGAACACAGGTTTGCACCTCAGTGCCAGAGTAGGGTGGGATTTGGCCTGCGATCCAGGTAGAGTTGGCAGCAGCATTTAGGGATTAGCTTGAGAGTGTGCACGTGCACCCATCCACACACATGTACACATACACAATTCACATATACACACACACATACGATGCTCTCCAGAGACATCATGGTTAAAGATGGTTTTGCAAACGTAGGAGAGCAAGTTGCTAAATTTTGTCCTGTTTTATAGTTCTTTTATAAAGAAGAATTACTGTAAGCCCAGGCAGAATCTATTCCTCTTGGAAAGGACTCATCTGTTAATACATGTTGGACTTAAGGTACTGTCTTAGGATGTATAATTGAAGTGCATCACCTCTCATGATAGGTAAGGAATCATGATGCTCTTGTCACCCCTCTGTTCAAAACCCTGCAGCTACTCGCCATTTCACTCCGAGTTGAAGCCAAAGTCCTCACGGAGGCCCACAAGGCACCCCTCCTCCCCCCTTGTCTTAGGGCCTTTGCTCCAGCTGTCCGCTGCCTGGAACATTCTTCCTCTGGCTCCCTCCGTCACCTCCATCAAGTCAGCTCAAATCTCACTTTCCTGAAGAAGCCTGACATGACTTTCTTCCTCACCTCTGCTGTCCTGATCCCACTTACACTGCCCTTACTTTTCCTTTTTTTCCGTTATATTTAGCACTTCTGTTTATTTTATTTATTGTTTACCATTTAGCTCCTCTTTCTAAAATCGCAAGCTCCATGAGGACAGGGATCCTTGTTCCTCTCTGATGGGTCCCAAGGGCCTAGAAGGAGTATTCGGCAGACTGTGGGTACTCAGTAAATGTTGAATGCACGATTGAGCTCACTGAACCACCGCATCACAGAAACTATCTTTAGTTCTCTTCACAATCCCAAGCACTATGATTCCTGTTTTCTAGATGAGAAAACCATAGCTCAGACAGATGAAGTATCTCGTCCAAATAAAAGGAGTCACCAAGGGCCGGTGACAGGATGTGCGATGGGTCTGCCTGCCATCAGAGCCATGTGCTTTCTTCAGCGCCAGCATCACGTCTTCTGAAATGGAATTATAGTTGATAAAAGCAGACTGAATTATAGTTTGTCATGATATGATGGAGGTAACCCCAGACAAAGCAAGAGAAGCTTGTGTTTTTTTGTGATTCTAGGCTTAGACATAACCTTTTATGTAGTTTTAAGGTCTTTGGGGTGGAGTGAGGTTGAGGATCAGAGAGAGAGGGGATGATCCCAGAAAGCTCAATGACAACATCCTTGAATTTATATGTGAAATAAACTAACCTAGAGAGAAGGGAGAGAGGGTAAGTAGATGTAGGTCAGAAAGGATCTGTTGTGAGCAATATGTGTTCAGTTTGGGTTTTACTTTTAGGTTCCTATTCACCCAACATCTCTTAAGATAGTGTCTTTCAAACTTGAGTGTGCTGAGAAACTTCCTGGGGAGTATGTAAAAATGCAGATTCCTAGGCTCCACCGCTTCTGGCATTTTGTCAATCTGTGGACCCAAATCTGCATTCTCAGCAAGTTCTTCTGCGATTTCAAAACAGGTGACTCAGAGATCACAGCCAGAAATCTGTCCCTAAGGTTTATAAGTGAAAAAAATGACCTTATAGAGACTTGTCAAGTCCCTAAAATATTCAATATCTCAGTTTTAATCTCTTTCCTCTAAAAAACGGAGGAGTCTGTCATATTAAGACATGCGAATGGGCTTAACAGTTGCTCCCTTAAGGAGCCTTTGCCATTTGGCTGGTTAGTGATTGGAGCCTACTGACAGGGTGGCGATTGAAATGCACTGTTCTTGGGTGCAACGTGCCTTCTGAAAATATTCATTGATGTGAAATGCAAGTGCTCTATAGCCTTTCTGGGAGAGCTCTCTATAATGAAATGTAACAGTTATTCTCACTACTGTAGTTAAGTTTAAATGGTAACTTCTTAAGCATCTATATCCCTAGGCTGATCTCCCAAGTCCCATGACCTATGAAGAGTCTAGAGATGCTAGGGCATTGAATCAATGCCTTTTACTGTATAGAAAAATCCTACTTTTTCTTGAAATCTCTTTGTTTTTACCACATAGGTGGGAGCTGTGCCTCAGTGAATATATGACTAAAATGAAGCCTAATCCATGAGTTTGCTAATAGTATTTCCCTGTTTACAGCTAAATTCTGCTTCAAGTCCCACACATGCACTCTCGTTGCAGCTAAGGGTATGGCTGGCTACCTGTTTCAGGTAGAAGCTCATGGGTTTCAGTTTTAGAGTTATATTACTTTAGTTCAGGGTGAGATCCTCATTTTTATTTGTATTTATTTATTTAAAAAATAAATTTATTTGCTGCGCGCGGGCTTTCTCTAGCTGTGGTGACCCGGGGCTACTCTTTGTTGCAGTGTGCGGCCTTCTCATTGTGGTGGCTTCTCTTGTTGCGGAGCACGGGCTCTAGGTGCGTGGGCTTCAGTAGTGGTGGCACGTGGGCTCAGTAGTTGTGGCTCATGGGCTCTAGAGTGCAGGCTCAGTAGTTGTGGAGCACGGGCTTATATGCTCCATGGCATGTGGGATCTAAATCACCTAATCTTTCTCTAATGATGTGTCATGAAGATCTTTGATAATTTTTGTAAAAGGAAATCATGACTCTCACAGAAATATAAAATGAACGTTTGTATCAAAGGTTTTATTTAAATCATTAATTAATGAGGGAACCAATAAGATGTTAAAACTGGTTCAAAGAACATTTGAGTAGCTATGCATTTATAGGCAATACTAAGATAAGTTGGTTAATATCCAACTGAGCCTTAACCTCTCTGGTTATCTATTCCACCAAACAAAAATCTACAAGTTAACCTCCATTCTGCAGAGTTGTAAACCGACCCAGACAATAAAAAGCCAAGCCCAGCATTGCACTGAAAGGCTTCTCAGTATTCTCTTTTTGCCTATTTCCAAGTTTTAGATAGCTTTATGATACCCTGGTATGTTTAGGTTTTCTTACCATCACCACTTTCTTACTGCCTAGGCTGCTTCTTCCACTGATCCTTTATTCCTCCTTTTCTTCCCCCTTTACTGTCTCCAATATATATATTTCCTTTTAATTGAAACTCTACTAAAGTTTTGTCTTGAGTGAAAGTGAACTGTGGCGTTTAATTTGTGACTTCCCTTCTAGGCCGTTGATACTCTCCTCTTTTCTTTCATCCGTCTAATCATCCATCCATCCAACCATCCAGCCTTACATCCACCCTTCCATCCATCCATTTTTCTATCCCATTTTTATTCATTTGTCCTCACATCTATTCAGCAAGTACTGCTGAATTCTAATTACAAGTGAGGCATATAGTAGGAGCTGTGGAAAATAAGATATCATATCCATGTCTTCTTTGAATTCAAGTTTATTAACTAGTCGGTGAGACAAGTCATCCATGAAAATTATATTACAAGAGTTATTCTGTTTGCCTAGACTCAAATATTTCAATCAAAGATTTTTCCAAATGCCTACCTCGTTATCCAAGACTCTAGAACCCTTCTATATGAACTATTATCAATAGAGACAGTTATCACTCTGAAAGGAATTTGATTTTGAAACAGTTTGATTTGGAAATCTTTAATTTTGCCCATTGAGCTAACTGTCAATTCAACAAAAATTTGGAGAGTCTGTTAGTCCCTGGGAACAGTATGGGCACTGGGCATACATCTTCACAGAACTTTGCTAAAAGGCAAATCCTTTCCTGGGAGATATATCTTTTTTAGCTGCTGGTAGTCATTTCAGTTTTAGTGTAGTGTACTCTTTGACTGAGATAGAGAATGTGAGGGTATTTGAGTACCCGAGAAACACAAAGAGGAGCTCACCTTGAAACAAGAAAATGAAGAAAATGGATGATGGAATTTCAGTCATTCTTAAGAATGGGGGGTGGTTTTGAGGGAATTAGTTATAGGTTGTTGTTTGGAGAGAAGAGGATTGCTTAGTTATTTGTTGGTTGGTTGGTTAAGGAGAGAGAGAGAGAGGAATAGAAGGGAGGGAAGGGCATTACAGAAATTTCCCCATACCTTTCCATAGCTATCTGGGGCCTGACTGGGGAAAGGAAACCAGTGCTAGAAATGCAGAGGGTCTCATTGTCTCAATATAAATAGGCACTAGCCTAAACATGCCACAGAGTTTGCAAAATAAGTTACTTAGGAGCCATGTTTGAGAAGCCAGGTAGCTTAACCCTAGCTGAGGGCAAAATCTAGGAAATCCTATTTCCTTGTCTTCCCGATTAACATACAGCTGCTTTCAGCACTGCCTTATTTGTCCTGACACAGTTTAGTGATCTGAATAGTCCTCATAATGAAGAAATAGCCTGCATATGCCAAGCATTAAGAGTTTCCACTATTGTCCCTTTGTTAAAATGTTCATAATTTTGCTCCTGAAGGAGAGGGTGTGGTGGGCTGGGAGGAAGAAGGCTGGGGACTAAGGTCAGGTTCACTTGGGGAGATGAGAGTTAGCCATCTTTGCCAATGTGTTGACATCGCCTGGAATTCATCCCATTCCCAGGGAGGAGTCTAAACTGTTATAGATGCCACATCTTTTATTCATAGGTCTTGAAAATGAAACTGACTGTAGAAAGCTGTAGCTAAGATAATGCTGTGCTCAAGAGTAGGTAATCCTTAATTCATGCTTTGGGGAAATGTAAATAAATGGCAATATTCGCTTTCTTTGTTTCCGTCATTTGAATGTACTTCATTTGAATGAGTTTAAGATGTTTGGTGAGAGAAATTGAAATACCCAGTAAATGTTAGAGCATTATTTAGTAGAAAACATATTATTATCTTAATCTGAAAAAATATTGAATAGAATAATCTACAAACACAGAGAAAAAAAAATCTGTAATACTGTAAACGTATATACCATATATGCATATCCAAAAATGTAACCCTAAACACTCCTGTCCGAGTGCTGGGTGGTGTGCCAACAACTG
This sequence comes from Lagenorhynchus albirostris, assembly GCF_949774975.1. Classification (NCBI taxonomy): domain Eukaryota; kingdom Metazoa; phylum Chordata; class Mammalia; order Artiodactyla; family Delphinidae; genus Lagenorhynchus; species Lagenorhynchus albirostris. The sequence goes on from NC_083102.1 coordinate 24,313,265, forward strand.
GACCCGGCATCAGCAGGCCAGCTTCTACTCCCATCTCCTCCTCTAACCCACCAGGGACTTTGGGCAAGTCCCTGCCCTGCTCTGGGCATCAGCTTCCTCACCATGTTTTTGAAAGATTTGGACAAGATCATCGCAACAGTTTTTCCAGCTCAGTGATCCTAGGTTTGGCCAAAATTTGAGTTCCTTAGGAACAACGGTCCTGGTTTTGCGGTGATTTAATTCTCTTCCTTCATTCTGAAGCAAACTTTTGGCTTCCCTTCCTGCCTTCTCCCCTGCCTCTCTTCTTCCTCTTCGCTTTTTTGTTTTCTTAACTCCTTTGCCCCCTCTTAAAGCCCAGGTGAGAGTGGTGGTCCTTGCTGATAGAAGGAAGACCCAAATCTCCTCCCCCTACACCTATGAACTTTTACAAAAGGAAATCTTAGACCTTACATGATTAATTTTAGCTTCTGAGATGAATGTGTGAGAATATATTTGTCTGACAACAATTCCTCAGAAGGAGCCACCCTGGCAAGATGGCTGGTCCTGTCAGACGGTAAAATGACCACCTCTACACGCTTCTGGTTGGACGCGAAGACATGCTAGTATTGTCTGTCTATTTCGTAGGGAGTTTACAAAATCCTCACCTGCTTAATTTGAACTTGAGCACAGCGAACTATCCGGATGTCTTTATGGTAGGACGCTGGGTGTGCCTGGAAGGTTTGCTGGCTTGAGGGGATGTTTTGGCCTTGCCTGGGGTGGGGGGGACAGGTGAGACCTCTCCTCACTTGTGGCAGCTGGAACACCATCCAGTGACACCCAAGTATATCTGAGAGTCCTTTTAGTCAAGGCACGACTGTGACACAGTCCTCCTTAAACTGTGACAGTGACAGGATCACACCTCAGAGTGTAGCAGCTGGAGGCCTTTATACATGCATCTAAAATAGTATCAGAACTGAGGTAAAAGGTTTAATTTTAGGCTTTGAGAGCTAGGCTTTTTTTTTTTTCCCCAAGTCTGTTGTTGCTTATCACCTTCCCCTCCCCCCCCAGTGCCCCAATGCTGCCAATAAAACTCTTTACTGTCTTTTGTCAGGATGTAGCAATATATTCACAATATAGATTACTGAAACCAGTAATCTTCTTGGTGCTGCCGCGACCAAGAAGCCTGTGTGCAAGGCCAGGTCACTCTCCACACCTCCCCTCCCGGGAGCCTGTGCAGCCCGCCACTGCCAGGGTCCGGTGATCCAGGGACAACTTCCCCGGGAGAACGCACGGCGCGCCTCAGGCTGGTGCAACGTCACGCCGGCCTCTGCCGCCACAGGCTCGCCCCGCACTCCGTGCCCCTCCCTCCCCCCGGCCTAAGGGAGCCAGAGCCCCCGAATCAGCGGCTCCTCTAACCCCGTCCTGTCTGAGCGAAGAACAGGCACCCTCAGGTGACCTACACGCAGAGGTGGGTCCAAATCCAAAGCTGAACCCTGGGAGCTGTGCGAACAAAGAAGAGAAAGGGAAATCTCTCCCAGCAGCCTCAGGAGCAGCGGATTAAAGCTCCACAATCAACTTGATGTACCTGCATCTGTGGAATACCTGAATAGACAACGAATCATCCCAAATTGAGGAGGTGGACTTCGGGAGCAACTATATATATATATATTTTTTTCCCCCCTTTTTCCTCTTTTTGTGAGTGTGTATGTGTTTGCTTCTGTGTGTGATTTTGTCTGTATAGCTTTGCTTTTACCATTTGTCCTAGGGTTCTGTCTGTCCGTTTGGGGTTTTTTTTTTGTATAGTTTTTAGCACTTGTTATCACTGGTGGATTTGTTTTTTGGTTTGGTTGCTCTCTTCTTTCTTTCTTTTTTTTTTTATTACTTAAAAAAATTTTTTTAACAATTATTTTTTATTTTATTTTATATTCTTCTTTCTTTTTTTCTCCCTTATATTCTGAGCTGTGTAGATGACAGGCTCTTGGTGTTCCAGCCAGGTGTCAGGGCTGTGCCTCTGAGGTGAGAGAGCCAAGTTCAGGACACTGGTCCACAAGAGACCTCCCCGCTCCACATAATATCAAACGGCCAAAATCTCCCAGAGATCTCCATCTCAACGCCAAGACCCAACTCCACTCAACGACCAGCAAGCTACAGTGCTGGACACCCTACGCCAAACAACTAGCAAGACAGGAACACAACCCCATCCATTAGCACAGAGACTGCCTAAAATCGTAATAAGGCCACAGACACCCCAAAACACACCACCAGACGTGGACCTGCCCACCAGAAAGAAAGATACAGCCTCATCCACCAGAACACAGGCACTAGTGCCCTCCACCAGGAAGACTGCACAACCCACTGAACCAACCTTAGCCACTGGGGACAGACACCAAAAACAACGGGAACTACGAACCTGCAGCCTGCAAAAAGGAGACCCCAAAGACAGTAAGTTAAGCAAAATGAGAAGACAGAGAATCATGCAGCAGATGAAGGAGCAAGGGAAAACCCCACCAGACCAAACAAATGAAGAGGAAATAGGCAGTCTACCTGGAAAAGAATTCAGAATAATGATAGTAAAGATAATCCAAAATCTTGGAAATAGAATGGAGAATATACAAGAAATGTTTAAGAAGGACCTAGAAAAACTAAAGAGCAAACAAACAGTCATGAACAACACAATAAATGAAATTAAAAATTCTCTAGAAGGAATCAGTAGCAGAATAACTGAGGCAGAAGAATGGATAAGTGACCTGGAAAATAAAATGGTGGAAATAACTACTGCAGAGCAGAATAAAGAAAAAAGAATGAAAAGAATTGAGGACAGTCTCAGAGACCTCTGGGACAACATTAAATGCAACAACATTCGAATTATAGGGGTCCCAGAAGAAGAAGAGAAAAAGAAAGGGACTGAGAAAATATTTGAAGAGATTATAGTTGAAAACTTCCCTAATATGGGAAAGGAAATAGTTAATCAAGTCCAGGAAGCACAGAGAGTCCCATACAGGATAAATCCAAGGAGAAACACGCCAAGACACATATTAATCAAACTATCAAAAATTAAATACAAAGAAAAAAATACTAAAAGAAGCAAGGGAAAAACAACAAATAACATACAAGGCAATCCCCATAAGGTTAACAGCTGATCTTTCGGCAGAAACTCAGCAAGCCAGAAGCGAGTGGCAGGACATATTTAAAGTGATGAAGGAGAAAAACCTACAACCAAGATCACTCTACCCAGCAAGGATCTCATTCATATTGGATGGAGAAGTTAAAACCTTTACAGACAAACAAAAGCTAAGAGAATTCAACACCACCAAACAACCAGCTTTACAACAAATGTTAAGGGAACTTCTCTAGGCAGGAAACACAAGAGAAATAAAAAACCTACAATAACAAACCCAGAACAATTAAGAAAATGGTAATAGGAACATACATATCGATAATTACCTTAAATGTAAATGGATTAAATGCTCCAACCAAAAGACATAGACTGGCTGAATGGATACAAAAACAAGACCCACATATATGCTGTCTGCAAGAGACCTATTTCTGACCTAGGGACACATAAAGACTGAAAGTGAGGGGATAGCAAAAGATATTCCATGCAAATGGAAATCAAAAGAAAGCTGGAGTAGCAATTCTCATATCAGACAAAATAGACTTTAAAGCAAAGGCTATTACAAGAGACAAAGAAGGACACTACATAATGATCAAGGGATTAATCCAAGAAGAAGATATAACAATTGTAAATATTTATGCACCCAACATAGGAGCACCTCAATACATAAGGCAAATACTAACAGCCATAAAAGGGAAAATCGACAGTAACACAATCATAGTAGGGGACTTTAACACCCCACTTTCACCAATGGACAAATCATCCAAAATGCAAATAAATAAGGAAACACAAGCTTTAAATGATACATTAAACAAGATGGACTTAATTGATATTTATAGGACATTCCATCCAAAAACAACAGAATACACATTCTTCTCAAGTGCTCATGGACCATTCTCCAGGATAGATCATATCTTGAGTCACAAATCAAGCCTTGGTAAATTTAAGAAAATTGAAATCATATCAAGTATCTTTTCTGACCACAACACTATGAGACTAGATATCAATTACAGGAAAAAATCTGTAAAGAATACAAACACATGGAGGCTAAACAATACACTACTTAATAACCAAGAGGTCACTGAAGAAATCAAAGAGCAAATAAAAAAATACCTAGAAACAAATGACAATGAAAACACAATGACCCAAAGCCTATGGGATGCAGCAAAACCTGTTCTAAGAGGGAAGTTTATAGCAATACAATCCTACCTTAAGAAACAAGAGGGCTTCCCTGGTGGTGCAGTGGTTGAGAGTCCGCCTGCCGATGCAGGGCACACGGGTTCGTGCCCCAGTCTGGGAAGATCCCACGTGACGCGAAGCAGCTGGGCCCGTGAGCCATGGCTGCTGAGCCTGCATGTCCAGAGCCTGTGCTCCGCAATGGGAGAGGCCACAACAGTGAGAGGCCCGCGTACCGCAAAAAATAAAAAGAAACAAGAAACATCTCAAACAACCTAACCTTACACCTAAAGCAATTAGAGAAAGAGAACAAAAAAACCCCAAAGTTAGCAGAAGAAAGAAATCATAAAGATCAGATCAGAAATAAATGAAAAAGAAATGAAGGAAATGATAGCAAAGATCAATAAAACTAAAAGCTGGTTCTTTGAGAAGATAAACAAAATTGATAAACCATTAGCCAGACTCATCAAGAAAAAAGGGAGAAGACTCAAATCAATAGAATTAGAAATTGAAAAGGAGAAGTAACAACTGACGCTGCAGAAATATAAAGGATCATGAGAGATTACTACAAGCAACTCTATGCCAATAAAATGGACAACCTGGAAGAAATGGACAAATTCTTGGAAATGCACAATGTTCCAAGACTGAACCAGGAAGAAATAGAAAATATGAACAGACCAATCACAAGGACTGAAATTGAAACTGTGATTTAAAATCTTCCAACAAACAAAAGCCCAGGACCAGATGGCTTGACAGGCAAATTCTATCAAACATTTAGCGAAGAGCTAACATCTATCCTTCTCAAACTCTTCCAAAATATAGCAGAGGGAGGACCACTCCCAAACTCATTCTATGAGGCCACCATCACCCTGATATCAAAACCAGACAAAGATGTCACAAAGAAAGACAACTACAGTCCAGTATCACTGGTGAACATAGATGCAAAAATCCTCAACAAAATACTAGCAAACAGAATCCAACAGCACATTAAAAGTATCATACACCATGATCAAGTGGGGTTTATCCCAGGGATGCAAGGATTCTTCAATATATGCAAAGCAATCAATGTGATACACCACATTAACAAATTGAAGGAGAAAAACCATATGATTGTCACAATAGATGCAGAGAAAGCTTTCGACAAAATTCAACAACGATTTATGATAAAAACCCTCCAGAAAGTAGGCATAGAGGGAACTTACCTCAACATCATAAAGGCCATATATGACAAGCCCACAGCCAACATCGTCCTTAATGGTGAAAAACTGAAACCATTTCCACTAAATCAGGAACAAGACAAGGTTGCCCACTCTTACCACTATTATTAAACGTAGTTTTGGAAATTTTAGCCACAGCAATCAGAGAAGAAAAAGAAATAAAAGGAATCCAAATTGGAAAAGAAGAAGTAAAGCCGGCACTGTTTGCCGATGACATGATACTCTACATAGAAAATCCTAAAGATGCTACCAGAAAACTACTAGAGCTAATCAATGAATTTGGTAAAGTAGCAGGATACAAAATTAATGCAGAGAAATCTCTTGCATTCCTATACACTAATGATGAAAAATCTGAAAGTGTAATTAAGAAAACACTCCCATTTACCATTGCGACAAAAACAATAGAGGACTTCCCTGGTGGCGCAGTGGTTGAGAGTCCGCCTGCCGATGCAGGGGACGCAGGTTCGTGACCTGGTCCGGGAGGATCCCACGTACCGCAGAGCGGCTAGGCCCGTGAGCCATGGCCGCTGAGCCTGCACGTCTGGAGCCAGTGCTCCGCAACGGGAGAGGCCACAATAGTGAGAGGGCCACGTACCGCGAAGAAAAAACAAAACAAACAAACAAACAAAAAAATAGAATATTTAGGAATAAACCTACCTTAGGAGACAGAAGACCTGTATGCAGAAAACTATAAGGCACTGATGAAAGAAATTAAAGATGATACAAATAGATGGAGAGATATACCATCTTCTTGGATTGGAAGAATCAATACTGTGAAGATGACTCTACTACCCACAGCAATCCACAGATTCAATGCAATCTCTATGAAACTACTACTGGCATTTTTCACAGAGCTAGAGCAAAAAATTTCACAATTTGTATGGAAACACAAAAGATCCCAAATAGCCAAATCAATCTTGTGAACGAAAAACAGAGCTGCAGGAATCAGGCTCCCTGACTTCAGACTATACTACAAAGCTACAGTAATCAAGACAGTATGGTACCGGCACAAAAACAGAAAGACAGATCAATGGAACAGGATAGAAAGCCCAGAGATAAACCCACACACATATGGTCACCTTATCTTTGATAAAGGAGGCAAGAATATACAGTGGAGAAAAGACAGCCTCTTCAATAAATGGTGCTGGGAAAACTGGACAGCTACATGTAAAAGAATGAAATTAGAACACTTCCTAACACCATACACAAAAATAAGCTCAAAATGGATTAAAGACCTGAATGTAAGGCCAGACACTTTCAAACTCTTAGAGGAAAACAGGCAGAACAGTCTATGACATAAATCACAGCAAGATCCTTTTTGATCCACCTCCTAGAGAAATAAAACAAAAATAAACAAATGGGACCTAATGAAACTTAAAAGCTTTTGCACAACAGAGGAAACCATAAACAAGGCGAAAAGACAACCCTCAGAATGGGAGAAAATATTTGCAAATGAAGCAACTGACAAAGGATTAATCTCCCAAATTTACAAGCAGCTCATGCAGCTCAATATCAAAAAAAGAAACAACCCAATCCAAAAATGGGCAGAATACATAAATAGACATTTCTCCAAAGAAGATATACAGATTGCTAACAAACAAATGAAAGAATGCTCAGCACCATTAATCATTAGAGAAATGCAAATCAAAACTACAATAAGGTATCACCTCACACCGGTTAGAATGGTCATCATCAAAAAATCTAGAAACAATAAATTCTGGAGAGAGTGTGGAGAAAAGGGGACCCACTCACACTGTTGGTGGGAATGTAAATTGATACAGCCACTATGGAGAACAGTATGGAGGTTCCTTAAAAAACTAAAAATAGAACTACCACACGACCCAGCAATCCCACTACTGAGCACATAACCTGAGAAAACCATAATTCAAAAAGAGTCATGTATCACAATGTTCATTGCAGCTCTATTTACAATAGCCAGGACATGGAAGCAACCTAAGTGTCCATCGACAGATAAATGGATAAAGAAGATGTGGCACATATATACAATGGAATATTACTCAGCCATAAAAAGAAATGAAATTGAATTATTTTTAGTGAGGTGGATCGACCTAGAGTCTGTCATGCAGAGTGAAGTAAGTCAGAACGAAAAAAACAAATACCGTATGCTAACACATACATATGGAATCTGAAAAAAAAATGGTCATGAAGAACCTAGGGGCAAGACGGGAATAAAGACACAAACCTACTAGAGAATGGACTTGAGGTTACTGGGAAAGGGAAGTGTAAGCAGGGACAAAGTGAGAGAGTGACATGGACATATATACACCAGCAAACGTAAAATGGAAAGCTAGTGGGAAGCAGCCGCATAGCACAGGGAGATCAGCTCAGTGCTTTGTGACCACCTAGAGGGGTGGGATAGGGAGGGTGGGAGGGAGGGAGATGAAAGAGGGAAGAGATGTGGGGACATATGTATATGTATAACTGATTCACTTTGTTATAAAGTAGAAACTAACACACCATTGTAAAACAATTATACTCTAATAAAGATGTTAAATAAATAAATAAATTTACACACACAAAAATAAAAACAGTGCAGTTAAAACTCAGTTGTTTTTTTTTAAACAAATAACCATTTCTTAATGTTCTAAACATAAAACAGAGAACAGGATATTCTATTCTGGAAGTATAACGTAATGAATATCCTTCTGTTCAGTAATAACGTCACTTAAGAAGTAAGGATTGAAAGAGAGATGGGAAGGAAGGAAGGTGGACAGAGAAAGGGTAGTGTTAGGAGACAAAGGTAGAGAAGTCAGGGGAAGGAAAGGAGAGAGAAGTGAGCAGGTCCAGGAGTTAGGGATACGGACTTTCCTTGGGCCTGTTTAAACGCCCTCTCAGTTCTGAGCAACCATTAACATGTCCTTGGGGAAAGATTACTCCTCCATCTCTTGTTTAAGTTCTCACTTTTCACATCCCCTTTTCTGGACCTGGACCTTCCCACCAGCTGCTGTTCTGGGCACCATTCCCTTCACTGCGAGGTCTCACCACTCCTCATAGCTGTGTGCTGCCCTCCTGTCTGCAGCCTGAGTGTTCCCACCAGCCTGCACACCTGCCTTTATCAGTATTTACTTTCCCACTAGGAAAACTGCTCCCACAACTTGCCCCTGGACGTTCTCTCGGATTCTGTTTCTCAGAAAGGTGAGCTGGGAATTCCTCCCTCACTTCTAATTTAAAACAATAAAACCCCAGATGGCTAGAGTCTTTCCTGGAACCTTCATCTTCTCTCCTCTCTCCTTCTCTCCTTCCTTCTTTGATTCCTTTTCTGCTTTTCTTTCTCCCTTCTCTCAGCTTGAAATTGGAAAAAAAATATTAAGAAGTACAATAATGCTTCTAAACAATGATCATCTTTTTCACTCTTCTTCCTTCCAATAAAGTCACCACTAAGTATCTGAATATGGAAGAAGGAGAGAGGAAAAGGAGGAAAAAGGGGAAAATCAGACTGCTGTCTGGTACAGGCAGGAGAAAACCTTTAGCGTGCTGTGTGATCATCAAGAAATAAAAGAATCAAATTAAAGCTGTTAATCACTAGTTTGTTCTCTATATCTATGAATCTGCTGCTTTTTTGTTATATTCACTAGTTTGTTGTATTTTTTAGATTCCACATATAAGTGATATCATACAGTATTTGTCTTTCTCTGTCTGACTTATTTCACTTAGCATAATGCCCTCCAAGTCCATCCATGTTGCTGCAAATGGCACAATTTCATTCTTTTTTATGGCTGAGTAGTATTCCATTGTATATATATACCACATCTTCTTTATCCATCTGTTTATGGATAGATTGCTTCCATATCTTGGCAATTGTAAATAATGTGGATATGAACATTGGGATGCATATATTGTTTCAAATTAGTGTTTTTGGTTTTTTCAGATATACACTCAGGAGTGGAATTGCTGGTCATATGGTAGTGAATATAACAAAAAAGAAGCAGACTCACAGATATAGAGAACAAACTAGTGGTTACCAGTGGCGAGAGGGAAGTGGAGAGGGGCAATGTAGGGGTAGAGAATTAAGAGGTACAAACTATTATACGTAAAATAAGCTATAATGATATATTGTACAACATGGAGAATATAGCTAATATTTTATAATAATTATAAGTGGAATAAAACCTTTAAAAATTGTGACTCACTATATTGTACACCTGTAACTTATATAACACTGTATATCAACTATACTTCAATTTTTTAAAAAAGCTGTTAAAAAGCAATGGAATCCCTGCCCACTGTTGTTTCTCTACCTCACACACATGTGGTATATATATATATATATATATACCACATCTTTTTTATCCTTTCATTGTTTAGGTTCTGTATCTTGGCTACTGTGAATAGTGCTGCTATGAACATAGGTGTGCATGTACCATTTTGAATTATAGTTTTCTCCAGCTGTATGCCCAGGAGTGGTCAGACAGAGAAAGACAAATACCATATGATATCACTTATATATGGAATCTAAAGTAAGACACAAATGAATTTATCTACAAAAGAGAAACAGACTCACAGAAATAGAGAACAGACTTGTGGTTGCCAAGGGGGTGTGTTGGTGGGGGAGGGATGGATTGGGAGTTTGGGATTAGCAGATGCAAACGATTATATATAGAATGGATAAATGACAAAGTCCTACTGTATAGAACAAAGAACTATATTCAATATCCTATGATAATGGAAAAGAATATTAAAAAAGAATGTATACATATATGTATAACTGAATCACTTCGCTGTACAGTAGAAATGAACACAGCATTGTAAATCAGCTACACTTCAGTTTAAAAACGAACAGAAAAACAAAAAACAAAAAAAACAACTGCTCTGAGTGTCTGACAAGGTATAGAATGCATGTTTAAATCTCTGCAAGCTCCCTTGTATTAGGATCTTTAAAGCAACAACCGCAGACCCACCTGTAGGAGGTGGATTTCTAAGATGGCCCCCAAAGATCCCTGCATCCTGGAGTTCATGCCCTTGTGTAATCTCTCCCTCTCCCTTGAGTGGGGGTTAGACCTAGTGACTCACCTCTGATGAATATGACAAATATGATGAGATGTCACTTCCAACATGAGGTTATAAAGACTGTGACGTCATCTGGCTGCACTCTCGCGCGTTCTCTCTCACTTGCTCACTCTGAGGAAGCCAGGTGCCATGTTGTCAGCTGCCTTACAGAGAAGCCCATGGGCCAAGGAACTAGGGGTGGCCTGTGGCCAACAGTCAGCAAGGAACTGAAGCTGTCAGTCCAACATCCCCCAAGGAACTAGATTCCACCAGTGACCCCTGAGTAAGCTTGGAAGCAGATCCTGCCCCAGTCAAGTCTTGAGTTGGCTGAGACCCCAGTCAACACTTTGACTGCAGCCTTGTGAGAGAACCTGAGCTGGAGACTTAGGTGAGCCAGGCCTGGATTTCTGACCAATAGAAACTGCAAGATAACATATGTGTGCTACTTAAAGTTGCTAAGTTTGGGGGTAATTTGTTACACAGCAATAAACACCTAGTGTGCTACCTTCTAAGTTAACGTTTCCTTTAACGGGGTCCTCTTGGTATCTCAATATACCTAGGTGGGTCTCATGATTTGCTTACCATAAGCCACATTTTGCACCTAGAAAATAATATTTTAGTAAGATTCTTTTGAAGTACCTGGGAAGGGAAAGCTGTGTTTCCTACAAGCACTAGAACACAATCATTATTCCTTCTCTACCCATCCTTCCTAGACCAGCTTGGTCCTATCTCTTCACAACATTCCCAGACTTGTAGAACACCCTATTCTGACCTATATAATTTGTTATTACATGTTCTCTATATGACTACACATCCGTCAGGCTGGATTGTATTGTTTTATGATGTAGTGACTGTGATTTCATTTAGTTCCCTGGACCAAGCAGGTAATTATGAGTTACTTGATTATTAACCTTGGAAAAAAATCGAGTAGTTTATGTGGACTCCTTATTGAGTTCGTGCTCGTCTGTATACTTGTGTTTGCTTATTCCTGCCTGGTCAGTTGATGACAAGTTTCAAAACAAGCCAAAACGTCCTCTCACTGGAAGTCTCGTGAAACTAATGCTCATTTCTAATGTCAAGATTATAACAAGAAGTTTTTTTTTTTAATGAATTGAAACCCATGTGAAATGTAATACAAATTGTTTTCTGGACAATAGCAACCAGTAGCTAACATTTCTATTCTTTCTGTTTGCCCAACATCGTTTTAAGTGTTTTTCTTGTAAGAACCCAGGTTTCTGAGATTCAGATGAAAAATCTAGTGAATAATTGAAGAATAAGGTTCAAATAATTTTTAAACCTAAGGAGCTGAAATATATAAATCAAATCATGTTAGGGGTTGGGTTATGCCCAGCAATTTTTACAAAGTGATTTTAAAAATACGATATATAGTAAGCTGTCTCTAGTGTAATATATTAGCTTTAGAGGGAGCTAAATTGCATGTGTGAGTGGTAGTAACGGTGGTGGTGATGGTGGTGGTGGTGATGCTCGTGGTGGTGTGGCTATTTCATCCTTTCCAAGGTTAACAGTCAAGTAATTCATGATTACTTACCGTATTCCCAGGGACCCAAATGAAGTCTGTTACTCCACCATAAGACAATACAGTCAGCCTGACAGATGTGCAAAAAGAAAGCATGAGCATATAAAGAAGTTGAACTGCGTGGGTGATACTGGGTTGCTCCAGAAGGTTGGGAAGATTTTTGCGAAAGATAGGACTGAGTTGGTCAGGGAAGGACGGGTAGAGAAGAAATAATGAGCGTGTTTCAGTACTGGGAAACAGTTTTCCTTCCCCAGGTAGTTCAAAAGAATATTTTTTTTTGATGCTTGAAGGAGGTTATATAAGAAGAAGTGAAAAGCAATTTCTCTCTCATGAGTGCAGTCCCCTCGGCTTGAAGGTGTCCTAGGGAGTGACTATTCTAGCACGAGGCAAACACCAGCGATGCAGAGGAGCTGCATTAGTTATCTTTTCCTTCTCTCCGGCCAGGCTATGGGAGGGGTAGGGAGGATTGGGCTTGCGAAGGATGTCAACGTGGCCTCATGCCTCTGGGTGCATAAATGTTGCTGAGGAAGGGCATGTGACTGTGCTCAGCTTGACCTCAGGTGGTCTTTAGAGAAGCAGGAACGTTTCCCCTGTGTGTCTCCTAGGTGAGTGGGAACAACCGTCACCATGTCCACTTGCTGACTCACAACCCTGGGTGAGATCTGAAACTGGACCTATAAACGGAGGGCAAGGAGAGACCGAAGAAAGAGGAGGCCCACTCCAGATTGGTAGGTGGCAGGTTTAATAAGCAGGGGAACATCCGAGGCTTGTCTTAGGCAGCTGTGAGAGGAGTACATCTCAGCATCCACTCGCCAGTTTATATAGAAGCCTTAACTGGGTTCGGTTACGTCTTTAGTCCAACAGGCTCAGCAGCACTTTACCCTCTCACAGCTACATTCTTGAAACGGCTGCTAGAATGGGAATAGGAGGCAGCTATACATCCCAAGGACAGGGGAGGCGGGTGAGGGATCTCTGATCGCCCGGGGTCAGCTTGCCGGTCAAGCAGTCATGTCCTTTTGATGACCTCCTCCAACACCACCTTAATAAAGTAACAACTAGGTACTGTAACAATTGAATCCTTAAATTTCAGTGACAGCACATGGAAGTTTCTCACTCACCTAACAATGCAGCATGGATGTTCTCGTAGGTGGGGAGCTTTCCTCAGCTTGGCCATTTGAGGACCCAGGGCCCATCCATCTTGAGCTGCCAATCCCAGGACCATGGAGATCTCTGCTTCTGGCTGGAAGAAGGGGAAAGAGAGAGTGAGGAAGCGTTTTCTTCTTAATTTCCTTGGCCCACAAGTGACCTGATCATTTCTGTTCATTCTACAAGAAGTACATACATGACCCCACCTAGATCCTAGATGCAAGGAAGGTAGGGAAATGCAGCCCCTGTGTGTGTGTGTGTGTGTGTGTGTGTGTGTGTGTGTGTGTGTGTGTGTGTGCGTGCCACTTTCTGGTGACAAGTCTATACTATTGATAGGGGAACATGAATCTCGGTTGGACAGGTGGCTGTCTTTGGCAGACCCACATTACAGGTAAAATATTGAGGTGCATAAATGTTAAAAGTTCAAGATGATATGACTTGTTAATGGCAAAGTTAGGGCTGGAACTCAGCCTCTTTTTTTTCCCTCAGAAAACAGGGTGGAAATATCTGGGTATAAAAACAGTGGACAGCCATAAAAAGAAATGAAATTGAGTTATTTGTAGTGAGGTGGATGGACCTAGAGTCTGTCATACAGAGTGAAGTAAGTCAGAAAGAGAAAAACAAATACCATATGCTAACACATATATGGAATCTAAAAAAAAAAATGGTGCTGAAGAACCTAGGGGCAGGACAGGAATAAAGACGCAGACGTAGAGAATGGACTTGAGGACACGGGGAGGGGGAAGGGTAAGCTGGGACAAAGTGAGAGAGTGGCGTGGACATATATACACTACCAAATGTAAGATAGATAGCTAGAGGGAAGCAGCCGCATAGCACAGGGAGATCAGCTCGGTGCTTTGTGTCCACCTAGAGGGGTGGGATAGGGTGGGTGGGAGGGAGACGCAAGAGGGAGGGGATATGGGGATATATGTATATGTACAGCTGATTCACCTTGTTACACAGCAGAAACTAACACACAATTGTAAAGCAATTATACTCCAATAAAGATGTTAAAAAAGAAAGAGAGAGAGAGACAGGCATTACAAAAGCATAAAAAAAAATGAAAAGAGTGGAAAAGAGAGGATAGGAGCTTCTGTGACCACAGACATGGGCAGCATGGGCCTCCCCTCCCTGGACTCCTATTTCTAAGGTCTGCCTCCCTAGGCTTTGCAAGTAAGTTTTTATATATTTAAATGTGCCACCTGCTGATTGCCTGTGAGAATGATTTCCTGAAAGCAGTGGGTTTCACATTTCAGTGAATGGCATCAGAATCACCTGGAATGTTTGCAAAACATGCAGATCCCCAGGCCCCACAGGGGCAGCTGGCTTGATAACACATTCTTTCTTGGCTCTGTTGCCCACTCCACTACTGGGCCCTCCTTCACCTCTTAAATAACCTACCTGCCCTTAAATCCTCGTCTCAGGTTGTGCTTCTGGGGGAGCCCAGCTGAAGCCAGCAGGATGCATGTACACTGTGCCATAGATTCCCCTCTCAGGAAATCCCTCCCCGTGGCTTCTGCATGCAGGGGTGAGCTGACGGTGCAGGGAGGGGCGCTCTGCTGTCATGCCCCTCACTGGCCCTGTCGATAGGTCTCACACGTCTGATCTTGCTTCCAGGAGCCAGGGCTTTCATAAACTGAGCAAAACCCACATGGTACACTCACCACCACTTGCAGATGGTCCAGTAAGAAACATATATGGATTGTCTGAGTTTCCAGAAGAAACAAATTGTATTCCCACTTTGCCCTGTTAGCTGTGCTCCATGTGGGACCTTCATGCTGTCAGTATGCCTCCTGGGTGAGTAACCTGCAAAAGTTTGAGTCTCAATGATTACCCCAAAGCAAGAATTGTGGCATAAGTCTCCATGTGTGAAATACACATCACAGCTTGAGTTAAATGGACCCCAAACATATGGCATTGTTTTTTGCATTATCTAACACACGGGCAGTTTTTCACGTGGAAATCATTGGAAATCAATGGAAAAATGAGATTATAGGCAAATCTCCTTTGAGGATTAACTGTCTGGAAATAGATTTGGTGAGCATAAATATTTGGGGGTGGGATGGATAATGAGGTCAGACACTTTCCAAAGACACATTTCATATCGTGGTGGGGTAGCCCGAGGTGAGAGCAGGCTGGTGACTCTGGAATCAGCTGCTGACACAGGTGCAGCAGAGGGTGAGTGGAGCCCTGGGGTCTGAGCCTGATGAGTCCGGGCTGGACTGCCTAGTGTAACCATGTGAGTGTTCCTGGCAGGGACCAATGACTTGTGGAGACAGTCTCGCTTCCTGTGCCCTGATGTGGCTATCAGTCTGGCTGGATTCTGACCTGTATGTGAGCTTGTCACTTGCTCAGGGGCCACCAGATAAAGTCATTGGAAACACTCTGGAATATGTAGAATGAATTTATTCCGTATTGACCAGATTCCATGTCAGATTGGGATGATGGCCCCGTTCTCACTTTCAAGAGTTAAAGGTGATGTAAAACCGAATGTCAGAATTATACTTTCCCTAGGAGAGACCAATTCTGCTCATCTCTCAGAGGGCTGCACCAGAAAAGGCCACGATGTGCACGCAGGACCCCAGTTCTCTGCAGGTAGCGATCAGTAGGGGAAGGGGAAGAGCAGGCTCATTAGGCATTTCTCTCCTGAGCAGCTCACTCAGTCTTGTCAGGCCTCCAAAGCCACAACCGGCTGTGCTGTCCTTGTTCCTGAGATGGGCCCACCAGAGTGCCAGGGTGCTGCCCTCCATGCTCACCTGGGTGACAATACTCCTGGGGCCTCTAGCAGACGCTGAAGACTACGGTGCTGTCAGCAGCTCTGTGGGTACAGGGTACCTTTGGGTTTGCTCTGCCTGCCCTCTCCTTCATGTCCTTTTCCCCCCCAATTTTTTTTTTTTTAAAGAAGAGACATATGTTTCCTTCTTCCCTTCCTCCTTTCTTTCTTTCAATATTTATTTATTTTTGGCTGCGTCGGGTCTTAGTTGTGGCATTTGGGCTCTCTAGTTGTGGCGTGGGCTTAGTTGCCCCGCGGCATATGGGATCTTTGTTCTTTGACAGGGGATCGAACCACCGGAGTTGCCTGCATTGCAAGACGCATTCTTAACCACTGGACCACAAGGGAAGTCCCTCCCCCCAAATGTATTAAGGCATACATAGAAAAGGGTTTACAGAGGGACTTATTCACACACCTGCATTGCTCTGCTGAGCCAGATGGCGCCAGTCTGCAGTGTGTGGCGGGGGTGGGCTGTCTACTACGGACATCAGGCTGCTCAGCTTACCTTCACACTTCTGGGGGAAGACGGAGCCCTTCCAGTACATAAGAAAGTTCCCCAAACTTCATGGGCAGGCATGTGACCCATGAGCCCTCCCAGCTCCATCTCTGTATCAATGAAGCCGCCTTCTCTGTTTGCACCTTCCCTGCCCCAGGCTGCACTGCCCCCTGGTCACTCCCTCAAGGCTGTGCTGTGCGTTCACAGTGAATTGAGGATCCCGGTATAGAAACTTGAGGACAGGGGATCCAGCCTATTTTATCTCTCCAAACTCTCCATCCTCCCTCCAGGCGGTTGCAGCCATAAAATCATGATTCTACAATCGAATAGCTAGCTCCTCATGTGGTGATGAGAGAGGGAAGGGAAAGGAATGCGAAGACATGGAAATGAAAGGAGAAGAGATCTCCTGGGCTGGAAACCTGTAGATTTTTTTCCTAAGTGACAAAGGGCGAGGGTGGCTTTATGAAAGAGGAAACTTGGTACCCTAACACCAGCCTTGGGAAAAGCAACAGCCCCAGAGAGAAAGTGTGTATGGGGCTTGGAAGCCAGGGTGCTCTGATTTCTGGCTCTAGTGCTTTCTAGCTGTGTCTCTAAGCCTCGGTTTCCTTCTTCATCTGTAGAGTGGACTTAATAATTTTGATCACCTCAGAGTTGGTGTGAGAATGAAAGAAGCCCACGCCGGATAAGCAATATACAGAATAACGCAAGGTACCTGTCATGATGCTTATGAAGTTCATGATGCTTAGGAAGTTGGAATTCATTGCAGAGATGAGACCGGGGGTAGAGGGCCTGCCATGCACCGGGCCTGTCCTCCCCTCCTCCATCCTCCCCATCTCCTGCTGGCTGTCCCCCTCTGCCCCAGCGTTCCCGCGCTGTCTGGGAGGTGGGGAGAGGCGGCACTCCCTCCCTGGCTCACCGGGCGGCCAAGGCAGGAGGTCAGGCCTGGGGCGCCGGCTGCAGTTGCGCGCGGCCGCCTCTAGATGGAACTTTCTCACCAACACAAGGTCGGGCGGGCCGCAGCTTCCCGGGCGCTGGGCGGCGAGCGGCTCCTTTCCTTCGCCCCGGGCAGGTGCGGGGTGCCTGGGCAGTAACTCGTGGAGAGTGCCTCTGGACCGTGCCCGTCGAGTCCGGCGGGCTTCCATCGGTTGAGTTACCCCTCGGGAACCCAGGAGCTGCGTGGCGTGGGTCCCCAGGATTTTCCCGCCCCGTATCTGCAGCTGCTTGAATCAGCTCAATAAGATGCCGGTCACCGTGCCGGCCCACGCCCCCTTCTGCGCAGGGCCCGCAGCGGCCCGATCTTCCGTCCATGCTCGGGCTGGGGGGGTTCTGTAGACTGCGCCCCGAGAGCCGCGGGCTGGGGGCGGGGAGACGATCGCCCGGTGCCGCGGGGCAGGATAAATGGCTGAGCGGTAGCGCGGCGCGAGCAAACTTTGCAGGGGAAGCGCGCAGCTGAAGGCTTTACTCTGAGCATCCCCAACAAGAAAGCGTGGGGCGGGACACATGCCGTCTACCGTGTATTCTTCACGGTGACCCTTTTCGTGACCCATTGCTCACGAAGGCAAGCCCCGGGCTCGTGGTCCCGACTACGTGCTCCGGGTGGCCTTCGTGCTGCGCTTCCCGCGCGTGTCCCGGGCTCGTCTGGCAGTCGGAGGCGCTCCTCTCCTTCACAGCCTTACTCCTACTTACAGCCACCCGTACTTCTTCCTACCCTCCCCGCCCCACCCCCAGTCTTTGGGTCCTCCCTTTTTTTGTCGGGGCGGGGCGGATGCAGTGATTTTTAAAATCAAAACTATTGACATTTCTGGTCCCCGCATCGCTGAGGGCTGATGTAGCGCGGAGGGGAATCCGCCGCCGGTCGAGTGTCCCTCTCCCTGCCCGTATCCGGGCAGAACCGAGATCCAGGGGCTCCCACCCCTCGGGGTTCCTCCTCCTGCTTCCCGAAGTGACTGGTTGGCGCAAAGCGATTGGCGATCCCGGGCGCGATCCCGGCCGCGGCTTCCCGCACCGCGCCGGGTGAATGGCCGCGGGCGGAGGATCTGGAGGCGCCGGGCGCAGGCCAATCGCGGCCGCCGGTGGGAGTATTTGTTATTCACATGGAAGAGACCTGGCGCCGGCTGGGCCAGCTCAGCCCCCTCAGCGCCGAGACCAGCCACAAGTGCGGCCGCGGTGCTCTCCTAGAGCGGCGGCGGCGGCGTTGGCGGCGCTGACATGGAGCTGCGGGCCCCCCGCGGGCTTCCTCACCGCGCCTTCTGTGGGGAGCAGGGTAAGGCTCGCCGAGCAGCGGAGAGAGGAAAAGAGAAGAGCAAGTGCCGAACCACAGGCAAAAAAGCCCCCACCCCCGAACTCTCCCCAAAGGCTGTGCTTGAGGAAAAAAAGAGAATTCCCCCGTTTTGATTCCCCTTTTCGTTTTCTTCCCTAAAACCGTTCAGTGGACAGCCAGGTGCACCGTTCCTTCCCAGATCACTTTAGTGATTTGCTTTTCCTGGGCACAAGTAGATGGCCTTGCACACCCGGGGTCCGGGAGAGAACTGGTGGGCGGAGGTGACGGGAATGAGAGGCGAGGGAGAGTGGGCACCAGGGGGCGAGGGGCTGGCCGGGCATCGGAGCTTGATTGGGTGTCTGTTGATTTTACGTTGCAAAGAACAAGGCAGCCACCCCTCTTATCTTCCCATGATTACATTCCAGTGAGGAGGTTCAGAAAAGAGGCAGGCTTAGCATGGAACTCCCAGGGCTTGGAGATGTGGTCCCCCAAAAGTTTAGTCGGCGAATGGGAGACTGAAGGGTGACGGGAAGGGGCAGGCGCGCCTAGGGTGCTCGGATGGGGCGTGCGGCGGCAGGATTGTAAAGCGCTCCTTCCGCGGATTGCCTGCCCCGTGTGACCTCCTGGATCTGCCCTGGCGGAATCCGGACTTGCCCCGCCGAGATGACGAGGTACCTCCGTTCCGCGAACTAACGGGAGGGATTTCCGAAGTTAGAGGCTTCCGGGATGAGTTGGGGTAACCCCCGCCTTCCTGAGCGTGGGGCTGGATGAATGTCTAAGCAGGATCTAGGGAAGATGGGGGTCGCGGGGGAAGCCGGGTGGTTTGGGGATTCTCGAGACCCCACATCCCCACACAGCGTACGTGTGGTATGCCTGAGCTTGCGTTCCCCGAGTTAGCCCGGCGAGGTTGGGGTTTCCGCGCCCCCCTTTTGCGGCTTTCAGGAAAACACTGGAGTTCCGTGTCCTGCTGGGGGTGGGAGGAGGAGTAATGGTCTCGGGGATCTTGAGTTTAAACGACAAAGGCAATGCCCCCGACAGCGCCTCCGAAGCACCTACGGCCAGCGTGGCCCCAGTTTGGCTGGGACCCGCGCGGGGTGTGGGCGCTCGCGGCGGCCAGGTGCGGCGGGGGCGGAGGCGCTCCCTGCCCTGCAGCGCGCGGAGCCCGGATCCCCGGGCGCGCCGGGGGACTGGGGCGGCGCCGGAATACCCCGGCGGCGCGGGAAAGGCAAGAGGAACCGGGTACTTCTAAGGCCCTGGCTCTACACGGAGCCGGGGTTCAACAGACGAAGGAACAGAGAAGAAAAAGGAAGATGCGGCAGGGAAGAGGGGAGCGGGGGCGGGGTGAGTGGCTGCGGGCTGAGATAGAGGCAGAGGCGGAGAACCCTCTGAGCCGCGCTGAGAGCGAGCCCAGGGGCTCTGCCAAGCAGCTCGGAGATCCTCTGAGGTTCGTACAGTTGGTGAAAATGTAACAGAGTCCCCCGCCCCCCAAAACCCCGTCTGACACGCTTCCTCGGTGCACATGAAATGCGGAGGGGTGTGCGAGTCAGCCAACTGCGCAAGACGGCGCCCTCGACGCTTCCCTGAAGAATTGTTTCCCCCGGGGCCCGGAATCAGAGGGTGTCTGCGCGCCCGGGAGGGCAGGGGTGAAAATAGACCCACCCGCCAGCTGCAGAAGCCCCAAACCCTCAGTCCCCGGAGCGAGTCCCGCCCGAGGAGGAAATGCCCTATTTGCCATTTGGGGGTGATCCTTTCCCACAGACCTGACGGCGTGGGAGTCTCGCAAACATCCAAGAATACACTACCGTCTCGGCCACGACCGCGATTGAATACAAATCCTGCCAACATCAGAACTGGAAAACAGGGTTGGCGGTGGAGGTATCGATAAGGAAAATCATAAACGGGAGAAATGCATTCCGATGATAGCTGGTATTTTGCTTGAAAGAAAAAATAAAAAGAGAAAAAAGAGCCACCAGCAGGTAGATCTTGGATAAACAGTTTATTGCACTTAACTATAATTTCCATTTTCCGTTATGAAATTGTCAGTAATTGCAAATGGTTACAGAAACCACTTTAGTGTACCTTGGTCCCTTGCTTGTGAATAATGTCCTCAAAGATCTCTGTCGGAGACAGAACCAGCTGTGTGGAGTTCATTGCCTGTTTCTTGAAAATATGTGGTTTGATAATTTTGAAAAGCCTTACCCATCGGGGAAGATGAAGTAAGCTTTTTAAATGCAATTTTCCCATTTCAAAGTCAACTACAGGTTGTATCATACTTGAGATAAAGACAAAGAATTCTTGCTTTTAAATCAGGGATATGGGGAGAAATAGGTGAGGGGAGGCTCCCCAGGAGAGGATTTATCCAGAATAAAGAAAAAGATGCTGAGAACACAGCTCTGTACTGTTACTTAGGCTCCATTTGTTCTACTTGGTTTGTGCTAGCTAGTTCTGCCCTCCTGCTCCTTTTGCTAATTATTACTACTTAATAATGCTAAAAACATCTAAATCCAAAAGGAATAGATAAAAGGAAGAGTTGAGCTCTAATGAGTGCAGGAGAAAGTTAGAGGTCTGGAGAGATGTGCTCTTTTCAGAGTTGGCTGGGCAGGTTGAAGCTGCTGCAGGGCTTGTTTAATTGGTATTTATGCAGCAAACAACCCGTAGACGTTCACTTTGGCAACATCTAGTGCCAATCATTGTGTAAGAGCGTTTCGCTGTCTTCAGGGCATGAGGCACAGAACACTGTATACATGTGCTTGTGGTAGCAATGCTTTTTTCCTTCCAAGTTCTTTTCTCACGGTCTTCCTCCTGTAGTTAGAATACTCAACAGAAAGAGGACTTTGCTTTAGTCCAGGGAATGGGGTTGCCCTGTCGCAGTGTCTTAAAAAGAAATGGTTGCCTGGAGTTATCTCTTAGCTGGACCCACAGCAAAGATCTGGCCATATCTCGATGCTTGTCAAATAGGCTGGCTTTTGAAGGTTCAGGAAACTGTTGCTGTTTTCTTGATAGAACCTGACTGGACATGACCAGACTCACTCATGTAGTTTGCTCAGGGGGGACAGCCACCCCATGATGTGTGGGAGAAAAGGATATAAATGGAGAGCCAGCTGGATTATAATGTTTCCATCCCAAGGGGGGTCTTCTGTCTGCTAGAAATTTATATTTGAACTATCTTCCTCCCTTCCCCCCTCCTTTCCTTCCTCCCTCCCTTCCTCCCTCCCTCCCTTCCTCCCTTCCTTCCTTCCTTCCACCTTCCCTCTCCCTCCCTCCCTCCCTATCTCCCTCCCTCCCTTCTTCTTTCCATCCTTCCTTCCCTCAGAGAGTTCTTTGGTTTGATTGTTATTTCTACTTCGTACTTGGACAACTTGTGATGCACTCACCCACTGACTGAGGACCTTGAGCATGATGCATTTTTCTCCCAGGACCTGCCTTCTGAGTGGTGGGCATTGCCATGGGATGGATTTGAGAGGCTCCTGACTTATGATAACTCCCGGCTTTGGTTTGTTACAGTGCCAGTCTTAACCACTATTAGAGACATTTCTTTGGTAAAGAAATTATGGATCTCCTGGAAATGGTCTTATAAATGCAGATGTTCCAGTTGGGGATGACAGTAATGCATCTTCAGGTTGTGACACCTGTTGATGAATTTACTCACTCCCTGGGGAGGGCCACGGTAACAGGAAACCAGGTCTTAAGGTTCTGACCTGTAGGACACATCAGCCCTGAGGGAGGGGGGAGATCCAGGTCTGGGGGAGGAGGGAGCAGGTGCACAGAAGTGGGAAGATGTAGGAGAGGCTGAAGAGGAATATGTGCAAATTATTGAGCACATATTTTTCCAGGCAAGGGTATCCCTGCAGATAGAAATCTTCTGGCTGTTTACTGGCTAACTTTTCTAGTGGTAATGAGCCGTAGTGGTAGAAGCTCTGCATCTTGTCCTGCATACAACTTAGGAAGGCATCCTATTGTCCTCTTCTCACTACAGAAGAATATCTTGTCACCACTTTCTTCAGAACAGCCCTTTGGGTGCTCCAAGTGTCCATGAACTTCAGCTTTCCAGCCAGATGTTGATTTCCATTGACTTTTCCTCTTGCATCCTTCTTTCCAGTTTTCCCTTTGATTTATTGGACGCATGACTTATTAAGGTCTGACCAGCCCTGTGTATGATGGGAAAGTGTTTTTTTAGGGTCTTCTAAGCACAGTACACCAGTAAAATATTTGAATTGTAGGACTGATTTTTTTTAAAATAAATATATTTATTTGTTTTTGGCTGAGTTGGGTCTTCGTTGCTGCGCCCTGGCTTTCTCTAGTTGCGGCGAGTGGGGACTACTCTTCATTGCGGTGCTCGGGCTTCTCATTGCGGTGGCTTCTCTTGTTGCGGAGCACGGGCTCTAGGTGTGCGGGCTTCAGTAGTTGTGGCACGTGGGCTCAGTAGTTGTGGCTTTCGGGCTCTAGAATGCAGGCTCAGTAGTTGTGGTGCATGGGCTTAGTCTCTCCACGGCATGTGGGATCTTCCCAGACCAGGGACTGAACCCGTGTCCCCTGCATTGGCAGGCGGATTCTTAACCACTGCACCACTAGGGAAGTCCCAGCGGGACTGATTGTTAAACGATAGTTTCCCTGTACATTCTTATAGCACTTGCCAGTTTATAAAGTACTTTGACATATATCATTTCATTTCGCAACCGTAGGAGGTGGCCAGAAGTCATTCCTCAGTTTAGAAACAAAGAAACTGATCCCAGGTTAAGTGACTTGCCCAGTGCCATGGAGTGAGTACTGGGGGGTACTTCTCAGAACCTAGGATGCCACACTCACAGTCCACATCATCAAATCAGGGTCAGCTTGACATTCTTCATGGTCTGCTGCACCCAAGGGGTGTGGGGTAAGGGAAAGAACATATCACAGTCCTGCATTTGAGTTCCGGCCCAAGATTTTAGACACATTCATATAATCTTTCTGTTTTTAGGTTCCTTATATACCAAATGGGGGCCGTGATACCAACCTCACTGGTGTATCTTGTAATGCAAATGAGGTAACGTGCTCCAGGCACGCTGTAGCGTTCAGTAAATGTTTGTTTCAGCCCCTTTCCCTCTTCTACATACATACTATAAAAGTCGCTTCTCATTACTTTAAATGTGGTCTTTTTATGCAATAGCTGTGTTATTGAAAAAAATGGTGCAAATTGAATTCTAAATCAAATTGCATTTTTTTTGCCTCTTTTTTTAAAAAAAATCTCAGATTGCATTTTAAATGCACAGGGGGTTTAGCTATTTAAAGGAAACCTGTGGTGAATTCTTTTGTAATGCAAATAATCACCTTCTAATTTATCTGTTTAGTAAATTGAGCTTCTCGTGTAACAGATTTTCCTAATATGGGGCCTGCTTGTAGAGAAGAGCTTTTACAACCCTCTCTCACCGATGGGGAAAAGCCACTCAGCTTGCAAACGAAATCATTTATTGTGTTCAGTTGGCAAAGCCTTGCTCTGGTGTTTTGAGCATAATCTCATATTTCCTTATCATTAAATAATAGAACCTCAGAACAGGAAGCTGGAAGACACCTTAGAGATTATATGGTCCATCTCACTCATTTCACAGATGAGGAAATGGAAGCACACAGAGGTGAAGTGACGTGCTCAGTGTCACCAGCCAGCGACTGTCAGACAAGGATCCAATTCCAGGCCTCTGTTGCCAGGGGAGTCTCTGTCTAGCCCATCCTCATTCTGTCCCCACCAAGATTCCAGGGCTGTGCATACCTGTGGTGGCATAGGAGATGATAAGCAAATAGGATGCATTTTCTAAAACAACCAAAAAGAGCTGCAAACGTGGGCTGTTTCAAGAAAAACTGCCGGATTTGCAATTTTGTGAATTGATGACGATATCGAGCTTAACCTATTTGTTAAAGAGCTGAATGGAATACAGCAGAGGGAGGCTGCTTGGCCTTTTTCTGAGAAAACGATTACAGTTCTTGGCTATTGCTATCTCTGTCAGGATTTTACCACACCGTGTCTTAAAAGCACTTGCCAGGTTGCTGGAGGAAGACCTGGTGACAGACCCAGATAGATCCCACATGGCGTGGTGGGTTTGTTCTCACTGGTGTCAGGCTGTCTGGGAAACCGGATTTGAAGCAGAGGGGTTTGGACAAACTACATTTGATATTCTCAACTCGTTGAAACCTTCAGAAATCACCCTGCCCTGGAAATGCCCCCAGATTGTCCCCTCCTAATTAGTTCATTATTTTTCTTAAAGAGCTAACGCTCAAAGATATGCACATTTCTGAAAGATTTCAGTGGAGGGGCAGGGCCTTCTCCCTTGCTTGTGCTGTCCCAATCAGCCTCTGCAGAGACTGGGGGCTTTCTCAAAGGGCAGGACCCACCTGAAGGTCCTGAGGACTTCGACCGTGGTGCCGTTTACTAGCTGAGGGCTTTGGGCCATACTCAACCTCTTGGAGCCTTTTTTTCTCATTTACAAGACCTAATGATTGGTGTATGAAAATTCAGTGAGATACTCCGTTAGGTGCTTGAGACTTTGGTTCAGAGAAGGTACCTAGAAGGTAAAAAGCAGCAGAATTCAGGGCCCTGGTCCTTGAGGAGCTGTCCGTATTCCTGGCGTTTCAGGAAATAGCTAGAGCCTGTGAGGGAGCCACAGACTCATGTCCCAGCTGGGGGGGGGGGGCCTGCTCCCCAGCAGACCCGGGCCACGGAGGTGGGTAATGGAAGTGCTAATGATCTACAAGGTACCCATTTACCGTGTACTTAGGACCAGCTGGGAGGGAATGAATGAACAGGAAGGGCTGAGCGCGAGCATTTAATGGTTAAGCCTCCTGGAAGCCCTCTGCCTGAGGGCTCAGAAATAGTGGAAGGTGTCTCCTCCCCTCAGAGGTCGCTTTCAGGAGTGTGGACCTCACGCCTCCTTGAAGAAGTCCATCATCTCAGGTGAGGTTTCTGTCAAAGCCCAGAGGAAGGTCCGTTTGAGAGAAAAACTGATTTTAAATCAAGCACAGAACATGAAGTAGAGCTATCTGGCTCGATAGCACAAAAAGGTCATTTTGTTAAAATTCATTGACACCCACTAGGATGAGTTCAGATTAAAGCTCACAAGAATTGCCCCAGAGCAAGATTAGGCCCTGCAAGATTATGCGATGCCACCAGATTTATGTAGGTTTCTACAAACTTTCAAATATACGTTTCCTTAGAATTTTAAAGGGAAACTAAGCCTTCCAGTCATCAAGAGTCTGATTTGTATGACAGTGTATCAGAGTTTGAAATAACTGCTGTATTTCGACATTTTGTAAGTAGCTCTGATTTTACTTTCAAAGTGACAAAAGTTTTTAGTAACAATCTCACCAACTGGGCAAATACGGAAAAAGTTGGTGTGCTTTAGTGGAAAATGAGTTGCAGACTAGCAACGATCGCTCCTGTTTACCGAGCACCGAGCCAGCTACCGCGCTTTCCGTGTGTGCCTTGTCGCATCCCTTTACAGACAAGAAAACCGAGCTTCAGAGCGGTTATGTGCCTTTAATACTGTGTTGCAAAGGAGGAAATTTAAGCAAAAATCCAAGTAAACTGCCCAGTAAATCCCAACCAAAATGGTACCTCTTGTTTTTCATTTAAGTGCATTCATCCCCTAAACAAGACTAACTCCTGTCTCTCTGTTATTTACTCCCCAATCTTTCCCTAACTTAAAGCTCTAAACAGACCTATGAGATGCTAAAGAGACTAAAAAGTATTGCAGACATGAATACCTTTAAAAGAAACTCAATTTTACTACCTCCAGGGCTGTACAACAAGTGGAACTAGGTTAATGCCACGTGAGTAGCATAGGTAAGGATGATTTGTAATTAACAGATAGACTGAGTTTATAGTCGTCTATAATTGAAAACGATTTATTCTCTGAAGTGTTTTAAGTACTTGGGAGGTGGCTTGAAGAACGGCATGTCCCCTTCCTTTTCCCCTTCATCATTTCTCCTTCGAGTATCCATTCATTCTGTGCTCTGCCAGAAAGGATACGCTCAGGGTCAGCCCAGCCCTGTGGACTTGGTCACAAGCCCTGAATTAGTCATCAGAGTTAATGAGATTTTACTGTCTTCTAACTGGTCTTCCTCGTGAAACTGTAAAGCACAATCCTCCTTCTCTTAATGGGTGGTTGGTGTAATCCATGGTCCATCACTTAAATGGTTTCATACAGAAAGTCAAGTTAACTTTCTAAGTGTTTCCTTTTGTGGAATGCCTGAGGTCAGGCTGTTGCCAAATCACAGATTTTCTGAGGGAGAAGCAGCTGCTAAGAGAATCACGTGTGATGGAATATTAGTCAAGTCATGAGAAAAATCAGAAAAGGACGATGTATTTTGAGGCCGAATATGGGAAATCCAGGGCTTAGCATGTGCCAGGAGGCAGGAAATGCTTGTCATAGGCAGATGAGGACTGTCCCAGCAGACTGGGCCATGGACTGTATTTCTGAGTGTGCTCCAAGTGTATACTCAGAAATCCCGGGCAGTGGGCTACAACAAGCCCCCTTTCCTCATCTAAAAGTGAAAAAAGTGCAGCTTTCTCTGAAGGCTTTTGGATATATGTTCACTTGGCCTCTAGAGAGGCACCATCCTTTCCTTTGGGTTGGGGAGGAACGAAAATTTTATGAACTGGAAATTGAACAAGTGAATGGAAAGCACAACCAGATGTTGGTTGGCTAGGGTAGAGGAGAGTTGTCCAAATTTCAGGTTTCAAACCCATATGTATAAATAGGTGAGCAATGAACATTAGATTAACTATCCTACCAAAATACGTTGGTGCTGTTTATTCTCTTAACCGCATGTGCATTTCAAACATCAGATTCCCTTATGTGAAGTCAGTTCTTGTTTTCAGTTAAACCTCCACAAAAGTCATTTGAAAGAATCTCATGGCATTCTTTAACAGTGAAGGTCCTAGAATAAAATTTTCCTATAGATTTGCTTGTAGATGTTTTCACTCTAGGTTATTTCTAGTCTTGATGAAATAACTGTTTTCCCCACTGAGTCTGACAAAATTAAGAAGCTCTTCAATAGACCTCTAGCTCTGATTTTCTCTAGTGATTCTAGGATCAAGAAGCGTTTGCTTCAGAACTGTAATCATACCCATTGCTTCCACTCCGACAAATTAATAGGAAACTCTGACAATGGTAATAGGAGTATTTTCACACATAACCTACCCTATGTGTTTAATTTTCAAGTCATTTTTTGTTATCAGAGAACAATAAGATAATTTACACAAAATAGCCGACATTCTATGTTTAATCTTTTCACAAGCTCTAAAACTTATACATTTTGGGCTCCTTGGGTGGATTCCTTTCTCTTTTCTTTTTTGTGATTGAATAATCACTTTTTCCCATTGGGAAATCTGAGGCACCAAAAATGTCATTAACAAATGACTGGCTTGTTGAATACATCACAGAAAATAGCCTTTCATTCTGATTTTGTGGACGAAATTTAAATGCTAAATTCAGACAGCTGTAAAAAGTAAAAACAGATTTGAAAAGAACTCATGCCATCAATCTCAGGATTTTTACCTTCACAGAAATTGGATTTATTGAAATGAAATTGTACATAAAAATGCTTTCTGATTTGGGAGAATCAACCTAGTTTCTGATACGTTTCTGTTTCCCTTGCTCCACAAGTGTCATCAATCTCTGTTTAGCTGCAGTGCAGCCAGGTGTTCAGAATCATAAGGGGACAAAAAGAATTAGTTTCTTACTGAATAGGGAAAATTAAACAATAAAAAAGAGGTTGGTGCAAACAGGGCTTAAAATATGAAAAATGTAGACCCTTTGAACTGAACCCTTTCTTTTTTTGCTTCCGGCCTCCCAGGAATAATTCTGCTACGCGGCTGACTTCAAGGATGTGAATTGGTGACCTCATCCCAACATCAGAACCTCAGCTGTTCCTCTAATTTTTGCATCATTCCAGGCAAGTTGACTTTATACGGAAATAAAATTGAACCTTGGGGTCTGATGGAAATTCACTGTGACATTCAAATCAAGAACACCTGCTGAAACCCACAGAGCCTTTTCCCCATGGGCCCTGATGGTAGCCTCCAGAAGGTACAGCCTCAGGTGGTCCCCCTTCTTCTGTGGCAAGAGTAAACTTTGGGTCTTGGATTGCAACACCACCTGTGGAGAAAATGGTATTCGAGGGAAAGCGATCAGCCTCGTGTCCTTGTTTCTTCCTCCTGACTGCCAAGTTCTACTGGATCCTCACGATGACGCAAAGAGCTCACAGTCAAGAGCATGCCCATTCCATACGAGTGGATGGCGACATCATTTTGGGAGGTCTCTTTCCTGTCCACGCAAAGGGAGAGAGGGGGGTGCCTTGTGGGGAGCTGAAGAAGGAAAAAGGGATCCACAGATTGGAGGCCATGCTTTACGCAATTGACCAGATTAATAAGGACCCTGATCTCCTCTCCAATATCACTCTGGGTGTCCGGATCCTCGACACCTGCTCCAGGGACACCTACGCTTTGGAGCAGTCACTAACATTCGTGCAGGCTTTGATAGAGAAAGATGCTTCTGACGTGAAGTGTGCTAATGGAGATCCACCCATTTTCACCAAGCCCGACAAGATTTCTGGCGTCATAGGTGCTGCTGCGAGCTCCGTGTCCATCATGGTGGCTAACATTTTAAGACTTTTTAAGGTAGGTAAAGGCACTAGGCAATTCTGACCGTTGTGGAAAGACAATAAATTGTCCTGACTCCAACTGCAAGTTTAAGAGGAAAGCGAATGTGGTGAAGATGCTCGTAGACCCTCTCAGGGCCACAGTTTCCTCACAGAGAGGGGTTTGTGTCTAGGTTTCTACAAGTGTTGATTTAGTTCCATTTTTAAAAAGAATGAATTGGATTAATTGTGACTTTTTTTTTCTGAACAAACAGAAAGGTGATAATTTCTGTGACATGTTGGGTCCTCAGTATCTTGGGATATGCTCTTTATTGAGGCTTATTTTAAAGCAAAGCAAGTGTTTTTCGAGGGTCTGATGAACTCTTAGCTCATTTATCAGATCAGACATTTCTATAGTATTTGAGATTTAAGATAATTTACTTGGTGAAATTTCTTTAACGTGGGATGCTGTGTTATGACAAAAGTTCCTGTGTGGAGAAATAGTATTTATTACTAATGGGTAGATGGGAGTGACACTCTGGGCTAGAAGATGGCCATAAAGTTGTCAGGTTTGTGATAGCTACAGTAGAGCAGAACCTCATTAATTCAGACTGCTCTGAGGCAGACTTAGAATAATGATAGGTAATTCTTGTTGAATTAAAAGTTCAGATTTAGCAGGATAATTCGAGACTTTTTGGTTTAGGTTGGATGATCTATTATCTATAGATTACATTTTGAATAAAATTGGCAAAATAAAACAACACATGGAACAATATTTTGAAAGCATAAAGTCCCATAAACATAAAGTTATTGTAATTCATCTTTCATTAACTTTCTCATTTTATTTATTAACGTCCGTTATGTAGTCCTTTGTAATAGACATAATTTTAAAAATTGAAAATACTTTTCACTCTGATTTTTTACTCAGTGGGACATGACTTTTCCAGCTTACTCTGAATTAATGAGTCTTCGTTTAATATTGTGAGAAGCTGTTTCTGTGCATATTAGATTTAAAAATATTAAAAGAATATGGAGAAGTTGGACAGATGACAGATACAGTGACAACAATGAACAAAGTGATGGAAAACTTACTTCAGAAAATAGAAGGGTTCGAATCAAAAGCTTTCCGCTTTGGGAGCTGTCTTGGGGGACCATCTAGTCTGGTTCACGTCTGTA
Source organism: Lagenorhynchus albirostris (assembly GCF_949774975.1). Lineage (NCBI taxonomy): Eukaryota > Metazoa > Chordata > Mammalia > Artiodactyla > Delphinidae > Lagenorhynchus > Lagenorhynchus albirostris. The sequence goes on from NC_083102.1 coordinate 24,343,734, forward strand.
ACATCCCCCCAGCTTCTGTATGAATTCCCTAAGTTTGGAGGAGAGAATGGTAAGAGGCCCCTTAGTGACTATTTTCAGATGGATGAAATTTTCTCAGATGAGGAGGCTGCTGAGCAGGAGCTCTGTGTGTCTAAGGAGTGCCGAGGAGTCACACACAGGCGTCAGGGAATGCCTGAGATATCTGAGCCAGACGTTAGGAAGAGCCCCTTGGCAGGGAGGAGGACACAAGATTGAAATAGGCAGCCAAGGGTGCTCTAATTGTCCATCTCTGGAAACTTTCAAGGGAAACTGGAAAGTTGTTAGTGATTTCTCTTGGGCTAATTGACCCCTTGCCTGGAGGCAAGATTCAGAACCAGAAGCTCCAGGTTTACCCCAACATCCTGGGATCTTGGATTTCTCCCAGCATCCTGATTCTGAGCCGCATGGCATTTTCAGCTCTGGGGTGATGTCCAGCTCCAGCCAGTTTCCCAGTTCTCTTCTCCTCTCTGACTTGATCTCCCTCCCCTGATGCTCCAAAGCATCTCTTTTCTGTTCTTAACTCATCAACGCCCACTTTTAGGGAAGGGGAAACTTTCGTGAGGATCATCTCCCTCCTGTTACTCTCCCCTCATAAACTAATTCTGGTTCCCATCAATCCCATCGAAATTCCCGTGAATCCTGTCTCTTTCCTGGAGTCTGGTGCCAAAAGTGGGCAAGGATTTGAGGAGTGGGATGGAGGCGATAATTGCTCAGTTGAGGTTTTCAAAACTTGTTTACATTAATTTTGCTGCAGAATCAGCTTATCTGTAAAATGGGGATGTTAACACTGTGTTAGGTTGTTGGATGATTTAATGAGATAATGCAGGTGAAGGATTCCACCAGGACCTGACCGTGTCCTTCGTCTGCTTGGGCTGCCAAAGGGGACCTCGGGCCAACTGAAGGGTAGGTTTTGTTTTTATGCATTCTAGACCTGGCTTCTCTTTACTTTGTTCTTCTCTCACTGACTGGCCAATTCTTGGGTAACTCTGGAGGGACCTTATTTGATCATGTGGGAGAATTACAATACCATTGACTCTGGGCAGAGTCCAGGGCTATAGGTCAAGTCTCGAGACTGTGGTCTGCACATGAATGGGGCTGCCACCCTTTACCAAAGCACAGGGACTGGGTGACTTTTAGCCAGGAGGAGATGTTGGTTATGGTAGATGTCATGACTAAGACCGGTATGCTCGCCTGGAATGAGCATTGAATATATGGAAGCAGATATATTTATGAACCAAATAAGCGGGGCTTGAAAAATCTGTCTTTTACAAGTAAGTGAGAAAATGTAAGTGGTCAGCCCATCTTCCAGCTGAACCTGGAACCACATGACTGTGAATTGATAATTACAACTTAATCGTTGTTGTGCTACTTTAGTTTACTTTGACGATTCATATGAGACCTCCAGCCAGCACTCCACACTGATATTAATTATGAAATGGTGATGGTCACTCTTGGAATAGAAAATGTTTCACTTTATGTGTGAATATATATTCTGTTTAAACACATATGCTAGGACTGACATGAAATATTAGAATAGTTATCAAAGGAATGATTAGCAAATTAATGCTTTGGGGATTCGCTTACAGTTCCATTTTGAAAGATAATAATTTGATTAAACAAATGCTATGACCTGAATAAAATTAAACATTTAGGACAGTTTTATGGCGCTTGGGCCCCTCCAGGACAGCATATGACCCATAGTATCTAAAACGATGGCTGGATATCAGTATAGCGCCACTTATTCCTGGATTAATGGAGTCACAGAAGGTTGAGCATCTTGGTTTGGAAAAACACAATTAACCTTGACCATGAGGGATGTAAACAAGGTCTTGATTAATGAATTTACTTATTGTCCTGCTCAACAATAAGCATTAATTGGGGTTTTTAGAATGTAGCTGGAACCTGTTTAAAATTGTATAGAAAATATTTGGGCTGAAATCAGAAGTAGTCTCCAAAGGTCCCAGTTCTCTTTTTCTGGACAGTCCTGTTAAAGCCGTGTGTTATCTGCCTGGGCTACATTGTGAAGGAGACAGAGTCCCCCAGGCATGCCCATCTTCCTCTTCCTTCAGTCTGGCCCTCCTGTGGCAGCCTCTCCTGGCCTCGTATCCCTCTCCATTCTCCTGATCGAAGCCTTGTTTCAGGAAAGGAGCTATGCATGTGTTGTCAGTCATCTGCATATAACATGTCTGTGTTTAAGTCAGAGGAGGATTCTGCTTTCCATGGGATCGCTAATTGTGGTGCAATGAAATGATTTGTCTTTGTTAAGGGGATTCAGGCATTGGGGGGAGGTTCATTTAGCCCCCCAGATCCTGCACCTTGTCGGCGTGAGGGGCAACTCCTCTGCTGTGGTGTGTAGCTGGTCCTGCTTTTCTTTAGAGGGAAGGAATGTTGCCCTATCTTTGTTTCTCTTCCTATCAAAGCTCAGGGGCAAATGGTAAAATCAGCCCTTTAACTTCAGTGGAGAATTGGGCAGGGGGTGGAGCCAGACTTCATTGTGGGGTGGGTGTGGGGCGGAAGCTGGCCTGTGGCCTCGCCCCTTGGGGCACTGAATGCCATACTAAACCAGTGATTGTCAACCCTGAGTGTGGGCGGGGCTTACACCCTCTCTCCTCATGCCCTGGGGGGTGTGTAGGCTATCAAAACTACCTCAGAAGCTTTTCATGTGACGGACACAGTGAGTGAGTGTGTGTCTCCCAACCCCCTCCCTAGAACCATTTTTACTGATTGAAGTGTCTCATTTGTCAGGTGTGTTGGGAGTGAAAACAAGTTTGAGAGTCACAGAACAAGACTTCAATGATCTGAACTTTTTAGAAGCATTACACGCAGCCTTGACACACACACACGTACACACACACGTGTCATATATGGGTTAACATGGCAGCAGAGTGGTCACCTAGGTGACTGTTTAATCCCTATACCAAGTTAATAGTTTTAGATAACAGTAGGATCGATTAGGATAATGTGACCCATAACTGCAGAGTAGCAAACCCAGAGAACCCAGAACTGCTCCAACCTACATGAAGGTTAATATGCCATTTCAGTGGCTCCTGTGTTGCAGACAGACCAAAGAAAAGAGGGGTCCAGCTCTCAGATGGAGACTGCTTAGTTTGAAAAGAATTAAAAAAGAATGAGAGGGCCTTTTGGAAATGTTGACTGGGAAGCCCATAATTTAAATTTGTTTTATAAAGCAGTTTCAAGGAATTTGCATATGTTTTATAAAGAGCTCGGATTTTTTCCCCTTTCTAGAACATTTCCACCCCTCTCTTTTAAATTAGAGCAAATCTGTTCCTCAAAACACTAATCATATGTCTTACTTTGAGCAAAGATTGAACATTATAAGTTAAAAATAGCACATTGATAGTAGGAGGTAACACATATTGATGTCCACATAGATGCATTGGGGTTAGAAAAGGACAGTGTTAGATATAATTTCTCTTTCTCATGTTTTTCTGGTGAACTTTACCTAGAGAATTAATTTTCAACTCTTGAAGGATGGGGTTTAGATAGTCTGTGGTGTATACTTCCCAAAGCAATCAAATAGAAATCCACGTGTGGATTATTCTGTAATTATCTAGAATTACTTCTAGATAATTTCTCACCATGCGGAAGTGTCCTGGTTATAAGTGGCTAAAACTGACCTTCATGTTAAGTAAGTGAAGTACAGTGAAGCATCCCATTACCCTGGATGTGCTCGCCTACCTGCTATGTTTACAAAGATATATTTTCTTCCAAGAGACTCTACTAGTTGCAGTAACCATTCCCACAAAGCCAAGCATTTTGCGAGTTATTTATTGCATACAATGGGCTTTCTTAACTGTAAACTCTGAACAGGTGTATCTGCCGTATTCAGGCTCATCTAGTTAGATGGGCAGAAAAATGAGCCCAATCAATAAACTCAGCAAGAGGTAACATTTCACGCTTAATCTTATTTGATGGCAAACAGATAATGGAAAATTGAAAGATAGATTCCTTTAGTCAATGCTCTGCTCTTGTAGCAAGCTCTAATTTAGTTTTGTAAAGAGCCTATTCACCTCGGATGAGAGACGATGGATGTTCTCTCTTAGTGGCCTTAAGTTGGGGTACAGGGGGAAATGGGCATGGCCCATGGTCACTGACACAACTCGAAGCCATAGAGACACGTAAGTATGCAGACGTGGTCATGCCACTCCTCTTCTTAAAGTTCTAGTGGCCGCTATTTCTCCCAAGATGAAGGTCTACCTCCACTTCGGGAAGTCTTTTCTTACTTCTCTCCACTACATTAAGTTTCTTTGTTACATGTAACAGAGCTCCACGAGGGCAGGATGATATCCATGATAACCATGAGGGCTTATATATCTTGTTTGTTGCTGTTACTTCCAGCACCTAGTATGGGCCTATCTGGGAACCCAATAAATGTTTGCTGAATAAATGAATGAATGAACCATATCTCTCTACCCCTTCCACTTCCTCCACCTCCCTCACCCCAATCCCAGATATTGGAAATAGGAGGTGTTGGGTAGATAGAACAGAAATGGGATTTTGTGTATTTTACTTTTGTACTCATTGACAAAAAGGAACAGAAGGAAGGAGAAGGGGAGAAAGGACAGGTGGTATATTTTGGGAGTTCCTGTATTTTCATGTGCTGCCTCATTTTCCTACCAATTCACATTTTCTCTAAATAGATTTTTAAAATTAAAAATTAAATAAGTAAAAGACACGAGCACATTCTCATTTTGAAAAGTCTAAGCAATGAATAAGTAAATAGTGTAAAATGGAAAGAGACCACATCCAAACACATATCTATCGTGAAGTCACATACATACACAGAATTTTATTAATAGATATGTCTTATGGCTTTCTTTTTCATATAACAATATGCCTGGGAGAGATTTCCATGTTGGCTAATATAGATTCACCTCAGTAATTCTCAACCCTAGCTGCCTGTTAGCATCACCTGGATAGGTTTTAAAAAAGCCCAAACCCTACCCAAGACCAATGAAACTGGGGTGGAGCCGTGGCATTGGTATATTTTAAATGATCATTAGATGATTCTGTTATTTGTCCAGGGCTGAGAACTGTAAAACTTTAGCTGCTTGGTTTTTAATTATATGAAGAGAGCATCATTTATTTAATAAATCCCTTACTGATAGGTTACTTGACTTTGATTTCTTAAGGTCATTTATCATTTGAAAAAAAAGTGAAAACAATGCTAGAGGCATTCCAAGCACTATTAGCTCTAGAGTGAATTTTGGTCTCATAGAGCCCCTTCTTGGACCAACAAAGGGGCTGAATTAATGAGTTACCAAAAACACCTTGCTATAAGGCAGACTCACGTGATACAGGCCCACCTCACAGGTGGTGCCTCTTTATGACATGCAGTAACTTAGAACCAGTGTAGTGGTCATGTGCTCAGACCATTAAAGGAGCATCGTGACTTGTTGGGTGAAGCAGATTTTAAACTTGGTGAATTTAAGTATTTCTTACTTTCCCTTTTCCTAACCTCGAAAGGTCTGACATCCTACAGTGAATACTGAAGACCTCTTAAGACGTTACGTAGTGATTAATGCCTATCTTTTGAGTGTTTTAAATAATAAGTTTGTTTTAACTAGCGGCTATGAGTGAGGAGAGGGAAGAGGGGAGAGGCAATAAAGGCGGAGGGGAAAAAAGGGTTATTATGGGATTATATGAAATCGTGTGTGAAACTTTTGAAAGTCGTAAAGCACTATAGAATTTAAAGAATCTTTGATCCAATTTAAATAAATAAATAAATAATAACGAGGTTGTTTTGAAAGTAGTGAGGAGTCTTTCCAAGAGAATGGCTTGTGACAGTGCTATACACTTTTTTTTTTTTTTTTGCGGCACGGGGGCGTCTCACTATTGTGGCCTCTCCCATTGCGGAGCACAGGCTCCGGACGCGCAGGCTCCGGATGCGCAGACTCCAGACGCGCAGGCTCAGCGGCCATGGCTCACGGGCCCAGCCGCTCCACGGCATGTGGGATCTTCCCAGACCGGGGCACGAACCCGTGTCCCCTGCATCGGCAGGAGGACTCTCAACCACTGTGCCATCAGAGAAGCCCAAGACTTGATTTTTTTTTAAAGAGAAGTTTTAGCTTACAGCACAATTGAAGACGGCAGTGGTTTTATTTGGTTTCAGGACTGGTTTCTTCCCAGACTCTTCAGAAGATAACTTTTTACAACCAACAGCTGTACTTTCTGCGGGAAGACTTAGCATCCGAGGGCTGCCCCTGGCTCCTGCCCAGTAGCTCTCAAACTCTAGCATGCATCCAAATCGCCCAGAGGCTTTGTGAAGCGTGGAAGCTGAGTCCCCACCCCACCCCCGCCGGCAGAGCTTCGGAGTCGGTAAGTCTGGGTTGGGGTCTGAGACCTGGCACTGCTAACGGTAACCAGGTGATGCTGATGCTGCCGTTTCGCAGACCACACTTTGAGAAACTCTGCTCCGTGCAAATCGTCCGCTGGCTGACTTAGCAAGTCAAAGTACACAAGACAAAAATGAGGTTGAACAATGTTCTGTCTGGCAGCGGCCTTTTTTCTTTTGATTCATGCCTGGTTGAATTTCTGTTCTTATTGGTCATAATCAGGGCAGCTGCCGTATGGATCTATTTTTAACTGTGTGCTCTTTTGGAAGTTGTGTTCCTTATTAAATAATGTGTGGCTCAGGAGTGATGGTCAGCAGAATGGTCACTTGAACAGGGCTCCTAAAGCAGGGTCACTCAGATGGTCACTTTGCCTCATTTTTATTACCTGTGACAGTGGAGCAGACCGATTTAAGAAACCTGGACTTAAGATACACATTGACAGGGGATTGAGAAGAGTAAGTGACGAAAGAGGATGCGATTTGTCTCAGCTACCAGCGATTTGTCTTCAGAAACCATGACAGCTACCTCCTGATTTCCATTATGCAATGAGATTGCAAATAACATTCCACAGCAGTCTTAATCAATAGAGGGTCACAAGAGGCCCTTTACCCACAGTGGGGGAAAAGGGCCTATTTACCCATTTAATTGGTAAAACACATTCTCTGGCAAGACAGAGACATCTCTTTGAGCTGTAATAGGGACTTTCCCTATCTCTAAGCACCGTTAATAACATAAAAATATACATGTAATCTTTATGTATTTTAAATACATAATGAGCACCAGGCTGGTGGGGTGGGAAGGGGTCCAGGTATAGCATTGTCCAAAGCCACCTTTATCTGTTTCCAGAACGAGGCCAATCTCTGCTGCTTTATTTCATTTGGCTCAGCAAGCTGATAGACATGTGTTTTCAATGTTGGCCATTTGTCTCCTTCCAAGACTCTCCCAGGCTCCCTCTGTGCTTGAGGAGGCTGGGTTCCTTGGTACAATGTAGCCCCAGATCTACTGGTTAGGCCCACCTTCGAAGTCATAAAGTGCCACCCTGGGCTCCCGTGGGATGTGAGGATGGTGATGTATTCTTGCTCCAGCTCACCCTTGCTTCCCTTTACATGAATCGAGAGTGAATTCTAACTTTTATTAGTGTTTGTGCTATTTCTTACATTTTAACTTTAAGTATTTAATATTGTGACAATTCTATGTAGTAGAGTTCTCAAAGTGATTTGTCATCTCAGCTCTGAGACTGTTTGCATTTATATTGTTTAGAGAACAAATGGCATATCATTCCTATGCAGATTTGTTGTAGAGATATTTGTGTCCTATAGATATTTATCCTCAGGAGCTGTCTTTTCAAATTATAGATTATTGTAATACTTATCTAGTGGTGCTTGATACTCTTTGGAGTAAAACAGATTAATGTGAATTATATGAAATAGATCAGGCTTTGTAGTCAGACTTCTGGGTTCAAATTCTGATGTAACACTTATTAGCTATATTACCTTAAGTACACTAGTTAATCTCTCTAAATCTTAGCTTTCTTTTCTGTGTGTGTTTAAATTAAAAAATTTTTATTGGAGTATAGTTGATTTACAATGTTGTGTTAGTTTCAGGTGTACAGCAAAGTGATCTAAACGTTAGCTTTCTTACATCTGAAGAGTAGATAATGATAGTACCTCCTTCATAAGGTCTTAAATGAAGATAAGGTAAAGTGCGTGAAGTCCTAAGTAGGATCCCTGATACATAGTTATGACGATGATAGTGAGGAGGGAGATGTTGACGTCTACTTAGTAGGATATTCATCTTGAGTTAGACCTCTACTTCAGTACTCAAGCGTCCGTACTGATTTGCCTTATTTTGTGAACAATGGCAGGTTAGCATTAAAGATGCTGTCACTGACCAAGAAACAATGAAATCAATAGGTCCAAATAGGCTCTGGCATGGAGCTAAGCTGTCTCGTTTGTCAGAAGGCCAAGCATGAGACTGGGACCTCACCAACCTCATGCTCCAACCAGTTGAGCTAAGGAAGCAGTGGGCTTCTGTTCTTTCCAAATCCATGTCTTAGGTGGTAAGAGTCAGTTTTGTTTAATGAACAGACAGCCAAGGGAAAGATTGGATGACCCAGAGACAAGCTGTGCTAAATTTTAAGGTTATATCAGCACGCAAAAGTGCCACTGGGGTTCAGTTGTGGAAAACAATGAAAACAACAACAAATTCTGGCTCCTTTGGACTCTCTCCCAGTACCCCTGGTTTGATGGTGTAAGAGGTGGAGCCGTGGTTGTGGACGAGCGGCTGACTAACCCTCAAGGCTGCAGGCAGTGTTTAAGTCTGTCTTTTGGGTTGGAATTCCCTTTCTTTCTTTTTTTTTTCACACACACACACTGTATTTTATTTTTACAAGAGATAAATAAACTGACAGCAAGCATTGTAAATGGATGACCACAACAAAAGCAACAGTGATTGCGATGACCAAACACGAAACACACTCACGCTATGTCATAATATTGACATTCAGTCCAGGAATCTTCCACTGTAACAGCTCCTTTACTTTGCAGTGAAAATTGATTTGTATATTTTTTGCCTCTGAATCCTTGTGGGATTTTTTTTTTTATTCAAACAGAAAGTCACAAAAATAATCATCCTCATCAGTTCACTCAGTCCCATGTAATTAATTTTTTTTTTTCATCTTTTTGTTAGTGAAATTCCCTTTCTTTGCCATGTTTGGTACAATGATCCAACATAGATGGAAACATAGGCCCACTGTGGGCAAAGAACACTATCCTTTTATTGAGGGAATAAAAGGATATTTTTTTATGGACTACATAATACACCCATTACCTTCTGATACAAATGTCAGAAATGGAAGCACTAAAAAGATTCAGAAGTACTTTCTCTAGAAGTCACATTCATTTTTGGACAACCAGAAAAATAGTGGGACTAAACATATAAAACTTTGACTAACACTAGGACCTCTCATGTTCCACCTGTTGAAAATATAAATAATTCAGTCAAACATATCAATTATGGCCTGGTACATTTTCATTTTAATCAAACATGGATAGTTTACTGAAATGTGAAAAGACTCCTCAGGGAAAGAGAAGTGGTATTTATTTTTTTTTAATTTTATTTATTTTTTTATTCAAACAGAAAGTCACCAAAATTATAATCAGCCTCATCAGTTCACTCAGTCCCATGTAATTAATTTTTTTCATCTTGATCTTTTGTTAGCACTTTTATGAGTTTATCAGTTTTCCATTAGAGTTCTGAAAATGCTTATTCATTCAGTTCAGCAGTACAGTCAGTTACCAGAAACCTGTACTTGTCAGAGTCTTTTCCATGAATTCCTTGAAGATGAAACCCTTTTATAGGAACATATTTGCAAAAGCATCAGAGTACACCCAGAACTGTCTGTAAATGACAAAAGACTTAAAAATGACCACGGAGAAGTGGTAGTTTTGCAATGCAGAATTCTGCCGTCTTTGCAGGAAGGACAGAATCCTATCACAGTGTTACTTGCTGAATAGTTCTTGGTATGTTCTTTAAACTCAGTAAGTGTGAAAGCTCTTTTTTTTCCCACCAAGACAAGCAGAATACGGTGAAGAAATACCAATATATTACCCACTTATTCTCGTTCTTTAACTTAACAGGTGAACTAGGTACTAGCCAATCCCCAGCAGGTGTTTGGGTTTATTCAGCATCCTGGAAGTATATGGTGTTTGACACTCCTGGGGATAACTAAGAAAGAAACAGAAGATTCAAAGCTTTTACATCGCTTAGAATCTCGTTGGGGAGAAATCACTAACACGTATACAATAGCAACGAACAGTATAAAACGATGTGATAAGGCTGTGATATGGTGCCAGGGTTTAGAAGAGAGGCCGACTTCACCTGAGGAAGCTGCAACTATGAGTCGAGCTACCCGTGGTAATGTGGGATCGGCCTGGGCCTAGAGGGATGGGTAGGAGTGTGTAAACCAGAGGCCAGGGGAGGAGAAGGGCTCTTCCAGGTGTGGGGAATCCCAGAACCTTTGACCTGATGCCTTCAGCTCCGTGAAGACGGAAGTAAGTGGAAACCTTATTTCTTCTGCTTAGCATCTCTCTGCTATGGCAAAACTTCAAAGGGCCCCTTTAAGAGTCTTCTAGGAGGACTGAAAACGGGGAGGGTTGGAGGGTTATGTCCCCAGCTCCCACTGAATACGAAAGTCGGGACCTCAGTTAAAATCCAAGCAAGTGGGTACAGAGCATCCAGAGGCCAGAAATCCAAGCCCTCTAGTTCAGGGTAGGAGTAGATACAGGAGGTGAATTGCTGTATGATTCAAGCAAGGAGCTAGTGGACCCCAGAGAATTCCTACCCCCAGCCCCCATTTTTGCACTTTGGAAATCCATGTAGCTTAAGATCACAAAAAAGTTTTTTCATCTGCCACGTGCCTATCTTGACTGTTTATACTGTTCTCATTAAGCATAGATACACAATTAATTGCTGAGAGAGAAATTAAACGCATTATCAGTGAATCGATTTTATTTGCCTCAATCCAATAAGGAAAGCCACTGTTCTCGAGAGGGTCACAGCTTCTCCTTGCTGTCTTCTTGAGCCTTGAGGAAACTGGGAGTAATCATATCTGCACTTTCTCCGTTTCACAAAGTGGTAATAGATCTCAGTAAGGTAAAAAACTTTGGAGAATTTACAATATTCGAAGTGTAAAGCATTCTGAGTGACTTGGAAATAGGTTCTGTATTGAAAATGGCATAACTGCTTATTTTTTTTCTTCATGCTGTGGTACTTTAACTTGTAATTTCTACTCTCGTTACCCCACCGATTTAAATGGGAGCTCGATGGGAGATGTTTTGTTGTCTTTGAAACCACTGGGTTGGAATTTTAAATCCTTGGATATTTTTTTCCCCTCTGCCTGAGGAGAAAAGATACCGGAAATTCCATTTTTTAGTTTGGATTACCTCGTTTCATTTATATGCATACAGCTAAAGTACCTAGTGAGTTTTGCGTGTGTGTAACTTAATATTTACAGGTAACACCTTGATGCAAGTAAAATAGATTAAGTGGAGAATATTTTCCCCACAGTATCCTTCTCTAACAAAAATAAGATAACCCAGCACCACTCCTTAAATGAATGCCCCATCTGTCACCTCCATGCTGATCTGAGCCAACACGGTCCTGAGAGCAGTGCCCGGCCGAGGGTCTGCATGTGAAGCAGGGTGAGTTTAAGCACATGCTGGGAGAATCAGGATTTTAAGCTTCAAACTTGTATTTACCCTTAAGTGTTTCTCTGAACTATGAGGAACTAAAATGAAAACCTGTCTTTTTGGACTGTAATTACAGTTAAATTTCAGCCTCTCCTCATCAGTGTCAGGCATAGAATGTGATAAGAAGAAATTTAGTTGTTAAATCAGTGATCTAAAATACTATAGTAGTCCAAGGTTGATGAATAAATATTATTTTAACATCTTATTTAAAACATTTCATGGTGTTTAATAGCATCAATATTTCATTCTAGTAAAGTGGTACAACTTTAGGATTTGACGTGAAAGAAATGTAAAACCTATAAATAATGCTGATCACGTCTATATGATGAGAATTACCCTTAAAAAGCTATGCCCAGTTAGAAAACTGATCTTATGAAGGAAAAGTACACAGTTTTGCATTGTACTTTGTTTTATATAACCCAGTTAAATTCAGTAGAAGACTTAACACCATTTTAAGATATCGTATCCACTAATAAACATTTAAAAAATGTTTTGGGAAGCTTGGCACAGAGTAATTTATTTATTATTTTACAGTTGTTTTCCCTAGTTCCCCAAATACTTGGCTTTGTGGAACCTCAGGGATGGAAGGCATTTCTGAGATCGTCTATTAAAGCCTTTCATCCAAAGCAGAATCTCATCTATTAAGCTCCATAATACTTAGTGATTCAGTGCTGCCTTTTGTACCACTTAATTGTGTTAAACATCCATCTCCACTCAATCCCCCTGTAGGGAATAATGCTCTTGAGGGCAGGAAACATGTCTTACTCATCTTTATGTCTCTGAGAGTACCTGGCATGGTCCTTGGCACAGAGAGGTACGAAAAGAATGCATCCTGACGATGCATTTAAACACTTGATGCTAATAATCTCACAAACTGGCCCACTCCATTTTGTAATGGCATTCTTTTTCTTTTCTCTCTCCTGACTTGAAATCTTCTTCCCCCTTGAGCAGTTTTAGGAATGGCTTTAATTCCATAAGGGATGTGGAAGCCCACCCAGTCATTTGGAGGGTGAGGCAATCCTGATGCTCAAGGTGGGAACAGAGGTCATGGTCAATCCCTTCTACCCATTGGCCCTGCTCCTGTCTTCTGATGCGTCTCTTTTTTTTATGGGACAGTTCTTCAGATGTTTGAAGGTCCTGGTTGTCCTGAGTCTTGAGTTCTCCAGGCTAAAAGTTTCTACTGTTTAATCTGCTCCTGACAGTAACAGCATAAGAGCTAACATTTACTGAGAGCTTCTTAAATGCCAGCCAGGCATTGTGCTAAACACTTAGCATGCCTGATCTTATTTGATCCCAGGTACAAATCCATCAGATAAGTATGGTTTTCAGATGAGGAAATGAGGCTTCCCTCAGCTTCCTTACATAACTTAGAAAGTAAGTGGCCAAGCCATAGTCATACCTTGGTCTGACAGATGCAAAAGCTCATGCTTTCAACCACTGCTTTGCACAGTCTTTCATACAGTATGATTTCAAATCCTTTCTGTTATGGTTTCCTTCCCCTGAATATACTCCTGCTGTTAGTTTAACCCTACTCTAAGTGAAATTCGTTTTTCCTTGCCATTCTAAAAGATTGCCTTTGAGCAGGGAAGTTAACGTGGAGGGCTTCAACTCTCTAAGCCTCATACTCTCAGAGTGGAAGTGGCCAGGATGGCAGGTGGCCTGGCCCAGCACATCCTCAGTGGGCAGTGGCCTGGATATAAGAATGGAGTCTGACCGCCATGACCCCGTGTGCCTTTCCTGCTCCTGGGAAATGTTAGGAAACGTGTTCTCCTTCAGCACTGTGGATGGGAGCTTCCTACTGCACCAGATGTTTTTCGAGGAGGAGGCTGGATGGGCAGAATTTGTATTTTTACAGATGGCCGGAGCAGTTTATGTATCAGGAAGTTTTCCATGGAAGGACTAACACATCCAAAATTGTTCTTTGAAGTTAATGGCAGGATGTGGTGAAACTACTTGGACCTCAGGAAAACACAGAGACACTAAAACAAATGCATGTGGTTTGTACCTACTCCTTTCCCAAACTAAAATATGACCCATGACAGCGTTTCCTCAACACACGGGATCAATTTCTAGATCAGATGGAGAGATGATACAATGAACATATTTGTGTTAAGGTTCCTTCCTTTAGTCCTCATTTCCACTGAGTCTAGTCTAGAATGGTCGGGTGGAGATGTTGGGACCAAAGTTTGTATGATATTATCAATGTCGGAAAAGCAGACGACTCATTTTCACATACGTGAGGAGAGACCAGAGTTCTAATCCTATTTCGTGTACCTTGGCAGAGGATGAGAGTTGGGTTTTTTTTTCTTTTTTTTTTTTTTCTTTGGCGGCGATAGGATTACTTCTGCATGACTGCCCGCTCCACGAGAGCTGGGTTTTTAAAGCCACTTTTGGGGGGTAGACTTGGTGAGCAGCCCCAGGTGTCCACCGGTTGTCCAGCTGCAGAGCCTCCCAGCTGCTGTGTGTTTGCTGTCATCCTACCACCCTCATTTTTCCTCTGTTAACCTGCCTTGTTATTTCACCCCAAGGCTTTTTTAACCCAAGCTAGAATGGATTTAGCCCTACAAACCTTTGCTTTGAAAACACTTTTGATCTTTTTAGAGTTCCTGTAGGTTTTCCTGTGAGATAAAAATAGCTCTTTGTACCTTTTGTTTCCATGGTAATGGATTCCAGGACTTTAGAAAACCACTAACTTCATGTGCCGGTGGGAAGGTGGAGCGTGATGGTCTAATACAGTAAACACCAACCCACCTGTATGAGGAGAGAAATACCGTAGAACCACGGTCAAGAGATGATGTGACCATATATATTTTTACTGCAATCAGCAGAATTTGGAAAGTGACTCCCGCATTGCAGGCAAATGGCTTGGGAGCGTTAGCATGAAATTTAGTGTCCACTAATCAGCTCAAGGCGGAAAGAGCCAAATTAACTTGAGGCACTGATTTCAAATTTAACAGTATTTAAAAAGCCGTGAAACCCTGTTTCTGAATTTTCAGCAACCTTCCAGAATTTTCCAAGTTGCCAGGCCTGCTCTTGGGAAGTCAAAGGAGGATGTAGGTGTAGGAGAGCCTTCCTTGAGCTGTTTGCCTTTCGGTGAAAGGAAGATTGTATCCAGAAACTCAAGGGAATCTACCTGGTATTGTCTTCAAATACACCTTTTAGGAACCTGGGATACAGACCAGAACTCAGTAGAAAAATCTATTAGAGTTCGCTAAAGACAAGGCAAACATAAACAGCAGAGATTTTGGGGGGGAAAATAGAACTACTACTTTTATGAAAAGCCTTAGGTTTCTGAGTTTGTGGAAGGAGAAGGAATAATTAGATTTTTTGGGGTCAACTTCGACTCTGCCCCTACAACCCTGTTCTTTGTTATCTACCTCCTAAGGGAGAAAAGCAAGAGGAAAGAGAAAAGACAAAAGGAAGGAAAGACGAGGGGAGAGGAGAAAGGAAGATTGGAGGTGTGTGCCAAGCTGATTGTGCTTATTTGGAAGGAGAGGATGAATCAGAGCTCCTTTTTTTTCCTAACGTGGATTTTAATATTTAAAATTACCGGTGCCGTCATCGAGAATATTAAGATACTTTTATGTTGAACTGATTAAAATTACATTTGCGATAATGAATGACATGAAATGTACAAATATCATCCCCAGGATATTTGTACATTTTTCTTTTTTTAAAGCTTAAAAATCATAAACAACTGTAATGGAAGGTTTTCAGAAGCATTCTTCTAAGAGACACAGGGCCGGCAGGTCCTATGGAGTGGTTTACCGTAACACTGGGGGCTCCCCACCTGCCTGGAAGGATTCGGGAGTCCTGCCTCTAATACAATGAAAGGGAGGTTGAACTGCACTGGAACTCAGGATTCATTTTCTTTTTAGTATTTCTAAGACTGAAGATGCCTGTGAAAGTAAGTCTTTATATCTGGTAGGGAGAGTTTACCAAGGCTGCCTGATTCTGAACTCAGCTCATTTCTTTAAGCATTTGGGGCGTGGCTCCACACGACACACACTTGTTTCTTTCCTCTGTCCAAGCTGCATCCAACCTTCATCAAAGCCACCTGAATTAATTTTTTCCAGCAGTATAGGTTGTAGAGTGGGGCTTTTGGCTTTTGTAACTGGCATGTAAATATACCATACTCCCCCTGCAGGGGGCCTCCACTGTGCTGAAGGTTAGCGGAGACCCAGCCCCGGGCAAGGAGCCCCTTTGGGTGTGCTGGCAGGTCAGCCTGATGGCTTTGACAAGGGCCTTCCATGATTGTCAGTACGAACATCCCCAACCCACTGTAATTCCTGAGGCAAAGCTCTGTGGAATTGCCTGGAGGGTTCCTCCTCTTGGCCCTGCCCCAAAGGTACACCCCTGAGCAGCAGGGAGACTGCTCTCCTCCATGAAAAGGGTCTAGTTAGCTCGGGAGTAACCCTGGCATAGGAAGTGGAGGTGCCTCTACCCACCCCCACTCCCTCCTCCTCAGTCTCTCCTTTGCCCTCTTCCTGCTTCCCTGCGGGCTGCTTGAACATTTTATAGAATTCCATTTTGATTTATCGGTTGTGTGGTTTTTTAAAAAAATTAATTTATTTTTATGTTCGGCTGCGTTGGGTCTTCGTTGCTGCACACGGGCTTTCTCTAGTTGCGGTGAGCGGGGGCTACTCTTTGTTGTGGTGCGCGGGCTTCTCATTGCGGTGGCTTCTCTTGTTGTAGAGCACAGGCTCTGGGCTCACAGGCTTCAGTAGTTGTGGTACACGAGCTCAGTAGCTGTGGCTCGCAGACTCTAGAGCACAGGCTCAGTAGTTGTGGCCCACGGGCTTAGTTGCTCCACGGCATGTGGGATCTTCCTGAAGCAGGGCTCGAACCCATGTCCCCTGCATTGGTTTAGGGTGTATCTCTTTATGTAGCTTTTTTTATTGGTTGTTCTGTGTATTACATTTATATACAGATGATTTATCACAGTCTCCTAGGGCTGACATTTTACCAGTTCCACTGAAATGTAGAAACTTACCTCCCTTTCCCCTCCCCCTTTTATGATTGTTTTAAGTATTTCCTCTGCATACCTTGAAAACCACAATAGACAGTGCTATGATTTTTGCTTTAATCATAAACTAAATTTAGAAAACAAAAGAGCAGTCAAGTCTGTTGTATTTTACTCATGTTTTTGCTCTGTCTGTTCTTTCTTCCTTCCTGGTGTCCCAAGACTCTTTCTTTTATCTTTTCCTTTCTGTTTAGAGAGCTTCCTTTAGCCATTCTTTCAGGGTAGGTCTGCTGGCAACGGATTGTCTTAGTTTTCCTTCTTCTGAGAGTGTCATCTCTGAAGAATATTTTCTCCGGATATAGAGTCCTGGGTTGACAGTTTTATCTTTTAGCGCTTGAAAAATGTTGGGCCACTTCCTCCTGGCCTCCTTGATTTCTTATTACAAGTCCTGTATTATTCAAATTGCTTTTCCCTTATAGTTAATGCATCATTTCTCTCTGGCTACTTTTTTTTTTGTCTTTGTTTTTAGTTTTCAGAAGTGTGACCATGATGTGTCTTGATATGAATTTCTTTGGTTTGCCCTGTTTGGTGTTCACTGAAATTCTTGAATTTGTCTTTTGCCGAGTTTGGGAAGCTTTCAGCCGTAATTTCTTCAAATACTTTTTTGGGTCCAACCTCTTTTCCCTCTCCTGGGAGCCAGAAGACCTATATTTTAGATCTTTCATTATAATCCCACAGGTCTCTGAGGCTCTGCTCATTTTTTTCAGTCTACTTTCTGTTTAATTTCTATTCTTCTATCCTCAAATTTATGGATTCTTTCCTCTCTCTGCTCCATTTTGCTGTTGAGCCCATCTCAATGGCAAAATGGAGTGAGAGCTTTTTTTTTTAGTTTCAGTTATGGTATATTTTAGTTCCAAAATTTCCATTTGGTTCTTCTTTCTATCTTCCCTTTGCTGAGAATTCCTACTTCTTTGTCATATCGTTCCAATTTTTCATTTGTTTCAAGAAAGTAATTGCTCATTGAAGCTACAGCACTCTGGCTGCGAGAAGGAGGGGTGCTTGGACACTGCTCCCTACATGAGCTTCCCCGACACTCCTGGGCATGGTTACTGCTGAGTGTGCGTGGTAAAGTCCTGAATCTCCACTAGGTTCCTCTGACAGCTCCTCAGCTGGGATTGCACCTGGAGGAGATGAAAGTCCACTCTCCTCACTCAGGCGTCTCTGACATCATCCTGGAGGGGGTGTTGGGACACCTCGGTAGAGTCTATGCTCCTGTCTAGGCCTTTGCTGGTGGGGTGGCGGTGGGACTGCAGGTTTTTCCTGTAGTATTTAGCTGGAGTAGAGTGACTATTATCTAAAAGTTTTCTATCTGAAAGGGACTAGGCTGCCTCTTTCTTGGCTCTTGGGTTAGAGACAGGAGTTCTTTATTTTTGTCTATGCCTGTTGGCATTTCCAGCTTGCTGGCTTCTCCAGTATCTAGTCTGGAATATATGAAGAAAAAAGAACATCTAGGAACTCACCACCATGTCATTCCTTGGGTCCTGAGGTCCTTAACTTTCTTGACTTCTCTTTACCTTTTGGAGTTTTGCTGTGTTTGTTTTAGATAAACTGTCCCCATTTTTAGTTATACCCATGGGAGGAAGATGGAAGAGTATATTTACTGCATCTTCCCGTCAGAGCCCCCTTTGATCCTCATCTTTATCCACCCCAGTCACCCTTTATATTGCTTCACTTTCTCAAGATCAGAGAATGTGGTACAGTTTCAAGAACATAAATAATTCTATAGGAAGCTTAGCTTGGAACAGGCATTGCTGCAGGGTAGAACCAGCCTCAAATATTGGAGCAATGGCAAGCACAGTTCGGGGAGGTGGCCCAATCACACGTTCTGTGGCTAGCTGAACCTGGGTTCAAATCCTGTTTCTACCTCGTAATTGTTACATAACATTGACGTGTTACTGAGCGTCCCTGAGCCTCATTTTCCCTACCTGTTATGAGGATTAGAAGTAGCATATTCCTAGTGCCTCTGGCACATACTAGGTCCTGTAAAAGAACAGCTATTATCGTTACAAAGAAGGTTATAAATTCTCCAGATAGTTTGTCAATAATCTGACCTTTGCCAGGAAGGAAACACGTCCAAACTCGGTGAGGATGCTGTTTTTTCTAAACAAGTCATAGTTGAGTAAGAAGCCCCAGAAATGATGTCTTCCCATCCCCAACACTGCATCCGGATGAGAGCATCAGTTAGAACACGGAGCAAGCACAGTGATTCGTCTAAGGAAGTGGAGTAGAGTCATTTCAGGGGCAATGGGTAGCTTGTTAATGCTGTGATGAGACCCCCATTCTCTGTTTAAAAGATTTCGCACTGCAGGAAGCAAGTTAAGGGACCTTGGGGGAGGCTTCTCTCCTCCCTAAAGAGAACCGGAAGAATGACTCATTGATTGTATTTTAGGCCATGTTCCGCTGCTGATAACTGCAGCTTGGTTGTTTACTGACTTCAGAATATGTCTTTCAGCTTCTGTTTCCAAGTCAGGTGAGATCTAGGATGGCAGGAAGGAGGGGCTTGGTGCTATTCCCTGGGGAAGGGTGGACTTCTAAGCTGAAAGGGACAAGGGAGCTCTTCTGGCTGTCTGAGCACTGGATTTCATATTGATGGGCTCTGGATAAAGACAGTCCATGGAGGCCTTTGAACCACTGTGGGGTCTGAACCAGGATGCCAGCTTGGAACACTCATGGAGAAGCACAGCATCAGGTTCCCTAGATGTAGATGGGGATTCTTATGCAAGTGACTTATTAAAGAGCATCCTCAGGGGAAAGAATGTAGTTTCAGGTGAAGCCTAGTGTCAGCTTGATCCCATGGGGTGCTCTGTAGCATCCACTGAATTAGAGTCTGTTCTGTCTCAAGGCAAGGAAGTGGGGATTTTGTATCCTTGTACCAATCAGTCCTGAGCTAGGGACAGCCTAGTCCTAAGTTAGGGATAATTCCCAGGCACCTTTGGTCAAGGTGGCTCTATCACCCAAGGCCAGTTCTCTGGAGAAGGTTATAGGTGTGAGGTTAGGAGTAGCATTGTCAGCAGCTAGAATAGGGATCCCTGGGAACAGGAGCAGGGTTCAACAGGGTCTATAGCCCCAGGCTTCATCAGTGGCACCAAGTGAAAACCACTGGCTTGGGTAACAGAAGGCCTGGCTAAGTTGCCATGACCTTGAGCAAGTCATTCAATCTGTCTGCCTTCCATGCAAAAAAAAAAAAAGATTGGCACAGATGGACGCTTAAGGCCTGATTGACTCAGGTGAGTTGATTGAGAATGCTGGGTCTAGTAAGACCTGGGCCTCCTGGCCTGTGGCCCACAGAGACCTCCAACAAGAGCAAAGAAGGCAACCGCGAGGTCATTGTCATGTGGCCTGAAGCCCAGAGGCTTCCTTCCCTTGGGGCCTGAGGACTAGAATTAGACCCACATAGGCCTAGGGCTGGGGCAGAAGGGCTGCATGGCTTGGTGACCGAGGGGACGGCAGGAAGGTCCACATCAGGAACTTAGTCTAGACAGAAGATTCTAGGAGGTACCAAGGGTCTTTGCGCCTTGTCTAAGTGGTTGCAGTGGGAATCTACTCTAGTTAGACGTTTGGATAAATGTGTTCAGCATCTGGACTTCAGTTCCTTCAGTTCTGTAAACCTTTTTCTTGATTTTAATTCCATCCATCTCATAAGAGCCCTTTTTGTAATAGGATTGCGTTATTCATAATATTTTGCAATAATTCTTTGACTCATTATTGCAGTTTGTGCCCTGGTCAGGGGCAGAGGCAGATGTTTCTGTATTTTCGTATGTTTCATGTGCAGAAACTGGACAGCTCCAGGAGCAGCTGGAGCGGGTGAAGGTGGAGGACAGAGTGAAGCCTCAGCCGCGTTGGTCCCGGGGCTCTCAGGATAGTGAAGTTCCTCCTTATAATTCTAATTCTAATTTAAACAATTAAAAAAAAATTTAACTGGTTCTTTATTCATAAACTTTATGCAAGTTTACAAAATTTACTGTCCATTGCCAAGTGAATCTGCATTGAAAAATAAGGTCCAAAAACCCCTCCAAAAACAAAAAAGCATGCCAAATGTGCAGCTGTCAATCTGCTAGGCATCAGGATATTAAAGAATTCAATAATGTATTCAAGATTTAGCCTTAGATTTAAGGAACTTTAATGCTTTAAAGAATTCTGCCTTGTCACTTGTTATCTGAGCAACGGGCAATCAGAACTTTATACAAATGTAACCAAGTGAACAAGAATGCCAGAAAAATCTTTTCCTACGGTCCTTTTAACCAAAATAGAAAAAAAATTAAACATAGTAATGCAGAAGTGCCAAGCCTCTTGGATGTGGTTTACAAAGTTAAAAGCTGAGTATTAAAGCACAAGAAACACTTCTGAACTTTGTAACTGGTTTGTGCAGAAAAAACTTCTAATTCAGACAGTTTCCTTCTCTAGGATGGAGGTTTCTAATGAGAACATTTTGTTGTTATATGACATGCATCATATTTTGCTCAGCTGCTCTTGTTGAAATAGTTGCATAGATTCAGTGTTGGTCCCTGAAACTTGTTTGGTGTTTCAGAAAATTATAGGTCACCGTCCATCAAAATAAACTTCTGAGGAGGTCCCTTCTTTCATGCAGATCTTTTGATTACAAAGCTTTTACCACTCACACTTTAGCTCATACTGGACACCCTCCCAGGCTAGAAAACATCATCACTGTAGAGTTGGATCTCAGGTCAAATCAACTGGCTTCACAGCAGGTTATGGAGGAAAGCTTGAGCCAAGCATTTACTATCTGGAGTTGGATGTTTCTGAGAAGTTTTCAAGCTTGATTAATTTACTGCTAAAAAGACCAGATTCTTACGGGACCAGTGTCTTTTCCCCACTTGTTTAAAGCATTCTGCATCTGAGAAAGCCGCAGTCCCCTTCAGAGGGAGGAAGGTCTCAGCTTGGTACAGCAAAAGGCATCCTGTCCAGGAGTGAGCTGCCTGTTTGTGTGGGTCCTGCCATGTTTGGGTGTTGCTTAGCGGATTGGCTTTTCCAAAGGAGGAGACAATTTGCTGCGTGGTCAGCAGATCCATGGTCTGCGGGGCTTGTGCCTTGTGCACCTCACATGCGTCATCTCCTCTGGGTGGAGCTTTGGGGATGGACGTGGAAGCTCACAGGCACATCACTGGATCTGCATGAGGATAGTGTGGCAATGCTACTTTTTCTGCTGACTCTCCTTTCTCTGGGCTCTTGAAATATCTGTGGTCATAAATAGTGGCTTATTTAAAATTCTATGCGTGACTGTAAAAATAGTTTCATTTAGAAAGAAAAATGAATAATTTTAAGTACCTCCTTAGGAGATTTAGTAAAAACATGACTTACGGAATAATTTTTGCCACGGAAGAAGAAAAGCCTTCACTGTACTTCACTGTACTTTCAGTTTTGCAGTAGCTGACATTCTAAAGATGAGACTTCCTTCCCTGGCTGAGATGTCACCCAGACAGGTAGCACCATTCACTACTAATGATGATTGATGGTAGTCAAAAAAGTTCTTCCGTGTCAAGAGGGCACTTGGAAGGCAGGTTATAGAGAGCAGTTCTCACCGCCTGAAAGCACTTGTTATCACGCATGCTTTGATGAAGCAACACATTGCCATTCTTGACATAATGAGAGCCGGGTTTCAGGAGTTACTTCTGCAACCTTCTCTTACCTGCCGAACTATAAAGACAAACTATTTTGAGGATTAAAGGATGGAATCCCTTTGTGCTTTGTTGAAGCAGAACTGAAAGGTTCATAATGACAGACAGAACCATTAGGAAGCATGAAAGAAAAAGCAGCAGCAGGGCTGAAAGTGTTCTGTGTAGAAAGGAGTTGATGCCCTTTGAACATTTAAGTTCAAATAACGTGCAGTCCTTTATCTCCAAAGACCACATTACTGACCCACTGTTGGTAGAGCATGTGCTATGGGCTGTTTTCCAGCAGAGGGGATAGATTTTATTCAGATCTGCCTTCTCATGCTTGCCAGAGACCTCCTTAGGGACCAGTGACAGCCACCAAGGAGCCTGAAGGCGGGAGAAAGGGGAGGCTGGATTGTAATGGCTAGCGCTTACTGAGTGCTTGTGATGTGCTGGGTTCCCTTTTAAACACTACGTGAATCACCTCAGTTATTCTTCACAACCAACCACGGTAGGAGGCAGGAATGCTTATTAGTCCCACCTTACAAATGGGGAAACTGAGGCTAAAGAACTTGCCCATGGCACACAGCTAGTAAATGGTGCAGCTGGGATTTGAACTCACTGAGGCAGATGCTGAGGCTGCAGCCCTTAAGCACTATATCCTGCTGCGGTCTAGTTAGCAGCTGGGAACATAGACTCTGGAGTCAGAGAAACATGCACTCAAATCCTGACTCCCCCCACTGACTGTGTTATGAACTTGAATGAGTTACTTAACATTGTTGGGGCAAGAAAAGAAGTCAGCCAGAGAAGCCTGCTCCAGATCGCGGCACAGAAGACGCGCTCAATAAATGCTAGCCGCCATTGTTGTTAGCATTTTGTTTATTGTTTTCATTTTGCCGGAGAGCAGAGTGAAGCTAAGAGGTGGAAGCTTTCTACTTGAGGGTGCGTAAGAAAGAATTACCTTGACGTTCTTATTAACAGTGCAGATTTCTGGGCCCCTCTCATGAGAGATTCTAATTCGGTAGGGTCTGGAGGAGTGGTGGATAATTGGACCCAGAAACCTTTATTTTTAGCAAGGACTTTAGGTGATATGGAATGGCTGGTCCACGGAGCCCACATTGAGAAGCTCAGTGGTGTGGCAGTCACAGAACTGCCCTGTTCTTATCCTGGCCGGGCTGACTGGCCAGATGGTATGCATAAGGCTTGAAATGTACCCAGATCCAGAGCAGCATTTCGCAACTGATTTAGTCAAGCAATAGAGTGGCGCACAGACATTCTGTAGACCCTCTCTTAATCATTAAAAAACAAATCAACAAAAACAACCATCAAAATGAATTTATATTTTCTGTATTGGCAATTTTAGAACGTGCGCTGGAGCAAACATAGGAGAAAATCACAGACTTTTAGAGCTGGTTCTAGAGGTGCTGCAACTGGAGGACCAGAGGGGGAAACAACTTGCTTAAAAATCACACAATTAATTGCGGCAAAGTCTACGATAGGACTTTGATGTTTGGATACCTGGGCTACCTCTGGACAGGGAGCCAAACCTTGAACACTTTTGGAGGTTCTGCATTCCCTGAATTTAGGGTGACAACATAAAGGAAGCAGGAGTCTCTTACCTGCCTGCCATTCACGCCTTTTCTGTCTGGATGCTTTTCTCCACCACATGCACCCAGTAGCTGCCTACTCATTCTTCAGGGTCTTTTGTAAGCTGCTGGGACAGTCTCTCTGCCTGTCTCCCACAGTTGCTGCCACCAGAATTCATTACTCGCCCTTTGGCCACTACTGAACCTTAGGGCATTTATTGCACTTAATGGGGATTTGTTTTGCTACTTGTCTTATTTCCTGATACACAATTGGGGGCACAAGTGAAATCCACTCTCATTTTCCACACTTGCAGACATTGTTAACCACTTATTCATTTATTCTCATATGTGAATGGAACACCCACTATATACACCAAGTACATTTAGAGAATACAGGGAAAGCAAAGTATGGATTTAATGAGGAAATCCATTAGAAAAAACTAGATAATGTAAGTGACTGATATGTAATGTGAAGAAGATAGAAAAAGGGTGATGTGATAGATAAATGAAATAGTGGTGGGGCTTCTTTCAACTGGGTGGTCAGGGGAGGGCCTCTCAAAGGGTCTCTCATTTGAGCTGAGACCCAGATGATGAGACGCGGGATCCATATAAAGATCTGAAAGAAGAGTCTTCTAGACGAAAGGAAGAGTATGTGCCAATAAGCTAAAAGGAGAATGAACTCAGCATCTTTGGAGAACAGAAGGAAGCCAGTGTGAAGAGACGAGAGTAAGAAGAAGAGGGTGTGAGACGAAGACTAGGAGACAGGCAGGGCTGCATCTTGTACAGCCTTGGAGACCATGAAGGAGTCTGGATCCTAGTCTAGGGATGATGGGAAGCTAGTAGAGGTGCTGAAGCAGGAACGTGGCAGGGTAACGTTCACAGATCACTTTTATCTACTGAAGTTTGACTTGTGCTCAGATTCTTAACACAATACTCTAGACAATCTCTACTTATTGATCAGTTTGCACTTAAGGAAAAAAACAAAACTTTTAGGCACTCTTGCTAAACTCTTTGAGGATCAAGTTCATGTTTCAATCACTTTTGTATGTCTAACACTTTGTACTGTGCCTGGCTAAGAGTAGGTTCTTGGTGAATATTTGTTGTATAAATGAATAGTTTCTAAATTATTTTGTCCTTTGGAATAAAGAAGTAGCAAAGTTCTCTCTGTTGGGTGACCTTCTAGCGAGTCCACTAAGTGGTAAGTGGTAGCGTATTTTGAAAATGGATTGGTTGACATCCCAGCTTATTTCAGTTCACTTCAAACACTTTTTAGTTCTATAAAATTCAGATATAGCTAAGCTGGGAGGTAACAGCGGGGGCTTTGGAGAGGCAAAGTGATAGCCGTAATGTCTCACTAGCCTTTAAGCATCAGATAGGGAAGGCCTGATGGACTTCTGCCTCTGGTATCATGACAGACTGAGAGTTTTGAGAAACTCTCCTAATTATGCACACTGAGAAATGCTGGATATCATACAAATATGTGTAGCCAAGCTCATAAAAATTGAAGGTAGATCCATAGGGGCTGAAAATGAGGAGAGAGCTGACATCACGGTGGTAAGTGAGCAGTATGAGCTATGGGCTGCCTTGTGGGTACCTGAAGATTATAGAAACCCGGAGCCTTGGTTTTCAGCTGCTGTAGAGCAGGGGGTGAGTGAGGGTAAGTGCGTGTCGCCCATTATGGGATTGGAGACAAGGTCTTGGGCACTTTAAGATGGGGAGTTAGGACTCATTAAGACCCTGCAAAAGCCAGGAGTCTTGAAGATCTGTACCCTCAATGAAAAGATGGACCAGAATAACCCATCTGGCAATGAAAGTTGCTATGAAAAGTTGTTTGTTCAAGCCTTGGCTGGGAATGGAGGAATTAAAAAAGAGTCTCTCCTGAGAATTTGGACCTCATGAGGATTTGGGGTTTAAATTTACATTTTCTACATATGCTGTCCAGGAAACCTCAAGTGAATTAAGATGATTCTAGCGTGGAAGAGGCTCAGCATGCCTGGCAGAATCAGATGAGGATCTTCTCTGGAGGAATGCAGGCACAGCCGAAGCTCTTTAGAATCCCCACAGATTGCGATCAGCCCTGAGTTCACGATAAAAAGTTACCAGTTACACAGAGTACACAAGCCATTAAGTAGAAACAAAAACCAGTAGAATCACATGTTCCAAGGACCTCAACATAAGAATGATCAGAGCCAGAAAATAAACTAAGTATCCTTAAAATGTTTATAGACGTAAAAGACAATTTTTAAAGCATGGACAAGGGACAAGAAGCTATTAAAAATGACTAGGCAGAATTTGAAAAAGAATCAAGGTGAAATTCTGGAAATAAAGATTATTATATTTGAAATTAAAAAAAGGATTTGAACCACCAAGTATTTTGTTTTGATAATCTGATAGAAAGTTAGAGTTTACAATGTTCTTAAAGGAATACACATAGAAAGGTATAAAAATCATAAGTGTAAAACCTTATGAATTTTCACAAATGAAATGTACCGCATAATCAGTATTCAGCTTAAGAAACAGAATGTTATCAGCATCTTAGAAGCCCCTTCATGTGCTCCTCTAGGTAAGCTCCCCACTCCAAAGGCAACACTCTCTGGAATTCTTTTCTTTTTTAACATCTTTATTGGAGTATAATTGCTTTACAATGTTACGTTAGTTTCTGCTGTATAACAAAGTGAATCAGCTATACGTATACATATATCCCCATATCCCCTCCCTCTTGCATCTTCCTCCCACCCTCCCTATCCCACCCGCTAGGTGATCACAAATATCCTGAATTCTAATACCATATTTAGTGTTGCCTGTTTTTTTTTAAAAATAATAAATAGATTTATATAGTATATACTGTTTTGCATATGACCTTTATCTCTCAACATATGAAAATAATAAAAAACATGAAATTCATTTATATTTTTCTATTATTTGTCGTTCGCTTCTTGTTATTTAACATAGTACTCCATTGGGTACATATACCACACTTTATTCTATTGCTGATGGGCATTGGGTAATTTCTAGTTTTTGGCTATTATTTATCCATTCCTGTTGGTTTATATCTAGGAGTGGAATGGCTAGGTCCTAGAGTACATGTGTGGACAGCATTAGTAGAACTGCCTAACCATTCCCAACTTTTTCTAATCTAGGCGAAATCTTGTGTAAAAACACAACAAATAAAACAGTATTCAAAATGTCAGAACAAAACAAACATACTAATGAAATGGATGGATTAACAGATTAGACCCAGTGAAGAAAGAATCAGTGATTTGGGAGATAAATATGAGAAATTACCCAGGGTGCAGCATAGAAAGACAAGAGGATTGAAAAAGAGAGAAATCGAGACATAAAGTATAAAATTAGAAGATGCAACGTATGTCTAATTGAAAAAGGCTCAGTGGAACTGAGTTAGAAAGAGCCTGAAATGATCTAACTCAACATTAGCCAATAGATATATAATGTGAGCCACACATGTAGAAAATTTAACATTTCTATTATATATGTTTTATTTAACCCAGTATATAAAAAATATTTTTATTTCAGCAGGTAATTGATATAAAAATTATGAATGCTATTTCACATTCTTTTTTTTATACTAGGTCTTCAAAATCTGGTGTGTAATCCTACACTTATAGACTGTCTTAATTTAGACTAGTCACATTTCACGTGCTCTGTAGCCATACATGGCTAGTGACTACCATATTAGTGCAGATCTAACCAATGAAGGTGTATAGGGAAGAGAAGTTGACGGAAGGTCACTAGGTACGTGGAGAAGTGAGCCAGTTGTAGCAGGAGGATGTGTTGGGAGGTTGGGAGGAATGTGGGTTAGTGTAACATCGCAGTGGTGGCATCAAGCTTTGGGTTTACACGCGTTCATATCCCTCTGTACACTTATTATGCCCTTCAACATCCAGTGAGTTGTAAAATTACAGCTGTTGAGTCATTCAGAGCAATAGTAAAAATGGTTTAGTACTAGAAGAGAAATATATCATATCTGTTGAATTTACAGAGGTGATTTGGAAATTCAGAATTTAATTATCCTCATGCAAATTTGACCAGCAGCCTGAAGTGAGCATGTCTGACATTTACATCAAAGTTCACTGTGTTTATTAATAGAAGCAGGCAGGTTGGAAGTGGTTTTCATTTCTTTGGCTGTAATGATATGAAAACTTGACAGTGAGTATAAGTAGGTTGTTACCTTGGTTTTTATGTCTCAGTTAAAAGAGAGCACCAGGTCCTAGTGTGCTCCTATAACACAAAAGCTATGTTATCAGGCTCTGAATCAAATACCTTATGAACTTGACCCAAATAACCTCAGACTTCCTGGGAAATTCTATGTTTGGGTAAGATACATGACTGTAGTCAGTTGGGTCACTGTTGTAACAGCTTCAAAAGCAGTGAAGCAAGGAACTTGGAACCTCTGTCTAGCCTCTGCTATTTGAAAAATAGTAATAACACTGCTATATTTAAAATAGATAACCAACAAGGACCAACTGTATAGCACAGGGAACTCTGCTCAATACTCTGTAATAACCTAAATGGGAAAAGAATTTGAAAAAGTATAGATACATGTATATAACTGAATCACTTTGCTGTACACCTGAAACTAACACAACATTGTTAATCAACTATACTCCAATATAAAATAAAAATTAAAAAAAATAGTTATAAAGTTGAAAATGTATTTTTGTCCTTAAAAATACCTCTTAAAGTGCTGTATTTATTTGTGTAATCATAACACTTTTTAGCCTGGCTCTGCCAGTCCAAAAATAGGGGTGTGACTATTACGTGAGGGAGGCCATTATGTAAGGTTGGGATCTTTATGATGGAAAAAAATTCTTCTTTCTTCCCTTGGTCTAAGTATGAGACCGACTCAGCCAAGTAAGCGCTGCCATTATGTTTGATTATGAGGCTAGCAGTGAAATTATTAGTTTAATCCAATTATCCCAAATACTGGCACATAGAGATCTAGAATGTTCTACTCTACTAACTTTGAGATACTCCTTATGTTGGCTTTCACAAGTTTATGAAACAGTCTCAGTCTAATGTAGAACTTATATCAAGCTGATCATCTTAAAAGGTATGTGAAGGCATATCCATCAGATGTTGAACCTGTTATTTGTGCCTATTATCTATGACGCCAAAGGGAACTATTCAAAGCCAATGCCAATGTCCTCCCGGTGTCATGAGATTGAGTTTACTGGTGATGCTGAAGATCATCCAGTGGAAAGGACAGTCAGCCTCTGTATCTGTGGGTTCCTCGGATTGAAAATATTCAGAAAAAAAATTCGAAAATTTGCTGGATGCAGGCAACTATTTATATAGTATTTGCATTGTATCAGTTATTTTAAGTAATCTAGAGATGATTTAAAATGTTGGATTTCTCAGCTTGGATTTCTATGGGTTTGCAGAATGCTGAGGTGCTTTCTTTCTCTCCTGCTGAATTATGCACAGGAAGACTGTTGCTGAAGCTGGTCGGACAGGCATTTGAGGTACATATGCCTTGAAGTTTTTCTGAAGTTTGCTGTTATCATGGAGGCATATTAATTCCAAGGAAATAAAACTTCTCAGGATTACAGAAGGATTACAGCTGTGGAAAATCCCAACATCAAAAGATTTTTATGTATATTAGAAAAAGATGACTTACTCAATCCAAATTTATTTAGCAAAGCCCACATGTATCTTGAGGCTACCCTGCTTAGGGCAGTTCTTAGGCTGGGAGAGTCATATAGGACTATAGAATCGATCTTTCAGAATACAGAGGCTAAAAGTTTCTATATTGATTAGGAAAACCCAAGTTAAATGGATTAATAGTCTCAACTCAGCTGTTCTAAGAGATGACTTTACCACATTGGGGCAAGCATATTTACCACATTGGGGCAGGCGTACCAGAATGGTAGGGAAAGCCAGCTTCAGAAGGAATCATAAGCACATTGGTGGGACAGCATGACTGTACATCACCCACAGGAGCCAATTATTCTAACTCTGTAGGTAGAGGTTGAGGAAGACGCTAGGATTTAGCGGTTGGGTGGAGAAGTACATTTGTCAGGAAGTCAAATTGAGTGGTTTAAAGACCGATTCTGGGAGTCACTCCATTGTCCTTGGTCTCTCCCAGGTACACATGTTCTTAAACTTTTGTTTGATTTTCTTCAAATCAAATAACCGATTCTGGTACTGATGTCCTATATGCCAATGGCTCTCATCCACCCATAGCTGGCAGGGCTTCCTCTTGGAGCCTGGCATCGGGCCTCATCAGGCTCGTCACTCCTATGGGGATGTAATCGCCTGAGATGCTGGTCATCAACTCTTCTGTTTCAGAAGGAAAAAGAGGGATCTGTTTTGTTCATAGGTGCCTGGAGAGAGGTGAGAAGAGAGGGAAACACGTGGAGTCTAGCTGGAGAGAAGTAAAGGCCAGAAGAGAAAGGAGTAGTGTCTGTGAAAGGCCACATAAAAGTTTGGGCAGGAAAGAACTACAGGGCCCAGGTAACATTAGAAAGCAGGTTGAGCCTCCATCTTCCTCTCCTCACTGGCTGTGGACCCCAGGGGAGATTGACACCCTGGATCCTCCTGTGCCCCCGGCCGAGTGCACTGGAGAGCTGCAGAGCAGCAGGGGAGAGGATGACTCCAGAAAGTCGGTGATCCTGAAGACATGGCAGCCTGCCAGGTCTCCACCTGGCTCCGAGGAGAGGCCTCGCAGAAAGGCCAGAGTGGAGGAACCGAAGTGGTTAGTTTTTGTGCTTGTTGGTGATGAAGCAGCATCTGATAGTCCCCCTGAAATAACCGAGGAAGACTTCAAAGGAGGCCTGAGCCCTAGTAATTCAGGCATGAATGGAAATGTGACTACATCTGTATCCATGGGCTGGTGAAACTTGCAATATTTGGAATATATACAATCCTTTATTTCTAAAATGGCTGTGATTATGGTATGTTTAATAGCATTCACACATGTGAGGCCAAAAAATTACTTAGCACTAATTTACAAATCAATCACAGAACTTTCTGCCCAGGAAGGAACTTTAGGAAAAATCTACTGCAACCCCCATGATTTAGAATCAGAGAGCAAAAATAGGAAGCGACTTAGCTCTGTGATATCGGGCATGTTGGTGGCAGTTAGGACTGTATCTAGAGCTCCCAGGTCCTAGACTTAACCATTTTAGAACAGAAAGGAAGAGGCAGGGGTGAAATAGAAAAGAAAAATCAGTAAAACATACGACGGACAACTTGGTTTTACATCAAGTTGGAATGCCAAAAAGTCACATTTTAACACTAGTTATGTACCAAACCCATCAGTAGTCCTCTAGTTCTGTGAACAGTACATGTGTACATTTAAGAAAAAGGTTCTGAAATTTCAGTTCTGTTAGGTATCAATGTGAATCGTGTCTTTGATCACTGTATCTTTGGTGTCCCCACCCTGTAGGTTTTATTATGGGAGAAATTTAGTGGTGGTTGGTTTCCCTGTGGGAGGGAACATGAGTCAGCCCACTCCCAGCTCAGAGCCTTGCTCTGGCAACTTCCTTTACCTTAGATGCTCTTCCTCTAAATCATCCGAAAACTGTCTCCTTCTCATCTTTTAAGTCTCAGCTCAAGAATCACCTCTCTTGAGAAACTGTCACTCCTCACCCTCCCTTCCCCAGGCTGGCTATCTCTATCCCACTGACTCTCAAATTTTGTCCCCTAAGAAACATTTACCGAAGTCTGCAGACATTTTTGACTGTCATGACTGGGGTTCGGGGGTGCTAGTGGGTGGTGGTCAGTGATGATGCTAAATATCTTATCATGCACGAGACAGTTCCCCACAACAAGGAATTATCTCATCCAAAATGTCACTAGTGCCAAAGTTGAGAACCCTGCTCTCACCCTTTGCCTTACCTTTGATTTTCTAACATTGTACCACAATCTTATTTGTTTACATGTTTTTCCATCTGTCTTCTCCCATTCCACCCCCTTGAATGAAAGCTCTACCAAGCCAGGAACTGGGTTTTGCTCATTATCATAGAGGCTTCTGGGACAGTCCTGGGCATCGAGTAGTGCTCCATAAATGTGGATTGAATTGATTGAATGAATGACTCCATCGCTACCACTGGAAAAATCACTTACAGGGCCAGCTGTGCTATGGTGCAGCATTCTCATTGATGAAAGAAACCAAGGCAGAACCACCAGGGAAAACAGAATGGCTTTTTTCTTTTGGGTCTCATACAATCAGGATCAGCACAATTTTGTCTTTCAGAAAACCAACAAATGAAAAAAGGCGAGGGTTATTGAAAACGAGTGGGTCCTGCCTGTGTGACAGCTGTCGGTGTAATCCTGTGGCTTCTGTGACAGTGGTTATCTAGGCTCACGGCAAAGGGGAATGGAAATGAAGCCATTTGTATGGGAGCTACATTTGGCAAAGAGTAACAACTTATTGATTCAGGCCGTCCAAGAAACCCATGTTTCTTTTCCATGTCTTTTCATTCCCAGTCTGGGTTGAATTGAAAACACAAATTCTACTCAAATGTATTAACAGCTCTCTAATGTAAGCTATCAGCCACGAAGAAATGAAAAGAATTATTTGAAGCACTCCCGAAGGCCAGAGTTTCAAGCTGGTTTATTTTACCTGATGTATTATCAAAAAAGAAAGAGCAACGCTGCCCTAATGCCAAATCAGGGATGCATCTGTACCGTTTCCTCAATAGAACTGGATAATACAGAGTGAGTGCATCTAACTAGCAAAATGTGATCAGGAGCATCATGGAAATAAAGACTGAAAAGTGCCTCAATGGCTTTAAAATTCGCAGATGGCAAATCAAGTAAAAGATCTGTTTATCACCCTCCGAATGCTCTCTGTAAAATGCACATCTGAGGGCTGGGAAGTTTCTAATGGCAGCTGCTGCACGTTAGGAAACCTCACTGGAATCCTTGGCTCTCGGAACCCAAGCTCTTCTGGTGTCTTGCTGCAGGATGGGGCAGCTGCTTTCCTGACCACACAGCTTCTGGACGCTAAAACTGAGAGGCCATTGTGCTTTGCCCGGAGTCTTTGAAAGCAAACATGAGAGCATCAAATCTGTATAATAATGCACTGGAGATTGTGATGTCATGTTCTAGGTTTCATAAAGTCTTGCATAAACAGTTTGATATAGAATATTACAGAGTAGTAAAAGCTGCTTTCTAGTGTTTGGGCTCTTTCTGTCTACAATTCAGTGAATGTGACATACATTAACTGCACAGCTCGGCTACCGCATTTATTTGTGCTATGGAAATGTAACTTAATTAATGAACTCCATAATCAATTAGCACGCCAGTACATTTTGACCACTACTCTTATATTTAGCATATGTTCTATTTTTAAAATATTTAAGTTAATCCCTCTTTATTTGCATTACTTACATTTCAACTGTTTTATTAAAATAAAATTTAAAAAATTCTGCAATCCAGACATTTCTTTTATAGCTATGAGGAGTTTCTCCTTTCTTTTTCCTTCTCTCCCTCTTCTGTCTCCCCTACTCTGTTTTCCTTTCTCTGTTAAACCAATTCATGCTTAGTTCAACCCTTTAAAATCCCAAAGTTAATCACCTGATTTCTTAAAAATTTGTTATCTAATAAAAAATACAGAAATATACTTGATAATATTTACCTGTCTATAAAATAAATATAATTTCATTTATAACATGGATCTCTACTAGGTGTCCAGTTATAATATGGATCAAACCATGTCTCATGAAACATAATTTATGGTGAAAACCTGATGTGAGCATTTGGCCTCTAAGACAAGTGTTAGCTCTGTTTTCTAACTAACTTCTAAATAGTATAGGCCTAAAAGCTGTGGCTTCATTGAGCTTAAAAGACAACTCTGTCTGAAGATGAGGATTCTTGATCCTACCTCTTTGAATCACCATTATGTCAGAGGGATCTCAAAAGAAGAGAATGGCTGGGTAATTTTTAAGGAGTCTAGGATGAAACAGGGCATACTTGAAGAGGTTCATGATCTTATATGAATGAATGAGTGAACATTTTATTTGAGTAGAGACAGGCTTTGGAGTTATGTGAACTAGAGTCCAAATTCTGGCTCATCCATTTACTAGCTCTTTTTTTTTTTTTTTAACATCTTTATTGGGGTATAATTGCTTTACAGTGGTGTGTTAGTTTCTGCTTTATAACAAAGTGAATCAGTTATACATATACATATGTTCCCATATCTCTTCCCTCTTGCGTCTCCCTCCCTCCCACCCTCCCTATCCCACCCCTCCAGGTGGTCACAAAGCACCGAGCTGATCTCCCTGTGCTCTGCGGCTGCTTCCCACTAGCTATCTACCTTACGTTTGTCAGTGTATATATGTCCATGCCTCCCTCTCGCTTTGTCACAGCTCACCCTTCCCCCTCCCCATATCCTCAAGTCCATTCTCCAGTAAGTCTGTGTCTTTATTCCTGTCTTACCCCTAGGTTCTTCATGACATTTTTTCCCCTTAAATTCCATATATATGTGTTAGCATACGGTATTTGTCTTTCTCTTTCTGACTTACTTCACTCTGTATGACAGACTCTAGGTCTGTCCACCTCATTACAAATAGCTCAATTTCGTTTCTTTTTATGGCTGAGTAATATTCCATTGTATATATGTGCCACATCTTCTTTATCCATTCATCCGATGATGGGCACTTAGGTTGTTTCCATCTCCGGGCTATTGTAAATAGAGCTGCAATGAACATTTACTAGCTCTTGAATGACTTTAGCTACTTAAATTTTTCAGAGTCTATACTGGTAAAACGGGGCTGAGTAATAAGTACCTTGTAGGATTATTTAATAATAAGACTAGGAATATGTGCAGAAAGCGCTTTGTTGCCTGGCACCCAGTAGGCATTAATAGATGGTCGCTATTAGCAATATCTATTTGTAAACAAGTAAAATGGACTGCATTAAGAATCTGGAAAGTTCTGTTTTTGTGGTAATGTTTATAATATTTATGAGATAGAACTGATGATGTAAATATAACACACACACACAACACACATATACAAACACGTACACGCACACACATTCTCAGCCAGAGTTTGCTCCTGAGACATCAGATTCAAGAAGGCATCTTTGAGCCTTTCTGCCTCTGGCTTCCCAGTGAAGGTACGGCTATCTAATGGCAGGGTCCGAATTGTACATTTTATCCAGTGCCTCATCAGGTACAAAGAATGTGCTTAACAGGTATAGAAAGGTTAAAGTATGTTTCTAAATAGCCTACATTTGGGACAAGGTTTATTCCTACTTTTTCTTTCTTAAGGTTTTGACAATTTCTTTTCCTTCCTTTTTTCTTATGAGTTGGGGTACAAGAAGAGATGGGCCTGGAGCAATTTTTCTCCACAGCCTCATTCACACACACACTGGGCAGAAGAAGAAAGGGAAAATGGGTTCCTGGGTGGGCCCTCAGAGTTCCCATGCTTTTCTTCCAGGCATGAGGGAGTTGTTTCACCATTTCATCTTCTTGGCACTCACACAAAAGAAAGAATGGAGGTCCCGAAGGGTTACTGTGTTTGAAGCTATTCAAAACATGTTTAGGTATACTTTTGACTGTTCTTACTACCATAATGCTTCCTCTATTTTCACAGTTGGGAAAATATATGTACTTTATTGCAATATAAAGAATAACTACAACAAGCGATAAAACCACGGTCCCCTACCTATGCTGTGATAAGTGACTCTGGGTCCCTCTGGGTCAATCCTTTAATCAGATCATGGAATCTCTGCCTTGACTGTCAAGGGAGTCGTGGAATAAGACGGTTAAACATATTTTAGCAAATTCTGACCCTGAATAAGGTTAAAGACTTATTAGGAAGGTTTAATTGAGAGGGAAGCATGAAAAAGCATGGACTTCGAACACAGATACACTTGAGAAGATCTGCCTCTTACTAGCTATGTGACCTTGGGTGACTTATTTAGTGCTATTTTACGCATCTTTATAATGGGAATAAAACCACTTGCACTTAAAGTTTTTATATTGATCAGATGAGACAGCCCATGAAGCACTGAGAACAATATCTGCCCAGCACAGAGTAGGTATTTGACAAAAGATAAACTGCCTTCGCCTCTTCCTCATTTTATTTTTAGAAAGAGACTAGTCACCCTGCCTGCCTGTCTCAGGGTGGGTATTTGCATTTGTGACTATCGAATGAGACAACATGAAAGCACTTTGTAAACTTAAGCACAGTATCAGTATAAACAATGGAGACAACCGATTTTATGATCCAGGATATGACAAAGCTGTGCATATGTTGAGAAGTTGGTGAAGATTCCAAATTAACTTTGACTACCTTTGAAAGTTACTAGTAATGGAGAGGTGAGTGGCTTTTGCACCGTATATCTTCTGGGTCCAGTAGTGTTCCCCCAAATTCTTGTCTGCCTGGAACCTCAGAATGTGACTTCATTTGGAAATAGGGTCTTTAGAGATGTCATTAGTTAAGGTGAAGTCATACTAGACTAGGATGGGCTCTAATCTAATGACTTGTATTCTTATAAGAAGAGAAAACATATGTACAGACACACACAGAGAAGAAGGCCATGTGAATAAGGAGGTAGAGATTGGAGGGATGCATCTGAGAGCCAAGGAGTACCAGGAATTGCCAGCAACCAATAGGAGCCTGAAGAGGCCAGGAAGGATGCTTTCCTAGAAACTTCAGAGAGAGCATGGCCCTATCGACACCTTGATTTGAGACTTCCAGCCTCCAGAACTGTGAGAGAATAAATCTCTGTTGTTTCAAGCCACTTGGTTTGTGATATTTGTTACAGCAGCCCTAGGAAGTCAATACCATATACCTCGCTCTTTTTTATTGGTTAGAATTTTGCCTAATGTAAAATGATGTAAAGGTGTTGCTTTAACTTGAAAATAAAGCTTAGTAAGAGGTCTCAGAACTTTATTCAAATCCTGCTGCGTGTGGAAATTAAATCTGACATTATCTATATCTAAGAGCTCTCAAAGTATTGATTATTTTTGGAAATCCACCAAAGAAGTTGGGATGAACTCTGAGCTAGGGCAAAGCTTTGAACTTCTCGAGTCAGTCCTATCTATTTGCTAAAGAAGTGAATGTACATAGACCAGAAAAGGGGAGGGTGGGGTGGGGAAGGGGGAGCCTAATGAAACTTGGGAGATTTTCATAAGGGAATTATCACTTGTAGGATTAAAATCATGTTGGGGTCTTGAGCATGGCCACATAACTGGTCTGAGAGTTCTATTTTACTTCCCAGACAATTTTGGGCCATCATGTAGGCTGCAGAAGGCAGACAGGTTTAGTCTATGATTGTGTTAGCATTTTCACCAAGGGATTTTATTTTCTTCTTGGTGGACCCCACACCCCCAAACCAAGTGTAGGGTCTCCCCCAGGCCTCTGGTTATCGTTTGCTGAGTCAGTGTGTGGTTGGATATAGAGAATGGGCAACTGAATTGCATGGATACTTCCTGTGGGAATTGAACCACACATCCAGAACATCTCAATTACTGCTTCATTTTAACTCACTGTAGAAGACCAAAGAAACACATAGCGTTCGGTGAGGTTTAAATCTGTGTAGTCTTTCTTTGTTTCCCCAAGCTCAGCCTCACAGCGCCTGTGGTGAGTACGAAAGCTGTTTCTTTCTCTTCTCTAGGAAAAATGTACATGCGATAGTACTCCCCCATGTAACTTAAAGCACTCCTGGTTATTTGACCCATACCTACAAAGAAGCAAAAGCTGAAGTGAAATATTCTAGAAATCAGTAGTATAATGAACCGAATAGTATTTTGTCTGCAGGCTTTTGTTCTTCCATTTAGAGGATCTTTCCGCTTACAATAGGTGCTGCCGTTTTTAGCGTGGTCCTCTGGCTAATTAAGGTCCTGTGCAGCGCTGGGACCTGGGCGAACGGGAATGACTTGTGTTTTTCTACGTGGAGCACAACTTTGCATCATTTGAAAGACTAGGCAGCTTGGTTTGAGACAAGCCTGCTGAAAGGTGGAGGGATGGTTTCAGGACAGAGTGGAAAGAAGTCCTATCCTCATGGGCCTCTGTTTTCTCCTAATGTGGCATGACATTTTAAAATCCAAGGCCGGAAACTGCCTGTGTTGGTCATCCTGGAGGGCAGAGCTACATCTAAAAAAGTGGAATCTGACTTTTATCGCATGCAATCTGTGCACATTACAGAGAGGAACACATCTGTCAAAGAAGGGACTCGCTAACTACTAGCAGTGGTTTCAAGGTAATTTGTCACAAACTTGCAGTAGGCCCGACTTTCTTCACCCATGACACGTTTGCATTTTATTTGAAAGCAATTTTAATTTCTACTTAATAAGCATTGAACGGGCTGTCCACTAGCAATCATCTTTTTTTAAATTTAATTTTTATTTTATATTGGAGTATAGTTGATTTACAATGTTGTGTTACAGCGAAGTGTACAGGTGTACAGCAAAGTGATTCAGTTATACGTATACATATATTCTTTTTCAGATTCTTTTCCCATATAGGTTATTACAGAATATTGAGTAGAGTTCCCTGTGCTATACAGTAGGTCCTTGTTTATTATCTATTTTGTATATAGTAGTGTGTATATGTTAATCCCAAACTCCTGATTTATCCCATCATCAAAAAGTCTACAAACAATAAATGCTGGAGAGGGTGTGGAGAAAAGAGAATCCTCCTCGGGCTTCCCTGGTAGCTCAGTGGTTAAGAATCCGCCTGCCAGTGCAGGGGACACGGGTTTGAGCCCTGATCCGGGAAGATCCCACCTGCCGCGGAGCAGCTACACCCGTGCTTCACAACTACTGAGCCTGCGCTCTACAGCCCACGAGCCATAACTACTGAAGCCCGCACGCCTAGAGCCCATGCTCTGCAACAAGAGAAGCCACCGCAATGAGAAGCCCGTGCACCACAACGAAGAGTAGCCGCCGCTCACCGCAACTAGAGAAAGCCCGTGCGCAGCAATGAACACCCAACGCAGCCAACAATACAATAAATAAATTTATTAAAAAAATAAAAAAGAAAATCCTCCTGCATAGTTGGTGGGAATGTAAATTGGTACAGCCACTATGGAGAACACTGTGGAGGTTTCTTAAAAAACTAAACATAGAGTTACCAGATGATCTAGAGATCCCACTCCTGGGTGTATATCTGGAGAAAACCATAATTCAAAAAGATTCATGCACCTCAGTGTTCATTGCAGCACTATTTACAATAGCCAAGACATGGAAGCAACCTAAATGTCCATCAACAGAGGAATGGATAAAGAAGATGTGGTACATATACATAATGGAATATTAATCAGCCATAAAGAAGAATGAAATAATGTGGTTTGCAGCAACATGGATGGACCTAGAGATTATCATACTAAGTGAAGTAAGTTGGATAAATTAACAATCATCTTTAAACTGGGTTAAGTTGAAAATCCATCAGAGAGGACGAAATGAAAGATAGCATATTTCTTGAGCACCAGACAGCATAAGCCAGAGGTCAAGTCCTAGAATAGGATAACAACAACAACAAAAAAATGCACATAGCATCTCGATGGAAGAAGCCATAACAACAATAGCTCGCGTTTATTAGGGGCTTACTGTGCACCTGTGTGCCGGGTGCTTTACGTGAATGAGCTCCTTTGGCCGTACAAGGACATGTACCACAATTGCTATCCTTTTCATTTCACAGGAAATTGCTGCTCAGATTGGTTCAGTAACTTGACTAAGGCCACAGAGCAGATATGGGTTTCCAGTTCAGTGCTGTCTGGCTGCACACATTTAGCTCATCGTGGCATAAAGACCTGCTGACTTTTGTCCCGTTTGCACGCATCAGGTTGGGATCAGTGCCTGAAATAACATAAATATTGCTTTAACAAATTAGCTATTTGATAGTCAAGAATGAAGAAAAACCTCATAAGGCTCAGATAAACAAAAATATCTCTTTCGGTGATTTCACCTCTAGAAAGCAAAAATGTAGAGTATGCATATGATTTGGAGTTTGGATTTCAAATGCTTTCTGCTAAAGAAATAGTACTGAGTCTACATGTGTTATTGCCCAGAAGAGAGAAATTTATAGAGCACAAACCTTTCCTGTGGCCACTCTCTGTGCCCCAAATCTTTTAATACTAGAGGCACCTGAAATAAGAAAAATGACAAGTGATATCGTCCTCTTTGTCTTATGCCGACTCCCTCTTCAGCTCTCCCTGTGCTCACTGCTTGGTTCCCACCGGTAGATGGGTGATATCAAAGACGTAACTGGCATGTTTTATTGTTTTGTGTCCTACTGTTTTCTCCTTTCTCTTTTTCTGACAGATATATTGCCTTTCTCATTGAGGGAGATGAAAGAAACTATTTCTGTTTAGTGACAGCAAAAACAAACGAACAAACAAAAAACCTAACAAAGCAAAACAAAATATACACATAAATCAATGAATTTTGAGTTGTGAAGCAAGTTATGAAAAAAGTATTCTTCCTTTGGTCACAACCCTCTGTCTCTCACTAGGATGTATGTAGAGACGGTTAATTAATGATTCCTCTGAGATAAAAAGCTTGAAATGAAAACCAAAGTTTTGGGCCCTTCTGATTTCTTTGTCAGTTGTCTCTCTGCACAGGTTGTTGACTTTTTGTGAAAATATCTTTAGTTTACAAGTAAACATATAAAATTAAGTCATTTTGCATTTGAGCACTTAAAACTTGAATTAGAAGCCCTTTTGGACATGGGTGGAAGTCCTGGGGATTTGTTCTAAGGAAATAATCCTGTGGAAGTAAAAGCAACCAACTAATCAAATAACCATCCTCAAATCCATATGCATAGAGATGCTATTGTGATATAAATAAACAATCTAGAAACAACCTAAATTATCAATAATAGCACATGAATTCCTAATTACAATAATTATTATAAAGCTAAACTTACAATATTTATGATACGTCAAGCGCTCTTAATTATTTTACACATTAACTCATTTAGTCTAAACAAAAACCTCATAAAATGGGTATGATCTCGCAGATGAGGAAACTGGGGCACAGAGAAGTTAAGTGACTTGTCCAAGGTCAAACAGCTACAAAATGATACAGTTAACATTCAAACCCAGGCAATCTTGCTCGAGGATGTGCTCTTAAGCACTCACTTTATTGCCTTCAAATTATGGTAAATTAACAGACAGGTTATTAGGTTACACTAAAGATGCTAAGTATGGAGAAAGTGTAAAAATGTGGACCATATACAAAATACTATACCAGGAACCTATAACTCTGGAATTTCTGAAGATGACAAAATCATTTGTTTCGCATCACTGATCTTAAGCTCCATAAAGAAGACTACCTATACATATGTAGACTGCATATAAAATAACTTACACACATGCACACACACACACACGCTTTATTTTTCTATCATCTATCAATTATCTATATCTATCTCTATATTTAAACAGTAATAGAAGATGAATCAAACTTAAGGAATATATAGTAGGCTTTGCTATCGGTTTCCAGTTCCTCATTAACATATTGGTGATAAGACTTCACCAGTGTAGTTAAGAGAATATTTGTGTTACAGCCTATGTTTTCCTTCTGACTTGCTGCCTACTTCTTGCTTCTGGGCCATTATTACGAAGTGTCTGTTTTTCTACCTACTCAGAGCTCAGTCTTTCCTAAGTTTTCATTTCTGATTTTTATTAAAAGATTTGTTTTTTGAGTTTATTTTGCACTCATGAGCAATAATGTTCTGCTGAGCATACTGTACTAGGCAGAATAATGCCCCAACGATATCCATGCCCTGATCCTTGGGGCCTGTGAATATGTTACCTGACATGGTGAAAGGGACTTTGTAGATGTAATTCAGTTAAAGGACCTTGAGGTGGGGAGATTATCTGGTGGGCCCAATGCAATCACATGAGTCCGTAATAGCAGAGAACTTTTCCCGGCTGTGGTCAGAGAGAGCTTGAAGATGGACTGAGACATGTAGTGTTGCTAGCTGTAAAGATGGAGGAAGTGGGAACATGAGCCACAGGATGTGGGCTTCTGGAAGCTGGAAAAGGCAAAGCAGTAGATTCTCCCCCAGCTCCAGGGAGGAACACAGCCTTGCTAACACTTTGCTTTGCTCCCAGTAAGACCTCCAGAACTGTAAGATAATAAATTTGTGTTGTTTTAAGCTACTAAATTTGTGACAATCTGTTACAGCAGAATAGGAAACTAATAGGTATACTGACAAAGAATAATATTATGAAGATATTTTTGAAATCCTGTCTTCTCAAGAGAAGTACTCCATTGATTACCTATAGTAGATCAGATTGCATTATTTACAATTAATTTTACCAATGAAACAAATAAATCAATGTCCCTGCTCTAGTACCTTACATATTAATTAAAAAGTTGCTACTTTGTCTCTTAAGGCATTTATAAAAACAAAACCTGAACTGTACATTATTAAGGGGCTGTTTATCAGTGTCACTATTTCCCAATTCTTAATAGAGAAATTATACACTACCAGTTTGGATGAGGTAAAATGCCATTTTAAGCAACAGTTTGCCTTCTTTTTTACCCATTTGCAAATCTAAACAAGGCTATTTTTTCTTTTTAAAAGTTGATTGACCTT
This sequence comes from Lagenorhynchus albirostris, assembly GCF_949774975.1. Taxonomy (NCBI): domain Eukaryota; kingdom Metazoa; phylum Chordata; class Mammalia; order Artiodactyla; family Delphinidae; genus Lagenorhynchus; species Lagenorhynchus albirostris. The sequence goes on from NC_083102.1 coordinate 24,386,102, forward strand.
ACTTTTTTCCTTTAAAAGATTATGTTAGTTTAGAAGCTATTTTCTTCCATTCCTATTTCAATGCATTGACCATTTCAATTTTGGGGGTGATTGCCCACCCCAGATTAGATTAAAATCATCATCTATCTCTAAAGGGCTCATCTCTTTTTTGGCCAGCACCTTGGATACCACATGGTCTTTAGTGATAGTTTTAGGACTTAACCACATCTCAGAACCCTAGATACCCTCTCTGATGGCTTTGGCCCAAGGGCAGTCATGCTTAATGCAGATGCTGGGATGTGATATATGGTAGATCCATTGACCACAGAGTTGACCTCACTTCTGGGACTTTTCACTATTACATGGAGTCTGATCTACCGCAGGTCAGAATGTATCTTTCCTCAGAAATAACCACACATGATAGGACTGAGTTGAACATTATTCTGCTACAAAGCAGGTGTTGATTCTGAATCCCAGGAGTAGCCTCATAAAGGGATTTTGTTGACTCTTTTCCAGAGGCCTTTATTTGCCTGAAGCTTGTCTTAATTATTTCAGAATTTTTGATTTTTGTCACCATAATATGCTGAGAATAATGGTGTTTCTTGGGCTTGACATGCAAAATTAACATAATGTGAACTATAAAATTAATCTTCTTGCGGAGAATTGTGTCATTATCATCATCATCATAATTGCCCATTATTGAGAAGAAAAAATGTAGAGCCTCTCATCTATTTTTTGATTAATTAATTAATTAAGAGCTCTAGTCAGGAAGATCTCAAAGGAACATCAGAACCATTGTGAAGCTTTAAAAGCAGAAGCAAACACAGTTTTTATCCTGTAGAAAGTTTAGTTCTGTTGGGGGCAGGGAATCACACTGAAATAGAAGATAAATGAATTCCATTGTAGGAACAAAGTCATTGATATATGAAATTTTACTGTTGTGAAATTTGAATACAGGGGGACAATATTCCAGGACAGTAAGGCTAAGTGGGCAGAATCAGGCTTTTCATAGGGTGAAAGCCTTGAATTACTTCTTAAGGAAAGTGATGTATTTTGAAATCAGAAAGTACATTACATTTCCTGATTTTGAAATATATTACAGACTACAATAATTAAAACAGTGTGGTACTGGCATGAAGACAGATGTATAAATAAATGGAACAGAAGAGAGAGCCCAGAAATAAATCCATGTATGTATAAGAAGAATGCCAAAGATATACAGTGGGCAAAAGATAATCTCTGCAACAAATGGTGTTGAGAAAAGTGGATAACCACATGCAAAAGGGTGAATCTGGACCCTGATCTTGCACCATACACAAAAATCCACTCAAACTGGATTGAAGACTTAAACATAAGACCTGAAACTGTAAAACTCCTAGAAGAAAACATAGGGGAAAAATCTTCATGACACTGGTGTTGGTTATGATTTTATGGATATGACACCAAAAGCACAGGCTACACAAGGAAAAATAGGTACATGGGACTACATCAACCTAAACAAACTTATGCAAAGCAAAGGAATCAACCAACAGAGTGAAAAGGCAGCCTGTGGAGTGAGTGAAATATTTGCAAACCATAGACCTGATAAAGGACTAATCTCCAAAATGTATAAGGAACTTCTACAACTCAATAGCAAAAACCCCAAATAACTTAATTGAAAAAATGGGCAAAGGACTTGAATAGACATTTCTCCAGAGAAGACACACAAACAGCCAACAGGTACATGAAAAATTGCTCAACATGACTAATCATCAGCGAAATTGAAATCAAACTCCACAATGAGATATCAACTCGCACCAGTTAGGATGGCTGTTATCAAAATAACAAAAGATGGCATGTGTTGGGAGGATACAGAGAAATTAGAACTCTTGTACATTGTTGGTGAGAATGTAAAATGGTGCAGTCACTATGGAAACCATATGGAGGTTCTTCAAAAAATTAAAAATAGAACTGCCATGTGATCCAGCAGGGCAACTTCTGGGTATATATCCAAAGAATTGCAGTCAGGATCTGGAAGAGACAGCTACACTCCCATGTGTATTGCAGCATTGCTCACAGTAGCCAAGATTTGGAAACAATCCAAATGTCCATCAGCAGACAAATGGATAAAGAAAAAGTGCTGTCTACATACAATAGAATATTATTCAGCCTTTAAAAAGAAGGAAGTCTTGCCATTTGTGACAACATGGCTAGACCTGGAAAACATTATGCTAAGTGAAATGTGTCACAAAAGAACCAATACTCCATGATTCCACTTCTATGAGGTATCTAAAATAGTCAAATTCATAGAAGCAGAGAACAGATGGTGGATTCCAGGGGGTGGGGGAAGGGTGAAATGGGGAGTTGTTCAATGGTATAAAGCAACAGTTACACAAGGTGAATAAATGATAGAGATTGCTGTACAACATATGCCTATTGTTAACAATAAGGTGTTGTGCACTTAAAAATTTAAGAGAGCAAATCTCATGCTAAGTGTTCTCAACACACATACACACTTGCCAGGGGACACAAGCCATCTTTTGGAGGTGAGAAATATGTTTATTACCTTGTTTGTGCCGATAGTATCACCATGTATGCATGTATCCAAACTCATAAAAATGTGTACATTAAATATGTGAAACTTTTTCTATATTACACATACCTCAGTAAAGCTGAAGAAAGGGAAAATGATAAAGATGAATGAATGGAGTGGAGGTTGAAGCACTCATTGTGAGAAGAGCAGCAAAGAGATTTCAGCAAGAAGGACCCAGGCTGACGTGCGAGTTATGTGCTAAGGACAAAACTGGGAGCCATCTACAATATCATTTTGATCCCAATAGCTAGAATGCCTAATAATATTAGGAAAGTCAGAAGCAAAGCTTTATTTTGACATTTTTATATTCCATTTATCATTTCAATTGGGATCTGGGAGGGAAGGAGATTTTGACACCTGTGCATACATACCAAGTTGCATGAAAGTCCCTGGAAAAAGTGAATTGACTTGTGTTTATTAATCCTTTTAATATAGTCTCTTAAAATGACTTTCCTTATGTAAGTGTGATAAGGAGTAATTCATGCTGATTTCCCTGGATGTCTTGCCAAAATCAGTCTCATTACTTGGTATTCACATTTTCTATATCCCATATAATCAGTCTATCAGGAAAGCTAGTTAAATGAGGGAGTTAGGATCACTGGTTATAGATTAACCATCAAGGACTTTGTTGAAATGGGGCCATTTTCCAAGTGTTACTTATGTTCTTAATTTTAAAAATAGAATGTATTTGATTCTTGAGCAGGGATGCCCGAAAGCCAACAAGGGTGCCTCACCTTTTCATTATGGTGCAGAAGGAGCAAATTAATCTCTATGGCAATGAAAGTTAGAGGTTGGCTGGGGCTTACTTCAAAGTTTTCTACTATTATTTCATAAACTCTTAGGAGTGGAACAAATATTTAGAAGATAACCTAATCCAACTCCCTTATAATAACAATGCAGACATTAATGATGATAAAGCTACAGTTTACTGCCATCCATACACCAACTTACTTAATTTTTATCATAATCCCATGAGCATTACTCTCATTTTAGTGATGAAGAAACCAAAGCGTAGACTGATTAACTTGTTCAAGGTCATACAGCACGTCGATGTCAGAGATGACGTTTGAACCTAGGTTTGTTGAACTCTCACTTAAAGCCCACATCCTTCACTATTATCCTCTACTGCCACATTATACATGGAGGAAACTGAGGCAGAGAAGAGCTAATTGCATTACTGAAAGCACAGGACTAGTCACTTGTAGTGTTGGGGGTAGAAGCTATGTCTTTAAGAGTCCTTGGAGGAACTCTGAACTTGTGTGTCAGGTGGTGGTATGAGCTGGTCTCACCCCTCCCTGGTTGCCCTCTCACACCTTTGAGGTGGGGGCTCATGTGGCTTGCTCATGCTTCAAGTATAATTCGTGTTATGCCAGGGATGGGCTGTTAATGCTCTTGGGGTTTTAGTTAAGTTGTATACGTTCTCCATTTCTGTTTTCTGACGCTTGGATCAATGATGGAAATGTTTTCTGAAAATGTATTTCAGAAAGAGCTTTTTGGATGACTGAGCTGTAACTTTTAGAGATGGAGAAGCTTATAGAAGCAACTTCCTAAACTATGATAGTGTCCTCCCACCCCCATCTTCTCTGCAAGTTGCAAGATGCTGTAATATTTAAGAAGGTGATTATGAGGATATGATTCATAACCACTGTTCTTGACCCATAGTATTAACAATCGCTCAGGAAAAGCCACTATCTCACTCTTTAAGCCTCAGGAAGACTTAGAGGCTCTTGAAATGCCCTGGGATTGTGGCTTCAAATTAGAGTTGACTTGGGGATTTACTCTTTCTAGCATTCACTTTGACATTTCGTCCGGAGAAGTTAACCCACTCAGGGATCCACTGATAAGCGAGAGTAGGTTTTGACTGAATTGGGTCTTTCAACAAATGATATGAACATTTCAAGCTTCACTGTAGCCTGAGACACCTGCCTGGGTCAATGGTGCAAATGCTTCCTCTTCAATTGATTAACTTAACACTTCTGAATGGATATTGGTAAGAGTTATGGCTTTTACATTATCATTTATGTTTGAAGGTTGTATATATGAAAACATTGTATTATTTTTGTAAGAAGAAAAATACTAAAAATATTAAAAGCATAAAAGATATATTTGTATTATGCATTTTCTTTGAATAAGGCACAGTGTTAGCCATTTAGGGGCATTGTTGAATATTCTGACAGGGTTTCATCCTTGTAAAATGTATAGCCTATTAGGGAAACAGTGACTATTTACGTAAGTCTTATGGTAGATAGACGGTAGAGAAAATGAAAGCTGTAATTTCTCTAAAGGGAGAGGACTAACTTTGCATCGGAGTACTCAGGGAAGGCTACGAGGTAGGAAATGAGTTGGACCTTAAAATATGGGTAAAATTTAAGTGTGAGAGGCTTGAAGGTGGGAAGTACAGGATGCATTCAGGGATATGTCGGTTAGTCTGGCCAGAGCAGGGACAGTATTGAGTGTTCAGAAGGGGAGTTGGGAGGGAAAGTGGGAGATGTGTACTGTCTGTGCTCCAGTCTGATACCTCTTCTCCAACACAAGGCTTTGGGAAACTTTAAGTTGTTCTAATAACATGAAGAATGTGAGGATTGCAACAAAGTCTCCATATTTGTTCAGCCCATGACCTCAGTACCACGGGTTCGTCCTGTGCTGTACGTCATATGAAAGGCTCCCTGGCTCGGTGTCAAATGTTTTTATGTCTCTCAGATTTCCGTGCCTTTGTAAGCCGGGATGGGCTCCCTGAGACTGGTGATAAAGTGCAAACCTAGGAGGTGAAAGCAGATACCTCATAAATTAGCGAACAGGAGCGTCGAGAGCTTTGTTTGGAACAGTCTGGAATCTGAGACCACGATTTGCAGTATCTCTCAGAAACAGATTTTAGAGTTCAGCTCCGTAGAAAAGCCACCCCCCCACCTCCACCCTGCCTTGGGAAATTGAAAAAAACTGCAAATGGACTAAAATTTAAATGAAGCTTTAGTACCTATAACACATTTTGGTTAGCTATTCAAAATAATGATGCGTAATTTGGTAACATAAAACATATGTTCCTCTTTTATGCATTTGTTCTATTTATTTCCTCCAGGTTTTTATTTGAAAAGGTACTTCACGTGTATTCGATGCCCCAGGTAGTACTTCCTAATCAGAATATTGTGCAGATCTTTTCATGTTGAGTTTACTTGTGATGTGGCAATACAATAATAGTAGCACCCGTTGTTAAATACTATTTTACAAAAAGGGGAAAGAAACGCGTTTTATCAGTTTGCTACCACAAATTGAAACATACATGCACAACCATGAGTTTTAATCAATGTGACATAAGTTAACAGAGCATGGAAGAAAGAAGAATGGAAAATGGTGTCCCTAAATCAATTTAATATGGTAACACCCCCAAACAAAAAACAGATTGGGCCTCTTCAGCAAAACACACTAGAAAAACAAAGGTTGTCAGAGATTGTTCACAGTATATTCATTATATTCATCAAATTTCAGAGGAGATTATCTGACAGAATGAAGTACAAAGTCAGTTATGAGAAATTGGTCCTCTTGGTAGCTAACGTTGAGAATATTATTTATATTAACAGGCAAAATAGGCTGGCCGTACACAGGCAATCATCTAAATTTTGTGGAGGTGGTTCTGCCCATAAATCTGGGTAATGATGGCGTATCTCTTACGGGACTACATTAACTTATGGGTTAGCATAATTGTATTGAATCGGGGCAATGACCACTTGAAGATTTAGGCATCCCCGGTCTTCAACAACCAAAGAAACTTTCCAATTAACTATAAACGAATGTAACTTGAATACTGACCTCCTTTATATTCATTAGATGCTCCAGGACTATTTCATTGCTAGAAGGTTAAGGGATGTGAAATTAAAGTAGTCTCCTTTTTCATATGATAAAAACAATGTAGGTAGTTAGACTGTAAAAGGCATTGAACCCAGAAATAGAGATTCTACTTTCTGCAGAGATGTAATTTCATTTCGACCTTCTTTTAATCTGAAACTTCTTCTGATATTGTAGAGTGAGTCTTGGTTCTAATGTGAATGAGTTGATGTTTCTAAAATATAAGCTTACATAATTGAATCAGATGAGAACTACAAATCTAGGAATCAGATATCTTTCTGCCTTTGTTTTGTCAAAACTGTTAGGTGAAAGTATTTACTAACTTTAAGATACTGAAATGAATTTCTAATTTATTCATAATCTTTGTTATATCAGATAGGATATTTCAATTCTCTTTCTCTCCAAAATTTGAAAAATTTATCATTGTCAGAGACTTACAAAAATGATTAAAGCTTTTATTAGCTCATAAAAATGTTTTACCAGGCCACTTGAATAAAGAACAACCAGAGAGGAAAGAAATCAATTCATTCTCAGCATAAACGTTACTTACCTCAAGCTAATATTTAACTAATTATAATAATAGTAAGCCTGGAGTTAAAAATAACACGGTCTGAACTAGGCATTTATTACAAAAAATAGGCACCCTCTTTCAGATTGGTTTCCTAGTTTAAGACTTGCCAATATGCCTGGTTTCCATCTTTGTAATTAAAAATAGTGTAGTGTAGTTTTAATTTTTATGTAAATATATTTATTGTTATAAATATATTGGTATAAATATATATGTGGTATACACTGCATTGTTGGCCTCAATTCTCCATCTCTCTCTGTAGCATCTCTCTCTCTGTCATTTAATCTTATAGTCCATTTCCACCGAGGGTATATAATTCCCTGTCCCTAGTTTCTGCCACATGACTTGCTTTGACCAATAGAATGAGGTAGAGGGAAGGGCACAGTCACCTCTGAGTTTAGGCCTCAAGAATCCTGTGTATTTCTGACGGCAAGCCCCTCCTCCGTTGCCATGAGACCCTGCTGGTGGAGAAGAGACATATGGAACAGAGCTGAGTATTCCCAGTTGTCCTAGCCATGGCCAGCTGATATCAGCCAACAGCCAGTGACTACAGACATGTGAGCAAGCCTAGCTGAGACCAGCAGAGACATCTAGCCAACGCCCAGCTGACCCAGGCATAAACAATAAGTGTTTATTGCTGAATGTTACTGAGGTTCTTGTGGCTGTTTGTTATGCAGTACTACTGTGGCAGTAGATAGCCGATAAAATACTTATGCTGATTTATTTTCAGAGGTAAAATTTGCTGGCTTGTATATTTCTAGCAGTGGGGATGTAGTTCTTTAAGCTGGTTGCTCTCTTTCTAAAGGTTCTCCTAGTAGTAAAATTCAAGAGCAGATTGATTGGCATGTGGGGTCACAGAAAGATGCTAAGTCCTGTAAAGTTCAGTAGCTCATGAACCAGACAGAGATGTAGTCTTTAACCTTGACTTCTTTTCAACTGCAATGACATACTTTACCTCCCTCCCTTTCTTGCTTTTATTTTTTCCCTTTATTGCTCAGCAAATATTAATTAAACATTTATTTACTGTCTCCTATGTGTCATTGTGGGGCAACAGAGACTAGACTGAGGGAGGGTGTGCAAAGTGCACTTTGAACCAATTAAGAAGAAATCATTTAGGTAAAGCATCAATTTGGGGCTGTTTGCTTAATATCTCCCAATATTTACATGCAATTCTTACAGCAGGAGAAAGAAAAAGGAATAAGCTGGAACTGCCGCACGGGGCAAAGGAGACAGAATTCTGCAGATCCTCTGTCAAATGGAATATGATGTTGCCCCTCCCCCTCTGGCCAATTCTAAATAAAGCCATTTCTCTGCGCTGGAGATGAATCACTGCATTCATGATAAGGCCCTTGAGAATTACCGTTGTTTACAGAAAGCATCACCAGCAGCAGGGTTTAAGAATACTCTCCAGTTAGAACACAAACACATTTACAAAGAGGAGTGATGGAAAATAGCTCAAACCTGCTTATGTGTGCAGGTCTTCCTAACACACCCAGTGTACTCGCGTTAGGTCCTAGGGGAGGACATTCCACCACTGGAGAGAGAACAGTGAGGGTAGATGTTTAACTGCAATCCAAATTCTTACAAAGTCACTTTCAAAGTTTCTAACTTTTGTGGCAGTTTTGGATTTACAATACAGTATAAAAACCTGGGCAATGGAAACCATGAGAAAATAAAAGTTTATTTCACTACTTTGGAGCCTTAGAGTTTATATTATCACTTAAGACAAGATACAAATCAAGGGGATGAGAGTGTGGAGTGCTGATTGGAGAACTGTCAACTTAGCCCTGGTAGATTGATAGAGGAGGCTCTGCCAGGTCAAGGTGAATGAGTGTCCTCAGATTGGTCTGAATGGTTTTGATTTGACTCCCTGGATAAAGTGATTATTTGCTTTATTAACAAAGTTTGCTTGCTATTTGATAAGCACTGTAGCAAGCTTGGCTGGAGGTGCCCTTGGTAGATTAGCTGGGGAGATTAAACACGGCAATGAGACCAAGTCAGAAAAAAATGATGTCAGCTGTAGTATATGTATAAATTAACAATAGTATCAGGCACAAAATAATAAAGCACAGACGGGAGTCAATTCATTGAAGATAGCTCTTTGGAGGTGAGTGGGCCTTTGAGCAACGCTTGAGATGGAGGTGACTTGGCTAAGGGTATATGACGAGGGCTCCTGATGGGGTCATGTCATGGGCGTGGGGTGGGGGGTGGAAAGCATCTTGAGCCCAAGTAGCCCCTCGTCCTGGAAATCTTAGCAGAGCTAAGCTCTTCTATCCAGTGTTTTATTCCTATCTTTAAATAGGAACTTTCTACTGTTATATTTAAGAAGCAGTGTCATTTAGTTTACCTAGGTAAACCAAATTACCTAGGTTTGATTTTTGGCTCTGCCATTTCCTAGTTGTGTGACTTGGGACATATTATTAATATCTGTGTCTCAGTTTTCTCATCTGTAAAATGGTGCCTCATCATAGGATTCTCATAAGGATACAGAGAGCCCAGTTTAAATACCCAAGTAGATGTGCTCAGACGTGGTAACTGCTCTTACATGTCAAAAGCAGGGATGCTTTTTGTATTCCTAGAACCTAGCACGATGCTCTTCCCATTGCAGGCACTCGGCAAATGTTAGACGGATGTGAGAAGAATGGCTGACACCAAGGGGGCCAAGATCAGATGAGTTCAGTGGAGGAATAATAACATCAGAGCTAAAAGAGCGTGTCGATTTTGCTTAGTCCCATTCTATTATCATTTTTACAGATGAGAAAACAGGTCTGAGTCCATTCATGTTAACCTGGGCCATTTGGATGTGGCAGATAGGAAAATGATATGAAGATAATGTATTGGAGAAAAACGGGGTTTGGGTGTAGAGATGAAAGGAGTCAAGGAAGTGAAGGGAGTGAGAGAAGAAACAGTGGGCTCCTTGGCCTGTGGCAGGGAGACCTGACACAGAAGGGGCTGTGAAGGCAGAATATGCCCAAGAATCACACAGAGTAAGGTCCAGGAGCTCACAATTCGGAAGGGGGAAGATGAGAACACCAAATGCAGATTTATGACCAGGGAGTTGGTGCCAGTTATGGCCCATTAGCTGATGGCTTCAGAGGTCATCTGGGTGCACTGCCATTTGCTATTTGAACGGAACACCATAAATTTAATGTTCTGACTTCTGGGGTTGGAGACTCACTCTGATTTTACAGATAGACCTGCAGTTCCTTTTTGAGTTTAAAAGAGCCACTCCTGCTTGCATTGACATGAGCATTCTTCCTTTAAAAATAAATCCTCTCTCAAAATAGTTTGGTCTTGGCAATGGAAAAAACAGAAGTGCGTATATATAACATATCAGGGTACATGATGTTGGGGTTATTGTAACCTAGACGTTTTGCTATTGAATGGTGTTCTTTTAAATAGCTTGTACTTGTCTTTGTCAGGAAACATGACTTGGAAGGCAGTTCTGAGCTCATTGATAAATGCGGATTGTGTCCTGACTGTGTGTTCTCAACTACAGTAGGACATCAGCAGATGTGTATTGAGCAATGGGCTAGAACTGGGAATAAAGAGATGATGGAAACTCTCCTCTTGATCTCACTATCTGATGGGAAAGACAGATGTATTAAGAGGGTCCTCACTGAATTGTGCATCACTTGCTATCTCTTGGTTGTGTGTGACTATGCAAGCCAACTGCAAGTTCTTGAGTTGACATCAGTCCAACTGTCAGATCAGATCTCTAGGCATTCCTGTACTTCTCAGATTCCCTCACTTCATGAAGCTTTTCCCAAATGAAGCCCCCTTGTCTAACCTTCTTTCATGCCCACCACAATCCCGTGATATTATACACTATGTACAGAAAGCGAGAAGAACAAAGAGGAAATCATAGCCAGCTTGTGGGGTCGGTATTTCCACAGAGGAGGTAAATCCTATTTTCCCTTATTTTGTATAAGTTAGAAGATCTATTTTATTAAAACTGAAAAGTCCTTGTCAGCAGTTAACATATTTCATATTCTCTCTTTGTGTCCACACGTATTTTATACCTGTATCAATTAGGGTCTAGGCAGGTAACAGATGGGGAGAAATAAACAAATGGACTGTTTCAAAGATGTGGGCAGGGTGAAGGGAAACTAACAAGGGCTGGTGCAGAGCCTAGAATGATGCCACTCATATAAGTGAAGGCACCCCTGGAGGGGCTGTGAGAGGTGGCTGTTTGCCAGGAGCTGTGGTCTCTGCTAGAGAAATGTGGGCGTTGTCCACCCACAGCATAGCTGAGAGGAAGCTAAGAAAATACTACTCCCGTCTCACTCTCCTCCTGCCTTCTGCTCTCCTGCAACTTGGTTTTCATGGGAAGTCATAGTGATGGCACCCTTTAATGCAGACCATAAAAGTGAGACCCCTGGGGCAGCATGGAGGAGGTAGAGTGTACATTTCTTGGTTAGAAACTTCATATGTGGACATGTCTAATTAAGACATAGGGCCATTTCCCCCTTCCCTCCAAGACAGTAATAATGAAATGTATTTCTGATTTATAAGTTATCTAATTGGTTTTCTTTGCCCAGATATCTTCCCTGGTTATCTCTTTAGCCATCGTTTATACAATTTCCACGTCTCTGTTCTCCACATCATCCCCTTCACTTGTCTGATCCGGAGCTCTTTTTGTTTTATGCTGTCATAGCATATCCATCATTCATTCTACTGTCTTCTTGCTTACCTGGTTTCTGATGAGAAATGTGCTGTATTTCTTAATCTTGTTCCTCAATAGGTAAGGTTTGTTTCTTTCTTTTTTTTTTCTAGCTTCTTTCAAGATTTTCTCATTGTATTTGGTTTTCTGCAGTTTGAATATGATACACCTAGATGTGGAAGGTTTTGGTGTTTATTCTGCTTGGTATTCTCTGAATCTCATGGATGTGGTTTGGTGTCTGTCATTAATTTTGGAAAATCTGTCACTATCATTTCAAATATTTCTTCTACTCCCCTTTTTCTTCTCCTTCTGGTATTACAATTCCATATATATTGCACCTTTTGAAATTGTTCCACAGTTCTTGGATATTCTGTTCTTTTTTTTCCCCCATACTTTTTTCTCTTTGCATATCAGTTTGGAAAGTTTCTATTGATATAGCTTCAAGCTCACTGGTTCTTTCACTGGCCGTGTCCAGTCTACTGATGTGCCCATTAAAGGCATTCTTCATTTCTGTTAGTGTTTCTGATTTCTAGAATTCCCTTTTGATTCTTTCTCAGAGTCCATAGCTTTGCTTACATTACCCATCTGTTCTTGAATGCTGTCTGATTTTTGTATTATAACTTTTAACATATTAATTATAAATTATTTAAAATTCCCATGCGATAATTCCAAAATCTGTGCCATATCTGAATTTGGTTCTGATGCTTGCTTTGTGTCTTCAGACTATTTATTTCTTGTCTTTTAGCATTCCTTCTACTTTTTTGCTGAAAGCCAAACATGGGTCAGGAAAGACATCAGGAAGTATTCGGGTAGTTTTGTATGGTGCATAGGATTTTGACATGTGGAGTTAGGAATGGATAATCTGGACTAAAGTATTATAACAAAGTTCAGTAATTTAAAAAGAGGGAGATTTTAATACTCCCAAATGATCCTGTTTGGCTAAAATGAGGGAATAATAGGAATAGTAGGGCAGAGTAGGGTAGTAGTGGAAGTTATGGCTGGAGTAGATTGAGGGCTCAATTTATAAAGGGTCTTGAAAAACAGGCTTAGGAATCTCTATAATGTATCCTTGCCTCCTTGAACAGTTACAGATTTATACTTGGGTAGTTGAAAGGGCAAAAATCTGGGGTTGAAGGTTGGGCTAATGGCAGTGTCAGCAAGGCAAACTGGAGGGGGCTCCATTGCCCACCAGGCAGTGATGAATATGCACAAGGTGTCCACTGCCTTATCTTCTTTCTCAAGGAATTTTTTTCGCTTCTTTTAATTTTCTTTGCTATAGAGCTATATTTCTGATTTTAAGATGGAAATTATAAAAATCAGGTTTTGTTCTTTTTAGTAATATTTAGAAATTTGTAATACAGTTAGTGCTGTAAGAATAACCCATCCTTTGGAAAGTTTGAATAGGAATGGAGATGAGATGGAGGGGAGTATTCTAGGATTTAAGTGCTGATTGTGGTAACAAAAGCCACCTCAGGACATATCTTCAGGAGGGTTCCCTCCATTTTACCTTTCCTAGTGGGTTTTAAGCTATCGCAGGCTTGTGGTCTTTTATTTTTTTCTTTTTTTTTAATGTGAGTATGTATTCCTTTGGATCTTTTTATTTTTTTTTTACATCTTTATTGGAGTATAATTGCTTTACAACGGTGTGTTAGTTTCTGCTTTATAACAAAGTGAATCAGTTATACATATACATATGTTCCCATATTTCTTCCCTCTTGCGTCTCCCTCCCTCCCACCCTCCCTGTCCCACACCTCTAGGTGGTCACAAACCACCTAGCTGATCTCCCTGCGCTATGCGGTTGCTTCCCACTAGCTATCTGTTTTACGTTTGATAGTGTATATATGTCCATGCCTCTCTCTCGCTTTGTCACAGCTTACCCTTCCCCCTCCCCATTATCCTCAAGGGCTTGTGGTCTTACTTGTCAATGTTCTTCTTCCCTTTTGAAATCTGCCTCTCCTTCTGGGTTCTTTCTACTCTATTCTATACAAACTTGCTTTAAGGGAGGGGTAGGACACTAGTCATTTACACCTTAGTATAAATTTATTAATTTTCCCCCTGGGTGTAATAACTTTATATTGTAAGGGTCAATCCTTACTGTACAATTTTTCTCCATATTAACGATGTCAAGGCAACAGTGTTTGGTGGGGAAACTTTGTGGGTGGTAGAGTCAGGATAAGCTTCCTAGTGTCTTCAAAGTATATCAGATAGGGAATTTGTGGTTAATCTTCATGAGTCTTGCTTGGATGGAAGCTGTCAAGTGTGGAAAAGAGGCTGTTCTATTACTCTTGATACAAAACTCACTGTGCACCCATAGCTGATTGTCGTAAGGGATAGAAGACATTTGTAATTTGAGCATTCAAATCTGGGCTTCTGAAGTATGGGTTGACACTGGGAAATTACCAGCTCAGAGCTGTGAGCACTGGCAAGATACTTGGTGTTAGCAAACATCAGAGAAAACTTTTAAAACACATTTTCTACATTGCTAGGAAATAATGTTTCTTATATTTGTTCATTCCTAGCCTCAAATTCAACTTTCAGTGGGAAGGGTGGGTAAAAATTGGTACCCAGCTTGGTGCTTTTCATCTTGCTTCTGACAGTGCTATCCTTGGAGGATACCTTAAAAAATAGTTGAGAAGTTAAAGGTCTTCCATTGTGACAAAGAAATGTTTAGAAGTTTTACTGCCAGAAGATTTAAGCAGAATGAACGTAATAATAGTCTTAACAAAACAGAGTTCAGGGACCAAGAGGTCCAATTAAGCTACCAAGAGGCATCCTTCAGTCACCTTTCCTGTGGGAGAGGGTCAGGGACAGGAAAGGGCATACCGCCTCAGGTGTTTCATCAAAAGTCATCTTCCCAATGGCCAATAACTACCCTATTTAAAACTACAACTTCCTGACACTCTCAATCCCCCATAACATGGTGCATTTATCATTTTCCCCATGGCACTTAATTGCTTTCTAACATACTACATAATTTACCTGTTCATTATGTTTGTGCTTTCCATTACAACATAAGCGCCCACGGGGCATGAAGCTTATCCCAACTGTATTCTTAGTGCCTAGATGAGAACTTAACACAATGCTGGATATTTACTAGCTATCTATTGAATGTATGGAGGAGTGAATACATGGATGAATGAATGCACATCATAGTTGTCCTATTCCCTCTTTCTGTACCTTCCTAGGAGGTATTTTCTTTTAGCTGTCCTAGAATCCACCACACTAGGCCAGCTCACAATTTTGATGCAAAGTTGTGTTAGAACTGAGTGGTAATAATCCAAAGGTAGACCTGCTTTTTTTTAGTTGGTTTGACTATTGTTCTTAAGTTTTCTGCAGACAGCAACCCCCTTTTGGCCTGCATCTTAGTCAAATTTCCTACCTTTTTTTCTAATACCTTTGGCATGCCCTGGAAACACCAGACCTTTTTTTTAAACCCTCAGTCTGTAGATTTTCAAAAGGTTGTTTTAGAGTTAGTGATTTTCTCCTTTAATAAAGTAAACTTTCAATTTCATTCAACTCGGCCCTGCAGATCATAATTTTTAATCCAAACACAAAAGGAGAAAAAAGAATCCTTTCCTTTGATCAGGAAAAAGTATGGTCTAGGAGATTAAAATGCGTCAGTCTCACCAGAGGCTACTTGAAGGTGAACCAATATTAATTTTACCATGCCATTTAAGAGGAAATATCAAGATCCTTGTGTTAAAGAAAACCCCTTAAACTAGAATAATGCAGCATATTTTTATGAAGCATATTTTTATGACGGAAATTTCTGTATCAGGATGTGAGAGAGCAAAAAGCTGGAACTCTCATGCATTTTTTCTCCTCTGTGATATTTTTACTTGTGAGATAATGAAACTATTTTTATTATTGCTAAAAAGAAAGCAGTCTTTTCTCTCAGGTTAACTTTTTTCCTATTTGGAACATTCAGTGTTGCCCACGCCAGAGTACCACCTGCACAGACGGTAATGTGGTACCTGGGAAAGTTTTGTGTACCAGCCCATCTTTGGACGGTGGCTCCATCCCAGCGCTCACGTGGGATGTGCAACCGGATGAAAACCAAGCCGATTCCGTGTGGCCCTCATTCGTCACAACTTCAGAAAGCAGGAACATTAATCCGAGTTGCTGAGTTCCTGGTGAAGAAAGCCTCTAAATTTATGTGGTCTGAAGTGAATTCCTTAGAAGTTCATCTTAAGCATTTAATTTCTTGGCTTTTTGTTTGTTTGTTTGTTTGCAGTACGCGGGCCTCTCACTGTTGTGGCCTCTCCCGTTGCGGAGCACAGGCTCCGGACGCGCAGGGTCAGCGGCCATGGCTCATGGGTCCAGCCGCTCCGCGGCACGTGGGATCTTCCCGGACCGGGACACGAACCCGTGTCCCCTGCATCGGCAGGCGGGCTCTCAACCACTGCGCCACCAGGGAAGCCCTTAATTTTTTGGCTTTTTATGTTTTCTTCTCTTGACTGACTTTGGGCCCCATGTATGAAGGAGAAGGAAATAAAAAATCACAGCAAAGGAGCAAAAGGTAAAGAGGAATATTCAGATACCCAGATATTTGCCTGTGTATATTGGTTCATGAGGGGAAGAGTCCGGGGACTCAGTATTAAACTGTCCACTGTTATTTTAATTAGGTAGAATTAAAAAAATTCAATCCATTAACTCACTTACAAAGGTCTCCTAAGGTGACAATTTTCATTACTAGAATTTTTTTCCCCTTGGTGGAAATAAGCATAATGTTTATCTTCCTGAATCTCCCGATACTTCCTGACACAAATCCTTGTTTTATTAATTCTCAGATGCTGAAATTGTCAAAAAAATAATAGTGGGGCTCTTAGATCATGTTACTTCTTCTTTTTTTTTTTCCATATGTATTGTCATTTTAATTCACATCGGGAGAGGCAAGATTTCCTACCCATAGTTTATGAATAAGAATGCAGATTAAGGGTGTCTGTGTAATTTACTTGAGATCACATAGTCAGGAAGTACTACAGGGTAAGTCCAATTCTTATGGTTTCTTTTTTTAGGTCTTTATTGGAGTATAATTGCTTTACAATGGTGTGTTAGTTCCTGCTTTATAACAAAGTGAATCAGTTATACATATGTTCCCTTCTCTGAATCCTCCACTCCTATCAGTGTAACCTTCCTCCTCTCCCTCCCTCCAAACTCACACCAATCCCCAGGGCCTGGCAGCTTCCTTTGGAATCGCCTCTCCTTCTGGCTCTAAATGGGAGTGAAGAGACAAAGAAGAAAGAGTTAAAAAAAAAGCAGAAGAAGGTGAAAGAATTCAGTGACAGTGACTCTGAGAGAAAAGGATAAAACAGGTGAACAGAAGCCTGAAAGCAGTTTAAAGGTGTAATTCAGACTGGAGACGATTTCTTAGGAAACAATTAAAGGTGAAGAAATTAAAAGGCCGGGTCTGTGAAATAGTGGCAAGAGAAGAATCTGTTAACAGTGTGAAGAAGTTGTGATGACAAAGCACTGTGTTTGAAAAATGAGGTCAATATGAAAAAGACAATATGGGAAGGTGATCACATGTAAAACGGCAGTTGAAGACAACTTCAGAATGGCAGCTTAGGTCCAGAATGTGAATTTGTTCATTAATGGGTCTACTTACCCAGGGTGAGATTCTGGATTATCATTACTACTTAGTTGGAAAACACAGACTTCCCAAACCTTTGCAGTGTTTTTGATATTTATCTAAGAGATTTTTCTCTGGCAGTGAAACTGGTTTAAAAACTAATTTCAATATGTGTCTTTTCATCAAAATGTCACCTTCTTAGGCCATTCCAGACCACCTTATCTAAAAATAATATCTCCCGTTGTTTTTACTCTGTTTTAGTTTCTTCATAGCACGTGGCACTATTTGAAACCTTAATATTTATCTGTTTAGGTGTTTATTATCTGTCTCTTCTGCTAAAAGGAAGCTTAAGAGCGCAAGGTTTAATCTTGTTTACTGTTGTATCCTCAGGTCTTAAAAAACCAGATACAAAGTGGAAGCTCTGTATATATATTTGTTGAATACATGATCATTACCGTAGCTAACACTGATTAAATGCTAAGGGTCAGCCAATCCCAAATAGACTCCCATAACAGTCATGCAAATCCCAGCAAACACATCCTGTCATGAGCTCCATTTTACAGCTGATAAAACTGAGACACTGAGGGGGTAAGTACTTGTCCAAAGTCACCCAGTAACTGGTGAAGCAGAGATAATAATCCTGAAAAGGAGAGTTCATTTTGGGCCAATAGGGTCAAGACAGACTTTAAAGAAGAGGTAAACTAAGCTGAGTTTTGAGATGGGTGAGTTTTGAAATGGAGAGGAAAGGGCCAGGAACTTTATGTTAGTATGAGGAGGAAAAGCATGTCCAAGACAGCTATAAAAGAAAATTTCCATCAAGATTTGCAAAAAGGTACATTGTGAGATAACACTGGAGAGTGCATGAAGGCCAGTCTGAGGCTGAAGGTAAATAACTTGTTCAAGTATTAAAATTAAAAAAAAAAATCCATAGATCTTTTCTGAGTCTGATTGAATTGTTCTCCTAATCAAGATGAATTAGTGAGATTTTACTGTCTAGTTCCAGTTCAGAAATGACCACAAACAGATTATTTGGGGGCCTTTTTATTTATTTATTTATTTATTTTTTGCCGTACATGGGCCTCTCACTGTTGTGGCCTCTCCCGTTGCGGAGCACAGGCTCCAGACGCGCAGGCTCAGCGGCCATGGCTCACGGGCCCAGCCGCTCCGCGGCATGTGGGATCTTCCCAGACCGGGGCACGAACCCGTGTCCCCTGCATCGGCAGGAGGACTCTCAACCACTGCGCCACCAGGGAAGCCCTTGGGGCCCTTTTTAGTGATAGCTCCAGGCAACATTATGTAATGGGCCATATTCGTCTTGCTGACCGTTGTATATCAGCTCCTCCTCTACCCCTGTATCAGTTCAGGTCCCCATGGGAAACAGATAGCACACCCCAAAGGGGTGATTCAAAGGAGGTTTTTCCCATTAAAATCTTTTTATGATGGGAAAACGTAAACGTGTACAAAAGTAGAGACAAAATTGTAAAGGAGACCCAAGTACTCATTTACCAATCTCTTAGCTTTGACAGTTATCAACTCATGGCCAAACAGGCTTCATTTAAATATCATTTTATCCCTACATATTTCCGGATGTATCTCTAACAGATAAAGACCACTTTCAAAAATAATCACGAATATCATTATCATGCCCAAAGAAATGAGTATTTCCGAAGAAAGTTGCTACTGCAGGGCAAATTTACCAAGGGTTAAGGGTTGGTGGAATTAAGCAAGGGTTGGTGAAGCACCCAAGGGTTAGCTACATGAAAAGCTACTTTGACCTCTACCCAGGCTTGAAGAGTTTCCTGAAACCCATGGAGACCTGGAGCTGGAGGACAGGTTTACCTGGCAGGAGTTGTAGCCTTGGGCAGAGAAACACAAGCACTGCCAACCCAGCAGGGAGAGAATGGGGGCTATAAGTATCCCAACTTTACTTCCCTCCTACCTTCTCAGCCTTGGCAAGTCCTTTCCATTGACTAAACTGGTATGGTTCATAGAAGTCAGCCGCCCAGGCACACAGCACACAGTGGGATGGAGAAGGACAGAGTAGATTTGGAGCTGCAATTCCCTCTCACCTAGCACCACCCATGTGTTTCTATGCCACACCTTCTTCTAAGGATGCCTTGGAGGCTTGCCTTCACCGCACTGTACCCCAGACCCTGGCTCTATCACTTTGGGCCCCACCCACTACCTACACAGCTAAAGAAAATAATCTCCTCTGTCAACACTGATAGAGTTGGGAGTTAGATATCTTGGTAAAGGAACACCTTTCCTTTTTCCCTTTCCAAACCATTCCTATTTTCAGCTGATCTTGATGCTATGAAACAAGAGCTATATTTCAGTATACGAGCCTCAGACATTGATAAATCATAAAGATAAAGCGTAAGGAAACTCCCCTAACTGCTTTTCGAATTTGCTTTGCTTTGCTGTGTTCTAATTAGGTTTAAAATATTTAGATGAGAAAAAGTAGTTCTGGTTCATTTAAGATAAGCCTCCAGTAAGAGGCAGTTTGGAGTTTACTGTTGGAAGCCAGCAGGGGTTATACAATGAAGAGTCTAGTTAAGTAAATCCTTTTACTGTTAACTCCCTAGTAAGACAGGAGGGAGGAACCAGAAGAATGGTTAGTCTAAAAAACAGAATAGGAATTACTTTCAGTTAATACTTGGTTACCTAGGCAACCACTCCGAGACTGGAAGAAAGCCAAAGTCTTGATTGGATGAGAGACCTGGGGTCTTCCTTTCTGTATCTTTCTCTTCTGGTCTGGGAGAAAAAGGACCAGGAGGTAGGTACATAGGACAAAGCAAGTGGGGACCAGCCCTGATTAGAGGTATTGGTGAGAGAGGGGTGGTGACTTGGGGCGGGGGATGCCTCCCTGTTGGAGCTGAGGTTGGTGTACCAACAAGGCTCGGAGCCCCCCCGAGGCTCTTCAAGTAGCAAAACCCACCCGGACCTCCTGCTCGTCACAGTGTGAAAGGCTTCAGGGCCTCAGACTATCTTAGTTCTTGGAGAAAAACAGAGATCTGAAGCTACAGAATTTTTACAACATAAAGGAATCTTATACATTATATATATATATATGTATATATATATACACACACATATATATATATGTGTGTGTGTGTGTGTATATATATATATATATATAAAAGCCTAACACTTTTATAGTTGAAGAAGCAGACCAGGAACGTTAAGGGATCCGTCAGGAATCACACAGCTAATGATGAGAGGTATAGGTATTGCATTCCCTCTGCTTTAAAGAGCCACATTTGAACATCCCAGGGACCAGAACGGTCCTACAGTTGATGTGATAAGAAGGTACCGAGTTCCAGTTGACTTGGTAACATTGTTTTTTCATAATGACATAAAATGATGGTCTAATCTAAGGTGATACCTTAGATCCGCTGAAATACGGTCAAGAGTGACAGAAGAATGCATCATTCTTCTGCGCTTTCTTTAAATATTTAAATATATTTCTTTCTTTAAATATATTTCCTTAAATATTATTATTATGATTGTCTTGTTTATTCACATTTTATAGGGATTAGTTATTTAATTTAATTATTTAAATTAACAGGTTTTTCATTGGTAGAAAAAGTACATTCAAGTAAAGACTGTATGTTTTCTTTCAGATATCAGCTGTTCACGTTTGGAGTAAATCTATCTGTTCTGCTTAAGCAGCATTACTATGAATACATGCACACACACAACACGCACCCACAATGCGGACACAGGGACACACATGCATTTCCCTGTAACCCAACGCTCACGTCAGCCCCCTTCAATTGCTGTCCTGACTATAGATGACCGAAACTGGGTGTCAGGGCTTGGTGATGACTGGGGTGATGGGAGAGTCAACTCGGAGGAGTGTGGAGAGGGAAAAACTTGGACCAGAAGACAGAGTCCGTCTCCCCCAGCTGTTCTAGGATGGGTCTACCTCTCCGTGTCTCACAGACCTGTTTCCTCCTTTGCTCTTCTTGTTTTTCTTCTTACTACTTCCCACCTCTTTCTTTTCTTTTCTCCTCTCAAAGGCCAAAGTACCAAATGGGTTGGGTGTTTTTGGTGACGATGGGAATGTTGTATGGTTTGTCATAACCCTACCTCAGGTTCATGGTTCTTAAAAATCTGTGTGGTAAGCTAAATGTCACAGTCACATTTCTTGCTTTCATTACTTTTTAAAGAAAAAAATTATTTTTCTTTTGTACAGAAATCTCAAGTTCATTATAAAGACTACTTAAGCCAATCAGAAAAGTGTAGAGAAGAAAGTAAAAATGATGCCCTCAATCCCATCATCCAAAAGTAACCACCATACTTGACTCTCTTTCTCCCATGATCGAGACCCACTTGTTTCTACTAAGAAAAGGCAGCTCAGTCTTTGGCTTTTTTGGGGGGTTTGATCCGCTTTACTAAGTGCTGAGAACGTGACAGAGAGCAGGCAGGTGCAGCAGAGGTGGGGCAGTTGCTAGCTTGTCTGGATCCCATTTTCACTTCCGAGCCAGGTGATACTAAATGTCTAATGCTTGCGAGGAGATCTCCATTCTCAGAAGGGGGTCCCCGCATGCTTTAGATCTTCCCCCAATTCATCCTGTAGCCTAGAGGCTTTTCTTTTGCCAGAGGACTTCTATTTTTCTCCCAGCGGCCTTTCCATCGCTCTCCAGAGGAGGGAGAAAAAAAAAGGGCAGCCCATTTAGCTTGCCTCTCCGCAGATTTATCACTAATGTGAGGACCCGGGATTTTACAGCTCCCCAGGGGAACTTGTGAGGGCTGTGTGGGAGTGTGTGTGTGTGTGTGTGTGTGTGTGTGTGTATCTGGCAGGGGTGCCTGAACCTTCTTACCCCGTGCCCCTCTGCTGCACTCCAGAATCTTCTCTTTCCTCACTCACTGTTTTCTGAGGTAATAGCCTTAGGTTGTAGACTTTTCTTTGTTTGCCACGTGTTGGTCAATTTTTGTTTTCCTTTTTTCCCCCTAGTTATTATTTCATTAAGTTTGGGAGAGGGAAAAGACATAAGCCAGTTTATTCTATCATCCAAGCCCGGAAGTGCCATTGGCAGGTCCCCATGTCCAGTTTGGTGTGACTTTGGAAAGCTCGCTGATTACCCTTCTCTCAAGGATGAAGGGCAAGTATCTGAGAGCTATAACGTTGGACGGCGTTTTGCCTAAGCAGGAAGTGTATACATGCTACCTCTCCTTTGCTGTAATATTAGATTAGTGTTTTCTTGAAAGAGATGTATGTTAATAGGCTTTAAGATACCATTTTCTAGTTTTCTCATGCTTAGCCAAGGCTTTTATAAAATCTCCCTCCTAAATATGTTCTTTTATGTTCCATTAGTGTATTTGTTCTTTAGTTTAGCTTTGCTTTCCGACTGTGGAAGTAAAGCCAATTTTCAGAATCATCTTTTATTTGCAAAGATAACAAAGTAGCATGCTTCAGCCTTTCAAGCGTGTTTTATTGCACTGAAGTGCGATATCAGTCCTTCAGGGGGAAATCCAGCATTTGGATTTTAAATTTTAGAATGCTTTAATTTGATAAAGAGGCAAGTCCTCTCTATCTTTGATCTAGTTTCCACTTAAATAACATTAACGCTCATAAAAAAAAACAACATAAAAATCAATGGCTCTGTACACAGGTACAGTAGGGGAAAATGCCTGTGGCAAAACGACTAGACTCTGATTTACTAAACGAGAAGTATGTTGAGGAGACACACACAGATTAATAATTACTACGGAATTTTTTAAGGTCACTTTTCAACTCCATCCTTTTTTTTCTCCCCAGAGACTTCAATGGTTTTCTACCCTTATGTATTCTTCCTGGCATGTTTGACAAGTGTATTAACAACATGCTATAAGCTTTTGTAGAATTGCTTCAGCAATGGTATACATTTAAAGTCAGTAGTGGTTTATCTAAAAGCTTTGCCTGTGTTTCTTTTCTCACCATATTCTATGTAACAATTAATTAGGTCATCTTTAAAAATAGATGCTGTAGGCTAAATTCAGCATACCCTCAGACAGTGTTTCCTTTCCATTAATTTCCTGTGTTCACAAGTACTTTATCTTGCATCTTATTATCAAACAGTGACTAAAAGACTTAACTTAGATAAGTAATCTTAGAAAAGAGAACCTTGTGGATCAGATGTGTTCATAAAGAAATGACTTGAGGAATACCTAGGACAGCCAAAAGCAAAGGCTTCATTTCCCGTCTCTGTGTCCTGCTATAGCCAAGCAGCTATATGCCCTGCTCCCCTCTGCTGTCTACCCTTCCCAAACTTGAATGCAGGAAAGTACGTGTCTGCGTTATTTCCACACGACCTTTCTATTGTGAAGTGTGCTTTATGGCCTGTTGGGGGACCAAGATGACTGGTTTGGAGAGTTTGGTGTGCTGTCATCCTAGTTTTGGTTAGGGCCCTTCAGGGAGCCTGAGTCACAGATACAGAGACAGAAGGGGGACCATCAATTAGCTATGTATTGCCGCTACCTACAGCTAGAGGGTGCTAAAAAGATCAGAAGACTGTATTCAGCCATCCTTTGGGTATGGATGGGATGTCCCATCTTCGCCAAATGTCTGGACAACCACTGGATTCCTGAGTCTTCCCTGGGTCCCACTGACAAGAGAGTGGATAGGCACAGGGAGTGTCATATATCTGAACTGGAAAAGACAATCTGTGTCGAGCCTTCCAGAAACCTGTTCTGGGTGCCATCCCATGTCCTCTCCAGCCTGTCAGGCTCTTATCCCTGATCTGGCCTCAATGGCATACTCTCTTGAGATGGGGTAAGGGCATCTCTGCAAACAGCAGTTTTAGGGCTGTTAGACCTGACAAAGTCTCTGTTGATCTGTGCAAACTCTTTAGGTGCTATCTTTTTTCTATCTATTCAAATCGATGCCAGTTACTTTTATTTTCAGCCTCCAATCATCTATCATGGTGGTATTTGTTTGTTTGAATCAGATCTCAGGTCCAGAGAGTTAAGTTAATCATCCTCCTTAGTTTATAACGCATCGTCATCATTGATGGGTGCAAAGCCCTCTTCTTGTTTTATTTTCTTTCTCTTTCATCTTCTCTAATCACTGCTCCAATTCCCTTCTCTCCTTTAGCATTCACTCTGGTGTCTGACCTATGTCTTAAATGTATTGTATCTTAAATATGTGTGTATTCTTGTTAAGTCTGCAGTGTTGTTTTGCAGTGAATGTGTTCTTAATGTCCATCAATGGTATCGGACTGTAAACCTTGGCCTGTTTTCTACTTTTATCACTCAGCTCGACCCACAACCAATTCCCTAAATTTCAGTGTCAGCAACAGCACAGGTGTTCTTATTTCATGCTACATGCTTGTTGTGATTTGGCTGTGGTTCTGTTTAAAATTACAGTAGTTATTGGACCTCCCACTAAATCTGGTTATGTGATCCATTAGTAAAGGAGAACATATAGTACTGGCCAAAGACAGATCCTAGCCTGTGTCACACCTGGTGGGTTTAAGGAGGGGAGGCTGGTGGTGTGCCCTGGCTTAGAGAGTTCATAGCACTGAGGTCAGGACTTGAATGTCACATTTGCTCCCTCTTACTAAGAAACTGCCCAAGGGAACCTCTCTGTGCCTCTGCTCTGAGTCTTTTCTCCTCTTACATCTTCTCTATGTTGGTTGTCTAGTCCTAAGCTAAGGCTGTGGAGGGGACAGGTGCAGGGACCCTCCAGGGGCAGGCTACTCAGCCTGCACCTGTTTTTAGCCTCTGCCAACAGCAACCAGACCCCAGCTCTCCCCTGAGTTACCCCAGGATGGCTGCAGGGTGGGCTGGTGCTGCCGTTCTTCCGGTAAAGGGCAAGTAAACTCTTACAGAATAAAAAGAACGCAACTCGTACGCATACCCCCAGCCTATCTGTCCATACGTGGCCCCTCCCTCCTGCACACGGGCTGACATTTTTCTTCCACATGTGGTTACTACCAATCTTTTTCTCCTCAGAGTTTCTTCAGAGTCTTTATGTTCGGTCTTCAGATGCACGCACTTTTCTTTCCCTTTGTGGCTTCTCTAGGGTTGGGCCCAGGGAGGAATTCAGTAGCTCTTGCATGCTGGAAGTAAAACCTTTAAAGTTTACACATAGGTGTCATTATAGAGGAACAGTCATATCACAGAATTCCTGAACTGTGTGGGCTAATACATGATTTTGTCGATGAGAGGTGAAGGATCTTAGTACATGGTTACTTCTTCTCAGAAATCTTTCTGATGACATGGCAACCCTATAGACATAGCCAATCCCTGCTAGAATTAGCCACATCCTGTAACAGTGGGCACTGGTGGTTATTAAATGCCTGTTAGCCATCAAGAGTGCCTCAGTCGTCAGTTTTCACCACCCTCCTCTCCTGTGCTGAGCCCCATGTTACAAGCTCAGGGACCCCTTGACTTTCTTCCAGTTGCACAGGTCGTGCATTAAATTAAAATGAGCACAAGAAGGATTAATTCACTGTGTTTCTCTACCTCCTTAAGTAATCCTGACATGCGACTCCGGCCCATTTGTGTGCACGTTGGCTGAAAATTATGTTTATTGAGTGGATTTTGAGGACTCTGCATGACAAAATTTGTGAATAAAACTTCAGTGAACCAAACTTGCCATTTGGTTCTAGATAACTTCTTTCCGCTTTTTCCTTTTCCTCCCTCCATGGGCCAGCATTAGCACACCACACATCTACTCCAGTGCACTCAGTGGCAGTTTTTCCCTCCCCAAGGACAGATGGCTTAGAAAGACATTCAGCTCATCGCCGGGGTATACTCTTCTTTGACCTCCCTCATGTCCTTGTTCAATGAACTATTTTAGAAGAGATTTTATTTTCAATGATTGATGACAGTTATGTAAGATGAATCACAGAAAGAACTGCGTCCTGTTTCAAGCAAGTAAGTATTCCCCAAACAACAGAGCTGTGATTTTGGAGTATAAAAGCACCAGAAATGCCATGCTGGGTTAGATCCAACCAAACTGGATGTATCCTGCTCGGTGCTAGGGCTGTGGCAAGGATGCAGGTGGCACTTTTGTGGTAAGTGAGGGGTGGGTGCACCTTGCCGACAAGGTAAATAGCTCTAATTTCTACTCAATAGCATGCTGGAACCATCATCCTAGATTATAGCTAAGTCCTTCTTGGAATCTACTTATATTTTCAAGTCTGTACCAATTAAAGAGTTCCATGTTTACCTCCTGCTGTGTAAAGTAGCATTCCCTTTTATTTGTTCTTCAGCCTTCAAGGGGTGCCTCTAATTCTAATACTCCTGAATTGAATTTGGAGAACGAGCAAAGTCTTATTTCTGTAACCCCTCGTGTCTTTTGTAGTATGTTAGGCATCTTTTTATCAATACCAGCCTTCACATTTCTAGACTGTTTGAGTTAAAAAAAGCTGATAGAACAAAGTAATCAGTATTCATTTTTTTCATCTTTATTATATATACGTATAAATATTCTTTTCTAGATTTTTTCCCATTATACGTCATTACAAGATATTGAATGTAGTTCCCTGTGCTATACAGTAGGTACTTGTTGTTTGTCTATTTTATATATAGTGGTGTGTATCTGTTAATTCCAAATTCCCAATTTATCTCTTTCCCCCTTTCCCCTTTGGTCACCATAAGTTTGTTTTCTGTGTCTGTGAGTCTATTTCTGTTTCGTAAACAAGTTCATTTGTATCATTTTTAAAGATTCTACATATAAGCAATATCATATGATATTTGTCTTTCTCTGTCTGGCTTACTTCACTTAGTGTGATAATCTCTAGGTCCATCCATGTTGCTGCAAATGGCATTATTTCATTTTTTATGGCTGGGTAATATTCCATTATGTGTGTGTGTGTGTGTATTATATATATATACACACCACATCTTCTTTATCCATGCATCTCTCAATGGACTTTTAGGTTGCTGCTTCCATGTCTTGGCTATTGTAAGTAGTGCCGCTAGTATTCATTTTAAAATCTATCTTTCAGAAGTTTTATTCAAAACCCAATAGTGTATATATAATAAGAGGTTCTGGAATCAGTTTAAAAAGAAAAAAAGATTTAGTCCATAGGTTGGAAAAAGGAGATAGCTAAGAAATAGCCATTTGTCTGCAAGGTAGGTGAATGGCAAGACTAAATTTAACAAACACTCACTGATTATCTTACTATGTGCAAGTCACTTTTCAAGTCACTGGGAGCAAAGGTTAAGTAAAGCGTGGTTTCTTCCAGGCCCACAGGTGTGGGCAAGGACTGAGTAGGGGTGGTCTTCAGTACTCTGGGAAAGACAGCTTTGCGGAGGAGGTGGCACCTGAGAAGGGAGAGGAGTTTATAATGGATGGGATGGGGAGAGAGACAAAGACCTTTCACTGAGAGGGGACGTCCCGTACAAGGCTTGGATCTTAAAACAACGTGGAAATACTTCGGAAGAAACCAGGAAATAATTCAGAAAAGCTGAAACATAATGTGCCAGGATGGAAGCAGCAAGAAGAAGCTGGAAGGGCTGCAGGTGTGGGCAGGAGCTGGATCCTGAGAAAGACAGCTAGGTTTGCACTATTATTTTTCTGAGTTCCAGGGGAGAGTGCTCTTTGCAAACCTAGAAAGCTGTACTATCAGAACGTTGGGTTTCCTTCCAAGCTTTTCTCCTGATTCCAGCCTGCAAAGCATCATTTTCCTAGAGAATCAGGGTCGTGTGGTGCCTCTGCTGATCCCCTTGACCCTGTTTCTGGAACCCCGCTGCCCTCAAGGTGGCATTTGGTAGAGGTGACTGGGCAGCCATCTAACCTTCACACCCATGCTCACCGGGTCCCCTGCACTTGGACCTCTCCTCCCTTGGCCTCCCTTGGACCACTGACTAACCTTGAATACAAAGTCTAGGCCTCGGGTTTTCCTTCGTGTATACATTGGATTTCACTAACAAGCCAATTGTATTTTGCAAAGGTTAAAAAAGTCTAGCCTTTAGTCTGTTTATAGTCAGACAATTCAGGTATCTGTCATATCTAATTAAAATCAAATTACAGTTATGAATAACTGCTTTGTGCCAGGAGCCGTCCTAGGTGCTGGTGACACAAAATGAATTATGGCCTCAGGAGTCCAGTCTAGGAGGAGAAATGGACAGAAGTGACTTGAGATGTTTGAGGCTGCTCTGACTTCATACTCACCACCTTCAAATAGACTGACAGTCCTCGGCTTCCCGGTGAATGTGCCCTAACACCTCCACCATGTCTATTTCCAATCACACTCTCTCCACCTCTCATCTTTCAACAAATGACTTTCTACTACTTCACAGAGAAAACAGATGATATCCACCTACAACCATCTCAAAGTCCCCCAAATCTTTTAACCGCCCTATAGCCAAACCCACCTTTGCTCTTTCCTTCCTCTTTTGGTGGCAGAGTTGTCTTTCCCATGAAAGTTCTACTCATGGTCTGGATTTGACTTTCTACCACATTCTCATAGTTCCTCGGTTATCAATTTTTTAAAAACGAATTTCTCTCTCCTTTACTGTTTGTCTGATTGCCAGGGACACGGGGATGGGAATTGCACTAGCTTGGCGTGGTGCTTGGATTAACCGTGATTTCCTGTCGGCAGAAGTGCTTCTGTGGCCGTGAAATATGCCTTTCCCATGGACTATAAATAAAAGGAGTCCCACACTTCATTCATGAATTCTTCCTTTCAATGTCCCAAGCGATCCAAATGCTAAAGATACAGTATTTCACAGTAGGTTGTGCGACCTTTTATGTAATATATGCTTTAAGTAAGTGGGTTATGGTCTTGTGATTTAATGTGACCTAATATTCACATTGAGAAAACGGGAGGTGTTAAACTCCTTAAGAAACCCAAGAGCTTTAGGAGATTTTTGTAATTCATGCTAATAAGATTGACTGATTTGTTATTCTGCAAATGCAATGCCTAGAATTTAACTTTGACTGACAAATGGTTCCAAATTGTTAAGAACATCAGTATCATACAGGATTTGAACTCTAGTTCTATTGAACATGTCTGAAAAATAATTTTATTCATGATTTTCCTCTTTGGAAAATTTCTTCAGGGATCTTTTAATTGTTTTCTCCAAGTGTCATTAGCTGTGCTTCCAATTTAAAGAAATAATTTCTGTTTCATAATACCTATGTTCATTTATAAAAAAGACTCAAAAACAAACTTGCAAAGGAAAGTTCCACCTAAGGACACTCTAGACCACTTTCCCCTGGAAGTTATTACTCTGGAGTTTGAATACAGAGATAAACTGAAGTCAGGTTAGACAGTACGTAGATCCCAGTGGAATTTTCAATCTAGCTCAAGTGTCTTTGAAAACAGAATGAAGTTGTTAATCAGGTTGGTGGACTCTTTCCTTTGTTTTAGGTATTCAGTGATGACTGTTTCTTTCTTTTTTCTTTTTTTTTTTTTTTGTGGTATGCGGGCCTCTCACTGTTGTGGTCTCTCCGGTTGTGGAGCACAGGCTCCGGACGCGCAGGCTCAGTGGGATCTTCCCGGACCGGGGCACGAACCCGTGTCCCCTGCATCGGCAGGCAGACTCTCAACCACTGCGCCACCAGGGAAGCCCAGTGATGACCATTTCTTGATTTTAGGGAAACCTGTATCCAGTGTTGTTTTCTTCCTTTGCTGCCCTCGCCCTCTTTCTTTTGCCCTCATCATCACCATCACCATCACTACCACTATCATCATCATCTTTGTCATAATTTGAATTTCGACACTGTGCCAAGTGCTTTACCTCCGTTGCTTCTTACCCTCAGACCAGCCCTGCAAGGTGGGTATTATGCTTATTTAACAAGTGATGAAAACAAGAGTCAAAGAGATTGATGAACTTGTTCAAGTTTACGCAGTAAGTGGTAAAAGCCACACGAGAACTTGGGCCTGAAAGATTTAAAATATCTACCTTGTTCCCCTCCCATGGCGTCCATGTGTCCTACCAGTCTTCCTTGTTCTTGTAGTTTCTACACTATGTTTATTCACTTTTTCCCTAAGGTGATGAGAGGTGGAGGAAAGCTAGCAGTTTCCCTATTTTCAAGATTAAAAATAAACATGAAAATTCAGTAATTAGCAAGTGAGAAATAGTAAGAGTAATTTAAAAGTGGCCTAGGAAATCTGATAGTAAAACTTTTTTGATCTGCAGAATTAAAAGGCTTTGGAATGCAAACAAGAAACCGATAAACATTCATAATATAAAATACAACTTACATGTAATACTGCCAAGAGAAGAAAAGGGTAGTGTCTAGCTTTCTAAAGACCCCTCAAGGTCTATATTAGCCCCGTCTTCAGGTTTGTCAACATAAACTGAATGGAAGCAGCTGTCCCCTCCACGTGTTTCCTATACCTCCTATCGCACTTTTTATGTCTCTACGTGTATCTTTAAAAGCCCAATAGAGAGCTCTAAACTCAGAGAGTCAAAGAACATGGGGTGGCAGTGGGGATGAAGGGCAGAAGTTGCAATGTGACTGAACACCTCTCAGAAAATCACCTGATGTATTTAGAAAATGTTGTTGATGACTTGTTAGTGTGATGTGGCTTTTCACCATCACCCATAATTGGGTTTTGGGGTGTTTTCTCTTTTATGACACAAGCAGATTCTTAGCAGGGTGCTGTGAGTGGGGAATTTTTCTGCAGGTGGTTGGTCTGGTCTGTCTACTAAGGGTGACCATAGCCTTTGGGTGACTGCGTTTATTATAGAAGTGTGTACAATGTCATTTCCTCTAGAGAGGCCAAGGCTGGAGAAGGGTCAGGGATAGCACAGACTCTGAGGACTAAAGTCGACCCCCCTGGGCCAGGCTGGGAGACCTTCAATCTATAGGGTCTCCAGTGCTGCCCTAATGGGACCTGACCTCCCACGAAGTCCTCTGTACCACAGGGCCAGGTGGCCAACCTCTTAGCCATGCCGGCATATGCTCTTCTCCAAGGAAGGAAAAGTGTTTCGTTTTTGCTAAAACCTGATGCTCATTGTAATATATAGCAGGTACCAACTGGGAAGGGAAAAAACCACCTTGTTAAGACAGCATTTCATGATGCCAGCCTCCTACGCTCACTGTGATGGCCATCTTGTTTTTGAGGTAGGGTCTCTCTCCTTCAGGCATGAGTGGGTAGTGATATCCGAAGGGCTTCTTGAATTCTGGATTTAGGAAGCCAACCAAAGGGTTAATTGAGAATGACTGAGTCCACACTATGTAATGAAGACCATACACTCTTTACTCACCTTGAGTAGAAGGAGGTGGAGAACAGAGGCTGAAGTAGGGCTTGGGAGCCAGATTGGTTTTGAGTCCTGTGAGGTCACTTTCAGTTATGTTTCTTGGGTTAATTTCACAGTCTTTCTGGTTTTTAGTTATGCAATCTGTGGAATGGGATAATAACATTCATTGTCTATTATAGTTGTGGTTGAATGAGGTAATGTAGGTGGAGTGGTTCGTCTAACTCCTGGCACATCAGTACTAGGCACAAATGAGCCAGTGGGGCTGTGATTTAAGTTTCCTGTTTTTCCCCATTGAGACTCGGGACAGTCTGCACCTTTGTCTTCTTTTCTGGTCTGGTTCTGATGACCCTGAGCCTCTGCTGGGTGCTCCTGTGTATCCATGTGCAGCTGTTCTAATGTCTGAGGACGCACCCTGGCTTCAGGAGCCTGCCTGACTCTGTGAGCCCTGCTATTGCAATGCCTTCAGTGTTAAGTACCAGTTCTTCATCAGTTGGTTTCTAGGAAGCGATTTGTTCTTTCTAATCTGAGTCCTGTATTCTAGGCCTGTCTTCTTTCCTGTTTCACTGAGGCAATGTGAAGAGGATTTCAAACTCCTTTGGTAGAAAAGTTGCTTCCTAATGGATAGGTTTGATTGGGCAAAATTAGAGATGCTTGAATGGACAGTGATGTTACAGCCATTCAAGAAATATTCCATGTAGATTATTTCACGCTGGGTATGGGGGAAGTCAGTGCTTCTCAAAGTTTGTTGTGCGTACAAATCACTCCGAGGAATCTTGTTAAAATGCAGATTCCGATGTGGTGGGTTTGGGGTGGAGCCTGAGACTGCATCTCCAATGAATTTCCAGGTGATGCTGGTTCACGGACCATACTTTGAGTATCAAGTGGAAGGGCTACATTCATGTGTTGAACACTTGAGTTCAAAGATGGGTAAGAGTAGATACATTATATCTTAGAACAACAGAGCTTTCTATGCTCCTCTGCACGAGTTTTCATTCACTTACTTTTTAAAGCTACATTTGGAGCACCAATAATATACAAAGCTCTGACATTCTTTCTCTGAGTAAATAACATAAAAATATATGGTAAAGACCTGACATGTAAGTGTGTAAGGGTTCAGATAAACGGAGAAAACAGTAAAATTGGATTCCATGAGTTAATTCGGAGAGGCTGCTGCAAAGAGGTGTTTTGAGCCCAGTTTGAAAGATATGGCAATTGAAGACTGGAGGATATTGGAAATATGCTGTCAGTGTACTTGTAAGGGGCGGAGGGTGGACTTAACCCCTAGGTTAAGAAAAGTGGGGAGGGGGACTTGTTTAAAGCTGAAAGCAAGAGAGAATTGCAGCTCATTTGTAGTTAACAGAAAAGTCGCCAGCCAAGCTTGCATAGGGCCGTAGAAGAGAGCTTAACAGTAAGTATTAGGAAACAAGATCTCTTTAAAATACACCCTCTGTTAGTGGGGCCTGTCAGAGGACCTTCATCCACAGCAGTAGGAAGGCAGTATCCTTACTCTCTGCACTTCTGCCAGGACACTTGAACTTCCAGCTTTGCCTGGTAGGGAGGGGAGGACCTTCAGACCTCTTGGGAAGCATCGATTAGCTCTCTTTGAGGTTTTCTGTGGGCTGCCCAACTTTCATTCACTGGTCCTCCGTTCATACATTCAATGTTGTTGAATTGAGTGCTCAGTATACTTGAACCTCACGTCAAGGTTGTGCTAAAAGCAACAATAACAACTGCATACTAAGAAAGATTGCCTCTAACATAGAGACAGATGCCTGCCGAAGGCCTTACATTCCAGGTAAACAATGGTGTTAGGTGATTAGTTTCTGTTTGCCTTTCATTTCCACAAGCAAACTCATTTTTAAGCTGGAGACCCTTTCTTTGAGTTGAAGAGTAGCCAGGGTCTTCTTTAAGGCTATGGAAGTTTCTCTCAAGAGATGTGGAGATTGCAGAGGTTGGGTGGGGTAGAGAGTTACTGTACAATGAGTGACTCCAAAATTATAACGGGATTGTTGAGTAACTGGAGGTGAAGAGGGGATATTTTTGAAAAGAGGGGATTACTAGCCCTAGATATCTCCTGTTGGAACTGCTACTTCTCTTTGGTGAAATATCTGGGTAATTGAATTAAAATATTCTGTTCTAATCTTGTTGATGAAAAAATACAGATTTCAAGGAGACCATTTATCCTAATCATCATATCCCTTCATCATTCTCAGCTAGGAAAAAGCACTTGAACTTCCCGAAGCTGGAAGTTCTTGGGAAAAACTCCCCTCTCTTGACCTCTCAGCCTGTGGACGTCTCTGTCCCCCTGTCCTTCTCTGTCCCCCTGTCCTTCTCTACCCTGAGCCATGAGAACCCCACTTCTTTGTCTGAGGCTCACTTTGCAATGGAGAGCAGCTGCCTCTTCCAGCCATATCTCTGGCAATTGTGTTGTCTTCCAGGAATTCCCCTGCAGGAAACCATGCAGAGTCTGTGATAGACCCCAAGTGTCTCCTTCAGTGACAGAGTGACCCCAAGCTGCAGCTCGCTGTCCTCTGAGACCTATTTATTACAATTAAAAAACAATTAAAGCAGAGCAGATTAAACAATAGATCAATAACTTTTAAACTCCAGATATGACTTAGTAAATAAGCAGTGTTTGTTTCCTGGACATGCTTTCTTGATGCTGGCTAAGGACCCATCCTTCCACCTTCCCAGGGCCCCAGAGAGGCCCAGAGCATCGTCTAGCATCAGATTTCTTCTCATTTTTGCCATAGCTCACCCTATTATCAGAGACCAAGAAAATGTTTCTCAAGGTGAGTTTATCTTACAGATACTGCTCTTTTAAAAGTAGGGTTACCAGGGATTTCCCTGGTGGTCTAGTGGTTAGGATTCTGGGCTTTCACGGCCACGGCCCAGGTTCAATCCCTGGTTGGGGAACGGAGATCCCATAAGCCATGTGGCATGGCCAAAAAAAAAAAAAAAGAAGGAAAGAAAAGAAAATTAACAAGGCATGTGTGGAATCTAAAATATGAAATTACGAAACAGAAACGCACTCACAGACATAGAGAACAGAGTTGTGACTGCTAAGGGGGAGGGTGGGGGTGCGGTGGGATGGACTGGCAGTTTGCGATTAGCCAATGCAAACCATTATATATATGTATAACTGGATCACTTTGCTATACACCAGAAGCTAACACAAATTGTAAATCATCTATACTTCAATAAAATAAATTTTTAAAAAAAGAGGGCTGCCAGATAAAATACAGAACCCCCAGTTAAATTTGAATTTCTGATAAATAATGGACCATCTTTTAGTGTAAGTATGTTCCAATATGGGACAAAAGAGCAACACCAAAAATTAATTAATTAATGAATGCCAGTCTGGCAGCCTTGATAGCTGGGCTTATTCTGTTTTCTTGACAGTTCACTATCTAATATCTTAGGCATCATTTGCTATGCTGTCGTTCCACTCTGCTACAAAGTGCTGAGTGGCCCACATTTATTTTCAAAACCAAAATGAATTAAATCTCATTTTGCTTTGAGAAATTAATAATGCCACTTGGGACAATTAGCAACCCCTTCTGTGTTGCAAAACCAGGGACAGGTCTCAGGAATCTATGGCAATATGAAAACTGGATTTCATGGAATCGGGTTGCCAAGCTTGGCAGAACAGCTTATCTGGATTTAATGACCAAGCACGAAGCTTTAACTGTAGTATTCAACCCTGAGGTACTTTAGTGCTATGTTTTTGCACAAGACATAAACAAGTGCCTTGAAAGACATAATTATACAGAGCTACACTGTTGTTTGCATACCAAGTGAAGAGAACAGGGTTGATAACACTGAGAAACTTTACTTGGAAATTTATTTATGGCTACAACATTGTGACCATATAAGCACATAAGAGGGAAACGTTTTTGATCATGGGTAGTTTGAGGTCACTGTTTTTGCAAGGAGAAATATTTAAATCAGATTTAATAATTTCCATCAGGCTATTTACAGTTGAGAAAATTAATTAAAATGTCATCTGTTTAATTATTGTTTGTTATCCTTAATTAAAATGTTAACTGAGTACATTTGTATGTGCAGCATATTTAATATGTTGACTTTTTGACGAAGGCAATGACAATGTTATCTACCTTCTACAATCAGATGTTTAGTTGTTCACCTACCTTAAATATTTTGGAAGAGAAGAGATGAATATATTTAAGCAACATGGCAGCATAGATTGAAAGATCATTTTTCTGCCAGGGCTATAGATAGCAGATCTGTAGGAAATCAGCACTTGAATCAGCAGGAAGGAAATCTACCAGAAGTATGCATTTTGGTCTTGTATTTGCATGTGAGAAAAAGGGACAAAAATTAATCAGCTGTAAAATGTCCAGAATGACATTTGTAAGTAAAGAAATTGATTATGAGGAGATGCACTTTAAATGTGTTTTTGCCTCACTAAGAGAACAGGCTAAGGGATAGTGAGGACCTTTATATTCTTTTATATTGATGTACACTTGACCTTTTCATTTGACCAACATTTGAGACAGTTGTTAAAAACAACATATAGACCTTTGCTGCAAAATTGGTTTGAATCTTCTTTTGACAATGGTTATGATTTCTCTTTTCATACAAACTTATGGTACTGACCTTTGTTCAGTAAATAAACATGCTGGTTGCGTTTTGCAAAGCGAAGAGATCTCGTATATCAGCATTAAAACAAAATGGTTCCTTTTCAAATAAGTTATGAAGTGTAATGCTTTCCAAAAACAGCATAAATTAGGCAATAGCATCTACTGTGCACCTTTCAGCAACTCAAGCAACTGGGGAATGAAGGGACAGATGATGGAACAGACATAATTCTCTGTCTTGACAGAGTTTCAAGTTTAATGATTGATTTCTTTTCCCCACCACCCAGAACTGACTCTTTTTTTTTTCACAATTATAATCAAAGACTTTAATATTCCACTCTCAGTAATTGATAGTAGTAGGCAGAAAATCAGCAAGGATACAGAACTGAACTCCACCACCAACCAGCTGGATCTAATTGACGTTTATAGACTACTTCACTCAAAAACAATATACACATCACTCAAAAACAAAATACACATTCTTTCTTTTTGTTTTTATTCCTGTTGGGATTTTTTTTAACATCTTTATTGGAGTACAATTGCTTTACAATGGGGTGTTAGTTTCTGCTTTATAACAAAGTGAATCAGTTAGTTTTTTCTTGATAAACTCCAAGACGTTAATGCTTAGTAGAATGAGATGAGCTAGTGCTTCTTAGGAAGTAATAATCGTAAGGATAACAAATACATAGCATTTATTCAGTGTCCACACTGTTCTAAGTGCATTGCTCATGGTATCTCATTTAACCCTCAAAATAACCTCCTAGGTAAATACTATTATTATTTTCATTTTACAGATGAGGGAACTGAGGCACGGTTTTCCCAAGGCTATACAGCTGTATATAAGCTTCATATAAATTGTGGGGCTGGTAGTTGAGACCACACATTCTGGACCCAGAGTCTGTCCTCTTATCCTCCCACTATCCTTATGGCGATTAAAAGGGGTTAGTGCGAGAAATGTCACAATATTTTGAGCAACCACATATTTAAACCTACTGCACTGAAGGAAGGAAAAAGTACTTGTGCTGACACTTCAGTTCTAAACCTAATGGTTTGTTTATTTATAGACTTTATTAATGATTATGAAAATAGTAAAGAATGATTAAGAGCAGGTCAGGGGAAGCAGAGGCTTGTAGAGTAAGTTTTCTGAGCAGAGTTTACATTTTTTTTCATACATAATAAACCTTCTGCCCTTAATGGATATACAGTCAGTCATTTTGTGGAGCTATATGGCATTTGTTAAAATTTTAGCTCTGCCACTTACTAGCTGAATGATCCTGGACAAATTACTTAACTTCTAGAAGCTTTAACATCTTCTCTTACAGAAGGCAGATAATAATTCTGCCCTCACCGGATCATTGTGAAGATGAAAGACGAGGCACATAGCACAACGTTGGGCTCATCCTAGAGAACCACTAAGTGTGAGCTACGGCGGCTTCAGATTAAATAAGCAAATCATTATGTTGAGAAGTATCAGATTGGACCCTAGTTAATACCTATTAGGATGTTTCTGAAGAAATTTAGGGAGAATATATGTAGATATGTTGTTTAATGGGTTAAAGAGAATCTGCTATCACAATTTCGATGCTTTGCCTGTTACTAGTAGTTAATATTTAATAAAAATATAAACAGAACTTCTCCACCTGTTACACTTCTAGGGGATATCCACTGAGAACTGGTTCATTTAGCTGTTTTCATTCCCTTTCAAGAGGCTTATCTTATTAGAACTGTGGGAAAGAAACAAAATTAAAGGGGAAGATGCAAAACAGAGCAAACAGAGAATGGCTTCAAGAAGACAGGCTTGACCTTGAAGGTGGGTTTGCAAGCGGGGAGGGGGGATGATCTGGGCTATTCCTTCCACTTCATTCCTGTCTGGGGCTTCCCAGAGTGGCTGGGCAATTACTGGGTGGGTCTGTCTTGATGGAGTGGTAGGGAGGATGCTTGGGTACCTCTGTATTATAAATAGTGTCTTTCAAACTTAAAAAAAGTCTATGACTTACACTAAGAAATCCATCTTACATTTCTATCTAAAATGTTATGTATAAGCACCACAAGAATTTTTATCTGTTTTAGTCATTGGTGTATCTGTCTAGAAAAGCACTTGGTGCATTGTAGGTGCTCAGTAAATAGCTGTTGAACGTCTGTCTCTATCTATCTATCTATCTATCTGTCTACCTGTCTATCATCTACCTATGAAAAAAGTTTCATGAAACATTTTTACCGTTACTATTTGCTTGTAATGCATTCTGAAATTTTCTATTCCATTCCTAAAAAGAAAAAAATTGCAGTCAAGACCTATTAGTTAATTTCAGTGCATTCACTGGGGAGAGAGCCTTAATAGGTCGTTCTTTCCAGTGCTTTGGGTTATGATCTGCCATTTGAAAAACACTGCTTGTCACTGGGAGCAATTGGCTTTATGTGTAAATAGGCTTGTGTCACTGAGACTTATCTTTCTTGCTGTCATAGTGCCTTCATTTAGCTTGTGTGTTTCCCTAGTCCATGCACTAGCTTGCCGCGGGCTGGTAGAACAAGCCGAGTAGTATTGAGGATTCTGGCCCAGCTACTGGGAAGTTCTGAAAGTATTTGCTGCACTCTAATGGGTCTTGTTTTTGTGAAGCTCATAAAAACATAATTTTTAACTGTGGGTAGTGCTATTGCCTAGCCAGGGTCAACGCCTGATTTGAATGGTTTGGACGCCTCTCTCCATAAAGGCAGAAGATTGGAAGGAGTGACCCATTAAGTTTCCCTTCATAATGAGCAGACTTTTAGTCCCTGAAGATATTTAAGTGAAAATTAATTACTGGGAGGATTTCGACACTTTTAAAGTCTTTTTATTTTTGTTTCTCATTTCTTTCTGAGTTATTTGTGCTTACGTTTTATACTTCCTGTAGTTATGAAGAAGGTGGGAGATGAGGTAAAGAAATTGAGGCAATTAAGCATTTTGATTGGAGTGAGAATTGCAAAAGGCTTTCCTTTCCTGAGAAAATATGTGGGAGTAAAAAGGATTATGGGGCTTCCCTGGTGGCGCAGTGGTTGAGAGTCCGCCTGCCGATGCAGGGGACACGGGTTCGTGCCCTGGTCCGGGAAGATCCTACATGCTGCGGAGCGGCTGGGCCCGTGAGCCATGGCCGCTGAGCCTGCGCGTCCGGAGCCTGTGCTCCGCAACGGGAGAGGCCACAACAGTGAGAGGCCCGCGTACCCCACCCCCGCAACACACAAAAAAGGATTATGTACCCAAATGTAACGTTCATTGTGAGGGAGCACTGGAGATCCTGTTTCTGTTCGTTATCTAAGCTCCACCCCTTTCTGGATGATGTAACTGGAAAAGCAATATTCTGGCTTAAGGTTTAAGTAAAATTGAGTGAACTACCTAGAAGAGCTAATCAAATATTAATTCCAGTATCCAGTCTTGGTCTGAGTGCCATAGCCTAGCTAGGGTAACAACCATCTCATGAGCAAAGACTTGGATCTGGACACCCCCCGCAATTGTGTGGGTGGGATGGGCACTGGGGAGGGGCCAACAGGGTTACAGAACGAGACTGACAGACTGAGGATTGTGTCCAGAGAGCTGATGAAATCGTGGATGGTAGCAGCCTAGTACAGTCATTGGCATCTTGTAGGTGTAACAAGGTCAAATGAGCATGTGTTGATTGTCGTAGAAGCTCAGTGATGGCCAACATCAAAGCAGGTGATATTTGAAATTCCAAGGAGCAGACAAAATAATATTGGGCCAACGATTCCATGAGCATACAGATAGTCACAAATTCTGAGGCAGGACTGCAAGAATAATTTAGGGTCCTGGTTCTAGAGGATCGTGGCATCATGAGACCAATTATAAAAGTATAAGACACAACTTGAATTATCAACATTGAATGGTGAGTGGGGACTTTGTTCCCAGTTCAAGGCACATGCCTGGTTTTCAAAACTGGATCACCAGGATGTGGTTTAATGACAAATAGTGGGAGTAACAGGACATTGATTATGAGAACATTAGGCTAGTATCCCTCCTTGCCAAATCAAGATCAGTCCTTGAACATGTCTACACTTCCAAACGTAAGGTAGACAGCTAGTGGGAAGCAGCCGCAGAGCACAGGGAGATCAGCTTGGTGCTGTGTGACCACCTAGAGGGGTGGGATAGGGAGGGTGGGAGGGAGACACAAGAGGGAGGAGATATGGGGATATGTGTATATGTATATGTATATTCACTTTGTTATAAAGCAGAAACTAACACACCATTGTAAAGCAATTATACTCCAATAAAGATGTAAAAAAAAACAAAAAAACCTGTCCTTGGTGCACTGTATATACTCAATAAATATATTATTATATAACTCAGAAAAAAAAAAAAGATCAGTCCTTGAGAGACAAAGTTGGAGGCGTGTCTAAAGCTGGGTGGAATTCAGGGGTCTCAGGTTGTCAGAAAAGGAAGGTGGAGAGATGGAAACCAGGCAGGGTCTGGCACTTGAGCCAAGGGAATTTTAATACAGTAACAATGCCAGAATAAGAAAGGCAGGCCACTTGGATGTCTGAATAATCATCAGAGAATCACAGAGACTGACAGTCACAGGGTATATGAAATATCTTTTAAAACAGTTGCATTGTAGTACAGAAGTATTACTTTTGCCTTTTAGAGACAAATGGGACAAATTGAGCAAATAGAGCAGTGATTCTTAGCTAGGGGTGATTTGCTCTCCCAGAGATATTTTTTGGTTGTTACAACTTGGGGAAAGGGTTTGCTATTGGCATCTAGTGAGTAGAGGCCAGGGATGCTGCTAAACCTACCATGCACAGGACAGCCCTTCACAGCAAAGAATTATCTGGTCCAAAATGTCATTAGTGCAGACTGAGAAAACTGGAAATAGAGTAAGATTACTACTATACTGTCTTGATTGAATATTGAATTT
The DNA here is from genome assembly GCF_949774975.1 of Lagenorhynchus albirostris. NCBI lineage: Eukaryota > Metazoa > Chordata > Mammalia > Artiodactyla > Delphinidae > Lagenorhynchus > Lagenorhynchus albirostris. Next base: position 24,426,950 of record NC_083102.1, read on the forward strand.
GTATGAGCAATGAAATGTATTTCGGTGTGTACATAAATTAGTTCTACCTTTGTTGTTGGCAAACTGTGACTCTACCAGAGAGGAAGTATGTATAAAGGAAGTATACTAGGAGTATTTTGCCCTCAAGATTCAAGCAGAGTGGGGGCAGCCTAGAGAGCATCTGGACGTTTCTCTGTGGACCTGGGAGGGAACCTGCTCTAACAGCGCGAGTGGCCAGCTGTCCCAGTTGTGGGCTGGCGTCTGTGGGATCTTGTGTAGTGTGTTTATAAAGGTCACTTGACTTTGCCAGCCACTTTAAGGTCTGCCCTCTTTCTTACTTCTGATGGAAAGAGCCTAAAGTTAAGGACTTCTGTCTTTTTTCCACGAACTTCTGCACAGTGCCTCAGTCGATCTACTCTGACACAGGCTTTCCATGAGCTACAGAGATTCAGTGTGTAGATCAGGCAAGATAATGGTGTTGAAGCACTTGCAGTGGGGAGCGCTGAGGAGGGGTTGATAGTTATCTCAAGACGGTCTGGTACATTTAAAACAAGCAACAGATTCCAAAGCTGAAACTTAAATTCATTGTTCTGCAGTGAGTAAATATTGCTTGAAGAATATATGCCAGGATTATTTCTCAACCAATAAGTCTATTTAGACTTGATTATCAGGCAGTTTGCTCATACTATGTCCTTTCTGATATTCAAGATGGTACCATGTTGATGTGACTATTGTGAGTTACAGTGAATGGTAGAGTTTGCCTCAAGGCCTGATGTACTCAGGTTACACTTTGTAATCTTTCTCGTGGGGAAGGAGGAAAATGAGCCCCTCAGTAGGTCTGTGAGACAGACTAGGCATCCAAACTGCAGTGTCCAGTCCATGGGAGAGGTTTCTAGATAACGCACCATCAAGTTATTTTCCCATTGTCCACCAAATCTGGGCTGATGGGCTGGAAGTCAGCACAGCAAAGTTGTTAAGAGTTTATGGAGCTTGAAGTCAGAGAAACCTAGATTGTGGGGTCCCAGCTCTGCCACTTAAGATCTCTAAGACCTTGGGCAGGTTGCTTAACATCTATGTGCCTCAGTTTCCTTATCTGTGAAATGGGAAAAGTTGTTGTGAGGATTAAACAATACACGTGGCTCATTTGACAAAGTGCCTATGTCAGTAAGGACAAAATAAATGTTGTTTTTGTTATCAACATATATGTTGATATATGTAACAACATATATGTTGTTAACAACATATATGTTACTGCTACTTGCCCTGAACTGTCCATATTCTCCATTCCGATTTTCTCATTGTTAGAGAGAGTGAGCTGAGAGTTGGGTTTCAGGTAGGTAGGGCTTTTGGACCCTCTGCAATGCTTTCCCCACTAAAGACAGATGTTTTGCCTTTTTTCCTTTGGGTTTCTCCTTCAAATTGCCTTGGTTGCGTGTGGATGTGTGTGATACAAATAAAATTTAAGAATCTGTAGTGAGGTAGTTCAAATTCCAAGAGACAAAGACTTTATTCACCCAAACATTAGTTATTATGAAATGGAAATGTTGTGACTTCTATCAGAATTGTACTTAAACATTAAGTCACTCAAATCCTGGCCCTGGGAACAGTCAGATGATTGGGGATCTTCAGTATGTTTATAAGAACAAAAAGTCATGAAAAATACCTGCCAGTCTGGGCCCCATCCTGAAAGGCTGGAGCAGAGGTTTCCAACCTTGGGCGCATGTCAGGACCACCTGGAGGGCTTGTGAAAACACAGGTTTCAGGCTCCCTGCAGGGAACATAAAGGTTCTGCAGGTTGCTTACTTATTTGATGCTCTACTAGATCCAGTGAGTAGGAAAAGCAGTGGACCCTCTGCCCCCACTGCTTCTGCATCGGCCTGTTCAACCAACCACAGTTCAATTCATTTGGTTGAATCCGCAGATGCAGAACCCAGGAATATGGAGGGCTGACTGTACTATGCCATTTATATAAGGGACTTGAGCACCCACGGATTTTGGTATCCACAGCGGTCCTGGAACAAATTCCCCACGGATACTGAGGCATGACTCTGGGTATATGGGACTCATTGTATAAAAACAAACAAACAAATAAAAAACAAAGAGAAAAATGTATCAAAAGGAGAATGGATGTGAGGTTGGGGGTGTGGGGTGGAATTAGATTACATGGTTTATTTGGTTGGAAAAGGTAAATCGAAGACGAGCTTTGCAGTTGTGGACTGAGGGTATCACAAAGGTTCAAATTAAGGGTGGTGGTACCTCTTCTGTGCTACTTGTTTCTGGCATACTTTGTGGAGAGGAGACTGGAGGTGCTGCTTAGACTTCTGACTGAGATTGGCCACCAGTTGGAGCAAGAAAAAGGGGAAATATGAAAATAATCTGAGTTGTACCAAATAGGTTGCTGTAATCTTGTCAAGTTGTTAAAAATTAGGATCTCCTTTTTGAAAAAGAAATGAACTTGAGCAATTAGTGCAAACTCTAATCTGTAACTTTCCTATGGGCTTACAATCTGGCAAAAATATTTTCATTTCTTTCCTTTTTAGCAAAGAACTGTAAACAGGGAATCTTTCCACTAGGCAGAAATCAGCTATTTAAGTTTTTACCCAGAAAGGTTGTTTCATTTTGAATCACAAAAAGAAACTCACCTGTGTTCAAGACCTACAATTCTATTAGTATCTTTTTTTTGAATATAAAACTATTTATTGACCACTGTTCACCACTATTTACCATAAAGTAAACAATATACAGTTGAATAACATTCTGATTACTACAAAGTTATGGTTTTTCCTGGCTTCTGCTGAACCAGTAACCCAAAATACGGAGAAGATTGAGCCTACGTGTAAGGAATGGGTTGGGGTAAAGTTTGAAAAAACATGCAGGTCAAGTTTAGATTAGAAAAGTTTGTTCACTCATTTATTCCTGCAGATCCTAAATTGCCAACGTCTCTAACCATCTGATTAGGTTTCCATGAACAAGTCTGAGACATTCCATGTATCACAGTCTTTCAGTAAATACAGCACAGGGATTTCAATTTCTTATAAAGGAATGGTTTGCCAAAAGGAAGCTTTAAATGTCCATTTAACTAAGTCTTTCTTGGCTAATTAAAACATACCAGAATTTTTCTCGTTTTTTCATTTGGGTGTCATTTGTTTACAGTATTAACATTTTCCTTTCAGGGGTTTTGCATATAAAACTGCATTTATATGACGGTAGATATGGATGCAAATTCTGATAGGGCTACTTTAAAAAATTATCCAATTTGGGGCTTCCCTGGTGGCGCAGTGGTTGAGAGTCCGCCTGCCGATGCAGGGGACACGGGTTCGTGCCCTGGTCCGGGAAGATCCCACATGCCGCGGAGCGGCTGGGCCCGTGAGCCATGGCTGCTGAGCCTGCGCGTCCGGAGCCTGTGCTCTGCAACGGGAGAGGCCACAACAGTGAGAGGCCCACGTACCGGAAAAAAAAAAAAAAATCCAATTTAAATTACTTACATTAATTTGCCTAATTAATTACAAAATTATTTAATTTGAAAGGTTAAGACTTAAATTTTCAATTTAAGTTGAACGTGATTTCTTATATTGCTTAAAATGATAGAATCCCAGAAACATGGGCTTATCCGTGGCTGTGAAAGGCTGTTTTTGTTTTGGTAAATGTATTTAAACAATAACCAAAAATCCCCCAAACCATTTACATATGTATTTTATGTATACACATACAAAAAAACCCAGAAAGGTCCTTAGACATATATGAGTTAAATGCAAATTCTGAATTCTGATTGAGTAATGACTATGGAGATTTTCCCCAACATTTAGAAAAGCTGTTCTCTAATGCAGAGGAAATAATATACCGTGGTATCAAATGTTCTTTTCTGCTAAAGGAAGCAACTACAGAAAGCTTTTATTTGTTCAAAGTAACCAGTGGTACAGATGCAAAAAAAAACAAAGCCCCCCCCCCAAAACCCCAAAACCCAACAACTTCCCCAGTACTACTTCAAAACAAACATGTCAAATTTGATTTTCATTAGAATGTAGTTATTTCTTCACACTAATAAATCAAAAAACCAAGACCCAGATTATATATATATATATATATATATATATATATATATATATATATATATAAAAATGTATATAAAAAGCAATGCAGACAATTATTGAGCTTCATCTTCTGGACAAGAATGCCAAGTTAGTCTCTTTTCGTAAAAAGCAATTACAATTTGAGGACACTTCATATTTGCCTCCTTTGCCATCACCAAGTCCGCCTCATCTGAATCTTTCCATTTCCTGAGAAACATGAATTCTCCACTGCTGTCTGTGGCACCAGTTATCGCTCTGGGTCGAGACCTCTGGCTAAACCTCTTAGTTTATCAGCAGCATCTCTTTGCTTCTTTGATTTGCTATCATCAGATTCACTGTCAGGTAAAGATTTTCTTTTTGTTCCATCTTTTTCTTTACCAGCGTTTTGAGAATTAAGAAATGCTTCGGTCAACTCTGGACAATCTCAATTTTCTTTGGGTTCCCAAGTATTGTCTGCATCTGTAAATCCCTTCCACTTCAGGAAACACTCCACCTTCCCATTCACTACACGTCGGTCCAGTACTTTTTCTATCACAATTTCTTCAGGTTCTGCCTCTTCGACTTTTTTACTCTTTGCATTCTGTTTCTTTCCCGTTTTTTGCAATGTAGTTTTATTGGAGGCCATTTTTTATTGCAGACTTGAAGAGCTGTTATTCACTGCCTCTGAGCTGCTCTGGGTCCCAGGTCTGTGGTGTCCCAGGTCCTGCGCGCCTCCAGCTCCAGCCACATCAAGGCGGACGGGGCTGGGCTAGTATTTTTTTTTTTAATAACAAAGCAAATTAAATTTTTGGAATGGTACCCAGATGAACCCCACGATGGTGAAACAATGGGGGAACTTCAAGTTTCACATTTTAAATAGAAAATCAGCAGCTGATTGTTACAGCTAAATAAGAGTCCACCTATGTAAATTTAACAAAAACAGAGGGAGAAAGTTTAATAGGTTAAGAATGAGCACTTCAGGGCTTCCCTGGTGGCGCAGTGGTTGAGAGTCCGCCTGCCAATGCAGGGGACACGGGTTCGAGCCCTGGTCTGGGAAGATCCCACATGCCGCGGAGCAACTGGGCCCGTGAGCCACAATTACTGAGCCTGCGCGTCTGGAGCCTGTGCTCTGCAACAAGAGAGGCCGCGATAGTGAGAGGCCCGCGCACCGCGATGAAGAGTGGCCCCCGCTTGCCACAACTAGAGAAAGCCCTCGCACGGAAACGAAGACCCAACACAGCCATAAATAAATAAATAAAGCAAACTGTCAACAAGTAAAAATAAATAAACACTATTAAAAAAAAAAAATGAGCACTTCATTTTTCATTTGACTTACTTGATAAAATATGTTAACATATATGAGGAGCCAGCTGCTCTCGCCAAACATAAGTAGCCGTTGACTGGTTTACACAATATGCCAGGTGTGTGTCAGATCCTGCAGTTACAGAATTGAATATGACACAGCTTCTGCCTGTAATGGTCCCTAATGCAGAAAGGAGGAGAGAACATGAGCAGATAATGCCTGTTTAACGTGGGAAATAGGACGTAGGGACAGCTATAGAGTGTCCACGTGATATTATGCATGTACAGCTACATATCATGCAGTGCCTGATCCATGGGATTGTGCTGGAGGCGTGGCATGTGTGGTGTGTGTGTAAACGTCAACTCCCACAGCAGTCCTATTTTTATCCCCACTTTTCACATGAGGGAAACGAGGTTTAGCAAGATTAAGTTGTTTAAGATCAGGCAGCTAGTTTTTTTTTTCAGAACTGAGATTTGAACTTGGACGTCTGAATGACCTTGAAACCTCTTTGCATTGGAATGCTGTGACTTTTACCCTCTGATCTAACTCTTGTATACTGTCTGTCAAACTGGTATGCAATTGTTCATTTTTCCAGGTACATCTGGAAACCTCCTTAGATTGAGAATATTTTAGAAATTGCTTATATGTGATGGAGAATTTTCTCGGGAGTGAAATATTAAAAAGGAGAACTAGAACTCATAGCCCTCTCAACTGGAGCTTTACTGCGTAGTACACATTTATCTGGAGGAAGAAATGTGAGTGTCCATTACATTCTCAATTGCAGATGCATCCTCCACGTTAAATGAATGATAAATTTGCTCTTTGTAGAAACGTCCATGCTTGTGTATGTACATGTTTATAGAGATGGTGAGTTGAGTAGGAGTACAAAGCAGAGGCTGACACATTTTTCCACAGTCCTGGGTAAGTTTTGTAGCTGATCTCAGGTCCTAGGATTTGAAAGACTTGAATCAAAAATATATCCCTTTAGTGGAAAGAGAGAAGGCTCTGGTCTGCCACAACCTACAAAGTTTATGTTTTAAATATCTTCACATTTTATGTTATAAGCGTTCTGCTGGGCTGTGCTTTGTAACACACAGTTGAATGCTGCTATTATGGATGTTAGCTTCCTTCCTGTAGGTAGAATGAATACGACATAATCCATTCTGCCATAACACAAACTATTTGAAGTGATGCTTCTGGCTGTTAAGGGTAAATCATATCTGTGGAACGAAGTAAGAGTTGGGCTGTTTGCAGTATATTGGATTTGCCCATTTCACAGGTGCATTCATTAAATACAAATTTGATGAAAGCTGTTCATATTAAATTTGATAACCCCAATTCTAGCAAGTTATACAAATGATAAAGCTCCTTTGAAAATTCTATGACATTTGTGTTATTTTTGTCTTTTAATAACTAAGTCATTTTAAAAGTAGGTCCCCTGACTTAACCATATATTGGTGGAAGCACTTCATAATTTATGACTCTTACTGAATTAATTTAGAATTCAGTGCTCTTATCTGATTCTGTCTTTATACTTTGACATTGAAGAAGCTAAAGTTAGTGAATAATCTTAGTTTTTCAATGGAATTCACCGAACTTTTGAGGAATTCCTATGATGTGCACAGCACTGTGCAAGATGTAGTTAGTTTGAATAGGAGAAAGAACTAATCCTCACTCTCTAGAAGTTACTGTCTACCGAGATAATAACAGGCAAGGGTTCTGTGTTGGGTATTTCCCCTGTTATTTGTCAGAGAGGGGCAACCTCCTTGGAGCTAGCCAGGTGGGAAAAATGGCCTATCTTGTCATATTTAAATTCTCCTTGAGAATAAGAACAACAATTCTAGATGAATGTAAAAGAGTCACTTTGCCTAATACTTCCTAACAGTCTTATACTTGGTTCATTTTTTGAGAAATAAATTACCTATTCATTCTTCATCTCCCAAATCTGACTTTCAAAGTGGATAATTCTCATCTATTCCCTCAGTCCAGTCCCATCCAAAGCTGCAGAACAGAGTCACTTCTGGAAGGAAGAGTGGGGAAAGCTCAGTTGGAATTAGTAAAAAGCCTTCATTATGAATATTTTTAAAAAATATTTATTTAATTAATTTATTTGGTTGCGCCGGGTCTTAGTTGTGGCAGGCAGGCTCCTAGTTGCGGCTTGCTGGCTCCTTAGTTGTGGCAGGTGAACTCTTAGTTGTGACATGTAGGATCTTGTTCCCTGACCAGGGATCGAACATGGGCCCCCTGCATTGGGAGTGTGGAGTCTTAACCACTGTGCCACCAGGGAAGTCCCGAATATTTTTTTATTGTGGGCAGGAATGCTTTTTTTAAAAAAATTGGAGTATAATTGCTTTACAATGTTGTGTTAGTTTCTGCTGTACAGTGAAGTGAATCTGCTATATGTATACATATATCCCCTCCTTTTTGGATTTCCTTTCCATTTAGGTCACCACAGAGCACTGAGTAGAGAGTTCCCTGTGCTATACAGCAGGTTCTCATTAGTTATCTATTTTATACATAGTGGTGTATATATGTCAATCCCAATCTCCCAATTCATCCCACCCTCTCCTTCCCCCCGTGGTGTCCATACGTTTGCTCTCTACGTATGAGTCTCTATTTCTGCTCTGAAAATAGGTTCATCTGTACCATTTTTCTAGGTTCCACATATATGCATTAATATACGATATTTGTTTTTCTCTTTCTGACTTGCTTCGCTCTGTATCACAGTCTCTAGGTCCATCCACATCTACAAATGACCCAGTTTCATTCCTTTTTACAGCTGAGTAATATTCCATTGTATATATGTACCACATCTTCTTTATCCATTCATCTGTCAGTGGACATTCAGGTTGCTTCCGTGTTCTGGCTACTGTAAATAGTGCTGCAGTGAACATTGGGGTGCAGGTGTCTTTTTGAATTATGGTTTTCTCAGGGTATATGCCCAGTAGTGGGATTGCTCGGTCACATGGTAGTTCTACTTTTAGTTTTTAAAGGAACCTCCATACTGTTCTCCATAATGACTGTATCAATTTACATTCCCACCAACAGTGCAAGAAGGTCCCCTTTTCTCCACACCCTATCCAGCTTTTATTGTTTGTAGATTTTGTGATGATGGCCATTCTGACCGGTGTGAGGTGATACCTCATTGTAGTTTTGATTTGCATTTCTCTAATAATTAGTAATGTTGAGCATCTTTTCATCAGCCTGTTGGCCATCTGTGTGACTTCTTTGGAGAAATGTCTAGTTAGGTCTTCTGCCCATTTTTGGATTGAGTTGTTTGTTTTTTTGATATTGAGCTCATGAGCTATTTGTATATTTTGGAGATGAATCGCTTATCAGTTGCTTCATTTGCAAATATTTTTTCCCATTCTGAGGGTTGTCTTTTTTTTTTTTTTTTTTTGCGGTATGCGGGCCTCTCACTGTTGTGGCCTCTCCCGTTTCGGAGCACAGGCTCCAGATGCGCAGGCTCAGTGGCCATGGCTCACGGACCTAGCCGCTCTGCGGCATGTGGGATCTTCCCAGACCGGGGCACGAACCCGTGTCCCCTGCATTGGCAGGCGGACTCTCAACCACTGCGCCACCAGGGAAGCCCGAGGTTGTCTTTTTTGTCTTGTTTATTATTATGAATATTTTAAATTTAGTTTTGTTATTTTCAAACATCTGTAATAGCTCAAACAATGCCTAAAAGGAATTGCTTGGAATTTTTTCAGTTAGAGATTTCTGTGGACCTGCTTTGATGAACAGCTAAAAAATTGATTTATAATTAGTTTTACATAATGTTCACATTTATTTATATGGAAATGGGCATGCTTAGACTTTTCAAAATAGTTTTTCTCTTTTAAATGGGTTAAATACTGTTTTCTAAAAATGGTTCCAACATATTAATTTACTGAGTAAACTTCTCCATTAAAGAACGGATGACAAATACATAAACCCCAACACAACCAAGCATCTTCTTAATCTGAATCGGTGATTTTCTTTAATACAACAGGTAGTACCACTGATGAGTTAAATGTAAAAATCCCCTTGCCTATTAAATTTTAATCACATTATATTTCTAAACTGGTCATACATTTAGTATTAAAAAAAATTTTTTTTCCTGAAGTTTGTAAGAAATGTTAGCCTGTTACAAGGTCTTTGTGAAAGTTCAGACCTATGTGTAACAGACCCAGAGGAAAGCTAGCTGAAATTTGGATAGACTCTTCAATTAGCTGAAATATTTTATATATCTAGAAGATTTATATCTTGCCTGCATTTTTTTAACCTATTGTATGATTCCATTTATGTAAAATACAAACACAGGCTCAAGAAATCTCTGTTGTGAGGCTTTGCACATGATGCTTCGCCTCCCTGGGAAACTGTCCCCACCCCAGCCTGCTGCCCTGCTCTTCCCTGTCTACTCATCCTGCCATTCTTTTGCCTGCATTTTATAGTTAAGAGCTTAAAGTTGTTTCTTTTTTTTCCCCATAGGTAATAAAATGCTTATCAGTTAACAGACCAGGAAATGTCATGAGCGTTGCTCTGACAGTTATAAAGTTTCAAAGTATTATGGTAACAAGCTGAATAATATTGCATTTTATTTTTTATTTTTTCTTCTTAAAATTGTTTTGACTTTTTTTATAATGCGAATTCTATTTCAGCTCCATTTACCTTTGATAGCAAATATTTTACTTTATTCTTGAAATAATCCCACTTGGTTCTCACACTTCCTTCATTGAATCACAGCAGGTTTTTTTTTTTTTTTTTTTTTTTCCTGCACGCGGGCCTCTCGCTGTTGTGGCCTCTCCCGTTGCAGAGCACAGGCTCCGGACGCGCAGGCTCAGCGGCCATGGCTCACGGGCCCAGCCGCTCCGCGGCATGTGGGATCTTCCCGGACCGGAGCACGAACCCGTGACCCCTGCATCGGCAGGCGGACTCTCAACCACTGTGCCACCAGGGGAGCCCCACAGCAGGTTTTAAGGCTAAATCAGGCCCATTGGAATTTATGTAGTGGTAGTTTGTCAAGTTGAGGTGGTATTTCATGGAGGTGAGATCTGTAGCAAGATGTGATTGTTTTAAATTGGTCTTTGAAGTGTTGAACAACTTTATCTATTGCAAAATTGTAGATATTTTCTCACTCATTTTTTTCTCAAGAAAGGAAACTTTCTGTGAGTAAATGTACTTAGCAGTGAGTTCTTGATTTTCCCAAAGGCTTCTAGATAGTCATCTTTTCCCTGCCTGCATGTCTCTTCATATCATCTTCCTTCTAGGCCTGTCTGTCTCGGTGTTCAAATTTCCCCTTTTTTATAAGTACACCAATCAAGTTGGATTAGGGCCAACCCTAATGACCTCATTTTAACTTTAACTTCCATAAAGGCCCTATCTCCAAATAAGATAACATTCTTAGGTACTGGGAGTTAGGACCTTGGATCTAGGACTCCTACATAACTTCTTTTGAAAATTAATTAATTAATTAATTGATTTTTGAATATTTTAAACTTTTTATTTTATATTGGAGTATAGCCAATTAACAATGTTGTGATAGTTTCAGGTGCACAGCAAAACGACTCAGCCATACATATACATGTATCCATTCTCCTGCAGACTCCCCTCCCATCCAGGCTGCTGCATAACATTGAGCAGAGTTCCCTGTGCTATGCAGTAGGTCCTTGTTGGTTATCCTTTTTAAATATAGAAGAACGTACATGTCAATCCCACAATCCCAAACTCCCTAACTATCCCTTCCCCCACTCTTCCCCCCTGGTAACCATAAGTTCGTTCTCTAAGTCTGTGAGTCTGTTTCTGTTTTGTAAATACATTCATTTGTATCATTTCTTCTTAGATTCCACATATAAGTGATATCATATCATATTTCTCTTTCTCTGGCTGACTTACTTCACTTAGTATGACAATCTTTAGGTCCATTCATGTTGCTGCAAATGGCATTATTTCATTCTTTTTTACGGCTGAGTAATATTCCATTATATATATGTACCGCATCTTCTTTATCCATTCATCTGTCGATGGACATTTAGGTTGCTTCCATGTCTTGGCTATTGTAAACAGTGCTGCAGTCAACATTGAGGTGCATGTATCCTTTCGGACCATATTCTTCTCTGGATATAAACCCAGGAGTGGGATTGCAGGGTCATATGGTAGTTCTATGTTTTAGTTTTTTAAGGAACCTCCATACTGTTCTCCATAGTGTCTCTACCAATTTACATTCCCACCAAGAGTGTAGGAAAGTTTCCTTCTCTCCACATCATCTCCAGCATTTATAGTTTGTGGATTTTGGATGATAACCTTTTTGACTGGTGTGAGGTTATATCTTATTGTAGTTTTGATTTGCATTTCTCTAATCATTCAGCATTAGCGATGTTGAACATCTTTTTGTGTGCCTCTTGGCCATCTATATGTCTTCCTTGGAAAAATGTCTATTTAGGTCTTCTGCCCATTTTTTGACTGCGTTGTTTGTTTTGGTGTTGTTAAGCTGAATGAGCTATTTGTAAATTTTGGAGACTAATCCTTTTTTGGTCACATCATTTGCAAATATTTTCTCCCAATCTGTGGGTTGTCTTTTCGTTTCATTTATGGTTTCCTTTGCTGTACAAAAGCTTTTGAGTTTAGTTAGGTCCCATTTGCTTATTTTTGTTTTTATTTCCATTACTCTGGTAGATGGGTCAGAAAAGATACTGCTGCGATTTATGTCAGAGAGTGTTCTGCCTTTGTTTTCCTCTAGGAGTTTTATAGTGTCTGGTCTCACATTTAGGTCTTTAATCCATTTTTAGTTTATTTTTGTGTATGGTCTTAAAGAATGATCTAATTTCATTTTCTTACATGTAGCTGTCAAGTTTTCCCAGCACCATTTGTTGAAGAGACTGTCTTTCCACCATTGTATACTCTTGCCTCCTTTATCATAGATTAATTGACCAGAGGTGTGTGGGTTTATTTCTGGGCTTTCTATCCTGTTCCATTGGTCTATATTTCTATTTTTGTGCCAATACCATACTGTTTTGATGACTATAGCTTTGTAGGATAGTCTGAAGTCAGGGAGCCTCATTCCTCCAGCTCTGTTTTTCTTTCTCAAGATTGCTTTGGCTATTCGGGGTCTTTTGTGTCTTCATACAAATTTTAATATTATTTGTTCTAGTTCTGTGAAAAATGCCATTGGTAATTTGATAGAGATGTCATTGAATCTGTAGATTGCCTTGGGTAGTATAGTCATTTTGACAGTATTTATTCTTCCAGTCCAAGAACATGGTATAGCTTTCTATCTGTTTGTGTCTTCTTTGATTTCTTTCATCAGCATCCTACAGTTTTCAGAGTACAGGTCTTTTGTCTCCTTAGGTAGTATCCAACATATCTTTATTGGAGTATACCACATATCTTCTTTGGGAGAGCACAATTCAGCCCATAATAATCCACTATTTTTTTTAACTAGATACATGAAGACTGTGCCTATAGAATTCAAAATCAACTCAAAAGTAGTTAAGTACAGTAATGATTCATGACTACAATGAATGTTTGTTGTTTTAAGCCACTGAGCTTTGGGCTGGTTTGTTACACAGCAATAGATAACCGATACCATGATCATGCAAAAGCTTGCTCCAGAGATTTCTCAAAGTTTAGAGGAAAGGGATCAATGTTTCTGTGCTACTATATATTACAAATAAGGGAAATTTTACAAACAGCCTTACTGAGGTATACTTGACAAACGAAGAATTGCACATATTTAATGTGTACAAATTTTTTTAAAAATAAATTTATTTATTTATTTTTGGCTGCATTGGGTCTTCGTTGTTGCACACAAGCTTTCTCTAGTTGTGGTGAGCGGGGGCTTCTCATTGTGGTGGCTTCTCTTGTTGCAGAGCACAAGCTCTAGGTGCGCGGGCTTCAGTAGTTGTGGCACGTGGGCTAAGTAGTTGTGGCTTGCGGGCTCTAGAGTGCAGTCTCAGTAGTTGTGGCACATGGGCTTAGTTGCTCTGCAGCACATGGGATCTTCCTGGACCAGGGCTTGAACCTGTGTCCACTGCAATGGCAGGCAGAGTTTTAACCACTGTGCCACCAGGGAAGCCCTAATGTGTACAATTTGTTGAGTTTGGACATAAGTGAACTGATACCATCACCACAGTTAAGGTAATAGAAATATCCAACACTTTCCTACAAAAACAAAAACAGACAAACAAATGGGATGTAATCAAACTTAAAAGCTTTTGCACATCAAAGGAAACCATAAACAAAAGACAACCTACCGAATGGGAGAAAATATTTGCAAACAGTGTGACTGACAAGGGCTTAATTTTCAAACTATACAAACAGGTCATACAACTCAACAACAAAAAAACAAACAACCCAATCAAAAAATGTGCAGAAGACCTAAATACACATTTCTCCAAAGAAGAAATACAGATGGCCAATAGGCACATGAAAAGATGCTCAACATCGCTAATCATTAGAGAAATGCAAATCAAAACTACAATGAGGTACCACCTCACACTGGTCAGAATGGCCATCATTAAAAAGTCTACAGATAACAAATGCTGATGAGGATGTGGAGAAAAAGGAACCCTCCTACACTGTTGCTGGGAATGTAAGTTGGTGCAGCCACTATGGAAAACAGTATGGAGGTTCTGCAGAAAACTAAAAATAAAATTACCATATGAGGGCTTCCCTGTTGGTGCAGTGGTTGAGAGTCCTCCTGCCGATGCAGGGCACACGGGTTCGTGCCCCGGTCCAGGAAGATCCCGCGTGCCGCCGAGCGGCTGGGCCCGTGAGCTATGGCGGCTGAGCCTTCGCGTCCGGAGCCTGTGCTCCGCAACGGGAGAGGCCACAACAGTGAGAGGCCCGCATACAGCAAAAAAAAGGAAAAAAAATTACCATATGATCCAGCAACCCCACTCCTGGGCATATATCTAGACAAAACTCTAGTTGAAAAAGATACATGCACCCCTTGTAGTTCATAGGAGCACTATTCACAGTATCTAAGACATGGAAACAACCTAAATGTCCATCAACAGAGGAATGGATAAAGAAGAGGTGGTTAGCAGGTGCAAGCTATTATATATAGAATGGATAAAAAACAAGGTCCTGCTGTATAGAACAGAGAACTATATTAAATATCCTATGATAAACCACAATGGAAAAGAATATTGAAAAAACAATGTCTATATATGTATAACTGAATCACTTTGCTGTACAGAAGAAATTAACACAACATTGTAGATCAACTATACTATAAAACCATACTTTTTATACTTCAATAAAAAAAACAAAATAGAAACAAAGGGACAGAAGCAAACACGGGGATTTTCACAGGCTGAGTTCAGGAGCTCAGATGTTAGTGTTTCAATCTTGTTCCCAAGCCAATTTCTACTTTTTGTTATTTTTGAGAAATCTTGTCTTGAATATGGGAGGGGGTTCTGGTTAGGGATAGAGCTTTGGAGAAGAGAGGAGACTAGAATTAATGAAGGTGTGGCATGATATCTTTTGTTTTTGGTCCCTTGCTTGGGTTTGACCTGACAGAATGCAAGTTGCTCTATAAAACTTTGTAAGATTCTAGGTATATCTAGAATCTGCTTAGGACCCCAGCTGACACAGTGGGACCCTGAGTTGGTCCTGGAACCTTGAGAGAGTGGTTCAGGAGTATCAGGAGAATAGAGATATTGGCTTTCTTGACGTGGGTACCACCACAGGGGCATGAGTGGTGAGCATCCTTCTAATGGCTTTGTGGGAGGAGGTGGATATTCACAGGTGTGAGCCAGTACAGAAGGGAGGGCAGGGCAGTTGCCTTGGGCCACTTCAAAGACAGACTGAATTGTGGGCACCCATGAGACTTTTCTTTGGGGACTTCTCAGAGTGTGGTGCCAGGACCATCACCTGGGAACTTGTTAAGAATTTAAATGCTTAGGACTTTCTCCAAAGTCATGGGAGCATGTTCTAGTGTAGAGAGAGTGGGAGAATTAATGCATTGGGCAGAACCCTCAACCAATGGAGTAAGAAGTTGGCAAATAAATGCCCCAGACTCCTGTCATTTAGAAGGACAATTCCAAGGTAGACTTTTTATAGTTCCCGAGGGTCCCCTACAGAGGTCCAGATCCCCACAGTGGTAACCAGGTAATAATTCATCCTTTAACTTTTCCATCTCACATTCCCAACTCCTTCTTGCTTTCTGGAAACAAGCTGAAAAAACTATCTGCACACAAGTTCTTCTCTCAGGCTCTTTTTGGAGGATAATAATAATAATAAACCAATAATAATAATGATAACCCACAAACACATGTGTTGGTCTATGAAAATATTCTGATTTGTGCTAAGTATATGGGCTCTAAAAAGTATTTTTAAGTTCCATGCTGCACTGAGGAGCTCTATGGGAGGGACATAGGATCTCTGTCACCTTGGTGAATGTCCACTGTTGCTTAGGAAGAAATAAACTCTCTACGAAGATACCGGCACAGAGGAAAATAACTTCATTTATGGCTGCCAAGGGTAGTCTTTCAGATTGATTCTCTCACTGGTTTAGCTTCCTGTGGCTGGGGAATTAAATCCCCTACTATGTGCAATTTTCACTTACTGAGAAATTTAGTCTCTTGGCAAGCTGTTCCTTGGTGTGTCTGGATAAGGATGAGAAAGGAAGTCTTTGGCAGTTTAGCACAAGTGTTTGGGAATTTGATTTTTGGTTACTGTGAATACTTAATTTTATGAGTGCTGGAGGAGGTCATGGAGAGGATGTGACCACTGGTCGACCTGTGAGCTGGACTCAGACAGTTGGAGGCTTTTCACTTCCTCCTCTGTCTTTGTAATGGACGTCTGCCTGCTGTTCCCACACTAGGAGCTCTTTCAAGGATGCAGCCTTGAGAGATTGATGTGCTACTGAGACCATCTGGACTGAAGACATGTCTGAACCCCATTAAGGCCTCCATATAAACTTTTAAGATTCTAGCATGGTGCAGATATCTACTTGTCTTGCAGCTGCTCAAGACAAGCCTCATATGTAAGTTCCCTTTCTTGCTAAACCTGCCACCTACCAATCTGGAGTAGCCTGCATCTTTCTTCGGTCTCTCCTTGCTCTCCGTGTATGGAGGCCAGTTTCAGATCTCACCTGGGGAACTCCGAGTATTGTGAACCAACAATGAGCATATTTTTTTCAGTGTATAATAAATTGTTCAAATTATACTAAAGAACAGGGAGTTTGGTTTTATGTCCAGCAATTTAGTTTCTCAAGGATATTGAATACTTTTGCTTTGATGTGGGGGAAAGCAGTTCAAAGGAAATGAATATCTTTTTCATAAAGTAAGGCTGTTAGCTAATAGCTGCAGCAGAGAAAGGTAAATAAAAGCATTGTCTCGTTTATGCTTTGACTGAAAGCGTAATCATTTTTTTTGGTTTATACCTATGATTCTATAGATTTATCAGAGATGTCAGGACTTGAAAATGTTGATTTTACCTGGGTTCCTGCTATGAAATACATCATGCATGAATTCTGACGTACTTATGGTTTTTATATGCATCATTTATTTCTAGGAAGAAATAATTCCAATATGTCAGGTCAGACATGGTAAAGAAGGAGTTGTTTTGAAGTCATATGATTAATGTTAACAATTCAGTTATTATAGGACTTTAATTCACGTGGGTTTTTTCTTGTTTGTTTTTTCTTTGTTTTACTCAGATATTAGCTGGTGCTCAGCCTTTTTTTTTTTTAATAATCTTAGTTTGGTTGCACCATGTGGCACGCAGGATCTTAGTTCCCCAACCAGGGTTCCAACCTGCACCCCCTGCAGTGGAAGCGCAGAGTGTTAAACACTGGACCACCAGGGAAGTCCCTATTGCTCAGTCTTTTGCTGGGTCTTCTGCTGGCAGCTGCCATCCACCAGCTGACTGGGGAAGAAGAAATTCTTAATGAAAATATAAAGGAATGTAGATATAAAGGATATAAATGGCAGGAAAATTTTTTCCTGCTATTCTTAGGGAAGTTATATAGTATCATGGAAAGAATGTGGTCTTTGAAATCCAACAGATTCTAGCTTAAACCTTAGCCCTTCATCATTAACTGTTTATAATCAAAGGACAATTATTTAACTTTCTATGCCTCAGTTTTCTTACCTATAAAAGAGATGCTATCCGCCTAAGAAGATTGTTACAAAAGTTAGAGGTAGTATACATAAAGTGCCTAGGAGACTTACAACAAATGGTAAATATTATTACTGTTACTTTACTACATTGAAAGGAACTTTCAGAGAAAGATCACTTTGGTCAGAGCGAGTGATAAACCTTGTACTTGGTGGGCAGGTTTCCAGGCTGTATAGAAATAGTGGTGTAAACAAAAATGACTCAGCTTGAAGGTCTTGACATGGGACTTTCCTCCAAACAGCCCCACTGACTTTATAATATGATATTCAAACCTGGATGATTTTTAGGATATTTAGAAGAACTGTTTCATGTCACCCCAAAGCAGTGAATATGAATTTTTAAAAGTTGTTTAAGGTGATTCTGATAATGAGTCAGCTTTGGGAACCACTTCTTAATATTCAGACCCAGCTCTTGCAGACCAACTTTGGGCATTATTGGGTGAATAGCTACAAATTAGTCTTAAGACCTTTTATCTTTAAAAAAAAAAACTGTTAAGCTTTTCTGCTCTGAACAAAATTAATGTAATATCATCTAAAATCCAGTCCATGTTTGAGTTGCCCAAATCGTCTCCAAAATATCTTTTATGTTTGGTTTGTTTTAATCAATATCCAAGCAAGGTCTACATATTACATTTGGTTGATACGTCCGTTAACTCTTTCTTCTTTTTTTATATCACTGATTTGTTGGAGACACTGTGATTTATACTTTAGAGTGTTCCACCTTTTGGATTTGATGGATTGCTTCTCATGGTATTTAACTTGTTGCTCTATCCTGTGTTTACTATAAACTGGTAATTTGGTATAGAGGCTTGATTAGATTCAGGTTCAATTTATTTTCAGTTTGTTATATATTTTTTATGTGTTCAATTCACAGCAGTCATTATTCTTTTTGATGAAATTTGTCCCATCTTAGGTCAGTGGGAATTTCATCACATTGGCTCCAGTGTCCTTTGCCAAAACACTAGTAGCTCTTGAGAATGTTGTTGCTTTCTGGCTCAGTAAGACGTCCCAGGTTCATCTTTCTGTATGTCTAGAATCAGTGATTCCTAGAAGGAGCCATGCTTTATTTCAGTGGGGAATGGTATTTAGAGACCACAATCTGAGTGCCAGGAGAGTTCATTACTCCTGCATTGTCATTGCATTTAGCAATTTCCGTAGATAGAGTTGGGAAATACATGTTTAAAAATAAAAGAAATCATCACATTTCCAATTCAAATTTAAGGTTACAGAATATTTACTTAATTTGTTTGATTTTATATTTGTATCTCTTTAGTCTTGGGCTGGAAATTTGAAGGCTTTCACCCTGACCTGTATAGCTGTGCTGGTCCTGAGTGTACCTGCTCTTATATCCTTTCTTCACCTATCCTCCGATTTGCCCTGTATTACAGGAGGCTGACGCCTACAGTCTGCATTTCCTTGGCTCCCCTGTCAGCTGGCTTCTGGTATATCTTTGTCAGTGGGGAACACTGGTAGGAAGTTGGCAGATGAGAAGGGGAGAGGTTTCAAATTATTTCTCCCCTTCCATCTTTGCTTTGAAAATCATCTGTGGCAGTGGCCATGTCTCCTCTGAAGCCTCAACTCCCATGGGTACTGGCTTGCCAAGGTTTCAGCTTTCATTGGGTGACCCTGGCCCCTGGCTCTGGTTCTACCACCTCGCTCCCCCTTCTCTCTATATGCTAGTGGCTTCCTCTTGGTGCTAAGCTCCGGGTTGTATCACTGTCCTCTGGGTTTTCACCTCTCCTGTCACCTGTGTAACGAATTCCGTATATTATAGTAGTGCTGCTTTAAATACTCAAGTGGCTTCTACTATATGGTTGGACTCTGATGTTTAATAATAATGTTGCTTAATCATTGAACATATTATTTTACCAACAAAGTCTTATGAATTTTTGACTGATTGGAGCTTGCAAACTGAATCCTGAGAGTCATTATTGTCATTATCACAAGTCATTTATTTACTTATTTACTTAATTAATTTATTAACATCTTTATTGGAGTGTAATGGCTTTACATTGTTGTGTTAGTTGCTGCTGTATAACAAAGTGAATCAGCTATACATATACATATATCCCCACATCCCCTCCCTCTTGCGGCTCCCTCCCACCCTTCCCATCCCACCCATCTAGGTGGTTACAGAGCACTGAGCTGATCTCCCTGTGCTATGCGGCTGCTTCCCACTAGCTATCGATTTTACATCTGGTAGTGTATATATGTCCATGCCACAATCTCACTTCGTCTCAGCTTACCCTTCCCCCTCCCGTGTCCTCAAGTCCATTCTCTACGTCTGCATCTTTATTCCTGTCCTGCCCCTACGTTCTTCAGAACCGCTTTTTTTTAGGTTCCATATATATGTGTTAGCATACGGTATTTGTTTTTCTCTTTCTGACTTACTTCACTTTGTATGACAGTCTCTAGGTCCACCCACCTCACTACAAATAACTCAATTTTGTTTCTTTCTATGGCTGAGTAATATTCCATTGTATATATGTGCCACATCTTCTTTATCCATTCATCTTTCAGTGGACAATTAGGTTGTTTCCATGTCCTGGCTATTGTAAATACAGCTTCAATGAACATTGTGGTACATGACTCTTTTTGAATTATGGTTTTCTCAGGGTATATGCCCAGCAGTGGGATTGCTGGGTCATATGGTAGTTCTATTTTTAGTTTTTTAAGGAACCTCCATACTGTTCTCCATAGTGGCTGTATCAATTTATATTTCCACCAACAATGCAAGAGGGTTTGCTTTTCTCTACACCCTCTCCAGCATTTATTGTTTGTAGATTTTTTTGATGATGGCCATTCTGACTGGTGTGAGGTGATATCTCATTGTAGTTTTGGTTTGCATTTCTCTAATGATTAGTGATGTTGAACATCCTTTCATGTGTTTGTTGGCAACCTGTATATCTTCTTTGGAGAAATGTCTATTTAAGTCTTCTGCTCATTTTTGGATTGGGTTGTTTGTTTTTTAGATATTGAGCTGTATGAGCTGCTTGTGTATTTTGGAGATTAATCCTTTGTCAGGTGCTTCATTTGCAAATATTTTCTCCCATTCTGAGGGTTGTCTTTTTGTCTTCTTTATGGCTTCCTTTGCTGTGCAAGTGCTTTTAAGTTTCATTAGGTCCCATTTGTTTATTTTTGTTTTTATTGCCCTTTCTCTAGGAGGTGGGTCAAAAAGGATCTTGCTGTGATTTATGTCATAGAGTGTTTTGCCTATGTTTTCCTCTAAGAGTGTTTGGCCTTACATTTAGGTCTTTAATCCATTTTGAGTTCAGTTTTGTGTATGGTGTTAGGGAGTGTTCTAATTTCATTCTTTTACATGTAGCTGTCCAGTTTTCCCAGCACCACTTATTGAAGAGGCTGTCTTTTCTCCATTGTGTATTCTTGCCTCCTTTATCAAAGATAAGATGACCATAGGTGCATGGGTTTAACTCTGGGCTTTCTATCCTGTTCTGTTGATCTATCTTTCTGTTTTTGTGCCAGTACCATACTGTCTTGATTACTGTAGCTTTGTAATATAGTCTGAAGTCAGGGAGCCTGGCTCCTCCAGCTCCGTTTTTCATTCTCAAGATCGCTTTGGCTATTTGGGATCTTTTGTGTTTCCATACAAATTGTGAAATTTTTTGTTCTAGTTAGGTAAAAAATGCCATTGGTAGTTTCATAGGGATTGCATTGAATCTGTATATTGCTTTGGGTAGTATAGTCATTTTCACAACATTGTTTCTTCCAATCCAAGAACATGGTATATCTCTCCATCTGTTTGTATCATCTTTAATTTCTTTCATCAGTGTCTTATAGTTTTCTTCATACAGGTCTTTTGTCTCCTTAGGTAGGTTTATTCCTAGGTATTTTATTCTTTTTGTTGCAATGGTAAATGGGAGTGTTTTCTTAATTACACTTGCAGATTTTTCATCATTAGTGTATAGGAATGCAAGAGATTTCTGGGCATTAATTTTGTATTCTGCTGCTTTACCAAATTCATTGATTAGCTCTAGTAGTTTTCTGGTAGCATCTTTAGGATTCTCTATATGTAGTATCATGTCATCTGCAAATAGTGACAGCTTTACTTCTTCCTTTCTGATTTGGATTCCTTTTATTTCTTTTTCTTCTCTGATTGCTCTGGCTAAAACTTGCAAAACTATGTTGAATAATAGTGAGAGCGGGCAACCTTGTCTTGCTCTTGATCTTAGTGAAAATGGTTTCAAGTTTTCACCATTGAGAATGATGTTGGCTGTGGGTTTGTCCTATATGACCTTTATTATATTGAGGTAAGTTCCCTCTATGCCTAGTTTTTGGAGAGTTTTTATCATAAATGGGTGTTGAATTTTGTCAAAAGCTTTTTCTGTAACTATTGGGATGTTCATATGGTTTTTCTCCTTCAGTTTGTTAATATGGTGTATCATACTTGATTGATTTGCATATATTGAAAAATTCTTGCATTGCTGGGATAAACTCCACTTGATCATGGTGTATGATCCTTTAAATGTCCTGTTGGATTCTGTTTGCTAGTATTTTGTTGAGGATTTTTGCATCTATATTCATCAGTGATATTGGCCTTTAGTTTTCATTTTTTTTGCAACATCTTTGCCTGGTTTTGGTATCAGGGTTATGGTGGCCTCGTAGAATGAGTTTGGGAGTGTTCCTCTCTCTGCCATATTTTGGAAGAGTTTGAGAATGATAGGTGTTAGCTCTTCTCTAAATGTTCGATAGAATTTTCCTGTGAAGCCATCTGGTCCTGGGCTTTTGTTTGTTAGAAGATTTTAAATCAGAGTTTCAATTTCACTACTTGTGATTGGTCTGTTCATATTTGCTATTTCTTTGTGGTTCAGTCTTGGAAGGTTGTGCTTTTCTAAGAATTTGTCCATTTCTTCTAGGTTGTCCATTTTATTGGCATATAGTTGCTTGTAGTAATCTCTCATGATCCTTTGTATTTCTGCCATGTCAGTTGTAACTTCTCTTGTTTCATGTCTAATTCTGTTGATTTGAGTCTTCACCCTTTTTTTCTTGATGAGTCTCGCTAATGATTTATCAATTTTGTTTATCTTCTCAAAGAACCAACTTTTAGTTTTATTGATCTTTGCTATTGTGTCCTTCATTTCTTTTTCATTTATTTCTGATCTGATTTTTGTGATTTCTTTCATTCTCCCAACTTTGAGGCTTTTTGTTCTTCTTTCTCTAATTGCTTTAGGTATAAGGTTAGGTTGTTCATTTGAGATTTTTCTTGTTTCTTGAGGTAGGATTGTACTGCTGTAAACTTCCCTCTTATAACTGCTTTTGCTGCATCCCATAGGTTTGGGGTTGTCGTGTTTTCATTGTCATTTGTTTCTAGGTAATTTTTGAGTCCCTCTTTGATTTAGCGTATTGTTTAGCCTCCTGTGTTTGTACTTTTTACAGTTATTTCCTGTAATTGATATCTAGTCTCATAGCATTGTGATTGGAAAAGAAACTTGATATGATTTCAGTTTTCTTAAATTTACCAAGGCTTGATTTGTGACCCAAGATATGATCTATCCTGGAGAATGGTCCATGAGCACTTGAGAAGAAAGTGTATTCTGTTGTTTTTGGATGGAATGTCCTATAAATATCAATTGAGTCCATCTTGTTTAATGTATCATTTAAAGCTTGTGTTTCCTTATTTATTTTCATTTTGGTTGATCTGTCCATTGGTGAAAGTGAGGTGTTAAAGTTCCCTACTATGATTGTGTTACTGTCGATTTCCCCTTTTATGGATATTAGCATTTGCCTATGTATTGAGGTGCTCCTATGTTGGGTTCATAAATATTTACCATTGTTATATCTTCTTCTTGGATTGATCCCTTGATAATTATATAGTATCCTTCTTTGTCTCTTGTAATAGTCTTTATTTTAAAGTGTATTTTGTTTGTTATGGGAATTGCTACTCCAGCTTTCTTTTGATTTCCATTAGCATGGAATATCTTTTTCCATCCCCTCACTTTCAGTCTGTATGTTTCCCTAGGTCTGAAGGTAGTCTTTTGTAGACAGCATATATACGGGTCTTTTTTCTGGATCCATTCAGCCAGTGTATGTCTTTGGTTGGAGCATTTAATCCATTTACACTTGAGGTAGTTATCAGTATGCACATTCCTATTACCATTTTCTTAATTGTTTTGGGTTTATTATTGTAGGTCTTTTCCTTCTCTTGTGTTTCCTGCCTTCAGAAGCTCCTTTAGCATTTGTTGTAAAGCTGGTTTGGTGGTGCTGAATTCTCTTAGCTTTTGCTTGTCTGTAAAGGTTTTAATTTCTCTGTCAAATCTGAATGAGATCTTTTCTGGGTAGAGTAATCTTGGCCCTTCATCACTTTAAATATGTCCTGCCACTCCCTTCTGACTTGCAGATGTTCTGCTGAAAGATCAGCTGTTAACCTTATGGGGATTCCCTTGTATGTTATTTGTTGCTTTTCCTTTGCTGCTTTTAGTATTTTTTCTGTATATTTAATTTTTGATAGTTTAATTAATGTGTCTTGGTGTGTTTCTCCTTGGATTTATCCTTTATGGGACTCTCTGTGCTTCTTGGACTTGACTGACTATTTCTTTTCCCATATTAGGGAAGTTTTCAACTATAATCTCTTCAAATATTTTCTCAGTCCCTTTCTTTTTCTCTTCTTCTTCTGGGACCCCTATAATTCGAATGTTGATGCGTTTAATGTTGTCCCAGAGGTCTCTGAGACTGTCCTCAATTCTTTTCACCGTTTTTTCTTTATTCTGCTCTGAGTAGTTATTTCCACTATTTTATCTTCCAGGTCATTTATCCGTTCTTCTCCCTCAGTTATTCTGCTATTGATCCCTTCTAGAGAATTTTTAATTTCATTTATTGTGTTTTTCTTCATTGTTTGTTTGCTTTTTAGTTCTTCGAGGTCCTTGTTCGATGTTTCTTGTATTTTCTCCATTCTATTTGCAAGATTTTAGATCATCTTTACTATCATTACTCTGAATTCTTTTTCAGGTAGACTGCCTATTTCCTTTTCATTTGTTTGGTCTGGTGGGTTTTTACATTGCTCCTTCATCTGCTGTGTATTTCTCTGTGTTCTCATTTTTCTTAACTTACTGTGTTTGGGGTCTCCTTTTTGCAGGCTGCAGGTCTGTAGTTCCTTTTGTTTTTGCTGTCTTCCCCCAGTAGATGAGGTTGGGTCAGTGGGTTAGGTAGTTTTCCTGGTGGAGGGGAGTGGTGCCTGTGTTCTGGTGGATGAGGCTGGATCTTGTCTTTCTGGTGGGCAGGACTGCTTCTGGTGGTGTGTTTTGAGGTGTCTGTAAACTTATTATGATTTTAGGCAGCCTCTCTGCTAATGGGTGGGGTTGTGTTCCTGTCTTGCTAGTTGTTTGGCATGGGGTGTCCAGCACTTGAGCTTGCTGGTCAGTGAGTGGATCTGGGTCTTAGCGTTGAGATGGAGATCTCTGGGAGATTCTCGCTGATTGTTATTACGTGGGGCCAGAAGGTCTCTGGTGGTCCAGTGTCCTGAACTCGGCTCTCCCACCTCAGAGGCTCAGGCCTGACACCCAGCTGGAGCACCAAGACACTGTCAGCCACACAGCCAGGTATGTGGGCGGTTTCTTGCCTTTTGGGAAGTCTGAGGTCTTCTGCCAGCATTCAGTAGGTGTTCTGTAGGAGTTGTTCCACATGTAAATGTATTTTTGATGTATTTGTTGGGAGGAAGGTGATCTCCACGTCTTACTCCTCTGCCATCTTGAAGATCCCACAATTCATTTATTAATCATCACACTGTGGGTATCATTTCATACATTTCTACTTTTCTTTTTTAATCATAACTGTTAGCCTTTGTCGAATTATACTTCCCCTCTGGCTTCTGGATCTGCCATTCCCACAGCTATGACCCCACTTCAGGCCATTATGAAAGCCTCCTTAGATTTTGCAGTAACTTCACAACTCTCTCCCCACTTCCAGTCCCTTCATTCTCCAGTGTATTTTAATATATCCTGCCAGGTTTAATTTTATAAAGCACAGCTCTGATAATGTCACACCATCACTAAGAAAGGAAATCTCCTGTGGCTGCCCCTCACCTACCAAATTAAGCACAAACTCTTTGTACTGGCCTTCAACATTCTCCACAAAACATCCCCAAACTTACCTCTGTGATGAGTCTCATCATACAAAGCATGCTTCAACCTGTTGATCCATTGGCATGGAAGATCCTTGGAAGTAAGAAAGTTACCTTTGACTTTGCCATGTGGGCTGTGCTCTTTGAAATGTCTTGTGGAGAGACCAAGTCAAATTAGGTGTAAAAGTAGTAAAGAACTTTGGGTGTTACTATCATAGAAAGTATTCCTTCTGCATTTATGATATATACTTTTTCTATCTAATAAAAAACTTTCCCTCATTCACTACTTAATTAGTCTGAACTACTGAAAGGCAAGTTAAATATTGATTTTTTCCCCCCGTTTGTTATCAAGTTTTAGTGTAATGATTCAGTGTCCAGCTAACTTCCAGGGGTGACCAGTGAATTTCTGAGTATTATTATGAATTCGTGCATCATCATATACTTACATTCATTTTAGTTATTTTCCTTCTTGATGCACGTTGTCCCATGCCAGGTAATGAATCCATTTCTTTTAGATTTTAGAACATAGAGATGACAACGAATAAGCCATTAAAGATAAAATGACATTCACCCTTTATAGGCTTATTTATTTTAGTCTGAGCTCTGGGTCCCTCTGGACTCATTTGAGAAACAAAATGGTAGTGATTAAAGAAACTTCTTGTTCTCAGTGAAGGTCATTATTGACACTTTATTTTATTGTTTCTGTAGGCTTCCTTGGTCTTACTTTGTTCTTTGTTGTAGGCTATGTTCATTCATTTATTCATGTTTTGTTGACTCTTTTAATACTAGGTACTGGGGACATGACGCTGAATACGATGGACAGCACTACTGATTTTTTTGTTGTTGTTTTCTTGGCTATGCCAAGTGGCTTGTGGGATTTTAATTCCCTGACGACCTGGGATTGAACCCAAGCGCTTGGCAGTGAGAGCATGGAGTCCTAACCACTGGACCACCAGGGAATTCCCCAGGGCTACTGTTCTTGTGAAGCTGAAATCCTACAGGAGATACAGACATTAAACAATAAATTACACAAATAATAACACAATTCCAATAGAAGTGGGTGTTGTGGAGGAGAAACTCAAGAGTGTTATAAGCAGCTGTGTCAGGGGGTTCTGACCTGTTGGAGGAAAGGGGCAGGGAAGGTTTCCCTGAGGAACTGCTGTTTGAGCAGAGATCTGAAGGATGAGCAAGGATTTAGGTGAAGGGGGTAGATGAGCACAGAACATAGCAAGTGAGAAGGCCTTAAAAAGAGAAGAAACATAGACCCTTTGAGGGCTGAAAGAAAGGCCACTGTGGCTGGAGTGTGGAGACCTAAAGGATGATTGAAACAGTTTGGAGATCATGTAGGGAGCAGGCCACACAAGGCCTTCTAGATCATGGTAACGATGGTACAGTTTTTTAAATAGAGGGCTATCATAATCAGATCTGCATTTGGCTGGAGAGTGGGAAATACATTAGGAGGACACAAGAGTGTCCACACAAGAGATGCCACCAGAGATCCAGGTGAGAAATGTCTGTCTTTATTTCAGAAAGTATTCCTTGTTTTAAAGTCTTCTTTGTCTAGTCATAGCTATTTTAGCTTTCACATGATTAGTATGTCTATGGTATATATATATATATATATATATATATATATATATATATAATTTAATATTTTATTTATTATTTATTTATTTATTTTTGGCTGTGTTGGTCTTAGTTGCGGCACACGGGATCTTTGTTGAGGCATGTGGGATCTTTCGTTGTGGCACGTGGGCTCTTCCTTGCGGCGCGCGGGCTTCTCTCTAGTTGTGGTGTGCGGGTTTTCTCTTCTCTGGTTGTGGTGCACAGGCTCCAGAGCTCGTGGGCTCTGCAGCTTGCGGCATGCAGGCTCTCTCGTTGAGGTGTGTGAGCTCAGTAGTTGTGGCACACGGGCTTAGTTGCCCCAGAGCATGGGGGATCTTAATTCCCCAATCAGGGATCGAACCTGCGTCCCCTGTATTGGAAGGCGGATTCTTTACCACTGGACCACCAGGGAAGTCCCTGGTATATATTTTATCTTCTTACTTCGAACTTCTCTGTGCTTTCATATTAAAGTGAATTTCTTTTTTTTCAGCTTTATCGTTGTATAATTGACAAATAAAATTATAATATATTTAAAACGAACAAGGTTCTTAGTATTTAGCAACAGAGTCAAGGGGAAACTTGTACAGATTTCTGGAGCTTTTTCTCTGCTTAGCTGCCTCTTCTCTGGTTCTTTGACCTACAAATTACTGTCACTTCAGTTTCTTTGAACTCTGTTTTCTCAACTCAGTGGGATCACCTTGTTTGGTTTGAGATGTCCCTCCCTACTCCACAGTCCAGAAGGTGCCTCTGGCAGAAAGCCAGGGCAGTCAGAGGGCTCACATCATTTGTTTCCCTTTCTCAGAGATAGCAGTCCTGAACTGCTTCTTGTCTAAAGTAGTTATTTCATGTATTTTGTCCAGTTTTCTAGTTGTTTACAGTGTGTGTGTGGGTACATCTAGTCCCAGTTATGTATTTATTTATTTTTGGTTTAAATGATCTGTGATTAGAACACAAAATAAAACACGTGTAAAATAGAGATTCGACCAACATGGTTGAATAATAATTTTGATGTAATTGAATCCTATATTTCATTTCTTGCTACAGAAATTTTTTAACTACATCTGGGAATTTTCTAGAAATTTGTGAAATGCCTCTTTTCTTTTTTAACAACTTTATTGGAGTATAATTGCTTTACAATGGTGTGTTAGTTTCTGCTTTATAACAAAGTGAATCATTTATACATATACATATGTTCCCATATCTCTTCCCTCTTGTTTCTCCCTCCCTCCCACTCTCCCTATCCTACCCCTCTAGGTGGTCACAAAGCACTGAGGTGATCTCCCTGTGCTATACGGCTGCTTCCCACTAGCTATCTATTTTACATTTGGTAGTGTATATATGTCCATGCCACTCTCTCACTTTGTCACAGCTTACCCTTCCCCCTCTCCATATCCTCAAGTCCATTCTCTAGTAGGTCTGTGTCTTTATTCCCGTCTTACCCCTAGGTTATTCATGACCGTTTTTTTTTTTTCTTAGATTCCATATATATGTGTTAGCATACGGTATTTGTTGGGACCTAATGAAACTTAAAAGCTTTTGCACAGCAAAGGAAGCCGTAAACAAGACCAAAAGACAACCCTCATAATGGGGGAAAATATTTGCAAATGAAGCAACTGACAAAGAATTAATCTCCAAAATTTACAAGGAGCTCATGCAGCTCAATAACAAAAAAACAAACAACCCAATCCAAAAATGGGCAGAAGACCTAAATAGACATTTCTCCAAAGAAGATATACAGATTGCCAACAAACACATGAAAGAATAGTCCCAGTTATTTTATCATGGCTAGAAGCTCGAGTCTGTGCATTCAGTTTTGATCATGTTGAACTTAAGGTAAGTTTGAAATTTCTAAGTGGAAGTCCATTATCCAGTTGGTGTTAGATTTGCACTTTAGAGAAGAAATCTGGGTTGAAGAGAAAAATTTGGGAATTGTAGTAGTATGGATGGTGATCAGAGTCATAAGCATAATTGGATGTTATCACTTGTGAGAATGAAAGTATGTGAAGAAAACTGGGCTTTGGGTCAGGCCTCAAGGAACTTCACTTTCAAGTCCCAGGCAGAGAAAGATGAACTAGAGGGATGACAGAGGAGGAACTTTTAGAGAGGTAGGAGAAAACCAGGAGAGCCTGTTGCAGAAGCCAGGGAAGGTATTGTTAAGATTTTCATGATAATGATTGTCAAGATTTTAATGATGCTGGTTCAGGTGAAAGGAGGACTGAGAATTGGCCATTGGATTTTGTGACATGAAAAGTTTGAGTGGCCTTGCCCAGAGCAGTTTCAGGAGAGCACTGGACAGAAACCAGGTTTAATGATGAGGAGAGAGTGGGAGGTAAGACAGTAGAGAGGTTAAGTTTAGACCATTTTTAAAAGTTGAGTTGTAAATGGAAGGCAAGAATTAGCTTGAGAGCTGTAACTGGATGAGAATATCAGAAATGTTTTCATTTCTTTTCTTTTTCAAAAAAAGTTTTCATTTTAAATAGGGGAGCATTGAGTGTACAGAAATGCTGGTGGGAAGGACCTGGCTGAGAGTATAAGGTTAATGATTAGAGAGAGAGGCAATAATCTATAGTATCAGGAGCAGAAAGGCTGCTGCACGTTCAATTCATGAGTTGAGACTTGACATTACATAGAAAAAGTGATATATCTTCTTGCAACAGAAGGAAAGGAGAGAAAATGGGTGGACAGGAAGTCAGGTTTGTTGATTTGGTGGTGGGAAATTGAGAGCTATCTTTAACTGATGGCTTCTACTTCTTATGGAGAATGTTTGAAAAATATGTGTCCCATATTGACATAGATCTGAAGAACTTTTGAAGAGAATTTGGTAATGTTTAACCAGAAACAATGGACAGAATAATGCAGTTAAGTCTGTGTAGGCCCAGACATTTTAATTACGACATCTGGCTGATGATTAGTCATGAAGGGACTCAGTGACCCAGAAGACTAGAATGGATAGAATGAGACTGTTACTGAATTCAGGTTTAGCTGCTCATTGCTCAAGAATCCAATACTGAGAGACAAATGTTGGGTGAAAGGAAAGATAGCTTTATTGAGGAAGCTGGCAATCCTGGGGAGAAGGTGGACTCGTGTCCCAAAGAACCAACCCCCCACTGCTGCTCAGTGGGCAAGAGGTTTTAAAGGGGAATTTCAGGGGTGCACAGGTGGGTTGGGGGGTCCTATGTGCAGAACAGCACAGTTAGCTCATGTGTTGGTCTGATCAGCTTCATCTTGATTGTTTTAAGTACAGTTAATATTCAATCCCAGGGTTGGTTTGCTCCCTTTTCCTTGAGGTGGGTTCTTGGAATTGTGCAAGATGGAGCAGCTTATGTCATGGCTACAGTCTGGTCATCACGTAGTTAACTTCTTCCACCTGGTGGGGGTTTCGGTGTCTACAAGGCAGCTCAAAAATATTCTGATACGGCTCAGAATATTATCTGTAGCCCTTGAGGAGGAACCAAAGGTCCTTGACTCTGTTTAATGGCTAAACTATTGTTATTTTGTCTTGCTTTACTATTTTCCTTTGTTTCTGTATTTTCTTACTTCTCTGATTAAATTTATTCTTTGGGAGTTGGGGAGGGGAGGTCTGTCCCAGGAAGGCCCCATAAGGTCTTGCTCAGTTACAAGACAACCCTGAACCAAGTCTCCACCAGTCCAGAAAGATGCCTGCCAGATCATTATGTCAATGGTAGCCCCTGAGCAAGGAAGGAGAGAAAACAGTGGCTTCTTTGCCTGTTCCATCCTCTGCTAGAGGCTCCCGTTTCTCTCCTCTTTCCAGCTTTCTTTCCCTATTTCTGACATTCATTTCTCAAGCCTCACTGCTGTGTCTATCCATCCTCTTCTCCTCAATCTCTAGCTTTATTTTTCTAATTCTGGTTTCTCATCCAATCCTTAACATTCTTCTCACTCTTCTTGATCCCTCTCCTGAAAATAGTGTCTTCATTACTTATTGAAAACTTTTTCCCCCATATTTCAGCATTTCTACATCCTTCTCTTCTTGTGTGTTTGTCCTCTTGCTTTCTTTTTTTGTAGCCACCTTGAGTCCCACTTGTTCTCCCACTCTATATTTGTTTACAAAAGAAAAGTCTACATTTTCGGTATGCAGTTTCAATTTGAGATTGATTATATTCTTAAAAGCCATCTGAGCTGCTTTAAATTTTCTCAGATTTTATTCCTTAGAATGGAAAAAAAAGGGCATCCAAAGAGCAGTATGTAAGTCTCATCAAGTTTGAGGTTGAAATAGTATTTTTTTTAAAGACAGAAGTGCCTGAAATGTTTTTGTTTTGTTTTTCGCTTCTTTTTTAAAAAGCGGGGCCAGTGATATTTACATATAGTCTGGCAAACCATTATGAAAACATTTACACATTTAGATTACTTAGAAAATGAGAAAGAATTGGAAAAACAGTGAACGTCTTCATATCTCTAAATTATGGTCTGTGAAAAAGGATGTAGCTCTTCATAAAAAGAGAAAAGTATATTTTCACTTAAGCACCAAAAATGTGGGAAGATTTTGAGAAGTACTTTTATCAGGTAGGCTGCAGATATTAAAAGTTAGGAATCTGAGTTGTCTTACTGTGACTAGTAGGCAGTTAATCCACAGCACACCTGGATCATCTACCATGGACAAAGTACTTTCCTAGCATCTGTGAAAGGATACCAGTGTAAACCCGAGCCTAAGCTCTCAAGCCAACCCTCTAATAGGGAGTAGGCATTAGGAATACATTTGATCTTCAAAACTCAAGTGCAAGAAACTTTTTTCTTCTGTATCAGGTAACTCTGGCACTGAGCCACATTGACTAGGATGTTAAGAAATTCAATCACTGTCATATTTTGGGCCTGTACTTCAGTGTCCAGTGCTGTGGAGGTGTTTGCTGTAGAGACGCTCACTGTAGTCCCCATGGGCTATTTAAAGGTGGTGACTCCAATCCTCCCATGGCAAGAATAGGAAAGGGGCTTCTTTGATGAGGTTTCTGGGTTCCTGGGCACTGGGAGGGAGCAAAATGGTGATCTCCATCATTCTGAGTCCCAGATGAAGCACCTCTCTCTCTCTCCATTTCCCTTTCCTCCTCTTCAAACCTTGCGTGATCCTCTTTCTCTAGATAATTCAGCTGTACAGTCTCTGTAAACGAAGGCTTCTGAA
Source organism: Lagenorhynchus albirostris (assembly GCF_949774975.1). Lineage (NCBI taxonomy): Eukaryota > Metazoa > Chordata > Mammalia > Artiodactyla > Delphinidae > Lagenorhynchus > Lagenorhynchus albirostris. The sequence goes on from NC_083102.1 coordinate 24,459,198, forward strand.
AACAAGGCGTGTTTATTCTGTAGGGCATACAGGCTTGATTGCTCTTGGGGAGGGCACAAAAGGGAAAAAAAGGAAAAAAGTTTTTTCACGGGTCTTCTGAAACAACAATAATTAGATTTAAAAAGTCTTAATAAATTGTCATGCTGCATATGAATACTATGGGAAACATTGATAACAAGGTACATTGCATCGTATATTTGACATTCAATCATGCAGCCTTTGTCAAATTTTTATTTTTCCAAAACTCATTACTTATTTGCAAATAAGTAAGAAACATATTTAAAAACCTCTTACTGACTCAATACCGCCGTGATGTATTCACTGGTCTGTAGATTTGCCAGGACACTAAAAATAAACTTTATGCCAAAATTTCATGCAAGAATTGAAACATAGTACTCTTAAATATAATTTTTGAGTAGTTGGATATTTTTGAAAAGAAATGTCTACCTGTAAGGAGATGTTGTTCACCTTAGGGGACGGGAACATCGGTTCAAGGCACCACCTTCTTCATCAAGTGAACCTAGAGAGCGCTTGTATATCTACCCGTGATGGCAACATCAGATCTACCAAAATCATCCTTGCAATTGACGCATTTAAATCCCTCTGAGCACGATATGGAAAAATTTCAAGAGAAGATATAGGGCTGCTGAGTACACATTCAATGCTTTAGACTAGAGCAGTACTTCTCCAACTTTATTGTTGGAGCACTACCTGGAGATCTTGTTAAAATACAGATTCTCATTCAGTATGTGTGGGGTGGGGCCTGAGGTTCTGCATTTCTAAGAAAAGCTCCCAGGTGATGCTGATGCTGTGGGTTTGTTGACAATGCTGAGCAGCAAGGTTGTAGAGACTCCAGTTTCTGTAGTCAGTGCTGATAAATTGACTTTTTTGCAATGTGAATATATCTTTTATACCAAATCACATGGATACTTTTTTTTCCTTTCAAGGCATTTTGTACCTAAATTTAATTTTTGAAAAAATCTTCTTTTGCGGTGGCTAACCTGACCAATGAAAGATATAAGAAAGATGAGGGCCAGACAAGGTAGACCAAAGTCATGCATTGTGTGCTGTAGATGGAACACACTCAATGCTGTATAGACAGAAACTGTTACAATAAAGTATGTAGTAGTCACATACATTTGGAGCCAGGCTGATGGGCTTGCTGTATTTTGAGACCCTTGGTGCACCAGTTGGTTTCCAGTTTATGCTGCGGGAGAGATGGCAAGTTTTGGATGTGTGGTTTTGACATACCAGTTGGACACTCAAGAGGAGATTTCAAATAAGTAGAACTTGGGTGTGGAGCTCAGCAAAGAGATTTAGTCTGGATGTATAGATTTAGTCTGGATGTATAGTTGGTGGGGTCCAAGCTCCAGCTGAACCATGAAATATGACCCCGAGGGAGTTGTGTATGGGACCAGAGGAAGTAAGGACAGGGAGCTATGGTTGCTTCCTCAGATGTGTGAGCGCTCATGGAAGGCAAACCTACTGAAGAATGAACATTTAAAAATGGACTTGAGGTAGTGGAGGGCAGAGGTGCTTAAGAGATGAGTCAGGAGTCAGACTGCCTAGATTTGAATCCCATTCTGCCATTCACAAATTATTCAGCCTCAGAAAAGTTACTTAACTTCTTCAGATCTCAGTTTTCTCATCTGTAAAATGGGGACAGAGCATGTAGCACAGTTCTTGGCCAATACAACATGTTAAATAAATGTTGGCAAAACCAACCAAACACATGAACACACATACATGGGCACACATAGTGTTTCATGAGTTAGGTGTGCAGATGGGATCTGACACATGAAGGAGGTTTGTCAAGGGCAGTAAGCTGGCCTTCTCAAAAAAAGATTGTGGATGGGGCAAAGATGGGCAGAAAGGCTAATCAGTCCACTTTGGGGAAACTTAATGTGATGCCCTTTGTATACTAAAATGATGAGATGATGTTTGTCAGGCGAACATGGGCTTGGCACATTCTCCAGTGTGGAGTGGAATAATGGAATCTGAGTCATTTACATTATTTCATCTACTGTTCCTCTTATCCAATGATGGCCATTTATGAAGTTGGCTATTTGTTTTTTGGATAAGGAGTGGTTTTTCTTTTTCCTGTGAAAATGGAGCTCTAAGTAAGACCTTTAATCTCATCTGTACCCTCTTGTAACATCCGGAATTCACCAGCTTAGACAACATCAAGGAAATGAAAATTTCCGGTGGTATTTAGTATTCAGAATCTGTACCTGGAGGATGCCAGCTGGTGGATAAATAGTCAGTTGGAGACCAGGATATCAATCAAGGTGGATAATCACTGAAAGTCCAAGAAATCGTCAACTGAGAAACTTACTTGCACAGACAAATGTCCCTATCAAATTCTGCCTTATTTCTGGGATTCAAATCATGTATTATTGAGTGGCAAAATGCCAGTCTAAATGGAATATTTGCTAGATTAAGTTTTATTGACTTCGATTCATTGGTTATAATTGCTAACTTTTTATTCTTTAGTGTTTGAGTGCTGTCATGGTTGGGGGGAAAGTTGAAACACTGGTGATTGCAAAGCAAGGAAATCAGCAGAAGAGGAAAATTAAATGCTAGGTGATGGTTTGAAGTCAGCAGTGAAGGGAATGAGTTGGGGGAAGAGTTAAATTTTTAAGTGATTTAGCAAGTGATGCTAAGAAGGTGCCATGCCATCATTGGTTTTTCTAATATAACAAATCATAATTGATCATTTTCTTTGTACTCACGTAAGAAAACCTCGTTACAGAAAATCTTCGCTGTCCTAAGCAACTCATTGCAAAATTCTCCTTCCCTTTTGTTTGAAAGAATACTTAGAGATAGATTTCACTTTGAAATCCCAAGCTGCTTGAAAACTTTGTTGAGAACGTATCAGAGAAGTATCTTTTACTCTGAAATGCAGTGGAATCCTGGCAGTAGTGGTTAGAAATAGTGAAATCAGGGAGTGACATTCTCCAGGTCTCTCTGGGATGCTGGGTCACTGAGCACAGTCTTTAGAGGTGGACAGATCGGTTTATTTCTCTTTCCTCCTCCTGAGAAGTGCTGAAAATGTGTATCATCTTGAAAGCAAAAAAAAAAAAAAAAAAAAAGCTAGATTATTCTCCTGGGTCAGTTCTAACCTGCTTCTCATGTGTTTTGAAATACTATCCCAAAGCTTTCACTGTCTGCGTAAAAATGAAGAGAGAGTTTCTTTTTAGTTTTCAATCACCTTTTTTTTTTAACTTTTTAAAGGAAACAAATATTTGAGCTTATAAGTAATATTAAGTATACATTTATTTTTTCCTGGGTTCTTGTGTTAAAGTTGTTTCTCTTCTATGGACTTAGTTTCTGCTGGATTCATTCATTCTTTCATCGTCCACCTATGCATTTATTTGTTCATTCATTCCGGACCCCTACAAACCTCAGGATCTATGAGAACATGATGCAGTTGCCTGCTGATAATTACATAGTTATTTTCTTAAATAGTTCCGGTATGAGAATCCCAGTTAGGCATACGCTAGTTAAAAGTAGTATGTGTAAAAAGCAGGGGAGCAGTGGTCTTTGCTTTAATATTATTCCGCCTTTAGCAAGTTTCTAAAATTAAGTACCTGTCAGTCGACTGCCCCTCCTACTCACTTGTACACATTGGGTGGTTTACACATTTGAAGGAAGTCCGAAGTGAGAGGCAATCTGTGGCTGGTATTCCATTTCCTGTTCGCCCTCATTTTTCGTGTGTCAGCTTAATGCCATTCCTCAGGGAAGCCTGCCCAATGCCCACCCCCGCCCCCCAGATGAGTTACTCTTCGCAGCCTGTGCTCCTTTTTCACAGCAGTCATCACAAGTGCTGTTAAGTGTTTATTTGGGTGATTGTTTATTTAATGCCTATTTCCATCTGACCATATGCTCTGTGAGGGTGGGGGAACCATGTGTTGTCTATGGCCCAATTCCCAGAGCCTGTCATGGTGTGTGGCACATAGTGTGAGCTAATTTGTTGAATGAACTAATCAAAAAGTAACCATTAAAAAGACATTAAATTTAATGTAGCCACTAATCAGAAAAAGTGTGCATATTGAATTAACCTTTTTCATCTGTGTGTAATACTGCATAGGTACTGGTTATCATTTCCTAGAAATTACAGCATACTGAAGTGTGTGGAAATTAGAAAAAAATACGGTGTTCACTTTTTTTTTATAAGGGAAAATTGAAGATCAGGAGAAACCATAAACTAGAGGAACTGTAGAACTAGTTGGAATATTAAAGTCCCTTCCTTAAAAATTATAAAAAAATAAAGGTTTTAAATTCAACTTGCTATTAGAACTTTTGAATGTATATACGCAGGGTAGTTAGGCTTAAAAACTCCCACATTGCTAGTGATTTGATAGATTATAACAACTCTTTCCCCTAGGGGCTGCTGTGCTTTCTCATTGTAAAATGTAATTAGCAGATGTAAAGAAAGGTTTATTAATCTTATAGGATATAACTATGGCTGTTTATATGTAAATTCTTCCACGTTCACGGATTGCTTGTCTTTCATTTTAAATAAACAGGTTAGAAGTCAAATGTCATTACCAATTTGATTAAAATCATTACAATTCTTTTTTTTTCTTAACAGGTCACTACTTATTTTATTTATCAAAAGATAACGCTAACTTAATTGGCCTAGTTTTAGGGTTGGAATTTCCAATAGCCAAACCAAAATGTCTTAGTGTAGATGTTCTGCCAAAAGTATTTGAAAGCATCAAGTTATAAAAAGAAAAAAAAGCAAAATAACATAGAAGCCTGGATATCTGCACCACCATCCGTCGGTTTATTTAAAGTGTCTAATGATCAATGATGAATGAGGCTGGGGATGGGTAGCTTCTGCTCGCCCCTCCCGTTTACCTTCTCTCTTGCTCTGTCTGTTCACTCTCCTGGGAGGCAACTCTGTCCAGACAATGTCAATAGGTTCTTTGGCCCCTTGGTTTCCTGTGGATTTGGTCAAGGGGAGAGCCAGCAGGAGGTCAGGGAGGGCAGAGTTTGGGATATAATTTCCTGGATCCCACCCTGTAGTGTCTCCAGGGGGTGGCTGTGTCCCTCCCTCTGCGGGGGTGGGTGGTCGCTGCTTCTCTCAAATGGTTTCTGTCTGTGACTCCTTCTGGTTTCTGTAACTCCTCCTTCCTCTGGTTCTTAGGGCACAGGGGTGGCAACTGACCCCTTTTGACTCTACTTGACTATGGCTTTCCACTGTCACTCCCTCTGTACTACCCCTGCCTTGAAAATAGACCCCTTATTAACTCCCCTGAGTTACCTGAATTCAAGAGTGCCCTTGAATTCAGGTAACTCAGGGGAGTTTTCGCCTGAGTTTTCTTCGCTTCCCAGACTCATACAATACCCTTGAACAAGTGGTGATAAATGCACCCTTTTAAAACTCAGTAGAATACATCCAAGTGAATCATGTGAAACCCAGAGATGACATTGTAGTGTAACATATATGTCTACTTTCAGGCATACATACATATGTACAAAAATGCATTATTCATCTTTTGAAGAAAGTGTACCTCCTATGACTTCGTGTTCTTCGTATTTGCCTCTGAAATTTCAGATTCACCATCAGCAGCAAACCATCTTTGAATTATTTATCTGCTAGTGAGAATGGATTGACCTTGTCTCATCCTTCTCTGGTTGGCTCTGTTATGGGTGCTGTGCATTTGTGAGAAGGAAGTTTCTGGTGAGAGGTAAGGTCTGTATCCTGGCTCATAATAGAATTACACTTATGACCTTAAATGTTCTAACCATTGCTCTATACTTAGTTGTGTTAACTGACCACAGGCCCTTTCACTGCGCGTGTATAATTAGATGTTGCTTTCTCTGGATGAGCTGATGTTGCAGAGAAGGATAATGTTACAGTACAATGAAATCATTCTCTCTCTCCGTGGCCTCCACAATTTCCCGTTTCAATAGACCACCTCTCCTTTTCTCTTGCTAAACCCCACAGTGCATCAAAACACAAAAACTTGGGTCCTTCTCTGAATCAACGGTGGGAATTCAACTGAGAAGAGAGTCATGGACTAATTTCACATTTGGCATTAACTTGTACAGACAGGAAATTTACTCTCTGTCCACTGTGTGGATTTCTTTGAGCAGGTCCTGGTTTGGGAGGAGAATAGTACTTCAGAAACAAATTCAGGATAGTCGTCACTCTTATTATTACTTCACGCTTTGGCCCCACGTTCCTTTCTCCTTTTCCCTCTCCTCATTCCATTTTCATGAATCTGAGAGGAGCATGAAAGCTCAGGGTAGTGTGAGGAGGGGAAGGTGTGTGCTGAACATTGACTTCTAGCCCCAACTCCTCATTTTTACCCAATTTCTAATTAAATACTCGCGTTTTGCCGCAAGCAACTAGTAGTTTTAATACCAGAGAGCAGTCGAATTTGAAAAGACAAAGTTAATGGCTGTAATCATTATGCTTTTCTGGACCTGGTTCTGCAGTGAAAACAAATCCATCCCAAGACCAGGTGGCAGGAAGCTATCATAGCGATGGCTGCTGTTGCTAAGGCCAGCATCACTGAAGAAGTGCTCAGACAAGCACTACCCCCTGAGGAAGAGCATGGCTTCAAGCTGATCTTTCACTGGAGAAAACCAATGATGCTATTATTGAAAGGCACCAAGAACCCAACCCGCCAACCTCTTCTACCATTAAGGTCGACAATCAATGGATGAGGTTTTTGTAGAGATGAAAAAGCACGAAAACCTTTTTAGTAGGAATTGATGGTGAAGATGTGTGTGACTCAGGTCTTAAATTGTCTTCTGTCTGCAAATCTGTCCTCAGATGTATGTGAGTTTCTTGCAGGAAGGCTTACATTTCCTGTGATCCTCAGGGGCTTCCTCTGAGCTGTGCTTTAGGGCTCATTGCCTGTCAGGGGTGTCTTGGCTTCCTGTGGGATCCTTGGCAAACCAGAAACTGGGGAAAATGGACACGGGATTCATGTCATTTTAAGCAGATGTGGAAAGTTTCAAACTTAACATAGTATTTTAATGTGCAAACAGTAGGGAACTTTAAAGAGGCACCTGGGGTGGAATTGTAATCTTCTTGGGCCATGAAAGAGTATTTAGGGTGGTTACAGCAAAGTGATTCAGTTATACATATATGTATCTATTCTTTTTCAGGTTCTTTTCCCTTATAGGTTGTTACAAGATATACAGTATATAATTCCCTGTGCTATACAGTAGGTCCTTGTTGGTTATCTGTTGTATATACAGTAGTGTGTATATGTTAATCCCAGACTTTTGAGCTGGATATTGCATTTGTGCAGAAGATCAGCAGGTGGAGGAGAGGGGTCTCTCTACACAGAGAACAGTGTGGGCAGGGATGCAAGGTGCCATCAGGGTATGACAGCAAAGGCTTGAAGTTGGGAAGGAGGATGGGACAGAATCCAACACCAGGGCTTCAGGAGCCAGACTGAAGAGTTGGGATATTAGCCCTTGAATGGGCAAGTGGGACTTAACAGAGACTTACAAAGAATGTGACATCTTACAAAGGATGAGCTGATGCAGAATGCATTCCTTAACGCCTCTTTTCTCGGTACACTCTCCTTTTCCCTCTCCTTTTCCCTCTCTACTTCTATGCCCCATCCACTACATTTTTTTTTTTTTTAGTGTTGTTTTTGTTTCTGGTAGCTGAAACCTCCAGGGTGAAGGGATTAGTTAGGATGGATTCAGTGTAGGGAAAAGAAAAAGAAACATTCCAGGTTTAAAAATAATACCCACTTTAGTTGCCAGTAGGAGTTTAATTTGAGGGTAGTGGAAATATTGGGGATACCAACACAGAAATTAAAATACTGAATGAGCCAATGCTTAGTGGTCGACCACAATAAACTAAAAATGAGATGCGACTCCGTGACAATTTGAAAAGTCTTGAAATATGCTCTGTATACCCTGGCGTCTATCATTGTAGGCTGAGACATAGCAAGAACTGAACAAATGAAAATACAAACACATACTCTCACGTTACTTTTCCGCACATTGATTCGCAAAGAGAAAACTCTCCAAGACTTTGCTGAGAAAGTCCTTTGCCTAATTATTCAAACAATGATTTCTTATCTGCACTTTTATTTTATATACACTTACACCTGTTTAATTAATCCTACACATGATGCTGACTGCTAATTAAACAGCCCTGAAAGTGACTGACTGAAGGTAGTAATTTGAGATAATTAGTTTTGGTTTCAAACACTAGATTTTCACACTTTGTGCTCATTTTTAGAAAAGGGTGGCTCATTATTATAGGCAGGGTGGGGGCTGTGTAGGGCATTTTCCTGCTGGACTCTGGGCAGCTGAGGAAGTGGGAGGATTATTATGCATCCAAATAGGACAAGGAAATGGTAGAGTGCTGTAGAATTTGCTAGAGAATGCTCCCCATCCCTTCCTACACACACACACACACACACACACACACACACACACACACACACACACACACACACACACACACACACACACACACACAGAGAATCCCTTCCAAAATGAAGGTCACGGGCTTCTCTGGTGGTGCAGTGGTTGAGTCCACCTGCTGATGCAGGGGACACGGGTTCGTGCCCCGGTCCGGGAAGATCCCACATGCCACGAAGCAGCTGGGCCCGTGAGCCATGGCGGCTGGGCCTGCGCGTCCGGAGCCTGTGCTCCGCAACGGGAGAGGCCACAGCAGTGAGAAGCCCACGTACCGCAAAAAAAACCAACCAAACAAACAAAATGAAGGTCAGGCTCATGGATCTTTTTCATTAGAACATAGAAATGAACATGCTCTTGATCTCTGGGAAAGTTTTACCTAGTAAAGTGTAGACCTCACTGAATCATCCATTGTCTCTTTCCCTGGTCCTCTAGAAGCAAGCAAGAAAAGGTAAAAAAAATTCAAGATTTGGTGTGTGGTTAGAGATTTGGACGGGTGTCCTTGCTAAGTAGTTATCTGCTACAAAGACACAAAGCCTAATCAAGGGGACAGTCTATCAAGAGATGGCTGGTGTATCTGGCAGAGAAAGCGAAAGGGCAAAAAGGAGGCAGGTCAGGACTAGTTTTCATGATCCCACAATGTTAACAGGCAAGTTATTTTGGTCCTACCGGAAGAATTGGGTGTGAAATAGGCTAAATCTTTTTTTGTAGGCAATATAGATAGACACAGGTTACACAGAAGCGGAACAAATCCTGCAGCACCCTGGAGAGCTCCAAGCACATTCTTTTACTTCTCTTCCCGGGGCAAGGAGGCTTTCATGTCTTAGGATGTTCAATGTCACTTCACTGACTACCAATACGGAGTAGGACTCTCTAGACCTAAGAAAGGTTTGGATACAGATGTTGAGGGTTTATAAAGGTGTCAAGAGGAGAGTCAAAACCTCCTTGTGGCTTGGGAATCATCTGGCCAGGGAGTGATAAGTGATGGTTGGATCCCAGAGTGTGTAGCCCTGTTTAGGAAGATGGAACGGCAGCTTCTTTGACATGAGAGCACTGACATTAGCTGCAGGATCTGATGGAGAGCAGAATTAATGGTTTTATGTACAAGTCAAACCTGCATCTTCAACCAAGCAACCTGAGTTAGTGCATCGTGGAATCATTTTGACCTCTGAACTTTCACAACACAGCAAGGCAGCAGAGGAGTAATGAGATGCACATCTCTTAAACTCCAGATCCCACAGTATTATTGCCCACTTTTTAGTTGTTTTCATTCATCTCACAGGAACCTCAAAAGAAACAAATCAAAAATTGAACACATCATTTTTGTCTTCCAGAATCTCTCTTGTTTTTCTGTCTTGGTAAATAGCAAACATCGTCTACTCAGATACCAAAGCCATAGAACTGAGAGTCATTACACGTTCTTCTTACACATTTCCTTGTCTTTTAGATACTTACAGCTTCTACACCCTTCCTTTTTCCACCTGCCACTGCCTTATTTCAGTTTTTATACTTTCTTACATAGATTTCTGTAGTAGTTTTCTAACTGGTTGTCCTGCATGTAGTATGGTTTCCCTTTAATTCAGTTTATCTCTAAGCATAGCGTGGGTCCACCTGCATCAGATTCTTCTGGAGGGCATATTAAAATGCAGATTCCTAGATCTCTAGACATACTAAGTCAGAATCTTTGGGAATGGGGCTGCCCAGGTAGACACTGAAATTTGAGGGTTGCTACTCTCCGCACTGCTGCCAATGTGATCTTTCTAAACCAAAAATTTGATTATGTCATTTCCTTGGTTACAATCATGCTGTGCTTCCCCATGGCCTTGGTAATAAAATCCACACTCCTTGTCATACCTGACTAGCCCTTCATCCTCTGGTTTCTGTCTAACTTTGCAGTTTTCCTTCCTGACATTCCTCCCTTGGTATCCTGCATTACCACCATGTGAAATGCTGCAATACCATACCATGCCCTTTCTTTTTTTTTTTTTTTTTTTGATGTGGATCATTTTTAAAGTCTTTATTGAATTTGTTACAATATTGCTTCTGTTTTATGTTTTGTTTTTTTGGCTGCAAGGCATGTGGGATCTTAGCTCTCCCACCGGGGATTGAACCCTCACCCCCTGCATTGGAAGGCGAAGTCTTAACCACTGGACCGCCAGGGAAGTCCCACCATGCCCTTTCTTGACTCTATGGCCTTGGACATGCAGTTTCGTGTGGCTGAAATGTCCTTCCTGGCCTATATGCCAGATTTCCTGCATCTTCCGTGCTCCGTCTAGCCTGCATGTCCTTCTGCCATACTTCTTTAACATCCCTGTATTCTTCTATCCTAGCACTTTTCACTGGTAGAGTAAGAGTCTTCACTTGTTTATATGAGTGAATATTGCATTTCAAACATTTTTAGGGGTAGATTTATGGCATGCAGTTAATTTGTTTCTCAGCTTGAATTTATTTAGGAGAAATGACATACGATCTCTAATTTTGAATATCTTCTAGCAATTCACCCTTTTTATGCCAGAAAATAGTCTCTTTTCCTAAAGCAATTGTGGTATGGATTCCTGTTTTGTGATTTTTTTTTTTTGAGGGTGGGAAGGCTGGAAAGATGTTATAATTAAAAGATACATGGTTAGCTATTCCCAAATCTTATTGTGGTATGTAGTGATTATATCAATAAGCAGTGGCTAGACTTGCAAAACTATATATTTAAAATACTTTACCAAAAATATAATCTTAAGGCTGAAATGGTATCAAGCATAAAAATAGCCTCATGTTAAATTCTCTGTTCATTATTATGTAGCCTTTATGTCCTAAAGCCAAAGATGATTTCAGAGGTGACTTTTTCTGAAGCATGTATGTACATTTCATGTTCATTTCTGCCTCATTTCCACACCAGAACTTATCATGTACAGAATAAAAAAGCAACAAAAACAAAAAGCACAAATGCTTTGCTTTGGCTTCTGAAACAATGGGACCTGAACCCAAACTGAATTCTTTCTTACTGTTTAGAAATGTGCTTTGAAAGAAAGCGAGTCCACAGACCCTTATAAAATACGTTCTAATTAAATTGGTGGTCATGAAACCATATTTTGGCTGCAGGCTGATCTGTCTAGGTTTCTGGTATAGCTTTGGCTATTTAGTCTCTTGTGTGACGATCCATCATTTGACAGCATTCCTCATGGGTTGAAATGACCTGTCGTTTGTTTCGCAGATACCTCAAATCAGCTATGCATCCACAGCCCCAGAGCTAAGTGATAACACCAGGTATGACTTCTTCTCTCGGGTGGTCCCGCCTGACTCCTACCAAGCGCAAGCCATGGTGGACATTGTGACGGCACTGGGGTGGAACTATGTGTCAACACTGGCTTCTGAGGGCAACTACGGAGAGAGCGGTGTGGAGGCCTTCACTCAGATCTCGCGGGAGATCGGTAAGCGTGTATTTATCAGATTATTGCATTTGGAGATGACAGGTTGCAGAAGTCGGAGCACCCCCAAGAGCTCTCTGATCTGTATGGGATAATTAGAGCTCCTAGAGATACGTGACCCAGGCTGTCCACTCTAGGGGGAAGCTGGGTTTATTATAAATGATTTTGTTGTTCTTGGTCTATCAAGGTGACACTTTGGTACTAATTTAGGAATTAGAGCTCCTGCCTCAGGCGAACATTTTTTAAAGCTGTCTGTTTTGACGAGGGACTTTGCTGGCACGTTAGAGCCACTGTAAATTTGAATAAATGACATGCTATTTGATTGTTCTAGATGGAGGTTTACATTAGCGCGTCATTAAATTTTTTTAAAAAGGCAGTGGAATGTAACATCCAACACTAGAGGGAATTAAGACTGGTAATCATCTTAAAACAGTACTGAAGTAGCCCCCAAGGCTATACATAAGCGATATTCTTATTCTCATGTTTCACTTTTTGAATTTTTATTCTTACCTCAAACTCTGAAGCTTCCAGGGGGATTAAAGGGCAAGATGTGAAAACTTGGTTAAAACAGGGTGCTCGTGAACTCTGTCCCGGGTCTTTTCAAGGTTCTCATCCAAATCTCTGTAGGTGTTTTACTACGTGTATGTTTAACCATGAGGCTTACACTGCGTGGAAAAACCAGAAAACAAAAACAACTTAGGGCATAAATATTATTGCTGACTGGCCAACAATATAACTTTGTGGTTGAAAGGAGACATGTTACCACTACTTAACAAATGCTATTGTTCTTACTAAGAATTACTGAATAAAATTTGCATATTTTTCTATAAAAGTAATAACAATGTTTTGTCGAAAAGTTAACGTGCCCTTTAGCTGTTTTTGAGTAATTTTGAACTTGCAGGAAATTATATTGATAATTTATTGTTTTTCTTAGAAGCTTCAGTGCAGGAAAAGACCATGGGAGTGATTTGGGTTTATTCCCTAATTAGCAAAGACAAAGTTATTGGAATAGGGTTTTCTCTCGAAACACTTGAAGATGCCTGCGATCTGTTCTTCTGCATATAACAGAACATGGAAACTTATTATACATAATATTTGGTGTGTTTACCATTTGTTCCAGTGCTATGCTGTTACAGAAAATGTAGAAAAGACCTGGTTTTGTTGGAAAGATTGGCTTAATTTATTTAAGGGACAACTATTCATTCCTGTTGTAAATATCCAAGATGCCATAACCTGTGCTGTTTGGAATTTTAATTTATATCACTACTGCTATAAAGATGATTCAAAACATTCAACTGAACTTTAAATGAGGGTAAATTACATTACCTTCTTGGAAAAGAATCCCAAGTTTATCCTTAGGAGAAATGCCCACTCAAATGAAAACAATAGCTTCTGAAAGCAGGGTTAATGCATTATTTAAGCAGCTGATGTCGGTTCTCACCAAAGTGGTAATTCAACGACAGAAGGAAACTAATAGAGCACGTATTGAAATGAGAAGTTTTCTGCAGTGATCCTGTACATTCTCAACTATAGGGCACATTTTGTGTGCACGAAACAGATTACTATGAAAAATTCAGTACAGGACATGATTTGCCAGTTGTTGAAGTATCTGATAAAATGCATTGTTCTAGAAGTTAAGTGAGATCGCAGTTTTACTCTTCTTACTAAAAAAGAAATATTTTGTTTTCACTTTTAAGGAGCATTGCTCTTCTTAGGTAACTGTCACCTAAAAGGATTCAGACGATACCATTAATTATTGCTGTCTCTATCTTAGTCATTAGTACGGGAGGAAATAATTTTAGTGCCTTGTGTAGGATGCCCTTGATAGAGCAACCTGTTTCTTCTGTGTTGATCCTTTCAGTATTCTGTGACGTGATTGGCTTTCCATTCTATTTCAGTTCTCACTTATCTGGGGAATGGAGGAGGGCTGGGTTGTCAATTAATATGCAGAATACTGAAAAGGCCAAATTAGTACCACACTAGAGTATGCCATGGAATATATTAAATATCAAAATCATCCCTCATTTTAATGACAAAGATTTTATCCAGAACAAAAATAGCTGAAAATGAAACCTTTTACATGACAATGATATTAATGGGAATGGCATAGGGTAGCAACTTAACCCATTCTGAAATGATCTGATGCCTCTAATGAAAATTCATTAGTTCTATAACATTTGCTCCTCTTACTACGACGTTGAAGACATCTCTGTCACTGTGTTACTAGTGTTTTTAAAAATCTTAGTCTCTTGACTGAGAAGGAGATGTATACATCATTTTTTGGAGTGTCTGCCTATTAATGAAATTGTATATTTTCCCGACTCTTCTGAATTTTCCTGTACTCTGTTCAGGATTTCTCTTTTCAAGAACGTTGATTGCCAAGAAATTTCAGTGTAAATTGAGGCTTCCTATGTTTTGTCTCCGATTAATTCTGACAGATCATAATGGAATGATAGTGAAAGGAAAATCTGTTTAGTGATACAATGCCTGTACGGTTTGTTTAGAACGTTTTTCATTTTAACAAAATCTGAGACGTGGGGAAGTATCCTTCGTGAGTCTTGGAGAGCGAAGTTTATGAGTGAATGATGGTCATGAACACAGATGCCCGTGATGTCTCTTCTCTGGTCACGATCCTTCTCAGGGAGAGAGGGACAGGAATTATTTGATAAAATAAGACAAATAGCCCCTTGATATCCTAGCTGTTATAATCTCAGCCCCTTGACTATAGCATTTTTATTGGAGAAGTCAAAAGAAAAATATTTGGGATCAACAAATAGCACAATTTGACTGGATCATAGTTTGTGTAGTGAGGTATGGAAGACAAAACTGGAAGGCTTTGTGACAAGGACACATAGGTGAGCACTTTACCTCATAGGATAGTAATTTTATCCTTTATTTTCTAGACAATGGAGGAAACTACCGAGGAGAGAGGGGTCTACTAGGATATGTATTTAAGACTTTGCTAATGAGAAGCGAAAGATGGGGAGACCAGTTGAGAGGCCTCTGTAGTATCAGTCTTAGCCTCACATGGGGTAGTGGTAATAGAAGTGGAAGAGGGAACAGACTTGAGAGGCACTTGGAGGTGGAGTCTCTGGAACTTAGCAATTGATTGGAATTAGAGCTCGAAGGTAAGAAAAAAATGAAGCTTGAAATTCTGAACCCGGGCAATTGGGAAAATGCAAGTACCATGAATAGAAAAGAGACAGTGAAGTGGAAAGGTTGGTTTGGGGTGGGAAGCATAGTTTGGTTATGAACCCAAGAAACTGTCAGTACTGGTACATACCTTTGTGGAGAAGAGCAGCAAAGAACATTGATCTAAAGCCAAGGCAGGAATTGAGCTATAGATCTGAAGTTCATTCAAATTGATAATTGAGGTGGGAAGGGTAATTGCTGAGGCAGAACATGTAGTAGAGTGTGAATTAAAGGGGGTGGAAGATACACCCTTGGGGAGAAACTTTACATAAAGGTGTGGGATGACAAGCATTGGTGAGGATGTAAAGGAAAGGGAAGCCTTGCACACAGTTGATAGGAGTGTGAATTGGTACAGTCATTATGGAAGATAATATGGAGTTTCCTCAAAAATTAAAAACTGAACTACCACATGATCCAGTGATTCCACTTCTAAGTATATGTCCAAAGAAAATGAAATCAATATCTTGAAGAGATATCTGCACTCTTGTGTTCATTGTAGCATTATTTACAATAACCAAGATATGGAAACAAACAGTGTCCGTTGATGGATGAATGGATAAAGAAAATATATGTTAAGTGGGATATTATTTAGCCTTAAAAAAGAAGGAAATCCTGCCACTTGTGACAACATGGATGAACCTGGAGGACATTATGCTAAGTGAAATAAACCAGACACAGAAAGATAAATACTGCATGCTGTCACTTATATGTGCTCTCACTTATAGGTAGAATTTTAAAAAGTCAAACTCATGAAAGCAGAGTGTAGAATGCTAGGAGCTGGTGGGGGGTGGTAGGAGAAATGGGAAGACGTTAGCCAAAGGAAATAAACTTTCAGTTAAACAGGATGAATAAATTCTGAAGATCTAATGTACAGAATGGTAACTATAGTTAGTAATACTGTATTGTTGTATACTTGAAATTTGCTAAGAGTTGATCTCAAGTGTTCTCACTACACACACACACACACACACACACACACACACACACACAAAACTATGTGAGATGATGGAGATGTGAATTAGCTTGATTGTGGGTAATTATTTCACAGTGTGTACATATATCAGAACATCATGTTGTACACCTTAAATATATACAAGTTTTATTTGTCAATTATACCTCAAAAAAGCTGGAAAAATAAAATTAGTATAAATGAAAAAAAATGAAGATTTGGGAATAATGGGCTAGATTTAGTAAGGGAAAGCTAAGAATAGGGCAGAGTGTTCTCTTTTCTCTTCTCTTGATGGGTTTGTGGCCATGGGAGGGCTCTCAGTCTTCTTTGAAGTTTTCCATGATAGGCGATGGTAGGAGTTCTTGAGGAAAAAGTCAAGGTTATTGAGCAGATATTCATAAGAGAACAGGAACTTTGCCAGAGGGCACAGCTGAAAGTGTGTGGTACAGTGGCAGAGAATCAAGGAATGTCCCTGAGAGCGCGTATATTAGGGCTGCCATAACAAAACACCACGAACTGGGTGGCTGAAAGCAACAGAAACATACTGTCTCACAGTTCTGGAGGCTAGAAATCTGAAATCAAGGTGTCGGCAGAGCCATGCTGATTCTGAAACCTATAGGGGAGAATCCTTTCCTGCCTCGGTAGCTTCTGGTATTTGCTGGTGATCATTTGTGTTCATTAGCTTCATCCGTCAATCCAGTCTCTGCGTCCATCATCACATTGCTGTCTTTTCCCTTCTTGTTTCTGTCTCTGTCTTCTCTTCTTATAAGAATGCCAGTCATATTGGATTAAAGGCCCCACCCTACTCCAGTATGACCTCATCTTAGCTAATTATATCTGCAATAACCCTATTTCCAAATGAGGTCACATTCTGAGGTACTTGCTGTATTTTTTGGGGAGACACAATTTAATACCTATAACAGGGGGTGGTAGTGATGAAGGGTGTACTTAGGGAGATAACTCCCAGTGACAGGGATGGGAGGTCGACCAAGAGGATAAACAGTTAGCAATAAAGGTGAGGGGGGGTGCTCTGTAGACAGAATTTGGTAGCGGAGCAGACCATAATATAACCAGCTCAAAAGTTCCTTTTGAAGTGCTGCAGAATTTTACTCTCCCAGTCTTGACTACTTGGGTAGATGAGGCAACCTAATGGATGACTCAGGGTTCCAGACGGGGGTGGGCGGTGGGATCCTTGTGTCTGGCTTTCCCAGGATTCTAAGTGGTCAGGAGCCTCCTAGTAGGATCACAGTGGACACTCCCTCTACAGTGGTGTACCGGCTGTTCAGCCTCCCTGCTTTGTGTAATTCCAAGCTATTGTTCTTTTCAATGACACCTGGGAAATTTTGGACATCTAGAGTCTTTTCTGGCCTAATTTATTTTTATTTCCCCCTTTGGTCTCTTTTGGCTTGAGGGAAGGGAATAGCTTAGTTGCTGCTGGTGGTTAAGACTTCTCCATCACCTATGTTACACATCCTCAGTTGTTAGCACCACAGTCCTCTATGTCTGTCTTGTTTTAATGCTTTGATATGATGTTTTCATTGATATTATAATAAGAAGGTTAATAATACATACCCATGCTTTTCTGTCATAAGCTCTGGAACTTGTAGTTTGTGACTCAATAAATGACTTCCTTGAGGCTTTAGACAGATTCTTTCCCTTCTTTGTCTTACCTTATTATATTATTTAAAAAAGAAGACAGGATAATAAATGTTAATGCTGCCAAGGGGCAAGGAAGCTAAAGCTTTATCTTTGAAGATAAAAGGAATCTGTGATAGCATTTTATCTTTTCACTGTGGATTTGCACAGTATGGCAACACACCTCCTTTAATCAGTCATCGTGTTTATGAATGCTTTATTGAAGATGACAGGCCTGCGAGTCGTCATCCCACACATTACAAGGGGCAGAACAGACCTGATTCTGTCAAATCTACCATACGTGACTTTTTTCTTCTAATTTGCAAATGCTGGAAGCTTCTGACTATTGTCTGACGTGTTCAGAATCTTAAAATCTCAGACTTGGAAGGGATCACAGAGGTCTTTGGATTGGCACAATCTGTTTGAAATGTTAATGCAATAAATCAATTTAATTAATTCATTTTTGTGTGTATAAAATGACCGACACTTGCCAAAACATTTGATAGTAATTTATTTTCGGTGTGGGTCAAGAAATAAAGTAAGGGAAATTTCATTCCACCTCTACAATGGAAAAGTGTCCTCTGATCATTTTAAGCTATCTCAGTACAGTTTTAAAATAAAGCGTTTTTTCCTCTTGGGTTATAAACGAGAATCAAGTTTCTATTAACTGCAATGAATTTGCTTCAAGAATAAAACAAAGTATTTTAAGTGAGAGAAAGAAAAAAGTACATAAAAAGCAGCTTTTTCCCATAGATGTTCATTGCTTTGGAAAAATGACTTCCAGCAGGCAAAAATCAATTTGACAAAAGTATTAATGTTGTAAAATACTGTGTATGAAAGGAAACATTTTAATTCAATTGAAATTTTTACTTTATATTCCTACAGCTGACTTCCACTGATAGCACATTTCAAGTTGCACATCATGTTTAATTAATATTAACACCAGGTAATTGGCAAGAATAACTTCAAAGGAGGGCTGAGGAAATTTGCAAATTGGAACTGCAGGTGCAGCGATCCTGCGGAAGCTTTATAGGAATCCAAAGAAAGTGTATATGATTTTGACAATTACTGCAGAACTTGATCAAATGGAACATCATTTCAAAGCCGTTCTTCATTCTGGCCTTGCTTAATATTTAGGGCTTAGGAACTGCTAAGTAGCAACAGCTGCTATTAATGTGAAATGGCAAATAGCATTCAATAGATGCTTTTAAACCTATGATTCTAACGCCATAGTTAAGTATTTAGTAAACAATGGCAGTTTGATGCGGTGGAACACACCTTGGAGTCAAAAACGTGTCTAAATCCCCCTTCTTCAATTATGAGACTTTGTCTGAAGATTAATTTCCTTGTCTATAAAATGGTGGCCCTCTGCTCAGTGATCATCGTGTGCTAGAATACTTGTGAAATGTTCTTTATAAACTGTTCTTTAAAACTTATAAAATAAAGTGCTATTTGATATCAGGTATTACTAGTGAAAGGAATGGGGATAATACAGATTTTTTTTCCAGAATGTGTGGCAAAACTGTAGATTATTATGAAGGTGGTGGATGTGCTGCCAGTGTGTAGGATAAATAGCCAGGGAAGGCTTTGCATGATTCATTAATTACCTTCAAACTTAGTCATATTCTGCCTGAAAGATCAGAGAGGAGATTTTGAGTGGCTCCTGACTGCCTACCCTCTCCGTTCTCTTTACTAGCCCTCCACAACTGCTGTGGTACATCTTCTACCCTGTCTTAATCTTGTCACCCCTGACTGTTGAATATTGCTTATGGTGTCACCAACAGTTGTGTTTGCTTGCGTCTGATTGTTCAGGTAGCACATTGTTCAGATATCAGGACAAGCTTGAGGTACCTTGCCTCATCCTTAGTGATGTGCTCTCATGAGTCCCTGAGCTTAACCCTGTGGATTCACTTGCCACTCTGATCATAATGCCAATTTCTCTGTATACCTCTTCCTCCAGAATGTGTTTTTCTCAATGGAAGGACACTCCCCTACCCCAACACCCAGTGCAGTGCCTGGCATATGCCAGGTGCTTCATGAATTTCTGTTGAATGACCATTGTCACCAGTTCATGGCTGTGTTGGCGCTGTGAGCCTAGTGGTCAGGCTTCCTCAGGCTCTGGGAACTGAAGGGCAGAGATGGTCCCAACAATGGCTTATGCATTTTCTTTGCTAACACGTAACCTATATGGGAAGCTTTGGTCTTCCACATTGTTGAACCACTCAGAATTCAATTTTTTATTACTGGAAAATACCAAAGCCTGTAATCTATAGGTTCAGCCCACCCTGGATTCCCTCAGGCCAAACAGTGCTGGGGAGTGGCTAAGAGCTTCTTATCGGCTGGGTTTGACTTCCAGATCTGTCACAGCTTAGCTGTAAGACCTTGGGTAAATTACTTACTCTTGTTGTGCCTCAATTTTCTTATCTGTACAATGGGGATAGCAATTGTCTAAGAATCAAAAGAAATCATACAGAACAACGTGTAGCTCGAGGTAAGTGGTCAACAACTGCCAACTCATGTTGTGTTAGGCATCCTCGCTGAGGGGTGATCCAGGGTTGTCTTATTGCCCAGAACTTGTGCCCTGTTAGCTCAGTGAGTGAATAAGAAAGCAGAGTGAGGCCTACATAAGAGCTCAAATAAAAGCAGCCCGTCCTCCTCATTCCTGAAACTTGCTTTGTACCTCCTAGCAGAGACCAATCCTATTATTATTTTTTCTTAGCATGACTCATATACTACATAGAATAGTGTTGGCACCTAGTTGAATGCATGAATTAATTAAATGCCAGTCAGCGTTGGCTCACCAAATATGCTTTCTCCTCTTCCTTTTGAGCCTTCTATATATTAACTGACTCAGCCAGCATCTATTGTGTACCCACCATGGATCAGGGCATCCTTGTTCTAGGCTTTCAGGATCTAGAGATGAATCACGGCCTCTGCTTCCTAGCTGGTTACTGTATCAGAGGATACAGAGATGTAAACAAACTCTTTCAAATGAATGTGATCATCGCCTTCATGGAGGCATCATTCAGAGGCATTGGCCAAGAACACAGTGCCCAAGAGAGGGCATCCTGCTGTTCACGTAACGAAAAGACCTGCCATGAGGCAGTGGAGGGTGACAGTTTATGGACCCCAAGCTCAAAGGGAGTACGCTGTGTGATGTGAGTGGAATGAATTTAGGTAAGTTCAACACAAGTTCTTGAGAAAGAGAGACAAAAAATGCATGTAGAATATGGTGCCAACTTTGTAACGTGTGTATCTGTGAACATATGGTTTTGACAATTCTCATTTCTTGATGTATGGATGGATACCCAGATGTGTCCGTTCATAGATAATCGGTGTCTGACTTGCTCTACGGCTTTAGCCCCTGTTCCCCCCGGTCACTCCCACCCAGCATCACCGACGCCCTAGGCAGCAGTTTCAGTTTTGTTCAGTTCCCGAGTCTTAATCAGGGCCAATAGTTTGTCCTGACCTTAGCTTACAAGTTTCTGGGCTTTGGAATGATTTTGCCAAGACGGACCCTGTACCTGGTGGTCCCAGGGTGAGCCCTGAGCTCCCTTCTAGGTTGCAGCAAACTTACAGAGCTGTCTCACCCTGACTCTGGATCCCTAGGAGTGGGGCTCTGCCCCAGACTCTGACCTCTGAGGCTGAACCACGACACACTGCCTATTCCTTGTCAACTCTTTCCCCTGACTGGGTGGAGGCATCTGGCCCTCTGCATGACTCATGCACTTGTTGAGATCTGACTATGCGTGAAGCCATTGAACAGAGTCCTGTCTGTTGGGTCCCTAGTGTGTGCGGGGGTCCTGACCCTGTCTAGCTTGTTGTCTTTATATTTCTCACATCCTTTTAGTGTCGTATCCCTAGAATAAAAGGAGTTCAGTCTCAGAGGATGGTTTGAGTTTCTCTCTCAGAAATTCCCATTTAAATGCTTAGGAAGGGTCAGGGTATGTCATCAACAGGGTTGTCCCTGTTTCGAGTTATTCTTTTCCTGCTCCCTAACTCTTATTGCCAACTGTATGAGTTTCCTAGGGTTTCTGTAACAAAGTACAACAAACTGGGTGGCTTAAATGACACACACACACACACACACACACACACACACACACACATATATATATATATATTTTTTTTTTTTTTGGCTGGCTCCGTGGCTTGTGGGATCTTAGTTCCCTGACCAGGGATGGAACCTGGGCCCTAGGCGGTGAAAGTGTGGAATCCTAACCACTGGACCGCCAGGGAATTCCCACATAAATCTATTGTGTCATGGTTCTGGAGGCTGGAAATCCGGGATCAAGGTGTCAGAAGGGGTGGTTCCTTCTGAGGGACCCACCCTAATCCAATATGACCTCATATTAGATGATCTCATATAAGTATGACCTCATCTTCATTAATCATATCTGTAATGACCTTTCATTAATTACATCTGCAATGAAAATAAGGTCACATTCTGAAGTACTGGGAGTTAGGACTTCAAAATGTGAATTTGGGGGGGGGGCACAATTCAGCCATAACACCAACCCTAACTGCTGGATTGAACCCTGATTCGTGGAGTTCTGTCTGAACTGAACCCACATGTGTCCCGGTTCTTTAGGTGAATTTTGGGCCCAGGAATCCCCTGTGTCTCCTGAGGCCTCAGCTTCCGTAACCAAGGTAGCCATCCCCGTTTCCCTTGTCCTTGCCGGCTGGGCTCTGCCTGCCTCAGAGCTGAATGCCTGCGTCACGGCAGGCGTGTGCTTCTCCTCCTGCGCTTAGCCCCAGAGAAATTGCATTCTTTCATTTCCCTTTCCAAAGTCATTTTCTTGTTCAAGCTCTTCTGTTTGGAAACTCCAGCACTAGATGAGCGTGCCATCCGCACTTTACTGTGTTGATAGAACATAATATAAAAACATCTTTCTGCAGAAATGAAGCAATATCAGAATCCCTTCCTGTCACTTTTTTGTAGGTGCTAAAAGAGTTGGCCTGAGAATGGTGTGTTTTCCCGCTTTCCGTCATAACTTATCAACTAAGCAATAATTATGGTTTCCTTAAAAAGAAATGGCTCAAGAATAGTGCAATCAGGAAGGTATAAGATGAATAGTTTATTGAAAAAGGCGCCAATTATTTCAAGGGTCACATCCCTTGGCAAAACTGGGCCACATGGTCCTTCTGCTCTAACATCTGCATGTTTGACAGATCCCGGGCTTCCTTCTTTGCTTCTTTCCATGCTGCCTGGTCAGAGGCATTTCATGATTCACTGGGGACTCCACAAGGGGAAGGCAGGGGAAAGGAGGCAAAGTGAAACTCGAGTCAGCACATTTTGTTTCCTGTTAACAGCTCTGGGAAGAGGTTTGGTCGAGAAAGGAATTTTAAGTAATGATTTAAACATATCTCTGGCAGTTCCACTAGTGAGAAAAAAAATGCCTCTTGTAGCAGCTCAGACCTACTTCTGAAGCAGTGGTACACAGGGCCGTGTGACTCAGGGGCCACATGTGCATCATGAATCACCGCTGGTACCCACATAATGGGCAATTAAGGGAAAGAGGCAAGTGCAGAGTCCATTGTTAGCCTTTTGTGTTTAGTATCGTGGAGGGCAACCACTGTGCTCCCCTTCAGAATGGGTTTGATGTGACTGCCAGGAGGAATCCTAGGGTGGATGGGAATATTCATGGGAGTTGATGTGACACTTCATTCAAGAAATATTTGAGCACGTATTGTACGTTTGGGCCCCCTTCTAGGAGGTTGGGGATATGGCACTGGGTGAGTCCAACCTGATTCCCGCCCTTGTAGGCTTTCCTGTCAAGCTTACGGTCTTTACATTTCTCATGTTCTTTTAGTCTCCTACCTCTGGGCTATGGGAACTCAACCTAAGCCTACAGTGTGAAATGCCTCAGACCGAGAGTCCATGAAAATAACGAGAGAGGGTCTGTAACTGTCACATCAACAACTTGATCCCCTGGGTGTTCTGGAGATACCAGAGTTCAGTCCATGTCCATGGCATGCTGGGTGAAAGAATACATGTTTGAAGGAAAAGTGTGCCTGTGTGGGCACACAGAGGGATAAATCTGGACTTAGGAAGCTCACCGGGTACAGATGTTTGGGAGCAACACCAAATGCAGGATGGGACAAGAAGTGCATCTAGCCCTGCAGAGCATAGATCAAGAGATTATGGTTCTGGGTGATAACCTGAACCGACTGCCCTGTGGCAAGAGATCCGCTCACGCCACATCTCGGCCCGGAATTCCTGTCCTCCCCCTACGTAGGTCTGGTTTACATTTCCTTATCCTTCAGTTCTTGGATTATTTCCAGGAAGCCTTCTCAGATCTCTACCTTCTCATCCTCCCAGACAAACGTAAGTGAGGTTTCTCTTCTGTGTGTTCTCTCAAGTAAAAAACCAATCCAGACTTAGACAAGGAGAGGCTTTATTCAGAATTAAGACGATTGCAAGAGAGAGAAGACTTGAATTCAAAAATCCACAAGTATCGCAAAGTCAAAGGGAAGAAGGGTTTTCTTTTATATGGTAGGTAGCGGTAAGCAACAGCTTAATAGAAACTTCTAAGGGAAGTCTGGGTCGGCAAAGGGGAAATGACCAGGAAAGTGTCCTGCTCTGATCAGCCGCTTTCCAGAGGCAGCTGATAAAGGGGACATGGTCCATTTTCCAGTGCTTGCTCAGATTTGGGGGCAGACAGAGTTCAGGGGCATGTAGGAAGGAGAGAAGCCTGAGTACACTTGTGTCGAGACAAAGTAGCGGGTGAGAAGTGGGCAACTGTGAACCCTTGGTCCGTTTCTAGGGAACCATGGAGATATCTTACCACTGTGGATTTTAATGACTTCTCTCTTCCTTCGGAGGTGGAGAGCATACCTTATTTATCTCAAGTCCAAGGAGGAGGTCGTTGGAACCCCCAATTGATAACCAGTTGGTCAGAAGTACAGGTGATAACTCGGGCTTGCAATTGGCATCTGCATTGTGGGCCAGGGGTGGGGGGTAGTCTTGTAGGACTGAGCCCTCAACTTGTGGAATCTGATACTCTCTCTGGGTGGACAGTGTCAGAGTTGAGTTGAATTGTAGGAAACTTGTTGGTGTCCTGAGAACTGCTTGTCGGTGTGGGGAGGCCCTCGCCACCACTGGAATTGATATCAGAGCCTATTAGTCTTTGTATAGTACTGTAGTTGCAAGGTCTAGAAGATGCTCTAAAAATGTTGAATGAGTGAGTAAATGAACACACAGCAGGTGAGTGAATCCTGGCGACAGGACACCAGGAAGCAGGTAGTTTGGAGGAGGAGGTAGGTAGATGGACAGGCTAGCAGTCCACATGAAAGTGGTCAGTGGAAGAGGGTAAAACCCTGCCCAGGGTAAGAATTCACAACATACCTGCTGTTACTTGGGAGGCATGGGGTCTGGGGGCATGGCTGGGTCTACAACAGGAAGTTGCATGGGAAGGAGAGAGAACCAAGAAACCAGTTCAGGGCCAGGATTAAGTTGGGAAACAGAAGCAGTAGCTTAAGTAGGTGACAGCGAGTTTGATGCCCAGACGGCTAAACTTGATTCTCAGAACCAGAACCAGATGGCGGATCTGCACTTCCGGTGGGGCAAAGCCGAGTTAAGGGCTAGAGCTTTGCTAGGTCTGACAAATAGGGGGGATGCACAATCAGAAAGGAGGTAAATATGCTGAATGTACTATTCTCCTTTCAACTGGCTTTGAGTCTTCCAGGTATATAAGTGTGTGATGTGTTTCATGACTGCAAGATGTCCTAAAGGTATAGGGTTTCTGATGTTTAGACTCATGACTCCAGGCCCCGAGGAGCTTGTTCACTGATGACCCTTTTGACAAATGATTGATGTCCATGTGAAGTTGGACTGTGCTAGGTGCTGGGAATTCACAGCTCTGGTCTCTGGCCTTAAGGGGCTTAGATTCTGATGGGGAGACCGATTTAAAAAGAAAACAAGTAAACAAACTAATGATTATAAATTCAAGCTAATAATTATGAAGTGTATCTTATTAAGAAAGGAACAAATGTGTGTTTTTGATTTATTTGAGAGATATCCAGGAAGCCAGTGTGGCTAGAACCCAGCAAGGGGCGGGGCGGCAGCACAGGAGGTGAAAAGCAGTCAAAGGCGTGGTTGACTAGTGTCATAGGTCATGGCAGGAAGTGTGGATTTTATTCTCAAGCAATGGAAAGTCTTTGGAGGGTTTGGAGAGTGACATGGTACAATTCAGATTTTAAGGGGATCGTGTGCAAACACTGGATTGTAGGGATGGAACCAGAATATGAGTTAGAAGTTTCTTGGGGTTGACTTGGACTTGGGTGGAGGTAAAGGCAGGGAGGTGTGTGACTTGGCCTAGGTACAGATAGGATCAAAGTCCCAGGCCTGGGAAAATGAGGTGACTTGATGCTATGGGGACCTAAGCTATTGAAGCAAAACTCCTTTAAGACTTGTTGGTCAACAGCAGAGTGTGTCCTAGAGCCCTTAGACTGGAATGGGTGTGTCCCAAGTGACAGTATGGTTCCCTTAAATGGATGATTCAGGGGTGGGAGATCAAGTGAATTATTTCCTGGCAAAATTTCACTCCAACTGATGCTTCAGTGAAAAAGAGTTAAAATGGTAAGTGTCTCCCAGGTTTTTGTTACTTTTTTTTTTTTTGAACAAAGTCCACTAGAGACCTTTATTGCTCTTTTTCCTGTGTTCTAGGAGGACCTGAAGTTTAGAGTTTTCCTGTTAATTGTTCTAAATATTTTCCTCTTAACTCATATTTCTTGTTGCTTTTATACTCTTGTGTTACTGATTCATTTGAGGGCGCATTAATCATTATGCAGTTTTCTGAACACTTTTATGCTTTCATAATACAACGGTGATTCTGGAAACACTTCTGAGTCCACATAGTCAAGGGTCATAGAAATGGGTGATCTGACACGTTGGTCTCTAAAAATTAGGTTTAGTGCAACTTTCATTTAAAGTATGTATAACTGTGATTTGACCTAATTATTTTTGATTTGTAAATTCCAACATACACCATATTCTATTAAATGTGAATGTTTGCTTTCCAAAGTCTCTCTCTCTCCCTCTCTCTCTCTCTTTCTCTTTCTCTGTCTGTCTGTCTGTCTTATTGTCCCCAAGTCCAAGATAATTCATTGAAAGGAGAGGGAACTATTAGTGCTTACTTTGTATGTACCATATAACTGAGTTTTCATTAGGCTATGAGGCATATATTATACCTATTTTACAGATGGGAAAACTAAAAGCTCAAAAAAAGTACATAACAGCCCAAGATAACCTAATTAATTAGTAAGTGGTAGCATGGAATATAAACCCAGAGTTCTGTGGCTCCAAAGTTCATGTTCTTTTTACTGCCTCTTGCTATTTCTCTTTTCAGGTTACAGACTTTGGTTTCTGCAGTCATGTTTCCCATCCTTGTCCTGCGAAACTGTAGGGAGGACAAAGAGAGCATGCTCTTTCTTTAAACAGCCTGATTTCTTGCCTTTCCCTCCGTCTCCCCTCACTCGTTGTGCTTTTGTGCCTCATCTTATGACCTGAGCATTTTCTAATGCACCTGCGTGGATCCTCTTCCCTTTTCTGGAAATGCAGCATCCCCAGTGTCTGCCTGGAGCTATTTTCATACTTTAAGACCCAGCATCAATGATACCTCCTTAGTGAAACCTTCCTAGATACCCAGAAGGGGTTAGCCGAGCTCTTTTCTGCAATTGCAACCCTTTGTACACATCGTTAGTGAAGAAAGTGTTGACCTGAAACACTTACAAGAAAAATAGACATTCTTCCAGCGAAGATGGGTTTATTAGGGATCAGCAGGGAATTGCCATTTGGGGTCTGCAATCACGGTGAGCCACAGGCAAGTCCCCACATGGCAAGGGAAGGAGCAAGCTTTTATAAAGGGGAAAAGGAAGTTGGGAGGGCGCTAGTAAACAGAGTCCACGGCTTTTCATTGGCTGAGTCCTTGCCAAAAGAGGAGTCTTTCTTCTCCCTGTTGGGCTCTGCTATCCTCACAGGGCTTGAGAGCTCCCCCTTCTGGTCTCCCAACTCTCTCTAACTGAGGTTTCTGTTTATTTACTTTTTTACAAAAACATTTATTTCACTGTCTTGGTCAGGACTCAGACTTAAGCCAACGAGAAAATTTGGGGTTCAGAAACTTAAAAAGTCTAGGAGTAAATCTGACCTCAGGTTGGCTTAGCTCCACATTTTAAAATGAAGTTGACAGGAATGCATCCCGTTCCAGCTCTGGCTTCTGCTTACTTGCACGTTGGCTTTATCCTCAGGTTTCTTCCACGTGATGGGAAGAGGGCTGCCAGCAGCTGTGGGCTTGTGTACTGCCAGCTTAGCAACTGTATTCCTTTCCTAGAGCTGCTTTAACAAATCACCACACCGTGTGACTTGAAACAACAAAAACTTATTCTCCTGCCATTGTGGAGGTGGAAGTCTGAAATTAAGGCGTTAGCAGGCTTGACTTCTTCTGGGGGCTTTGAGAGGTAGTGCGTTCCACACCTCTCTCCTGGCTTTTGGTGGCTGCCAGCAATTCTTGGCATCCCTTGGCTTGTGGCTGCATAACTCGGATCCCTGTCTCCACGGCCACATCACCTTCCTCTCTGTGTGTCTGAGCCTTTTCTTTTTCTCTCTCTTATGAGGACACTTGTCATTGGATTTAGGGCCCACTCTCATCCAAGGTGACCTCATTTTGAGTTCCTTCCCTTTGTTAAAGCTGCGAAGACCTTTATTCCAAATTAGGTCCCGTTCTGAGTTCCAGACAGTTATCTCTTCTGGGGGGATACCTTCGACCTACTATGGCAACCGTAGTGGGAAGGGTGTGTTTCATTCCCATTGGTTCCGGCAAAGGCCCAGACTTGGCTCCACCAAGTTGGGTTTCAGTCCATGACTCAAGCAACCACTTTGGCCTAAGGAAGGCACGGTTCACAGTGGCCAGACATGGGTCACATGCCCTCTGGAGCTGAGGAGAGGTAGGTGGGGAGAGGCCCACTTGAAACAAATGGTCAAAGCCACAGGGAGGGATCATGCCTCAATGCTAAATTAAGATGCTCTTCTAGAACAAGGAGAAAAGCCTGCCGGGCAGGCAAGCACTGTGCATATTGTGTGCTGTCAGCCTGTCGACTTCTGTGCCTCCCGCCTAGACCGTGACCTTCTCAGGGTGGCAGCAACCTGGTCTTATTCATCAGTGCCTGGGGCATGAGAGAGCTCTATCAACATATGTTAAATTGTTACAGTAGCTAAAATTTCCCTGAAAAATAAGATTTAAATGTAGCCATGAATCATAATATTTGTCAAAAATAGTTTTGGCCTCCATCTAAATGGTAACAAGCAAAGCAGTTTCAAGGACAAGAAAAGGCTTCTGTTGAGTGTTCTCCTCTACTTTGAAAAGGCTCTCCTTTCTGTCCTGCCTCTCTTTTAGCCAAGTGTGTTGGCAACCAGAGGAAAGAAGCCAGGGGCTTCACACTCCTGGAGGGTGGCCACGTCCGCCTCCCCAGCAGTTATCTGTGGCAAGATGCACGCTCCCCCCGACCAGTGGAGTCCCCTCTGTGAAAATAGCACAGATCACACAGTGGCCAAGGAGCTGCCTTCCCAGCCATGGGTCAGTTCTGACCACTAGCTGACTGGACAACCATCAGAGGATCCCAGAGCCTAAGGAAAGAACTAGTATATTTTGTTTGGCTGTTTTAAACATGGCTGAATTCTCTATTTTCAAAGAAGATATTTTAGTTCTTTTTATGGTTTCTAAATCAAGGAGTTTTTCTTTTCTCCATTAAAAAAAAAAAAAAAAAAAGGGATTCCCTGCAGGACTGTCAGGAAGCATGGAAGTCTGTGTTCTATGCGTCTTAAAGGGAGAAAGGCACTCTGGGAAAGCCCCGTCATTGAGAACTGACTTAAAAAGTGTAAATGTCATTGGTGTGTTGACTGTCCTCCATAGTGCCACTTCTTTATTTTTAAAATGCAGCTCCTTTATTTTAAGCAAATTCTTTAAGCAACGTCTTTATTATTTTTTTTCTTCCTACTGATTCTTCATTTGTGATGGTCTAGCTCCCCCCACACCCTCCTCTGGAGGATAGCTTGGCTTCAGACTCTTAGTCCTTTAGTCACTTCTAAATATATGAAAAGTCTCATTTTAGTTATTAAAATGGCCAGCCCAGTGGAATAAAACTGAATTTCAGCCAAACTGAAAGTTTCTCCCCTCCCACAGCTTGGAGCTGCTTTTGCCTGGAGCCCTGCAGTGGGGAGGGGTAGGGCTGTGGCTGGCAGCTGCTCCTCTGCCCCTTTGTCCCCTTTGTCCCCCCCGTCCCAGCTGCTTGGCCTTGCTTTAACATCTTGCAGCAGTTACCAAAGCTCCAACACAGGTATGCCTGGTGTGGGCTGGCTACAGTATCCAGTCTTGATTGAGGGTGTTTTCTCCTCTTTTCCCCACTTATATTTTTCCTTGGAGAAACTTTGGTTTCCTCCCTGGCTTTTGGCATTGGGCCCTCCATTTGGGTCAACATATGCTTCGGGTCTTGATCTCAGCAGCATGAACTTGTGAGTTCAGCTTTTCTCTCCCCTGCTTGTAAATAAAAAGCTGGAGGTAGGACTTGATTAATGACGGGGGAACAGGAACAGAGCTCTGGTTTCTTTTATTTATGCTACAAGAGGAGCTGTCCGGAGGTCACACTGGATTAGGTGTACTGCACGTTGGCTACAGACAAGGCACTGTGATAGGCACTGGGGAGGGACGTAAAGAAGGATGTGACGGGACAGTGACCATCACATCGCTTAGAGCCAAGATGAGCGAAAATAACTGCTCCCTAGAAGTACAGGTCATGAGCTGTGTGAGTGTAGAGGATGAGACGATCGGTTCCAACCAGGAGCATTCCCCTTCCTTAAAAGGGGAGGCACTGGGCGAAGTAGTGAAGGAAGAGGCAATGCATGTAGGTGGAGACCTGGGAGACAGACATTAGCATTTCAAACAATGTATGTTTCACAGAGCTAAAAATTTTCATTGATAAAGGCACAAGATTGCTTTGAAATTCTCAATTATAAAAATAAAAGTTTGCCTGCTTCCTGTGGCATACATGCCTTTATTTTTCCCTTAGTTCAATTTTATGACCGAGAAGGTCATCTGCTCCGTTGATGAGGTTTATATTTCTGAGTTCCCAACGTTCTTGGTATGCATTGTTTTGTCCCATACCTTTTCCACGTCCATGGTGATAAAGATTTGTCACCCTGTTCTTACTCTGAAACATTCAGTGGTCTGAACGTCATTGTCATAGGAACGGTGGTGTCTCCTTCACTGGCCTTCAGTAGCAGTGATTCCTAAACAGGGGCCAGGATGGGTGGGTAAGTGAGTGACCGGACAGAAACATTTCTTAATATCCTCAGACCTGGCCAAGGCGACTGAGGCTTGGAACCTCTGTCTCCCTCAACAATTACCTTCTTTCCCTTTGTGTATCTTTAATATGACACAATTATAGCACGGCTTTGTTTTAATGACTTATAAGATATAAGGTTTATAATAACCTCATCTCCCCCAGATTTTCAGTGGTCTTGTGTTCACTGAGAACCGTAAAGCTTGTCTCCTCTGTAATGTTGGTGCCTTGTGGTTTCATGTCCTATTTATTATAACAAACACAGACTAGCGTACGCCCAGAAGTCCCCAGTCTCCTCTCACGGTTCCGGTACTCATGTGCACAGCTGCTGGGGACAATAAGATGACAGTTCAACCTATCTCCTTAGAAGAATCCATCCCCTAATCTGTCTTGTGTCTGAAGATCCTTTTGTTTGCAAGTATCTTGAAGTGCAGCTCAGTCTGCCTCTGTTCTTTTTCACTGTTGTAGCCATCATTTCTTCCTTGGTTACCAGTTCTCCTTAGCAGTTGGGAAACATTTTTTTAACTCTTGAAAAACAGCAACAAAAAAAATCCTATAATCTTTTGCAAGGAAAATGGGGCTGCTTTTTATTTCTTGGTACCTGTGGTGATTTCTAGGCCCTGTGTTACATTATGAAATGATAAGCCCTTTTTTTTTTTACTAAGGGGGAAACCACAAATGTGACCTCTAGAAGGTCATGTTTATGCTAAATACATTTATAAAGTACCTGGTCTTATATATCCAGGTACTATGTTGTTAAGTGTTCGTGAACACAGCACTGTCTCCCAGGAATTTATATTCTAGGGGGGAAGTTACTTACAGTGGTTGGCAAATTCTCTATTAAGGCTCTGGGAAGGCAGGTATGTAGTACTTTATTTTGCCCAGATCTCAGGAAACACTTTCACAAAATGATGATTTTGAACTGATTTGGGGAGAAAGGGAGCTGGCATTTGAGGCAGAGGGGAAGCAGCATTTGCCAAGAAAAGATACGGCAGTTTTAAGGGAGTGCAATTATTTTTGTAAGGGGGCGCTGCAGTGAGTGTAGGGGTTTATTGGAGGGATGACAGGAGATGAGACTGGAAAATAAATGAAGGCAGGATTGTAAAGGACCTTTTCACCCAACTAAGGAGATAGGCCTATTGAAGGATTTAAAATAAGGCAGCAGCATGACCAGATTTGTGTTTTAGGAAGAGCCCTCTGACAGTAGGTTGAACAATGGGTGGAGAGACTCAATCTATCTGTAGGCAGCAAGATGAGTTAGCAGGTTATTGCAATAGTCCAGGCAACAAGTTACAAGGTCTTAAATAAAGCTGTGGTTGTGAGGATGGAGGTGAGGTGATAAATAGGAGCGCTGTTAGGAAGTAGAATCAATAGATCTTTGCAAGCAATTGGATGTACAGAGTGAGGAAAAAGGAAGAGTCAGGGATAACTCTCAAACTCCTGGTTTGGACACCTAGGTAGAGAATTCTGTTGTTAACCAAAATGAGAAAAACAAAAGGAAGTGTTTGGCAGTGAACCAATAATTTAAAAAATATTTATTAAGTACCCCATTGTGTTGAGTGCACAGATACGATGGTCAATTTTATATGTCACCTTGGCTGGGCCGTGGCACTCAAATACGTGGTCAAACATTATTGTAGATGTTTCTGTGAGTTTTTTTTTTTTTAATGTGATTGAGATTTTAATCAGTGGACTTCGAGTAAAGCAGATTGCTCACCCTGATGTGGGTGGGCCTCACCCAATCAGTTGAAGGCCTGAATTGAACAAAAGATCGACTTTCCCCAAGCAAGGGGAAATTCTGCAGCAGACATTCTTCAGACTTGAACTGTACTATGGGGGTGGGGGGAGGTCTTTCATGGATCCCCAGCCTGCCGGTCCACCCTGCAGATTTTGGATTTGCCAGCTTCCCATACTGCATGAGCCAATTTCTAAAAATGAATCTCTTTCCATGTGTTTCTACATCCTACTGGTTCTGTTCCTTTGGAGAACCCTGACTATACAACAGGCTTTGGGGTCACCCTGCATGGCTCTGAATCCTGTTCTAGTGATCTCACTATGTGACAACATTAGTGACTTCTCGGAGCCCAACTTGCCTCATTTGCAAACTGAGAATAACGATATTCTTCACTTCTATTGTTCTTGTGATGATTAAAAGAGAAAATCCATGTAAAGTTTTAAGCTTAGGATCTAGCAGGCAGTAAGCTCCTAATAAATGTTTGCCATTATTATAAACAAGGAAACATTTACAGATTAGTGTTAATGACTAATGACAGCTCAGATTGTTACCTTTCCCAGGAGGGATTTAGTGACATTGGGGATCAGAGTTTTCCATTAGAAGAATTAACCTCTTAGCTTAATGCTTTGCTCATTGAACTAATAGGTAAATATGCGTTGAACGGTTGAATTACTTCCTGGTACCAGTGAGGGGGATCAGAGAAACACAGTGGGTTAGAAAGGGAGAAGCAGGTCCAGAGAGATGCATGACTTAGTAAAGGTCGTAGAATGAGTTAGTAGAAAGTCTAGTACCAGGACTCAGATGTTCTGGCTCTTGTGCCCTTCTCTTGGAGCAAAGGGCATCTGCCCCCAAAACCACACTGTGTGGCCCATCTCCAGGCTGCCAAGTCAGCCGTTGCAGAGCAAACTATGTTATACCCTTCTTTGTGTAGCAAAGTATAGGATAGTCATCTGGCAGCTGGTTTGGTCCAATCCTTAAAGGGCTTATTCCTAAATGGACCAAAACATGTAAAGGCATTAGAATTTTTAAAAAAATAAAAACATTTTCAGGCTTATCAGCCTATGTGAATATGGAACAAAAGAAGACAGAGTTGTATATTTTGTTCTCTTTCTTTTCTGGTCCAGCCACTTGCACATGTAGGTGTGGTCAGTGTGGACACACTGATTCTTTGTTTACTCTCTCTCAATCCCCTGTCATTCGGCCTCTTTTCTACTCATTCTTGTGAAATTACTCTCTTGGAGGCTGTCTCTCTGAGGCCAAGTCCAAGGCCTTTACCAGCCCTCTTCCTTCTTGACCCTCTGCATCTTCCACTGCGGCTGCTATCTTCTTCTGGAAACTGTCTTTTTTAATAGCGGGCAGAGCTCCTTCTGCTATGTTTCCCTCTTGGCACCTTTATCTCCTCCCACCCCAGTGGTAATGTTTCTGAAGGAGCTGTTCTTGGCAATCTCGTCCAGGTTTTCACTTTGAACCATCATCTGTGTGTTGATGACTCCCCAGATGAGATGTTTGTCCTGGTGTCTCATCGAAGCTCCAGACTCAATCTATCTCATTCATATTCATCCTCACTCTCTTTCTTCTTTCCCCTCCTCCCTCCCAGTCTGGGCCAGGCACAGAACTAGGTAGAGGGGTTACATATGAAGACCACAGGTTTTGCCTTCAGAGCTCAGGTTAGCGGAGGGGAGAGATGGGTGTTGACTCACACAATCACAGCAGTTCTAACAGTTTGAAAGTGCAGATGAAGGGCTTCCCTTATGGCGCAGTGGTTAGGAATCTGCCTGCCAATGCAGGGGACACGGGTTCGAGCTCTGGTCTGGGAAGATCCCACATGCCGCGGAGTAACTAAGCCCGTGCACTACAGCTACTGAGCCTGCGCTCTAGAGCCCGTGAGCCACAACTACTGAAGCCCGCGTGCCTAGAGCCCGTGCTCCACAACAAGAGAAGCCGCGGCAATGAGAAGCCCGTGCACCACAACAGAGAGTAGCCCCTGCTCGACGCAACTAAAGAAATCCCGTGTGCAGTGAGGAAGACCCAACACAGCCAAAAATAAATAAATAAATAAATTTATTTAAAAAAAAAAAGTGCAGATGAAGATGTGCGTAAGATACTGGGGGAGCAAAGGTAAAGTAAGATCACAAATGCTTAATTCTCTCGGGGTAGGGGTGATGCCAGGCTTGGTTCCGTGAAGCCAGTATGAGTTGAACTGTGAAGAATGAGAAGGCATTAGCCAGGAGAAAGGGCTCTAGGGACTACCCTGCACAGTTGCACAGGGATGGAGAGGCACGTGTTTGCAATGGCTGGAGTACAGGCTACATGGAGTGTAGGGATGGAATAAGTAAGAGGGAATAGGCTTGGAATATGGGCAAAGGCTAGCTCAGAAAGGACCTTCTGTGCTATTCTAGGGTTTTGTTGTTTTTTAAAAACTATCTGCTCAACATCTCTAATTAGCATTTCATTGTTATAATCTCTGTGACTGAAATGATCTTTTACTTCAAATATTTCTGTTCACCACATTAAATTTCAGCTAATGAGGGGATACCTAGTGGTGGGTGTTTTGCTTACAGAATGAGTTCATTTCTGGTAAAGGGAAGAAGGGCTGCTTTTGCTAGCAAGCCTTGGACCCAATCCAAAACTGGCTGAAATAATAAGTGCATTTTTCTTCTTCCATCACGAGAAGGTTGGAGGTATGTCAACTCCACAGTTGGTTATGTCAATGTCCAACTAAGGCAGCATGGGTTTTACTTCTTTCTGCTCTGCTGTCCTTAGAAGGTGGGGTTTCTCGTCATCCTTCTGCCCTCATTGTCTCATTGTAGGAGGTCCAGGTATCACATGCAGATGGCAACATCTATAGAGAAACAAAGGGAAATTTCCCTTTACAAATATATCCATTTTTTTAAGAGCAATAATCCTTTTTCAGAAACCTCCAGAAGAAACCCCCCTCCCTGCAACATGTTTTTTTTGGCCAGAATTCTGTCATAAGCCTATTCCTAAATCAGTAGGGAAGTGGAAGCACAATGAGAGAGTTAGACGATGCATGCTCACTGGTGACAGAATTGCCACATAGGGACAAGAATTGGTTTGGGGTGCGGGGAGGGTTAGTTTCTTATGCTGCTATTAGAAAGTACCACCAACTTAGGGGCTTAAAAACAACACAGATTTATGATCTTATAATTCTGGATGGCAGAAGCTCAAAATGTGTCTCACTGGGCCAGAACTGAGGTGTCAGCAGGGTTGTATCCCTCTAGAGGCTCTAGGAGAAAACCCTTGCTTTTTTCCTCTTTTGGAGGCTGCCTGCATTTCTTGGCTTATGGCCCCCTTCCTCCGTCTTCAAAACCAATAATGACCAACTGAGCGTTTTCAAGATGCCCTTTCTCTTTCTGATCTTCTGCCTCCTTTTCCCCATTTAAGGAACTTTGTGATTCCACTGGACATACCAGGATAATTCAGGATAATCTCCCCATCTGAAATTCAGCAGAATAGCAACCTCAATTCCATCTGCAACCCTACTTCCCCTTTGCTGTATAACCAAACATATTTACAGAATCCAGAGATTAGCATGTGGAAATGCTTAGGGGGCCATTATTCTGCCTGCCACAGGGACAAAAAGACTTAGATGTTACAGCGGTTCATGGTCCTCCAAAGGGCTACATAAACAGCTGTACAGTATATCTGTGGTATTAAAATATCATGGGAGGAGTTTGGGGAGTATTTGAGTAGAAACACGTCTACAAAGACTTCATGAGGGGACAGTGAAAGAAAGAAGGTTGAGAAATACTGAGGTAGACTAATTAAACCAAGATCTACCATTGGGGCATGGGAGGGGCCATTGTGCCCCGAGGCAAGTGGCCTGTGCTACCTGAACAGTCCACTGGCAAGGGGGAAGGGGAAATGGCTGTTGGGTCTACAGGTAGGGAGGATCTGCTCCAAGGGAGTGATCTGAAGCTGAGGCAAGAAAAAGGGTGATCAGTAAGTGGACAACTGGCAGAGAGCCATTAACTTTGGCGGGGATGAAGCCATGAAAAATTCAGATGGTTTCTGCCACCGTTTGTTCTGCCTCTCCAGAGGCAGATTTTTTTTTAAATTTGCTTTTGTTTTATCTTTAAATAAACAAAATGATGCAGTATCTTATCCTTAGAAAGCATCAAAGTTTGCCACTGGCTTTAAAAAAATATATAAATGATGTTGCATAATACTTCAGTTGTGCTTATATATGTCACCATTGGACGGCTTGATGTCAGAACATTTGGAAGACGAGATCAAAATGGTTGATTAGAAATGTGATAATGAAATTTCCTATTTCTTTCATACATGCTTTTCTTTGTATGGGTATCATTTTTTTTTCTTTTTCACTAACCAATTGTTTATCTAGAAGTTACCATTAGAAATTCCATTACTTCGTGAACTGCTCACAAAGCCTTGGAAAATTACTGCTAATTCTAAAATAATTGTACCATTTACCATTACTCAGTCAGGAAAAATGGGCATTTCTGTATGCTTTTGCAATATTTAGATAGGCTGTTACATCTCTTCCTTTAAAATAGTCCTGATTGCAATGCAAATTGCAAGCTGTGATGCCCTCACTAAAAATTGGAATGGCAACAACTTCGTCTGGTTGATATCCTGTGTTGACAGCGGGTGCTTCTGAGAGCTGTGCTCAGTCATCTTGGGTCTCTTCACTAAGAGGACCAGCGTGTGGTCTTTCCAACTAAGGCTGGACTTTGCATCATCATATAGTCATTCCCGGGACACACGTGCCTTCTCTGTCTATCAGGAGTTATGATTGCCCTCTGCTGCCAATTGTCTCCACCATTCTGTCAGGCTTGGTACTGAGATGGGGGAAGCTGCTCACTGAACACTGAATTCAGTTCCACAAACAGTATTAAATGCCTGTTCTATGCCAGGGTCTGTGCTGGTGCGGGGGCTAAAAGGCCTTGATCTATGTCGCTGGGCAGCTGTAGTCTAACAAAATGGATGAACGACAGGACGGTGGTGCAGAAGTGCCGTGAAGGCACAGATGGAGGAGTGGAAAGAAGGATCAAGGAAGTCTGCAAAGAGCAGATGATGTTTCATCTGCATCTTGTTAGTGCAGCGGATTAAGAACATGCTATTTTAAATAAAAGCCTCTTTCTAAGGTGGGCCGAAGGAATTTGGATAAGCCTAGAACTGCATTTAAGAATAGAACTTGCGAGGGCTTCCCTGGTGGCGCAGTGGTTGAGAGTCCGCCTGCCGATGCAGGGGACACGGGTTCGTGCCCCGGTCCGGGAAGATCCCACATGCCGCGGAGCGGCTGCGCCCGTGGGCCGTGGTCGCTGAGCCTGCGCGTCCGGAGCCTGTGCTCTGCAACGGGAGAGGCCACAACAGCGAGAGGCCCGCGTGCAGGAAAAAAAAAAAAGAAAAGAATAGAACTTGCAACATCTAAGTTTCTCTGGATAAGAGTTCCTCAACCCCATGACGTTTGGGGCTGGATAACTGGCTGTTGCGGAAGCCTGTCCTGAGCACTGTGATGTTTAGCAGCATCCCTGGTCTCCACCTTCTAGGTACCAGCAGCACCCGACTCATGACAGCCCAAAATGTCTCCAGACATTGTTGAATGTCCCCTGGGTGGGGGGGAGAATCACTGCAGCTGAGGATCGCTGCTCTAGACAGTAGATTGAGAATACAGAATCCCAAATACCCTAAAAAGAGAAGGACGGGATAACAAGAAAATGGGAAAGAAGAGGAAAGAGGAGTCAGGGAGAGGGTACAAAGTTAGGTTACCGAGGAGCTTACCTTGCCAGTAAAAAGATCGCTGAAGGAAGGCACTTGAAAAACAGGCATGTCTGCTGGCCAGTTTGAAGTGATTTGCCTTGTTTCATAGGAAACAGCCTCACCCAAAGCTTCTCGTACACAAGGTGGTCTTCTGTGAGCGGTTTTGTTTTGGGTGGGCGGCTTTTTTTTTTTTTTTTTTTTTTTTTTTGGCGGTACACGGACCTCTCACTGTTGTGGCCTCTCCCGTTGTGGAGCACAAGCGCCGGACGCGCAGGCCCAGCGGCCGTGGCTCACGGGCCCAGCCGCTCCACGGCATGTGGGATCTTCCCGGACCGGGGCACGAACCCGTGTCCCCTGCATCGGCAGGCGGACTCTCAACCACTGCATCACCAGGGAAGCCCTGGCTGGGAGTTTTTGAAATAGATTTGACTTCCACATACCGTGTAGAACAGGAAATGTCACATTTGCCCCAGTAGCTAATCTGTAACTGGAATTATTTGTTAGAAGAGAATTTAGGATCATAGGTAACCACAATGCTAGAAGTTGCTCCAGAAATCACAGCAATCTGGGCGCAGTCCATGAAGGTACACAGAGAATAAAATGGAGGTTTAGGCTAATACAGTTGAGATCTCAAAGGGCGAGGAGCACCTCTGGTTGAGATCCGGTTTATAGGGGAGAATGCACCAGTTAGAAGAATATTACTTATGAAGAGCCCTAGCATTTGCCCAGAACACCAGAGGGCCAGAGTGAGCACGTGTGCACTCCTAGACATCTGCGTGCTCTAGTTGCAGCCCAGGTGCCCTGCTCAGCACAGACACACACTTACACACACACATATGCACGCTGCAGTAAAGATCTGTTCTGGGAAGCTAGCATGGACAGAGAACAATGCAGAAAAGCACAGGCTGTCTAAAGGGAGAACAGCACATGCATACAACGTGCAAATAGTGGTTGGAGCACTTGATGGGGGGGTCAGGAAACAGGAACTTCTCCCAGTTCACCCTCTAATTCTCCGTGTGACCCTAAGGAATCATTCCCCCTCTCATATAGTTTCTTCCTCTTTAAAGACTTTGTTGGACTAAGTGTTCCAACCCTAGACCCTTCCTGTTCTAACATCCTATGAATCCATAAAAAACCTGAAGTATAACTGGTGTGACTCCGGTGGTTCGCTTGGACGGGACATCTGTTTATAGTGCCTGAGCCAGACCAGCTCAACTAATGTCAAACCCACATCTGGGAGGGACACCAGGGCCAGACCTGGAGCGAAGGACCCCATGACAGCCTGAGGCTCCCATCAGCTACCCGACCTCTGGAGGAGCCCTGCCACATCTTGCTCTTCAGGGACTCCTTAAAGGGCGTTAAAGTCAGGGTGCTGTTGTAGGAGGAAACAGAAGGGACGCGAGAATGCAGTAGCCTGGGTGTCCTAGAAGCTTCCTAAAGCTGCTTCTGCCTCGTCTCCTTGTGGACACTCTCTGTTCTCTCTGTTTTCCTGGGCTTGGAGCCACAGCCATTTTACTATCTATTCACTGTTGATAATGATGACTCAAAAGTGGCCTTCTGCTCTTGAGTGCCGCCTGACTGTTGGCTGTGCTTTCAAGACGGGTTTGAACGTGGAACAGAAGTAGAGGATTTGTGTTCCCGTTGCATATTAAAGCATTACAAGTCTGTTTGTGCACAGAGCAGAGCGGATTTTTAGGGCAGTGAAACTACTCTGTATGATGTCTTAACGGTGCGTGCAGGTTATTATACATTTGTCCAAACCCAAAGAACGTCCAACACCAAGAGTGCACCCTAATGTAAGCTATGGGCTGCTGGTGATGATGTGTCAGTGTAGGTCATCAGGTGTAACCAGTGCACCACTCTGGTGGGAGTTGTTGGTAATGCAGGGGCTGTGCACGTTGAGGGCAGGGATATATGGGAAATGTCTGTCATTTCTGTTCAGTTTTGCTGGGAGCCTAAAACTGCTCTAAAAAAATGAAGTTCACTTTTAAAAAGTCAAGTTGCCTTTATTTTTGGTTTCTTTCGGCTTTTCCATCCCTCTCTGAGACTCAGAGCTGTCTTAATGAATCTTTTACCACACTGTGGGAAGTTGTTTACCAATTTCTGCTTTAATGCAGCTGTTGGACACTCAAGCTGTCTGTTAGCCAAACTGGCTTTCCACGAACCACCTTTTCCAAGCTTCTGTCTCTTAAATACAATGTTTTTGACTAGACTAAGCATACCAGTCTTTTAACACTTTTAAAGCATGTATTTGCCACCATACAATTCGATTCAATAAATATCTTAGCACTTTCTCTGCAGAAGGCCTTCTGTTAGGTGCTTCTGGGTTGTATAAAGATGACAAGAAGCTATGCTGCCCTTTTCAGTTTGAACTCCAGTGGGAGCTTAAGAGGTAAGTGTGAGTGGGCCTCCCTTCTTCAGGATCATACCTCCAGCCCAACTGCTGGCTCTTTGCATGCCTGCCCCTCCTCCCCCAATAATGGGAAGAGTTCCCTTGGCATTTGCTTCAAAAACAGGACAGGGGGCTTCCCTGGTGGCGCAGTGGTTGGGAGTCCGCCTGCCGATGCAGGGGACACGGGTTCGTGCCCCGGTCCGGGAAGATCCCACATGCTGCAGAGAGGCTGGGCCTGTGAGCCGTGGCCGCTGAGCCTGCGCGTCTGGAGCCTGTGCTCCGCAATGGGAGAGGCCGCGGCGTTGAGAGGCCCGCATACCGCAAAAAACAAAACAAAACAAAACAGGATAGGACTATGTTCATAAACTAGGTTCAACAAGTTCTTGGCAGGCTCTGTAGGTCACTGCTACCCTCCTCCACTTACTCCATCTGAAAACCAAGAAGGTAGATTTAAATCATGGACAATGGGACAAATAAACCTATTTATTTCTGGTTTCTCTGTTTTTGTCATACCACTTCCCCCACTGCTTTCCAATGAAAACAATATATGAATGCATTTATCCAGTAAATATATTATTGTATTTCCACCAATTTAAAAAAAAATTATTTATTTATTTTTGGTTGCATTGGGTCTTCGTTGCTGCACGCATGCCTTCTCTAGTTGAGGTGAGCGGGGACTACTCTTCGTTGCGGTGCGTGGGCTTCTCATTGTGGTGGCTTCTCTTGTTGCAGAGCACGGGCTCTAGGTGCGTGGGCTTCAGTAGTTGTGGCACATGGGCTCAGTAGTTGTGGCTCGCGGGCTCTAGAGCACAGGCTCAGTAGTTGTTGTGCACAGGCTTAGTGGCTCCGCGGCATGTGGGATCTTCCCGGGCCAGGGCTTGAACCCGTGTCCCCTCGGCAGGTGGATTCATAACCACTGAACCACCAGGAAAGTCCCATTGCCACCAATTTTATTTTAATCCATTCATTTCATTTTATTAGACTACTGGTACAGCCATATTTTGTGCACTGTGGTCCATTAGCTATGTCATAGTAGGGACTATCTAATTTGAATGGATTTTAGGCTTAACTCCAGGTAATGCTGCATTTTACTATGGAAAACAATATTTGTTGCCCATGATTTCTCATTTCAGGGGTCCACAATCTGTAGCTGGGCAGCCTATAGATTGAACTTCAGTCTTACCTGGTGAAAATGTAAGAAGCTGGCTGTCACCATTCCATTTCCCACCTCTGCCACTAGATCTTTCCCAGCAACATCACTGTGGGCAGTGTTTCCTACCCCAGCAACCTCGGGAAAATAAAATAAGCCTTCATACAAAATCAGTAGGGACCCTCACATTAGGTGTGGCTATCTGGGGTAGGAAATACGCCTGTAATGCTGAGAGTACAATGAATTTCAAGAATACACGAAGGGGGAAGCTGGCTTTCTGTTGGAACACCCCACCGGCAGGGCAGGGGTGCTATCAGTAAATGGGACACTAACGAGAACCCGAAGAGTATCCGGAATTCCAGAATTTCCAGTGAAGAGATCAGGGTATAGCCTTAGACAGAGCTTGACTGTGTCAGTGGATTCAAAACCATGGCAGGCTCGAAGGTACTAACGTTCAAGAGAGGAAGGTGCCAACAGATGATGGAATTAGTGTGATGTTTAAAGGAGGGAGGAGAACATGTAGAAGGCGGTTAGTGTATATCCAGCAGTGTTAGGAGAGAGGGCGAGTAGGTAGGATGGAACCTTATGGCCCTATGGGCGAGGCAACTTGTGTAATGGGAAAGGATGCTTTACGTTATCTCAAGAGGCATATCCCAAAGTCATGTTTTCATTTCAAGTGATAGTGAAGTGTGTGAGCATTGATTAGTGTGAGCCAGTTCCCAGGTGTGTGTCAAAGTTGCTGGACGTACAAAGCTGAGGATCATTGCTCGGAACAGGGCAAGTGGGGACATCCCAGAAGCTGTGTCCCCAGAGGAGGAGCAATACTCTACTTCATTCCCTTTCAACACACACATCTGTGACCCTCTGCTGTCCTTGTCCTTTGCCTATATTGCACAATTTCATGCTCAGATGCGATGCGTGAATGAGAATTGGAAATGTAAAAAATGGACGATGTGGAATTAAATTTTCATAAATGGCAAAAAGGCTGAGTCTTACATGGAAGTCCCCAAAGCCTTCCTGTACCCCACTAATGGTGCCTGTACTCTGGATCATAATTAATCAGAGTATTATTTTATTTCTACCTTCTATTATTTAAAAAGCCCAATATTATTTGGAATATCTGATGAATTCAGCATACTATTGTATTGCCATCTGGGCTTATCATCTTGGACTTCCATTTCCAAGTCTTATTGAACCAAACACATTACAGCAATTTGTACGTGAAACATTCCAGCATCACTAAAACTTCTATAGTCCTGAAAGCGCAAGTTAAATTAAAGCATATGCCTTTGCTTACTTAAGGTTTTATTAATGTTACAGTCCTATCTGCAGAAGACTTTTCTTTTCAAGGACAAAGATTCGTTACAGAAACTTCAAATTATTTAAGAGCTAGTGACTCATACTTGACAGGATTTTCTGTCTAGTTAGAGGAGCACAGTTTTACCATGTGCATAAAAATGTGTGAGGGAGACTTCATGCTTCAGAATCTGGGCTGGGTCTTTCATTGGGTCCCTGATCTGGTGGGTTACTCCTTCCCCATGACCACGGAGAGCCTGGGTGGCTCATAAAGTTTGAACTCAATGCTTTCATGCTGCTTCTACCAAAACCAGTCTTTGCTTGATCAGCTTTCGGTTGACTTGGGGAAAACCAAACCAACCCGCCTATGCCATCAGACAAAATAAATTCCCTTGGCCCATACTTTTGCCTCTCCTGAAAGAGTAAGTGGAAACTTCTAAGCTAACAGCAAACTCCGAAGCCCTTTGAAAGTGTGCATCTGCTCAAAACCCATTCCCATCGTAAGCATCCTGAGCAGCCTTCCTCGGGGTTTCACGGGTGGGATGCAGGCCGTCTTGCTCTGTGCTAACTCATCTGCCCCCTTTGGATTCATGGTCCATTACTCTGTTCTTCCTGTTCATGTGGTCAGACTGACCCAGAGGCAGGCCTCTACCCTGAAGGCCTTGTGTGTGGCTGACGCTCTTCAGCTGTTAAGTGATTTCTCCCCCAATAGGTCCCTCCAGTCCCTAGAAGTGTTATCCTCTGCAAATGTTTTCTCAGTGGCCTGGAAGGCAGTGATATTTGTTCCTGCCTCTTGGGCAGAGGAAGGCTGCCTTCCTCCAGCTGTGGCAGTGATGAATGACTGACTTCTCTCTCCTTATTCCCCCTTCACTTTCCCTCCCCTCCTCTTGGAGCTGTCTCTGTAGAATACTACTTTTTGAAGCAATTGGTGGTCTAGCTTCACCTCCCTTGGTCCCCTGCCAAAATAAAAGAAAGAAGCTAGAAGGGCATCTGACTTTACCTCACCCTTCTTCAAAACCCGCTTAAAAATAATGTTTAAGGTTTAACATGTGGGCTGGAAAAACACCTAGAGCTTTCTACCTTCAATTGTACTTTTTACCTCTCTGTGAAACATTCTTTGTGTTTCTTTATGTTTCAGGGTAGCTGTATGTTTTATTGATTCAATCTTGCTGAATTAATAATCATTTGTTGGGTGTCTATACATGTGGTGTTGAGCCAGGAGCTAAAAAAGAGATATGATAAGAGGATTCAGCATTTAGTAGGTAGGACAGGCAAGAAACACACATAAAATCCTTTTGAAACAGTACAAGGAAGCATATAATTCGGTTCAAGAGCAAATGATACAGATATAAATGCTAAAAAGTTTCTGAGTAAAGGAGACCAGTATAATCTGGAGTGAGTGGGGGAAAAAAAAATCCGCAAACACAGGGAGACCTTGGAGCGTCTTAGATGCTGGGCTCAGGGGATGTACTTTATTCTATAAAAGTGGGAAACTTTTTGGAAGTATGCGAGCATCCTCAAAGCATCTTGTGGGAAGAGATGAGCAGGCAAGAACTCTTTGTGGCTGTGAAGGAAGTGGTTCCATAAAATGTGAATTAAAAGCCTGTTCAGACAGGGAGAGCCTTCTGAGACTTTCAAATCAAGTGACAGCGAAGGAGGGAAAACGCTTGCCGAAGCCCAGAGGGTTGGTTGGGTAGACATAGATCGGACAGGGTGATG
Organism: Lagenorhynchus albirostris; assembly: GCF_949774975.1. Classification (NCBI taxonomy): domain Eukaryota; kingdom Metazoa; phylum Chordata; class Mammalia; order Artiodactyla; family Delphinidae; genus Lagenorhynchus; species Lagenorhynchus albirostris. Next base: position 24,504,171 of record NC_083102.1, read on the forward strand.
TTTGAGGGGACCAGGTGTTGAGCAGGTGAGCATGGAAACCATAGACAGAATGGGGGATGCCAGGTGAAAGCCGTGGAAACAGAGCGTAAGCCCCAGTACATCTCGATGACCAGAGCGCCAGCACTGAAGACATCTTAAGAATTGAGATATCAAAGGGAATGGAGAAAAACTGATGAATTCAGGAGATATTTATCAGCAGTATCCATGGCATTCCACAGCTGGGCATGTGGGAACAGAGAGGGAAAACCCTCGACAGTAAGGATTTTCTATTTTTACCAGACTTAGTTTCCATTGTGGGGTCTGATACTCAATTTGCAATATCTTGAACAGAGAGAAGGCCAATGTGACTTATTTCTGCCCAAAGAAAAAAGGTATAGAAAAAGTCAACCACAGTCAACTGTGGCCATATTTTAATCTACTAATTTGAGTTCCCTTTTGAGTTACAGTGTTTCGCATTATCTCTGAACTGACCTCTACAAATATGAAGAGGAATAGGAAAGACTTCTGAGTTGCCAGGCTGGGTTGTTTCCATCTAGCTTTTGCTCTGTTCTGACTAATGAAGGCCCCATCAGGGGCTGGTAAAGGAGGCTTGTTGTGGGTGATGCAGAGAAGGTAGCTCTAAATGGTCTTAAATTAATATCTGTTCACCTTCATGCTTGACTTTGACTGAGCCTAATGGCATCAATGCACAAAGAAGACAGGATGAGGTGGTCTTCAATCATTATCTGAAAGCCAAGTCTGTAAGAAAAAAGTCCAGTTTTAAGCTCATTAAGGGATACCACTGAATACTCTAGGATATCAAATCAACCATTGAAAACCTTTGAAAGTTGAGTTGAAAATGAGAACATTTTTTGAAATCTTTTTAGATTCAGTTTTTGAAGTGAGTAAAACTCAGAGCTTTAAAAATTTTTTCCCCAGCCATGATGAAGAGAACATTAAAGGCCATTTGCTTAAACTACTTACGTCAAGTCTAAGAAGTTAGTTTGGAGAAAAAAACGTCTTTGGCAGTAATGTTATTTTCTGTAGTATAGTAAGTGTGATTCAGAGCCTGAAACTCATAGGAAACACAGTCTACAGATCCTGGTATATGGATACTTTGGGGGGTAAAACCAAGGTACCTATTATGGTACATCATTGAATGCTATTGGAACCTCAAGAAGTAATTAACTTGTCCAACATCTTTTTGGTTAGGATTATAATGTTACCCAAAAGGAGAAAACTTCCTTTTCTTATACAGTTTAATGGCTAAAGAGTGTGGGCTTTGGAGAAAGATAGACATAGGTTCAAGCCTTATCCCTGCTGTTACCAACTCTGGGACCTTGGGCTATTTTCTAAGTTTTAGTTTCTTCATCTGTGACATGGGGATAGTCATAGTTTCTACAGCCCAGAATTATTGTGAGTGTTCAACTGTACCTATATCTATCTACCTACCTATCTAATGTGCTTGGGTTAGTCCTGGCATTTGGTAACAGTTCTTAATTTTCAGCAATAATAAACATCAAAGTTAAGGAAAATAATCCCTGTGCTAGCTCCTTTTATCCAACAAGCTCCTGGGATGGATCCTAGTTTCCAGTGACTTGGAAAGTCTTTACATGGACAAAAGGTATGAGAAGAATTATTGACTGTATTGACTTTTACACACTATTAGGAGAGGACTCCCGATTTCTGTCATTTTTATTATTGTTCAAAAATGGTGGTGAACTCTGTTATCATCCACTTGATACTTGTGTTGGGGATATAAGTAAAAATCAACTTCAGAGCTTTTTAAATGTAGTCTTCATCCTCCTACCTGAAAATCATGACTTTTACTTAGAGGACAGTCAAATCCAGTGAGGTGTTCAGAATGGAGCTTGTTGTCTAGAATGATCCCTGTGTAGAAACAAGCTTACTTGTAGACAGACACACACATAAGTGAGGAGATGAATTGGATTTCCAAGTGCATTTTAGAACTTTTCAAGTACAAATATCAGGTTGTCTCTACCAGATATCCATTTATTCTGATAAATGGTATTTTAAAAAGACATTTCAATTTTGAAGGTTAAGATAAATGTAAAAGACAAAGAAAATGACCTGAATTACTTCCCATCAGGCTGCTGCTGAGATTGTTAATAAATGGTGATAATGAACATTTTTTTCCAAATTTGAGTGACCTATTTGTTCATTTGCAGACAGGATATTGGCAGGGAAAAAAGAAAGGAAAATTACTAACATTTGTTGAATATCTACCAGTGTCAGACGTAGCATTCTCCATTTGTCATCTTATGTCATTCTCACAAAAGCCCTGCCGATTGTGAGCTATGCTGCCTGTTTTCCAGATGACGAAAGTTTGTCTCATGGTGATTATGAAACAAGTCAAGATCCTGTATTTACAAGTAGAGTAAATGGGTGCCCCAATCATGACACATGTGAGGGAATGTTGTCTCCTTTAGTGAAAATATATGAGTGTTTTGAGTATCACTAATGTGTAGTTCCAAGAGAGGAAACTTCTGGTGGGAGGAACTGAATGTTGACAGTTCTACTTTCCCCTTGGGGTTCTCTCATCATCTGCTCCTCTGACTACACAACCAACACCCAGACCCCCAAGTCATATTCTCAGGTTCCGGTCTTGGCAGAAAACAGGATTTCCTAAGCACGAGGGGGAGGTTTCTTGATATTGGTTATAACAGGTGCAGCAGTGTACTCTGGCTGCCTGTGGAGAGAGTGGAAAAGAACTCCGGTTGCCTTTTAATGAAAAGCGCTTCAGTATAATAGAAACTCCGAGTGCAGACACCCTATAACTCTGGTGCGGTCCTTATCTCCTTATGTCAGTGCTTCAGGGGGAGGGCTATTCTCCCCACCCACATTCAAGTCTGAAGCGGTGCCTCTGGGTTTAAATGAAGGCCTAAGAACAGCTGACCCATCAGCCTAGCAGAGGAGCACAAAGGGAAGCTGGGTGCGGGGACTGGGCTTCCGGATGTCTTCTTCCCATGTTGCTCCAAGCTCTGTTGTGTGGGACCATCTGTGCCCCAACTGCAGACTCAGCCTGTTTCCAGCTCTGGGGCCAATCCCGTCCTCAGTGGGGCAGTGGGGTGGGTCTTAAAAGCTTTCATACTCTTGTATTAAACCAAGCATGGCCTCAAGGTGTCTAGTCCGGCTCCAACCTTGTGTTCTGGCTCCAGGGATGCAGCTTGTGCCCTGTTCCCAGGAGCGAGTTCTCCTATATACGTGCTCCAGTACCAGTGGGAGGTTTTCCCTCAACCTGAATCTAGGGTAACCAACCTGGTTTGTCCAGGGCTGTTTCAGTTTTAGCACCAAAGGTCCCATGTCCTGGGACATCTTGCAGTCCTAGGCATTCCAGAAAGGTCAGTCACCCTACCAGCCCCCACGTGGGTAATGTGGCTAGCATCCCCATGGCACAAGGCCTGGCACGTTTCTTGTTTCTTGTTCAGTTTGAAGCCTCAGACTAAACTGCTGCAGTACTCTTTAGTTATTGCTGAGTGCGTTAATAAACCGAACGTGGCATTCTGGCTGCAAGTTCCCCTAAAGAATGTGATTTTGCTTATCAAAGCACCCACATCTTTTGAGCACGAATTCTAAGTGACTAAAATTTCAGTTCATTAGAGAGTACTGTTAATACCACGTATTTTGGGACGTTATCCTCGACTAATATGAGGGGGGAGGAAGGGGTGGGGAAATCTCATGTTTGACTATATTAGGGTAAATGTTTTATTTAGTGGGAAAGCATTCTGCTCTGTTGTTTGCTTTCATTGGTCTAAAGGGATCAGATGTGTACAGTTATCTAACTATGTGCAATTATAAATCATATCTCCCCCTGTTGTTCTCCCTAAATCACAAGTCACCTTTGCTGGAGCTTTGTCTAAAAGCATGTTTTATGTGATCCTTAGAGTGTTATTTGTAAGTAAAACAATAATAGCGATTGAGATGAAAATAAAAATTATTGTAACAAAATGATTTACTATGGAGCTGGTAAAGAAGGGACCTGACATATTGTTCTAAATTGGATGGAGTTTACATTTGCTATAAAAGAAATGTCAGTTTTTTCTAATGCCACTTTTAATTGCTTGCATCTAATGTGGGATAATATCCTTTAAAGCAAAGGGGAGACATTGAAGCATAATGAGGAACTCTCAAGAGTAGATTATAGAACTAAAGCATAGCTTTTATCCATCATAGGCAGTCTTGGCGAGAGAGAGAAGGAGAGGGGGGAGGAGAGAAAGCTAAAGAGAATATTTCGGATAGTTTCTCAAATCAAGCTAAATACTGAATGGGCAAAACGAGCTCTCACAAAATTAGCTTACAGTGAGGCGAGTCTCCTTTAAGAATTTGAAATAAAGAGTAATTTTTTTTTTTTTTTTTTTGTCGTACGCGGGCCTCTCACTGTTGTGGCCTCTCCCGTTGCAGAGCACAGGCTCCGGACGCGCAGGCTCAGCGGCCATGGCTCACGGGCCCAGCCGCTCCGCGGCGTGTGGGATCCTCCCGGACCGGGGCACGAACCTGTGTCCCGTGCATCGGCAGGCGGACTCTCAACCACTACGCCACCAGGGAAGCCCAAAGAGTAATTCTTGATTGGGTAGAAATCTGTTTGCTGTTTACATGAACTGTCACATGGCAGGAATCATTTTACGCAGAATAAATCCAGCACCTGTTATTACTAGATAACAGCTTCCTTGGCTCACAGAGAGGATGGGTATGTATTGCAGAAATGCTTGCAGGTGATTTGGTTCCTGAGACAATGAGCATTCTCCCTCTAGAAGCGGTAGCTTACGATGTTCCTTTAGCAGGGACTCCCGTGAGAACCCCTGGCCACTGGTGGCAGGCGGCCAAGAAACATGGAGAGAAGAGCTGAACCATGGCATGGATGGGTGTGGGAGCTACGTGCGGAGCACAGCGACTGTTTTAAAAAGCCATTGGCATCGATATGGATCACGCTGCTAGAGAATTGTGGGTGCTGAGGACAGAGCAGATATTTTGGGGGGAGAATCTCAGTGCCACCACTAAATAGCTCGGCAGCTTTAGGCAAATCGCTTCCCCTCTCTGTGCCTGGTTGTCTTCACCTATAACATAGGCTGGGTTAATATTACCTCTCTCCCAGGATTGTTTTGAGCATCAGATGAGATGATGTCTGAGAAAGTACTTTGTAAACTCTTAAATGCTACACAAAGGTTAACTATTTTCCCATAATGTGGTTTATAATTGCATGTGTTTAGGTATCCATGAGTCACAACCTTACCTCCAAAAGTTAGGGCCTGACAGAAGTTGTTCTGTGACACAGATATTAGTCCTCTCCCTGGGTAGAAGCATTATAAAAGGTTAGCACTATATTAAGTAATAGATCTATTGCTCTACTAAATTATTCATGATTATGTGTTCAGTGAATGATCAGTCTGATTGAAAAAATTGTCAGGTGTTCTCAGGGCTCTGGAGAGGAAGCTGATAAATGACATAAGGTTTCTTCAATGGGATGACTTTGCTACTATTAAAGATTAAGAAAAGCCAATTAATGTAATCTCTGTGAAAAAAAGTGTCATCAAGTTACAGTCTGGAATGTTAAAGGAATTATCCCTTTTTGAAGGTTTTTTTTTTTTTAGCAAATCAAAGTTTTTCAGTAAAAGTTTCAGAGTGATGAATGATTTCAAGCATTTTCTGAAGATTAGTTTTTTGAGTACAAAAGAGAAAAACCTATTTCTTTTTCATAAGGAAATACGTTAATTTTTTGTTGTTGTGACATGAATAAATGAATGGGTTTGGTGAATTTTGGTTAGGAATTTTAATAACTGTTGAAAAGTTTTGTGTTGAGCCTCTTTTCGGGAAATAGATGCCTGCCCCCTCATCGCTATCTCTGATTTCTCCTGTGGCTCCGGAACCTTGACAGTGACAATGAACATGAGAATCCTACTTGGGTACCCTGTTGTCATCTCAAACTCTTCACATCTAAAGTGAACCTAATTTCCTTCTTCACCACCTCCATCACCACAACGACCTGACATTCCCATTTCTGTCAGTAGCCCAACATTCTTCCCATTTCTCTTGCTGAAACTTTTTGGAGCTGTATTTGTCTTCCAGTACCCTCCAATATTTCTTTTAACCAATATGTTCGTGAGTCCTGACTTTTATCCTGCTGAGAATATCTCTGGTTGGAGCCCCACGTTCCCTGCCACTGGCCTAACCCCAGCTTTCATGCTCGCAGTGTCATGGCACCTCTGACTCCAACAGATGGCTTCCTCCAATTCCTCCTGAATCTTTCCATAATACCTCTTTCATTAGACTCTCTCTCTCTTTCTTTCCTTCTTCCTCCCTCCCTCCCTCTCTTCCTTCCTTCCTTCCTATTTATGTATGTATTTATTTATTTTTTAACATCTTTATTGGAGTATAATTGATTTACATTGGTGTGTTAGTTTCTACTATATAACAAAGTGAATCAGTTATATGTATACATATATCCCCATATCCCCTCCCTCTTGCGTCTCCCTCCCACCCTCCCTATCCCACCCCTCTAGGTGGTCACAAAGCACCGAGCTGATCTCCCTGTGCTATGCAGCTGCTCCCCACTCGCTAGCTATTTTACATTTGGTAGTGTGTATGTGTCAATGCCACTCTCTCACTTTGTCCCAGCTTCCCCTTCCCCCTCCCCGTGTCCTCAAGTCCATTCTCTACGTCTGCGTTTTTATTCCTGTCCTGCCCCTAGGTTCTTCAGAACCATCTTTTTTTTTTTTAGATTCCATATATATGTGTTAGCATAGAGACTGTCATACAGAGTGAAGTAAGTCAGAAAGAGAAAAACAAATACCGTATGCTTTCTATTTATTTTTATCTAAATTTATTTTTCAATTGAAGTATTGTTCACCTACAGTATTATATTAGTTATGACTTCTGTGTAAAGAGCAGTAGCTCTCTAGTGTGTGCTGCTTCAAGCCCAACTCCTCTCTCGGTGGAGCGTTTTTTTGGTCATGTGATGTTTCACCAGATTTGCTGGGCCTCTGCCCCTGCACACCTGGGCTTAACCAGTTCAGCCACCTGCCTATTGCTTGCAGCTCTGATTATCTGAATTACTTGGTATTAGCCTTTCCCCTGCAGGGAACTTGGGAAAGGCCAGAAGGAGTGGGGCAAGAAGGTATTTCAAAAGTACAGGTTCACCAACCCCCAACTTCAATTCGTGCCTCTTTTATATGTATACATATAGCTGATTCACTTCATTGTACAGCAGAAACGAACACAACATTGTAAAGCAATTATACTCCAATTAAAAAAAATGAAAACAAAAAACCCAACAAATTGGTAACTCGATTTGTGCCTACTCACCTAGAAACTGCAGTAAAATGATAGTAAGTTGGGATAATTTTAATATAACAATACCCAGCTCATAGAGGCACTTAAAAATGTTAATATGTCTATTGGTAAAAAATATCGGGTTAATTCAAACAGCTGAAGTTTGTAGTTTGTACTCATGTTCCTCTTCAAGAGCATTAAGGATGTGATTGAATTAAATAGCATATGTAAAGCTCCAAACACAGTTTCTAGCAGCTAGCAGGTCCTTAATAAATGGGAGTGCTTTCACCCTTCCCTTTCCCTGAATTCAGTAATTTAAAGAAAATTATTCATGTAGATAAATAAAATTTAAAATCTTCCTATGAGCTGTTTCGCTCCAGTTCATGGGAATCTGAAAAGTCCTCAAGAAGTTGAAGAAAAGATTTGGGGGGTAGGAAGAATGAGTACAGGTGTTTGTTACACCTGTCTCAGATATAGGGGTAGGATATACCTCTCCAGGTAGGCATAGAATATGAAGGCAGACAGGCTCATGTGAACACTTCTAAGCCCCTACTCCCAGGGCCCAATGCATCATTATATAGCTGAGTCGTATTTGCAGAAATGGGTTCCAGTTTGAGAAAGCTAGTATTGAACTTGTAAAACAGGCAAGTTATGGGTGATTATTGTACTGCAAAGATTCTTTGCTCTAAAAGGTACAAATCAAGTAAAAATTTTTTTCCACATGTATCTGTTGCATAAAATAAATTCTATCTGGATGAAAGGTACATTAATACCCATCTGAATAAATCTGCAAAGACAAGGAATTTTTGTTTTTCTTCTGGAGTTGGAATTTTTAAAAAAGATATACTTAAAATTCTCAAGGAAATAAGTCTTGAGAAATTCATTAACTCCATAGCCTACTGTTGTATACATTTGAGTTCCTATCTTCTGCAGATCTTTCCCCTCATATTCTCTATATTTTATTTCCTAAAATGTATCACTTATTCAAGTTAAATTTCTGACTACATTTTGTTTATTTACTCTCATATTCATGATAAAGTTTTATATGTTCTATACGTAAGAAAGAGTGGGTATTTAGAAATTTTCTTTTCTCTCTCATCAATTACTACTTATTGCATGTCTTCACAGGCGTCTATGTGCTAATTCTCTGCTTTTTATTATTTATTTTATTAAGGTAGATATGTTAATGAATATATATGTATGTATGTGTATATTTGACATAGGTTAAAAACCACATTTAAAGATTTCATCAAGGTTTTTTTTTTTTATTGGGGTATAGTTGCTTTACAATGTGTGTTAGTTTCTGCTATACAACGAACTGAATCAGCTATATGTATACGTATATCCCCTCCCTCTTGGACCTCCCTCCCTCCCCCACCCCCAATCCCACCCATCTAGGTCACCACAGAGCACCAAGTAGAGTTCCCTGTATTATACAGCAGGTTCCCACTAGCCATCTATTTTACACATGGCAGTGTAGATATGTCAATCCCAATCTCTCAATTCACCCCACGCCCCCTTCCCTCTTTCCATGTCCACACATCCATTCTCTACAGCTACATCTCTATTCCTGCCCTGCAAATAGATTCTTCGATACCATTTTTCTACATTCCACATATATGAGTTAATATACGATATTTGTTTTTCTCTTTCTGACTTACTTCACTCTGTATGACAGACTCTAGGTCCATCCATGTCTCTACAAATGACCCAATTTCATTCCTTTTCATGGCTGAGTAATATTCCATTGTATATATGTACCACATCTTCTTTATCCATTCCTCTGTTGATGGAAGTTTAGGTTGCTTCCATATCTGGGCTATTGTAAATAGTGCTGCAATGAACATTGGGGTGCATGTGTCTTTTTAAATTACGGTTTTCTCAGGGTATATGCCCAGTAGTGGGATTGCTGGGTCATATGGTAGTTCTACTATTAGTTTTTTAAGGGACCCTCCATAGTGTTCTCCATAGTGGCTGTATCAATTTACATTCCCACCACCAGTGCAAGAGGGTTCCCTTTTCTCCACACCCTCTCCAGCATTTATTGTTTGTAGATTTTTTGATGACGGCCATTCTGCCCCGTGTGAGGGGATAACTCATTGTAGTTTTGATCTGCATTTCTCTAATAATTAGTGATGTCAAGCATCTTTTCAGGTGCCTCTTGGCCATCGGTGTGTCTTCTTTGGAGACATGTCTGTTTAGGTCTTCTGCCCATTGTTTGATTGGGTTGTTTGTCTTTCTGATATTGAGCTGCATGAGCTGTTTGTATATTCTGGAGATTAATCCCTTGTCAGTTGCTTCATTTGCAAATATTTTCTCCCATTCTGAGGGCTGTCTTTTCATCTCATTTATGGTTTCCTTTGCTGTGTGAAAGCTTTTAAATTTAATCAGATCCCATTTGTTTATTTATTTATTTTTATTTTCATTACTCTAGGAGGTGGGTCAAAAAAGATCTTGCTGTGATTTATGTCAAAGAGCGTTCTTCCTATGTTTTCCTCTAAGAGTTTTATAGTGTCTGGCCTTACATTTAGGTCTTTAATCCATTTTGAGTTTATTTTTGTGTATGGTGTTAAAGAGTATTCTGATTTTATTCTTTTACGTGTAGCTGTCCAGTTTTCCCAGCACCACTTATTGAAGAGACTGTCTTTTTTCCATTGTATATTCTTGCCTCCTTTGTCATAGATTAGGTGACCATAGGTGAGTGGGTTTCATCAAGTTTTAATGAAATAATTGCTGACTTCCAAGAGGATTTGTGTATATCTAGCTTAGATATGACATTTTAGAAACTTGTTTGAAAACTTGCCTCTCAAGATCATGTACTTTTCAGAGCGATGAAGGCAAGTCTTTTGGGGTTGAAATCCCCTAGAGTTTTTATTCTCTTGTCATGTCTAGTTTTTAAAGACCTCTTGAGGATTATGGCAGCAGTAGAAAATACCTAACAGTGGCTTTCATATGGGACTGAATGTCAGAATATATAACCACGTACCATTGACTAGGCTGAGTCGTTTCTCCCATAGTATATGAAAAAACAAATATTCTTCAATGCCTATTTTAGAAATAGGGATTTTTCATCAGTAGGGATTTTTCTAATCCATCTTTACGTACATATCAGAAATGAAGTTAGGGAGATCTTTGTGGCCAGTCAAGTGCTTTCAAGAAAACACAAGTGACTTGGATTTCCAATTTTTATTTGGTTAGGAAGAGAGAATAACATATTTAGCCTCATGGAAGAAAACTCTCCTACAGAATAAGTCTGCTGAATTGATGTAGTATATTTCAGGATCATCTAGAAGCTATTTGTAATTATGATGGATTATGGTGATCTTAGTGTGTGAGTCAGGGCCCCTCAAAATAGCATTTACATGAACGGCTCATGTTGAGAAAATATCTACAAAAGGATTAATTAGTCTAATACTTTGGGGTCTCCCACATGCCCATTTAAAAAATTTTGAGTCTGGAATTTTTCTCTCCTCTGCCTACTCATTTTTCAAGATTCAAAAACATGCTACCTTCCCTGTAGGATCCTCCTGGCAACTCCAGATATTCGTTTCCTGTCTTATCATCATTAGAGGCCTTAGCGGATTGTCTTGAAATCTGTTGCCCACCTGTCATCCTTACTGCTCTGTGAGCTCCTCAAGGTGACACTGCTTCTTCTGCTTGACGTGAGCCCTTGTACCTAGAACAGTGCCAGACACATAGTGACTGAGTTCATGAATGAGAGGTCATGCCCTGACAGTATGCACAAACAAATGTCATGTTTAATGAACTGGTAACTACAATGTTTCGGGAAGGGTTTATAAGTAAATTCAGAAATGTTCAGGTGTCGTTTGGATAATGTCTGGATGAGATGTGTCTCATCCAGATGTCCCACGTTTATAATGGATGCTGACATGGAGACCCTGTTCATCATCAAGGCTCTGATGGCCAGAGGCCCCCTATCTCAGTTTTCAGCACTCCTTCCATCCTTAAATGTTTCTAGTCAAAACTATTGACTGTCTCCGCCTCCTGCTCTCCCATGACTTGCTATTTCAGAATATTATAGAAGAATGTGGAGGAAGAGGAAAAAGAATTGGAAGAATGTGGATGATGAGGACAAGAAATGAGGAACCAAAGAGTTAGGTTTTGTTTTTTTTTCCCACCAGCCCAAATACGATCCTATCTTATGACCTGAAAAAAGGGGAGACTAATATATGTAAACATTTCTCTCTCAAATGGGATTTGGGTGTCATTGGTTATGGGGCAAAGCAAGGAACAACCCATGAAAACCATCCCCATAAACTCTCTCTTGTAACTTTCAAACATGGCTAATTTGAGATCCAGGAAGTTTTAGGAGACCAGGAAGTAATTTGTGAAGTCCGCTGTTCTCTCCTGCTTACCAGGAGTGTTGACAAGAGCAAAGGAAATCTTTTAATCCCTTTTGCCCTTCCTGGGGCCAGGCTGATGAATTTAATTTGATGATATTATGCCATGACATTGTGTCAGTATGCGATGATGTGTGTGATGGCACAGCGTCATCACGTGGTGATGCAACATCATGACGTAAAACGTCACAACGCCAATTAAAGACGTGACTCCAGGAAGGTTTTTAAATTGAGCAACAAATCTGCAATTATTTGAGTAAGGGCTTGAGATATAAGGCAGTGAGGCAACCGAATTGTAAATTACAGTTTAGAAAATGCTTTTTTGCATGAATTATGGCTCTTTTTTGTATATGGCTTCTTCCAGAAGTTGTAACCCCTGTTCTTTCAAGGCAGGTTTAAAATAAAAATATAATTTCATTTAAAAGACTGCTCCTATCAGAGGTTGTACCTCTGTTAGTTTTCTTTTGTCTGTGGAATATGAGTTGGTGCTAAATTTAAATATAATTTCAGAATGAGATTAAGAAAATATAATCTCTTAATTTGCATATTTGTTAAAAATTATTTAGTACCTCATAGAGCTCCTGATAAAATGATTTATAATTGAAATTACATTGTAACTAATACCTTTTGTAGGCATACATTTCATAATAATAATCTTCCACTGAGATTCTAATAATATGAAAATGTTAAAAAGGAGAAATGAATTGCAAAATATAGTTTACTCTGTGTGTGTGTGTGTGTGTGATCATAAGCAAGCTTTTAGCTATTTTGTGCCCCAGTTCTACCATTTAGAAAATGAGGATAATGCATTTTTCCTGATTTTTATAGGGATATCATATGGACAAGTTATATACTGTATGTGAATATTCTTTGTACTCTTTGGAACAAATGTTGTTATATAAATCTAGGGCACTATTAAATACCTTCTCCTGGGATACGTAAACTCTACTTATGAACTTGAAATCGACTAGGGAAAATTTTGGTAAGTTCAAACTAAGATGGGTTTCATATTTGATATTTCATCTTAACTTTTTTCCTGATTGATTCATTTATAGATTTATGTGTCCAGAAATGAATTAGATTTATTTCTGATCTTTAACGTTTTGGTAACTCTTTCTGTCCTGTAAGTGTGGATTCAAGGTGTTTGTTTTTCACTGGTGGAGGGAGCTTTACAACCCACATCAAGGAAAATATAATTTGAGCAAAGGTTCAGAATTCCCCCATTCTCATGTAGTTTTGGCAGTTCACAGTCTAGAGAATACTGAAAAAGGCTGAAGTGCTACAAGGGTTCTTTGCTGATTCTAATTTCAGTGGTGAAGTGAAGAGATTGTTTGTTGTCTTAAAATTCACACTTGCTTCCTCACTCCTTCTATAACTCCAGTAAAAATGTACCAAAATTCTGTGCCTTCTGAAAGGGATACATGACTTTTTGATGGCGTTTGAAATGGTGGCTGATTACTTCTGAATACTCAAGCTCCACTGGTTGGCAGCTCACATCTGCAGCAGAGAAAAACACTTAGCAAATTTGTGAATTAGCTTTGGTTTACACATTAAACAAGCAAAGTAATTCTTTATAACTTTAACCAGCAGGCTGTGTCTTGATTACAGGATATTGGTGCACATTAATAAGTGGAACTATTTTTCAATCTTGCCAGTGCATATGCATTTCATTTGCTTGCCTTTCGTATTTCCCATGATGTACCAGTCTTCAGGACCACCTACGTAGTCTGTAGGGCCCAGTGTTAAAAAATTAGTAAGATTTTACTGTATAGCACAGGAACTATATTTGATATCTTATAATAGCCTGTAATGGAAAAGAATGTGAAAAAAATATATATGTATAACTGAATCACTTTGCTCTACACCTGAAACTTACACAATATTGTAAAACAGCTATTAAGACTTTCAAGACATTGAGAGTAGAGCATTAAAGCAAGTGCACAGCCATTCTGAGCGCAAGGCCATTTTAACTGCGGGGCCTTGTGCAAGTGCGTAGGTCACATGCCCACGTGACCCTGCCAGTCATGCTTTTGAACAGCACTGGGTCCTATGTGCTGACTCACAGTTTCTATAATTTATGGCCAGTTTGTGTGATCTCTAGCTTTGGTTGGATTCTTTCAGGTAAGTTTCAGACTGCTTATAATACTCAATTTTATCTCTCTCTAGATTATAATTACTTAGTTTTGGTTAATAATGATCTATCCTCATTTCTTGCTTATCTGTAACCAAGAAGAACTCAAAGCAACATATCATCAAAAAAGTCCCTTAATAACTTGAAGTAATGGGGCTTAATTTAAACTTGGGTACGGTCTAGTTCACCCGAAAGCTGAATTTCTTAGCATTGAGAAAATTAACTTTATTATTTTCAAGTGTGTACAGTATTCAGAATAAGTGCTGCTAACAAGTACTTACAACTGGTAAGTCTTACCTGACTCAAGGTGAAGAATGGGTCATTAAGAAATTGGAGGGCTTCCCTAGTGGTGCAGTGGTTGAGAGTCCGTCTGCCTGCAGGGGACGCGGCTTCGTGCCCTGGTCCGGGAGGATCCCACATGCCACGGAACGGCTGGGCCCGTGGGCCATGGCCGCTGAGCCTGCGCGTCCAGAGTCTGTGCTCCGCAGCGGGAGAGGCCACAACAGTGAGAGGCCCGCGTACTGCAAAAAATAATAATAATAATAATTAGTTTATGATTTCTGTACAAAGAAATCTTTCCAATTTCTTTTTTTTTTTGTTTTTTTTGCGGTACGTGGGCCTCTCACTGTTGTTGTCTCTCCCGTTGCAGACGCGGCGGTTCAGCGTCCATGGCCCACGGGCCCAGCCGCTCCATGGCATGTGGGATCCTCCCGGACCGGGGCACGAACCCGTGTCCCCTGCATCGGCAGGCAGACTCACAACCACTGCACCACCAGGGAAGCCCATAAACTAATTATTTTTAATGGTGTGTTTTCTTGACTTTAGATGTAAGGCCAAGCTTTCCTCCCAGAATCTTGTTTACACTAACAATTTACTTCGCAAACATGTTTTCCCCTAGAGATGGCAAACTTTGATCCTATTCCCCTCTGAATTATTACAAATTCCAAATAGTAGAATCTGGACTTATGAGACTTTGGTGTTTATTCCACTTTGACAAGAATCATATTTTCTTTATATATGTGTGTATGCATATTTGGGAAGTGGGTGGGTAGCAGATTTAACTTCAGACCATATTTTGCGGAGACTATTAGCAACAAGAGTAAGTGAGTAAGTCTTTAACAGTCACTTTTTTTCTGGGCAACTTGTAGATTGTTAATTCATTTTCCTTCAGGTTTGCATGGGGATCTCAAAATTCACTGAGATGAAACTCCCTCTGATGTGTTCCCCTGTACAACATCCCACCAGTAGACTGTTTTGTTTGTTACTGATCTATCTAACATGGGGAAACTCGCAATCTCATCATCCTGTACATAATTTCCTTGCTATGCCAAGTTACAATCTGTTTTCTTTGAACCTACTAATTCTCATTTGACCTCTCTGGGTCCTTCAGAGTGTTTAAAAATAGCTATCATATCCTTCTTTCCTTCGGACTAAACAGATCTTTGAAAAAAATTTATTATTACTTTTTTTAATGTCTCTTCATCTGACATGGGACTCTTCTGGTGTGAGAAACTGAATGTCCATTTTGTCCACATCTTTAAGTTTCAACACCACTTTGTCTGTATCTTTAAGATTCAACATCACAATCCATATGCAATGTGGAAGTAAATTACCAGAGCCAAGAAGATTAAGCCGATGGCTCCACTTCTATGAGATACTTTTCTTAGTTCTGTTATTGCAGAAATGTCTTATTTCTATTATTGCTACAGGTGGCTCCGGCTTTCGGGTAGTCATATTGTTGATTCACATTGAATTTACTATCAACCAAAGTTCCTATGTCTCTTTTACGGTAGCTGCCAAACCATTTTTCTTTAAACATCCTGTACTTAAGAAGTTTATTTTTTGGATCTTCAACTTATTTCTGTTAAATTTCAATTTGTTTGACTTGACTCATCGCGTCACCCTGTCAAATCTATTTTGGTTTATATAATCCATTTATTATCCCACTCAATTTTTTGTCAGCTTCACATTTTAGGACCTTGCTCTCTGTTCATCTAAACCACTGATAATATTTCAGAACAGAAAAAGGTCAAGGACAGAATCCTGCAGCATGATTCTCTGTCCAGGTTGAGATTCTTTTCTTAATCACTAGCTCTTTATTTTTCTCTCTCTTTGTTTTCATTAAAAAATATTTATTTATTTGGTTGCAGCAGATCTTAGTTGCAGCAGGCAAGCGCCTTAGTTGTGGCTTGCAGGCTCCTTAGTTCTGGCATGCGAACTCTTGGTTGCAGAATGCACGTGGGATCTAGTTCCCTGACCAGGGATCAAACCCAGGCCCCCTGTATTGGGAGCGTAGAGTCTTAACACCAGGGAAGTCCCAATCACTAGCCGTTTGAGTGTAGATCTTGATCTAATTACTGGTTGTCCTAACAACCAGTCCACATTTCTCCATCTACTCCATTTGGGTATGAAAGGGCCTGCCAGATGTTTTGCTATAATCCAATGCACATTACTGGCTGCATTTTCTGACCAGACTACTAGTCCCCTCAAAGAAAATTATGAAGTTAAGGTATGTAACATAATATATTAAGAAGTTTGGTGAAGATAAAATAGGTACCACAGGTAATTCACAAAGTCAGTCACCCACAAGGTAGGAAAAGCCAACTATATTTATCTAAGTGAGAATAGGGTCTGGGTGGGTCCCACTGACTAATTCTCATTCTAGGCTCCATTATTGTAGTTTTGTTTTTCACCACCAGGGAGGCATATCCTCATAACAATGAATAATAGAAGATGTCAGGGGAGTACCTGAGTAAGAAGTATTAAATTGTAGGTAAATGTTGAATGGAGGCTGGGAGTTGTTAAAGTGATATACAAGGTGAAGCTCTTAAAAAGCTCGTTTACAAAGCAGGAGTCTATCTTTGGGCTATTAGTATTGTTGCTGAAATGGGCTAAGACAGACTTAGAATTCTGACTGGTATTTAATAGTACTGTGATCCATACCAGGTAGGGAGTATCTGCCTCTCAGAGTTGCTGTAAGGATAACGAGAAATTGTCATAAGTACCTAACATAGTCCCTGGCATAGTATGAGCTTAATAATTTATCCTATTAATTCAGTAAGCATTAACTATATGCTATTATGTAATAGCGACTGGGCAATTTTTTGTGCAATAACTGAGCAGTGTGTATTTTTCCTATCTGTTGAAATATATACATTATATATAAATAAGTAAATATGTATACACACATACTGCATTGGGTCTAGCTGGAGTCTACATGATTCATTAATGACTTTTTCACTTTTTAGCCAAAAAGTTTGAAAACTTAAGACTGAGACTATATATACGAGGCCAGAACAATTGGTTTATTTGGTCATTCCATAGAACCAAAGGATTTCAGAGATTGGAGGGACTTTATAAACAGTAAAGTCCAATCTGTGCCTAGCATAGATTATGAGGCCAAGAGATGATTTCCCGAGACTACTACATCTTAGAGTGAGAACCAGATTTGCTTGTTTTTGCCTCGTAATCCTAGTCAGTCAACATTAGATATGTTTCCTACCATATCACACAGAACAAATGCCTCAAAAGGGGCCTGGGACCCTCAAACTTGTGATTTGGTGTCACAAACTCTGAAGCGGAAAATGCCATCTCAACCTGCCCGGCTGATTTGAATATGTAAACTAGTAAAACTTAAAAAGGTATGACAAATCTTGGTGGTGGGTATACTTTTTTGTGTATTTGAAATATTTTATGGTTAATAATAAATTAGTTAAAGTTGGTCACTCTTTGTAGGCATAGTTCATCAATATTATGATGTCCATGTTACTGGAATAATGATCACATTTAAAGGATCAACAAACAAACCTATTTGGAAAGGGAATTGCTCTTGTAAGGCAAAACTTGAGAGAAGCTCAAAAGAATCCATGGAAAATGAGAAGCTAAGCTTTCCTTTGTGGAAAAAGTCAACTACTTAGTTGTGTTGAATCATATCTGATGTCAAAATGGTGGATGAGGATGTGGAAGTGATGTCCAAAGAATAGGGATAAAGCAGTGAATGTCACTGTAATGCTGATTCGAATTCTCTTCAGCTTGGTGAAATCCATGCTTAGGGATAAGATTCTCCTTCAAGGAAAGGTTGCTTACAAATTTGAGGTATTTTCTGAATCCCACACAGCTTGTCTGTGTGCCAAAGTTTTCCGGTTTTATTTTTACTCTTTTTGCCTTAAAAATATATCTTAGAACACAGGTTCTCTGATTCCTGCTTTGTGATATGTTATTAGTGTCCATCCCAGTTGCTGAGGCAATTGTAAACAGGGGGCTATTAGGGCAGACATCCAGACAATGACCAAGGCCTGAGAAGGCTGCAGCCTATGTATAGAGACCAAAACGGCAAGGGGCTGGGGATTTTTCCCTTTGAGAACAAAAATAGATCGAGAATGAATTCAACCTTCTCTGTTTTGCAAAATGAGGAAACTGAGGGCCCGAGAGAGAAATATAATCTGCCGAGTGCCAAAGATCTGTTATCAGAGCTGGCCTTAAAACTCAGGTAATTTCATAGCAGATTCCAACTGATTTTTTTTCTTATCAAATTTTTAATGAGCTATTTCACGTATACAAAAAAGTATGAAAAGTAATATAAGAAATACCAGTGTACCCATTCCCCCTCACGTCAAATTTAACTTACTGCTACATTTTCTTTAGATTTTTTTTAAGAAATAAAATTGATGAAGCCCTGTTAGTATACATCCCTGGGCCCCTTTCCTCTTACCATCCTTCTCCAGAGCTAACTCCTGTCCTGAACAGGCTGCTTGTCGTTCCTATGCTTGTCTTTATGACTTTACTACATGCGGACGTGCCACACATGATACCCAATATTATTCAGCATGTTATAAACATTGCATAAACATTATCAAGCTCTGTGCATTTTTCTAGAACCTGCTTTTTTGTCTCAACATAATGTTTTTGAGATTTCTCTGTGCTAAAACGTAGCTCCAGTTAATTCATTGTAACTTCAAGTGGCATTCCAATGCACAAACGTACAACAATTTCTCCATTCTTCTCTGTTGATAGGTGTTCTGGTGAGTCCTGATTTTTTGTTACGAGAGACAAAGCCATGGTGAACATTCATATATATCTCCTTTTGCATTGGTGTGAGTTTCTGTATGTCAGAGTTTCCCTCCTGGTGGGCCTGTGAGAGGGTGATAGTGAGGTGCTCAGGCCACACTACTGAACAGGGCTCGGACTGGTGGCTTCAGGTCTCTGGCAGTTTCATCCTCTTAACATGGGGTGCTGTGCAGATACCATCTCTTTCTGTGTTTGCCTGAGACGTGCAAAGGTTGGGAAGAAACGTGTTGAGGCAGTGGCTCTTAAATATTAGCATGCATCAGAATCACCTGGAGACCTTGTTAAAATGATTGCTGGCCCCTCCCACTCCTGAGTTTCTGATTCAGTAGGTTTAGAGTGGGACCCATGTATTTGCATCCTAACAAAATCCCAAGTGACGTTAATGCTCTTGGTCTGGGGACCACATTTGAGAGCCACTAGGGTATATATTTAGGAGCTGAATAGGAAGTTCCAACTGATTATTCAAATGCCTTTGCATTATTGTGAAATGTTTGATCATAATTAGTATATTATATAATCTAGGATATAAGTTAAAAATAGAAATGATACGATTCTGTAATCGAATAGCTTGGTATTTGCAAGCTTTTGCCTGAAAGGATGATGAAGAGCATTTAATCATGCTCAGAAGCAACTTCCCCTTAACTGTAAATTCTGTATTCCCTTTTGGGTGTTTGGAACCAGGAAGAAGGCTTTAAAAAGACAATTGAGGGCTTCCCTGGTGGCGCAGTGGTTGAGACTCCGCCTGCCGATGCAGGGGACGCGGGTTCGTGCCCCGGTCCGGGAGGATCCCACATGCCATGGAGCGGCTGGGCCCGTGAGCCATGGCCGCTGGGCCTGCGCGTCCGGAGCCTGTGCTCCACAATGGGAGAGGCCACAACAGTGAGAGGCCCGTGTACCGCAAAAAAAAAGAAAAAAAAAAAGACAATTGAAGGAGAAAAGCAGTCCTCCCTTCCTTCTCCTATTATCTTTATGGTGTAATTAATAGGTACATCACCCATCGCCAAGGAAGCAAAGCAAAATGGGAAATGTTACGATGAGAACATTGTCAGCCCTCAGCAAAGACGTAATCAGAATGTTCTTCTCTGTGCACCTTCTTTGGCTCAGTTGCGTCCCTCCTGAGGTCCATCCGGTTTCTGTCTCTTCTGGTGTTCTGAGCACCCAGTTTCAACGTGGGTGTTGAGGGGGTTTCGTACACAGTACCAAGCAATTCTCAGGACACCAGCTGGGTGTCCTACAGTTCAATTCAAATCTGACACTATCTACCTGGAGATAGATTCCGATACTACAGGTTACGGGCTCAGTTTCATCAAGACTAAATCCCTCCACCCACCCACAATTTCAGACATCAGTTGCAAGCCCAGGTTGTTACCTGTACTTCTGACCAACTGGCTATAGATCAAAGATTCCCACGACCCCTTCTCTCCTTGGGTTTGATTAATTTGCCAGAGTGGCTCACAGAACTCAGGCAAACATTTTACTTACTAGATTACTGGTTTATTATAAAAGAATATAACTCAGGAACAGCCTGAGTTGCAGGAAGAGATGCATGGGGCGAGGTATGGGGAAAGGGCACGGAGCTTTCCATGCTGTCTTCAGGTGCACCATGCTCCTCAAATCTCCATGTCTTCGCCACCCTGGAAGCTCTCCAAACCCCATCCTTTTTGAGTTTTTATGGTGGCTTCAGTACATAGTCATGGTTGACCAACTCATTGGCCATTGGTGACTGAACTCAGTCTCCAGACCCTCTTCCCTCCCCAGTGGTCAGGAGATGGGACTGGAAGTTCCAACCCTTTAGTCACTTGGTTGACTCTCTTGGCAACCAGCCCCCATCTTTAGGTACATTCCAAAAGTCACCTCATTTACATAACAAAAGACACCTTTATCGCTCTCATCAGCGTCTTAGGAGCGCTGTACCAGAAATGAGACGAGGACCAGATATGTATTTCTTATTATAAATCACGGTTTCACACTGTTCCTCCTCCTGCACTGCACTCAGTGCTCAGGCTTCTCTGGAAAGTTCTGCCTTCAGAACTTTTGTCTTTTCAGAACTTTCCCCCTGCTCTTCTCAGAAGACATCTGTTTCTTTCCTTCTGCAAGAATGCCACTCTTCTTATACCTTCAGTAAGAAGGGGCCAATGAAAGAAAATCTTTCACAAGCACTGATTCAGGTTGGTAGGGAGAAGTGGTGCTGAAGCGGATGTTCACCCCGACCTCCCTCCACCCCTAAGGGATACTTGACTCGGACTCACACCTGGGCCAAAGCAGCGCTCCCACCGTGTCCCCTATGTCAGTGAACCGCCCTTACATCCACCCAGCTGGAAAATGAGGGACCATCGTTGCCTCTTTCTTCTCGCTCGTCCCCCCTCCACAGTCCCTGCTGATTTGAATCTGTCACCTTTGCCCACCGCCCTGCTTCCGGCTCCGTCCACATCCCCGCAGCCTCTCCTCTGGATGATTACGACAGCCTCCTAAAGTGCTCTCTATTCTTGTTCTTTTCTGATTTATTCTTCACAGAGTAGGCTGACTGACCTTTAAAAAATGAGAACTAGACATGTCACTCCATGGCTAAAAATCCCCCTAGTGGCTTCTCTTTGCGCTTAGAGTTAAATCTACACTTTTTAGCCTCCCTTGACCGGGCCCCTGCCTGTCTCAAGCTCCACTTCATGCAGTCCCCACCCTGTCCTGGTGGCCAGTAGGCGCACCAGACTTCTCGCTGTTTTTTTCCCCCAAGGCTTTGGATTCACTGCTGTATCAAGCCCTTCGCACAGGTTCTTCTCTTTACTTGAAAAGTTCTTTCCTCCTTCACCTCTTTGCACTTCTCCTTGCTCAGTTGTCTTCAGTGGAGCTGAAACATCCCTTTCGCAGGGCAGGCTTCCCTGCCATCCTCTCCTATCACGCTGGGTTTGGCCCATGTTAAGAGCAGCCCTGCACCCTCCCTCCTCCTTCAAGGCTCTCCTAATATTTTTATTTATGTATGTATTGTTTGGTTTCTCTTGAGGACTATAAGTTTAATGAGGGCAGGGGTCCTGGACTTTTTATTCTCAGCACTGAACCCCCAGGCCCTAAGACGGTGCCTAGGGAACACTCAGTAAATGTAATACATGTCTGTGGCTGATTGATTTAAATCCCCGACTGCATTTCTGTGTATTGATTGTACACACACACACACACGCACATACACACATTTAAACTTCTCAGCATCATTTACCTGTAAACCTGGGTCAGTGTGGCTGGTTTAAAAACTCACCAAGTGTCTAGAGATCAAATTTGCGTGAACTATTTTTGTGTTGCTTTTGTTTTGTGTTGAGTGGCTAGAGCCACCCAGTTTGTCACTGAAGAATAAATAGAAACATTTCATTTAGCAAATCCTTCTATCTGACTACCTTTCTTACCAGTGATATTACAGAAGACAGCATTTCCGGTGTGCAAGATGGGAATTGAACTTGGGAAGGTACCTGTCAGTTGGCAGATTTTAAAAAGAAGACTCAGCACTCAAGTGGTGAAGTGAATTTTAAAGAATACATCCTGAGACTCTGTAGGGGAGTAGGAACATAATCTTGAGTTTCTCATTTCTAGGGCTAGTGTAAAACATCGCCAGGTCCTGAAGTTTATTGGAAGCAAACTAATGTTTGCAAATCTAGGTTTAATTTTTTTTTTGATAAGAACAAAGAACAAAACCTAGGAATCTAGACCTATAGCATCCAAGCAGTTTTTAAAAAGAAATGTGATTTATTTAAAAGGTTAGGAATCGGGCTTCCCTGGTGGCGCAGTGGTTGAGAGTCCGCCTGCCGATGCAGGGGACACGAGTTCGTGCCTCGGTCCGGGAAGATCCCACATGCCACGGAGCGGCTGGGCCGGTGAGCCATGGCTGCTGAGCCTGTGCGTCCAGAGCCTGTGCTCCGCAACGGGAGAGGCCACGGCAGTCAGAGGTCTGCGTACCGCAAAAAAATAAAATAAAATAAAAGTTTAGGAGTCAAAAATAACATGATTAATCTAAAATCATGAAACTATGGAAATAACTCTAATGTCATATATCACTGAATATATAGAGGTTATTTATGAAGCACTTTCACATAGCAAAGTCCAAGTCGGTCTGACTCCAGATACCATCCTTTGACCTTGGACAGACTCCAGGTTTGAACCAGCTATGCCTTCTGGTAGCTGTGTGACCTGGCAGGTTATCCTTTTGCAGTCTTAGTTTCCTCATCTATAATAATAGTTGCCGTCTCATCCAGCTGTTGGGGATTAAATGCCGTGAACTCTCCCTGAAGAATATCATGGCCCCTGAGATGGCCTTGCAGCTTCTACGATGGTCCTCACCACAATAGCCAGAGTGATTCTTTTTAAAATCAGCCAGATCACTTAACTCCTCTGCTCGAAACCTTTCAGTGGCTTCTCATTTCCATCAGAGTAAGGCCTACCAGGGCCTCCACCCTCTGGCCCCTATAAGCTCTCTGACCTCATCTCCTGTTTTCTCTGCTTCATCTGTCGCAGAAACACTGGCCTCCTTGCTGTTCCCTGAACACATCAGGAACACTCTGGCCACGGGCCTTTGTGCTCCCTCCCTACCTCTTTCAAGGCTTTGCTCATGGACCTTCTCAAGGGGACCTGCTGACCACTTTGTACAGCACTGGACTCGTGCCCACTCTCCGACCCCCCATGCCCTCCTCTATCTACCCTTCTCCTCTCATGTATTATTTGCTCTATTTTTTATTGTTTGCTTCCCTCTGTTAAATGGTGAGCTTCATGAGAGCAGGAATCTTTGTTTGGTTCTCTGATATATTTCAAGCACCCAGAACAGCACCTGGTGTATAGTGTTCAGTAGGTATTGGGCGAATGAATGAATTCGGAACGAAGTAATTTAGTACAGCATCTGGCACGTCCTAGACATTGAAGAAATGTTGGCCAGTTTTCTTTTTGATTTAATGAGAGGATGAGATTTTGCATTGCTTTTAAAGAACATCTAACAGCAATTTAAGAAAAAAGAATAAGAGAAGGAAAAGGGAAAAAGGAAAGGGGGAAGGAGAGAGAAGAGGACAGAGACCCATGGACATGAGAGATGGTAGAGGGATCAGAGATGAGGGAGCTAGAAAAGAAATTTCTAAAAAAGCTGCTTTGGCCTGCTTCCCTGCTTGCTCCCCAGACCCTCAAAGTAGAGTGAAAGTTGTAAGATTTAATATGGTGTATATCAGGGTGGGCAGACTTCTGTAAAGGGCCAGATGGTAAATATTTCAAGCTTTGTGGGCCATTTGGTCTCTGTCAACTACTCCACTCTGCCATTATAGTTTGCAAGCAATGTATGTAAGCAAATGGGTGTGGCTATGTTCTGATAAGCTTTTTCTTTTTTTAGTTTTATTTTTCTGCAAAGCAGGTTGTCTAGTTTGCTGACTTCTGGCCCAATTTATATGTTGCTAAATATTCTATATAAACCACAGTGTAGGGATTAAATGAAGGAAAATCTAAGTGTCTATATCAAGACCCAGTCATGATAAGAACTCACATCAAACTAGGAATGCAAGGGGCCTTCCTTACCCTGATAAAAGAGTATCTGACAAAAAATTAAGGCAACATAAATCTTAAAGGTGAAACTTTAGAATATATCTGTCAAAGAGAGTAAGACAGGAATGTTCCTATTTCCTGCTCCACTTATCATGATACTGTTAGTCCTGGATAACATACTAAGACAAGAAAGAGAAATATTTACAGGAAGAAGGAAGAAACTCAATTTGTTCTTTCTGGTAGGTTATATCATTATTAAAATGAATTCGAAGATTATCTACAAACTATTTGAACTCACAAGAGAATCTGCAAGGCTGCCAGATATAACAGCAATTTATGCAAATTAATAATATTCTTATAATAATAAAAGCTAACCTTTACATTGGATTATTATGCACCAGGCATATGTTAACTTATTTACTTCTCACAACCACCTTATGAGGTAGCACTGTTATTATTTCCATTTGAAATTTGAGAAAACTGAGTCACAGAGAGTTTAAAGAATTTGTCCATGGTGACAGTTGGTATGTGATGAAATCCGGGTAAACTGACTCTAGAATTCGTGATAATGCTTCTCTTCCTCTTATACACCAGAAATAGAGAAATAGCCCATTAAAAATGTAATAGAATAAATACTTTTCATGATATCAACTAAAACGATATGGTCCTTTGGAATAAACGTAAGAAAAATCTGTAGAATCATTATGGAGAAAATATAAACATTACTGAGAGATGAAGAAGACGTGAATAATCAGTGAGATAACACTATGTTTATTTAAATTCACATATTCGATGTTTCAACACTGCAAGGTTGTGTTAATGGTGTGTGTGTGTGTGTGTGTGTGTGTGTGTGTGTGTGTGTGTGTGATATTTGACAGATTCCAAAACTCAGATGCAAACGTAACATTGCAAGAATAGACAGACAATTCTGAAATAAACAAGTAAAAAAACAAGGATTTGCTTGTATATTGATTTATAAAAAGGTTTTAGCACATGGCAAAATTTGGAATTTGGAATTAGCACAGGGATAGACAAATATATCAAATAGAACAGAATATGTAGCTTGACAAGGTGCTCACACACATATGGGACCTTGGTATATGACGGAAGTGGGATTGCCTATAAGTACAGAAAGAATGAATTCTTCATTGTTTGTTGTTGTTGTTGTTGTTAAGAAATTAAACTAGGTCACTGCCTTACACCATTTATTTTTACTTAAGATGTATTCAGGAGCATATGTGAAAAAGAAAACTTTGTAACTGTGTGTAGGAAATACAGTTGTAACACAGATGATAGATAAAGATGTTGGAGGATATCTTTATGAAATCAGAGTAAGGAAAAACCAATGGATTGGACTACTTGAAATTAGAGATCTGAATGACTAAAGACCCCATGACAAGTGTAAAAGTAGGCCACATCCTGGTAGAAGATATTGACATAAATGTCAGACCAAAGACTCCTTCCCAGAGGTTATTTTTAAAAAGGCAAATAATAGTCAAATAGAAAGATGGGCAAAGTATATGTCCCACATAGAAGAGGAAATCGAGAGAGTCAGGACATGTATGAAGATCAGTCACACTAGTGAGTAATCAGGGAAATGTAACTTAACAGAAAACTGAGATACCATTTTACTCTTATCTGATAGGAAAAAGAAAAAAAACCCTGATAATGCCAAGTGCTAATGAGCAAGTAGGAAAGCAATGAGAGTGAAAGGTGGTCAACCTCTTTGGAGAGAAATTTGATAATATCTCGTACAGTTTAATGTACACATATCCCATGACCTAGTAGTTCTACTCTAGGTAAATGCCTTAGGGGGACTTTTGCATATGTATACAAGGATTTCATGCAATGTTGTTTATAATATCAGAAACTTAGGGAAAATTCCAATAAACCTTAACATAGAAATGGATAAATAAATTCTGAAGTATGCATAAAATAGGTTATTCTAGAAGTTAAATTAACTGAATTTCTATTACTCATTCAACAAATATTGAAGACATTGTTTATATGCTCAGGATACATTATGGAATAAAACAAAAAAATCCGTCTATTTCTTTTGCAGTCTAATGGTGAGAAGGCAACGTACTATAAACAAAACAAATGAGTAAATATAATAGCATGTTCAAAGTTGATAAGTGCAATGGACCAGAGTAATCAATAGTAATAGATTTTGAAGTCATACATTTGAACTGATAAAAGAGGATTTCAGGAAATAAAACAAAAATCTGAAAAAATCCCCTGTAGTACTTACAGGTACATAGAAATGGAGTAAAACATGAAAATAGTACTGAATATGCAGAGAGAGAGAGGGAAAAATGGGATTCAGGAAATATAAATTACTTCATCTGTAACTTTTTTAAATAAAAAAAATCTGAAGCAAATATGACAAAATGTGATTTTTAAATTTTGGATGGTGGATACATAGGTATGGCTGTATTTTCCCTGTGCTTTTTGGAATATTGAAAGAAGTGATTGAATAAGAAAATGCCCAACTCACAGAAGCAGACAGTGAATGTGAGACTTTGCTGCTATTATTGTGATATTGTTCCTATTTAATTCTCTGCCCACAGTGGCCTTACATAACCCTCAACCTACCTGACTCCATTCCTGGCTGGACTTTGCCACTGAATTAGCTCTACTGCCCTACTTGACAGGAAGGAATTTGGCATTTTGAACCAAAGTTTGTTACTTAAATTAAACTTTGTTACTAAAATTAAACTTGCTTGTTTTTTTGTTTTGTTTTGTTGTTTTTGGCTAAATTCTAGTTCTCAAGAGCACCTGCAGAGAGACACTGCATCATTTAGGTAAATTGCTAGTAAAGGATTTGTTTTAATTACTTTTAATACCTGAAGTGTACTAGGACTTTTAAATAGACTCCATTTGAAGGTCTGCGTGGAGAGGTTGATATGTCTTTTTAGGCTTGATCACTGCAGGGCAAAGCATGTTAACCATCCAGGTGGATCTTCCTTCCCTACAGCAGGCAGGTAGAGTTAGGGGGACGGTGGGTTCCCCACTCTTCACTGGGGGACGGGGACTCTCCAGCTCGTGAGCTTGCTTCAGCTTCACAGGTGTGTGTGTGTGTGTGTGTGTGTGTGTGTGTGTGTGTGTGTGTGTGTGTGTGTGTGTGTGTATGACAGAGCTACTGCTTGCCTCTCTACTCTGAGCAAGGGGCTTGGGCATGGCTCAAGAAAGTTAGATCCCAAGAAGAGTTTAAAAGCATAAACTTAACATGGCATGTGAAAAGGATAAAGAACAGAAGTCAAGCTTGTCTTGGGTATTCTCCAACTCCCTTTTCAGGGCTCCGTGCCCCTCATCTCCTGCAACTTCTTGGCCACTGCTCTTCTAGAAGCCCAGTGCCTCACCATGCCCTGGCTACCCAGCTTTTCCTTCAGGTGACTCCAGAGCCACCTGTCTGTCATGGATTTTGTCTTTAAAATTATTCCTTTTTCCATTTGCAGCAACATGGATGGACCTAGAGATTGTCATACTGAGTGAAGTCAGACATAGAAAGACAAGTATCATATGATATCGCTTATATGTGGAATCTGAAAAAAAAAAGGGTACAAGTGAACTTATTTACAAAACAGAAGTAGGATCACGGATGTAAAAAACAAATTTATGGTTACCAGGGGATAAGGTGGGGAGGGATAAATTGGGAGATTGGGACTGACGTATACACACTACTATATATAAAGTAGATAACAAATAGGAACCTGTTGTATAACACAGGAAACTCTACTCAATACTCTGTAATGACCTATATGGAAAAAGAATCTAAAAAAAAGAGCGGCTATATTATATGTATAACTGGTTCGTTTTGCTGTACACCTGAAACTAACACAACATTGTAAATCAATAATACTCCAATAAAAATTGAACAAACAAAAAACATATCTTGTACAACTTGTATGAAGAAATATAGACCTACATCATTTAATTTAGAAGAAATTAAAAAAACATTTTTTAAATAAGTTTATTTATTTATTTGTTTTTATTTTTGACTGTGTTGGGTCTTTGTTGCTGCACGTGGGCTTTCTCTAGTTGCAGTGAGCGGGGGCTTCTTAGTTGCGGTGGCTTCTCTTGTTGCGGAGCACGCTCTAGGCGCGCGGGCTTCAGTAGTTATGGCACGCGGGCTCAGTAGCTGTGGTGCACAAGCTTAGTTGCTCCGCGACATATGGGATCTTCCTGAACCAGGACTTGAACCCGTGTGCCCTGCATTGGCAGGCAGATTTTTAACCACTGTGCCACCAGGGAAGCCCAGACCTACCTCATTTTATAACATGGTTGTATGATGTTTCATTGTGTGGATATGCTGTATTTTATTTGATTAGTTCCTTTTTGATTAACATTTAGGTTGTTTTCAGTTCTGTGCTATAATGAACAGTGCTTCAATGAAAAAAAATTATTCCTTTTTCTTTCCCTTCGCACAACCTTATCGCCCCTCAAACCTTCCCACTTTATCTCAATCAAAACTATTGCGCCTCTGTGTCTTCGCACCTGCCATTTCTCAGCTCTCCCGTCTAGATAGAATACGTGTCCTTGCTTTCTGTTGCTCCACTCCGCCAGGCTCAGATGTTGACCTGTTGTGATCCCATTACTTACGCTGCAGCCACTTATTCTTCCCTGTCTCTGCTCTGGGAGCTCTTTATACATAAACTCTATTACCACATCTCACACTATTGATACATTGAAGTTCCTCTTTAATGGTAGAGAATACGTTTTATTCATTTGTGTTTCTCTGGCACATAGCATAGTGCCTGATCATGAGTACTGAATGAATGAATGAATGAATGAATGAATAGAAACTTCTGTTTTATCCATATCAGGAAGAAATCTGAACTGAGATGATACAGGTTTGCAGCCCTGCCCTAAAATCTGCTGATCCCAGCCTACCGTCTGAGCCTCATCTTGTTTCCCCACTTCTGGGGTTGACTCTGGATTCTGGGGATTTCAGAAGAGGCTCCTTGTAACTTTCTGCTCTGGGTGATTTACCCCCTCCTTTACCTGACCACAGACATGCTAATTATGATCATTTACAGGAACTACTTTCATTTATTATTATCACCATAAAACTCTATAATTCAATATGAGGGTCATTATTTATTCCTCTAACGTGAATTGAACATCTACTCTCAGCCCCTGTGCTAGGTATTGGAGATAAAATGATTGAATTTTCATGTTAGATGAACTTGGTTGCATTTTGGACTTGATTGGAAGCTGACAAATTCTCCATTCATGCAAGCTTGTTTTTTATGTTCTTTTCCTCCCATAGCCTGTTAGACAGCTCACAGCATTAAAAAAAAAAAAAAAAAAAAACAGGCATTTTGATTTTTCCATCCCAAGGAAAGAAGGCAGGATCAAAAGGTCTGGGGTTGAGTGAGTTTGTAGCATCTTGGGACCAAACCTCAAACACTACCTTTGATCTTCCCACTCCAGGGTCAGCCAAGCTAGGCTGTACCACCTGTTGTTCCCTGCTTTGGAAACTCCTCGGGTCATCACTATCTTTATTAACATTATTAAGTCGGGTAGCTAGCCTATCTTTTCACACATAATATAGAGATCATTTGCAGGACAGTTATCGTCCACGTGGCCAGAATTCTTCAGTCAATGGAGTCTGACTACACTGGTTTTTTACTCTACAGAGCCTGGAACAATATTTGTTTCTGAAGGCAAAAGAGAATGTTCTGTAGCTTCGTGTGATAACCACATTGGAAAACTGTCTATGGGCATTTGTGTTGTCTGATTGGAAAGTCCTTCCTGAAATGTCCAGAACTGTGGAGGCCTTCCAGTGTGGACAGCCATGAGAATGCACTACTCAGATTTCTGGATGTAGGGAGTATAATAAACTGACACATCCAATTGCTGTGCTCTAAAATCCATCACTGATGCTGCCTGTAAGCAGTTCTCAGCCAGTGACTGAGCATGGCAGGGGTACCAAAGCAGCCCATTCCCGGGAGATATCGGGCTCTTCTATGGTTTTGCCAAGCTTGCCTTAGATCTGCACTATAGCCTCAGACCTTCCGTTCACTCTTCCTTCTCTTTCTCCTTCACTCAAGGTCAGACCAGCTTTACTCCCAGCCTCCACCAGCTCCCTCCTCATTTCCTCTCATAGGAGTGCCCTGTGATGTATTCGTTTGCTTGGGCTGCCATACAAATACTACAGTCTGGATGGGCTTAAACTATTTATTTTCTCATAATTCTGGTGGCTAACAGTTGAAGATCAGGGGGTAGGAAGTGTTGCTTTCTTTCTGAGGCCCCTCTCCTTGGCTGGGAGATGACATTTTCTCCCTGCATCTCCATGTGGTCTTCCTTCTGTGTCTGCCTGTGTCCTAATTTCTTCTTCCTATGAGGACACAAGTCCTATTGGACTAGGGCCCATCCTAATAATTTCATTTTAACTTAGAGACCCTTTAACCTCTTTAAAATCCTTTTCTGTCTTTAAAGATCTCCAAACGCAGTCACATTCTGAGGCATCAGGGGTTAGGACTTCAGCATGTGAATTTGGGTTGGGGGGACACAATTCGGCCCATAACACCTAATAAGTACTTTTCACATTTAATCCTGTCTTGGTGTTTGCTTTTTGGAGGACATGGATCAATACTTCCAGCCTCCCCACTGGTCTCACAGAGTTCAGAGAAGCCTCCAGCAAGTGGAGGGAGAGCTCTCCTTGCCCACGAGAAGTTTTGGTGAGTTCCCAAAGTCTTCAGCATTAACTTAGACTTTCAAACATTTCATTCATTTTTGCCATACACAGTATAGTAAGTTTTGCTCTGATTATCATGATTAGAAGAATTTACTAACAACTGTCATTTATTTTAGTTGTTATCTGACCAAGTATAGTCATTAGTAGGCTTAAACCAAGACGAAGAAATACCTTTCCTCAACCTACTACTTTATTTAAGCAAGGAATAGAAAGTTTGGTTGTGTCACCCACCACTGGTGATTTTATTATTCCATTTTTATAATAAATTATATTTTATTATTTAAACTTTATAGGCAGCTTTATGGCTATTGAATTTTTCATTGGCTTTTAAAATAAGGAACAACCAAGATACGAATGTATATTTCTATGGGTAAATAAATAAAAATAATCTTTTAAAGTTCTTCTTTATAAGAGTTCATTCAAAGCTTATCTTCATTATAATACAGTGGGAACATTAATATGAACTAAAGCATTCTTTAAAATCTTGAATATTTTCTACATCACAGAAAACAATTCTTTCCTGCCTGGACTGGAATGACCTTCTACCATATTCTTATCCTAGATTTTCTTTAAGACTAAGTTCCAAACCCACTTTCTTCATGTAGCCTTACTTTGGCTGATTGTTGCAAATCACCCCCATTTTTCTGTAAATCGTGCATACTATAACCCTCTCACATGTTGTCTTGGATTTTTCTCCAGTGGTTTCAGATACAACCACTACGCAAGCTGTAGTCTCCGTAGCGAGATTATCAATTTCCAGGCATCTCGTGCTGTGTTACTTAGATGATAATGGAAAAACAAAGGACTATAAGATATGGTTCCTGTCACTGTACCCCTTAATGTTGGAAATTGTAAGCAGCAAATCTTGAGGCCCGACTGACAGAAAAAGACTTCTAGCACGCAAATCAAATGCCATTTATAACAGAATTAACGATATATATGTATACTGCCATCCTAGTTATTTTGCATATGGTAATTAGCTGTACATGGTAAATATATTTCGTATATAACTGTAATTGCCATTTCTTTTACAGAGTCAAACCATGTTTTCAGTTTTTCTTCTCTTCATGAATTCTTAGGTATATATTAAAAGCATCAGGGGTGGCAGATTTTGCTGATACTATATATAGTGTAATTTTAAACACACGTACACCAGCTGGAATTCAGCATCTGTCCAGCCATGCTTCCTTGGGAGCCTTGTGCTCTGTGGGGCTGAGACACTCTTCAGTCTCTGCTTCCGAAAGCTCCTCAGTCTGCCTCTCTTGTCCTGTCATTCGCAAGGCTCCGATAACCCCTGCTCCTTGCTTACTTCTGTCCACCACTGAACTTGTGAGGCAGCAAAACTTTGGGACCTGAGGCCTGGGCTAGTAGACCCAGCAGAAAGTCATACTTTGAGAAAAAGGAGGCAAGTGGGTCGCTGGGATGCCAGTTAAGGTTGTGGCACGAAGTGGGGCAAGGACAGAGCAAGAGGTTCTGAAGGGACCATTATTTCACAGTCTTTGGGCAGAAAAGGCAGAAATGGAGGTGGGGGCTTTGGGGGACTCAGATGGGTGGGAGGCCTTGGTGACGGGGCTTGGAAAAATCCCTTCTGTGGGGCTTGCAGCAAGTCCTGAGAGGTGGCTTCTGAAGTCTTGTGCATTCACTCAAGCAAGGCTTTATTCCCTGCAATCCATGGACCAGGGCCCAACTTCAGATATTCAAGAGCTCCTGGATATGTGTTCAAGCATTTTCCGCGGGATACTTTTCTGGAGAGAAAGATCTGTGCTTTTAGCAAAGGGGTCTGTGACTCAACAAATGGTTAAAAACCATTTCACCAACTTGTAAAATAATTTTTAAAAATCTGTTTTTTTGAGCTGATGATGTTGGGGGAGAGATAGAGAAGGGCATGAAGCGCTAATAGTTGGCACTGGGGAAGGTTGAGAGAAGCAGAGGGATAAGCAGTATTCCATCTTCTCTCTGAAGGTTTCTCTGTCTGTTTATTTATTTTAAATTAAAAGCAGGGGGAAAAGGAAAGTAAATGTGAGTCATTAAATGGAACCAGGGACAAGATTAAGATGGCCATAAAACCTGTTTACTTGCCTGCGATGGTGACAAATTCAGCTCTAACCAAAAAGGGAAAACTGGTTGTTTAAAAATGCCGTAGGGTCCGTAAGAAAAGATAAGAACAATTGCTTCGGAGAAGTTCTGTCCTTGGTACTGAAACCAGACAAGACTGTCTCCCAAGCATCTTAATGAAGGGGATTCTGCAATGTAACAGTGTCCTCACAACCTCCTAATCGTGGACCCATAGTCGAATCCCAAAGAGATGGCTGACTGTCAAGTTGCCGTTTGGCTCGGTCAGTAGTAGAGACAACTCTGTGGCTCTAATGGGTCAATACTGTGAGGGTCCACCTGCCTGATTCTCTGTTGCTCTTGCTTGTACGTGGCCAGTAGAGTTTCCAGCATGTGGAGAGTCTACGTGCCTCAAGCAATCCTGTCAGATAAAGGATTCTTTCCACCTAGTTGGTGAGACATTGGGTAGCTATATGTTTGCATTAAGATTGTAGAGTCTATGTTAAGACTCATATTTATGCCTTAACAGTTATGCTAGGGAAAGGGTAAACATCTTCCTAGGAAAGCTGAGGAGCTTTGGTTAGAA
Organism: Lagenorhynchus albirostris; assembly: GCF_949774975.1. Lineage (NCBI taxonomy): Eukaryota > Metazoa > Chordata > Mammalia > Artiodactyla > Delphinidae > Lagenorhynchus > Lagenorhynchus albirostris. The sequence goes on from NC_083102.1 coordinate 24,537,836, forward strand.
TATATGCCTGAGTAGAAAACTACCCCACTTCCACTAAGAAGGATCCAAGAGAGATTTCCTATCTGTATCATCATAACATGCTCCTTAACTTCTCCAGGCCTGAGTTTTCTAATATGTTAATGTCCTTATGAGTGAAATAAAGCATAGAACACTGGGCAACTGTTAGTTGTCATTTATTATTTAATTAATCACCAAAAAACCCTACAACAGCTGGACACAGTTTAAAAGATGTACTGGTCCAAATCTCAAAGAGTTGAATAATCTTTGTTGTAGGTGATACAAAACATATACTGATGAATACCGAGCAAGCCAGCAGATTGTAATTGAATGCTCAGATATCTGGGGTAAACAGTAGAGGAAGTCAGAAGGGGGAAACATCTGTCAAATTGTCAGGGAATGCTTCGTGGAAAGCGTGGCCTATGAAATTGGAAGAGGGAAAGGCTCAAGTGGAGAGAACAGGGTAGAGAAGGTACCCTGATAGGTAGGCAAGTAGAGATGGGAAACTGTGCAGCGTCTTTGGGGGAAACACTTAACTAACCTTTTTTATAGGGCCCTCTACAAAGGATGAGACAAATAATGTTTAGGGATTAAGAAATGGGACAAATTCGATCACCATCCTCCCCCCCCGGCCCCGCCCTCGCCGCCCCCCCCCACTCCGCCACCCAAGGCAGCTTGCCAGTAGCCGTGCTATTGACTCATTCCCCACACTATACAGATCCTGATAACTCAACTAGGTGGTAGAAAATGGAGAGGAAGCCTCCTGTGCCCTTTGAGCAAAGAGCTCAGTGTTTAGTGAGGGAGGTAGACTTGTAACTAGGTAATGACCCTGTAGACTGTAGAGATGGGAAGTGAGAGTTGTGAGTGACTGCCCCAAGTGGCCAAAGGAGACATGGGAGAGCAGACGGGATACAGCAATGTGACCAGCCAATCAAACATGCCAATCACTCGGTTAATGTAGGCAAATAACAAGGGCTTGAGTAAATGTTTCACTGAATTAACTGGTTGCTTGAGTGCATCAACCTAATCAAATGTTTGCTGGCATCATATAGACACAACCTTAACAATGTAAATATTATACTCCCTTGGCTTTGAAATGATTTGATGGGACTGGCCAAGGAATCTGAGCTCCTAGTGGTCTCTAGCCTTGTTTTGACTTTCTGCCCATGGTGAGAAGAGAATTGTTTTTTATGGACTATTATTCACTGTCTAAAATACAGCTCTGCAAATATTTCCAACATTGACATTAATTCTATGATTTAGAAAGATATATTTGAAATCTCTTTTTGAAGGCTGAAGTTCTTTGCCTGGCTCTTCACTGGAAACTGATCTAAACCAAGCTGCTTTAGTTTATGACCATAACCACCTAGGTTCTGCTTTCAAAGCTCTGCAGATTTTTTTTTCCCATGCCCGTCCTATCCAAGCACTTTTAAAATGACTGGAGTGAAAGTTCAGAGTTTTACGGGCTTTCTTACAGTAGTGCTAATTTTAGGATATTCAGTTCTTTTCCAAAAATCCAATTTTGTCTCCATGATCCGCTCTACAGCAGTGTTCAAGGTTATTCGAGGGATGAAGTGAGTGCAATTTTGCTTTTATCCCCTGGAGCTCGTACTATGCACCGCACAGTGAAAACACTGGATTTATGGAAGGTCAGGGATGTACCTCTGTGATGTAGATTGCGTAACCAGTTTTGTAATCTAACTGTGCAGCCTCCTGGTCTGAGCTTGAGTCAACAGCAAGTACACCTATAAACCTTGCTATTTTGGACTTGGTAGGGAGAAAGAAAGGAGAAGGAGCAGGGAGAATTAGGGTTAGGATAGCAGAGTGACGATCGATTGTACAGTTGGGATAGTGGCTTTACCTCTTAAGTTTATTTCAGGGGCAGTATGCCTGTAGTAGGCTCAGATTATAAGGTCTCTAATATGGGCTTTTGTCTCACTATCTTTGCAATCACGTGATCAATTCAGTGACTATAAACTCAAATGCCTCTGGAGGAGGGACCAGGTATGTAAATGTATCGCATCAGGCCAGTTGTGATACAATAGGGAATATTAGTGCTTGTGGCAAACTGGAGAAGGTACACTCATTTGCGTAGAACAATTAAGGCTTTGGGGCAGGCTGATTTTGGCTACTGAGCATTACCAGTTTGCAACTACTAAATTAAAGTGCATGAGAAGAAACTATATTTATATGTAACTGCTGAAGAGACGTGCAAATTAATTATACAGCTATGTCCCTGTGTAGTTTGCCTTCTGTGTCCATCTCCGATTTGATTAACAGAATGAGGAAACAGTGGATAGGGACATTCCATCTTGGAGGTTCAAAATTTTCATTCTCTCAGAAAACTATTCCATTAAACCGTGGCAATGAATCTTCCAAGATTTAAGTTTTGTGGTATGTCTTCTAGACAGCATAATTTGTGATGCACTGTTAGTACTTATGGGGAAATAATTGAATAGTTTAAAAGCAATGTGTTTACACATGTGATTTTAGCTTTCATTATTAATGGAGTCTATTCTTTTTAATGTATGTGTCCAGAATTTGTATCAGGGAGAACTATTCTGTGGGTCATCAGTACTATACTTCCTAACACTTAGAAGTTGTGGTTTAATGTTTAGGAAAGTCCCTTCTAGCTAGAGGTTTGTGGGAGAAACGTGCACACTTTTTTTCATACTCACTAAAATGCCATGATTATGCACATGGGTTTCGGAGATAGAAAACCCAAGTTCCCAGGTTTAAATTCTGGTTCTAGCATTTATGGCTTGTACAACCTTGGGCAAACTACTTCACTTCTTTGATCTTGAGTTTCTTCATATATAAAATGAAGTTTTTATAAGGCTTCAATGAGGTGGTGCAGATCAAATAACCAGATCAGTCCATGGTCCATAATAGCTGTTCAGTAGATGATTAGATATTGCTATTATTACAGTTACAATTAATATTATTAGAGATACAAGTGTTAAAATCTGATACAAGGGCCATGGAGATTATTTGGAGTAAGTCTCCAGGATGATATAAGGCTTAAAATATAGAACCCTGGGGAAAAAACTGGAAAAAAATAAAAGGTTTAAGATTCTTAGGCCAGAGAAGGTGAGGCTGAAGAAAGAGTATATTGCTTTTTCTATTGGATCAAAGCATATGTTACTCAGTTCTATAGGTTAAAATAATTTGAAGTTGACATAGAAGAATATTTTTACAATTTTTAGGTGGGGAAAACATTGTTTAAAAAAAGTCAAAAGACAAGGAACAGACTAGGAGACAAAAATCACATACATATACCAAACAGAGAGTTAGTGAATATAAATAATCTTTATGATCAATTAAAAAACACATGCAAATAGCATGTGTCCTCACATGGCAGAAAGAGATAGAAGCAGAGCAAGCTCTCTGGTATCTCTTCTTATAAGGGCACTAATCTCATCATGAGGGTCCTGCCCTCATGACCTCAGCTAAACCTAATTATCTCCCAAAGGCCCCCTCCTTCAAATACAATCACACTAAGAGTTAGTGTGATGGTATCACACTAACAGATAAAAGCGCAAACATGTGTAGAGACAATTCACAGGTAAAAAAATATTTATTTTTACTGTGGTCAAGAAAATATAATTAAAACAAGTTACCCTATTGTCAAAAATCAAGAAAAGAAAGACCTTAAGGCAATTTCTAAAGACCGACTGATTAGGGATATTTAGAATGGCCTTTGAGAGAAGTTTTGGATAAAAGCTCTCCAGATTGTACAGTAAAAATCTTCCCCACTTCAGCCTTCGGTAGAAATAAAACAACAAAAAGCAAAAGCAAAATTTAAAAATAGAAAACTCTTCTCCTCCTTATAGAAGAAAACCACAGCTATTTCTCTCATCCCCTCTCATACCCAAATCTGGATGCCGTCCAGTTTGGGAAAAGTGGAGTTCTGAGAAGGGAATGGATAATTTGAGGGCTAACCAGTCTTTTTATATTTTCTTAAATTTCCCATGTTCATGCATAGTTACAGATTTGAGCTGTTTATCTCCAGTGGGAATTACGATTGCTATTGATTTTTTTTGAGTACCCCAAATTGAGGCCGTAAACGAACCTTTCCAAAGTACAGGGCTTCGATTTTCTTTAAGGAGCATTGCTAGAAAGATGGCAGGAAGACTGTTCTTTGGTGGTGGCCTGCAGAACTCAGCTCTTGCAGAGAGTGCATCCTGAGTGGGTGAGGAGCAGGGGTGGAGCAATGCCTTTCTGAAATGCTGCTAGAGGCCAGTAAACCAACAATGCAAAGGAATTGAATGTGATAGGTTTGCCAGGCAGGAATCTTGGGGCAAGTAGGGATGCACGATTAGGTGAAATGCCAAAGGAAAAGTGTGAGAGATCTGTTAGAGCATGTCTGTGAGGACTAAGTTCCTAGCAGGAGCCCAGTGATGTCAAGAAGGGCTCACAATGCTGGACTCTTGAAACTGTAGCTCTGAAAATGCTGGACTATAAAATTTTTTTTCAAGATTTAAATTTGGAATAAGAAATAATGAAAAACTAGGCTCTCTAATTAGAGAGGATGGTATTATAGGATAGATTATGGAGAAAAGGAAGAAAACTCAATCTTAATTTTCTTCTATTTCATCCTTTCCAGCAGAACAAATAATCTTCAAATTGGAAAAGGGCAGGACAAGTAGTATAAATAATATGACCGGGCTTCCCTAGTGGCACAGTGGTTGGGAGTCTGCCTGCCATTGCAGGGGACACGGGTTCGTGCCCCGGTCCGGGAAGATCCCACATGCTGCGAAGTGGCTGGGCCCGTGAGCCATGGCCACTGAGCCTGTGCGTCTGGAGTCTGTGCTCCACAATGGGAGAGGCCACAACAGTGAGAGGCCCGCATACCGCAAAAAAAAAAAAAAAAAGAAGAAAAGAAATAATAATATGACCAACTAGTTAATTCCTGCTACGCACTGAATTATATCCCTCCAAGATCCATAGGTTGAAACCCTAACTCTTAGTGTAATGGTATTTGGAGGAGGGGTCTTTGGGGGATAATTAGGTTTAGATGAGGTCATGAGGGTGGGGCCCTCATGATGGGATTAGTGCCCTTATAAGAAGAGATGCCAGAGAGCTTGCTCTGCTTCTATCTCTTTCTGCCATGTGAGGACACATGCTATTTGTAAGCTAGGAAGAGGGTCCTCACCAGAACCCAACTGTGCTGGCACCGTGATCTGGGGCTTCCAGCCTCCAGAACTGGGAAAAAAATAAATTTCTGTTGTTTAAGCTACCCAGGCTGTGGTATTTTGTCATGGCAGTCTGAGATGATACAATTTCTAAAAGAGATGAGGAGGTAATAGAAGAAAATCTAGGCATTGTCAGTGCTCTGGGCTCAGACATAGGACTTCCCCAATACTAAAGGAATGTGAAGATTTGACACTGGAAATGGGGGGGCAGGTTGGGGATGTTTTGCAGGCATTTATGGAGCTTAAGAGGAGCCTGAAGATGGATAGGTAGCCAGATTTTCAAAAATGATATAAAGAATTTTGAAAAATTAGAACAACCATATCGATGTTAATCAGGATAATCTGATAATTTATAAAATAATTCACTAGTTGTTTTTATGAGGAAAGGAAGCAAACTATCTATATATCATACTAACATAAACATACCTTCAAGAATAAGGTGATCTTATCTATAGATCATGGGACTGTTGTAGATGTCATATTTTTATTTCTCCAGAGTATTCTTTTTTATAAATTTATTTTATTTATTTAGTTTTGGCTATGTTGGGTTTTTGTTGCTGTGCGTGGGCTTTCTCTAGTTGAGGCGAGTGGGGGCTACTCTTCGTTGCGGTGCATGGGCTTACTGTGGTGGCTTCTCCTGTTGTGGAGCACAGGCTCTAGGCGCGTGGGCTTCAGTAGTTGTGGCTCGCAGGCTCAGTAGTTGTGGCGCACGAGCTCTGCGCCACAGTTGCTCTGCGGCATGTGGACCTGGACCAGGGCTCGAACCCATGTCCCCTGCATTGGCAGGCAGATTCTTAACCACTGCACCACCAAGGAAGCCCTCCAGAGTATTTCTTAAAAGCTCTAGCGTTTTATAAAAACAAAGGTGGTGGCAGGGATTAGAATGTGGGCTGCAGGAGGGCAACATTAGGCAGATTTAGGTGGATTTGCAGTTGGGTGAGCGGCCATATGCAAAAAGTGCCAGTCCAAATGGATGTCCCTAGAACACCCCAAGGCTCTGATTTGGTCCCATTCTCTGCAGGTCACTGAAAACAACTGTCTAAGTGAAGACATTGCAAATGTGTTTGTCATATTGCAGGTAATAACAACTTGAATACGTCAGTAGGATATCAAGATTAAAAACAAACCTCCGGAGACTGGAACAAAAGGGCAAAAACAAAAGGGAGAAATGTTACAGAGCTAAATGTAAGATTCAACATTTACATGTGAAAAAGTCACTTAAGCCAGTGTAGGAGAGGAAGGTGTGACATTTGTCCATCCATAGAAAGGAATCTGAGGTCTGTTGACCATACATTTAACGTGAGCCAACTATGTAGATCCTCTGCTGAAAAAATTAACCCCACACAGCAAATACCCAAATCCTAATGCAAGTGCAGCTGCGTTAACAGAAAAGGAGGGTCCAACTCTGAGGAAGTGCTAGTCCGACTGCTTATCACTGGTAGAGCACTTCTTAAACACGCTATTAGTGCTTCAAAGAAAGGCAACCAAGATGGTCAGTGCAGGTCTGGAAACCATGGGGCATGAGAACCCTGGAGAAGAAAAGGAGTCAGGGTCATTATCTCTATCTGGGAACATTTGAAAGGGATGCTATGAAGAAAAAAAAGGGGTTATTCTATTGTTGTATTGGGCAGAGATACATAAAATGGATAAACATTCTCTTGATTTCAAACCACTAGGGCTCCTCAGTATGTAATGGGCTTCATTATGATGTAACTTCTTGTTTTAGAAGCGTTCAAAACAGGATTCACTTAACAAATCTTTAATGAGCACCTACTAAGTGTCCAATGCTTTTCTGGGTGCTGAGGGTAGACCGAGATGGTGGAGAGTAACAAAGGAGCGAGTTGAGACCGACAGAGAGTAAAGCATTACATGGCAGTGGTATTTTCCCCCTTAGTCCTGGAATTGGAGCTTCAGCTCAAAGCTGAGGACCTGAAGAACTCAGTGCGACTCTGTGTTCAAGGTGCTGCTAGCCCCGGGAACAGCCCTCCTGCAGTGCTTCTGAGAGGCACCAAATAAGAATGAGCTTTACCACTACACCCACTCTCACCAGCCAATGTAAGGAGGCTGAAAGTGGTAGGAGTCAGCATTTTGGCGATGCCTATTCAGAGCTTGGCTATTCCCTTCCCTCCCTGTGACAGAGAGGTAGGAGGGCCTTTCCCTTGCTTGGAGCTAGGTGAGTAGGGCTTAGAGTGAACCGACCCTGGGGCTGTCTCCAGAATGGTGGAGTAGCATCTCATTCCCTGGTAGAATCTGTAGGTCTTTTTTGATGCTGTCTCTGGAGCAGAGCAGGAGAAGTTTTGGAGAATATTCGTGGAGCCTGGCAGTGAGGCTGCATCCCTGACTTCTCTCTAAAGAGAGTAAGAAGTGAGTATTTGATCTGTACCCTTGAAGATGAAAGGACATGTGTCTAAAGGCAGAGCCCAGAGGTCCACTGGAAGAATCCAGGACAGGGGAGCGTGGTGTGGCTGGGGAGAGGGGGCAGTGTTTACGCCATGCTGGTTAGTGGCAGCTGATAAGATGGGGAGCACGAAGCCTCCAGTAGTTAGGTTGGCTCCACTTGCAGTATTTGGGGAGTAGCTGGGTACAGGAACTGGACCAAGTCTTGGGGCTCTTAACTTGGGAAAAGGCAAAGGTACCGTGGCTGCTCTCCTGCAAAGGTAGGGGGAAGAGTGTTTCCCTCAGAAAACCCCACTTCTCATCTCAGCAGATTCATTAGAACCATCCTGAATCACAATAAGACAGAGAAAACCTTTACCACCAATACATGTCCAGGCACATGAAAGTTCTCTTCAATGATAGTGGCGGAGGTTGTGTCTGTGTGTCTCTACGAGAACTCTCTGCACTTTCAGCTCAATTTTGCTGTAGACCTAAAACTTCTCTGAAAATTAAAGTCTATTAAAAAAATGATAGCTTATCTGACAGGAGGCTCCGTCTCTCAGAGTTGTCGAGAATTGATACGATTTTAATTGCTGAATGAAAGCAGCTATAGCCGTTTCTACTGAGAGCAATCCTAGCTCCTCTATTTTTCAGAATTACAGAGGTTTGGCTAAACAGAGATAATAGAGTTTGCTCCTGGGCAGCTATCTTGTGGACTGTCTTTGGAAAGGATATTGACTGCCACTGAGCTGTACCTGACTTGCAAGAGAAAAAAGAGGTAAATGTTGAAGGTACAGGAGACTCAGAGAAATGTTTACATGTATGCCCGCCGCAGCCCTGGGGAACATACCAAATGCTTAACACATGGTTGCTCATGTGAATGAATGAACAGATGGACCGGTGAACTGAAGAGGACTCTTATTTTATTATTATTATTATTTTTGGCTGCACTGCACGGCATGTGGGACCTTAGCTCCCTGACCAGGGATCGAACCTGCATCCCCTGCATTGGAAGGTAGAGTCTTAACCACTGGACCACCAGGGAAGTCCCTGAAGAGGAGGCAGCTCTTGATCCCTGAAGTAGCACATAGTGGAACTAAAAACTCATGCGCTGGTGGGGAGGAGGATGGGGGAAAATGCTGTCATACTCCAAAAGTCAAACAAAATAGGAGAGAGAAAGAGAGAGAGACTAACTTCCTTCTCCTGGGTGTGGTGGGTGAGACTGAGGTTCTCTGAGAGTCCAGTGTCTGGGAGCAGAAGAGTGGGGGAACTGAAAGAAAGAAAAGTGTGTAAACATAGTGGATTTCACTCCAGTCTCTCCCATAAGACCCTATGGTCTAGCCTGTGATGGGGGCAGGGAAGAGAGTAGCTTTGAATTAACTTTGAGATGAGTAGTATTTGCAAATGAAGAGGCTCAAGTCTTAAAGACCAAAGTGAGACAGCTCTCAACCACGGGTGGCTGAGAAGCTATGGATTTTGGCCAAGATGCCATAAAGGACCGATTTCTTCTCGAGAAAGGGGGGTTGACATGGCACTGTTAGGGACACTCTTTCGTATTTATATCCCAGTAAGTGGAGATTTCTCCAGAAATTGGTTACATAAAAAAAGAGTCATAAGGAGAAGTGAAGGAAATACAATTGAATGGGTACTAGAGCCAGACGGGGGGGGGGGCAATGGGATGGCAGGACTGAGATGCTTTTCTAGGCATGGGGTGGGGGGCATTGCCCTAGGCTTTGAGCTGAAGAGTTTGTGGGAAGAGATAACAGGTAGTGAGCTTTGTAGGCAAAGGCAACAGCAGGTGCTAAGGCCCTGAGGTGGGAACAGGCTTGGACAAGGCAAGGAACAGAAAAAAGGACAGTTTGACTGGAAGTGGGGAAGACATGGCATGAGACAAGACCATGGATTAGTTCCTGGGAGGCGTCATGCCCACAGGACAAAGTTGGGTTTTATTCTCCATGTGAAGTTAAGTCTTTGGAGGGTTCATTCAGGAGAGGGATGTGGTCTGATGTATGTGAGATGACGTGAGTGCTGTGTGGAGAATAGGGAGAATGAGGGCAGGAGTCGAAGCAGGGAGACCAATTCAACAGCAACTCTCTCTATTTTCTCAGTTGAAAGAGACAAAAAAGTATTAAATCTCAGTTGTTGGGGTCATCAGTAATGATGATTAGAGAAAAGATCAAGGAAACACTGGAAACTCCTGCTGGCCAATGCTGGATAGGTCACTTTCTTTCTCTTTCAGTTCAATAGCACTTGTAAAATAATTGCTATTAAAATATTAACAGCTGCCATGTATTGAGCGCTTACTCTGTGCCACGCCCTGTGCTAGGCATGTTAATTACTCTTACCTTATTTAATCCTCACAGGAATATGCACCAGAAATGCTGTAGAAGAAATGGCAGCTGTTAATAACCAAATATAAGACTTGACAAGCTATCAGCTTAGTCAAGCAAACGTTTAGCCATGCAGTGATTTAAAACCAATTCCATATTTGACTAAATTCCATCTTTGTAAACAACTACTTTATTTACAGACTTTCGTAACAAAAGGAGCACTTGACATATTCTTCTCTAGTTGCAGAGATATTTTGAAGTCACAGGCATTGTCAGGAATACATCTCAGAAAAATTACCAAATCATTTTCTAAAATGCCCTTCAGATGTTATGGGTTTTAATAGGCTGAAATGTTATGGTATAGAGAAAAAACACACTGGGACCCACTCTTTATGGAGGGCCTTGCTTCAATAAGCAAACAAGATTCCGTGGAGCTGTGCAAACGTTGAATGAGGGATGACCACGGATTTAAATTGGAAATTTTTTGTCAGCCAAGGAGAGTTTTTTGGTCTGTCTCCATGAAATCAATTTTACAGGTTTTACTTGATGAAATGATCAAAGCCTTTTGCTTCTGAGCAAACATTCCTTCGAAATGTAAAATTAATAGTTTAAAACTTAAAGGAGAAATAATCATGGTTTTAGATTTCAGAAGATGACCAGTTATTGTGAATATTTGGAAAGAGAAATTTCTGATTTAAAAACACGTTTCCAGGCTTAGAAATTAACTTATCTTTTTTCTGTATAGGTAGAAAGTATTCTCAGTGTTTGTCCCCTTTGCACATACTATGCCATTCTCCAAACAGCATGAGGGTTGTTGGCACAAACTGATAATGAAGACTTAAAAATATGTTTTGCGGGCTTCCCTGGTGGCGCAGTGGTTGAGAGTCCGCCTGCCAGTGCAGGGCACACGGGTTCGTGCCCTGGTCCGGGAAGATCCCACATGCCGCCGAGTGGCTGGGCCCGTGAGCGATGGCCGGTGAGCCTGCGCGTCCGGAGCCTGTGCTCCGCAACGGGAGAGGCCACAACAGTGAGAGGCCCGTGTACCGCAAAAAAAAAAAAAAAATATATATATATATATATATATATATATATGTTTTGCCATAATAAGAAACTATAAATAATTCATAAACATTTATTTTTTATTCTAAATAAAGAAAAAATTCACGATGAAAGCAGAGAAAGCCTGTTATGAAGAAAATAGTTTGGAAAACCAAAGTAAGGCTGAAACATAAAAGAAGTATTCCTTCTGAGTATTAGAAAAAAATATCCTTTAAGTGAAATTGTGCAACTACTCAAATGGTAGCACATGCAAAAATAAGGGCACAGGTGGGTTTCTAGAAATCAGTTAATATTTTTATATCTAATACATTATGTTATTGCCATGAATTGAGTGCCTACCTCATGGCAGGCTTTTTGCAAGGCACTTAAAAACATGTTTTCATATTATAGATATTATTATTCCCGTTTTATAGATGGGGAAACTGAGGCTTAGAGAAATTAAGTGGGAGAGTTAGGTTTTGAACTCAGGTCACTATACTACACTGCCTTTTAGGTGTTATAAAAAGCTGTAAAATTTAGGTGATTGGTGAAATAAAAATGTGTAGAAAGGTGTAATATTCTTGCAATAAAATCAATGGGATTTTATTGACTAGTAAAAATGCCTCGGTCGCTAATGTCTTTTTTCCTGGTTCACATGCTGCTCCCTAGAAGAAATGATCTTGGAAACTGATTTTGATCTATTCTTGCTTGCCTTTTTGCCAGTGACCAAATCCTTTGCTCTCCCCTGACCCCAGGACTCCCCTCCCCGCCAGCCTCTTCCTCTCTCTTTCCCATGCCAAAGGTGGGTGAGGGTGCTTCGGGTTGGGTAAAGAGTCATTATAGTATTTTTTTTTCATTTTTGTATTTTATATTAGAAAGTGTCATTTTCAGTAGAAACTGTATTCTATACTTTAAATATATATTTTTAACATCTCTTTTGGAATATAATTGCTTTACAGTGGTGTGTTAGTTTCTGCTTTATAACAAAGTGAATCAGCTATACTTTAAATATTTTTTAATGAATTAGAGTTTGGACTAATCCTCCAAACATCTAGAAGATCCTTATAGGTCACAGTGGAACTATACTTGAAGAACTACTCCTTCAAAGATTACTTAGAAATCAGATATTTCCCATACAGTGATCTATGCATCCATAATAAAATTTCTGTTGGAAAAAGAAAAGAAAAAACATCAATGCAGAGTAGGATAATAAGTGGTATTATTCTAAGAAGATCCAAACACAGTTTTAACTATTAATTACTATCATGTTTGGACTGTGAGCCAGCTAGTTCCTAGACAGAAAAGTTAGAACTCATAAGTGCAATTTTAAGCTTGTTGCCAATTATTAATTGCCTAAAACATAGGACTTAGGTTTGGAGGACAAACTTTTATCAGATTGAACTCAATTATAAGCTGGAATAGAAGGAAACAACAAAATCTTCCAAAAGCAGGGGAGAGAAAAATGGTCCATATCTTTTCATTATATTTTGCAGTATTTGTTCTAATCTGAATCTAGTCTTGTACTTCCTACCTTAAAAAAAAATGGTGGGATTTAGTCCATCAAACTTAATAACTAGACATTATTAACTGTGGGGCTAAATTCGTCTATTTTCTAAAAATGTTTTTGTGTGAATAGCTGACGTCCCTGTGTTAAAATACCATGACAGCCGCATCCGGTGGCAGGGTCTGGGGAAGGGGCGGCAGGCGCCATGTCGGGCCGCAAAGGTGGCAAGAAGAAGCCCCTGAAGCAGCCCAAGAAGCATGCCAAGGAGATGATCGAGGAAGATAAGACATTCAAGCAGAAACAGAAGGAGGAGCAAAAGAAACTTGAGGAGCTAAAAGCGAAGGCCACGGGGAAAGGCCCCCTGGCCACAAGTGGAATTAAGAAATCTGGCAAAAACTAAGCTGTTCCTTGTGCCTGAGGCAATGATGATCCTTAGTTCCATCCCTGTTTAAACATCTGGATTCCCTGCCATAACATCTGTTGCCACCTATAGCTCGAATGAAATGTTGTCTTGGAACCTATTGTACATTTAAGAATAAACTTTTGTGAGAAAAAAAAAAAAAAAAAACCATGACAGGTAATAGATTTTCTAGAAATATTATAAGATAGATGTTGCCTTTTTCGGAACAAAGTCTACTTTGGGATATTTAATTTAGGTATAATTTCACAGGGTTACCACTTTGATTTATTGATTGAACTGTCCAAGCAACCGGATTGCTTCACTTGTTTCTTTTACACCACCTACAGCTATAGTGACTAAATTGACTCATATGCAGTTGACCTGCTGGACGTTAGTATCGCTTAGTTGCTACCTTTATTAGCAGAAAAAGAAAAATTACCAAAGAAAGAAAATAATTTAAGAGTTTAGGTTTGGCTTATTATATTTCTTAGAAGTTCATTTCTTTGAAGAAAAACATTTCCCTCTGCTGTAGCTCTCCAGCTTGAGGTCCTTAAAGAAGCAGTTGGTGAGGTATGGGAGCCCTGAGCCTGGAGCTGAGGGCAGGGTTTTGTTGAAACCTGGCCATGGCACTCTAAGAGACTTCAGTCACTCAAAGAGACTTCAGTCTCTTTGTCTCTCTTGGTCTCTGTCTCTGTGTCTCTTCTTTAAATAATAACTGCTGTATTTACAATACTTGTGAATGTGAGTGTAAGTGGCTTTCTCCTGTAGCAGCCTTTGAAAAATGTGAAGATATTATTCCTCGTAAGCATTTAGAACTAGAGTTGAAAGACAAGAAAGTGTTGGCAATTGTACATCACACAATTGCTTATCTCTTTCCAGTAATATACTGTTCAGCACAGTGTACATTCCCTGAGGAAGCTCTGTGGAATTGCCCTTTCTTCCACTTAGAAAGAAAGCTTTAATTCCTTTCCTGTATCTACTCTGAATGGTAATTGGACATTGAGATTCTTATTTCATGATTTATCATGATGATTAGGGCAACAGAGAAATAATAGAAATTTGGCCACTCTAACATAAAATAAAATGAAACATCCTCTGAATAATTATAGGGTGACAATAATGATTCTCCTCTCCCCCCCTCACTCTTCTCAACGTTCCTGTCAGAGAACGAATGAGGCCATGCATTTGTATTAACAAACAAATGTATTGACATTTTTGAGACTGGCCAAGGAAACGTTATCACTCATATTTCCTGCAAGAAAAAGAAATTAATTCTCAGTATCCATAAGTATTGCTACTGTTTTTATCACTAGGGTCCTGCTTATAAATGTTTTGTTCTCACTGTCCCTTGCTTGCCAGACTGCCCTTAAAGGAGTGAAGTAGTCAGAGAGATGACTCATCGGGGAGGTGATGGAGACAGGGAGAACTGAGAGGCTCTCTGCTTTCCTTGAGGAGATATTTGCTTTATCTCTGGACTGGTCCAAGGTGAGGGAGACAGACAGCTGTGGGGCAGACAGCTGTGGATGTAAGTGTCACAGGGTGATGGGAGCAAACATATTCATCAGGAAGCATCTTCCATTCTTAACCCTTTCTGCTCAGGGCTGTACCCAGGCATATCCGCCACCCCACGTCTATAGGACAAGGAGGCATATGTATGATTTGGCCATTACGTAATACTAACTCAGTCTTTCAAAAATGGAAACGGTCCTTAAAATATTCTTTTTATGGTCTACATGATATTCCAAAAACGGGTGCAAGTGATTTTTACCACCCTCTGTATGTGGATAATTTTTGCTTCAGAATTTAAGGTTCTGTATGTTGTATCTTTGCTTCAGAATTTAAGTAGAAACCTTCTCTTCATGTTCTGCTTAATTAGGTTGGGATCTGTTCTGTAGGAACAGATTTTACTAGCTTAATGAAAATTCTTCAAATGCAGTGCAGTGTAGGAATGGGCAAAAGAGAAAGGAGATAATATTTGCAGAGGGCTTATAGTCGTGTAGACCTTTGTGTGGACTGTTTGTTTTTAAAGGATCTCATTTAATATTCACAAAATGTAGGTATTCAGGAAACCAAAACTCAGATAGATTCGGTAACGTGCTTCAGGTAAAACAGCATGTTCTAGAGAGAGGATTGAAATCCTAAGGGTTTGGGCTTCAAAGCTGCATCAGATTGGGCACACTTTACAGTAAAATTTGTGCTACCGTGAACAGCATTGTAGAATGCGCCAGTATAATGATTCTTGATCGGGCTGGCCAGAGCCGACTTTACAGTACCCTTCAAAGTGGGAGCGCCATGACAAATCAGTGTGTCTAATTAGGGAAAGGAAAGTGTTGGAAACCTATTTATGCTTTTTTTTTTTTTTTTTTTTTTTAGCAATCTAATTTTATTTATTTATTTATTATTTGTGTGTGTGTGTGTGTGGTACGTGGGCCTCTCACTGCTGTGGCCTCTCCCGTTGCGGAGCACAGGCTCCGGACGCGCAGGCTCAGCGGCCCTGGCTCACGAGCCCAGCCGCTCCGCGGCATGTGGGATCTTCCCAGACCGGGGCACGAACCCGTGTCCCCTGCATTGGCAGGCAGACTCTCAACCACTGCGCCACCAGGGAAGCCCTATTTATGCTTTAATAACTAAAAAAGCACTGGTCTCTCGCCAAATTGACATACATTTTTGGAATCAGAGACTCTAAGATACTCCTTAAATGCTACTTATGATAAATAATGCCATTTAAATGTCCACCACCTGCTACAGCACATGGCTGAGTTCTCAGAACATTTTCATTTCTTCCTTAGATAGTCTTGATTAATGTACAATGATGGAGAAAGTTTTTTTTTTTTTTAGAAAATGTTATGGGGGGCTTCCCTGGTGGCGCAGTGGTTGAGAGTCTGCCTGCTAATGCAGGGGACGCGGGTTCAAACCCTGGTCTGGGAAGATCCCACATGCCGCGGAGCGACTGGGCCCGTGAGCCACAACTGCTGAGCCTGCGCGTCTGGAGCCTGTGCTCCGCAACAGGAGAGGCCGTGATAGTGAGAGGCCTGCGCACCGCGATGAAGAGTGGCCCCTGCTTGCCGCAACTAGAGAAAGCCCTTGCACAGAAACGAAGACCCAACACAGCAAAAAAAATTAATTAATTAATTAATTAACTCCTACCCACAACATTAAAAAAAAAATGTTATGATGTGACAACTAGATGTCTTTTTTTTTTTTTTGCGGTACGCGGGTCTCTCACTGTTGTGGCCTCTCCCGTTGCGGAGCACAGGCTCCGGACGCGCAGGCTCAGCGGCCATGGCTCACAGGCCCAGCCGCTCCGCGGCACGTGGGATCTTCCCGGACGGGGGCACGAACCCGTGTCCCCTGCATCGGTAGGCGGACTCTCAACCACTGCGCGACCAGGGAAGCCCAGATGTCTTTAAATATACCAGTTTTCTGTATAAGCTAGACAGTTTCCAGGGGTTAACTTTTACAGTTCCAAAGCATTATCCTAAATAAGGTAGTATTTATGTTATTGAAGAGCTTGATTATCCCATGTGTTTGTGGCACTAACAATGTCTATGTTGTAAAATGGGACTGGGAATAGTTTTTGATTCCTATTTCTGTCCGGGTCATCATCTCTACTTTGATCACCTTTAAGAAGATAACGCCCCTACTTTGATCGCTTTTAACAAGATAACACCCTTTCCCACCCCACTACAACCCTGTGTCAATTAGGAATTATATTTGAGTGCAGGTAACAGAAAGTGGTCTACCTTGGCTTACCCAAATAAGAGTTAGCTTTTCTCACGTAACAAAAAGCCCATAGGTAGAGAGTCTGGAATTGGTCCAGTGGTTCCAGGATACCCTCAAAATTCCAGCCACCCTTTATGTTCCAGTGTTCTGTCATCCTTAGTATGAAACTAACGTTCTTACAATTGCTTCACATTGCACGATGGCTGCTTCACTTCCAGACTCATGGTGTCATTCAAGGTAGGAAAAAGAAAACCAGGTGTCACTCAGGAAGGGCCTGTGTTGCTCTTGCAAAAGCAAAACTTTCTGGAAATCCCCAGCAGCATTCTGCTTATGTCTTACTGCTCAGAACTGTCATGAAGTCAACCGTCAAGGCAGTCTGGAGAAATGAGTATTTTAGCTGGGCTCACTGTCACCCTAAAGAACTTAGGGTTCTATTAGTAAGGCAGAACTGGCGAGTAGTTTTGGGGTAAGACAGCTGTGTCCATGCTAACCCCAACACCAACGCCAGCCCTGAACTGCCCCAAGTGGCTTTGGGATTAGAGTAGAAAGTGCAGAGGAAAGAAGAAAAGGAGGCTTCTTCAAGGTCGCCAGTGGCCTCTTTATAGCTATGCACTGTGTGTTTTACTCTTCTCTTCCTTAGTGTTGGGATATCTTTGCTCACTCTGTCTTTGGTGATCACTTTCTCTCTCTCTCTTTTTCTAATTACTCATTTGCCAGGTACTGTCATTTCCCTAGAGTAATCATCCCTGACACTTCAGAAAGATTAGGCAGCTCCCTTTTATATATGCCCCCAGCACCTGGACCTGTTTTTTTTTCCTTCTTTTTGGAACACTTATCACAATTATACTTACTTATGGGAGCTGGGGTACAGATTTTTTATTTGTTCAATGTCTTGCTTTCTTTTCCACCAGACTATAAACTCCCCCTAGGCTATATTCTCCCTCCCTTCTGTGTCTAGCACAGTGCCTATGACAGAGTAGACCCTCAATAAATATTTGTTGAATGAATTAACAATGAATGAATAAATTTCAAGGCTCTTCTCTCACCTGCTGTTCGTTCTTTTCTTTAGGCATCATTTTTTGTCCTCTTCTTCCATTCTAACTTTAAACATTCTCTAAGTGCTCTCATACATATTTATCCATTCATTTATATTTCTTTTTTTTTTCTGTCCATGTCTCTCTCTCTAGATTATTCTTCCTGTTTCTCAGATAGGTATTATCTTTACTCAAACTGTATATGTCCACACCAATTCTCTTACTCAGGTATCTGTATCCCACTTCTAGTTGCCTGCTACTTTTTAACCAGAATGCCTTTCCATCGCCCTACACCCAGCAAGTTCCAAATGACCTTCATCAGACACACATCTCAATTTTCTAGTCTCAAAGTGATGACACCTTACTTGAGCTTGAAAACTTGGTGTCATTTGTGGGATCATTTATTTATATCATTAAGTTGCATTTTCCTTGGCAAATAGCTCTAGCTGTTCTCTATTCTTGTTGCTGCCACCCCAGTACACAGTGTGCAGGGTTTGTGGGTACTGGTACGTGTGAGGTGGCAAGATGAAAGGTGACAGGGGTCAACTGACCAAATGCTCCCAATCAAGAATGAGGCAGAGCTGAGGCTTTTGCCAGTTTATGTTGCAGTATACTCTTTTAAACACCAGTTCTGGTGCTCATGACTCGTGGCACAATCAATTTGATAACCTGGGATTACTGTGCAGTAAAATTTGAGAGGACTTAGCTACTTAAAATGGGGGGGGACATATTATGATGGTAGGTATGGATGACTTTTGCAGTATTTATAAAAAGATCACAAAATGGTATTAAAAACTGCAGAAGTATAGTAGCAGTAGTAAAGCATTTTGTAAAGACATTAGATATTCCCACTTAATTTCATAATGCAGAAATTAGTGGAAATTTATTAAAATTAATAGGTATGAAATTTAGAAAAGTTAGCACAGTTGATTCACAGATTATCCCATTAATCAAGATGGCCATTTTTCTTTTACAGGAAGATAGTAAATCATATGGATATATTGTATGAATAAATGAATACAGCAGTGTATCTATGAGGCCAGAATGATTGATTTAATAGTGACAAATTTTGATACTTTCTGTTTAGCATTTGCAGTCTAAAACTCTGTTAGCTGTTGAAAAAACCCCTAGTGTTTGAAAAAAACTACAGGCAAGGAAAGTTACATTTTAACACGAAACTTTTCAAACCATTTTGTGAAAGGATAATTTCTGCATCGCTTTAGGTTGATTGGCCGTGCAGTATGCAGAAATTTAGTGAGCACTTCCACATTACCCTGGTTATTTCCTACAGAGAATGTAAGGTTATTTAGGATTCTTTGTTTGAGAAGGAGGAAAGTTTATGATATAGTTCATTTTTTAGTTCATAGCATTTGTCAGATTGAAATTCATCTCTGCACCATGTTGTTCTTTAGGATATGTTCTTTTGATAGGTAGATGTTTAGATATATAGGACACAGAGGCAAAGCAGCACAGCTGCTATCAATAACGGGCTCACATCACTCTTAATTTCCCTGATTTTATACCTTTTCCCTTGCTTTATCATTCAAGTATTCATTTGATCATGGGGATTACATACAGAGAAATGTGTCATAGACAGGATCTATGAAGCAATGTTTTCCTTTCCAATTTATTTCAGCTAATTCTGGTCCCTTTAATGTATCTAGCATTGGGATGTAGGAATTAAGGCATGTTTAGATTTCTGCCATAGTCTTTTTCCCACAGGAAGAGTAATGCTGGAAAAGGAGACCAGAGATCAAGATTCTATTCCCCTTTATTGGTGGATCTATTTCATTTATTGCTTTTAGAGATTCTTCTCCTCTGGACATTTTCATGGTTTTCTCCCAATAGGATAGAATAAATATTATTTGGGTTTTCATCCATCATAATAATAAAAAGCTACTGTCATAAGGAGAAACTTGAGGCTTTAGAGCTGGTGCAGCGTTAAGTCAAAAATCTAAGCCTGGGGCGCTTCCCTGGTGGCGCAGTGGTTGAGAGTCCGCCTGCCGATGCAGGGGACACGGGTTCGTGCCCCGGTCCGGGAAGATCCCACATGTCGCGGAGCGGCTGGGCCTGTGAGCCATGGCCGCTGAGCCTGCGCGTCCGGAGCCTGTGCTCCACAACGGGAGAGGCCACAACAGTGAGAGGCCCGCGTACCGCAAAAAAAAAACAAAAAAACTAAGCTTGTTTTTAATGATAAAAGCAGTGAGTAAAAGGCATGCAAGAGATACCAAAAAAAAAACAAATGTGCCTAATCTTTTTCTTTGGATTTCACCTTCATGGATGTCTTAAAACAAGCGGTTATAATTCAGTTCATCAATTTGACTAACATGATTCAAATTGGTTGTCATTATTCAGTGATAAAACTGAGTAAGTTCTTCCTTTTTTAGCTGCTTGGGCTGGTGTGTTTTTATATATCCAACTAACCTCGGTACTGTGGTATATGTCACTATAAGAAAATAGGAAAATCAGCTCTATCAAAAAGATGCAGTAACAACCAATATTGGAGCTAGTAAGTTCTGTTTATATGGAACTTTTTCTTTCTCTACCATTTTTGTGGAGGTAGAAAATCCTGTGGTTATTAGAGTGGATAGTGGCCAACGTCGTGTTTTCATTGTAATATGACATGAACCAGAGCTAGAAGCGGTCAAAGTTCAAATCATGTCTGTTGTTGAATGGCCTGTATCTTATGGTTTGAAGGCAATAGATGAGTAAAGAAAACGGTTTTGAAACCATAGGAACCTTTTGTAGGTTACCTGCCTAGTATCCACCTTCCTCCTTCCTTTTTCCCACCTAGACCACTTCCTCCTTCCTTTTTCCCACCTAGACCCACGCGCCTCCTTCCTTTTTCCCACTGAGACCACTAACTTCCCAAACATTCCAGTTCTAGCCAATCAACATTTTGTAACCCTCTGGCACAGGAATTGGTCTCAGGATGATCATGTGACCTGATGGGAGGAGACAGGTGTTGGAGAGTCAGAAGGACTCTTCTCTCCTCCTTGGGTCTCTCTCTCTCTCTCTCTCTCTCGCTCTCTCTCTCTCTCTCTCTCTCTCTCCCTCTCCCTCTCCCCCCCTTCCTTCCCTCCCATGTCAGATGTGCAGGAAGTATTAAGCAGCTTTCTTGCTACTGAACAACAAACTTTCAGTCACAAGAAGGCCAGTTGTAAGGTGAAGCTGACACCTTAAGTGGTAGAAAGAAAGCCTTCTCGATGATTTAAAACCATCTCATTTAAAAACTGGTGGTAACACTAATTTAAATGCCTATTATTTATTTTTTATTTAAAATTTTTTTCGTCCAAATTTTGAATGTGATGCTTTTAAAATCAATAATAACAGCATCTATCAACTATTGAGTTCTTACCATGTGCTAAGCATTGTACCAGATACTTTATGTGCCTTAGTTCATTTAACCTGCAAAACCACATTATGAGGTAAAAACTACCATCTCCAAGTACAGATGAGGAAGCCGAGGCACCAGCAGTTTAAGTTGCTTGCACAAGGCACACAACTAGTAAGTGGTAGAGTCAGAATTTTTGTCCCAAAGGCCATGCTTCTACCCTACGAAACCATCCATAGTCAGACCTTGAATTTGGAGAAGACTGTTCTCAAGGTCATTCAGGTCTTTATCGTGAATACCCTAAAAACAGCCCTTTGAGGTCAATTTTGCAGATTTCTGAGGCCTTAGAGGAATTAATGTCTCGGTCATGGTTGCATAATAAATGGGATGAAAAAGGCAGTGGTGATGTGGTAGGAAATAATCTGGCTCTGTGAACACAATTCATCCACTGTGTGAGGTCAGTGGGCTTGATTTCTGCTCTGTCTTCCCAGTATCCCTAGGCATCCTGCTTTTCCATCTTTGACCTTGTCATCATCAATTACTGTGTTCTGAGAGCCCAGATGTTGCCTTGTCGGATTGGAGCCTCACTCCACTCTGTGAGGAATGATCCTTTACGTTTCTGTAGCGGCCTGTAACTCACCAAGGTCTTCTCATCTGTGATCTCACTTGACCCTTTCAACCACCCTATGAGATGGACTGTTATACTCATTTCCTTTACATCTTAGGTGCTTAGATACCACTTTGCTTTCAGTTAATTTGCATTTATAAATATGTTGCCTTAGAGGTGATTTTTACTTCTATCTTACAAATGTTGCTGAACTTGCAGCTAAACTATAAGCTCCATGGAGAGAAGAATTGATTATGAGTTTGGTGTGCTTGACTTTCCTTCAGCAATGCCTCCTGTTGGTACAGAGTGTTTTCTCAGGAAAAAAAAAAGATAACTCATTAATATCCAGCACTGACTTTCCAGAGCTGATTGTCAAATATT
Organism: Lagenorhynchus albirostris; assembly: GCF_949774975.1. Lineage (NCBI taxonomy): Eukaryota > Metazoa > Chordata > Mammalia > Artiodactyla > Delphinidae > Lagenorhynchus > Lagenorhynchus albirostris. Next base: position 24,559,755 of record NC_083102.1, read on the forward strand.
CAGAAATTTTGTTAGCTGGTTATTAAATTGGTAGTTTGAAATCTGTGGTGGGATTATTTTATAGCAGGAAAATTGGCAAAGGCTACGTAGCAAGGCTACCCTCCATCTACTCCCACTGTCAGAGAGCCAGTTTACAAGGACATCGTTGTTTACAAACTTTCCTTTGGTCCACAGACAACTGCTCTTCTTTATCCTTTGTAAATTAGCTAATGGCCATGACCCAAATGTCTTCACCGGGGAGAAGGTAGAGATGAGAACACTGAGTCAGTCTCCATGTCTTTGCTGTCCTGAGGCTCTGAGCAGAAGATGACAGTTTATGTTCACTGTAGAAAGCAACTACAGAAAACCGTCAGAGAAAACTTGATCAGGAAGCCCAGAAATGGCATCACCAGGAGTCTGCCTCCTTTCCTGTTCCAGTCTGTGTCTCTTTCCATCCATTCTTGATTGAACCAGTAAGCTGGTCAAGCTATGCTTGGAGGGATCTCAGAGCCTGTAACAGGATGGTTTGGGTTGCCGGTAAAACAACTCCTGATTAAAGTGGTATAAACCCCAGGAATCATCATGGTTTACTTAATAGAAAGTCTGGAAATAAGAGGCCCAGAGTTAGTTCACTGTCCTATCAATGGCCTCAATGATTCCAGGCTGTTTCTTTTTCCCTCTCTGTCACCCTCAGTGTGTGAGTAAGTGGTATTTCCCCTTCTGGCTGTAAGAAGGCATCAATAGTTTTAAACAGCAGGAAGTTAATTCACCACCCAAACCCTCAAGGATATCCTGGATTTGTGATAGGAAACCCTTGTTTGTCTCTCTCTCTCTCTCTTTTTGGCCGTGCTGCATGGCATGTGGGATTTTAGTTTCCCGACCAGGGATTGAACCCATGCCTCCTGCAATGGAAGCATGGAGCCCTAATGCCAGGGAATTCCTGTTTTTTTTTTTTTTTTTTTTTTGTCTGAAGGAAAGACATTCTCTAACCTTAAACAGAGGGTTTAAGGAATAAAAGGGAAATGGTGCATCTTAAGGAATACTAAAAAAAGCCCTTTACGGTAAAAATAATTTTGAGGTATTCATTTCCAATTAGCAGGATTCTCCAGTGATTCTATGTGATGAGAAGTTAATTAAGGAAACCAGCAACCCAAGACCATCATAGAAGCTGTAGGAAGAACTAAAGGAAAAATATTGCAAGAAGAAAAAGCAAAAGCGTTCATTGTAGCATCTGAGGCAGTAAAATGCTATTTAAGTGGAATTGAAGACCCAAATGGCTGCAGTTATGGAATATTGCAAAATTTTTCACATTAAGGAAAAAATAACAATATTTTTACTTTTGTAGGAAGCAAAATTAAATGAAGCTGCCACAGGAGATAGGATATCTGAAATCATGGGAATTAGTGAGCACCCCTGTCCTGAGGGACTTGTTCTTTGTTTCCCATTGCTAACACAGTACCTGACACACCATGTGAGTGCTGACTGAGAAGAAAGGACAGGAAATGATTCAGATAATAGAATTGTGCTACGGGGGATGGGGGGTGTGTGGGATTGGCCATGGAGGAAGGAGCCCAGGCACGTTATTGGAGCCGAAGTGGACAGGCTTCAGATAGAGTTGAGGGTTACTAGTGTTTGGACCGGTGTTTCCCTCATTTGCTGCAGCGGGAACAGAACTGGCCCCAGAAGCTGGTGAAATGACTGCCAAGGGCCGAGACCTGCAGAGCTGGATCACTGCGCCCTCATTCCCTTGTAGGACCACCTTTCCGGCTCAATCTCTTTGACACCAAATATTACCTCTCCTTCCATACTATTGGGTGAAATTAAGTAATGAATTGGTTAAAGTGGATTCACAGGTGACTGATATTTGTATTGAATGGCTTGATTAGTTGTTTTATAATCCTTTTGGGGAAAGTTGGGCAGTTGATACAGATGTAAGGCTGTATTATCCACAGTATTCATGCCAGTTACATCATCAGCTTAAAATGCATCGGGAAGGCATCCCATGCCATGATGGTACAGAAAATACTGTCACACAGAATGCAGGGTATGAAGAAAGTCTTGTAATCTTTCTTTAACATTTTTCTGTTTTAAAATAGTGAAGTGTGAGTACATATGGTACAGAACTTTTTTTGGAAATCTGCCTTTAGTGCATCAGAAATGAAAATGTCCTTTAAGCATTAAACATCAAAATCCATTTTCATATTAAAAAACTATCACCCTTCCTTAGAACCCAGTAGATTTGCTTTTTTCCTGTAGGAGAAATCCTCACAGGCTTCAGACACAGAGTAAAGGGGAAGAAAAGGATATAAGTTCAAGTAGTATAATAAATATATTACAGCATCACAACTCCATTCATCCTAAGTGAGATGTATAAATCTAGTAAAATTGGAAGCATCATGTTTGTGAAGGATAGCAGCTTCCTTCCACCAATTTTAATTTATATAATTAAACCTCAAATCACATGTGGGTTTTCATAATAAATGCATATGTTCAAGTTAGTACTGTGACTTTATTTTACTATTTTTTTTTAAATTTTACTAAATTTTGAGTCTTTTCCTTTCTGGGGCAGCATCACCTCTTTCACAAAGAATGTGTGAAAGGCCAAGTCTGCAGTATTTTATAAACATTGCTGTGGTCGTGCTGTTTTGTATTCCATGAATTTGCTATTGAGTTTCATAAAATCTGACACTCAAAGGAAATGTCTCTTAAATATTACCTCTGGCTGAATAATACGTTGACTTTTTTTAAAAAAGGCAATATGTGGGGCTTCCCTGGTGGCGCAGTGGTTGAGAGTCCGCCTGCCGATGCAGGGGACGCGGGTTCGTGCCCCGGTCCGGGAAGATCCCACTATGCCGCGGGGCGGCTGGGCCCGTGAGCCATGGCTGCTGAGCCTGCGCGTCCGGAGCCTGTGCTCCGCAATGGGAGAGGCCACAACAGTGAGAGGCCCGCGTACCGCAAAAAAAAAAAAAAAAAAAAAAAAAAAAAGGCAATATATGAGAAAATGAAATAGTATCTAGGACAATAAGTAAAATTCAAGGACAGTAATAAGTAAGGAGATGCTAATCTCCTTGAGTTCAGGATCCTCCTCATCTTCCTCCTCCTCTGCATTTTCCTTGTTCTCTTCTTTTAATTACATCCTATACAGCAAGTGACTTTGAAACTCATAGTGACTCAAAAAAATAGCTTTTGAATAATGAGTGGACACATAAATCTTTTTATCCTTCCCCAAATCTGGCTTGCCATGTCGGAGGTAATGAGTGATTGATAAGCAGTTGTTTTGTTTAAGATGTTTTATTTTTTTTTGATGTGGACCATTTTTAAAGTCTTCATTGAATTTGTTACAATACTGCTTCTGTTTCATGTTTTAGTTTTTGGCCCTGAGGCATGTGCGATATCTTAGCTCCCTGACTAGGGATCGAACCTGCACCCCCTGTGTTGGAAGGCAAAGTCTTAACCACTGGACTACCAGGGAAGTCCCGATAAGCATTTGTTGAATGAGGTTTTTGAAGTACAAACTTTTTTTCTCTAAGGCGTGCAGTCTTATAACTTTTGAGCTTGTACTGTACTGAAGAAGCAGCTATTAAAATGTTGTTGGATAAAGGTTTCAATGGGCCCACTTTAATAGAGGAGTCATTTCGAATTAACACAATGGTTTACAAATAAATACTGGGAAAGAGATTGAAATTAATTTGTTCACCCAAGTAGATGATTTTCTTCTTATAGTTTTGTTCATAATTTTTTAATGTATTTGCTTTTACGTATATTTACTTCCTAACATCTAACCATTTTTACCACTTTCATGATTTTTAGACATACTTTCTTACCACCTGTACAGTTATTACTGCACATTTTCCTTAAATTGATTCACTTTGCAATCTAAATTTAAAGAGAAAACTTTATATTAGTACTGTGAATAGAAAACCAGTATCCTCTCCTGAAAACAGAAGGCAGCTATAAAAATAAATATAATGTGATGAAAATGACGTTATTAAATTTTAGCCAGCTTCTGTTGGGAGAAAGACTGAGCCTGATTTAAATGTTTGAGGTTGTCGAACGTTAGAGAAGAGTAAAAGACATACAAACGCCAAACTGAGCCTTTTTTTCTGGCCATGTTATAAGGGTTGAAAAAGAATCCAGAGAAGAATAACTTATCTCTACACTGAGTCAAATATAAACTTCAACCAAGAAAAAAAAATCTAGATTTTTTTTTTTATGGTTCCAAATTAGTGGGGCTGTAATTGGTGAAATTTTAGGGCCCTATAGTTTTTGTGATAAAGTAAAACGTTCTCTTTATCTTAAACTTTGTTTAAAACGTTTGATTTAACACATACAAAATTAAGAATATAATTTAGAGTGAAGCTTCCATTTTCCTTCCGTGAATTTATTTCCTGCCCTAGGGGTCATATAAGCAATGTTTGGGTGTTCTATGAAGGTACCATATGCTGAGTCGGGTTTATACTTTTTATACCATTAATGTTTCATAGGGAATGTCATTCTAGATAGTGTTCATGAAATTACGATACATGCATGTGTAAACTTTATTAATACTTTAGTGTCTCACGGAACTAACTTAGCAGAGAATAGGTCTACTTGATCAAAATTCGAAATTAATGTAGTCATAGATAATGAGTTTTAGTATGTAAGTTTTGAAATACTTCCTTCTTTAGCGATTGCTTTGGGCTGGTTATCTCAACATCGATAAAGATCATTTCAGGTCATAACTGACACACAATCAGATTGACCCTCTTGATTGAAAGAATTGGTTTTCTAACAAGTAAAGTAATAGTCTATCAATTCAGTCAAACCCCTGGTGGTTGGTCACTTTAATCAAAGTCAGAATGATTTTGTGCAGAGATGGGAAAGAAAACTTGTAAGTTCCGCATCATTGGTTTCCCCTGTCAATTCAGGAAAAGCTATGTGGCTCAAAACTCAGCCTGGCAAATTTAAATAAGGAAGAAGGCAAATGAAAGACAGGCTTTAGAAATTTCAGCCATCATGGTGACACATGTTATGTAATACTTTCTAATGAGAGTTTCAGAAGTGATCTATCCCAGTGTTATAGGTAGAAATACACTTGAAACACTGAAAAATCAAAGCAGTTGATTTTTAACTGCTTTTTCTGTATGAGCAATGGATATGTTCTTTATTTATGCCACATAGAAGGCAACTTAAAAATATATGGAAAACACTCTCATGACAAATGCTTGATGCTTTATAATAGCTGGGAACAGAGGCTGTTTTTAAAGTGGCCTTGAAATTTTTGAATATTGTTTTTGTAACTACTAATTGATTTTAAAATAATATTTAAATTAAATCAAGCAGAAATGCTTTTACAAACAAAAACAAGGTTTAGTAAATGTTTTACTTTTAATAGTCAATCTGAACAAACACTGAGAGATTAGATTTCAACATAAAACATAAATAGTTTTCAATAATTTAGAGAACAGCACATACTTTTCACAAATGCATCGCAGATAATTTAGTACCTATGTCCTGAAGCATGAGGAATAATTTTAATAGTGCTGTATTTATAAAGATGAATTTGCTTTGAAGTGTGGATGGTTGAAATTTTGGCCCGTTTTTCTTCTCCTTTCACATTTTTTTGGTCCAAGCTTTTCTAAGATTTTCTAGAAGAATCCTCCTTTGAATCAGTCAGATGCAAGGTGGAGCAAGATGAAGGTTACAGTTAAAATCCTTCCTATGTATCATGTTAATGTTAAAAGGTTATAGTCAGTCTTAGCTAGATATTTGGGCCCACATGAGGAATTCCAAAAAGAAGCCATTTACTCTTTGTTGCATACAATCGAGTACATCTTTAAAACCTCTGCCTAAAAATAAAAAATGGAGATGACTGGTAGGGACCATAACTCTTAGATTGACTTTCTTTCTTTTCTTGTCTTTCTTTGCTTCATTGTCTTTATACTTTCAGGTCAAATCCAAAGAAACAATTAATCCTGACAAGGAGTGTGGGTGATCTTCAAAAACTGAGTGATTCCTATAAATTAAAAAAAAATCGATGTAGTGACTCCTTCAGGTATAAATACAACATTTTATGGCAATGTAGGAGCCTGGCAATGCTCTGAACATTCTTTGTTAAATCTGCAGAAGCTACTAGAAGTTAAGGACTTTAGCTTTGTTATAATGAATTCTCCGTTGGGGCATCTTTGACTTCTGAGTCCTGTAATCTTGTTGAAGTTGCTTAAGCAATAGCTATGTGTATGGATTTATGTTAAGGAGGTACTTGATAACAAGTTTTTTAAGACAGAGTTTCATTTGGCATCTTTATAAAAGCCATGAAAAAGCTTTTCTTAACTATGATTATAAGAAAATTATCTTGGCCTTGAGCTTTCTAAGAATGCAAGAAGTTATTCTCCTTTATTAAGATGTTAATTCTTACCATATCACCCTACGGTTGTCTGAAAGAATTCACTAGTGATAAAACATGGCTAGAAGTCAAAAGTTAATAGTAAAATTAATGAAAAAAGTTATCAATATAAAGTAAAGCAGAGTGATGGGAAGAACCAAGGATTCTTCCCTAAGGGGTAAAATGTTTTCTTACGGGAGGATTAACATATTTTAAGAAATAGAGCATATAATGGTATTAGAAACTCTTATATTTTTACCACCTGTATTGAGATAAAATCTCTCCTATAGTCATGAGTGATCAATATAGTCTCTATTTTTTAAAAAGTGTAAGTAGAAATTAAACAAAAATGCAACCCATTCTCATAAGTGAAAACAACTGCTCTATCTACCATACAAACCCACAATTTGTATTAATTTCATGTACCAATAGTTCTGAGATTATCTGGGGGAAAATGATGATCCTGGAAAGAAGAGAATGAAGAGTTTGCAGCTCTCCATCTTTGCTAGAGGGAGGAGTTGGAATTATTTCTCTCTGAGATAGAATTTTAGGGAAAGATGGGATTTACTTTATACCAAGGATCCCAGTGTCTACCCTACTCTAGGTGACACCCTTAGGCTGGCTGAATACCATGAAGGTCTCTTAATAAGAAAGAAGGAAAGATTCACCACTGGTGAGGCATCTCCACAATAAATTTGATTCCAGAGCTTCTTAAAGAACTAAGGTTATTGTATTAGTCAGGGTACTTCAGAGACACAAATGGACTTTATCCATGTCTGTCTGTCTGTCTGTCTGTCTATCTATCTATCTATCTGTCTATCTATCTATCTATCTATCTATCCATCTTGTAACAAGATATTTGTTTAGAGGAATTGGCTCACAGGATGGTTATAGAGGCTGAGAAATCCCAGGATCTGCAGTCTGAGGGCCTGAGAAACATGAAAGTCCATGGTGTGAGTTCCAGCTCGAGTCTGAGGGCCTGAACACCAGGAAAGCTGATGGTGTAAGTCAGCCTGGGTTTGAAGACAGGAGGAGACCCATGTCCCAGCTCAAGATTATCAGGCAGAGAGAGTGAATTCTCTTACTCAGACTTTTGTTCTCTTCAGGCCTTCAACACATCGGATGTGGCCCACCCACGTGGGGGTGGGCAATCTGCTTTACTTAGTCTGCCAATTCAAATGTTAATCTCACTCAGAAATACCTGCATAGTCACACCCAGAATAATGTTCAACTAAATATCTGGACTCCCTATAACCTATTCAGCTTGACACATATAATTAACCATCACAGTTATGCTTTAACACTTATTTAAAATTTTCATGAAGATTTTTAGCACCTAGAAGTCGCTGGAAGTCTCCATCAAAGGGAGAAATGGGGAGGCTGAATTGACAGGGCATAAAAGCAGCTACGTTTGGGGCACTGCTACGTTTGGGGCACTGCTACATCTTTCCATGACGTGACTGAAATATGCCTGTTCTCATGGCAGAGAAACTCTAAAGGTAACAGGGGCCCTGATGAGGGTTGTGTGTGCATGTAGACAGCGATCAGGCAGCATGAAGGTGCCGGACGCCAGTGGGTGAGGGAGAAGGGACATTAGAAAATAGGACAGTGGTTCAAAAATTCTCAGGTCGAGCATTGCCTACATTGAAATTTCACCTGGTTTACTCTGTCGCCACATGGAAGACAGAGTAATTGTCCTTTAACACTGTCAGAAACCTGCCCTCCCCAAGCCAGCAGTGAGCTAAATCAGCCAGGTCGTTTCAGCAGGCAAAGGACATTCATTCATGTATTTATTCAGGAAGTATCTCTTGAAGGCTTTCTGTGGAACCAATACTGGTTTTGGCAGGTGCGGGGATACAGCAGCAAATACAGCAGAGTCCCTACCTGAAGCGGTTACATTCTAGTGGAGAAGACATCTAATAAACATTGTAAAGTGTTATGAAGAAAAGAAAGCAGAATAAAAGAACATTGAGTGATGGGGAGGTGAGGTGGGGGGTGTCTTACACAGACTGGTCGGACAAGACCTCTTTGTAACAGTGAAGTTAGAGAGGATATCTGAGTGATGTAAAGGGTCCATTCATGAGAAGATATTAGGGGAGAGAATTCTAGGAGACAGCATGTGTAAATGACCTGAGAGAGATGGATATTTGTTTTTGGAGGCAAGAAGACAGGTGTGGCTGGAATGGAGTGATCTGGAGATGAAGTCCAAGTGGTAGGTACAGGCCAGATTATGTGGAACCCTGTGAACCATGTAAGGAGTTAAATTTCATCAAGAATCAATGGATAGATACCAATTATAGTTTTCAACAAGGGAATAACACAATCTAATCCCTGTTTTTAAAAGTTCAATTTGACTATTAAACGGAGAATAGATACAGGAAGGTAAAAATGGAAACAGGGAAGATCAGTTATTAAGCACTGCAGTTGTCTAGGTGAGAAATGATGTAGTTTGGACAAAGGTGATAGCATTGGAAGTTATGATAAATGTTGGACTTGGGACGTTTTGAAAAGGAAGACCACAGAATTTGCTGATGGCTTGGAGCAGGGGGGAGGGAAAGGGATAATTAAAATTATTTGATAATCAAAATTATGAGTAATCAGTGATTACACTTAGATTTTTGTCATGGTGCTGGTAACTGAGATGGACATAATTGGGGGGAGGTTCAAAATTTGCGGAAGATAGAAATGAAGAGTTTTCCTTTGGCCATTAGTTTAAGAGTCTATTAGACCTCCTAGTGGAGATGTTGAAGAGGAAGCAGTAGGACATCAAGAGTTGTGAGCTTACGGCACAGGTAGGAACCTGGAAGTAGAATACAAAGGTTAGAATATGGAGTATGGGGACTATATAATATCTGTGTGGTCTGGTAATATTTAGCCTATTGGTAATTATATAATGTCATGGAACTAGATGAGATTATCTAGGAAGAAGTAAATATAGAAGAAAAGAGAGCCAAGGACTGAACTCTGGAGAATGCTAACATTGAGAGAAGGAGGAGCCAGCAATGGAAACTGAGAAAAAATGCCAAAGAATTAAGAGGAAAACCAGTAAAACATCCTTCACTGGAAGCCAAGTGAAGCAAGTGTTTCAAGAACAAAGGTATTATCCATTAAGTTAACACTTTGGAGAGGCTGAGTAATTTGGAGACAGATGTGGCAAGATAGAAGTTTTTAATGACCTTGATTTGAGCAGCTCCGTGGGAGTGGTGGAGACAGAGCGTGATTGGAGTCGATTAAAGAGCAAATGGGAGTAAGTGGAGACACTTTTTCCCGGAGGAGAAGCAGAGAAATGGGCAGAAGCTGGAGGACATATACGGTCAAGGAAGTTTGGTTTATTTGTTTGCTTTCAAGGTGAGAGACTTTTTATAACATGTTTACATGCTGATGGAAATGATCCAGTTAAGAGAGGGAAAATGAGGAGGGAGCAGAAAAGGAGGGTAGAAGAATTTCAGTAACAAAATTTCTCAATATGGGAGAAGGAATGGAATCCAGCGCACTGTGGAGGGTTGATTTAAATGGACCAAGGAGAGGTCATCCATTGTATCAGGAAGAAAGACAGAGTGGATGGGTCCGATGCAATTAGGTTGGAAGATTCAGTGATAAGAAAATGAGGACTTTTTTTTCTGATTGCTTTTCATTTTTCAGTGAACTACAGATCAAGGTCATCAGCCCAGAGTGAGAGGCAGAGGGAGGGCAGAGTATTGAGGGTTTGAAGTGAGAGGAAAAAATACATAAAATAAATTTTTGGTAGAGTAGGAAAATGAATTTACTATGAAAGATAGAAGGATGCTGATGGGGTGTTTCTTGAGGTTTATGGTCATAAATTTATTTTTAAAAAATGAATAGTTTTCTTAAAATTATTTCTTAAAACTTATGTGAGATCTGGTAACTCAAGTGTGTGTTTTTCTCCAACCACTTTCAGGTACTGGGGTGCAAGTGGGGAGCAGATAGGTTTTGGTTTTTGCTAGGTAGATAGGTTTTGGTTTTCTCTCAGATACTTCAAATTAGAGACAGGCAAAAATCACTGAGTAAAATTCTAATTTTAGAATTAGAAAGAGAGAGAGAAAGATAGAACAAGACATATTCAAGTTACTAAAAACAGTGCCTGGCATAGTGGAGGAGAGGTTTCCAATGAGCCGGTTGCTAAAATTCTAAGTGAAATGCCAAGAGAGGGATTGGGGAGATAGTAGATAATTGGAAGAGACTCATTGCAAACAGAATTGTGCTTGGCAAAGTCTCTTAGATCTGAAACTTAGTGGAGATATATCTGGTTAAGATAGTTCACAGCCTGGCCTTAGCGAGTTCGAAACAATATCATCACCATGACTGTCAATTAGCTTACAATTTTTATTTTTTATTTTTAGTACTTCCACCATGCAAAGCCCTGCATTATCTGTATCGAAGAGAAAGCACAGTCCATGTCTTCGGGGAATTGACATTCTACCAGAGATCTGGTAGAAAAGATAATTCGATGTAGAAAATGATCCAGAATGGTTTTGTTGAGTAGTCTGTTTTAGTGGGAAAGCAACAGGCCCACTAAGTTGTTTCTGTGCTCTCCTAAACTGGAATGTAAATATTTATGGAACACAGACATCTTTTAATCAGTAGCACAGTTGGGTCTCTACAAATATGGAGTTCTCCTTCAGACACTTCAAATTAGAGAGAAATATCAGGAAAAAAATCACTGAGCGAAATTCTAATATATCAGGTATAAGCAGATATTCCCAAGAATTCACGTATATGATTTGTGATCAATACAAAATGAATGATTTTTCTCTCTTTCTCTTCCTCCTTCTCTTCTTCTTCCTCTTCTTTTTTGGTAAAGATTAGGTAACAAGAAAAGAGATAAAATAGTGTCTTGCAGATCCATAGTCTCTTTCCTTCCTCCCTCCCTCCCTCCCCCCCCCTTCCTTCCTTCCTTCCTATAATGAGTTTTGCTTTTGTTAAAGTAGCCCAAGTTCATTATAAATATAAAAACAATAGAAGAAGGTACAAAGAAAAATGTGATTGCCCACCTCAAATTCTACCTCCCAGAAATAATCATTATAATTTTGACGATTATCATTCTAGAAATCTCTCTATGCTTATGCGTGTAGGTAGAATAATAGACAGCAAGAACTGATAACTAAGTTGTTGTTCTTCATCCTTGAACTTGGGGGAAAATTTGTAGCCAAGGTCTTTCTTGCAGATGATCACCACTTATCAATGTTTCTTGGAATTGCATGTGCCCTTTCAATATACACATTTATTTTCCCCTTAATTATCAGAGAAGCTTAGCTGCGCTATATCTTTGAATACTTTCTCTGTTACATTTATTGTGTTATCTACCTTCTATATATGTTACTTTTCTTATAATTGTGTTAGGTTTTGTATCTTTTCTCTGCCTTTACTTGATTTTCTCAAGTGTTTCCTCTAGTGAGTAATTTAATTTTCAACCTTGTCTATTCAGTTCTTTGATCCTACTAATGTGTTTGTTATTTTATTAATTTAATTTATACCGACCATCAACTTCTTTCCTTACTTGTGCAATCCCTTTTTCTAAAACTTATTTTGAGTTCCACCATCTGGTTTTGAGCTTGTTTAATTGAATTCATATTCAAATAATTTATTTTGTAGATTAAAGCACTCACAACGAATTTTCTTTAAAATCTTTCCTAGAAGTTAAGAGCCACTAATAAAAAGAGATGCTCTTATCATTACAATTGTTGATTGGATTCACCTAGTTTGAATACCTTTTCTTAATAATGAAAGTGGTTTTAAAGTCCTTAAAAGGAATTACTGAGAATGGGAGGCCACACCCTGCAAAATAAACTGTTTAAACTGAAACAAATAGTTCGTTACCTTAGGCATATATAAAGAAAAATCTATAAATAAATTATATATAAGCATGACTACATATTGTTCGGGGGTTAACTGTCAGCTTGACTCATTAAGGTGTTCATGAACCCTTAACCACGAGAGGCTAGGAGGGTCTCTGGCTTGTTGTGATTGATCCTCTCCTGTTGTCATCCTTGTTCCCTTCCATTTACTGATCGTCTCCTGCATCGCATGTTGACCCAAGTGGGCTCATGTTGGACTGGTCATTTTCAAGACCAAAACCAGGCATAGTCGTGGAAATGTTTCAGTCTGTCTACCTTTGTTCAAAGTTAGACTTTGACATATTGCTTCTCCGTGAACTCAATTTCTGTAGTTTAGTTATCTGTTCTGTTCGACACTACACAGTTACATGTAATATGGATTGCTCCCAAGAGGTGCAGCACTCTTCCAATCCACAAGTTGCAAAATTTCTTGGCACAAAACGTCTTCCCTTTCTTCCACAGTTGTAGAAGACATTTTATAGACTTTCTGCCTGTGGATGAGAAGGGACTAATTCCCCATCTGGATACCACCTGTAAGAGTTCACACCTTTTCTCAGAAGAAATTTAATCGATAGCAGCAAGCTATTTCATGTCTTTTTAAGCAATCCATGCTGCCATTCTCTAAGAGTTAAGTATAAAGATTCTTTATGGGTTGTTTTCCTAGGATGTTATTATTTATAGGATCAGTGCCATTTGTATTTAAAATTTGTTTAACAGAAGCAAAGTCAACAATCAAATATATATTTCCCCATGCAAAAATAATCATGTTGTATCTTCATGAGGGACTGTTTGAAGAAAGTATATAGTGACTAAAGTGACTTTGATTATGTATTTTGGTTATTATCTAGCCTGTCAACTCACTCCAACCTAATTGGAGGAATAAAAAGTCGTGTCTGTGGCAAAGTAATGAAACAGTGAACCCATTAAAGCAGTGTTTCTTAAATTATGTTTGAAGGCTATCTACACTAGAATCATCAGGGAGATGTTAAAATGCATATCTTTGGACCCTAATTCCAGGCCCATCAGAGACCTCTGAGGATTTGGTTAAGACCATGAAGTGTTTGAGAACCATAGTATTAGTATTAATATTAGTATTAGAAGTTGCCTGTATGATCATCAGTGAAAATGAACTTTACTAAGAAATTTAGAGAACAGGATGAATTTTTATCTGTGCAAAGAAAATATAAGCCACCACTTTAGTTGTGCTTTCAATGTTTTAAAATCATTTCTGAGCTATCTTCAAGGTGGGGGATGGAGAATTAGTGGGCTCTCCTGGTTAGGGAAGCAGTGGAAGTGACAAAAATGCACAAACATCTAATCGTTCACAGATAAAAAATGCTTAATTATTAAAGCATATACCTTCTGGAGAGCTGGCCATAGCAAAGGTTTCCTGAGTCCTGTCTCAAGTACCTACTGCCAAGAGCAGCTGTCTTCTTCTAGGAGGAAGATGCACCATCATCTTTCTCCTGGCTCTTGAGCTGTTGACCTGGGATATGTACACTGCTGGTGGAAAAGAATGCGGACATTTCCCAGCTGGGCATGAGGGAGAGCTCGCCCCTGAGTCTGCCAGTGACTCGGGAGTCTGTTTATTCTGAAACTGAATTTACACCCACACTTGAGCTTACCTGTGTGTGAGCTTGGCTGTATTGCTCTGACAATCCATTTCATCACAGCTTCAGCAAGTACATGATGTGATTCAGTAATGGGTGCAGGTATTTATTTCAATTTTTTATACCTTTATCAAAGTATAATTTACATGCAATAAAATGCACCCATTCTCAGTATAAAGTTCAATGAGTTTTGACAGATGTATGCAACTTTGTAATCACCATCACAATCAAGTTACAGAACATTTCTATCACCCAAAAACGTTCCCTCATGCCACTTTGCAGTCACCCCCCTCTCCTACCAGCCACAGTCCTGGGCAAACACTGATCTGTTTTCTGTCATTTTTTAATAGTTTTGCTTTACTGGAATTCCAGATAAATGGAATGATATAGTATGCATGTCTTCTTTAGCTCAGTAAAATGTTTTTGAAATTTATCCATGTCGTTACATGTAACAATAGTAAAATAGTCTATTTCTTTGTAATGTTAAGTGGTAGTCCATTGAATGGATGTACCACAATTTGGTTATCCATTCACTTATTGATGGATAGTTGGCTTGTTTTCCAGTTTTGGGGCTACTATGATTAAATCTGCTATGGATATTCTTGTAAGGTAGGCATATAATTTAATCAGTTTTGGGATTAATGACTTAATTTGACTTAATTTGGGATTAATGACAAAATTAATTTGGGTCAAATGACAGATGTATGTTGAACTTTATACGAATCTGCCAAACTATTTACAAAGTAGTTATACCACTTTACTGTCCCACCAGGATTGCATGAGATTTCCATTTGCTCCACTCTTTTAATTTTTAGCCATTCTAATGGATTTGCGATGGTATCTTAATGTGGTTTAAATTTGCATTTTTCTTTTGACTGATGTAGTTATGCATTTTTGGATGTATTTAGAGGCCATTTGTATATCTTCTTTTGTAAAGTGTTCAAACCTTTTGAAAAGTTTTTAAAATGGGATTTTGTTGTCTTGTTATTAAGTTCTGAATACAAGTCCTTTGTCAGATATACCTGCACACACAATTCATATATATATATGAATTCATATATATATACATACACACATTCATATATATACACATATATACATACAAATGAATGTGTATGTACATTCACATATATATGCTCATATATACACAAATATATGTGTATATGTATACGTGTGTATATATATACACATATATATAAACATTTCATCCCAGTTCCTCCCATTTTGGTGCTTAACTTTTTATTTTCTTAATGGAGTTTGTGAAGATCAGATTTTAATTTTGGTGAAATTCAATTGATTAATGTCAGGTTTTTGCAAAGTTTTCTCCCTTTGGAAGATTTATCGTTTGGGTTTTTACATTTAGGTCTATGATCCAGTTTGAGTTAATTTGGTGTATAATCTGAGGAAAGGTCAAAGTTCATTTATTCGTGTGCATATCCAGATGTTCTCCACCATTCAATGAAAATACTACTCTCCATATTGAATTACCATGGTACTTTGTCAAAAATTAATTGATTGTATATGAATCTATTTCCAGACTCAGTGGAGGAGACTCTGTTCTCCTCCATTGATCTGTATATCTACCCTTTACGAAGAGTACACTATCTTGATTATTGTAGCATTATAGTGAGTCTTCAGATCAGGTAATGTAAGTCCTCCAACTTAGTTATTCTTTTCAAAATGATTTTGACTATTCTAAGTCCTTCACATAGTCATGTATATTTTACAATCAACTTGTTTTCTACAAAAAGCTTCCTAGGATTTTTTTGTAAATAATTTTCTTTCCTGTAATAATACATATATAACGTAAAGTTTGCCATTTTAACCATTTTAAGGTATAAAATTCAATGACATTAATTACATTCGTGATATTATGCAACCATTGCCACTACTTCTGAAATTTTTCATGATCCCAAAAAGAAACTCTGTAGCCATTAAGGAGTAACACTCAATACTCCCCAGCCCCTGGTAATCTCTAATCTACTTTCTGCCTCTATGAATTTGTCTATTCTAGGCATCACATATAAATGGAATCATATAGTATTTGTTCTTTTGTGACTTATTTCACTTAACATAATGTTTTCAAGATTCATTCATATTGTAGCATGCATCAGAACTGCATTCCTTTTTATGGCTGAATAATATTCCATTGTATGTATGTACCAAAAACATCTTACTGAGCAAAAGAAGACATGCATACTATATCATTCCATTTATCCAGAATTTCAGAATAAGCAAAAGTATTCAAAAATGACAGAAAAATTTATCCATGTCATTGCATGTAACAATAGTAGAATAGTCTATTTCTTTCTAATGTTAAGTAGTAGTCTACTGAATGGATGTATCCCAATTTGGTTATATATTCACTTATTGATGGATAGCTGGCTTGTTTTCCAGTTTTTTGGCTATTATGAATAAATCTGCTATGGACATTCTTGTAGGGTAGGTATATAATTTAATCAGTCTTGGGATGGTTGGGTCAAATGACAGATGTATGTTGAACTTTATAAAAATCTACTGTAGTAAACATTGACATGCAAGTATGTTTGAGTACCTGTTTTCAATTATTTTAGCTATATATCTAGGAGTGGAATTGCTGGGCCATATGGGCCTGCTTGGCTTTCAGTTGAGATTGTGCTGAATTTGTAGAACAATTTGGAGTGAATTGATATCTTAATCTTAACAATGTTAAGTCAACTGACCCATGAACATGGTATATCTCTGTCATAGTGTGGGCTGGCTTAACCAAATACCATAGACTGAGTGGCTTAAAAAACAGTTTTATTTTCTTACAGTTCTGTAGGCTGGGAAGTCCAACATCAAATCAGTAAAGTAGATGTAATGCTGATGCTTCCTTTTTTCTTGACTTGTAGGCAGCTGCCATCTTACTGTGTGCTTGCATGATCTCTTGTGTGCAGAGAGAGATAAACGAATTCTCTCATGTCCCTTCTGTAAGGGACATAAGACTAATTTCATCATAAGGGCTTCACCCTCATTATCTCGTCTAAACCCAATTACCTCCCCAAGGTCCCATTACCAAATTCCATTACATTGGGAATTAGGACTCCAACATATGAATTTAAGTGGGGGTGCGCCTCAACTACTTCCTTATTTAAGACTTTAACTTTTCTCAGTAATATTTTGTAGTTTTAAGTATACTTCTTGTGCACACATTTTGTTAAATTTATTTCTTAGTATTTCATGGTTTTTTGATGCTATTGCAAATGTATATTTGTTTCATTTCCAATTTTCTGTTGTTTATATATAGAAATACAAGTGATTTTTGTTACTGGTCTTGTATCCTGCAACCTTGCTTAGTTCTAGTGGCTTTTTTTTTTTGGTAGATTCTTAAGATTTTCTACATACCCAATACCCAAACAGGTTGTCTGTGAATAAAGATAGTTTTGCCTTTTCTTTTCCTATCTGTATGCCTGGTATTTCCTCTCCCTCCGCCCTTGCTTTATTTCACTGGCTGGAACCTCCTGTGTAAGGTTCAATGGCACTGATATAGATAAACATCCTTGCCTTGTCTGCAGTCATATGGGGAGGACATGCAATCTTTTACCATTAAGTATGATATGAACTGTAGGAAATTTAATTCCATTTTAATATTTGTAACTAATATGATCAGTTTATTGGCTACACAGGCTTTTGCCTTATCCAGATTCTGTAGTCAGTGATGATGGTAGCTTCAGGCCCTTTAATTGTGTTTCAGTTAGAGCAGTGCTTATTTACCTATGTTACATATGATAGCTGCTGCATAACATTTTATTTTCCAGATTCCATGGCTAAAAATAATTTTAAAATTACTGGCATAATGTCATGCTATTGACTTTTTTTTTTTTTGCGGTACGCAGGCCTCTCACTGTTGTGGCCTCTCCCGTTGCGGAGCACAGGCTCCGGACGCGCAGGCCCAGCGGCCATGGCTCACGGGCCCAGCCGCTCCGCGGCATGTGGGATCTTCCCGGACCAGGGCATGAACCCGTGTCCCCTGAATTGGCAGGCGGACTCTCAACCACTGCGCCACCAGGGAAGCCCCTGTTGAATTTTATTGACGTTCAAAGCAGCTACTGAACTGTATGGATGAAAACACTATGTACTATGAAACTTGATTTTCCTTGAAGTAGGGCGCATAAGATAAATTCCTAATGGAATTTAGTACCAAGACCACACTTGGAATTAGTATATAAAAGTATTACAGATCTGCTATATATATAGTCATGAGAAATTGCTTAATCAACTATATTTCCATTTTCCCCTTAGTCTCATGGAAGCTCAGAGCTAAATTTTGTGCATAATCACATCAGTGATGACTTTTATATTTGCACCCACTTTTCCAGTGCTTTGGTATGTTTTGATTTATTTTCATCTTAATCTATTTATGTCTTTTGTTGCAGGTCATTTGAAATCCTATTAGAAAGGATTTAGAAGTTTAAATAATTATCTCTTTTTAAATTAATAAAAAAGCTACTTCATAAAAGGACCTACCTTTTAAATATTTAATTGGAATAATATCTACCTTTAAGTAGCTTAATGGAAAGCTATAAATGGAAAGTCTCTAGGCTTAGGAACACTATCTTTTATTAGCCTTGTGAGATAAGCTTCCAAAGAGAAACATTGGGAGTGATGATCTCGTTGAAGTGAAACTGAAATGCTTGTGACTAAAACAAAGGAAAACAAAACCCGGAGACCTGTTGTTTTCTTCAGTGATCCAAGAGAAATGGTTGAATATCCTGAAAATAACCTAATAAATGAAACACTAAAGATTCACAATGACTCAGGTTTCTGGGTGAGGTGGGAAAAGAAAGTTGGGGGTGCCTGAACCAAGATGGCGCAGTAGAAGGATGTGCTCTCACTCCCTCTTGTGAGAACACCAGAATCACAGCTAGCTACTGGACAATCATCAACAGGAAGACACTGGACCTCACCAGAAAAGATACCCCACATCCAAAGACAAAGGAGAAGCCACAAGGAGATGGTAGGAGGGGCACAATCACAGTAAAATCAAATCCCATAACAGCTGGGTGGGTGACTCACAGACTGGAGAACACTTATACCACAGAAGTCCGCCCACTGGAGTGAAGGTTCTGAGCCCCATGTCAGGCTTCCCAACCTAGGGATCCGGCAATGGGAGGAGGAATTCCTAGAGAATCAGACTTTGAAGGCTAGTAGGATTTCGTTGCATGACTTTGACAGGACTGGGGGAAACAGAGACTCCACTCTTGGAGGGCACACACAAAGTAGTGTGTGCATCTGGAGCCAGGGGAAGGAACAGTGACCCTGGGGGAGACTGAACCAGACCTACCTGCTAGTGTTGGAGGGTCTCCTGCAGAGACAGGAGGTGGCTGTGGCTCACCGTGGGGACAAGGACACTGGCAGAAGAAGTTCTGGGAAGTACTCCTTGGCATGAGCCCTCCTGGAGTCTGCCATTAGCTCCACCAAAGAGCCCAGGTAGGTTCCAGTGTTGGGTTGCCTAAGGACAAACAACCAACAGGGAGGCAACCCAGCCCCACCCATCAGCAGTCAAGCAGATTAAAGTTTTACTGAGCTCTGCCCACCAGAGCAACAGTCAGCTCTACCTACCACCAGTCCCTCCCATCAGAAAACTTGCACAAGCCTCTTAGATAGCCTCATCCACCAAAGGGCAGACAGCAGAAGCAAGAAGAACTACAGTCCTGCAGCCTGTGGAACAAACACCACATTCACAGAAAGATAGACAAGATGAAAAGGCAGAGGGCTATGTACCAGATGAAGGAACAAGATAAAACCCCATAAAAACAACTAAATGAAGTGGAGATAGGCAACCTTGCAGAAAAAGAATTCAGAATAATGATAGTGAAGATGATCCAGGACCTCGGAAAAAGAATGGAGGGAAAGATCGAGAAGATGCAAGAAATGTTTAACAAAGACCTAGAAGAATTAAAGAACAAACAAACAGAGATGAACAATACAATAACTGAAATGAAAACTACACTAGAAGGAATCAATAGCAGAATAACTGAAGCAGAAGAACGAATAAGTGACCTGGAAGACAGAATGGTGGAATTTACTGCTGTGGAACAGAATAAAGAAAAAAGAATGAAAAGAAATGAAGGCAGCCTAAGAGACCTCTGGGACAACATTAAACGCAAAAACATTCGCATTATAGGAGTCCCAGAAGGAGAAGAGAGAGAAAAAGGACCCGAGAAAATATTTGAAGAGATTACAGTTGAAAACTTCCCTAAAATGGGAAAGGCAATAGCCACCCAAGTCCAGGAAGCACAGTGAGTCCCATACAGGATAAACCCAAGGAGAAACACGCCGAGACACATAGTAATCAAATTGGCAAAAATTAAAGACAAAGAGAAATTATTGAAAGCAGCAAGGGAAGAACGACAAATAACATACAAGGGAACTCCCATAAGGTTAACAGCTGATTTCTCGGCAGAAACTCTACAAGACAGAAGGCAGTGGCATGATATACTTAAAGTGATGAAAGGGAAGAACCTACAACCAAGATTACTCTACCCAGCAAGGATCTCATTCAGATTCGATGGAGAAATCAAAAGCTTTACAGACAAGTAAAAGCTAAGAGAATTCAGCACCACCAAACCAGCTCTACAGTGAATGCTAAAGGAACTTCTCTAAGTGGGAATCACAAGAGAAGAAAAGGAGCTACAAAAACAAACCCAAAACAATTAAGAAATTGGTCATAGGAACATACATATCGATAATTACCTTAAACGTGAATTGATTAAATGCTCCAACCAAAAGACACAGGCTTGCTGAATGGGTACAAAAACAAGACCCATATATATGCTGTCTACAAGAGACTCACTTCAGACCTAGAGACACATACAGACTGAAAGTGAGGTGATGGAAAAAGATATTCCATGCAAATGGAATCAAAAGAAAGCTGGAGTAGCAATACTCATCTCAGATAAAGTAGACTTTAAAGTAAAGAATGTTACAAGAGACAAGGAAGGACACTACATAATGATCGAGGGATCAATCGAAGAAGAAGATATAACAATTATAAATATATATGCATCCAACATAGGAGCACCTCCATACATAAGGCAACAGCTAAGAGCTATAAAAGAGGAAATCAACAGCAACACAATAATAGTGGAGGACTTTAACACTTCACTTACACCAATGGACAGATCATCCAAACAGAAAATTAATAAGGAAACAGAAGCTTTAAATGACACAATAGACCAGATAGATTTAATTGATATTTATGGGACATTTCATCCAAAACCAGCAGATTACATTTTCTTCTCAAGTGCACATGGAATATTCTCCAGGATAGATCACATCTTGGGTCACAAGTCAAGCCTCAGTAAATTTAAGAAAACTGAAATCATATCAAGCATCTCTTCTGACCACAACACTATGAGATTAGAAATGAACTACAGGGAAAAAAACGTAAAAAACACGAACACTTGGAAGCTAAATAATACGTTACTAAATAACCAAGAGTTCACTAAAGAAATCAAAGAGGAAATCAAAAAATACCTAGAGACCAATGACAATGAAAACACGATGATCCAAAACCTATGGGATGCAGCAAAAGTAGTTCTAAGAGGGAAGTTTATAACTATACAAGCCTACCTCAAGAAACAAGAAAAATCTCAAATAAACAATCTAACCTTACACCTAAAGGAACTAGAGAAAGAAGAACAAACAAAAACCAAAGTTAGAAGAAGGAAAGAAATCATAAAGATCAGAGCAGAAATAAATGAAATAGAAACAAAGAAAACAATAGCAAAGACCAATAAAACTAAAAGCTGGTTCTTTGAGAAGATAAACAAAATTGATAAACACTTAGACTCATCAAGAAAAAGAGGAAGAGGACTCAAATCAATAAAAGCAGAAATGAAAAAGGAGAAGTTACAACAGACACTGCAGAAATACAAAGCATCCTAAGAGACTACTAACAGCAACTCTTTGCCAATAAAATGGACAACCTGGAAGAAATGGACAAATTCTTAGAAAGTTATAACCTTCCAAGACTGAAGCAGGAAGAAATAGAAAATATGAACAAACCAGTCACAAGTAATGAAATTGAAACTGTGATTTAAAATCTTCCAACAAACAAAAGTCCAGGACCAGATGGCTTCACAGGTGAATTCTATCAAATATTTAGAGAAGAGCTAACCCCCCTCCTTCTCAAACTCTTCCAAAAAATTGCGGAGGAAGGAACACTCCCAAACTCATTCTATGAGGCCACCATCACCCTGATACCAAAACCAGACAAAGATACTACAAAAAAAGAAAATTACAGACAAATGTCACTGATGAATATAGATGCAAAAATCCTCAACAAAATACTAGCACACAGAATCCAGCAACACATTCAAGGGATCATACACCATGATGAAGTGGGATTTATCCCAGGGATGCA
Source organism: Lagenorhynchus albirostris (assembly GCF_949774975.1). Lineage (NCBI taxonomy): Eukaryota > Metazoa > Chordata > Mammalia > Artiodactyla > Delphinidae > Lagenorhynchus > Lagenorhynchus albirostris. Next base: position 24,581,952 of record NC_083102.1, read on the forward strand.
AGGTTTCTTCAGTATACTCAAATCAATCAATGTGATACACCATATTAACAAATTGAAGAATAAAAACCATATGATCATCTCAATAGATGCAGAAAAAGCTTTTGACAAAATTCAACACCAGTTTATGATAAAAACTCTCCAGAAAGTGGGCATAGAGGGAACCTACCTCAACATAATAAAGGCCATATACGACAAATCCACAGCAAACATCATTCTCAATGGTGAAAAAATGAAAGCATTTCCTCTAAGATCAGGAATGAGACAAGGATGTCCATTCTCACCACTATTATTCAACATAGTTTTGGAAGTCCTAGCCACGGCAATCAGAGAAGAAAAAGAAATAAAAGGAATACAAATCGGAAAAGAAGAAGTAAAACTGTCACTGTTTGTGGATGACGTGATACTATACATAGAGAATCCTAAAGATGCCACCAGAAAACTACTAGAGCTAATCAATGACTCTGGTAAAGTAGCAGGATACAAAATTAATGCACAGAAATCTCTTGCATTGCTATACACTAATGATGAGAAATCTGAAAGAGAAATTAAGGAAACACTGCCATTTACCATTGCAACAAAAAGAATAAAATACCTAGGAATAAACCTACCTAGGGAGACAAAAGACCTGTATGCAGAAAACTATAAGATACTGATGAAAGAAATTAAAGGTGATACCGACAGATGGAGAGATATACCATGTTCTTGGATTGGAAGAATAAATATTGTGAAAATGGCTATACTACCCAAAGCAATCTACAGATTCAATGCAATCCCTATCAAATTACCAATGGCATTTTTTACAGAACTAGAATAAAAAATCTTAAAATTTGTATGAAGACACAAAAGACGCCGAATAGCCAAAGCAGTCTTGAGGGAAAAAAACGGGGCTGGAGGAATCAGACACCCTCACTTCAGTCTATACTACAAAGCTACAGTAATCAAGACAATAAGGTACTGGCACAAAAACAGAAACACAGATCAATGGAACAGGATAGAAAGCCCAGAGATAAACCCACACACCTATGGTCACCTAATCTATGACAAAGGAGGCAAGGATATACAATGGAGAAAAGACAGTCTCTTCAATAAGTGGTGCTGGGAAAACTGGACAGCTACATGTAAAAGAATGAAATTAGAACATTCCCTAACAACATAAGCAAAAATAAACTCAAAATGGATTAAAGACCTGAATGTAAGACCGGACACTCTATAAATCTTAGAGGAAAACATAGGAAGAACACTCTTTGACATAAATCACAGCAAGATCTTTTTTGATCCACCTCATAGAGTAATGGAAATAAAAACAAAAATAAACAAATGGGACCTAATGAAACTTCAAAGCTTTTGCACAGCAAAGGAAACCATAAACAAGATGAAAAGACAACCCTCAGAATGGGAGAAAATATTTGCAAATAAATCACCAGACAAAGGATTAATCTCCAAAATATATAAGCAGCTCATGTAGCTCAATATCAAAAAAACAAACAACCCAATCCAAAAATGGGCAGAAGACCTAAACAGACATTTCTGCAAAGAAGACATACAGATGGCCTAGAAGCACATGAAAGGCTGCTCAACCTCACTAATTATTAGAGAAATGCAAATCAAAACTACAATGAGGTATCACCTCACACCGGTTAGAATGGGCATCATCAGAAAATCTACAAACATTTAATGCTAGAGAGGGTGTGGAGAAAAGGGAGCCCTCTTGCACTGTTGGTGGGAATGTAAACTGATACAGCCACTATGGAGAACACTATGGAGGGTCCTTAAAAAACTAAAAATAGAACTACCCTATGATCCAGTAATCCAACTACTGGGCATATACCCAGAGAATACCATAATTCAAAAAGACACATGCACCCCCAGTGTTCATTGCATCACTATTTACAATAGCCAGGTCATGGAAACAACCTAAATGCCCATCGACAGACAGATGGATAAAGAAGATGTGGTACATATATATAATGGAATATTACTCAGCCATAAAAAGGAACGAAATTGGGTCATTTGTTGAGATATGTATGGATCTAGAGACTGTCATACAGAGTGAAGTAAGAAAGAGAAAAACAAATATCACATTGTAACGCATATATGTTTAACCTAGAAAAATGGTACAGATGTACTGGTTTTCAGGGCAGAAGTGGAGACACAGATGTAGAGAACAAACATATGGACACGAAGGGGGGAAAGCCGTGGGGGGGTGGTGGTGGTGGTATGATGAATTGGGTGATTGGGATTGACATGTATACAGTGATGTGTATAAAATTGATGACTAATAAGAACCTGATGTATAAAAAAATCAGTTAAATAAAATTCAAAAATTCAAGAAAAAAGAAGTTGGGAGTTACTGTGAGCCATTTCAGTCTATCCTTATGCTTGTGGAAGTAGTTTATTTTTCTGTGGCAATAACCAGAACAAAAACATTTTAATCATAGTGATTATAGTACCACCTAATGTAATCACACGTGAGTGTATTAATGCTAATTGTAGATGTCTTTTTTTTTTTTTAATTTATTTATTTATGGCTGTGTTGGGTCTTCGCTTCTGTGCGAGGGCTTTCTCTAGTTGCGGCGAGCGGGGGCCACTCTTCATCGCGGTGCGCGGGCCTCTCACTATCGCGGCCTCTCTTGTTGGGGAGCACAGGCTCCAGACGCGCAGGCTTAGTAGTTGTGGCTCACGGGCCTAGTTGCTCCGCGGCATGTGGGATCTTCCCGAACCAGGGCTCGAACCCGTGTCCCCTGCATTGGCAGGCAGATTCTCAACCACTGCGCCACCAGGGAAGCCCTAATTGTAGATGTCTTGACCTAAAAGATACAGTGAGAATTATTTTATAAAACATTGAATTCTCTACCACCCTAAATATTTAATTTTTTTATATGCAATTTTTTGGGAAAAAAGACACATTTACTTTAAAAACATTCCTGTGTCTTTATATTTTAATATTAGTATGTACCTTTAACATTTGAGAGTAATATTAAATTTCTGCTAATTACTTTATGTGGATTATTTCATATTTCTCACAATAATTCACAAAAATTCTCTAATGGCAATTACACTTATGTCCATTTCACGGATGAGAAACTGAACTTAGAGACGTTTAGTAATTTGCCCAAAGTCATAGTTAGTAAAAGGTAAAATCAGGATTTAAACCGTAACTGTCTTAATCAATGTCTGAGTTGGAAGGCATTTGGCTGTAGCAGTGGCTTACACAAGCAAAAAGTCTTTTCCTCACATCGAGTGTTCTGAAAGAAGGAGATTACTTGCATTGGTTTGCTTGCATTGCTCAATAATGCTATTTTATCCTCGGTTTCACTGTTCCCAACAAGTTGGTTTTTCGTTTTCACATTTTTTTGCTTCATGGTTGCAAAATGCAAAATGCACAATGCAGGCCCAGACATCATATGTCCAAGACAGGAAGAATGGGGAAGTGGCAGTGCCAGCCAGAATTGTGTCACATGGGCATCCTCGGCTGCAAGAAAAGCAGGGAAAGTAAGCAAAAGGTGACTGGGGCCCGGGAATTGCTCTTTGGTTGGCCAAAGAGTGCCTGACACAATAAATATTTCATAATGTCGTTGCTGTCAGGTTGTAGTGGAATTTGATTATGTGTAAGTTTTAAAAGTGGTGATTAAAAGAGGGAGAGCGAAAGAGAATATTTCATTTTTCTTAGAAGTTTTCATTCAATTTTCCATCAGAGAGCTTTGGGATACTCTTCTCTGCCACCTCCTTGCCCCATTTTTGCAGTACTGTATTATCTTTCCCCAACATGCCCCTGTAGTGGATACAGTCATGTGTATCCTGTCAGGGTGTGGGGATGGCAAGAAAGAGGGACGCGAACCTGGACCCTGCTCTAGCTTACGGTTTAGTTGGGAGATAAGGCAAACATTCATTATAGTAGAAAGGGTACAGGACACCATGATGAGAGGTGCACATTTCATATTATAATATTATCAACGTTATGAAAAGGAGATAAGCTTGAATAATCATGCACTGTTGAGAGAATTTAAGCTGGTAACCAAGAAGCAGAGTTATAATTTATTATTTTGTTAACTTCTAACTTAATAATTAGAGTACCCCAGAAGATAACAAAAAAGTAAAAAACCAAAGCCCAAAATAAAACGGTATCAGGGATGAACAGTTAAGAGAATGAAGGAAAACTCACTGAACTGAGCAGCTGTTAGTAAAGTTGTAGCTTGTCTTGGTGAATTAATCTAGTTAGTTTCAAATCATTTTGCTTTAAGAGCCCCAGTATGATCTCTGCATCTAGGTAGGGTTAATATTATAAGGGTAATGACCAAGTGACCATCTTAATGTCTGGTACCTCTGGAAATTTTTATTAATGGGATATAATTTTATAGGCTTGAAAGAGGTTATGTGGGGTCCTTTATTTAAAAAATCATATATCAATGTCTGGTCTGTGCTGGGAAATACATCCAGCCCCAGAGCCCCAGAAATCACAATTCTTATACTCAGGAGCTTGTGGTCCAGGGGGCCCGGTCTTCCAATGCCTATTCAGCTCTCTTATTTTATGGACCTACAGCCGATCCTATTTAAATGCCAAAGGCAATTTGGCTGTTTCAGTGAACTGAGTGATCAAATTAGGCCAAAATGCAAAGTGGACAGTTAATCAGAACAGTCCAGCTACATGTGTGAGCTGACACACACCTACATATGTTCCTGCCATTCAAGATAAAATGTAGATTTATGTACGTCAGTTAAAATGCTGCTTTCGTCCCATGAATACGAAGAACTCACTATCTACTGTTGTTAAATTTGACAAAGTATCTGGAAATTACTAACCCAATTTAAAAATACGGTTTTATTGGCAGAAAAATGATTCCTATAAGTACACTCAATAGAGTGCCTGGCACTAATAGGTACATAATTAACAACTTGACGAGTGAATGTTCCTGGATGAAGGCAAATAAATCACCATTTCTCTGCAGAACTTTATTTTCTAAGAGTTAGTAGGACTCTTCTAACAAATCCTTACGCTTATAAAGAAATAGACATTTTAGAAAAGTTATGGTTTGTGTTGGTTAATAAGTCTAGTTAGGTTCAAATTATTGTGCCTTAAGAGCTTCTATAGCAGTTTTCCTAGGAATGCTTAAAGTGATATGTGAAAGTCTTCTCCTGGTGTATCTAAATCCTCTGTTAAACTGACAAGTTGTTTTGATGTCCTTTGCACAAAATGACATAACGTCATTTCTTGTGCAGAGCAATGTGCTGGCTGGCGGTTGTTCGCTTGCTGTGAGGTTTTGATGGAAGTGTTTTGTTATAGTAGCTTGGTATATATTCCTCGGCTTTCAGCTTGAAAAGCTCAGTGCCGCTGGGCTGCCACTTCTTCAAATTAGGGACTTCAGTGTCTTTCACAGTTTGAAAGCTCTATGCCAAGAGGAAAGTGGACCATTCATTTACCTGTTTTTCTGCAGTATCATTTCCTTCAAATCCCAAGCCTATTTCCACACACTTGCTAATTTAAAAAAATGGAATGGGTGTCTACTCCCGTGGGTAGAGAAGAAATCTATTTATGACAGGTATCAGAACTTGATCAGAAGGTTATTTAACTCTTTGGCTGCTGGACGATTTATAACGATGTTTTATCTGCACAGGTGCATGTTCGAGATGTACCTGTGAAAAGATGTACTCCCTGCCCTTAAAGAACTTGGCATTTAATATGCAGAAATCGTGTTAGGATCTGCTATAGGAGAAGGCACAGAGGTGGATGGTGCACAGCAAGAGGGCACCTGGGCCGGTGTGCTGGGGAGCAGGGAGACCTTGGGTGCCTGTGTGGAAGCAGCCACAAAATGGTTTCAGATATGAAAGCGAAAATGTTATACTTTTTTCACAAAATTCAAAGCTTTAATATTCTTAATATTGAAATTAGATTCCAAATATGGAAATAATTTTGAAGATGGAGAGGCAGCCTAGCAGACTGCTGAAGAGCTCAGACTGTGGAGCCAGATTTCTAGGTTTGCATTCTGAATTTACCATTTGTTAGCTCTGTGGACTTGGGCAAGAGCCTTAACCTGTTTATGCTGCAGTTCCTCTGTCTGTAAAATGGAGATCATGATACTACCTAACTCATAAGGTTGTTAGGAGGATTAAATGGATTAACATATATAAAAGGCTTCGAACATAGCAAGTACCATATGTGTCTGTTAAGTAAATATTGCCATAGAAATACAGAAGGGTTTAAGCACAATTATTTGCCTGTGACCTGTGATATAACCTATGTCTTCTGTACTCTTCCAAGTCAATGAAATTAATTCTGGTAGCCTGAAGCTCCTATAAAATGGTATTGAGAAGTGGGTTAAACATTGATTGGCTATGATCTCATCTAGTGAAATTGCTTATGCATATTAGTGTATATTGTATTACATGTATGTATGTTAATAATTTTGAATATTTTTCAAGGAATCTTGAAAAATATAAAAGTAACAAATATAAAAGTCTACAGATGGACTTCCCTGGTGGTCCAGTGGTTAAGACTTTGCCTTCCAATGTAGGGGGTGTGGGTTCGATCCCTGGTCAGGGAGCTAAGATCGATCCCACATGCCTCACAGCCAAAAAAAAAAAAAAAAAAAAAAAACCCAAAAAACATAAAACAGAAGCAATATTGTAATGAATTCAATAAAGACTTTAAAAGTGGTTTGCATCCAAAAAAATGTAAAGAAAAAAGTCTACTGAGTTTCTCAGAGTCTAGTATATTTATGATAATAGAAACTAATTATGAAAAAGAAGGAAAAAATGTTGGACTTTAGTTACTTTAAGCATCAGTTAACCTGTATTAGAGACATAATACAACTAAAGAATTAATTTAACTGCAATAAAATATGACAGAAAGATAAATTTCCTTTCCCTTGATTGCTAGAGCAAGTTATGATAATAATAAAAGAGACTTGAACTTTCTTTTATACATCTAATCTTCATGAAAAAGGACATAGATATTTTTGAAAAGGTAACTAGAACATTCCAATAAAGAATCTTTCATTAGTTCTGCTTCAATTCCTAATAAACTCAAATTGCAGTCATGTTCTTTGGGCATGTAAAATACATAGAAGATAAACATTTAGGTTTGAAATCACAATAAAGTAATGAGTTTGCTCTTTCTATTTGTTATCCTCCTGGCCAGTGGTGAAATTATTAATCACTACTAGATCCTGTGTTCAAAGGCTGGGCTGATTTTAGTTTGTGGATGTTGAACCAAAAGTTGCCTGTAGAACGTCAGTCTGTAATTAATTCAAGCTACTGAGCTTTGGATCCTATGGAAAAAGACATAGTGTAGGCTTCAAATGGGTGTAAAGGAAATGGGAAAGGTATATACAATTGGCTGAAATAGTTTGCTTGTGCTTCTCAAAACTCCCATTTATGTCAGTGAACTCAGTAAATTATCTCTAGAAGCTTTTTTTCTTCCTTCCCTCGCGTGTGTGTGTGTGTGTGCGTGCACGCACGCGCGTGTGCTCTGTGGAAGAAGAGTTTGGTGGAAACTTGGGAGGAAGATAATTAGAAAAGTTTTAACTAGATAAAATGAGGAGACATGTGCAGGTACATAATAAGTCATAGGAGCCAGTGGTATAGCAGCCTGAAAAATCCAAAATCATTTTCAGAGACCAAATAGGTTATTTATAATATGTGTAACTGAAAAGGTCACTTTAATAATAGAATTATTCAGTTTTAGCATTATTTTTTCAAAGCAATAAGTGCATGAAAAAGAAATTTGATTCTATGATATTAGGGATATTAGGGAGCCAAGGTGGGTTCGTAGGTAGGGTAATGACAAGCTATAATTTTTCTTATTCAAACAGTGTTTATTTGTCTTCCCTCTGTCAAACCTTGAGTCAAACACTTTTCCTGGCCTGCTTGGGAAGATACAAGGAAAGGAACATACAGAGCAGATGAGATGTGGAAGAAAGAACGCTGGGAGACGGAGATAGCTCTTTCACATGGCAAAGAGGATGAGAAAGGCCATCATCAGGCAAAAGACCCCCATGGTCTCCAAGAGGGCAAAGCCCAGAATGGCATTAAGAGCAGAACTGTTGCTTCAGAGAAGGATTCCTGGCATAATCAATGATGAGGTTCCCAAACACAGTCCTAATCCTAGCCCCAGAGCCAACCCCTCTGACCATGGCAGCTCCAACCTCAATGAACTTGGCTGCTGTGTCAATGTTCCTTGCAATGGCGCCATTTTGGAAGCTGCTGCTAGGGATAAGTAAGGTCGGGGGCATGGGGCTGCCAAGCTGCTGAGGCTCTCATCTGTCAGCGCCACCTCAGAGAGTGGTTGGCTCACCAGCTGAGACGTGATCCTGACCAGTGAGGGGATGGAGATGAAGTTGGGGCAAGCATATGTTTTCTGGGGCTGGGGAAGTGGCAAGAGCTGCTCCCAGGGCAGAGAAGACAGAGAGGGGCAATGACAGACTGTTTTAAGATTAACCATGATTTAGTGTACATGATCAATTGCAAGGAAGAGAAATTGAGACATTAAACCTTTTGGGGAGGTTGCTTTGGTAATCCAGGTATGAGTAGTGACAGCCTAGATGGTATAGCCCACTGGGAATAGAATAAAGATTTTAGTTCAAGAGACAGTCTGAAGATCTAATGACAAGGTGAAGAAGCTGGAGGTGGAGGTCTTCCAGGAGGGAATGTCTAGTAGTTTTTGCTGTACTATTTGGGAATAGAAATAGTTAAGACTAGCCACACCTAAACATGTGATCACTGAAACTATAAAGCCTGGAGAACCCTTGATGATGGAATAAAGCATACAGAATTAACTGTGGGTAGACAGTTAAATGAGAAAAAGGCAGAAAAAATAGTAAACAGTACTGTGGAAAATGGTTATTTTGATAATTTAAAATAATTAGTTTCAAATATTTTTGTAATGGTATCTTTCTTTATGAAAAAAATCTTGATTCATGATGGGAACACAACAAGCTCTTTTTCCTCAAGAAGGGACAAAGTTAAATAAAGCTTTGAAATCAGAAGTCTTAAGATGAAAAAAAAAAAAAAAAGCTGTCGGTAGAAATTCTAAAGAAAAAAGGAGACTGAACAAAAAAACAGTAGATTCAAGGAAATCCTAAAACCATCAGTGTTTGCCCTATGAAGACTGTCAAGGGAGAGCAGGCTGGCGACTGGAGGGATGGGCCCACTTGAATGAAACAAAAATTCCTTGTTGCCATGGGGCTGAAAGGGAGATACACTAGCATTAAAATTCAAAACTTAGGGAGTTCACTGGCGGTCCAGTGGTTAAGACTCCGTGCTTCCACTGCAGGGGTTCGATCCCTGATTGGGGAACCATAATAAGATCCAACATGCTGTGTGAGGCGTGGCCAAAAAAAGAAAGAAAAAAATCATTAACTTAAATAATCTTTTCCATTAGCTGTTTACCTGTTATTGTTGGTTTTTCCACTAGAATGACAGCTCCATGAGAGCAGGTACATATCTGTTTTGTTCATGGTGATATATCCAGCAGCTAGAAAAGAAACTGATAGATATGTGTTGAATGAAGAAATGAGTAAACAGTGTCACACTCTGATCTTTAGCAGGGGATGAGTCTGCCCAACTCCAAGAAGAAAGTTGGCCAAAGTCAAGAACAAAATGGCATCCTAGTCACTGACCACATGTGGCTATTCAGCAGTTGAAATGTGGCTAGTACACCAAGGAACTGAATTTTAACTTTAACTTTAATTTACTTAAAATTAAATTTAAATAGCCCTATGTGGCTAGTGGCTGCATTGGACAACACAGGTGTATAGAAAGACTTCACTCATTAGGAAAACCTGCCTCCTCTGGGCAGATGTAATCTGTGTGAGAGCAGTGGCTTTGTCAGGAACTAGAATCAGACTGGGACTTGTGAAGGAATCAAGGATCAGCTTCTAGGGCTATTTTTAAAAATTAATCTGTAGCCCAAGGGACAGAAAGAGTCTGTCAAATTCACATGAGGTCCCAGGTCACTTCACCAGGAAAGGAGACCAGAGAGGTATTTGGGGCCAAATCAGTGGTAATAAAGTTGTGCTTACTCAGTGTCTTTATGAACATGTCTGTTAGGAAATTTGCTGTCTGTGAGAGAGATCTCTGTAGATGACTAGAATGAATTCAAGATTTAGGGATTTTGGTCACTTTCGTTGTGACACGATCAACAATAATTGCATTCAATCATTAAAACATGGACTAGGCATATATGGTAAACTCATAACAAGCGCTCGAACACCCAGGAACTCACAGTTTGGAAAAGCAACATCTGTGAATATTAAAGTATAGCAGAGAGTAAAAAGTACTTATATATGTAAAAATATTTATTAAATTAGAGAAACATTTGTCATACTTATACTTATCTAATTTATGTTAGGTTTTGGAATGGTCTACTGTGGTTTTTGTTTTAGCAGATTTACCTGCTTAGTTGTAGCTTGCTTGGGCAAATATTAGAATTATTCTGATTTCCTTGAGCTTTCTGTCACTGGGCCGTGGGAGGAAGAGGGAGTTGTTCAGGAGTGTGTTAAATTGGCCTTGTATTCAGAATTCACCCAGTAATAATACGTATCAATATCATGTATTGAACTGTGTGTAGGAGCAGATGTTTGGCATGTTTCGGGCTGCTTTTGGGAATAGTCTCTATTGAATAAAGGAAAGTACACTTCACATCCATTCATGTAATTTTTGAAAGTGAATAGGGATTTCGCACAAAGAAAGAATGCTAGATGGACTATTATATTTAGCAAGATAAATCCCAGAGTCAGCCGGTATAGAAGAGGACAAAGAGATATTAATACATTCCTGGGGAAGGAGATAATCAGTTCTCTAGAGAGCAAACACGTGGTTCTCCTAGGATTTCCTGAAGGCTTGGTTCCCGTCTCCAGGCTAACCATTTGTTTTCATTGTTTTTATTAGAGAAAATCTTTTGCAAGAACTTAATTTGCACCGCAAGAAAATGTTTGAATATTGGAATATCGGGGCTGGGAGGGACTTCCAGAGATTATCTAGTCCTATCACCTATCTGATGCTTGAATTAATTTTGCAAAAGCTCTGCCAAGGATCTTCCAGTCAGGGCTCCAGTACATCCTGGAGAGAGTGGCCAGTAGCTTCATCCTTGGAGGACTTTGACACTGAGATATTAGTACAGAATCTAATTCTGCTGCTTTGTGCCTTCCATTCATTATCTTATTTGTAACTATTGGGTCCAAACAACACCACCTCCAATTCTTTTTCCCATGAAAATCCTTAGGACATTTAAGCATGATTATCAGGTCTCCAAGGCTAAAGATGCCTGATTCCTTCAAGAACTCCTTGAATGGTGCTGATTTGACACCATCTCGGATCACTCCTGAGTGTACCCAGTTTGTCCATCCATACTTATACTGCAGTACGTCTAGGGTGGTCTGGGCTGCACAGAGACTAATGGAGTTTTTCTTCTTTTCATATAGATTCTCTCTTCTCCCTCTTTTCCTCCTCTCCTTTCTCCTTCCCTCCTCTTCCCTTCTTTCTTCATCCCTCCTATTATTCTATACTACACTTATTCATTCATTCAACAAACGTTCTGTTTACTGTTGATTCACATTAACCTTTCTATAGACTAAAATCTCTAAGCCTTAGCTGCATGGATTGTTTCTAAGCCATTGCTACTGTCCAGTCTGTACAAAACAATTGTCCCTTTGGACTTAATCACCTCATTTTACATTTATGTCTATTACTTTTCATCTTATTGGATTTAGCCCTTGTTTCTAACATGTCAGCTTCTTTCTTGATCCTGATTCAGTCATCCAACATGGTCACTGGCCGGTCTACAAATGTTATGATGTCCTCTCCAGTCTCATCCAGGACATTGACGAGAATGTAAAATGTTGAAGCAAATGGAACCCAGGAAAGAATCCTTCTATGATGTCGGAAACCTAGAACCAGGTGGATGTTACTCTATTAATTAGCACCCTCTGGGTATAGCTGTTGAAGCTGTTACTAATCTGCCCTAATATTCATGCACTCAGCTTCTCCTTACTCCATTTTGTCCACAAGGATAAGTTGAAAGATCTTCTAAAGGTCTCTCTGAAGGTGATGTGTGCTTGGTCTCTACATTTTCTATAATCCCAAGACTTATACCAAAGAAGGAGAGGGCATTTTTCTGTTATTCTTCCCTCCTGAAATTGTTGTGTCATCCTCTCTTTAGCACATTTCTTCCTAGGCAAGCAAAACCTTTTGATTCCCTAACAGACATACAAGACTGAGAGAAAGATATTGGAAAAAGTTGAACATTCAGATTATTATTAGAAATGGCAAGGCATTTTATGGGAGTGCAAAACGTAAGATCAAAATGCTTTGACTGTCAAGTGAGATCCACTACTTTCTGATCAGCAAAGGACTTGAACTAATGGATGTTTTTGTTAAAACAAATCAGAATCTTCAAAACTCTGCTAATGCTTATTTCTTAAGATTTTTCTTATGTCTTCCAAAGAACTGAAAATACTTAAAATCATCATATACACTGATATCATGAAAATTTAGGAAGTTTATGCATGTTTTGGTCAAAATAGATAAAGTACACAGAGAATTCTTTAATAAAGATAAACCCTTGTGGAAAGGTGTATGCAAATGAGTGAGTTGGATGTTACAGTGGTAGATGGGATTGAAGAATTACAAGACCAGTCTTTGTCTTTTTCTTTGGAAAATAGGGGTGGGGTTGCATTCATTGTGCAACCCAACCGTGAAAGACAGAATCAATTGAACAAATACTGTCCTCTATAGTAAAATAGGAATGAATTTTCTATAAAGATATTGCTGCTTCCTCCTCACTTAAGTTGACAGATATTCTCTATGACCAGTGTGACTGTGTCTAAGATGTCCTTCTTCAGGTGACTGTGTTTTATATTAAATTATATTCTACACGTGCAGTCATTTAAATTATGTAGACATTTTTGTAGAGTTTCATGATATCTTGTATTTCCTATTCTGTAATTAGAAACATGAAAAATTTTCAACATCACAGTTTTAAAAACATCATTTTTGTAAACCTTTAATATATAACAATAGAAAGGAATTTAATATGATCCAGGAACAAAAGAGGTTTCCAAGGTAAAAAAAAGTTTTTCGGAAGTATAGATTTCATTGGTAGTTTGTGTTTGTGTGTGTGTGTGTGTGTTCCTAATACAGTGAGAAAATGAGAAAATCATCTATACTAGTGTATTTTAAAATTTTAATTATCATTGCTATAGTTTGTCACTATTTGAACCTTCAAAAAATGTTCTTGATACTCTCTGACTTACATCTTATGTTTGTTTGTCCATCTGCATTGAGTATTTGTTATCAATTCCATCTATTAAAGGAGCAACTGGGTAGTGACAAGATAGGAAAGAGTTCAAATGAAATTTTCATTGCTGGAAAATTGCAAATGCAGCTATGATTTTATTTCAACATTTCATTGAAGATTTACATTCTTAGAATTTTCAGAAGCTAAAATGAATATTATTTTATTTTCTCATTATAATTAACTCATGTGCACGGAGACTACCAGAGACCGTTTATTGAAGTTATTAGAAATCTTGAGCTCCCAAATAAAAATGTCAGAAGATATTGCCCTGTTCTATGTTGCATTACAGACAGATGCACTTCCTGTGGGTTAGAGCATTAGTATTAAAGTTGAGGGAAGTTATGTGCTACTCCTGCCTTCACACAAAATTCCTAGAGTGAAGGGAAATTGCAATTTCCTATTGATAAAACAGTTATACAAAATCAGTTTTTTTTCCCCAACACTTTACAAACTGCAGTTTAAAAATCAAGATGGAAAACAAAAATTTACTACGGCAAGTCCCAGTAATGTGACTTCCACCACCCTCCCTTCTCCCCCAAATGTAAATCATGTTTTTTCCCTTAAGAGTCTCCCCAAGTACTCCTCAAATCTCAACATTGGAATTCATGTTTATGAAGGAAAAACTCTCTTGGCCTGACAACTTCCTGATCTGATTGGCTCTATCAATGGACTTATTTGTTCTCATTATGTGGGGAAATGCTATCCAATGGGAGGAGCTTAGAGGGTGCATGCTATCAAACCAAGATGAAATATTTTTGTTTCATTAGCAGCCTAGGGAATTGTGTGGTGGATTATGATATTGGGCTGTGTTGCAGTTCTAAGGATGGGGTTCCAAGCTGTGGGCTCTCAGTTTCAAGGCATCTGAACTTGAGTCCCCCTTGCAGTTGCCACACCGACTAGGTTAGTGTTTTTTAACCAGAATTGCACGTCACAATAATCTGTGAAGCAAGCCTAAATTCACCTCTGTACCTACTGTATTTTATCAATTCCAAGATGCACATTTTTTCACGTTTGCTCATTTCTGAAATCTGGTTGCTCTCACTTTTCATTAGTTTAGTCATGGTATAATTGCAGAATTTTCTTTCTTAGTGGTACCTAAAATAATGGTGCATCTTATAATCAATGGCATCTTAGTAGTTAATGAAATATGGACTATATCAGAATCTTTGAGGGGGCAGGTATTGCATTAATTTTACAGAAGCTCTCCAGGTGGGTCCGATGCACACTGCTGGCTATAAATACACTGTACCAGCTTTGGCCTATTTCTCCGATTAACAATAATAATAAACTGATCACTGCCATGCATTGATTTTTCCCCTGCCAGGCACTGGGCTAAGCACAGTCCATATTTTCATCTCATTTTATTCCCACAACAAACCTATTGGATAAGTATTATTGTCCCCACTAAGTGGATTAAGAAACTGAGGTTAAGAGATGAAGTCACCTGCCCAAGGACATAAAGAGTAGAAGAGCAGGATATGAGCCCAGGTGGGCTGACTCCAAAGCTCTAACCATGACATTATATAGCAGTGGTTCCTGAAGTGTGGTCTGCAGACCAGCAGCATCAGCATCCCCTAGGGACATATTAGAAATGCAAATTTTAGGGCCCTACCCCAGATGTAAAGAAACTCCCGAAAGCGGAGCAACAAACACATGAAAGAATGCTCAACATCACTAATCATGAGAGAAATGCAAATCAAAACTACAATGAGATATCATCTCACACCAGTCAGAATGGCCATCATCAAAAAATCTAGAAACAATAAATGCTGGAGAGGGTGTGGAGAAAAGGGAACCCTCTTACACTGTTGGTGGGAATGTAAATTGATACAGCCACTGTGGAGAACAGTATGGAGGTTCCTTAAAAAGCTACAAATAGAACTACCATATGACCCAGCAATCCCACTACTGGGCATATACCCTGAGAAAACCATAATTCAAAAAGAGTCATGTACCAAAATGTTCATTGCAGCTCTATTTACAATAGCCCGGAGATGGAAACAACCTAAGTGTCCATCATCGGATGAATGGATAAAGAAGATGTGGCACATATATACAATGGAATATTACTCAGCCATAAAAAGAGACGAAATTGAGCTATTTGTAATGAGGTGGATAGACCTAGAGTCTGTCATACAGAGTGAAGTAAGTCAGAAAGAGAGAGACAAATACCGTATGCTAACACATATATATGGAATTTAAAAAAAAAATGTCATGAAAAACCTAGGGGTGAAACAGGAATAAAGACACAGACTTACTAGAGAATGGACTTGAGGTTATGGGGAGGGGGAAGGGTAAACGGTGACAAAGCGATAAAGAGGCATGGACATATATACACTACCAAACGTAAGGTAAATAGCTAGTGGGAAGCAGCCACATAGCACAGGGAGATCAGCTCGGTGCTTTGTGACCACCTGGAGGGGTGGGATAGGGAGGGTGGGAGGGAGGGAGACGCAAGCGGGAAGAGATATGGGAATATATGTATGTATATAACTGATTCATTTTGTTGTGAAGCTGAAGCTAACATACCATTGTAAAGCAATTATACTCCAATAAAGATGTTAAAAAAAAAAAAAAGGAAAAAAAAAAAAATAAATAAATAAATATCAACTGTTTTGTCCTACATGTATTATAAGCTATCTCAAGTCTTTCTTCAAAGTATGCAACAAATAAATTATAAACAAGTAAATAAAAAAAAAAAAAAGCCCTGCAGGTTATTCTGAGGCAGCCTAAAGTTTGAGAAACATTGTTATATAGCATAGGAGTCTCTTACAATAGGGATAGGAGCCATTGCTAATAAAGACAGGACCTAATAAAGTTTATTAGCTAGCTGGCTGGCTCATATTTTAATCCTAAAATAATGCCATATTTGCAAGGTTGACTAAGCTTTTAGTTGCTTAATAACAAATAAAATTGCATTTGCTCAAATGTGCTTTAATTATAGTTCCCAGTAGGCAGAACTATGGTAACAAAATATACTAGGCTCTAATGCTTTTTGCATAATGAGCATAGTCAAAGCGTTTAACATGAATGGATTATAATTCCCCATATTAGATGGGAAAGCTCTAGAAGGACCACATACCTTTCTTGGGTCTGACCTCCTCTTGTTCTCAAATCTTAGTCTAATTTTATTATTTCCTTTCTTCAAAACTACAGAATACAGTATCTTTGTTCCTGAGAGGAAAGGACGAATTAGCAAGATCCCTCTTTGTATTATCCTGGGTTGATAGATTGGTTAAAGCTAGCATTTGTAATGCAGTCAGAAATAAACAGTTTCTGAACAAAAGCTGCCTAAAAAATTTAGCTGCAAAACAAAGAACTTGCTTTTGTGAAAAAAATTGATTGACATTAAGGTATTAAGCATTCCAAAAGGATAAATAAATTTGATTCCAAGGAAAAAAGGCAGTTTAAAAAATAATATACCAAAGAGACAAAGTGCAGAGATGCCTGGTGAATATGATTATGTCTACCCAACATCAGTACAGCTATTTGAAAAACACAACATTCAAATTGTAATGTTTTTCCTCTGTATGCTGCAAAATAAGCAATTTGATTGTTCTTTTCCCACTAAATAGATTGGTTTTTGAATGCATTATTTGACCCACAGTACTGTATTATCCGTGGCATTTGCCAGATGACTGAACTAAGTAGATGTCTTATTGTTTTTTTCTAATAGGCATGTATGGGGATGAAGATAGGGATAATTGGAAAAGAGGAAAGCATAGCGTTTGGAACTTGGCAGTGGAGATTTTAGAAGCATGAGTGGTCTTCAGCAGAGAAGACCTGGTGTTTGGCTGCAGTGACCTGCAGGCCCTGTCTCTGCCTGCATAGGCTTGTACACACTTATTAGCACAGATTAGTGCCTTATAAATAAGGCAAAAGTGTCCGGGGTCTTGTTCCAAATCCTGAAATGCCCCCTTTTTGGTATCTGTTTGCTTGGCCTTGCAATAGCAGTCAGCCAATCTAAGCGATTTGTCACTCATAACAAGAATGCAAAGGAAGACCCAAAAGTGGTAAATGTGTTTGGAAGTCATTGTAGCTAAAACCTGACGGAGTTAGAGGATTGATTAGACTATGACTGACACAGACATGCTTTATTGACCATGATTTAATGGCTTCACAATTTTCTTTTCATTTCTGGAGCATTTACACACTTCTGAGTTGCCTAATAGATGAATCTTAGACTATGGCATTATACTATGATGATGGTACAGTGGTAAACTCATAGATTACATCTAATGGATATTAA
The DNA here is from genome assembly GCF_949774975.1 of Lagenorhynchus albirostris. Lineage (NCBI taxonomy): Eukaryota > Metazoa > Chordata > Mammalia > Artiodactyla > Delphinidae > Lagenorhynchus > Lagenorhynchus albirostris. The sequence goes on from NC_083102.1 coordinate 24,599,492, forward strand.
AGTGGTAGTTTCTCCATGACCAATATGTGTCTATAAGACACTTCATAAGCTGAAGTCATAAAACACATTTACTTCTGCATATGTATCCTGTGCATTTATAGGTGTACATTTAACTATGCATGAATATTTATATTTTCACACGCATGAACTGGGATTTATTGTAAGTGCTGAATATGGAAATTTAAAGTCATGGAGGCTTAAGGCAGATTCCTCAAGACCTACTTTTGCTTGATTATGATTTATTAGTTTAAACTTAACCAGTTGTATATTAATAGTACTGTTCTCTTTGAAGAGAAGACTATTATCTCAAAGCTTTTTAGGACAATATATGAATTTTGGACCTATTTAAGATTTGACAAATTGAATTAAAGAAATAGTATATGAAATACTGTAAGTTTCAAAATGTGAAGGCTGCTCTCTGTTTTATGTAATTGAACATTTTACAATGCTTTCAGGCATTTTTAGGGACATATTTGTATTTGGGGACAAAAGGGAGAGGATAGTCTAAAGAAAGATGAAAATGAAGAAGCAAGGCCTGTGTAATGCGTCTGAAATTGCTGTATGTTTTTTTCCCAAGGAGGGTGGATTTAAGAGGTTCACAGATAACCTTAGCTTGTGGAATTCTTATTCTGGCACAGGTCACTGTTATCCACTGAATTTGCAGAATTATGTGGGTTATTTTTTCACATATATATGAAATAAATATATGTGAATAAATGAAGCAATGCTAGTAACTACCAGAAACTCATCTCACCATGGTCCCAATGTAAGATGGTCCAGGTTTTCTGTGTCTCAGGATAAGGTGAGTCCAAAAGCAGATGTAGTGTGAGGGAGTCTTGGGGACCAGGGCTCTGTAAGTTTTTTCTGCCCTGGGGAGATTGGGGTGGTAGGGTTGGGCCGTACGAGTGACATTAAAACATCACAATGCAAAGCCAACAGCCCTAGTCTGAACAATGTGTGTTCCCCCCTGTCCCCACCCTTGTCCCTGCCCCATGACTCTTGTCCTTCAGAGCAGACCAGAGTCACTCTTGTTTGTTGCTCTCAAAGGTAATTCTGTTTCTCATTGACTTATTTTTTTCTGAAGGTCTAGGGAGAGCCTTGGGCAGCGCAATATTATTTCTATTTGTCCAATTACCTTTGTTTTACTTAGGAAGACAAGTTTACTAAATCAAAACTATTCTGGCTGGGTCATACTGACCAGTACAATAGTATCTCCAATTATTTCGCTATTAGAACAAAACACGTTCACTCCCTAAACCCTCAGTGTAGAAATCGTGATATATGTTTCTCTCTTTCAAGGGGAGGTAATAATATTATTTGTAGGAAAATTTTCAGGGCACAAGCTGACACCTTGTGTTGATTCCTTTTCCTTTTAAGGTGACATAATCACAAACAACATTAAGAAATCTCTGTACTTCCTTACTTGGTGCATAAATCTTTTCTATTATTCTTTTTTTAAATTTTATTTATTTACTTATAAATTTTTATTGGAGTATAGTTGATTTAAAATGTTGTGTTAGTTTCTGCTGTACAGCAAAGTGAATCAGTTATACATATACATATATCCACACTTTTTTAGATTCTTTTCCCATATAGATCATTACAGAGTATTGAGTAGAGTTCCCTGCTATACAGTAAGTCCTTATTAGTTATCTATTTTATAGATAGTAATGTATATAAAAGTTGAGGCTAAAGATGTTGAGTATTTTGGCGCTTGCTTTGATTCTACAAGGTGCTATTTCCTCTGTTTTAATCTAACTTGAGCAATATTTTTGAGCGCTAAGTGCCACACATAGTGCTGGTGGCTGGAAATAAGAAACTGAAAAGACATGAAATGCCCTCAAGCAGCTCACAATCTTTCAAGAAAAAAAATCACTCAGTTTTGTGCTTATTGGTTGATATACATAAGCGTAATGAGAAGCTTGTCCACAGCATATCAGATGACACAGAGGGAGGGGTCATGTGGGTATAGTCAGGGAGGGCTTCAGGAAGGAGAAACATTCTGAGCTCATTTTTGAGTAAATAAAGAAATAAGGATATATTAGTCAGAAAAAGACAAAAAACTTAAAGTAGGGTGCAGGAGGCATATTTTTATTTTGCAACCACAGTAGAATATACGGTAGAAAACCTCAAATATTTATCCTACTAAGAAGCATATCCGACAGTGGAAGGACAGATTCAAGAACATTTGTATTCATATCACAAAAAGGCTTATACAATTGGAATAAATCTGAAATACTATGCTTTTCTTTAAAAATAGAATTGAATAACTTTGATGTTTTAATACAGCACAGTAAACTAATTTAGATTCAGAGAGCTTCACTTGTGAACATGTCAGTTTTTAAAAATTGTTTAGATAATGTATTGAGAATTTTAAATAATCTGTTAAAATCTTCTTTTTCTCAGCAAAGCATTTTTTTTTTTTCTCCCCAGATGTAGGGCAAAAGTAATTCTGCCCCAACGTCTCTCAGAAATTATAAAATCTGAATTAGTTAGGTTCTGATGAAAGAGGCTTTTATGACACCAACTAAAATGCCTTTCAGAAACTTCCTTATCGCCCTATTAAAAAAATACCCTCCACTCCTAATGTGATGACATTTAGCAATCTCTACCAGCCAACACACGAGGAATAGCCTTTCATCAGGCATTATTGCTCATTCTCTCTCTAGTATCCGGTTGTATACTTTGTTTTACATTTTTATTTGCGTGGTTATCACAGCATTGGGAATATTTGTTGTATTGTGTGTGTGTGTGTGTGTCTCACACAAGTTATAAGCTTTTTGATGTCACGCACCATCGCACCCCCTGACATTTAAATGGACAAAATGACAAAGCCCATGTTCAACCTCCTCCATACTGTTTTTGACAAGTGCTTGTCAACTTTGGCTGCTCATTGCAGTTGCCTGGGAGCTTTAAAAAATATTGATGTTTGGGTCTTACTCCCAGAGATTCTGAGTTAATTGGTTTGGGGAGTGGCCTAAGAATCAAAATTTATAGACCCTCCCCAGGTGAGCAGTGAGGCTGAAAACCACTGATCTGGACCCATGCTGTCCAGTGCAGTAGCCACTGGCCACTTGCGGCACCAAACACTTGAAATGTGCTAGTGTGAACTGAGTGTAAGTGTAAGTATATACACCAGATTTTGAAGACTTAATGCAAAATGATGTAAAACGTATCTCAATGGTTTTTATATGATTACATATTGAACTGATAATATTTCAGATATGCTGGGTTAAATAAAATTCATGTACTTTATATTAACGCTTTAAGTAATGTTATAATAGAAATTAATCTCACTTGTTTCTTTTTGCCTTTTTAAATGTGGCTACTAGAAAATTTAAATTACATATGTGACTTGCATTGTATTTCTATTGAGCAGTACTGATCTAGGTGATGTCTTTACATGGAAGGGACAGAGATGTTTAATTAGCAAAATAAAAGCTTAATAAGTGCCTTCTGGCAAACTAATTGGTAGTGTTCATGTTTTGGACCATATTTGGTACAAATAGTTCCTCTTCATAACGATCTATATTTAAAATAATTCAGGTTCAATTAATATTCATTAATTGCATGAGTTGTAGAAATAACTGTGCTAAGAAAGCAGTAATGCTCATGTGGTAAATGGAAATAACTGGTGAATCAGTCAATGGTATCAGGTATGTAACAATGAAATAGCACTACTGAAAATGAAATAGTCCCTTGAAACTGGTTAGAATAAGGGGGAATTGAGAATACAGAGTGTTATTTTTGTCATTACCATTGTACTATAGGCCAAGAAAAAATATTCTTAAACTGGAGTCTATCTGGTCTTAACACAAAAACCAAAACCAAAACCAAACCCTGAGTGAGTTATTTGGTTTGCATGCAGAAGAGATGAATAAGTTATTCGTATAGACATATGTGTTTATTTACGTATGTTTACAAAGGTTGGAAAGTGATATGTTGAAAGAGAAGCCAAGGTCAAAGATGTCTAAGGTTTTCATGAATGGAGAAATGACTATAGGATTGAAATCATTAGACAACATAAGCACCTTGAATACTGAGCATGAAGCTCAGTTTGTGGGAAGTGTACACAGGAACGATTTGACGTGTAGGGCAAACCACTGGGCACAGCAAATATGTGGACGGTAGGAGTAAAACACTTACTGTAGGCTTAGCTGATTGGGTTATCGTGGTGGGCAACATTTGCTGTAACCACAGGTATTCAAAGAAAACGACGTTAAGTGTTTTGAGCAAGCTCTTATTGAAGGGGATTGGTTAAAATTGGAAATTGCTAACTGTGAGTTATTAAGAGACACAGTGTCCATAAATCAATTAAGGTACCTTATATTCTGTTCCATTACCAGCATTCATTTAAACATAAACTACTGTAAGTTCTACTCCCAGTAGTACAGATCAAAAGTTTAGGCTACTTTCACTTATACTACAGTGTTTGTCTTTCGTTGGAATAAAATGAAATACTTCTTTTTGTTTTGGTTTCCAATAAGCTTGAAAGGAAACAAATTGGTATTCAACAGATACCTGGTACTGTAATCTTATTTTTGCTTTGCTTCTCACACCTTGACCTTATGAAGCAGCATAAGGGCATTTTGAAAGCTGGGCTTTGGCATCTGAGCAGACCAGTTTGCATATTGTCTCTCATCACTTGCTGTTTGACCTTGGCCAAGTCACTTAACCTACACAAGCCTCAATTTGCCTGACCCTGATACCTGCCTCGCAGGGCCATTTAGGGGAGGAAATGTAACATCCATTACCAAGCATATGGTAAGTCTTTTAAATATTGTTATTCTTCTTATTATATGGTTGAAAAGCATTCTGAGCAGGACAGATAGTTTTTGTGTAATCAAAGATTATGATGGAAACTAGTATTTTATATGTGAACTGTGTTATGACTACTTCTAGCCCACAGAGTTTGGAAGGGGGAGAGAGGGAGTACAGAGGAGAAGGATTTGGGGAAGGGAGAGAGGGGGTACATGGTATCAGCAAGAAAGCTTCCCTGTTTATAGTTGGGGCCATGGGGGAGTTAAATTCCTCTACCGTGGATATGGAAGAATCTTTAAAACAAGAACAGATGAGTGAGGAGCTATAGCAGAGCTGGGTGATCCTCCTCTGATGGGGAAGAAGAGCTCAGCTGTGCTTGACTAGCAGATGTCCAAGCATAAAGGACGTGTACAAGGAAGTGCAAGCCGGGGGACAGTGCTTTCCTTCACACTCCTGGACTCTATTAATGTAGGTCCTGATAGATAGTTTGTGGTCAGAATATTCCAAAGCATCTATCTTGGGGTCTGCAGAGTCTGAGACGTGTCAGAAAGCACCCACTGTGTGGTGTTCAGGGGCAGGGGCAGAGCCAGCACCAGCCTGCTTAACCAGAGCCCAGCACAGAGTAGGGAGGCCATGGTGTTGGTAGGATCTGAATGAATGCACACATCCTGCACTTTACAGCCCCCATGAGTATCTGCATTGTGAACAATTCAAGCTAAGTTCTAGACAAATTAGAATCTTGTTATATTCTCTTATATGTGGTGACGGTGTAAGAGGGGAAAAGAGAATGGGAATCAATGATAAATTAAGCAAAGGGAATTAACTTCCAAAAGACAAGCCCTTTAAATGCCTCTCAAAATTTTGCATTTGCTTGTTTTACAAAATGCTTTGTTCAATGAAATGCAGTAGGTGAGGAGTTTCACACTTAGCGATTCTTTCTCCAAAGCCTATTTGGAACGAACCAGAACATCTTTCACTTTTTTCCCCCTAAGCTTAACCCTTTTACATAGAGAAAGGATTTCTGTTATCTTCATTTAGAGTTAGACTTAGATAACTAAGATCAATTGAACTTTGAGAGCGTTATACTTTGTCCTTTAGCTATGATAATATGGTCAGAACTGTCTTTATGAAAATGAAGAAAGAGCATTGTTTGATGTGTGAATATTTGCAAGAGAAGAACTGACTCCAGTTCTAGGCATCACATTTTTTAAATGTCAGTCATCCATAATGATGAAGGAGGTATCTCCTGGAGGTGGGAATGTTGTTTGCTGAATTTTAAGTATTGCTAAACCAGTTTTGGGGGGGGTGGATCTGGAATATCCCTCGATGCATACAGAAAGTGCGAGTAGCAGGAAAAAAACAAAATTAAATGGTACCGTTTTCAATGTAGGAATAGTTTGGGTTTTAACATTTACTTGCTTGGAAGTGACATAGTCCAGTGCCATTCCTATATTTCAGTTCAATTCAATTCCTTTTTAAAAATACGTATCTGAGAAATATCATGCACAAATAATTTTTCTAGGTTTAGAACACAGCCAAACCTAGGTGTCAGTCTAAGACTCCAATATTTCCTTGCGTCTGCCCAAAATATATCAAGATGATTGCCTCGACTTCTCCCCTGTTAGTCATCTTCTCTTCATGTATAACTTCACAAACTAAAAATAATTTCATTTTCAATTGTAAGCAAACATTCTAAGAACAGTGTTGTCTTTGGGCCAGAATAATGTTATTAATTAGTTTATTAATTTTCATTCTTGTTCTAATAAAATATTGTCTCTTTTTTGATAACTAAAGCTATGTTTTCTGTTTTCTACATTTCTTCAAAAGCCAAGACATCTCAATTATTTTCAGGGGGAGTATTTTCCATTTACTTATTCTTCTGCTTGAATCTCTGAAGAAGGCGGAATAGCATAGCATTGTATTATTAGTAGAATTGTCTTCATTTGTAAAGACTTCTGCTAACTGTGACATCATCTGAGTCTGTTTTGATATCAAAGAGGATGCATCTTTGCCGCAGATTTTGTTTCCCCCTCACTACCCGTTGCCAGGATCTTGTCAGAATAGAAAAATTGGAAGATTGATTGGTGTTCTTTTCTTATTCATTGATTTACTTGGGTTTCTGGCTGACTGATATTTGTGGAGCTTCAGATACCGTGGATTGCGTGTGTGAGAAAAAAACAAAAGAGCTCAATAATAAAAATAATGAGCACTACCATTTGTTAAATGCTTGTAATTTGCTAGTCACTGTGGTAAGTACTTTATACACATTATCGCTTTTAATCTTCTCAACAATTGGATCTTAAGGATGAAGAAGCTGAGTGTAGAGAATATTTAATTTACTCAATGTCATTCCGCTACGTGATGAAGCTGATTTCGACCTAGTTTTATATGACTTAAGAACTCAGACCAGATGGCTTCTGATAAAATTATGATTTATGATCGAGTTAAGTTTAAGATATTTGAGCCAGGCATTTCACTAGGCACCATGAAAGATGCAAAGACCACAAGAAGTTTAGAGATCTTTAGAGGAAAAAGACATGGACTGATAATGATTGTAAGCAAGTGAACTTTAGGATTTTCCGTTTTGCTAGAAATTTTTCAACACCAGAAAGTGTACCCTTTCCAAAGTGTTCCTCCAAAATTTGGGTCCCATGTCCATTGGTTCCATTGGAATATAACGAAGACAAAGTTTCTATGACTTTCACCCAATCCCAGGACAATGTTGTCATCTCTCAAATAAGGAATCAAAAGAGGTCTTTAAATGATTTTAAATTCACTTTTGTCAAATTTTGCCTGTAAGCACACCATCTTTCCCTCTCTCCCAGGCCCCTGCCAGAGCTTTAGCTCGGGGACTTTCCATCTCTGGTCTGGTCAATTGTAGTTTTCCTTCTTCCTGCCTTTGGTACCACCTTCTGTAGTCTGTCCTTCTTGCCTCTTATCCTGGCGTTTTCCTCTCAATTAAACATCACAGCAAGCCAGCCCTTAGAGCTCTGTGGATTCCCAGAACCTTATGTATTAGAGCTAAGAGCCTTCACTTTCCTTCAAAGTCTTTTCCCAGGGTTAGTGTTACAATCTCACTGCCCTCTTCTTTCATCTTCCAGCTTTCTCCTTCCATCTGCCCACATTAAATTTCACTGTGTTTCAGAAGCTTATTAAGGAGTCAGTGAAGTAAATTTCAAGTCTAAATGTATGTTCCATGCAGGTCACTCCCTCATAGTTTTGATGACATTGGATGACTTTACTGAATGTACTTCTTCATGAAATAAACTGGGTCATGTGTTGACTATTTGCTATTTCAGTACATGGGTTGAGGATGGGGACAGGTGGAGAAAACCCTTAATACAATAGACATGGCTCTTTTTATGTAGATTTTTTTCTTTAAGGGAAGAGATCCCATGGTTATCTAATCCTTTGGGGGACGTGGAAGGAACTCTTCTATTATAGGTGTTCTACTTCTTTTCAGCTAATGTTTGAGTACTTAACTAATTTTGTTCAGCTCCCTGATTAAGAGCTTCCTTACCTTCCAGGCACAGGCCCCTCTGCACCAGTGCGGTGGTCTGACCTCGTCAGGCACCAGAATCATATGTGGAACCTTTAAGAAGTGTTCACACAAGGTCCCACCTCTGTGCTTCTGATTCTGTAATTTGTCATCCAGGGCTGAGGAAGATGCATGCATTCATTAGAAGGTCCTCCATTGCTAAGATTATTTTTCTTTTTCCAGATCTGTCTTCATGATTCATTTTCAGAGTTATAGTAGGCTCTGTTTTAGGTGAAGCATTCCATTATGAGAGAGAAGAAAAGATAAACTTTGCAAGTTTAATTAGGCCTAAGAATAAACTTTGTTCCTCGTGTTCTATGGTGAATTCTGACAAAAAGATTCATCTCTCCTCATCACAAGTTATTGATCCCTTCCTACCATGTGCTTCTTGTTTTTCCCTGTTCATGTTCCTGCCAGGCTAATAAAGAAAATGTTAGGAAGTAATAAAGAAATCAATTTGTGGCCTCTTCAGTTACATTGTCATTTCGAAAGGGAATGCTGAAGAGAGCATGATGGGAATTAGCATTTGTTGAACTTCTACTAAGTGTCAGACACTATGCTTGGTGGTCTTGCATACACTATTATGCTTAATCAAACAGCAAACTGAGTTAGGCATGGTTATTTGTCTTTTATAGATGAAATGGAGGCTCAGACTATAAAATAATAGTAAGTAATAGAGTGGGGTCCTTCTAACTCCACAATATATTTTTTCCTTCATCGTGTTTCCTCTTTGGAAACTTTCGAACCTCAGAGGTATTTATATCTTTCTCCCATTTCTTCTCAAAATAATACTAATAAAGCCCTAATTTTATAGTGATGAACTTAGATTTTATAAAATATTTTCATGTGCACATCTTTGTTCCCATTGCTTTAAAGTGCCATTTATTTTTAGGTAATTGATAATATCCTCATATTGACTGAGTGTGGCCCTCTGTGCTGAGAAGTCACACATACATGTGCAAAGGCTGCTTTTTAATGTACTCGGCTCTCAACTTGACTGTCTCAAGTTCATTTTTAAAATTGCTGTTGAAGGGCTTCCCCAGTGGCGCAGTGGTTGAGAGTCTGCCTGCCGATGCAGGGGACGCGGGTTCGTGCCCCGGTCCGGGAAGATCCCACATGCCGCGGAGCGGCTGGGCCCGTGAGCCATGGCCGCTGAGCCTGCGCGTCCGGAGCCTGTGCTCTGCAACGGGAGAGGCCACAACGGTGAGAGGCCTGCGTACTGCAAAAAACAAACAAACAAACAAAAATTGCTGTTGAAAATGGAAATGGGGTGACTAGAAGAGAGCTCTTATAATCATTGAGAAAATCCTCCACAAAAAATATCAGTGTATGCTTATGAAATTGACAAAGTTGTCAGACTGGTCTCTTATTAAGGAAATTAGGGGGAGAAAAGGAAAATGTACAGAGATCTACATATTCTTTAGAGGTGGTGGCAATGTAATGTAGAAAAAATTTTCCTTAAAATGTTTGAATCTGGAGTTTATCTGATTAAGTAGGGAAAGAACCCCACTGGGATTTGTTAACAGGGAGACAGACTTGAATTGACAGGAATAATTAATCTCTTGAGGATAGACAAAGAAAAAGGACTCATCTGAGTCTGTGGAACACCCTCAAATACCTATGAATACTAGTTAAAAAGAAAATGAATCATTTATGTTGATCCTGGCTCTTGGGAAAGAGGAAATGCTCTTTGGAAACTGCTGGTGTAACTGGAGACTGAGAACCACTTTTATTTATATAATTTTTACCCCTCTAGTCAGCAGAAAGAATGAGTTGATAGTGATTCAAACAAACAGTTTTCATTGAGAACCTTTCTGCTTTTTTGCATCCAGCCAAGAGGAAAATGTTATCTTCCAGCCTTTGTATTGGTGTTGAGGGGTTCTTAGGCGACTTCTTAAGGAAATGAAGGTGGAAGAGGCAGATAGGACACTTCTAAGAGAAAGGCTTAAATATTGGCTCTTATCCAGGCATAGGTAATCTTGGAAAGGGATTGTCAACCAGCCTCCACACAGAAATATTTTAGCAGAGGTCACTGCCAATTCTTTTTTTGAAGGGTTTGTAATAAGTGTGTTCTTAATTTACATATACAGCTTTTCCTCAGTTTTGTTTGGGTTTATCTCAGTTGTTTCACTCCAATTCTTCTGCCTTTATTCTGAATCGAAGTGAAAAATGAAATGTATAAAACATTGCAAGAATATTCGGTAAGCGTTCCTCTTTCTGAAGCTTGACAGTAATTAATATTAAGGGATTACAGGAAAATCTTACAACGTAATTGAGTGATTCTCAGTTTATTCACAGACTCTTCTTCTCCCTCTACCTTGCTTAGCAAAGACATTTTCTACCTTTCGGATGAAATCTAAACTTATTGACCTGTTTGCTCTCCCAACAATATTTTATTCAGTACAAACAATAATAATAAGGTAACTACAATAATAAGAGCGAGCATTACTGTGCCAAGCACTGGGCAGGTTATTGGATTTACAACAACCCGAGATGGAAGTTATTATTTTTATTATCCCGTTTTACAGATGGGGAAATACAGACATTAAATAAATTACCTGAGCCCCACAGTGAGGAAGTGGTGGATTTATAGAAAAATCTGAACCTGGAAGTTAAATGGTAGCATTATTTATCCATTTCTCAGAAGGGGAAGGGGAGATGCTGGACAAAATACAGGACACTCGGTTAAATTTGAATTCCAACTAAACAACAAATGATTTTTAAGGTATGTCCCAAATATTGCATGGGTTGTGGACATCGTGTATTTTTATTTGTTAGATCTGGCAACACTAAGAACACTTGACTACTGGCAGAATCATTTTTAGCCAGAAATTTCACCGGAGCCCATCTACCTCCAGTGTCTTAGTACACAGATGAAGAAAGCCTCAGAAATCTTAAGATTGTCATGTTCCCATGACTGGCAACAAAGCAAGGCTTAGGGCTTTGCCATTGCTGCAGCTGGATTAATTCCTCAGCAGTTTTCCATTTGACCACCAGGTGAGATTTCCCCTGTTATTTCTAAGGGTATTTATCTCCTGCCTATTTTCTGAATTGTTGTCTGGAAAGCAAATCTTTGCAAACACTCTACTGATAACAACATGAGGAGATGTGGAGGCCGGGAAGGAGGAAGCAACGAGTCAAAGTTCCTGACTGCTCCTGTGTGCCCGCGACACCATCCTTTCCATATGGCGTCTCCTTTGGTAGAAACAAGAGGCGTGAGTATGATGGCACGTATTAAATAGCTACTTGTCCTAGCAGTGTTTCTTTTAAGACCTTGGCCAGGGGGGTCCTATTTGAATGACGACTGTTGTTATCAGAGAATGAATAAACAGGAATGCATCTTATGAAGTAGTCATCCTTTTAGCAGATAGTAAATTAAAATGCTGTATATTTCACTGGAGTTCAATATTGGGTCATTTTCTTCAAAGAAGAGAGAGGTATTAATTAGTCTGTTGGTTGGAGGCTTCATTATACAGGCTTCAAGCCCTTTGCAGTTGTAACAAACAGCTCCTGGGTGCTGAGGCCCTGACTGATTAATTTGCACAGCTGCCTCTTGATAGCTCTTCTTCTGACAGACACTTAAATAGGGGAGAATGGGATAGAGGAGTAGAAAAAAGAAAAAAAAATAACCTGGCTCTTTTCATGATGTGGGAAAGGAAATAAATACAACACCTCAGCAGACAGAAGTGAAATAAACTGCTTGAGTTGTCCATCTTAGCCATGGGGTTCTTTTAGGCTGAAAATCAAATGTACTAGAGGCTTTTCACAGTTGGAGTTGTAAACAGCTAAGAGATGACAAAAAGCTGTTTGAGGTCCCGTCTGTTTGAAAAATAAAGATGCCTCTGCTGCAACTGGAAAATTAAGATGGATTCTAGTTGAAGAATAAAAACTCCTAAGTGTGTCGAATACAAGGGACAGAAATGTTGATACAGATGCTTAAGTTATAACTATCCAAAGGTGGGCATTTTTAACCAAATTGTTTTCATGTTAGAGTTCCCCCCTCACCCCGCCAAATTTGGTCTTAACCCTCGAAAGAGATTTACTTCTTCAAAAGCATTTTCAATTCTGTTGGAGTAAAGACAATACCTTTTCTTTTCACTTTTGATTTTGAACTGATTTCAGAGGTAGAGAAAATTTGCAAAACTAGTACAGAGAGTTTCCATATATCCCTGCCCTCCCCTCCCCCAGTGTTAAAATCTTACTTAACAATAATGCAATGAGTAGAACCAAGCAATTAACATTGGTATCATACCAATAACTAAATTAAGTCCTCATTCAAATGTCACTGGTTTTTTTCATTAATGTCTTGTTTTTTCTGGGATTCTATTCAGGATCCCACATTGCATTTTGTTGTTATTTCTCCTTAGCCTCCTGAAATCTGTAACAGTTCTTCTTTCCTTAACCATTATGACTTTGCCATTTTTGAAGAGCATAGGGCAGTTATTTTGCCAAATGTCCCTCAGGTTGGGTGTGTCTGGTCTTTTCTCATGATTGGATTGAGGAAGCTATTTTTGGAAAGCATTCCACAGAAATTATGTTGTGTTCTTCTTAATGCATCATATCATGGGATTCATGATGTCAAAATGTTTCATTGGTAATGTTGACCTTGATCACTTGGTTAAGATGGTTTCTGCTGGATTTCTTCACTTGACAGTTACTATCTTTTCCCTTGCTGTTAACAAATATCGTGGAGGAAATGCTTTGAGATGATGCAAATCCTGTTTCTCTTCAACTTTCACCCACTGCTTTTTAGCATACGTCAGTGAATCTCAGTTCTGTAGCGGTTGTTACTATGGTATTTGCTTAACAGTGATTTTCTATTCTTCTCTTTCTTCAACATTTATAAATTGGAATTCTATAGCAAGGAAGAGCCCTCTTTCTCTCCCATCTATCTAGATAATTGATCATCATTTGATATAAAAACAGCTAAAAAAATAGCAGTTTTTATATCAAGGTGATGCTAACAGAGAGCACAAGAAAAAGCAAGAAGGGGGGAGAGAAAGAAAGAAACAGAATACATAAAAAGAAAATGAAAATTATCCCCTAATTTTACACTCCATTTATAGTTATTACAAAATATTGGCTATATTCCCCATGTTGTACAATACATCATTGTAGCCTATCTCCATTTTATTATGAAGATTTATCATTTTTTCCACAGTACTTTTCTTCCTACCAGAAGGCTCGACCAGATCATTTGGTCATTTCAGTCTAAGGTCTGATTAATCAAATGTAAAACAAAATTGAAAAAGCAGGTGGACAAACGAACCAAAAAAAAGCTCAATAAATTTGGGTGTTTGAATTACCTGGGTGCTCAACTGAACCAACTATATTTTTGTAAGTGTAACATTTGCCAAACACTTACCCGGAAAATACAGAGTTAAATTCAAGGAATCAATCCCTTGCTTCTTAAACCTTTGTTTATGATGTTGGTTTTAGTGGTATTACAAAGTGAGGGAATTAACCTCAACTTCAAACCCACAAAAACCCATTTTGATCTAAAATGCTCGACAGAAGTCTCCAAACTCCCTATCAGCCTGCAGTTCTAAAGGAAGAACTTCCATCATGACTATAGTTTGTAAAAGTCATCAGTAAAGTTTCAGAGTTTTGAAGAATTATTTGGGCAAAGCCTCCTTAAAGGTCTCCTTTGCCCCCTTCCTCTTTCCTACCCTTCCACCTTCCTCTGGCTTCAATATGTAAGAAGTATTTATTGCTGATCTCTTAATATTGTCAACATTTTAGATGGTGCTGAGATTAATGAAAATTTCCAGCAGTGTAGAAGATTTAGCTTTATTTTCATTTTTTAATTCATGAAGGCAAGAAGTGAGTGGATGAAAATTCATCAAATTTCCCATCTAAAGGGACATTCTTAACCCCAGCTCATCTCACAAAACCACCATGAGATAGGAGGAATAGCGGTAGATATACTGTTTTTTCCTATATGAATTATACACCTGTAATATATATTTTGATTCTAATATTCTTTGCTCTTTTTGAAAAGAGGGTCTACTCAGTGGTAGAAGGAAGAAAATAATTTTTTAAAATTTTATTAGGTACTCCAAGAGTAGATCTGATCCTTTATGGAGTTTAGCATAAATATGCTTCCTTAAGAATGTAAGAAATGCTAGTATGGAACAGAGAAGAGGCCCTTTGAATGTAACGTTTTCTCTGTGGGATCTCTAGAGGGGAAGCAAAGGGATGAGATATTGAGGAAGAGTGTTTTTAGAAACGTCTGCCATGTTACAAACTCCTTTAGGAATAGTCAAGGTGCCTGAGTGCGTGATGCTAAGTGATAATAATCATAATCATGGATTGTGGAGTGCTTACCATGTGCTAGATGTGTGCTGAGTGCCTCACGTGTATCATTCATTTAATATATCCATGATACAAGGCAGGTGTTCCTGTCATCTGCATCTCGTAGATGAGGACCCTGAGTCTTGGAGAAGTGAAATAACTTTCTCAAAGTTACACAGTAAGTAAGTTAGTAAACCACCTGATGAGACTTAACCCAGATGTGTGGACTCCTACTTCAGTGACATCTGTGATTGAGTCTTCGAGTCTCTGGATTCCCTGGGGCCATGGTTTTCTTCTCAGCCTTTACTCACTGATACAGCTGTGAGCAGCAGTGGGCTCTGGTCCTAGGCCTGGCCCCTCCAGGAATCTTGAGCATCTCCAAAGCCTTCCCCAGGGGACCAGGGTTTATGTGGCAAGTGGCACTTTTAGACTGGAGGGCATGAAATCCAACAGAAACTAGTGGAAAGAGCAGTAGACATGTATTAGCCTCCCAGTGCTCTCCTTTCTGGGCTAATAATCACTTTTTTCTCTAAGTCATTAGCTGGGCTTTCTTGTCTCCTCCTTTATGGGAGCATGCTCTTTACTGAAAGCAAGGATAACTATGTCCTTTACCTGTTTACGGTCTTCTAGTGGCTCATTCCTCATCTCCTAGGCAAAAGTCAAAGCTCTTTTTGTTGCATTATTTATTCTTGCCTTTTTCTTCTTTCACGTCTCCTTACATTCCCAGCCTGCATCCTAGGTTCAAGCTTATCCAACTGCCTACAGTCTCCCAAACACACGTGTATGTGTGTGTTTTATTTAATTTATTGATGTATTTTGACGTGGGCCATTTTTAAGGTCTTTATTGAATTTGTCACAAAACTGCTTGTGTTTTATGTTTTGGCTTTTTGGCCTCGAGGCATGTGGCATCTTAACTCCCCAACCAGGGATCGAACCCGCAACCCCTGCATTGGAAGGGGAGGTCTTAACCACTGGACCGCCAGGGAAGTCCCATGTGTGTGTTTTTATTTTTATTTATTTATTTTTTATTTTATTTTATTATTATTATTTTTTTTGCGGTGCGCGGGCCTCTCACTGTTGTGGCCTCTCCCGCTGCGGCCTCTCCCGCTGCGGAGCACAGGCTCCGGACGCGCAGGCCCAGCGGCCATGGCTCACGGGCCCAGCCGCTCCGCGGCATGTGGGATCTTCCCGGACCGGGGCACGAACCCGTGTCCCCTGCATCGGCAGGCGGACTCTCAACCACTGCGCCACCAGGGAAGCCCCCATGTGTGTGTTTTAAATGTCTTTGCATATGCTGTGCTGTCTGCCTTTTCCTCCAATGCCCTAAATGCCTTACGGACTCCTTATTTTTCAAAATGCAGCTCGGTTGTCTCCTCCTACATGAAACTTTCCACGTCTCTTTAAGCAAAGTGAGGTAGTCCTTCCTCTGGATTCTCAGAGGATCCCACAAATACCTCTGCCTTGGCATGTGTGTTAGGGTTTGGCAACTGTTCCTTCCTTCTTCACTTCCACTGGACTGTGATCTCCATGAGGGCAATGAATTTGTCTTAGTACTCTGTGTTTCCTGAGTGCCTAGCAATGTCTGGTAAAGGTTCATTAAGTCTTGCTTGAATGCATTCACGGGTGGATAAGGAGTTAGAAAGCATAAAATTACAACTTACCCCGCCCACCGAAACACTGTATGGCATTGGTAAATTATAGGACCTTTCAGGGCCTTGGTTTCCTCATCTGTGAGATGAAGTTATTGACCATAATTTTCAAAGTCTTTTCCTTGGAGGACATTTACAATGTAGCCAGTTTAACAACGAGGCCATAAGGAGCTTCTGATTTTCAGCTTACTTTTGGCTGAAATCTTCACTTCAGTCCAAGTTTTTCAAATGAGTGATTTGGACTGAGAGAAAGGACATCAAAACCTGTGGAGACTGAAGTGGAATGAAAAGGTTGCTTTTATGATAGGAACGCCTTGGGGCTTGTCTCACTGTCACAGGATCATGGAATGTTCAGATTGGGAGGAATCTAAGAGAGAAGTCATTCAACCTCTTTGTTTCATTGAAAAACTGAAGGCCTGGAGAGTTTAAGCCACTTGCTCAGAGTCAGAGCACTCAGGTTTGTACCCCTCAGCCACACCAATCACTTGATCTGTGTCACTAAATCAAGATACAGAGTGACATTGTGCTCAGATGTGGTTTTGGGTCACAGTTGACTCAGTTCGGGCAGACTTAGGGAAAGCTTAGAACTTTTGATTTCTCTCTCTATTCACATTGGCTTGTAATCTACTGCCAAATAGAGCACATGTTTATGAGCAATTTGCTGTTTGTTGTCTTTTTTCTTTTTGCAGAATTGATTAAAGAAGGTTCATGAAGGGTAAATGAAGGCATAGGGTACACCATGCTAGATCATATGATGAAAGATTCCACTTGCTTGCTGGGGTTCCCACTTCATAAAGGAAGAAAAAAGTATCTTCTAAATAAGAAACTGGACAGTGTGTGGGAAGAATAGAGCAAGTTTTGAAGTCAGACCCTAATGATGACATTAAAAATAGAGGCTCGGAGTTGTTATGTGTGCGTCTAGGTATGAGTCAGCAGGTCAACTTCGCTAGAATGGATGGACCTTTTCTCTACTCTTAAAAATCTCATATGTGGCGAATGCATGTGTTAGCTATTAAGGCATGATAAAACTACTCCAAAACTCAGTGGCTTGAAACACTAAGTAGTTATTATTGTTCATGAGTTGATGGGTCAGCTGGACATTTCTTCTGGTGTCAGCTAGGCTTCTGCAGTCACTGTGGGTCAGGTAGGCAGATTTGCTGATTTTGACTGGGTTCTTTTATATGTTTGGGGGTTAACTATCTGTTGGCAGGTGTAGAATAGCTTTGGTTGGGATAACTAGACTCTCTTTCACTTGGTTTTTTTATTCTCCAGCAGGCTAGTCAAGGCTTTCTCTAGGAAATGTTAGCCCAGCTGTGGAAGAGAGGGACCAAGGAGAAGCCTGCCAGCCTCTTGATACCCAATGTGTACTTGGCACACCGTTATTTCATTTGCATTCTATAGGCCAAAGCAAGTCACAAGGCCAGCTGGAGTCAGATGGAAGAAGATTATGAAGTTACAGGGTGAAGGCTGTAGATAGAGGGAAAGGTCATTAACCGGGGCCTCAGTGCAATCAATATATTACAGCATGTGAGCACATGTTCATAAATATGAAAACAATACAGAATTAGGTAGAGTAAAAGGGGAAAATCCCCTCTTGACATTTTTCTTCTATCCTACTTTCTCCCCAAGGTTAACACTATCAAAAGTTCTCTATTTTCCCAGGCCTATATGTATGTATGTATAATGTATACATATACTATCTTGATAGATATGAACTAACATCATGTCATTAGTCATTTTGCCTTTTTCTGATTATTATTGAATTGAGCAACTTCTCGTATGCTTATTGGAATTTGGGGTCTTATTTTTGGTGAAATAGCTATATGTATCTTTTGTTCATTTTTCCATGAGATTGTTTGACTTTCTCTTACTGATTGTTATAAATCCTTTATATATTCTTGATACTAACTCTGTATTTTATGTACATTCACTTATCTTCTTTCAGTCTGTAGTTTGTCTTTTAGCTTTGTTTAGTTATCCTATGGGTAGCAAGGTCAGAAAAAGTTTGGCTAATTTTTTTTTCTATTTCCTGGAACAGTTTGAATTTAAGATGGGTAATGGCAAATATCACTTCTAAATTTCTTTTTATTACTAGTTTAACAGCTTTAATCCTTTAAGTCTATTTAGGGTAGAGCTCAGGCTTTGCTTCAGGCTCTCGGGGCAGGGGTAGGGATTTTCCTGTCCTCTCTTCAAGGCCTGGGCAGCCCCAGTGGGCCAGGTGTTCAGTTCTCCACTGGGCCAAGATCCAAGGCCTGGCCTTCACAGCCCATATTCTCATAATACCCCTTTGGGATACCACGGCCCCAGTTCCTGCTTACATCCCAACTTTGACTTTCCTATTTGCTTATGACTCCTGAGAATCTTCGATCTTTCCTTCAAGTTCAGATTACATTATAATATTTATTTCAGTTGTATTTGCTCCAACTTTCCATGTGTTCGTAGTTTGAAGAAGGTCTGTATCCGCTTTCTCTGTCGTGTTGCTGGAAAGGCTCCACGGTTACATTCATGATCCTGATGAGGGCTGTCAGTGTCTCTTGGGTACAATAGCGAACCCGAGGATCTCGGTTTTATTTGCATCTGATAGTATTTAGACCAGGAAGGGGATCAGCTGAGTTATCTGGGAAGATACAGAAGGTATTAATGCACATTTTCAGATTAAGCATTTAGTGTTTAACTTTTGTCAAACTCACCAGTAAAATGAGTCCTTTACAAAGAAAAATATTAGGGCTACGCCTTCCTTAGACAAGGGAAAAGCTCTTTTGGCAAATATTTGACAAATGCCGAAATCAATCCATATATGAATGTATTAAATTTGTCTATTTATGCCCCATTGAACTCATGGCTGACTCACCTTCATTTGTAGCACTTCTGTGAACATGACTCTATAAGCCTAATTTCAGCTGCCTTACCACGTTTTACATAGGAGACCTCAACTAGAGAGGGAAAAACGGATAGGGTTTCACCTTGGGTTAGCCAAAGAGATATGCCACCCTGTTCCACACAAATGGACTCTGGCACCATGATTTAATGGATTTGAGGTCGAGAAGACGGCCCACGAGGCCCCAGACATCCTCCAACTTTTGTGTATAATGATCTGTTTAAGCCTTGTGCCAACCTTTGGCCAATAGCTGCACAACTCTGATCTTAGCCTTACAGTGGCGATCTGAGATTTGAACGTCTTTTAAATTCCTTGCCTCCCATCAGCTTCCAGCCTCCTCTTAGTGCCTCCGCACCTGTCTCTTTAGCATCAGCTGCAGCAACTGCTCTCTACCAATGCCCTCAAGATCAGGCCCCTGTCCTGTGTCCCACGGTCCCTGGCCACCCGCTCTGGATAGCAGAGACAGGGGAGCACCTGACTCAGAGCCCTTAACACTCACTGAGACTTAATTCTGACTCTCCTGAGTGATTGCAAGTGGTCTGATCTTTGGATTCCTGAAAACTTGGTGACCCTGACCACTAGTATTTGTCAGTTTCTTAAAACTTTTCCTGGCTGTCTGGACTCCTGAGGTCCGGGATTCCTATACACGTGCCAATCTGAGAAACTCTCAAATCTTGCTACTTAAAATGAGGTCCAAGGACCCTTCAGCTTGGCACCACTTGCCAGCTTATTTACAGATGAGGAATCTGAGGTCCCACCCCAGACCTACAGAATCAGAAACTATTTTAACCAGATCCTGAAGGGATTGGTATGCACTGCTCCACTTGACTGAATTTCAATTCAGTGCTGGGTTTCATTATCAACCAGGGTCCTGTTTTTCAAAATATGTGCCCCACAAATGATGGAGATAGCCCTCTTCACCTGCCCAATGAGTGTACTCTCTGTTTGATGATCAGTGCTGATGAGTCTGTGTTCCTGATGGAAGTGTGGCTCCCACTTCGGTGTGTTAAGAGAAAGAAACAGAGGTGAGAACCACTGTACCTGCTTCTGACCTTGACCACAACCCGATCCTTCTGGGCTTCACAATGTTTGATTGTACCTCCCCAGCCCTGGTCGTGTTGGGGACTTGAGCTAGAACATTCATTCACATACTCCTCATATGGTCCACACTTTCTTCCCCCCAAACACACAGGGTAAACAACAGCACCGACCAAGGCATTTGGCTTATTGTTATGGAGCAAAGCAAACGTCCACTCACGTCAGGTCCAGGACCTTGGCCTTATTAGCACTGACCTACATACTGAGCTTGTTATTGCGATGTTCCCCATCAGGTAATGAGTGCTTAAGCACCTACTGCTTCCAATTAGAGTGAACTATTGGCAATATGGTCTCAGCCCTCAAGCGACTTTTGCAGTCTGAAATGGGGAAATGATGTAAGGAAGGAAGGAAGGACAAAAGACATGTGGAATGAAAAAAATAATAGCATAGGGGCCTTCAGGGTGGTTGTCTTGACCACATGGTGACTATTTCATTACCAGGAGATTTTGGGTTTTTAAAAATAGACACATTCTCAATATAGTAACAAAGGGCTTCCATACTGTTCTCTTCAGTTGGGAATGTGGGTGTTTGGAGGTTTCTTTGCTTGCATAATCAAACCATTCAGAAAGCAGTTTTCTAACTTAACATTTTTTCCCCAAGATTAGAGGAATTACCTCCTCAATTTCACTACCTAGAAAACAATTTGTGAGTTCAACAGGCTTTACTAATTCTGTCAAATTTTTACTCCAACCCAGATGAGAAGTATTACAGAAAGATATGCCAAAGTGCATTTTAATTATAAATCACATGTAAACTTTTAAAGAAAAGGAAAGTTTTCACTTGACCTACATTTTTAGAAGAGATTATTTATACCCTATTTGATATAAGATTGGAGGAACTTGACAACAGATTTTTTTTCTTCAAAAGAAATGTTTCTAGGTAGATCCAATGTTTGCATTTAATAGTGATTATTTGTAAATCTAACAAACTTCAGAGTTTATAGCTTTTGCCACCACTGTTGTATTTGAATGTTATCTTGTTTGCTATTTTTCTGGACGTAAAATTAATATTTAAAAAATTATGTGAACTTGTCGTGCTGTAGTACAGATTCGATTCTTAGGAATGGTTCTAATTTGCTTGCTTTGATTATAGCAAGATCCTGTTCCAGAAGGTGAAGAATTAGAATTGCTTCTGCTCAGGTTGAAGAGACCCACTGGCTATGCTGTGTGTTCTTTGGCTCAGTGTTTCCTGAGCACATGGCAAAGGTAGTGCAGGGTCCTGGGTAGCGCAGGCTCCATGGGTGAAGCAGGCATGCAGATTGCTGTCAAAGAGCTTGTGAGTGAGTAGGGGAGACAAAAAATTATGTGAACCATTTTAATGCGTGGTTGGAAATAGCTGTCACGGGAGATATAAAGAGAAGTGCTGTGGTTATCCAGAGAAAGAAACAGGAGTGAGGGGGTGAGGGAAGGCTCTGTGCAGGAGGGATAAATGGACTGGGTTTGGATAGATGGGTAGAATTTGAACGTGGATCACATTCCTGTGTAAATCCTGCTGCGGAGATAATGAACTAAAATGTGTAAAACTCTGAGCCTCATTATCATTGCCTTTGTCTCAAGGTGGATGCAAACAAATAGCCTGAAAACTGGCCAAGCAAGCAAATAATGATACACAAAGCCCCCTATTCAGTCATGTAATCTGCAATGATTACACAGTGGGCACTGGCTCTAGGCTGGGCTCTTAGCTGGGACAACCAGCCAGGCAGCAAACAATCCAACTGGACAAAGTCAAAAACATTCTCACAGGGAGAGAAAGAACAAAAAAATGGACCCAAATGACAATCACTAAAAAAGAGCCAGACTTCACAAGGAGATATTATGGCATAGACTGTGCCTACATGAGGCCACCCGGTAGACTACTTCAGTTGGAGTTCCTTTTCCATCTCTTTTTTGATTTGTAGAGGTTCAAGGGCTCTTGTCTGCTTGGTGACAACAAAGACCATGGATTCTGGTCTTAGGTTTGCCACCATTAAGCAGTGTGGCCTGGGCCTACATACTCCCCTGGGGCCTGTGTGCAGAAGGGCAACGGTAGTGACCGTTTCATGAAGTGCCCACCAGATGCAGCCGAGAAGGTTCCAGGGACTATGGCATAAAGGAATGGAAGCAGATGAACCGTGAAGCCACGCAGCCAGCACCTCCACAGCTGAGAAAAATCAGCTTGGAAAACTGGGTCAGACTAGGGTGGTGACTATAATCAGAAACCTGCGGGAGGAAACACTATCAACATGTTAGCCTGGGCAAAATTGATTGTTTTAAAAATAAAGACGAAACAATGGCTTAAAGGAAGCGATGCTACACATCTTCTGCCCTGATAGAAATGGGGTGAAGAATTGGAACCTGAGGTGGAGGAGAAAAGGTTCTATTTTAATCCAGAAAAGAAAAGGCTTATTTTCCCTTCAGTTTCAAGCATGTTTTTTTAGTTCCAGTCTTATCTACATGTTATGGGTGAAAGAGAAAGGGCCCTGTTCCACCCCAGATATTGAGTTAGCTGATGACACTAATTGTCCCAGTCAGCTCCCTGAAAGCTAAGAGGGCATTTTCTAAATTTTAGTTTTCTAACTAAAACTTAATTTTAGTTCTGTGAAATCATTAAGTCTTGGAGGGTGCTGCGTGACACACACTGCTGTAATTATTGCTTAGCCAAGGCTGGCATGGTCAGCTTAGTTGGATAGAATGTGGCACTAATAAGAAACCACATCGAGAATACAATCTCTTGTGAAGCATTTAGCTTGACAGAGGGGAGAATGTATGTTTCATTAGTGCATCTCATCCCCAGACAACAGCCTTGCAAAAATAATGTTTTGGTATCGATGAAAATTGGGAGAGAACATGCTTGAGTGGCCAGTGGGACACATTAGTGTGATGAGGAAAATAGCACAAAGCGTGTGCCTGACAACCAGTGGGTCTCAAACTCATGTGAGGGTGTTATTGTCTTATATGGACAGCATTTTACTATTTTGTGTAATGGTAACTATACCAAAGAAAGTTTTCATTGTCTGTTATCTGAATGCTTCCTGCATGCTAGACATTGTAGTAAGCATCTTGTGTGCATTATCTCATTTAATACTCATAGCAATCAATGAACTAGATATTGTCTCCATGTTACAGATGAGGAAACCTAGTCTCAAAGATGTCTGGGGAGGGCTTCCCTGGTGGCGCAGTGGTTGAGAGTCTGCCTGCCGATGCAGGGGACATGGGTTCGTGCCCCGGTCCGGGAAGATCCCACATGCCGCGGAGCGGCTGGGCCCGTGGGCCATGGCCGCTGAGCCTGCGCGTCCGGAGCCTGTGCTCCGCAGCGGGAGAGGCCACAACAGTGAGAGGCCCGCGTACCGCAAAAAAAAAAAAAAAAAAAAAAAAGACGTCTGGGGACATGCCCAATATCACACAATTAGGAAATAATAATTCAGAGACCTAGTGTTCCTTATTTAGGTAAGCATAGCACAGGGAAATGGGAGTTCTTTTGTTGTTGTTATTTATTTAAATTTTTATTGGAATATAGTTGATTTACAATGTTGTGTTAGTTTCAGGTATACACAAAGTGAATCAGTTATACATATACATATATCCACTCTTTTTTAGATTCTTTTCCCATATAGGCCATTACAGAGTATTGAGTAGAGTTCCCTGTGCTATACAGTAGGTCCTTATATTAGTTATCTGTTTTATATATAGCAGTGTGTATATGTTAATCCCAATCTTCCAATTTATCCCTCCCCAAAATGGGAGTTCTTAAATCTAGAAGTTGTTTTTTTTTGTTTTTTTTTTTTGCGGTACACTCACTGTTGTGGCCTGTCCCGTTGCGGAGCACAGGCTCCGGACGCGCAGGCTCAGTGGCCATGGCTCACGGGCATGTGGGATCTTTCCGGACCGGGGCACGAACCCGTGTCCCCTGCATCGGCAGGCGGACTCTCAACCACTGCGCCACCAGGGAAGCCCTAGAAGTTGTTTTTAACGAAATCTGTGAATCTGATTTTTCATCAGTATATTTATTTTATTACATTGATCATTCATTTCATGCTAAGGTATGAACAAACTGGTATATAAATAAATTCCCTGACTGAGCTGCCGCCTTTCCTTAAAACCCAAGGCATTAAACATTTTGTGACTTGCCGACCTGAGAAAGAATTCAGTCTCAGAGAAGACAGAAGGTTAAGATGCCTGGCTTCTAATAGTGACCTTTTTACAATCAGGTGGTAATAATTTGAGATGGTGAAAAGTTCACTGAAATCTTACTATGAACTGGGTATTGCTCCGAGTGTTTTGTGCGTCTCATTTAATCCACAGGAAATTGAAACAAGGGCAGCTGAGACTTAGACAGTCTAGGTAAGAGTTCAAGGTCAGACAGCTAGGAATTGGGGAGTTAGGATGCATGACCAGTCCATTTGTCTGCAGGATCAGAGCTCTTAACCACTTACATTTACTTCCTCTATACTATATGATTACTTTTCTCATATTTGGTACTAAATATTTGGGCATGTGACCATTCATTTTTCAAGTGAGTTGCCCTTTCTTTATGGGATTTCTTCTTGACTAGATCAAGTGACCTATTATTACCTCTAAACTATTGATATAAAAGATATATGACTTAACTTTACAATTTTTTTTAAAAGATAGAGTGTTTTCAGACTGAACGTGGTTTCACTTATTCACATGAATTTTCTTAGCTGAACTTTGATGAGGGCTACTGGGTTTCAGTGCACTCATTACTTCATCTTATGACCTCTTCTACTTTTTAAAGTGACAGAGTTTCCATTTCCTCACTTTTAGCTCATGTCTCCGGATATACAGTGTATACTTTGTCCTCAAATCACTTTTAGTTCTGGTTTTCTTCTGTATTAATTTTAGGGTCAGGCTTTGTTGCTATAAAAATGAGACTGCAATATATAGTGCCTCATGCAACACAGACATTGTTTAGGAAGGCAGTTCAAGGAGAGTAGCAGGCTTGACTCCAGGAGGTCACCCAGAGACGCAGGTTCTCTCTGTCTTGTTGTTCTGCACCCCCTATGGCACTGTTTCCACCTGTGTGCTCAGTGGTGGCACACGCCTTCACATCTGCATTCTAACTCACAGGAAGGGGGGAAGAGACAGTAAGTTGAGGACAGGCAATTTCCCCTTATAAGCATGTACTCCATTCGTCAAAATCTACGTCCCATTGGCCAAAATCTAGTCATGTATCCATGCCTAGTCAGCTACAAGAAGGGCTGTGGAGTGCAGGCTTGGTCTGGGGGAGTTCACAGCTCTCTTGACCTAAAAGGACACGAGGAGAACAGACACTGGAGGTAATTAACAACCTCCGTCACAGTTTGCTCCTCTAGCATCCAGTATCCCTTCTCACCCTTCCTCCCTTGTGGAGGAAATGCTTACTTTCTTCCCAGAGGAGACAAACCAAGTTACTGCAGCCAGCTGAGAGCCCAGGATCCCTGGGAGGGGTTCAGCTTCTATCAGGTCAGATGTGGTTCCAGCGACCTCTGCACTAAAACATGTCTTATCTGCTACAATAACCCCAGTTGGAAAGTGGGAGAATGGAAAGCATCCAACTGAGTCTTATTAGCAGCAGTTAGCAAATTTTGCTGGGCAGGAAATGCTTGGCCATCCTTGGCAGGCCTTCTTGGCCATCCAGATTTGCCCTCTGGGAGTGACCTTTTGCCATTATTCTTGGCGGCCCCTGTCTTTTGTGGCCACATCTGTGGTGAGTATTGAAGACTGTCCCTCCTTGGGAGCTGCTCTCATTTGACAGCCTGCTTTCTACTGCTGCAGGTTTGGGGACCTGAGATTTGCTTTAGTGATTGTAGGATCACTGACTTTGTCAACTAGGCTTTTGTTTTCTTTGACAACGCAATTTCCTTCAAAATTCCAGTCTGTGTGCTTCCAGTCTGTTCCATATGAAAGTAACCTTTGGCTATAGTTCTTAAGCTTGCAGATTCTAGCTTTTCACTTACTGGCTGCAGTGCGCAGCCCACCCCTAGTTCTCTCTCTCAGTTTAAGGGCTTCTACCTTGATGTCCTCTGGAGCCATGGGCTTGTATGGGGAAGGTACAACTTTGTCATCTGAATCTTTGCAGCAGGGCTGGCTCCCATTGTGTGGCTCGGGATAATGTCTCATAGGAGGTTCTTGAAGTAGGCTCTGAGTGACTAGCTTATCTTCTGCTACTTGGAGAGGAGAAGCAGTTGGCTTTCCTAGCGGGGGTCATGAGCTTTGCAGCCTGCAATATCTGTGTTCTTATCACCTGCCACCTGGTCACGAAGCCCCTGCCCGGTATTTTCAGTTTTGGTATGTACTGACCCTGCATCTAGGTAGCAACTCTATACTAGGACAAGCTAAGCTGCTATAACAAAGAGACCCAAAATACACTGGCTTACACAAGATAGGAGTTTACTTCTCTTTCATCTGATGGTCTCCATGTAGGCAGGTAGTCCAGGATGGGTCAACACTTCTGCGCTACATCGATTGGAGACCAGGTTCCTTCTGTTTGTTACTCTGCCTGGTCCTGAGGTGCTGTCCTCAGCTTAGCACTGAAGCTGGAACACCGTCTCGTCCACATTCCAGATCGCGGGAGGTAGGAGAGTGGGAGACAGAGTGGAGGGTAAATAATGTCCTTATGGAAACTGAACCAGAAGTTACTCACATCCTTCCCAGTGACACCTCACTGGCCAGAAACATACTTCGGTAGCCACACCTAGATGCAAAGGATGCTGGGAACAGGGAGGGTGGGGTAGTGGACTCTAGTGGGGCAGCCACTATTTTTCTTTTCTGGATTTTTTTTTGTTAAGGTTTCTGCTCCCTTGAATACATACCCGTGCCATGTATAAAATGAAATATACTTAAAAATTGTTTTAGCTTTATTGCGGTATACATGACATGTAAAATTGTAAGATATTTAAAGTGTACATCATGGTAATTTGATATGCATGTACACTGTGAAAGGATCCCTCCCATCTAGTTAATTAACACATCCATCACCTCACATATTTCTCTCTCTCTCTCTCTTTATTTTTTTGTGAGAACTTCTAAGTGCTACTCTCTTAGCAAATTTCAATATATAATATAATGCTATCGACTATATAAAAGGAAATTTACTTTAAGTCTCTGTTTTGGTGCCACTGGCCAGGATTAAATCTCTCCTTTACGTGAGATGAATCGAGATTTTTGTTTGTTTGTTTTAAACGCCTGCCTCTGGGGTATGTAGAAATGGGAGATAAGTTGGAAATCTGGGTCTAAGAGGAATTGGAATGAGATCTCTCTAAATAAAATTCAGGGGATTCTACAATCCCCCTGAAGGAAGAGGGATGAATGGGTACTGGGAAGTCAGAGAGTCCCTACCACAACCCTGCTGACTAATAACAGAATGAGGTTAAATGTGATGCGACTTCTGGCATTTTCTTAGAAACTTGTTCCTTCACAAGGAGTCTATCCACCACGGAAATGCTAGGAACAAAAAACATCCTCCTACTCTTTTTGATCATTTAGCTCTCTTCCTGTGTTCTTACAAATACAATGTGAATTGAGTTTTAAGGGAAAAAAAAACATAGGACAAATGATCAACTGCTTGAAGTTCAAATATCCATCATTTGTTGAGTTCCTTTCAGCCAATCACATCGTAATTCCATCAAGGGAACTTATTCGTGTGTCTAAAAAGGTATATTCGTAACTGATTGCAAGCAGCATGGTTTAGGTGATTTTCATCTTTTCTTAATACTGACAACGTTGCCAGCCCAGATGGAGTAATTCAGGCTTGTTAGGAGTCCTATGTGCATGAAAGCAAGCACGCTTGTGTTCTGTTGTACGAAGATGTAAAAATAATGAGCTGAGTGTCATTGCCTCAGCTCAGTCTAACTGTCTATTGCCTCTGATAGCACTGAGCTTGTAGGCAAAACTGCTTCCCAAGTTTATACTAGGGAACGAGGTTTATTTAAGGTGAGAGGAAAAGGAAAATACAGAAGAGTCATTGTACCTGGAAAAGTTACGATGCTGGGAAATACGGTTTGGAGGTTACACGCATGTATTGTTTTCTGATATGGTAGGTTCATCTGGGCACCTGTGAGCAGTTCCCCCTTTATGCTTGTTGAACTCTGTTTTCTTCCCCTACACACACAATTATCAACATTAATTTCTGGGTTCATATGAGTGTACACGTGTGTGTCTTTGCTTCCCTTTCCATTCGCTGAGTCAACAAGTAGCTGCAGTTCTGATAGTCTGGCCCTTGTTCACCCCAACCTTGAAGCTTTTCTCCTCTCTGTTCCCACACAGCATCTCCTCAGCCTGATGATCTACTTTGCTAGGGTCTTGTCAGTTTTAGTTGCTGCTTTCCTGTTTGGGTGTTGAGACTTTCTGGTTTTGGTATGTCTGGCTTTCCCAGACCCCCTTGCTCCTGAGCAGGTCTTGGTCTCAACCAAATTGTGAACTTTGCCTTTATGCCCTCTTCTTTCTGAATCATTCTCAGTGACATCTCCCTCTTCAGTACAAACTCCTCAGGAGCTTAAAATGATCTACTACAAGCATGATGCTTCTTTGCAGTTTCCTGTTTTGTTTTTTTTTTAACATCTTTATTGGAGTATAATTGCTTTACAATGCTGTGTTAGTTTCTGCTGTATAACAAAGTGAATCAGCTATACATATACATACATCCCCATATCCCCTCCCTCTTGCGTCTCCCTCCCACCCTCCCTATCCCACCCCTCTAAGTGGTCACAAAGCACCGAGCTGATCTCCCTGTGCTATGCAGCTGCTTCCCACTTGCAGTCTATTTTAATTTGGTAGTGTATATATGTCCATGCCATGTTTTAAAAATGAGTGCAAATCTTGGATTCTGCAGCACAATTGATCCATTCTTTTAAATAAACAAATGATTTAAATTGAGGGTTAAAACATTTGCCTCCCTCTGCCTCAAATCTTCAAGTAAGACTTAATTTGCAGGAAAATAAGCCATGTTTATCTGTGGCTTTGCACAACGTTTAGGCACTTGGCTCCA
Source organism: Lagenorhynchus albirostris (assembly GCF_949774975.1). Classification (NCBI taxonomy): domain Eukaryota; kingdom Metazoa; phylum Chordata; class Mammalia; order Artiodactyla; family Delphinidae; genus Lagenorhynchus; species Lagenorhynchus albirostris. The sequence goes on from NC_083102.1 coordinate 24,628,674, forward strand.
AACCTCCAGGGAGTCAAAGTTTTCTAGTTTGAGAAATACATATTTTCTTAGTCAAAGAAATTGAGCTCTAAAATTGGAATTTGAGTTTAAGGGATTAAAAAAAAATCCCTTTATTTTATTTTATTTTACTTTTTATTTTTCCAGCTTCACTGAAGGATAATTGAAAAATAAAAATTAAATATAAAATTAAAAATAAAAATTCTATATATTTAAGGTATACAACTTGATGTTTTGAAATACATATACATTGCAAAATAATTACCACAATCAAGTTAATTAATATATCCATCACCTCACATAGTTACCATTTTCATTTCTTTTGGTCTTTTTTAAAAATTGAAATATAGTTGATTTGCAATGTTGTGCTAGTTTCAGGTGTATAGCAGAGTGATTCATATATATATATATATATATATATATGAAGATATATTCATATATATGTGTGTGTGTATGTGTATATATATATATGTAGTTTTCAGATTCTTTTCCATTATAGGTTATTACAAAATATTGAATATAGTTCCCTGTGCTATATAGTAGATCTTTGTTGTTTATATACCATTTTCTTTTTCTTCTTTTTTTTGTAGTGAGAACACTAGATCTATCCTCTTAGCAAATTTTGAGTATACAATGCTGTGCTATTAACTATAGTCACAGTGCTGTACTTTAGATCTCCAGAATTTGTTTATCTTGCATAACTGAAACTTTGTACCTTTTGACCAAGATCTCCCCAATTCCCCCTTCCGCCGGCCCCCAGCCCCTGGCAACCACCATTCTCCTCTCTGTTTCTATGAGTTTGCCTATTTTAGATTTTACACATAAGTGAGATTGTGCAGTATTTGTCTTTCTGTGACGGGCTTATTTCACTTAGTGTGATGTGCTCCAGATCTATCCATGTTCTTGCAAACTGCAGGATTTCCTTCTATTCTAAGTCTGAATAATACTGTATTGTGTGTGTGCATGTGGGGTGTGAGTGTGTGTTTGTGTGTGTACGTGTATCTTTATCCATTCACCCACTGATGGAAATTTAGGTTGTTTCTTGGCTACTGTGAAGGGAAAGGCTCTCTCTGAAGCCTAGGAATAATACTATACAAAAGATGACTCATAGGTCCGGTCTAACCAACAGTTCTAGTCTCCTGCCATGTCTTGTTTGACCCATAAAAGTGTAATTGCCTTCCTCATAACCTTAATTGCAGGCACAAAGAGCTGGGATTTCTATCCTTGACCCTCAAGGGGAACCTCATACTGTTTAGTGGTCTGTTGACTTTAATATCTCTAGTCATTTGAAGATACAATTTTTCTATATTGCTCCTTTCTCTGGCCTAGGAATGACTGGTATGTCCATTTTTAACTCTTGTGGTTTAACCTTTGTGTATACCATTATTTAAATCAATTTTAGGGCTTCCCTGGTGGCTCAGTGGTTGAGAGTCCGCCTGCCGATGCAGGGGACACGGGTTCGTGCCCGGGTCCGGGAAGATCCCACATGCCGCGGAGCGGCTGGGCCCGTGAGCCATGGTCGCTGAGCCTGCGCGTCCGGAGCCTGTGCTCCTCAACGGGAGAGGCCACAACAGTGAGAGGCCCGCGTACCGCAAAAAAAAAAAAAAAAAAAATCAATTTTAGAAAGTTACAAGCATGCTGTGGAGACCCATCCCTAAACATTTTTACGAATGATTTAGAGCAGGGCTAAATAATTACATTTTGTGGCTGAAAGACTCACAGTTGGTAAGTTAGAGGAATGGACTCTCTCTTTGCCTTTCTTAAATATATACTAAAATTATGAATTTTTATACATTTATAGTGTAAAATCATTTTGATAGCATAGTTGAGAGCTCTAGGGGATTTTGCCTCTGCCCACATTTTTCTAAATTTGGCTTCTTAAGTATTGGGAAAGTACTGGCTTAAGTTTAAGTCTGATACATAAGGCATACAAAAGGGCATACGAAAGGAATGCTGTCTTGTCCCTAGTCCCTTGAGAGCAAGGGGACAGAATGAATGTGTATGTACATATATATCAAGGGTTTGATGGGTGACAAAGCATGGAGTGATGATTTATTCATTCACTCCATATATACTCACTAAGCTCCCCCTACATCCCAAACACTGTGCTATGTCCTACAGAGGAGGTGGTAGATGAAATAGACACGGTCCCTGCTCTCATGGATCCAGTGGGAATGATGACATATTTATTGGAATGTGATTATATGCCAGACACTGTTCTGCCATCTTCACATGTACTAACTCTTGATCTTTACAGTAACCATCATGAGGCATGGGATATATTTACAACTAATGTGTTGGAACCAAGATTTGAACCCTAGCAACTATCTCCATAACACAGAGTGTTGGCTTCCACAGCTCCCCCTTACATAATCCACCAGTATGTACAGGTTTATCAATCTGTAAACTGTGATAAGTGCTAAGAAAGAAGAGTACAAGATGCTAACTGGGAGCAGCAAGGGATGTGGGGTTAGAGAAGAACACATGAAGAATGATGAAGTTGCCAGTTAAGTGTGAACAGAAGAGAGACTGGGCCAAGCGAAAGAGCTTGGTGTGTCCAGCTAGGCTTTTACCTGGCTAGAGTCAGTTTCCAGATAACCCCAGTCCAATCATTAATCTCCACGCTCTTAACTGTTTTCAAGATGCACTGTGTGCTTGCATTGCCCTTAACACCTGTATGATTGTGTACAACTTAATTGAAACTGCTACTTTCTTTCATTTAAAAGCTTTTGAAGCCTGCCCTTTTTACAGTGTTTTCTTGAGAAGAGGTAGGGAAGTATGTTTCCATTAATTGCATCCTGCTTGGGGCCAATCCACCTTGCAGCTGTGCTTGGTGTCCAGGTGTGATTCTGAGGGCTTCACTGTAGCAACCATGAGAGGATGGGTCTTTCTAAGAGGTCGTGGGGGGGGGGCTTCCCTGGTGGCGCTAGTGGTTGAGAGTCTGCCTGCCGATGCGGGGGATGTGGGTTCATGCCCCGGTCTGGGAAGATCCCACATGCCGCCGAGCGGCTGGGCCCGTGAGCCATGGCCACAAAAAAAAGCAAAAAAAAAAAAAAGAGGTCATGGGACATAGTTCCTAAGGGAAAGTATCTTGAGCTTTTCACCATCAGCATCATGATCATCCTGGTTCTAACCCTTTCCTGGATAGATAATGGGGCTCCTGGAACCCTGACAGACCTCTTA